>NC_134548.1:1470000-2670000 GCF_050624435.1 Tenrec ecaudatus | reverse complement strand
GCATGAGGTAGCATTTGATAGCTTTTGTTTTCTGACCCACCCGCTTCTCTCATTCTGTTAACTTTAGAATTAGTCCATTGACCTTGGGTGAGGTTATTGATATGTATATTCCAGAAATTTTGCCTTATGTTTGCACATGTTGTGTGAGAGTGTGTAAGTGTATTGTGTTAAGCTTCCTTGTTTCATGTATAACATTTTTGCGTGGGGTGTGGCTCTCCGTGTGTGTGTGTGTGTGTTGGTGCTTGTGAGGAAATGCTGGCTTCAGACTTGTGTGTGGTTGTCACTGATATTTTTCTCACAGTATATCATTGAGTGCTTTTTGTGGTGGTGGTGTTGTATTTTGATTTCATTTCTTCTTGATTGTGAATTTTATTTCTCCCTCTTATTAGATCAATATGTGTTCCTGGAAACAGAATGATAATCTCATTACAGAGAAAAGTACCAATCACATATGAGGGGAAATACAAGATTTCCCAGACTAGAAGTGCAGTTCTTTGCCCCATGGCTTTGCTGGGTTGGAATGGGCTTGACGGCCAAGAGTGAGGTTGGGGACAGTGACCCATCTTTGTGTTGAGAGATCAGGCTTCGTCCAGCACAATTAGCCTTTGTAATAATCACTTACAACGGAATCCTGTCCGTAGTTCCCTCTACCTTTCCTTTCTCAGAACAGTCGTGATCCTCAGCAGTTTCTCATTAAAAACCCATGGTTCGCTGAGAGATCCCAATTAATTCACTGCAGCACATAGGATTTTAAGGGATTAAGGGTTTTGACGAGGATCCTTAATCATTTCACAGTGATAGAAGCAACACGAACCAGAAATAATTGTCTTATTATGGTGTGTGAAGCCCAAATTCAGGGCATCTACCTGAGGAGAATGCTCTGTCTTCTTTTGGGTGTGGGACCGGTTCCCAGTATACTGATAGCATATGAGAGTGTGAACTGACTGTGAAATCTGACTGTATTTTAGCATCTGGCTTTATCTGGGTCTAGGTAGATCACTGGGAAGGGATTGCCAATCCAGAGTCACACCCCGATCCACACCCCTTTCCTGGCTGCAGACAGCTATGTATTCCATCAGCAGGGTGTGCTGTCCTTGAATCCCATGAGAGATGAAAGTTCTGTTTAGCCACACCTCAGAGAAACTCGCTTCCTTTCTATTTCCTTGGGGTTGTGAAGGGATGAGTGCTTGGATATGCCAGACACAGCTGCCCCATGGAGCTCCTGACCTCCCATCTCCTTTCTTTCTGCAGGGAGATCAGGCTTCTCTCTGTTCACTTCTCTAAAATCACTTGGGAGTTAGAAGGATCAGGATCGACACCTCAAGAAACTCCCCCGACATCCACGTGACATAAATTGAGGAGATGCTAAGGAGTACTATCCCACCCTGATCCTTCTACTAAGGAATGTCTTCACACAGGATTCCATTATAACAGATCCATTCATGGAAGCCACATTATTTCACAAAACAATAACTCAAGCCAAACTCAGGTGCAAAGGCAATGAGGACAGAAAGATATAGGGAACGACAAGCCTCCCCATATCTCTATACCCTGTTTATGCTGAGTAGAGCAACTGAATGCACTCGGATGAACACATCCTGGAATGCATGCGGCTCCTGCAAAACAGAAAGGCTGATGTTCAAACCGTGATCTTCTGGTTTGGATCCCAATAGATAAACCATTGATACAGTGCAGCATCCCATGATGTGCACCACCCTTCCATGGTTTCTGAGGGCGTAATTAGTGCCTGGAGCATGGAACATGTACTTCTCTGTGGAGCACCTGGTGGGAGTACCCTGTAGATCCGTTCCAGGATCCCACGTTGTCTCATAAAAAATAAAATACACCAAACTCAGCGAGATTGCATCTGTTCCACCTCCTTGCCAACCTGCAGGACACATCAAGACGGATCCCTAGTTGCCTCCCGGCTGACTTTGACCGGTTCTCAATCGATGAGTCGCGACCCCTTTAGTGGTTGAACGATCCTTTCACAGGGGTTCCCTAAGACTATTGGAAAACACATATTTCTGAAAGTCTTAGCAACAGAGACACCGCTCCTTTATTCGTCCCCTGGGTTGTCTGTCCACATGCAGATATGCCCACATACTAGTGCCAGGTGTGAAGACAGTTACCCATGCTACACCATGCTTCAAGACCAAATGTCATCTATTTGTAATTAGAAATAAATATTTCACATAGCGTGATTACATATTGTTTTGTGATTAATGGCTATCCTTTAATTATGTTCCATTTGTGAAATGAAATTCCTATGTGTCTGATGTTTACATTATGATTCATACAGTAGCAAAATTACCATTATGATGTAGTAAGAAACATTATTTTATGGTTGGACGTCATCCCAGTAGAAGGAACTGTATTATATGATCGCGACATTTGGAAGGTTGAGAACCCGTGCTATGCATCATAGGCTCCCGGGCTTATTGTTATCACTCCATGCCCCCTTCGCAGGAACACAGAAAGAATATGCACACTCTTGCTGACAACTGAAAGCTTATTTCCCGTAGCTTATGATGCAGGTTAAAGTATCACAAAATCTTTCTCCCATTATACAAGGAATAATTGCAAACTCTGTAAGGATTCAACAAACATAAATTCATTCTTTCCTACTATCCCTTGGTAGAAAGATAAACTTAGGGGACTGCCTGCAGGTCAGTGGTTCTCAACCTTCTTGATGCCATGACCCTTTAATAGAGTTCCTCGTGTTGTGGTGACACCAACCATCAAATTATTTTCATTGTTACTTCCTAAATGTAATCCGCTACTGTTCTGCATCATAATGTGAATATCTGATAGTCGGGATGTATTTTCATTGTTACAAATTGAACACAATGAAGCAGAGTGATTAATCACAAACAATATGTAATTATGTACTGTGAAATATTTACGTTTTCCGATGGTCTGAGGCCACCCTGTGAAAGGATTGTTTGACCCCCACAGGGGTCGCGCCCCACAGGTTGAGAACCGCTTCTGTAGGGGATGACATTATCTGTCTGTTGGCATTGGGGCAAAGTCTTTGTCACGATTCCACATTTGGTGTCCTGACATTTCACCTTCTGCTCCCTCAGAATATGTGTTGAGTCCAAAATATTTCCAGAGAGTCTGAGACTTCTCACATGAACAATCCAGTCCAAATAACAAGCAAACGAGTTCAGGCTGAACTGTTGCAGCTGCAAAACACCACCACACCGTGCACACAGTCTTGTTGCACCAGTTTGAAGAAATCCTCAAAAAGAGCAAGTTAAGGCCAAGCGTCAATAGACTCTGGCTGCCTCCAAACACAGAGACTGTGTGCATCGTGACCAATGAAGGATAGCGATGAGAAGAAGGGGCATTCCAAAACACTTCGTCATTGCACAGTTACGTTGGAGAAAAAAGTTTGGGAACACAACAAGGAAATAGTGGATGATTTCTAATCGTCACAGGTGTGCCAAAAGGACAAGCATATGTGTCTTGAAAGAAATGTGACCCGATTGCTGCTTACAGGCCTAGATGATGGGGCTCCAATTGACATACATTGGACCTGTTTTGGGGAGAGATCAGTCCCTGGAGAAGGACAGAGAGACTAAAGAAGTCCCTTGACGTGATGGAATGAAGGGGTGACTGCATCATTGGCCTCAAACTTACAAACAGTCATGAGGATGGAAACGCAGTGTGCAGGCTTTCCTTCTGTCACTCATAGGGTCCCAGTGCATCGGAGGTGACTCAATGACACAGAACAACAGCAACGTTGCAATCACTGATTTCACACTGTTCTCTGTGAGATAACGGGGCTGTGCACATCCCTCCACGGTGATCAGAGGGCAGGCATGGGAGCTTTAACCCACCTGTGATCAGCGCAAATGGGCTGTGTGATTCCGCTGTCAGCTCTAGTCTACAACAAAGCAGGTGTGCACAACTGAAACTGCGATGCGATTCCATCATTTAGCACAGGGCTATATTATTTACAACTACTGGATTGAACGGAAGGTGTGGAATGTCAATGGGCACTGACTTAGATGCTTGCTTGTTGGGACATAAAACTTTAAGACCCCTGACATTGTTCTTTTGAGACCCAGGCACCCATGAGTTCCTTCCTTATACTTTGCTATTGCACTTATATCTTCAGAGATCTCTTCTCTTGAGGGTGTGGAGCATCAAGCAGGAAGTTGTCCTGAGAGCTGATTGTTCTTTCACTGGGGTGAGAATGAAGTGCAAACTCACTCACCACTCATGTATCTAAAATTTATATATGTCTCTGATTCACCTTAGAAAAATCATTGTCACTTTATGTCAGGGAACGTTATCAATCACCCTGCTGGGCATCACTTCCATTACCCTAAAGACATTGCTGTCTTAGAGAGACTATATTCGGCATCGTAGAAATGTCCCTTTGAGTCTCCAAGGAATCTACAGCCTAGCTATATTTGATTGTATATATATGGTAATGCATACATATAGATAGAGTGTTAGATAGATAGATAGATAGATAGATAGATAGATAGATAGATAGATAGATAGATAGAAAATTTTATTGGGAGAACTCTTATGCCTCTTATAAGAATCCATACATCAATTGTATCAAGCACTTTTGTACATGTGTCGCCGCCACCGTTTTCAAAACATTGTATCAGACTTGAGCGCCTGCTATCAGCTCCTCTTTTTTCCCAACTTTTCCCCTATCTCCAACCCTCGTGGGTCCATGATAAATTTAAAATTATTATTATTTTCAAATCTTACACTGTCTGCTCTCTCCCTTCACCCATTTTTCACTTGTTCACCTCCCACAGGGGTGAGGTGGGTTATACATCCATCCTTGTGATCGGCTGCCACTCTCCTTCACTTCTGCCCACACCTCACCCCTACCCTAAGGGTATCGCTAGTCCCATGATTGTTCCTAAAGTTTTATCTGTCCAGGGTTCATTGTGCTGAGAGCTCTCATCTGTCCCAGTGCCTTCCTGGAAATAGTCAATCCCATATTTCCATGTGGGAGAAAATTGTGGTTTTGAACTGTCATCTTTCTGGATAACAGCCCAACACATAAGTTGTTACACCATTAGGGCTCTAAAATATATACAATTACATCACTACCAAACTACAGAAAATCCTATCCCATCCAAGCAGACAGAGAGAAAGCCCCACCACAAGTAGTTGAGATAAGGACAAAAGACAAGAGAGACAGCTGCTGCAGGAACCATGAGTGCAGAAAGATACAGGGGTGATGAGCTCCGACGTCCTTATACCCTGTTGATGTTGAGTACAGCAACCAAGTGCACTCTGACGACTGCACCCTGTATGCACTCAGCCCATGCAACATAGGAAGACATATGTTCAAGCTCTGAACTCCTGGTTTGCATATCGATACAAACACTGGCAACAGCCCACCCTGTCCATCATAGGCAGTCATCCGTCTCTGATATCTGAGGTCATCAATGTTGTTTGAAGCAGATAAATTCGTCCTTCCCTGTGGAGCACCTGGTGGGATTATTCTATAGATCTTGTGCTTATCTGCCCAGTACTTTCTTCAAAGCCCCACCTGGGATAAGGTGCTATGCAACGATGCAATAGGGTTCCCCAAATGACATCAGGAAATAACTGAAGTATCCCCTAGGAGCATTACTGAAACCAGGCGTCCTGGTACTTGGGAAGTTTGCCAAAGCCCAGCTTTGAACGGGATAATATTGGAGGAGATAAAGAGGGAGACCAGTACCCCCAAATGTGGATGCCCATTTCTGCTCAGTGTGCAACCTCAAACCTTGTCATGAATAATTAATGTTCAGTAAACCTGAAAGAGAAATCAATGCCACAATGAATGGCTTTACGGAGAGATGTTTATTTGAACGCATTGTACAGAAATTTACAGGTGTCTTTGAACAATGGGTTTCAGTTGGTTGGAAGGAAAGGGGCTGGTCTCTTCTCGACAAGGGAGGTTCCTGAATTTCTTGGAGAGTTTGCTAGGTCGTGGAATCCAGGTTGCACTGAATCGAGAAGGAGGCCAAGGCCAGACCTTCAATTCCAAAAACATGGTGCCGTCCTGCCATCCTTTATTGAGGGGGGTCAGCATCCAGTCTGCTGGAATCTTTCTTTCAATGCCTTCTACAAGTCAGGTGTGAAGCAAGTGAGGGTGGACTTGGGTGAGGGTGATATCTGATGCATCCTGAAATCTTCACATCTGAAGGCGACTTTATCACAGAGAAGATTCGTGATCCTCGTGTACCTCAAGAAGAAATCACTTAGGCATAGGGAACATGAACGCTTTACATATGGGGTAAGGCACCCACAGCTGGACGTTTTGGATTGACAAGATAGCATGAAGGAGATGATGGAATCAGCTGTCCATTTGGATGAGGATGGCATGCAATGATCTGTTAGTACCTCTGTGGTTACAGAATTCCACAGAATTGACCCCGTTGGGCATCAGGATCACCATCAAATTATCCATGACAGGGAGGAGAGCTTCCAAGTCCAGCTTTCCTTGGGGGCCCACGTAGCAATGCAGTGGGACAGGGAGCTCCAAGAACTTGCACAAAGGGGGGGTGTGCTGCAGCAGCTCCTGCAGAACATCCCAGGACACGGGGTTTCCACATAACATCAAGGTGACCAGCTGGGAGCAGCGGCCCAGTGCATTCTGCAAGGCCCTGAGGTCAGGGTCTTGGATCCCACAGCCAGCTAAGTTCAGGTGCATAAGGGTGGTGGAGACAATCTCTAGCAGACCCGGAAGGAATGCATAACTTGATCTAGGCCTGAATACACCACAAAATACCAGGGTCCTTAGGCGGCTGGTACAGGGGCATAAAGACAGGTAAGTCAAGTCCTCATCCAAAAGCACACAATCAGTCAGGCTGAGGGTCAGCAAGGGAGATGGCAAGCGTGTGAGCAGCCGGATGAGGCAGCCCCTGGGCAGGCAGGCAGAGTCCAGGAAGAGGTGCTGGAGCTGATGCAGATTGAGGAGCTGAGAGGTGAATTGGGCAAGGAGTTGCTCCATGTTGCAGTCTTTGCCGAAGTCCTTGCAACCCAAGATGACTCCAGAGAGAAAGAGGGTCTGCAGTTGACCCATCTGCGCCAAGTAAGGAGCAAACCAGTTGAGGCTGTGCAGGTCCCATTTGCCATGAATTTCCACCTCGTGGACACAGTCCAGCTGCACCATCTTCAGGATTTCCCCAAGAATGTGAAGTTGTGGGAGAGGTCCAAGAAACGCCACCTTCCTGCAGCACAACGTTGGCAGGGCCTTCTTCTGCTTGACCCTTTCAATCAGGAAGGTGAGCAGTACATCTGAGGTAGCTTCCTCAAACCACAGGTCTGTGAGCATCTCCACGGAGGTCAGGGGCTGGTGCTTCCCTCCTGATCTGGAATGGGGTCCTTTTTCCATCTGAATTCTGCGGGGTGTGTCTTCAGGCTCTTCTGATGACATCACAGAGTCAGTAGATGGGGCTCCAGCCCATTCATTCCAGAAGTTGGTGCCAGTGTGCAGCTGTAAATCCAACACTTTCAGTTTGCATCTCCTGTGCTGAGCATTCTGGGCACGCAGGATGTCAAGGCCATCGAGTGCAGCCTTTAAGATGAGCCCTCGAAACACACAATCCTCCAACAGAGCCCCAAGTGGGAGCTTTGTGAAGGGCCAGTAGTGCACCATGGCCTTCACCACCTCACTGTGTCCCTTGGCAACGGCTGCCATGAACAAGGGAGGGAAGAACTGTGTGGGCAGCCACTCAAGAGCGGCAATGGCTGAGGCCTCATTCTGCAACACGCCCTGGATGGCCATGTCCTGGAGCCTGGGTGGGTTCCTGCTGCTCATGATGATCAGTCTGCTCCAAGAGGAATCCTCACCTGTGGATGGGAAAACAGGTCTGCTCAGATCTCAAGGAGAGCCACTCTGTGGACCCCGCCATCCGACAATCTTATCATTCTCCCATGTTCGCCTCAGAACCATTTACAAGTAGAGGGCTTTCATGTTAATGATACATATTTCACGCACAGTGGCAGGGACTGAGAAGACTCAGATTTCATCCCTGACTCTTACCCTTGAGAGACAGTGGCTGACGAATCCAAGCTGGGCAACTCAGATGACAGGCTTCTTCTTCAAAAGACGTTGAGACTGACAACTCCCAGAGAAGCAGGAGGGATGGCAAGATTCTGTCTCAAGTTCCCAAACCTTCAGGTCAGAAGACTGGCTTAGGAGAGAACAAAGATCATTAGCTTTCAGAGAGTCCTTTTAAATCATAGGACCACCCCCCACAAAGACGCTATCTTCACCCTCATGGGTTGATCGCAGTAGGGCTCAGCATGGAATTTTGGCTTTTTGAAATCTGCTCAACAAGGTTGATGCCATCAGAACTGACCAACCCCTGAGAATCCATCCCCAGCCCTGTTGACACAAGCCCTCAGCCATCTCTGTGCACACTGTGCGTAGGGGAACATGGAAATCTTTGAGAAGTGTGTTAGTAGATTAGAGTGGATTTAGCAATTGTTTCCAGGAAAGGTTGTATCACCAATATTCTCATATGTGCAGTATCGTTTTTCCTTTGCATTTTCATGTGGGTAGCTCATTTCCCAAAGCAAAACCTTACACCCACTGACTCTCTTCTGACTTTGAGAAACCTTATGGAAGCGAAATGCCTCTTTGGGTTCCTAAGGACTGGCAATCATTGCAAGAGAGCCTGGACTCATCCATCATCACCGATCAGATTTGAGCTGCTGATCTGACGGTGAGCAACCCAAAGCCCAGCAAAATATGCCACCGAGATTGCATCCCTCTCGAACACAGTAGGGATTCGTGGACCCCACTGGGTGTCTATGCAGCATTGCTCTCTGGAGAAGAGTCCAGCACGTTCTCTTAGATTTCAAGGGAGATTATGAGAGTAGCGTCACCAACTGGGGGTCTTAAAACCCCCAAGATGAGCTGTCTTATTGTTCATTTGTATACAATCCGAATCCAGGACCTCAGCTCATGGATAGGTTTCTCTCCCTGTGTGTTCTGGCCCAGTTCCTTGTCTTCTTGCAAAATGTCTAGGCTTGACTTGCCTAGGGATCACTGCGTCTCTGAACATCAGCCTTAAGGAGCTCAGAAGCTTCACCAAGCAGGGGCTGCAGGTCTACAGAGGCACCCAGATCCAAGTCACCTGTCTTGCTGCAGACAGATCCTGCTTCTCTCTGCCAACTTTTCTCCAATCCCTAGCTGGATCAAAGGTTCTGAATTCACACCTCAGGAACCTCTGCTTATATCAATCTGGTAAAGATTAAGAAAGGATTAAGGATTGCTATCCTACACACAATCTTTTGACCCTGGACCAGCTTCCTACAGGATTCCATCATATCAGATCCTTTTAAAGATAACACAGTTTAACATAATAAAGGAAAGAAACTGAATCCAGTGTCATTTCATGCTATACCCCCTCATGGCTATACTGTAGAACAGGTTACAACTGCTCTCTAGTCCACTCAAGGTTACATATCACAAACTTGTACATTTCTTAGCCGTCGTGTGAGCCCTCTCCTTAGGGAAACAGTAAACTTACTCATACACTTGCTGGTCATTGAAACCTTATGTGGTAAAGCTGCAATAAAGTATCAAAACCTTACTGTCACTGTCCCTGTCCATGAATGGCAACCACATAGAACAGAGTAAACTGCTCCTATGTGTTTCCATGCTGTAATTCTGAATGGGAGCAGAAAGCCTCATGTATCTCCCAAAATAAAGTACAGGCATCACTTTTGCAATGAATGTGCATACCCATTTAACCTCAGTGGGAAGAATGACCTACTTTGTTTAACGCTGCTGTGTGTCTTTATGGGAGCACACTGTCTTCGGTGTGAACTGCAGAGTCTGGTGGTTTTGAAGCCTCCAACCCTTGATTGATGGAGGAATAAGCCCACACTGGAGCCCAACTCCCAAACTGACATCCTTACATACCTGCCACACTACGGAGCATATGGACCCAGCAAGTTGATACACATAATGGACCATTGCACAAAGACAAGATATTAAGACACATCAAGTCCCTGAATAGATTCTGAGGTGTGAAGGGGATTGATGGTGAGCAGGACACCTTAATCTGTTTACCCTGCTTATATGGAGTAGAGGAAACACATCCATATGTTCAAAACACAATATAGAAACACTCACTTCACGCAGGTCTCCAAGAGGGCCAAGATGGGTATGCCGTGTACAAACGCCTAGTTCCCTCCCGACTTCATTCCACAGAACCATTTAGAGAATTTTCTGCTTACTCCCTATTTCAACTTTCAGTTCCAGAGGCTGGCAAAGATCACATTTCAGTCTTGGACTCTTACCGGTAATCAAGCAGATACAGTGGATGATGAATCCAAGATGGAAGGTCCAATGGCAGCCTTCTTCCTCAAGTGTGTTGAGACTGACAACTTCCAGAGAAGCAGGAACGATGAAACGATTCTCTCCCAAGTCCCCAAACCTTCAGGTTAGTGGAAGGGTCCAGGTCCAGGACAAAGCTACAGAGTTCTCATGGAGACCTTTTAAATCATGAGGCCACACCCACAGGTAGCTCTCCTCCCCCTCATTGGCTGTTCACAGTAAGTCTCAGCTTGGAATTGATGGCATTTTATGAAATCCCATCAACAAGGATGATGCCATCGTAAAGAACCAATACCTTAGAATCAAGACCTGGCCCTGTTGACAGAAACTCCGAGCATCACACCTTCCCCACTGAGATTGAGACAACATAGAAAACTGTGAGGAGTGGGTTATCTGCTGAGAGTGGATTAAGCAATAGGTTACCGACATGGCTCTAGAGCCCAGAATCTCACATGTGTGACAGGGTTTTGTCCTTATGGATATTCATCTATGTAATTAATTTCCCAAGGCACAACATTACTTGAATTCTGTGCGTCTTCCAACTAGGAGTCAACTATGGGAAAGAATTGAAGTGCCTCTTTAGCTTCCTAATGACTGCCGATCTCTCCAGGAGTAGAGGCCTCATCAAGTCCCTCAGATTGACTGAGAGCTTTGAACCAGTGACTTGGTGGTAAGCACCCCAGTGGATTACCAAACATGCGACCTCAATTGCGTGTCCCTAGAGCACATTAGGGTTTATTAGATCACACTGTCCCTGCATCAAGGATTGACTTTTGGAAAGAGCCCTCTGCATTCTCTTCTCAAGTGCTCTGATGGGAGAAACATCACCAATTAGGGTTCTTAAAACGACCAACGTTAATGGTCCCTCTGTTTACGTAGCTGGAATCCAAATCTAGGGCATCACCTGCAGGAGAAGACTCTCCCTGTGTGCTCTGGGGTGTCTTCCTTTTCTGTTTGCAACATCTCTGCGCTGGACCTCCCTTGGCGAGCACTGTGTGTTTGGGTCTCAGACTTAACTAGGGCCTAAGAAGTTCGCCAGGCGGGAACCGCACGTCCAGAGAAGCTCCCTGGTCTAGGTCTCCTTTCTTCTGCTATTCAGTTAAACACTTATCAATAGTACTATCCCGGCTTTCCTCTGGTTGCTCTATGCTTCATATGCTTTGGGCGGCCTCTGGTTTTAATAGTTCCAGGTCTGGCTGTATGAGGTCAGAGGAAGCATGAGGTAGCATTTGATAGCTTTTGTTTTCTGACCCACCCGCTTCTCTCATTCTGTTAACTTTAGAATTAGTCCATTGACCTTGGGTGAGGTTATTGATATGTATATTCCAGAAATAATGACTTATGTTTGCACGTGTTGTGTGAGAGTGTGTAACTGTATTGTGTTACGCTTCTTTGTTCTTCATGTATGACATTTTTGCGTGGGGTGTGGCTCTCCATGTGTGTGTTGGTGCTTGTTAGGAAATTCTGACTTCATACTTGTGTGTGGTTGTCACTGATATTTTTCTCACAGTATATCATGTTGTGCTTTTTGTAGTGGTGGTGTTGTATTTTGATTTCATTTCTTCTTGATTGTGAATTTTATTTCTCCCTCTTATTAGATCAATATGTGTTCCAGGAAACAGAATGATAATCTCATTACAGAGAAAAGTACCCATCACATATGAGGGGAAATACAAGAATTCCCATACTAGAAGTGCAGTTCTGTGCCCCATGGCTTTGCTGGGTTGGAATGGGTTTGATGGCCAAGAGTGAGGTTGGGGACAGTGACCCATCTTTGTGTTGAGAGATCAGGCTTCGTCCATCACAATTAGCCTTTGTAATAATCACTTACAACGGAATCCTGTCCGTAGTCCCCTCTACCTTTCCTTTCTCAGAACAGTCGTGATCCTCAGCAGTTTCTCATTAAAAACCCATGGTTCGCTGAGAGATCCCAATTAGTTCACTGCAGCACATAGGATTTTAAGGGATTAAGGGTTTTGATGAGGATCCTTAATCATTTCACAGTGATAGAAGCAACACCAACCAGAAGTAATTGTCTTATTATGGTGTGTGAAGCCCAAATTCAGGGCATCTACCTGAGGAGAATGCTCTGTCTTCTTTTGGGTGTAGGACCGGTTCTCAGTATACTTATAGCATATGAGAGTGTGAACTGACTGTGAAATCTGACTGTATTTTAGCATCTGGCTTTACCTGGGCCTAGGTAGATCACTGGGAAGGGATTGCCAATCCAGAGTCACACCCCTATCCACACCCCTTTCCTGGCTGCAGACAGCTATGTATTCTATCAGCAGGGTGTTCTGTCCTTGAATCCCATGAGAGATGAAAGTTCTGTTTAGCCACACCTCAGAGAAACTCGCTTCCTTTCTATTTCCTTGGGGTTGTGAAGGGATGAGTGCTTGGATATGCCAGACACAGCTGCCCCATGCAGCTCCTGACCTCCCCATCTCCTTTCTTTCTGCAGGGAGATCAGGCTTCTCTCTGTTCACTTCTCTAAAATCACTTGGGAGTTAGAAGGATCAGGATCGACACCTCAAGAAACTCCCCCGACATCCACGTGACATAAATTGAGGAGATGCTAAGGAGTACTATCCCACCCTGATCCTTCTACTAAGGAATGTCTTCACACAGGATTCCATTATAACAGATCCATTCATGGAAGCCACATTATTTCACAAAACAATAACTCAAGCCAAACTCAGGTGCAAAGGCAATGAGGACAGAAAGATATAGGGAACGACAAGTCTCCCCGTGTCTCTATACCCTTTTATGCTGAGTAGAGCAACTGAATGCACTCGGATGAACACATCCTGGAATGCATGCAGCTCCTGCAAAACAGAAAGGCTGATGTTCAAACCGTGATCTTCTGGTTTGGATCCCAATAGATAAACCATTGATACAGTGCAGCATCCCATGATGTGCAAGACCCCTCCATGGTTTCTGAGGGCGTAATTAGTGCCTGGAGCATGGAACATGTACTTCTCTGTGGAGCACCTGGTGGGAGTACCCTGTAGATCCGTTCCAGGATCCCACGTTGTCTCATAAAAAATAAAATACACCAAACTCTACGCAATTGCATCCCTTCCACCTCCTTGCCATCCTGCAGGAAACATTAAGACGGATCCCTAGTTTCCTCCTGGCTGAACATGACAGGTTCTCAACCTATGGGTCGCCACCCCTTTAGTGATTGAAGGATCCTTTCAGAAGTGTCCCCTAAGACCATTGGAAAACAAGTATTTCTGAAGGTCTTAGCAACAGAGACACTGCTCCTCTATTCATATGCAGATACGCCCACATACTACTGCCAGGTGTGAAGAGAGTTACCCATGCTACACCATGTTTCAAGACCAAATGTCATCTATTTGTAATTAGAAATAAATATTTCACATAGCATGATTACATATTGTTATGTGATTAATGGCTATCCTTTAATTATGTTCAATTTGTGAAATGAAATTCCTACGTGTCTGATGTTTACATTATGATTCATACAGTAGCAAAATTACCATTATGATGTAGTAAGAAACATTATTTTGTGGTTGGGGGTCATCCCAGTAGAAGGAACTGTATTAAAGGATCGTGACATTTGGAAGGTTGAGAACCAGTGCTATGCATCATAGGCTCCCGGGCTTATTGGTATCACCCCATGCCCCCTTCCCAGGAACACAGAAAGAATATGCACACTATTGCTGACAAATGAAAACTTATTTCCTGTATTTTATGATGCACGTTAAAGTATCACAAAATCTTTCTCCCTTTATACAAGGAATAATTCCAAACTATGTAAGGATTCATCAAGCATAAATTCATTCTTCCCTACTATCCCTTGGTAGAAAGATAAACTTAGGGGACTACCTGCAGGTCAGTGGTTCTCAAACTTCCTGATGTTACGACCCTTTAATAGAGTTCCTCATGTTGTTGTGACCCCAACCATCAAATTATTTTCGTTGTTACTTCCTAAATGTAATTTTCTACTGTTCTGCATCATAATATAAATATGTGATAGTCGGGATGTATTTTCATTGTTTCAAATTGAACAGAATTAAACACAATTAAAGCACAGTATTAATCACAAACAATATGTAATTATATATTGTGAAATATTTACGTGTTTTCCGATGGTCTGAGGCCACCCCTGTGAAAGGATTTTTTGACCCCCCACAGAGATTGCGCCCCACAGGTTGGGAACCACTTCTGTAGGGGATGACTGTATCTGTCTGTTGGGATTGGATCAAAGTCTTTGTCACCATTTCACATTTGGTGTCCTGACATTTCACTTCCTGCTCCCTCAGGAAATTTGTTGAATCCAAAATATTTCCAGAGAGTCTGAGACGTCTCACATGAAACGTCTGGTCCAAATAAGAAGCAAACGAGTTCAGGCAGAACAGTGGCAGCTGCAAAACACCACTACACCGTGCTCACAGACTTGTTGCACCAGTTAGAAGAAATCCGCAAAAAGAGGAAGTTAAGGTCTGTAGGAAGCATCCAGCTGACCAAGGTGTTTACTAATGGGTGACTATTTAGTACCCTGAGTCTCTCTGTCTCTGCAGACAAAAGCATTGCAAACTGACTATTTGTGACTTTGCTGCTAAAAAGCAATGAGGGATAACTCAGTTAATTAGGATCTCTTTGAGGCTCTCTTGAATCTTGCATATCCCTGTGATTGTCTTTGAACCTAGTGCTTTTATTATTCTAAGGTTAAGAAACTGTGACTAGTTGAGTTACATTTGCATAGATAAGAGTTTAGGAATGTTTAAGTGCTTTGATGTTTGCTTTGTAACCAAGTCCCTGTGTAAGAAGAGTATATATACCAAGCTTCCAATATACTGTAGACTTCAGTCCATTGGATTGGAATCCTCCCTGTCCCATGCTTTGTACATAGCTCTTTCTTTTCCTTTCATCCACATGCCTCACTTCAAACCCAGCTTGATGCGGGACAGCTGGTCTAATCCCCCGCAAAGGTCCAGTCCCACCAGAGTTCAGCTGCCTCCAACACAAAAGGTGTGCATCATCACCAATTAGGGTAGCAATGAGAAGATGGGGCATTCCAAAACACTTCGTCCTTGCACGGTTACATGGATGAAAAATCGTTTGGGATCACAATAAGGAATTAGTGGATGATTTCTAATCAGCGCAGGTGTGCCAAAAGGACAGGCTTATCTATCTTGAAAGAAATGTGACCAGATTGCTGCTTACAGCCTTGGATGATGGGATTTCAATTGACATACTTTGGACAGTTTTTGGGGAGGGATCATTCCCTGGAGAAGCACAGGGAGACTAAAGAAGTCCCTTGATGTGATGGATTGATGGAGTGGCTGCAACAAGGGCCTGAAACTTACAGTCGTGAGGATGGAACATGAGTGTGCAGTCTGTCCTTCTGTCGTGCATGGGGTCCCTGCGCATCAGATGTGACTCTGACACAGAACAACAGCGACGTCGGCCATCATTGAATTCACACTGTTCTCTGTGAGATAACAGGGCTGTTCGCATCCCTCCATGGTGATTACAGGGCAGTCATGTGGAGTGTAATCCATCTGTGATGAACGCAAATGGGCTGTGTGCTTCCCCCTGTCAGCTCTAGTCTACTACAAAGCAGGTGTGCACAACTGAAGCTGCGATGCGATACCATCATTTAGAACAGGGTTATATTATTTACAATCACTGGATTGAACGGAAGGTGTGGAACGTCAATGGGCACTGATTTAGATGCTTGCTTCTTGGGACTTAAAGCTTTAAGAATGCTGACATTGTTCTTTTGAGGGCCAGGCACCTACGAGTTACTACGTTATACTTTGCTATTGCATGTGTTTCTTCAGAGATCTCTTCTCTTGAGGAAATGCAGCATCAAGCAGGAAGTTGTCCTGAGAGCTGATTGTTCTTACATTGGGGCGAGAATTAAGTGCAAACTCACTCAACTTTCATGCATCTAAAATTTATATATGTCTCTGATTCACCTTAGAAAATATTAGTGTCATTTTATGTTAGAGAACGTTATCAGTCATCCTCCTGGGCATCACCCATTACTTCAAAGACTTTGCTGTGTTAGAGCGATTATACTCGTCAGCATAGAACTGCCCCTGTGAGTCTCCAAGGGATCTACAGCATAGATATATTTAATTGTATGTATACGGTAACATAATTTTATATATATATATAATATAACTTTATTGGTAGAGCTGTTACACCTCTTATAAGAATCCATACATCACTTGTATCAAGCACATTTGTACATATGTCACCACCATAATTTTCAAAACATTGTTTCCTACTTGCGCCCGTGCTATCAGCTCCTCTTTACTCCCCTCCTTCCCCCACTCTCCCACCCTCGTGAGTTAGTGATATATTATAAATTATTTTCATACCTTACACTGTCTGCTCTCTCCCTTCACCCATTTTTCTGTTGTTCATATCACTCGGGGGTGGGGTGGGTACTACATCTATCCTTGTGATCGGTTGCCCATCTCCTCCACTTCTGCCCACACCTCACACCTGCCCTCATGGTATCGCAACACCCATAATTGCTTCTGAAGTTTTATCTGTCCTGCATTCCTTGTGTTGAGAGCTCTCATCTGTCCCAGTGTCTTAACAAGAGTACTCAGTCCCATATTTCTCTGGTGGAGAAAGTTGTGGACTTGAATTGTCAGCCTTCTAGATAACAGCCCACACACAAGTCGTTACACCATTAGCATTCTAAAATATATATACTTACCTCACTACCAAAAAAAGTTTTAAATTGTCCACAATTCTTCTCTTGCCTGGATCCACAATCAATGGTATGGAAACAGTATTCAAAATATCAAAACATTTTATCCTAAGGAAATCTGTTGCACAACACCTTGAGGTGCAGAACAGCAAAGATAGTCCTTTGAGAATTAAGGTATTCCTGACCAAGCCATGGTATTCTCCATGGTCTTCTACACATATGGAAGTTAGACACTGAAGAAGGAAGACTATAGTAAAACCGCTGCACTAGAATTCTGGCGCTGGAGAAGATCATTAAAGGCACCGTGGACAGCTAAAATGACAAACCAAAGTGCCTTCATAAAAGTGTGGCCAGTGTGATCCTTAGATGCATGGAGCGCAAGACTTCTCCTGAACGTACTTTGAACATATTGTCAGGAAAACCAGTCCCTGCAGAAGGGCTTCCTGCTTGTCAGAGTGGAGGGCGGATAAAAAGAGGAAAGCCCTCATGGAGATAGAGTGACACGGTGGCTGCATCAATGGGCTCAGGAATAGGGACAATTGTGAGGATGGAGACGACTGGTCCGTGTTGGTTCTGTTGTGAAGAGGGTTGCTACGGGTGGGGTGTGATTCTACAGTAACTCACACCGACATCAGTAGGTATACTCAAGGTTTTTATTATCATGATCATTAAATATTTTGCGACTCTTATCACAATCCACACATCCAACCATTGTGTCAAGCACGTTTGTGCATATGTTGCCAACATCATTTTCAAAACATTTTATTTCTACTTGAGCCGTTCATGTCAGCTCCTTATTTTTCCCTCCCTCCTTTTTGAACGCTTTGTTTGTTATAAATTATTATTTTCATGTCTTACATCGTCCGCTGTCCCTCTTCACCCACTTTTCTGTTGTTTCTCCCCCTGGGAGGGAGTTACAAGTCGATCCGAGTGATCGATTCCCTTTTTCTCCCCACACTTACACCTTACCCTCTTGGCATCCCTACTCTCATTATTGGTCCAACGTCTTTATCGATCCTGGATTCCCTGTGTTTCCAGCTCTGATCTTTATGAGTGTACATCCTCTGGTCTGGCTGGATTTCTAAGGTAGAAATGGGATCATGATAGTCAGGGGGAGTGGGCAGAAGCCTTAAAGGACTAGAGGAAAGTTGTATGTTTCATTCATACTGCACCCTGAGTGTCTCAACTTCTCCCCGACACACCTTCTGTAAAAGCATGTCCAATTGTCTACAGATGGGCTTGGGCATTCCACTCTGTACTTCCTCCCCACCACCCGCTGCACCCCTATTGAAATTAGTATGATTTTGCTCTGGGTCTCAAATGCCTGTAAAATAATCCCATTGACAACTCATGATCACACAGGCTGGTGTCTTTCCATGTGGACATGTTTGCTTTTCAGCTAGATGGCTGACTGTGTATCTTCAAGCCTTTAAGTCTCCGAATGCTATATCTTTTGATAGACACGCACCATCAGTTTTCTCCAACACATTTGCTTATGCACCCACTTTGTCTTCAGCGATCCTGTCTGGAAGGTGAGCATCACTGGGTGTTCTTAAGTTCGGCACTCTTGCGGCAGGAGAAATGAATAGCACGGGTGCATGGCTTTGGAACAGGCGTTTATTTTCTACTATTGCAAGTGGTAGGAGACAGAAATGTGGGGCAGGGCTCTCGGCACTTGGTTTCTCCCTGGAAAGGAGTCAGTGGAAGGTCATGTCGCTTTTTAGCATCGGGGACACCTGCAGTCCTGAAGAACTCCATGCGCCTGGGCATCCATGTCGCCAAGGTCCTGCATATGCCCAGGGAAGGGGCCGTGGGTGACAGGGATGTATTTTGCTCCTGGCTTTGATTCGTGATGTGGGTGAGCACATCTGCTACCTGCTGCTGAATCTCCTTTTCCATCACTTTCAGAAGATGGATGTGAAGCAATTAAGGCTTGACTTCAGGAAGGCTGATCACGTTAGATGCATCCTCTGACCGATACCTCCAACCTCCTTCGTCATCATGGCAAACTCAAGCTCAAGCTCAAGAACTCAATCCAAACCGCTCTAATTTAGGAAACACTAGTCTTTCCAAATACGACATTGGTATCCCAAGGTAGAAGTCAGGATTGAGAACAGATGGCAAAGGGTTGTGGCACTAGTTGTCCATACGGATGCAGATTGCATCGCACAGGGTGCGACAGTGCCTGTAAGCAAGGCGTATTCTTTGGGGTCCATGGAGCTGCAAGGTCAGCCTCAGCTGCTCCATCACCTCTGCAAGGGTATGCCACGGCAGAGTTAACTGGTGGTCCATGTAGCAATTGAGGGGGACAGGAAGCTCTAGAAAGGCAAAGTTGCACCTTGGGAAAGTGTGAAACAGCAGGGTCTGTAGGACAGCCATGGACAACGGGTTTCCGCAGAGTTTCAAGGTTCTGAGTTGAGAGCAGTGACCCAGAGCAGGCTGCAAGTAATCGCAGTCCGAGTCCGTGATGCCACAGTCCGCCAAATCCAGGTGGGCCAGGGTGGCTGAGACTCTGTTCAGCAGAGCAGGGAGGAACTCGTAATTGGAGCCAGGCCTGCGTACACCACTCAAGTCAAGGGATTTCAGGTGGCTGGTGCAGGGACATGAGGACAGGTATGTCAAGTCCTGGTCCATAAGCAAGGAACGGCGTATGTGCAGGGTCTCTAAGGGCGCCTGCAAGCTTCTGAGCAGCTGGTGGAGGTGGTTACCAAAGAAGTTCACAGAGTGCAGCATGAGGGTGTGGAGCTGATGCAGACTGAGGAGCTGAGTGGTGAATTGTTGAAGTAGCTTCTGCGCCTCGTCCTCATCGTTCTCCCCGGGGACGATGCAATACAGGGTGCATTCAGAGAGGAGGAGTGTATGCAGTTGGACCATCTGGGACAGGTAAGGAGAGAACCAGTTGAGGCTTTGCAGGTCCCAGCTACCAAGCAATCTCATCTCCTGGACAGAGTCTAGCTGCACTTTGTTGAGGATCTCCCCAAGAATGGGAAGCGGGGCAACATTCCGAACAAGCTCGAGCTTCCTGCAGCACAGGTGTGGCAGGTCCTTCGTCTGCTTGACCCTTTCGATGAGGAAGGTGAGCATTTCATTTGGAATGTCTTCCTGAAAGCACAGGTCAGTGAGCACCGTCATGCCAGCCAAGGCTGGATATTTCTCCACTGACCTACATTTGTCTTCTTTGAGGATCTGAGTCTTGGGATGGGTGGACTCTGGATCCTCTGATGACATTACAGAGGCAGTAGACTGGCGTCCAGCCCACACTTTCCAGAAGTTGGTCCCAGTGTTCATTTGTAAATCCAGCACTTTCAGTTTGCATCTCCTGTGCTTAACCTTCTGGGAAAGCAGTATAGCAAGGCCATCAAGGGCAGCCTTTAAGATGTCAGGGGGAGACTGACAATCTTCCATCAGAGCCCCCAGAGGGAGCTTGAGGAAGGGCCACACCCCAACCATGGCCTTCACTGTCTCTCTGTAATCTCCGACAACAGCTGCCACGAACAGGGGAGGGAAGAGCTCTGTGGGCAACCACTCCAGAGAGGCAATGGCTGAGGCCTCATTCTGCAACACGCTCTGGATGGCCAGGTCCAGGAACCTGGGTGGGTTCCTGCTGCTCATGCTGATCAATCTGCTCCAAGAGCGATCCTGACCTGGGAATGAAGAGAAAGGGTCTGCTCAGTGTTCTGGGAGAGCCAATCTGGTTGTCCTAGCCCTCCACACTCTGGACTCCACTGTCATCCCCTTAGCCCCTCAGAGAGCAGCTCGCTGGCCATGCTAATCTTTCCAGTAACTCACACTGGTAGAGGCTGGTCCACGTGGGCTTAGATTTCAAACTGGATTCTTCTTCTTCTGACTCAAGTTGACCCAGAGGCTGTGGAATCCAAGATGGGCAGTCAGGAGTCTGATGGCAGACAGTGACCTCAGCAGCTGGGGAGGTGAATGAAGCAAAAATAAGTAGGAAATTTGGGGGACGCTACCTCAAGTTTCAAAGACTGAGAGTGAGACGAAAGGGCCCGACATTTCAGAGCTAGGGAACACTTATCCATGGGACTGGAGGTCTCATCCTTTCAGCTCAGGGGCTCTGACAACAGATGGTTTTGCCTCTCTGGATTCATCTGCATCGCTCATTCCCTAGATCATGAATGCAGAATATTCAAACATCACAACAGAGTGAAATCATCTGGAAATAGAAATTCCACTCAAAACTTACTTTCTGAGTAAGAAGCCGGATGTCCGCATTCACTTTTTAAAAATTTCTTTTAATGGAAGACAGATGTTTCTTTCCTTTTATTAAATACGTTTATTGGGGGCTCTTACATCTCTTATCGTAAGCCACACATGCATTCATTGTGTCAAGCACATTTGCAGGGATGCTAATATCATCGGTTTCAAAACATTTTCTTTATACTTGACCCTGTTTATATACAATGAGAGGGAAACCGATCCATGTACTTATATCTATATGTTAAGAATTAAGGTTGCAGATGGACATGGGGCCTAGATTCAAGTACTACCTCAACAAAAGTCACTTGGTCCTAATTATCTGCATTCTGTGATGCTCACCTTCCCGATACCATAACGTAAGATGAAATGTGGGCATAAGCAAAGGTGGGGAAAGCTGCCTGTCTATGAAAAGATATAGCATTTGGGGTGTTAAGGGCTTAAAGTTAAATAAGCAGCCATCTAGCTGAAGTGGTTTTCTTGATTTGACTGTTATTGATAACTTATTGAAAATGAAATGTTCTGACTGAAGCCCTTACCTAAAAGACATTTTGTGGGAGTTCATTATCAGCAGGCAAAAGCAAAGTAGGGCCATGAAGCTGAAGACTTGAATCAGATGCAGGAGAATGCAAATATAACCTCAGACACATTCCACTTGAATGTCAAGAGCATCTTAACAACAGATGTGATCAAGTGAATACGATCGACAGAAAACTGGACCAGCTATAGCATGACATCAATAGTATCATGTATGAAAGAAAAATCCTTCACAAAACAGAAAAGAATGAATGACCTAGCTGGACGCAAAGGAGACTCTGAATCCTGACATTGGTAGAAGCATTGCTAAAGCCAATGGAAGAAACCATCAAGAGCTGAGCAGAACATGTAAAACAGAAGACAAATTACACTAGTATAGTGAGATATGCTGCTCAAGGTGAAAATCACCAGTGACAATAGGAGGTCAAAGAGGGGGTAAGAGGAGGCCATTCCGTGCATGTAACAGAGAAAGGAGAGGTGGGAAGGAGCTGAGACCCAGTTAAAGCTTTGTCTCACATAAGCTGGAAAAATAAAGGCAGAGCCAATTAAATACAGATTCCTTTGGGGTTTCCTCCTGTCGACAGAAAAACTAAACATAGTCATTTCTGCCAAGATCTTTGTTAATAGCTTTGGAATAAAAAAGGGACTTTTTTTTATCCATCACGTCATCATTGAGGAGGACAAAAGACTAAGCTTTCGCTCATTTACATGTCTTAGTTTACAGGAGACCTCCCTTAAGTCTACACTCTCATTCTGCCCCTGTGCTTCAGCATCATTTACCTGTCTTTCCCAGAGCAATCTGTTCCACCTTGCTTCCAGGACACTGTGAGATTCCGAGCTACTGATCTTCCCCGTGTCCTTTCAAGTTCAACATGAGTATTTGGTGGTCAGAAAATGAGTGTTGGTTCTCAAGAAGGCAGTGGGACTATTCCCTGCATTAGGACAGACTCGGGAGCCTTCGCAGGCAGTGGTTATGCATTGGGCTGCTGTGACCTGCATGGTCAGCAGTTTGAAACCACCAGCAGCTTCGCAGGAAAAACACTGGGCTTTCTTGTCCCATGAAGAGTTATCGCACCAGCATTTCTAAGGGGTTGCTGAAAGTCAGCAGTGACTCCATGGCAGTGTGCTTCAGTCTGAGAGGCTGTCAGAAAGTGCTCGACATATAAGGTCAAACCCAATGCAGACAGAGCTGAAGAACCTTCCTTAGAATTTTTTAAGCGCAAGGAACTGAAGAAGACCACAAGTGCTAGAAGCAAAACAAAACAAGACAGAACAGAACGAATCGAAAGTGCGAATTTCACAATCAAAATTCTATGGTTCCCAATTTTGAAAGATGCTGTTTTGGTTAGGAGCATTTGTGTCATTCCAGATGCACAGAAATCCTATAACCTACGAAGGAAGCACTGTTCTCTCCTGTCCTCCCAAGCCACCACTGTGAAACAAATTACCACACAAATATTCTATGAAAAATGCAGGGGCCACCAAAACAAGATGAAGGAACACACAGAGTGGGTTTCCTAAAAGAAGGAGACATTCAACCATGACAAGAAGTAGCGTATGAAACAGGGATTCTAGGGCAAGACCCTTTCCCTCTGTCCATCCATGGATCTGGTCTCCCACGGAGAGGCCGCTGTGTTCTCCCATCTCCTTACACCAGCCCTCCAAGATCTGCGTCCCTCCCCATCAGCTCCTCGCAACCATTCAGGTAGTTTTCATGTAACTCTCATTCAACTCACAGTTGCAGACGCTGACAAGGCTCCAATTTCAGTCTTGGCCACGGTCCTTGTTGAAGTAGATCCGGTGCATGAAGAATCCAAGAAGGCAGGTCGAACGGCAGACTTCTTCGTCAAGAATGTTGAGCCTGAAAACTTCCAGAGAAGCCAGGAAAATGTTGGCAAGGTTCCGTCTCAAGTCCAGAAACCTTCAGGTCAGGTGAAGGGTCCAGGTGCAGAACAAAGCTCCAGAGCATTCAGAGAGTCATTTTAAAGGATAAGACCACACCCACCAGGAAGCTATTGCTTCCCCCTCATTGGCTGTTCACAGTAGGTCTCATCATGGAAGTGATGGCATTTCGTGAGATCTCATCAGCCGGGCTGATGCCATCAGAACGGACCAACTCCTGAGAATCCAGACCCAGCCCTGTTCACACAAGCCCTCGGCCATCACCCCTTATGCACGGGGAGGGAGAGGACACAGAAGATGGTGAGGGTTGTGTTGGCGGGTGAGAGGGATTAAGTGAGTGTTTACAGAAATGGCTTTATTGGCCCATTTCTCATACATGCAATATAGTTTTGTCATTATGGATGCTCCTCTTTGTAGCGCACTTCCTGAAGCACAAACTTTCTTCCACTGTACCTCCTCCGACTTATGAAAAAAGTATGAAAAGGAGTACAAATTCCTCCTTGGCTTCCTACTGACTGTCAATCTTTCCAGGAGTCGATGGCTTCATTAAAGCACAAGGACTGGCTGACAAATTTGAACCAGTGACCTGGTGGTGTGCTGACCAATGTTTGAAGGACTGACCTCTGCAGAAGGATCCCACACACTGTCTTAAATCTCAAGTGCTCTCAGGATGCAAGCATCAACCTAAGAGTTTCCATGACTGTAACTCTGTGTGGGAGTAGAAAGCCCCATCTTTCTCCCATATATAAAGCGTTCTTGTGTGCTTTTGCCCCATGGGATTCTTTCCCCTTTCTCTCAAGGGCTGTATGAGCTTTGTTGGTAAACAATGCTGCGTGTGTTTGAGGTGGCAGACTCTCATCATTCTCCATTGTAGAAGCTAGTGGTTTTGGAAGCCTCCAACTATTGATTAATAGACAAGCACAGCCGACTACCTAGGCACAACTCCAAAACTGACATCCTTCCGTGCCCATTTCTGTTAGGTCGAGGGAACAGAGCCCAAAATTGAATGCACATTTTTAATAGTGTAGCTCCAGGAGAAGTAAATACCACAAGAGGATAGCTTTACAAAGAGACATTTATTTTATCTTAGGCAAAATATGTTAGTGTCAGAAGCTTAGACATGGATATGAAAGATTGGATATTGATTGTCTTGTACTGGGATGAACTGGTAACTTTTCAGGATCTGTGTGCATTCCATGGGGATTCCACGAGTGTTGGCATCCAGGTCCTTCTGAATCTATAAGTTTCCCCTGCAGGGACCCTGGGTTCCAAGGACATGCTCTGCTCCTGTCTGTTGGCCTCTCTTTTCATGTCTTGTAGATGAGAGATGTGAAGCCAGCAAGGAATGACTGGGCTAAGGGCGTAAATGTCAGATGCTTCTTGTAATCTTCAACTCCAATCACCACATTGTTAGAGCAAAGATAGCCTAATCCTCTTGAACCTAACTCCAAATAATATCATTTGCATAGTGAACATGAGGGTTTTCCAAGTGGTACAGTAAACCAGAAGCATAAGTGAGGATTAGTAAGGAAGGCAACCACATTAGCTTTCCACATGCATGATGATTTCATCGCAACTTCCCTTACTGGGAGAAAATCTTAAAGTGAGGAATCTGTAGGCTGCAGGGTCGTCTTGAGATCCTCCATTGCATCTAAAAGAGTATCCTAAGACAGAGAACGTTCCGTGTCCTCATAGCAATCCTGAGACACAAGGAGCCCTAGAAGGGAGAACTTACACAGAGCTTGTGTGCTGAAGCAGGTCCTGCAAGACAGCCATGGACACTGGGTTTCCACCCAACTCTAAGGTGGTGAGCGCGGAGTACTGGCACAGAGCAGGCTGCAAGGCAGTGAGCTCAGAGTCATCGATTTCACAGTCAGCTAAATTCAGGTGGTTCATGGTGGCTGAGACCCTCTCTAGCAGACTTGGGAGGAATTCATGTCTTAAGGAATCCCTGAACATACCACTCATATGCGGGGACCTTAGTTGGCTGGTTCGGGGACAAAAGCACAGGCTGTCAGGCCAGAGTCCAACGCAATGCAGTGCTTTTAAAGAGAGAAACTGCGAATGTGTAGGCCAACAACTGAGCAGCTGATAGACGTGCTCATTGAGGAAGAAGACTGCTTCCAGAACGAGGTGCTGGAGTAATGCAGACTGAGGACATGAGAGGCCAGTTTTGCAAGACACTTGTCCACTTTGTCCATGGTACATGACACCAGGGGATCTGGACTTATGTGGGACTTACGTGGGAAACATGGAGTGTGCTCTGGTGACTCATCTGGGACAGGTAAGCAGTAAACCAGTTGCGCCTCTGCAGGTCCTATCTGCAGTGGATTCCCACCTCCTGCACAGAATCCATCTGTACCCCATTTAAGATCTCCTCAATAATCAGAAGCTTTGACAGATCTCCTTCAAATGCTAACACCCGACAGCAGAGGGGTGGCAGGGTCTTTCCACAGTTGACTCTTGTAATGATAATAGTGAGCAATTCATCTGGTACTGATTCAAGAAGGCAAATGCTTTTGAGCAAATACATAGAGGCCAAACACTGAGGCTTCTCTCCTGCTACGGGATCCTTCCCTTTGAGAGTCACAGTCCTGGGCTAGGTTGTTACTGGACGCAATGGATTGGGTTTCAGACCACACTCTCCAAAACTTGGTGTCAGTGTTCAGGCATATATCCACAACTCAGAGTTCACATCCCCTGCGTGGAATCATCTGGGAAGCAGGATATCAAAATATCCTGTTGAGAATGCCAAGACTTCATGAGAGCCCCTACGGGAACAGGATAAAAAGCCAAGACACTACCGTGGCCTTCGCTGCGTGTCTGTGTCCACCGACCACAGCTGCATGACAGTGGTGGGAAGAGTTCGTGAGTAGCGACTCCAGGACGGCCATGGCTGAGGCCTCATCCTGCCACACACTCTGGATGCCCAGGCCCAGGAGCCTGGGTGGGTTCCTGCTGCTTCTGCTGATCAATCTGCTCCAAGAGCAATCCTGACTTGTGAATGGTACGAGACGTCTGCTCAGACTTCTGGGAGAGCTACACTGGTTGTCCTTGCCCTCCAAAACTGGATCATGGCACCCAGAGCTCCTCAGAAAGGAGCTTTCTGGCTTTGTTACTCCTCTTATCAACTCACAGTGGGAGAGACTCGCAAGACCCATGTGAGGCTTACATTTCAGTCTAGCTACTTCCTCTGCGTACGTTGGCCCTAAGGTTTTCGAACCCAATATGGGCAGGCCGATGATGGACCTCAGCAGCTGGTGAGGTGGATAAATCAAAGATCAGTAGGAAATATGGTCATTGCATATTGAATCAAACCATCCCAAGGCTAACTAACTCTACAGGAAAGGCAAACTCAAGAGGCATAATGGTGCGTTCATCAAATGGAAACTTGGAGATCTGTATTGAACTACAACACTCTGGGTGATGGGGTATCTATGGGAGTACAAGAAAGTCTTGTCAATACAATGATGAGTAAAATTTTCTCACGAATCACTAATGAAGACGCTGAAGTAGTTTTCCAATCACTTCAGTATGAAATTGACCCAACATGTAGTCAAGCCACATAGATAATTATTGGTAATTGGAGTGAGAAATTAGGAAACAATGAGGTAGGGAAAACAGTTGGAAAATATGGTCTTGGTGATAGAAGGATTCGTGAAATCACAAGGTAAATTTTGCAAGTATACTTTAGACAAACATTGGTCACATTAAGGCAATCTTGTTGACTGATGAATAACCTGACTCCTTCCCCCCTTTCATGTCAGAGAGTCCCAGTAGTCATTTATTTTAAAATATGCTCCTATGTAATCAAAATTAAAACATTTTAATTAATATCATTGTTCCCTTTAATGTTTTAGCCATGATGGTACTATTTTTATTTTATTGACCAGGATGTTGTTATCAAAGCTATACCCTACAACATTCACTCACTCTAAAGAATAACAGTATTAATTTTCCTGGCTGATTTGCAGAAGCTGGTGCCTTGCGTACTCTTGCTGGGTGGTCTGCAGACCAGCAGCACCATGTAAGGCCATAGCCAGCCCACCAGGGGGATGCTGCCCGGGATGTAGTGGATCTTCTTGTGGTAGAAGAGGAGCCCGTCCACCTCAAAAGGGAAGCGTGTGGCCAGCACCTCACACAGCCTCTTGGGGTGCACTGGAAGTTCTGGGCCCCACAAACTAAAAAGGATTGAGCTTTGTTTGCTCTCCCAGGTCGCCTTCCTCGGCTAACTTCACATGCATCCAGTAGAACCAGAAATCAGTGGGGAAGTCATAAACGCGATGTCCCCGCTAACACAACAGGTCCAGAACGTAGTAGGTCTGCTGCACCTCGCGGTGAATGCAGTGCACAATGGTGTCCATGAGCTCTGCCTGCTGCCTCCGGGCAGGAGGGAAAGAAACCTGTCCACACAGTAAGCGCTCTTGGTGTAGGTGCTGGTGCAACCCCTGGAGGTCATGATGAGCGCTCTTTTTCCAATGGGGCACAAGACCACAATCCACTCCTGCCCCAAGTCCGCGGGGACATCAATCAGCCACTCAGAGAGCATCAACTGATTGGCAAAGTGCTAGGGGAGTTTCTCGTCAATGTCAACATCCATGTCTTCGTCATCTTTCCTGTGTTCCTCCTCCTCACTCTCCACTCCGGTCCAGTCATCTTCAGCCAGCCTTCTGGCCTGGTTCACAGAGGCGAGTCGCTTGTATTTCTGCAGTTCAAATAACGACGGTGCAGCTCATCCTGCTCCAAGGAACTGCACTTGGGCTTGTACTGGGACAGGAGCGGGTGTGAGGCTGCACATCCGTTCAAATCTCGGGACACAGAGAATCTGCTAGCCAGGGCTGGACTCAGCTCTTCCATCATTCCATCAAACTTTTTGAACAAAATAAATGGCAGCTATGCACGACTGACTTCTGCCTGTGCAATCCACGGAAATCAAGTCCACTACAGAAGTTGGACAAGTGTTTCACTACAAAAGAGACCCTAACACCAAGATAAGTTAAGGACAAAGTGCCTTCGTTTATGAAGGACACAAAGATGCAGACACATTAGGGTCGCCATTCCCATGAAGTCTTCATACCATCAGACTAATCAAACACGGGATTTTACTTCACTAAGTCCTGGAATACAGGGAGCTGTACAAATTCATGAGTAATTGTAAGACCACTAATCACAATAAGAGGGGGATTATGGAAGCCAGAGGAGGACCAAGATTGGGACACATAGTTTATGTTCTAAAGACTTTGGCACTTTCAAATGAAGCAATTGAGCAAGATGCTAGGGTAGGACTCCTGATTATGCAACCTACAGTCCTGTCCATCAAGGACATGCCCAGGGAGCCCTAAAACACTGCTTCTCCCTGGACCATCTTTAGAAGCATGCAAGTAATGCAATTTCCAATGCACCCTACCAGAGGGCAAGATGAACAACTTCATTGTTACATGATCTCAAGGCATTTCCAGAAGTGGTTTTTGATTTGGGGTTTTTGTTTTGTTTTTGACATTGGAAAGTTATGTGTAACATCCAAAAAACTTAGTGCTGAGGCTTAAGCCCTAACTTAAGAGATTTTGGAGGAGGTCATTATGTGCAGTCAAAAATGAAGCTGGGGCCATGAAGATGAAGAAATGAATCAACTACGTGAGAGCACAAATATAACCTGAGATCCATCCCACATGAATGGCAAGGCCATCTCAAGAACAGATAGGATTGAGTGAACACTAACAGCAGGAAACTGGACCAGCTGTGTGATGACATCAATAACATCATGTATGAAGAAAGCAAAGTCCTCCACAAGACACAAAAGGTAGAATGACAAAAGTGGACATCTAAGAGACTCTGAATCCTGCCATTGGTAGAAATGTAACTAAAGCAAATGGAAGAAATGATAAAAGAATGCTGAACAGAACATTTCAAAGAGCAACTTCAGGAGAAAAATTAAAATATTAACATGAAACATGATGCCCAAGGGGGAATCCTTCAAGTTATAGTGGTGAGAACATCGAGAATGTCATTCGGTAGATGTGGCACAGAAAAGAGAAGTGGGAATAGGCTCACACCCCAGGAAAGCTTGGCCTGACTTTATCCAAAGAAACATAGTCAGACAGGCATTTTCTGCACAGCTTTCAGTTAATAGCTTTGTAATCAAGAGGGTCTTATTCATCCACCAGGTGAGAATTGACCACAGAAGACTAAGCTATCTCTGGTTTACATGTCTAGGACATGTTTGTCTACCCTCCTTAAATTTTCTGTTTTAAGGGTTTGTGGTGGGGGTGTGAGAGGGTGGAATAGTAAGGGTTCAACTTACTCTTCAGACACGAGAGTCTCAGCAGCAGTGCTGTGGGTCCACAAAAATGACAGCCACTAAAATGCCTTGATAATTTAGAAGAGTTGTTATTCAGTTGTCACCCGACATTGAGAATCTAAAAGAAATTCCAGGATTGAAGTCTTGAGTGGATATTTAAGTCCATCATTAAAAGCAAACACTCACTTAGAATCTGTCTATAATTATTAAGCAAGCACAAGGTTTGCACTAAAGTGCATGCTCTCAAACAAAGAGTAAAAGGAGCTTCTTGCCACAGTCAATGCAAATGAATGGAAACCACACAGGACAGAGTAAACCACCCCTGTGGGATTCCACGACTGTAATTCTGAATGGGAGAAGAAAGCCCCATCTTTCTCCCCTATTTAAAATACAGGTATCACTGAATTGGCCATTCCATTTCACCTCAGTGGACGGGATCACCTACTTGGGGACCACTATTATATGTCTTTATGGGAGCAGGCTCTCATCACTCTGAACTGGAAACAGCGGTGGTTCTGAAAACTCCAACAGTTGATTAATAGATGAATAACTCCACACTGGAGCCCATCCCCCAAACTGACACCCTTCTTTACCTGCCACACTACAGAGAATCATGATCTCAGCAAGATGATACATTTAAAAAGAGGACCTGATGCAAAGGGCTTAAGTGGAGAGCAAATGCTTTGAGAATGATTGGGGCAGGGAATGTGCGGATGTGCTTTATACAATTTATGTGTATATATATGTATGGATTGTGATAAGAGTTGTATGAGCAGCTGATAAAATGTATTGTAAAAAGATGATACATTTAATGAACCATTGCACAAAAGCAAGCTATTAAGATGCATCAAGTCCCTGAATAGGTACTGAGTTGTGAAGGAGATAGAGGGTAAGCACAACCCCCTGATCTGTTTACCCTGATTAGACTGGGTAGAGCAAATATATTTATATGTTCATAATGCAATATTGAATGCACTCAAATCACATAGGCCTCAAAGAAAGACAAGTTTGGAATGCCACACCTCAACCTCTAGGACCTTCCCCACTTAGCACCTCAGAACTATTTAGAGAATTTTCCTGTATCTCCCTATTTCAAATCACCATTGGAAAGGTTAACAAGGCTCAGATTTTAATCTTGACTCTTATCTTTGATCAAGTATTTCCAGTGGGTGATGAATCCAAGATGGCAGGTCAAAGGACAAACTTTTCCCAAGGGTGTTGAGACCAACAATTTCCATAGATACAGAGATAATGTCAGGATTAGGTCTCAAGTCTCCAAACATTCAGGACAGAGGAAGGGTCCAGGCCCAGAACAAAGGAGAGAGCTTTCAGAGTCATTTTAACTCATAAAACCACACCCACAAGATAGCTAGCTTCCCCATTATTGGCTGTCCACAGTAGGTCTCAGCAGGGAAGTGATGGTATTTTTGGTCGTTTTATCCACCAGGCTGATGCCATCCTAACAGAACACACCCTTTGCGTCCAGACCCAGCCCTGTTGAGATAAACTGTCAGCCATCAAACCTCACCCCCTGTGATTGATAGTACATAGAACATTTTGAGGAGATGTGTCAGCAGATGAGAGTGGATTAAGCAATTGGTTACAGAAATGGCTCTAGTCCACAGATTGTCACATATGCAAAATAATACCCTTATTGATATTCATTTGTGTAACTCCTTTCCCATAGCACAAACACACTTGTACTGTGTCTCTTCCAACATAGAGCCAACTTATGGGAAAGAGTAAAAGTGCCTCCTTGGCTGCCTACAGACTGTTGATCTCTCCAGGGGTAGATGACCTCATCAAGCCCCACAGATTGCCGGGTAGGTTGGAATGAGTACCCTGGTGGCAATCAGCCCAATGCTTTACCAAGCATGCCACATCAATTGCATTTATCTGGAGCACTGCAGGGATGATTGGATCACATTGGGCATGTTTAAAGCATGGACCTCTTGAGAAGAGCACAGTATATTCTCTTCTCAACGGCTCTTATGTCAGAAGCATTACCAATTAGGGTTTATAAAACAAGGAAACATCATTTTCTTACTGTTTAGGTAGGTGGAATCCAACTTCAGGACCTCACCTGGAAGATAAGGTTCTCTCCCCGTGGGTTCTGAGGTACCTTCCTTATATCCTTGCAACATCTGTGGGATGCTAGATCCTGGCCAGACTTTCTCTCCCATCTGCATCAGGAAGTGCTTCAAGTCTGGCTGCCTTCCAGCTAGTTGGGTTGCATCATTTGCATTTGGTAGGATGTGTGCTTGTTCTTCCAATCCTAAACTTCCACTCCAAACAGAGATGCTTACATACTTTCCACACTGATGAAATTCGTGACCTCAGCAAGTTGACACAGATCTTGTACCCTTGCACATAGGCAAGTTATAAAGACGTATCAAGGACCCTCAATGGGTATGGAGGTGTGAAAGATAGAGGGCAGTGGTTCTCAACCGTCCTAATGCGCGACCCTTTAATAGAGTTCCTCATGTTGAGGTGACCTGCCCAACCATAAGATTATTTCCCTTGCTACTTGATAACTGTCATTTTGCTATTGATATGAATCGGACGACCTCTACGAAAGGATCCTTTGAGACCCCAAAGGGGTCAAGACACACAGGTTGAGAACCTATGTATTATAGAAGGTAAGCAATACACTCTAATTTTTGTATTGTTTCTATTGAGCAGAGCAATTAAATACATAGGTGAATAATACAACATAGAACACATTCACTTCACCGAAAATGGAAACATGACCGTGTTGTGTTTCACAGGCCCATTATACAAGAACTAATTGCAATACATGTAAGGTTTTCACAAACATAAATCCATTCTTTACTAATATCCCTTGTAGAAGGCTAAACGTAGGGGACTCCCTGTAGGAGATGACTGTATCTCTTTGTCACCATTGTTCATTTTTAGTCCTGGCTCTCCACCTCCTATGAGTTGAGCCCAAGATGTTTCCAGACAGTCTGAGACTTCTCACATGAACCATCTGGTCCAAACAAGAGGCAAATCAGTGCAGGCTGAGCAATTCCAGCTGCAAAACACTGCTACACTGTGGACACTGTCTTGTTGCACCCGTTTGAAGATATCCTCAAAAAGAGCAAGTTAAGGCCAAGCGTCAACAGACTCTGGCTGCCTCCAATGCAGAAACTGTGCATGATAACAAAGTATGGATAGCCATGAGAAGGGGCATTCCGAAATACTTCGTCGTTGAATGGTTAAGTGGATCAAGAGAAAGTTGTGCAACATAACAAGGAAACAGTTCTCAATTTCTATTGAGGAAGGGTATGCCAAACGGACAAGTATATATACTTTTATTTGTGTTTTTAATATTATAACATAACATTATCTATATATAAAGTATAACCAGATTGCTCCTTACAGATGTGGATGATGGGACGTCAAGCTACATATTTTGGACCTGTTTTGTGGAGAGATCAGTTCCTGGAAAAGGACAGAGAGACAAAAGCAGGCCATTGACGTGATGGATTCACAGAGTAGCTGCAACGAAGGCCTCACACTTACACACGATTGTGAGGATGGCGCAGAGTGTGCAGTCTTTCCCTCTCTCCTGCGCGGGTCCCTGTGCGTCGGAGCCGACTAAATGACGCTGAAAAAAACAATGTCTGCCATAATCGAATTCACGTGGTTTCCTGTGAGATAACAGGACTGTTCACATCACGCTCCTTTTTTCAGCGGGAAATCTTGGGATGGGAAAGTCTAGATTAGCTGCGTCCTTGTCTTCTGATCCCAAGGAATTCAGTCGGGCGTGGTTAATCTGCAGATGATTTCAGTCTTTCTTTCTTTTCTCTTAAAGTGTCGTCCAGACTGTGTGCTCAGGATCTAGGCTCTAACAAAGATAAGATGTTGGAGAAGATTCTGATCAACAGTCAAACTTTTTTAGGATTATTGGTTTTACCAGTTTCATTTTCACTGCATCGAAAATGTGATACGATTCAATAAGATCAAGGAAGAGCTGTACCTCTGCCTTCAAATTCAATTCTAGAACATTTTCTCCAGACCCTGTAGTAGTTGCTCGTGTACTTTTCTTGTTGGTTTCTCCAATTGAAGTAATTATATACAAACAGAACACTCCCATTCCACAACTTCAGCGCCAAGTCCCCGGGTCACAGAATACGGGAGGTGGGGCACCAGGTCCTGCTGCTTGCTAGGTCCCAGGTCTGGGAGCTCTGGCCCGGCTAGCATGGTTGGACTTGTGGTGGAGGCTCGGGATAGCTGCCTACCCGCTCCAAGCAGGGACGGGAATTGGCCCCCTCAGGCCCAGTGGTAGGCTGCTATCCTCACCCATCTTTGTTAAAACTACCAGGCGTGGCAGCTGAGACCTTGTGCTGTCCAGACTCCCCAGGCTCAGCTCATAGCTCTTACCTCTTAGCATTTGGCAGCTGGTTCAGGATGGCGGGAGGCCCGGCCCGGTGACTGCCCCTAGTCGATGCTTCTTTACTTCCTCCATCAGGGCCGCGACCTCCTTCTGGTCTCCCTCCTGCTTCTGCCTCTGCTGCTCCTCTGTCAGGCGGTGCTGCTGCATCACGACCTTGAAATCCACGTGGGCCTGCCGCTGGTCCAGCCGCTGCAGGATCTCCCGCACCTCCATCTCCAATTGGGAGTCCTCGGTGCGCCTCCCCATCACCTTCATGGGGTGCTCCGCCTCCTTTGGCACCCTCTCTTCCTGATGCTTCTCAGCCTGCAAGTTACACGAGGCTCCAGCTGCAGGGCGTCGTCTGTGCTCTCGGGGTCTGTCTTGAAGGTCAACTCCTCCCCACAGTGCTTGCACTTGATGTAGAAGCAGGAGATCGTCAGGCCAGCGTAGTCCTCATGGTTCACCATCTCTTTGCGCGCACTGACCTTCGTGCCCTTGTAGACATACTCTCCGCACGTCTTACATTTCATGTGGAAGGGGATCCTCAGTTGCACCTTATACAGCTGGTACTTGGGCATCATGAGCTTGGGGATCTTCTTGGGGTGCAAGTCTGGTCGGCAGTATTTGCTCAAAACTCTTCACTCCTGACAATTCAGCCTCTTTCTCTGCTCACAAGCACTGGAGAACTCGGTAGGCTCGGGTTTTATTCCCAATTCCACAATGCCCAGAGTACTTCCGGTGACGCACTTCCGGTGACGCAGAGGCGTTGACATATTCATTTTTTCAACTGCTTTATGTGGATTTAGGAATTCCCCGCTGAGATGGATGATGAATGGTGTAGGATGCAACAATTGGGGGGCGGGGGGTTTCCTTAGGAAGATATGGGTGATCGTGCTCTGCATCGAAGAAGGTATAATACTTCATGTCCGAGTTATCTATGGAACTAGGTTTTGAAGGATAAGTAAGAGTTTTCCAAGTTAGGGAGGACAAAGATATTTGGACCACAGTAACAAAAATCTAGAGATGATTAACCAGCAAGAGTTTCTTCCATTACGCACTGCCTGACTTCTCTCTCTGTGATCGGAAGCTATTTGCTGAACTGTGGGGGCTTCTGTGTGTCTATGATTCTGGAAGCTATGTCACCAGCATTTGAAAATACAGCGATGAATTCCAAGTGAACGGGTTTTAGCTGAACTTAGAGGCTAAGAACAGACAAGAAGGCAGGAGGAAATGGTCCCCTGCTGAGGGATTAGACACTGAAGAGTAGCAGACATTTGTCTGATATAGAGCCACGGATACGATGAGATGCTGCCACTGAAAAGTAGCTGAAGTGTGACTGGGGTGCGGTTGACGCTAATGAGGAGGATCGAGCAGTTTGCTGGGCTTTCAATTACTGATGGTCCTGGACTCCGCAGGAGGAGAATCACCTCAAGGGATACTGAGTGGTGTTCAATCAGGAAAGGTGAGCATTATCATATTCAGAATCTGAATTCTGATCAAATGTACAATAAAGTTGATTACATGAGGAGCAATGTGGCTTGAGGATTGGGAGAAGACACACTATAAATCTATGAAATGGAGACCATACAAGCCAGCTCGATGGAAAAGGAAGAATCGCTTGCAGTACTTTCTGAGGCAGATTAAATAGTGCAGCTTTCAGTACGGAGGATAATTCATGAAGAAAGCAAAAATTCTCATAACTAGATCAGAAACAGGACGATAAACAAGGGAAAGATTAAGTTATCCAGAGTCCCAATTCACAGAAATCTATACTCAATGCTCAGAGACACAACTGTTAAGAAATATGGTGATCTACTACATTGGTCTCTAGGCTATCTACCCACCACTACTCTCTGCCCACCTGTCGTCTCCATCACTTGCTCCACCTCCATCCCCTGTATTCATCAGTTTCCATCGCTGTTGTTCGGTGCTACGAAATCCTTTCTGAGTCATACGGAGCAATGGGCAACAGAAGGAAGCACTGGCTGGTCCTGCACCACCGTCAATGTGTTCTGAAGTTCAGTTCATTGTTTCACGCCATGTGGCAGCCCATCTGGTTCATGGTCTTCTTATCCACTGGCCCTCTAATTTACCAAGCATGGTGTCTTTTTCCAGGGATGGCTCTCTGCAGATAACTTGGCAAAAGAATGTAATACAAAGTATCTTCATTGCTGCGCCTAAGGAATATTCTCTTTGTCCGTCGTGGGTCCATGATAAATTTAAAATTATTATTATTTTCACATCTTACACTGTCTGCTCTCTCCCCTCACCCATTTTTCAGTTGTTCACCTCCCACAGGGGTGGGGTGGGTTATACATCCATCCTTGTGATCGGCTGCCACTCTCCTTCACTTCTGCCCACACCTCACCCCTACCCTAATGGTATCGCTAGTCCCATGATTGTTCCTGAAGTTTTATCTGTCCAGGGTTCATTGTGCTGAGAGCTCTCATCTGTCCCAGTGCCTTCCTGAAAATAGTCAATCCCATATTTCCATGGGGGAGAAAAATGTGGTTTTGAACTGTCAACTTTCTGGATAACAGCCCAGCACATAAGTTGTTACACCATTAGGGCTCTAAAATATATACAATTACATCACTACAAACTACAGAAAATCCTATCGCATCCAAGCAGACAGAGAGAAAGCCCCACCACAAGTAGTTGAGATAAGCACAAAAGACAAGAGAGACAGCTGCTGCAGGAACCGTGAGTGCAGAAAGATACAGGGGTGATGAGCCTCGGCGTCCTTATACCCTGTTGATGTTGAGTACAGCAACCAAGTGCACTCTGACGACTGCACCCTGTATGCACTCAGCCCATGCAACATAGGAAGACATATGTTCAAGCTCTGAAATCCTGGTTTGCATATCGATACAAACACTGGCAACAGCCCACCCTGTCCATCATAGGCAGTCATCCATCTCTGATATCTGAGGTCATCAATGATGTTTGAAGCAGATAAATTCGTCCTTCCCTGTGGAGCACCTGGTGGGATTATTCTATAGATCTTGTGCTTATCTGCCCAGTACTTTCTTCAAAGCCCCACCTGGGATAAGGTGCTATGCAACGATGCAATAGGGTTCCCCAAATGACATCAGGAAATAACTGAAGTATCCCCTAGGAGCATGACTGAAACAAGGCATCCTGGTACTTGGGAAGTTTGCCAAAGCCCAGCTTTGAACGGGGTAATATTGGAGGAGATAAAAAGGGAGACCAGTACCCCCAAATGTGGATGCCCATTTCTGCTCAGTGTGCAACCTCAAACCATGTCATGAATAATTAATGTTCAGTAAACCTGAAAGAGAAATCAATGCCACAATGAATGGCTTTACGGAGAGATGTTTATTTGAACGCAGTGTACAGAAATTTACACGTGTCTTTGAACAATGGGTTTCAGTTGGTTGGAAGGAAAGGGGCTGGTCTCTTCTCGACAAGGGAGGTTCCTGAATTTCTTGGAGAGTTTGCTAGGTCGTGAAATCCAGGTTGCACTGAATCGAGAAGGAGGCCAAGGCCAGAGCTTCAATTCCAAAAACATGGTGCCGTCCTGTCATCCTTTATTGAGGGGGGTCAGCATCCAGTCTGCTGGAATCTTTCTTTCAATGCCTTCTACAAGGCAGGTGTGAAGCAAGTGAGGGTGGACTTGGGTGAGGGTGATATCTGATGCATCCTGAAATCTTCACATCTGAAGGCGACTTTATCACAGAGAAGATTCATGATCCTCGTGTACCTCAAGAAGAAATCACTTAGGCATAGGGAACATGAACGCTTTACATATGGGGTAAGGCACCCACAGCTGGACGTTTTGGATTGACAAGATAGCATGAAGGAGATGATGGAATCAGCTGTCCATTTGGATGAGGATGGCATGCAATGATCTGTTAGTACCTCTGTGGTTACAGAATTCTAGAGAATTGACCCCGTTGGGCATCAGGATCACCATCAAATCATCCATGACAGGGAGGAGAGCTTCCAAGTCCAGCTTTCCTTGGGGGCCCACGTAGCAATGCAGTGGGACAGGGAGCTCCAAGAACTTGCACAAAGGGGGTGTGTGCTGCAGCAGCTCCTGCAGAACATCCCAGGACACGGGGTTTCCACATAACATCAAGGTGACCAGCTGGGAGCAGCGGCCCAGTGCATTCTGCAAGGCCCTGAGGTCAGGGTCTTGGATCCCACAGCCAGCTAAGTTCAGGTGCATAAGGGTGGTGGAGACAATCTCTAGCAGACCCGGAAGGAATGCATAACTTGAGCTAGGCCTGAATACACCACACAATACCAGGGTCCTTAGGCGGCTGGTACAGGGGCATAAAGACAGGTAAGTCAAGTCCTCGTCCAAAAGCACACAATCAGTCAGGCTGAGGGTCAGCAAGGGAGATGGCAAGCGTGTGAGCAGCCGGATGAGGCAGCCCCTGGGCAGGCAGGCAGAGTCCAGGAAGAGGTGCTGGAGCTGATGCAGATTGAGGAGCTGAGAGGTGAATTGGGCAAAGAGTTGCTCCATGTTGCAGTCTTTGCCGAAGTCCTTGCAACCCAAGATGACTCCAGAGAGAAAGAGGGTCTGCAGGTGACACATCCGCGCCAAGTAAGGAGCAAACCAGTTGAGGCTGTGCAGGTCCCATTTGCCATGAATTTCCACCTCCTGGACACAGTCCAGCTGCACCATCTTCAGGATGTCCCCCAGAATGTGAAGTTGTGGGAGAGGTCCAAGAAACGCCACCTTCCTGCAGCACAGCATTGGCAGGGCCTTCTTCTGCTTGACCCTTTCAATCAGGAAGGTGAGCAGTACATCTGAGGTAGCTTCCTCAAACCACAGGTCTGTGAGCACCTCCACGGAGGTCAGGGGCTGGTGCTTCCCTCCTGATCTGGAATGGGGTCATTTTTCCATCTGAATTCTGCGGGGTGTGTCCTTAGGCTCTTCTGATGACATCACAGAGTCATTAGATGGGGCTCCAGCCCAGACATGCCAGAAGTTGGTGCCAGTGTGCAGCTGTAAATCCAACACTTTCAGTTTGCATCTCCTGTGCTGAGCATTCTGGGCAAGCAGGATGTCAAGGCCATCGAGTGCAGCCTTTAAGATGAGCTCTCGAAACACACAATCCTCCAACAGAGCCCCAAGTGGGAGCTTTGTGAAGGGCCAGTAGTGCACCATGGCCTTCACCACCTCACTGTGTCCCTTGGCAATGGCTGCCATGAACAAGGGAGGGAAGAACTGTGTGGGCAGCCACTCAAGAGCGGCAATGGCTGAGGCCTCATTCTGCAACACGCCCTGGATGGCCATGTCCTGGAGCCTGGGTGGGTTCCTGCTGCTCATGATGATCAGTCTGCTCCAAGAGGAATCCTCACCTGTGGATGGGAAAACAGGTCTGCTCAGATCTCAAGGAGAGCCACTCTGTGGACCCCGCCATCCGACAACCTTATCCTTCTCCCATGTTCTCCTCAGAACCATTTACAAGTAGAGGGCTTTCATGTTAATGATACATATTTCACGCACAGTGGCAGGGACTGAGAAGACTCAGATTTCATTCCTGACTCTTACCCTTGAGAGACAGTGGCTGACGAATCCAAGCTGGGCAACTCAGATGACAGGCTTCTTCTTCAAAGGACGTTGAGACTGACAACTCCCAGAGAAGCAGGAGGGATGGCAAGATTCTGTCTCAAGTTCCCAAACCTTCAGGTCAGAAGACTGGCCTAGGAGAGAACAAAGATCATTAGCTTTCAGAGAGTCCTTTTAAATCATACGACCACCCCCACAAAGACGCTATCTTCACCCTCATGGGTTGATCGCAGTAGGGCTCAGCATGGAATTTTGGCTTTTTGAAATCTGCTCAACCAGGCTGATGCCATCAAAACTGACCAACCCCTGAGATTCCAGCGACAGCCCTGTTGACACAAGCCCTCAGCCATCTCTGTGCACACTGTGAGTGAGAGAACTTGGAAAACTTTGAGAAGCGTGTTAGTAGATTAGAGTGGATTTAGCAATTGTTTCCAGAAAAGGCTGTATCACCAAGATTCTCATATGTGCAATATACTTTTTATTTTGCATTTTCATCTGTGTAGCTCATTTCCCAAAGCAAAACCTTACACCCACTGACTCTCTTCTGACTTTGAGAAACCTTATGGAAGCGAAATGCCTCTTTGGGTTCCTAAGGACTGGCAATCATTGCAAGAGAGCCTGGGCTCATGTATCATCACAGATCAGATTTGAACTGCTGACCTCACGGGGGGGAAACCCAAAGCCCAACAAAATATGCCACCGAGATTGCATCCCTCTCGAACAAGGTAGGGATTCATGGACCCCACTGGGTGTCTATGCAGCATTGCTCTCTGGAGAAGAGTCCAGCACGTTCTCTTAGATTTCAAGGGAGATTATGGGAGTAGCGTCACCAACTGGGGGTCTTAAAACCCCCAAGATGAGCTGTGTTATTGTTCATTTGTATACAATCCAAATCCAGGACCTCAGCTCATGGATAGGTTTCTCTCCCTGTGTGTTCTGGCCCAGTTCCTTGTCTTCTTGCAAAATGTCTAGGCTTGACTTGCCTAGGGATCACTGCGTCTCTGAACATCAGCCTTAATGAGCTCAGGAGCTTCACCAAGCAGGGGCTGCAGGTCTACAGAGGCACCCAGATCCAAGTCACCTGTCTTGCTGCAGACAGATCCTGCTTCTCTCTGCCAACTTTTCTCCAATCCCTAGCTGGGTCAAAGGTTCTGAATTCACACCCCAGGAACCTCTGCTTATATCAATCTGGTAAAGATTAAGAAAGGATTAAGGATTGCTATCCTACACAGAATCTTTTGACCCTGGACCAGCTTCCTACAGGATCCCATCATAGCAGATCCAATCAAAGATACCACAGTTTAATGTAATAAAGGAAATAAACTGAATCCAGTGTCATTTCATGCTATACCCCCTCATGGCTATACTGTAGAACATGTTACAACTGCTCTCTAGTCCACTCAAGGTTACATATCACAAGCTTGTCCACTTATTAGCCCTCCTGTGAGCCGTCTTCTTAGGAAAATAGAAAAGTTACTCATACATTTTCTGGTCATTGAAACCTTTTGTGGGAAAGCTGAAATAAACTGCCCCTACGTATTTCCAATGCTATAATTCTTAATTAGAACAGAAAGCCCCATATATAAAGTACAGGCATCTCTTTTGCAATGAATGGGCATTCCCATTTAACCTCAGCGGGAAGAATGACCTACTTTGGTTAACGCTGCTGTATGTCTTTCTGGGAGCAGACTGCCATCGGTGTGAACTGCAGAGTTTGGTGGTTTTGAAGCCTCCAACCCTTGATTGATGGAGGAATAAGCCCACACTGGAGCCCAACTCCCAAACTGACATCCTTACATACCTGCCACGCTACGGAGCACATGGACCCAGCAAGTTGATACACATAATGGACCATTGCACAAAGACAAGATATTAAGACACATCAAGTCCCTGAATAGATTCTGAGGTGTGAAGGGGATTGAGGGTGAGCACGACACCTTAATCTGTTTATGCTGCTTATATGGTGTAGAGGAAACACATCCATATGTTCAAAACACAATATAGAAACAATCACTTCACGTAGGTCTCCAAGAGGGCCAAGATGGGTACCCCGTGTACAAACGCCTAATTCCCTCCCGACTTCATTCCTCAGAAGCACTTAGAGAATTTTCTGCTTACTCCCTATTTCAACTTTCAGTTCCAGAGGCTGGCAAAGCTCACATTTCAGTCTTGGACTCTTACCGGTAATCAAGCAGATACAGTGGATGATGAATCCAAGATGGCAGGTCCAATGGCAGCCTTCTTCCTCAAGTGTGTTGAGACTGACAACTTCCAGAGAAGTAGGAACGATGAAACGATTCTGTCCCAAGTCCCCAAACCTTCAGGTCAGTGGAAGGGTCCAGGTCCAGAACAAAGCTACAGAGCTCTCAGGGAGACCTTTTAAATCATGAGGCCACACCCACAAGGTAGCTCTCTTCCCCCTCATTGGCTGTTCAAAGTAAGTCTCAGCTTGGAATTGATGGCATTTTATGAAATCCCATCAACAAGGATGATGCCATCGTAAAGAACCAACACCTTAGAATCAATACCTGGCCCTGTTGACAGAAACTCTCAGCATCACACCTTCCCCACCGAGACTGAGACAACATAGAAAACTTTGAGGAGTGGGTTAGCTGCTGAGAGTGGATTAAGCAATTGATTACTGACATGGCTCTAGAGCCCAGAATCTCACATGTGTGACAGGGTTTTGTCCTTATGGATATCCATCTGTGTAAGTAATTTCCCAAAGCACAAAAATACTTGTATTCTGTGCCTCTTCCAACTGGGAGTCAACTATGGGAAAGAACTGAAGTGCCTCTTTAGCTTCCTAATGACTGCCGATCTCTCCAGGAGTAGAGGCCTCATTAAGTCCCTCAGATTGGCTGAGAGCTTTGAACCAGTGACTTGGTGGTAAGCACCCCAGTGGATTACCATACACGAGACCTCAATTGCATGTCCGTAGAGCACAGTAGGGATTATTAGATCATACAGGACGTGCTTTAAGGATTGACAAATGGAAAGAGCCCTGTACATTCTCTTCTCAAGTGCTCTGATGGGAGAAACAACACCAAATAGGGTTCTTAAAACAACCAACGTTTGTGGTCTCTTTGCTTGTAGCTGGAATCCAAATCTAGGGCATCACCAGCAGGAGAAGACTCTCCCTGTGTGCTCTGGGGGGTCTTCCTTTTCTCTTTGCAACATCTCTGCTCCGGACCTCCCTTGGCGAGCACTGTGTGTTTGGGTCTCAGCCTTAACTTGGGCCAAGGAGGTTCACCAGGCAGGAACCGCACGTCCAGAGAAGCTCCCTGGTCTAGGTCTCCTTTCTTCTGCTATTCAGTTAAACACTTATCAATAGTACGGTCCCGGCTTTCCTTTGGTTGCTCTATGCTTCATATGCTTTTGGGCAGCCACTGGTTTTAAGTAGTTCCAGGTCTGGGTGTATGAGGGCTGAGGAAGCATGAGGTAGCATTTAATAGATTATATTATCTGACCCATCTGCTTCTCTCATTCTGTTAACTTTAGAATTAGTCCATTGACCTTGGGTGAGGTTATTGATATATATATTCTAGAAATTTTGCCTTATGTTTGCACATGTTGTGTGAGAGTGTGTAAGTGTATTGTGTTAAGCTTCCTTGTTCTTCATGTATAACATTTTTGCGTGGGGTGTGGCTCTCCATGTGTGTGTTGGTGCTTGTGAGGAAATGTTGGCTTCAGACTTGTGTGTGGTTGTCACTGATATTTTTCTCACAGTATATCATTGAGTTCTTTTTGTGGTGGTGGTGTTGTATTTTGATGTCATTTCTTCTTGATTGTGAATTTTATTTCTCCCTCTTATTAGATCAATATGTTTTCCAGGAAACAGAATGATAATCTCATTACAGAGAAAAGTACCAATCACATATGAGGGGAAATACAAGAATTCCCAGACTAGAAGTGCAGTTCTTTGCCCCGTGGCTTTGCTGGGTTGGAATGGGCTTGACGGCCAAGAGTGAGGTTGGGGACAGTGACCCATCTTTGTGTTGAGAGATCAGGCTTCGTCCATCACAATTAGCCTTTGTAATAATCACTTACAACGAAATCCTGTCCGTAGTCCCCTCTACCTTTCCTTTCTCAGAACAGTCGTGATACTCAGCAGTTTCTCATTAAAAACCCATGGTTTGCTGAGAGATCTCAATTAATTCACTGCAGCACATAGGATTTTAAGGGATTAAGGGTTTTGACTAAGATCTTTAATCATTTCACAGTGATAGGAGCACCACCACCCTGAAGTAATTGTCTTATTATGGTGTGTGAAGCCCAAATTCAGGGCATCTACCTGAGGAGAATGCTCTGTCTTCTTTTGGGTGTGGGACCGGTTCCCAGTATACTGATAGCATATGAGAGTGTGAACTGACTCTGAAATCTGACTGTATTTTAGCATCTGGCTTTACCTGGGTCTAGGTAGATCACTGGGAAGGGATTGCCAATCCAGAGTCACACCCTGATCCACACCCCTTTCCTGGCTGCAGACAGCTATGTAGTCTATCAGCAGGGTGTTCTGTCCTTGAATTCCATGAGAGATGAAATTTAGTTTAGCCACACCCCAGAGAAACTCGCTTCCTTTCTATTTCCTTGGGGTTGTGAAGGGATGAGTGCTTAGATATGCCAGACACAGCTGCCCCATGGAGCTCCTGACCTCCCCATCTCCTTTCTTTCTGCAGGGAGATCAGGCTTCTCTCTGCTCACTTCTCTAAAATCACTTGTGAGTTAGAAGTTTCAGGATTGACACCTCAAGAAACTCCCCCGACATCCACGTGACATAAATTGAGGAGATGCTAAGGAGTACTATCCCACCCTGATCCTTCTACTAAGGAATGTCTTTACACAGTATTCCATTATAACAGATCCATTCATGGAAGCCACATTATTTCACAAAACAATAACACAAGCCAAACTCAGGTGCAAAGGCAATGAGGACAGAAAAATATAGGGAATGACAAGCCTCCCGTGTCTCTATACCCTGTTTATGCTGAGTAGAGCAACTGAATGCACTCGGATGAACACATCCTGGAATGCATGCAGCTCCTGCAAAACAGAAAGGCTGATGTTCAATCCGTGATCTTCTGGTTTGGATCCCAATAGATAAACCATTGATACAGTGCAGCATCCCATGATGTGCAAGACCCCTCCATGGTTTCTGAGGGCGTAATTAGTGCCTGGAGCATGGAACATGTACTTCTCTGTGAGCACCTGGTGGGAGTACCCTGTAGATCCGTTCCAGGATCCCACGTTGTCTCATAAAAAATAAAATACACCAAACTCAGCGAGATTGCATCTGTTCCACCTCCTTGCCATCCTGCAGGACACATCAAGATGGATCCCTAGTTACCCCAGGCTGAACTTGACCGGTTTTCAATCGATGAGTAGCAACCCCTTTAGTGGTTGAACGATCCTTTCACAGGGGTTCCCTAAGACTATTGGAAAACACATATTTCTGAAGGTCTTAGCAACAGAGACACCGCTCCTCTATTCATCCCCTCGGTTGTTTGTCCACATGCAGATACGCCCACATACTAGTGCCAGGTGTGAAGACAGTTACCAGGAATAATTGCAAACTATGTAAGGATTCATCAAGCATAAATTCATTCTTCCCTACTATCCCTTGGTAGAAAGATAAACTTAGGGGACTACCTGCAGGTCAGTGGTTCTCAACCTTCCTGATGTTACGACCCTGTAATAGAGTTCCTCATGTTGTGGTGACCTGACCCTCCAACCATCAAATTATTTTCGTTGTTACTTCCTAAATGTAATTTGCTACTGTTCTGCATCATAATGTAAATATCTGATAGTCGGGATGTATTTTCATTGTTTCAAATTGAACAGAATTAAACACAATTAAAGCACAGTGATTAATCACAAACAATATGTAATTATGTATTGTGAAATATTTATGTGTTTTCCGATGGTCTGAGGCCACCCCTGTGAAAGGATTGTTTGACCCCCACAAAGATTGTGCCCCACAGGTTGAGAACAGCTTCTGTAGGGGATGACTGTATCTGTCTGTTGGCATTGGATCAAAGTCTTTGTCACCATTCCACATTTGGTGTCCTGACATTTCACCTCCTGCTCCCTCAGGAAATGTGTTGAGTCCAAAATATTTCCAGAGAGTCTGAGACGTCTCACATGAACCATCAGGTCCAAATAAGAAGCAAACGAGTCGAGGCAGAGCAGTGACAGCTACAAAACACTACCACACCATGCACACTGTCTTGTTGCAACAGTTTGAAGAAATCCTCAAAAAGAGCAAGTTAAGGTCTGTAGGAAGCATCCAGCTGACCAAGGTGTTTACTAATGGGTGACTATTTAGTCCCCTGAGCCTCTGTGTCTCTGCAGACAAAAATGTTGCACACTGACTATTTGTGACTTTGCTGCTAAAAAGCATTGAGGGATAACTCAGTTAATTAGGATCCCTTTGAGGCTCTCTTGAATCTTGCATATCCCTGTGATTGTCTTTGAACCTAGTGCTTTTATTATTCTAAGGTTAAGAAACTGTGACTAGTTAAGTTACATTTGCATAGATAAGAGTTTAGGAATGTTTAAGTGCTTTGATGTTTGCTTTGTAACCAAGTCCCTGTGTAAGAAGAGTATATATACCAAGCTTCCAATATACTGGAGACTTCAGTCCATTGGATTGGAATCCTCCCTATACCTTGCTTTATACATAACTCTTTCTTTTCCTTTCATCTGCACGCCTCAGTTCAAACCCAGCTTGATGCGGGATAGCTGGTCTAATCCCCCGCAAAGGTCCAGTCCCAATAGAGTTCAGCTGCCTCCAACAGAGAAAAGGTGTGCTTCATCACCAATTAGGGATAGCGATGAGAAGAAGGGGCATTCCAAAACACTTCATCGTTGCACGGTTACGTGGATGAAAAATCGTTTGGGAACACAATGAGGAATTAGTGGATGATTTCTAATCAGCGCAGGTGTGCCAAAAGGACAAGCATATCTATCTTGAAAGAAATGTGACCAGATTGCTGCTTACAGGCTTGGATGATGGGATTTCAATTGACATAATTTGGACAGGTTTTGGGGAGGGATCATTCCCTGGAGAAGCACAGGGAGACTAAAGAAGTCCCTTGACGTGATGGATTGATGGAGTGGCTGCAACAAGGGCCTGAAACTTACAGTCGTGAGGATGGAACAGGAGTGTGCAGTCTTTCCTTCTGTCGTGCATGGGGTCCCTGCGCATCAGAGGTGACTCAGTGACACAGAACAACAGCGACGTCGGCCATCATTGAATTCACACTGTTCTCTGAGAGATAGCAGGACTGTTCGCATCCCTCCATGGTGATTACAGGGCATTCATGGGGAGTGTAATTTACCTGTGATCAGCGCAAATGGGCTGTGTGCTTCCCCTGTCAGCTCTAGTCTACTACAAAGCAGGTGTGCACAACTGAAGCTGTGATGCGATTCCATCATATAGCACAGGGTTATATTATTTAGAATCAATGGATTGAATGGAAGTTGTGGAACGTAATGGGCACTGATTTAGAAGCTTGCTTCTTCGGACGTAAAGCTTTAAGAACCCAGACATTGTTCTTTTGAGGTCCAGGCACCCACGAATTACTACGTTATACTATGCTATTGCACTTGTATCTTCAGAGATCCCTTCTCTTGAGGAAGTGGAGCATCAAGCAGGAAGATGTCCTAAAAGCTGACTGTTCTTAGAATGGGGCAAGAATTAAGTGCAAACTCACTCACCATTCAGGCATCTAAATTTTATATATATATATGATTCACCTTAGAAAAATCATTGTCATTTTACGTTACAGAACTTTATCAGTCATCCGACTGGGCATCACTTCCATTACCTTAAAGACATTGTTGTCTTAGAGAGACTATATTCGGCAGTGTAAAACTTCCCTGTGACTCTCCAAGGGATCTACAGCATAGATATATTTAATTGTATATATACGGTAACATATATATATATAATATAACTTTATTGGTAGAGCTCTTACACCTCTTATAAGAATCCATACATCAATTGTATCAAGCACATTTGTACATATGTCACCACCAACATTTTCAAAGCATTGTTTCCTACTTGAGCCCGTGCTATCAACTCCTCTTTACTCCGCTCCTTTCCCCATTCTCCCACCCTCCAGAGTTAATGATAAATAATAAATTATTTACATATCTTACACTGTCTGTTCTCTCCCTTCACCCATTTGTTTTTAGTTTGCTTCACTCGGGGGTGGGGCGGGGGTTCTACATCCATCCTTGTGATCCGTTGCCCATCCCCTCCACTTCTGCCCACACCTCAACTCTACCCTCATAGTATCGCAACAACCATGATTGCTTCTGAAGTTTTATCTGTCCTGGATTCCTTATGCTGAGAGCTCTCATCTCTCCCAGTGTCTTAGTAAGAGTACTCAGTCCCATATTTCTCTGGTGGAGAAAGGTGTGGATTTGAACTGTCAGCCTTCTAGATAACAGCCCACATATAAGTCGTTACACCATTAGCGCTCTAAAATATATATACTTACCTCACTACCAAACTACAGAATATCCTGTAACATCCAAGTAGACATAGAGAAATCCCCACCGAAAGTAGATGGGATATGCACAAAAGATAAGACAGACAGCTGCTGCAAGAACCGTGCGTGCAGAAAGATACAGTCCAAACTTTATATCCCATTCATGCTGAGTACAGCAACCAAGTGCACTCTGATGAATGCACCCTGGAATTCACTCAGCCCATGCAACGTAGGAAGACATGTGTTCAAGCCGTGATCTCCTGGTTTTTATATCGATACAAGCACTGGCAACAGCCACCTCTTCCATCATAGGCAACGACGCATCTCTGATATCTGAGGTCATAAATGTTGTTTGAAGCAGATAAATTCGTCCTTCCCTGTGGAGGACCTGGTCGGATAATTCCATAGATCTTGTGCTTATCTGCCCAGTACTTCCTTCACAGCACCACGTGCGATAAGGCACTATGCAACTATGCAATAGGACTCCCCAAATGACATCAGGGAATAACTGAAGTATCCCTTAGGAGCACTGGGAGGGTAGAGGGTGAGTGGGTTGGAAAGGGGGAACTGATTACAAGGATCCACATGTGACCTCCTCCCTTAGGGATGGACAACAGAAAATGGGGTGAAGGGAGACGCCGGATATGGCAAGATATGAAAAAATAATAATTTATAAACTACCAAGGGCTCATGAGGGAGGGGAGAGCGTGGTGGGAGTGGAAAAAAGAGGGCTTGATGCAAAGGGCCTGAGTGGAGAACAAATGCTTTGAAAATGATTAAGGCAAAGAATGTACAGATGTGCTTTATACAACTGATGTATGAATACGATGGATGGTGATAAGAGTTGTATGAGTCCCTAATAAAATGTTTAAAAATAATAAATAAATAAATACAACTGCAGAGTTTCTCTTCATTGCTAAAAAAATAAGGAAGGAAAGAGAACGAAAGAGAGGAAGGAACAAGAAGCTGTGTCACATCCACACAATGAATCCTGTGCTTTCCTAAACACAGTGGGTAAAAGGATGAAACCCCGCGAGACATGGGAGGACCTGGAACCCGTTAGGCTGAGTGAAGTCAGTCCATCACAGAAGGATAGGTATTGTGGAAATCCACTAGTATAAGCACAGACACCAATTAAACAAATCTTAGAGGCCGATTCCAAAACACGCTGGTAGAAAGTCTGCCTACGGTCCCTAATGCAGAGAGCACCGTCCTTATAAGCACTTCGTACCATCCAACTGGAAAGAGACCTCACCTCAGCGAGGGTCACTCCTATGGGAAGGAGGAACAGGGTGAAGACCATCCACTTGATGCTGTACAGCATCGAGACAAGGCTGGGACAAAATCAGCAGGCTCTCCACAGGACTGAGAGGAGAACCTTACTGGGCAATCAGATTAAGACCAGGGCAGGGGGCATGTCCATTTCAGAGGAGGCACTGACCATTCTGTTGGTGGGTCAATGGAGAGGAGCATCCTCATAGGGGGAAGGTGTGCTAAACAGTAATTATAGGGAATTAAAGGAGGAGTACACCCAGTTCTATGATCCTGAGTAGAAACGTTTGAGTGAGTTTCTATGAAAAGCTCATTGGTCCATGCCACGGACTAAGAACTATGATGACCCCAGGTGCTGACCGTACAGGGAACATGGCTTCACAATAGAAGAACTCGGTGTGGAAGCCTGACTGAAGGAGGGGGAAAATCTCAGTCAGAAATTGCTGTGGCTTCTGACTTAGGACTGAGATTCCTTGATGGGAGTGCTAGCAAACAATGGCCACCCCACACGGTGGAAATGGCCGGCTTTGGACTTGGGTGGGACCCCTGGCTTCTTGGGTGTCCAATCAAAGGGCCCCCAGAACATCCATATATTTACTACTCAGCTCTCTCCTTGCATTCTTCTGACAGGTATGAATCTGATCGACAAGGTGCCACCCTTGTAAAGAACGTTACAGGAAATGCAACCCTGACTCAATGAAAACAGAGCTCGATCATTTCAGCATCCAATGCATGCAATGAAACCACGCACAGACTGTGGTTCACACCTGCACTGGGCTCACATACACTCTTCTCCATATTACCTCGCTATCTAAGCCAATGGATCAATTACTGCCCCAGTCAACACAATTGCACTTTACCCCAAGGGGATGACGGTTAATGTTTTCATTTTGCTTTGTTTGTTCGTTTTACACTGTGTGTTTTCTTTGTTTGTTTTCCACAAACAAATCAAAACAAGACCCCCAGTAAACCGGTGCGGTTTATAATCAGTGGACAAGCAGAAAGAGTGGAAGCATTGAGATACTATCTGACGCAAAGGTTTATCAGTGACAGAGGATGGAGAGGGTGCAGGGAATAGGGGAGCAAGTAATGAAAGTAGGAGGGGGGCATAGAGTGGATTGTGAGGATGCATATGCAACCCTTTTTAAAGGCAACCAAACTATGGAGGTGTATGATATGCGAAATAAAATCAATAAAACTATACAGGCAGGCGAGGTTTTGCAATGTCAGAATGGAAATTGTGTCAAATATGAATAGGTAGTGATGTGATACAGGCTACATTCTTCCACTGATATCTTCCCAAATATTCGTTTGTTTTTAAAAATCATTTTATTGGGAGCTTACACAACTCTTATCAAATTACCTCATAACCACAGTGTGGGTGCCAACCTTTGCGTTGGTGTTTATTCCTACAATAGTGTTCTCATACAGTATTTGTGCTTTTGAGATTGACTGAGCACAAGACCAGAAGTTGTAAACGATGACTCACTTCGTGGGGTAAGTGGAGGCTGTGTCAGTCCCGAGGGGCAGTTGCTCCCTGTGGTGTAGGCTCCCTAGGTGTTGGAAGCACCCTGATTGTGGTGGCTCTGGCTTGTGCTATAGGGATTGAGATAGACAGATGTCTATCCAACAGAACAAAACTATATGTAGACCTGAGATTGAGCATGATGATTCTGTTTCAGGTGACTAATGTTTAGCCTCCTCCTCCTACACTGCCTTTCACATGTTCCTTTATGTTCTTAAATGAATCCCTTGTCAACACATGCAGTCATGGAGAAGGGTTGAGGTGATGTGTCAGCATGTCTGTTCTAGCATGCTCACGGACTGGGCTGGTATAATGCACTGGTCTTGGTGGTGAGGTTGATATCACATGATGAAGTCCAGGTGGAGATGTACTGTGAGCCAGGGAACTCGTAGGTAATTTCCTCATGACCATGGTCTCCCCATGTTTAAGGATTCTATGAAACTCTATGACTTTGAACTGGATCTGGTCATGATCATCTTTGAAAAACATGGGATATATCTAAGGGCCCCGATCAGGGAATATACAGCCTACCAGATCTAAGAAAGGGAGCAGACACCATGGAGAACACAAAAGATGAGTGGAACCTGTTAAAAGAAAATATGTGTACATTAAAATATTTCCTCAAAAGATTAAAACAAGAATCCACACACTGGGAAAATATATTTATTGATAAAATAATGGACAATAATGAAATCCCATGTAATAACCAAAACTGTATCTCAATTAATAAAAATAAAAATTTAAAAATAAAGAACAACAAATGATTGAAGGGGTAGAGATAGTGGAACACTATCCATTGCTGGTGGGCATTTAAATATGTACAAACACATTTAGGAATCTGGTGATTCCTAAAAGAGCTGGCAATAGAAATAGCATACAACCCAGCAGTGCCATTTGGGGGCATACACCCCAAAAGATATAAGAGACCACTGAGGATCAGATGTATCTTGTCCTATGTTTTTTCCAGCAGTTAAAATCACAAAACCTAGGGATTAAAAGTCAATGTCAAAAAACCCAAAATTGTCATAACTGAACCAGTATGTCACAGCATGATCAATGGAGAAAAATTTTAAATTGTCAAGGATTCTTTTCTTGCTTGGATCCACAATCAATGGTATGGAAACAGTATTCAAAATATCAAAAGACATTTTATCCTAAGGAAATCTGTTGCACAACACCTTCTTGAGGTGCAGAACAGCAAAGATAGTCCTTTGAGAATTAAGGTATTCCTGACCAAGCCATGGTATTCTCCATGGTCTTCTACACATATGGAAGTTAGACACTGAAGAAGGAAGACCATAGTAATACCGGTGCACTAGAATTCTGGCGCTGGAGAAGATCATTAAAAGTGCCATGGACAGCTAAAATGACAAACCAAAGTGCCTTCATAAAAGTGTGGCCAGTGTGATCCTTAGATGCATGGAGCGCAAGACTTCTCCTGAACGTACTTTGAACATATTGTCAGGAAAACCAGTCCCTGCAGAAGGGCTTCCTGCTTGTCAGAGTGGAGGGTGGATAAAAAGAGGAAAGCCCTCATGGAGATAGATTGACATGGTGGCTGCATCAATGGGCTCAGGAATAGGGACAATTGTGAGGATGGAGACGACTGGTCCGTGTTGGTTCTGTTGTGAAGAGGGTTGCTACGGTTCTGTTGTGAAGAGGGTTGCTACGGGTGGGGTGTGATTCTACAGTAACTCACACCGACATCAGTAGGTATGCTCAAGGTTTTTATTATCATGATCATTAAATATTTTGCGACTCTAATCACAATCCACACATCCATCCATTGTGTCAAGCACATTTGTGCATATGTTGCCAACATCATTTTCAAAACATTTTATTTCTACTTGAGCCGCTCATATCAGCTCCTTATTTTTCCCTCCCTCCTTTTTGAACGCTTTGTTTGTTATAAATTATTATTTTCATGTCTTACATCATCCGCTGTCCCCCTTCACCCACTTTTCTGTTGTTTCTCCCCCTGGGAGGGAGTTACAAGTCGATCCGAGTGATCGATTCCCTTTTTCTCCCCACACTTACACCTTACCCTCTTGGCATCCCTACTCTCATTATTGGTCCTACGTCTTTATAGATCCTGGATTCCCTGTGTTTCCAGCTCTGATCTTTATGAGCGTACATCCTCTGATCTGGCTGGATTTCTGAGGTAGAAATGGGATCTTGATAGTCAGGGGGAGTGGGCAGAAGCCTTAAAGGACTAGAGGAAAGTTGTATGTTTCATTCATACTGCACCATGAGTGTCTTAACTTCTCCCGGCCACACCTTCTGTAAAGGTATTTCCAATTGTCTACAGATGGGCTTGGGGTTTCCACTCTGTGCTTCCTCCCCACCACCCGCTGCACCCCTACTGAAATTGGTATGATTTTGTTCTGGGTCTTAAATGCCTGTAACATAATCGCATTGACACCTCATGATCACACAGGCTGGTGTCCTTCTTACATGTGGGCATGTTTGCTTTTCACCTAGAAGGCTGACTGTGTATCTTCAAGCCTTTACGTCTCCAAATACTATATCTTTTGATAGTCGGGCACCATCAGTTTTCTCCAACACATTTGCTTATGCACCCACTTTGTCTTCAGCGATCCTGTAGGGTATGTGAGCATCACAAGGAATTCTTAAGTTCGGCCCTCTTGCGGCAGGAAAAATGAATAGCACGGGTGCATGGCTTTGGAACATGCGTTTATTTTCTACTATTGCAAGTGGTAGGAGACAGAAATGTGGGGCAGGGCTCTCGGCACTTGATTTCTCCCGGGAAAGGAGTCAGTGGAAGGTCATGTCGCTTTTTAGCATCGTGGACACCTGCAGTCCTGAATAACTCCATGTGCCTGGGCATCCACGTCGCCAAGGTCCTGCATATGCCCAGGGAAGGGGCCTTGGGTGACAGGGATATATTTTGCTCCTGGCTTTGTTTCTTGATGTGGGTGAGCACATCTGCTACCTGCTGCTGAATCTCCTTTTCCATCACTTTCAGAAGATGGATGTGAAGCAATTAAGGCTTGACTTCAGGAAGGCTGATCACGTTAGATGCATCCTCTGACCGATACCTCAAACCTCCTTCATCATCATGGCAAACATGACCTCAAGCTCAAGAACTCAATCCAAACCGCTCTAATTTAGGAAACACTAGTCTTTCCAAATACGACATTGGGATCCCGAGGTAGAAGTCAGGATTGAGAACAGATGGCAAAGGGTTGTGGCACTAGTTGTCCATACGGATGCAGATTGCATCGCACAGGGTGCGACAGTACCTGTAAGCAAGGTGTATTCTTTGGGGTCCATGGAGCTGCAAGGTCATCCTCAGCTGCTCCATCACCTCTGCAAGGGTATGCCAGGGCAGAGTTAACTTGGGGACCATGTAGCAATTGAGGGGGACAGGAAGCTCTAGAAAGGCAAAGTTGCACCTTGGGAACGTGTGAAACAGCAGGGTCTGTAGGACAGCCATGGACAACGGGTTTCCGCAGACTTTCAAGGTTCTGAGCTGAGAGCAGTGACCCAGAGCAGGCTGCAAGTAATTGCAGTCCGAGTCCGTGATGCCACAGTCCGCCAAATCCAGGTGGACCAGGGTGGCTGAGACTCTGTTCAGCAGAGCAGGGAGGAACTCGTAATTGGAGCCAGGCCTGCGTACACCACTCAAGTCAAGGGATTTCAGGTGGCTGGTGCAGGGACATGAGGACAGGTATGTCAAGTCCTGGTCCATAAGCAAGGAACGGCGTATGTGCAGGGTCTCCAAGGGCGCCTGCAAGCATCTGAGCAGCAGGTGGAGGTGGTTACCAAAGAAGTTCACAGAGTGCAGCATGAGGGTGTGGAGCTGATGCAGACTGAGGAGCTGAGTGGTGAATTGTTGAAGTAGCTTCTGCACCTCGTCCTCATCGTTCTCCCCGGGGACGATGCAATACAGGGTGCATTCAGAGAGGAGGAGTGTATGCAGCTGGACCATCTGGGACAGGTAAGGAGAGAACCAGTTGAGGCTTTGCAGGTCCCAGCTACCAAGCAATCTCATCTCCTGGACAGAGTCTAGCTGCACTACATTGAGGATCTCCCCAAGAATGGGAAGCGGGGCAACATTCCGAACAAGCTCGAGCTTCCTGCAGCACAGGTGTGGCAGGTCCTTCGTCTGCTTGACCCTTTCGATGAGGAAGGTGAGCATTTCATTTGGGATGTCTGCCTGAAAGCACAGGTCAGTGAGCACCGTCATGCCAGCCAAGGCTGGATATTTCTCCACTGAACTACATTTGTTTTCTTTGAGCATCTGAGTCTTGGGATGGGTGGACTCTGGATCCTCTGATGACGTTACAGAGGCAGTAGACTGGCGTCCAGCCCACACTTTCCAGAAGTTGGTCCCAGTGTTCATTTGTAAATCCAGCACTTTCAGTTTGCATCTCCTGTGCTTAACCTTCTGGGAAAGCAGTATAGCAAGGCCATCAAGGGCAGCCTTTAAGATGTCAGGGGGAGACTGACAATCTTCCATCAGAGCCCCCAGAGGGAGCTTGAGGAAGGGCCACACCCCAACCATGGCCTTCACTGTCTCTCTGTAATCTCCGACAACAGCTGCCACGAACAGGGGAGGGAAGAGCTCTGTGGGCAGCCACTCCAGAGAGGCAATGGCTGAGGCCTCATTCTGCAACACGCTCTGGATGGCCAGGTCCAGGAACCTGGGTGGGTTCCTGCTGCTCATGCTGATCAATATGCTCCAAGAGCGATCCTGACCTGTGAATGAAGAGAAAGGGTCTGCTCAGTGTTCTGGGAGAGCCAATCTGTTTGTCCTAGCCCTCCACACTCTGGACTCCACTGTCATCCCCTTAGCCCCTCAGAGAGGAGCTCGCTGACCATGCTAATCTTTCCAGTAACTCACAGTGGTAGAGGCTGGTCCACGTGGGCTTAGATTTCAAACTGGATTCTTCTTCTTCTTCTGACTCAAGTTGACCCAGAGGCTGTGGAATCCAAGATGGGCAGTCTGGAGTCTGATGGCAGACAGTGAACTCAGCAGCTGGGGAGGTGAATGAAGCAAAAATAAGTAGGAAATTTGGGGGATGCTACCTCAAGTTTCAAAGACTGAGAGTGAGATGAAAGGGCCCGACATTTCAGAGCTAGGGAACACTTATCCATGGGACTGGAGGTCTCATCCTTTCAGCTCAGGGGCTCTGACAACAGATGGTTTTGCCTCTCTGGATTCATCTGCATCGCTCATTCCCTAGATCATGAATGCAGAATATTCAAACATCACAACAGAGTGAAATCATCTGGAAATAGAAATTCCACTCAAATCTTACTTTCTGAGTAAGAAGCCGGATGTCCGCATTCACTTTTTAAAAATCTCTTTTAATGGAAGACAGATGTTTCTTTCCTTTTATTAAATATGTTTAATGGGGGCTCTTACATCTCTTATCGTAAGCCACACATGCATTCATTGTGTCAAGCACATTTGCAGGGATGCTAATAGCATCGGTTTCAAAACATTTTCTTTATACTTGACCCTGTTTATATACAATGAGAGGGAAACCGATCCATGTACTTATATCTATATGTTAAGAATTAAGGTTGCAGATGGACATGGGGCCTAGATTCAAGTACTACCTCAACAAAAGTCACTTGGTCCTAATTATCTGCATTCTGTGATGCTCACCTTCCTGATACCATAACGTAAGATGAAATGTGGGCATAAGCAAAGGTGGGGAAAGCTGCCTGTCTATGAAAAGATATAGCATTTGGGGTGTTAAGGGCTTAAAGTTAAATAAGCAGCCATCTAGCTGAAGTGGTTTTCTTGATTTGACTGTTGTTGATAACTTATTGAGAATGAAATGTTCTGACTGAAGCCCTTACCTAAAAGACATTTTGTGGGAGTTCATTATCAGCAGGCAAAAGCAAAGCTGGGGCCATGAAGCTGAAGACTTGAATCAGATGCAGGAGAATGCAAATATAACCTCAGACACATTCCACTTGAATGTCAAGAGCATCTCAACAACAGATGTGATCAAGTGAATACGATCGACAGAAAACTGAACCAGCTATAGCATGACATCAATAGTATCATGTATGAAAGAAAAATCCTTCACAAAACAGAAAAGAATGAATGACCTAGCTGGACGCAAAGGAGACTCTGAATCCTGACATTGGTAGAAGCATTGCTAAAGCCAATGGAAGAAACCATCAAGAGCTGAGCAGAACATGTAAAACAGAAGACAAATTACACTATTATAGTGAGATATGCTGCTCAAGGTGAAAATCACCAGTGACAAAAGGAAGTCAAAGAGGTGGTAAGAGGAGGCCATTCCGTGCATGTAACAGATAAAGGAGAGGTGGGAAGGAGCTGAGACCCAGTTAAAGCTTTGTCTGACATAAAAGCAGGAAAAATAAAGGCAGAGCCAATTAAATACAGATTCGTTTGGGGTTTCCTCCTGTAGACAGAAAAACTAAACATAAATAGTCATTTCTGCAAAGATCTTTGTTAATAGCTTTGTAATAAAGAGGGGGCTTTTTTTATCCATCACATCATCATTGAGGAGGACAAAAGACTAAGCTTTCGCTCATTTACATGTCTTAGTTTACAGGAGACCTCCCTTAAGTCTACACTCTCATTCTTCCCCTGTGCTTCAGCATCATTTACCTGTCTTTCCCAGAGCAATCTGTTCCACCTTGCTTCCAGGACACCGTGAGATTCCGAGCTACTGATCTTCCCCGTGTCCTTTCAAGTTCAACATGAGTATTTGGTGGTCAGAAAATGAGTGTTGGTTCTCAAGAAGGCAGTGGGACTATTCCCTGCATTAGGACAGACTCGGGAGCATTCGCAGGCAGTGGTTATGCATTGGGCTGCTGAGACCTGCATGGTCAGCAGTTTGAATCCACCAACAGCTTCCCAGGAAAAACACTGGGCTCTCTAGTCCCAAGAAGAGTTGCCGCACCAGCATTTCTAAGGGGTTGCTGAGAGTCAGCAGTGACTCCATGGTAGTGTGTTTCAGTCTGAGAAGCTGTCAGAAAGTGCTCGACATGTAAGGTCAAACCCAATGCAGACAGAGCTGAAGAACCTTCCTTAGAATTTTTTAAGCGCAAGGAACTGAAGAAGACCACAAGTGCTAGAAGCAAAACAAAACAAGACAGAACAGAACGAATCGAAAGTGCGAATTTCACAATCAAAATTCTATGGTTCCCAATTTTGAAAGATGCTGTTTTGGTTAGGAGCATTTGTGTCATTCCAGATGCACACAAATCCTATAACCTACGATGGAAGCACTGTTCTGTCCTGTCCTCCCAAGCCACCACTGTGAAACAAACTACCACACAAATATTCGATGAAAAATGCAGGGGCCACCAAAACAAGATGAAGGAACACACAGAGTGGGTTTCCTAAAAGAAGGAGACATTCAACCATGACAAGAAGTAGCGTATGAAACAGGGATTCTAGGACAAGACCCTTTCCCTCTGTCCATCCATGGATCTGGTCTCCCACGGACAGGCCACTGTGTTCTCCCATCTCCTTACACCAGCCCTCCAAGATCTGCGTCCCTCCCCATCAGCTCCTCGCAACCATTCAGGTAGTTTTCATGTAACTCTCATTCAACTCACAGTTGCAGACGCTGACAAGGCTCCAATTTCAGTCTTGGCCACGGTCCTTGTTGAAGTAGATCCGGTGCCTGAAGAATCCAAGAAGGCAGGTCGAACGGCAGACTTCTTCGTCAAGAATGTTGAGCCTGAAAACTTCCAGAGAAGCCAGGAAAATGTTGGCAAGGTTCCGTCTCAAGTCCAGAAACCTTCAGGTCAAGTGAAGGGTCCAGGTGCAGAACAAAGCTCCAGAGCTTTCAGAGAGTCCTTTTAAAGGATAAGACCACACCCACCAGGAAGCTATTGCTTCCCCCTCATTGGCTGTTCACAGTAGGTCTCATCATGGAAGTGATGGCATTTCGTGAGATCTCATCAGCCGGGCTGATGCCATCAGAACAGACCAACCCCGGAGAATCCAGACCCAGCCCTGTTCACACAAGCCCTCGGCCATCAGCCCTTATGCACTGGGAGGGAGAGGACACAGAAGATGGTGATGGTTGTGTTGGCGGGTGAGAGTGATAAAGTGAGTGTTTACAAAAATGGTTTTATTGTCCCATTTCTCATACATGCAATATAGTTTTGTCATTATGGATGCTCCTCTTTGTAGCGCATTTCCTGAAGCACAAACTTTCGTCCACTGTAGCTCATCCGACTTCTGAAAAACGTATGGAAAGGAGTAGAAGTGCCTCCTTGGCTTCCTACTGACTGTCAATCTTTCCAGGAGTCGATGGCTTCATTAAAGCACATGGACTGGCTGACAGATTTGAACCAGTGACCTGGTGGTGTGCTGACCAATGTTTGAAGGACTGACCTCTGCAGAAGGATCCCACACACTGTCTTAAATCTCAAGTGCTCTCAGGATACAAGCATCAACCTAAGAGTTTCCATGACTGTAACTCTGTGTGGGAGTAGAAAGCCCCATCTTTCTCCCATATATAAAGTGTTCTTCTCTGCTTTTGCCCCATGGGATGCTTTCCACTTTCTCTCAAGGGCTGTATGAGCTTTGTTGGTAAACAATGCTGCATTTCTTTGAGGTGGCAGACTCTCATCTTTCTCCATTGTAGAATCTACTGGTTTTGGAAGCCTCCAACTATTGATTAATAGACAAGCACAGCCCACTACCTAGGCACAACTCCAAAACTGACATCCTTCCGTGCCCATTTCTGTTAGGTCGAGGGAACAGAGCCCAAAATTGAATGCACATTTTTAATAGTGTTGCTCCAGGAGAAGTAAATACCACAAGAGGATAGCTTTACAAAGAGACATTTATTTTATCTTAGGCAAAATATGTTAGTGTCAGAACCTTAGACATGGATATGAAAGATTGGAATTTGATTGTCTTGTACTGGGATGGACTGGTAACTATTCAGCATCTGTGTGCATTCCATGGGGATTCCACGAGTGTTGGCATCCAGGTTCTTCTGAATCTATAAGGTTCCCCTGCAGGGACCCTGGATTCCAAGGACATGCTCTGCTCCTGTCTGTACGCCTCTCTTTTCATGTCTTGCTGATGAGAGATGTGAAGCCAGCAAGGAATGACTGGGCTAAGGGTGTAAATGTCAGATGCTTCCTGTAATCTTCAACCCCGATCACCACATTGTTAGAGCAAAGATAGCCTAATCCTCTTGAACCTAACTCCAAATAATATCATTGCATAGTGAACTTGAGGGTTTTCCAAGTGGTACAGTAAACCAGAAGCATAAGTGAGGATTAGTAAGGAAGGCAACCACACTAGCTTTCCACATGCATGATGATTTCATCCCAACTTCCCTTACTGGGAGAAAATCTTAAAGTGAGGAATCTGTAGCCTGCAGGGTCGTCTTGGGATCCTCCAATGCCTCTAAAAGACTATCCTAATGCAGAGAACTTTCCGTGCCCTCATAGCAATCCTGAGGCAAAAGGAGCCCCAGAAGGGAGAACTTACACAGAGCTTGTGTGCTGAAGCAGGTCTGCAGGACAGCCATGGAGACTGGGTTTCCACCCAACTCAAAGGTGGTGAACTGGGAGTACTGGCACAGAGCAGGCTGCAAGGCAGTGAGCTCAGAGTCATCGATTTCACAGTCAGCCAAATTCAGGTGGTTCACAGTGTCTGAGACCCTCTCTAGCAGACTTGGGAGGAATTCGTGTCTTAAGGAATCCCTGAACATACCACTCATATGCGGGGACCTTAGTTGGCTGGTTTGGGGACAAAAGCACAGGCGGTAAGGCCAGAGTCCAAAGCAATGCAGTGCTTTTAAAGAGAGAAACTGCGAATGTGTAGGCCAACAACTGAGCAGCTGATAGACGTGGTCATTGAGGAAGAAGACTGATTCCAGAACGAGGTGCTGGAGTAATGCAGACTGAGGATATGAGAGGCCAGTTTTGCAAGACACTTCTCCACTTTGTCCATGGTACATGACACCAGGGGATCTGGACTTATGTGGGACTTACGTGGGAAACATGGAGTGTGCTCCGGTGACCCATTTGGGACAGGTAAGCAGTAAACCAGTTGAGCCTCTGCAGGTCCATTCTGCAGTGGATTCCCACCTCCTGCACAGAATCCATCTGTACCCCATTTAAGATCTCCTCAATAATCGGAAGCTTTGACAGATCTCCTTCAAACGCTAACTCCTGACAGCAGAGGGGTGGCAGGGTCTTTCCACAGTTGACTCTTGTAATGATAATAGTGAGCAATTCATCTGGTAGTGATTCAAGAAGGCAAAATGCTTGTGAGCAAATACATAGAGGCCAAACACTGAGGCTTCTCTCCTGCTACGGGATCCTTCCCTTTGAGAGTCACAGTCCTGGGTTGGGTTGTCACTGGACGCAATGGATTGGGTTTCAGACCACACTCTCCAAAACTTGGTGTCAGTGTTCAGGCATATATCCACATCTCAGAGTTCACATCCCCTGGGTGGAATCATCTGGGAAGCAGGATATCAAAATATCCTGTTGAGAATGCCAAGACTTCATGAGAGCCCCAAGCGGGAACAGGATAAAAAGCCAAGACCCTACCGTGGCCTTCGCTGCGTGTCTGTGTCCACCGACCACAGCTGCATGGCAGTGGGGGGAAGAGTTCATGAGTAGGGACCTTAGGACGGCCATGGCTGAGGCCTCATCCTGCCACACACTCTGGATGGCCAGGTCCAAGAGCCTGGGTGGGTTCCTGCTGCTTCTGCTGATCAATCTGCTCCAAGAGCAATCCTGACTTGTGAATGGTACGAGACGTCTGCTCAGACTTCTGGGAGATCTACACTGGTTGTCCTTGCCCTCCAAAACTGGATCATGGCACCCAGAGCTCCTCAGAAGGGAGCTTTCTGGCTTTGTTACTCCTCTTATCAACTCACAGTGGGAGAGGCTCGCAAGATCCATGTGAGGCTTACATTTCAGTCTAGCTACTTCCTCTGTCTACGTTGGCCCTAAGGTTTTGGAATCCAATATGGGCAGACCGATGGTGGACAGTGACCTCAGCAGCTGGCAAGGTGGATAAATCAAAGATCAATAGAATATGTAGTCATTGCATATTGAATCGAACCATCCCAAGGCTAACTAACTCTACAGGAAAGGCAAACTCAAGAGGCATAATGGTGCGTTCATCAAACGGAAACTTGGAGATCTGTATTGAACTACAATGCTCTCTGTGATGGATATCTATGGGAATACAAGAAAGTGTAGTCAACACAATGATGAGTAAAATTTCCTCACGAATCACTAATGAAGACACTGAAGTAGTTTTCCAATCTCTTCAGTATGAAATTGACCCAACATGTAGTCAAGAGGCATAGATAATTATTGGTAATTGGAGTGAGAAATTAGGAAACAATGAGGTAGGGAAAACAGTTGGAAAATATGGTCTTGGTGATAGAAGGATTCGGGAAATCACAAGGTAAAATTTGTAAGTATACTTTAGACAAACATTGGTCACATTAAGGCAATCTTGTTGACTGATGAATAACCTGCCTCCTTCCCCCTCCCATGTCAGAGAGTCCCAGTAGTCATTTATTTTAAAATATGCTCCTATGTAATCAAAATCAGAACATTTTAATTAATATCATTGTTCCCTTGAATGTTTTAACCATGATTGTAGTATTTTTATTTTATTGACAAGGGTGTTGTTATCAATGCTATACCCCGCAACATTCACTAACTCTAAAGAATAACAGCATTAATTTTGCTGGCTGATTTGCAGCAGCTGTTGCCTTGTGTACTCTCGCTGGGTGGTCTGCAGACCAGCGGCATCATGTAAGGCCATAGCGAGCCCACCAGGCGTTTGCTGCCCGGGATGTAGTGGATCTTCTTGTGGTAGAAGAGGAGCCCGTCCACCTCAAAAGGGAAGCCTGTGGCCAACACCTCACACAGCCTCTTGGGGAGCACTGGAAGTTCTGGGCCCCACAAACTAAAAAGGATTGAGCTTTGTTTGCTCTCCCAGGTGGCCTTCCTCGGCTAACTTCGCATGCATCCTGTAGAACCAGAAATCAGTGGGGCAGTCATAAACGGGATGTCCTCAGTAACACATCAGGTCCAGAACGTAGTAGGTCTGGTGCGCCTCACTGTGAATGCACTGCACAATGGTGTCGTCAGTAGCTGTCCATGAGCTCTGCCTGCTGCCTCCCGGCAGGAGGGAAGGAAACCTGTTCACGCAGTAATCACTCTTGGTGTAGGCACTGGTGCAACCCCTGGAGGCCACGATGAGCGCTCTTTTTCCAACGGGGCACAAGACCGGAATCCACTCCTGCCGAAAGTCCGCGGGGACATCAATCAGCCACTCAGAGAGCATCAACTGATTGGCATAGCACTTGGGGAGTTTCTCGTCAATGTCAACATCCATGTCTTCATCATCTTTCCTGTGTTCCTCCTCCTCACTCTGCACTCCGGTCCAGTCATCTTCAGCCAGCCTTCTGGTGTGGTTCACAGAGGCCAGTCGCTTACATTTCTGCAGTTCCAATAACGATGGTGCAGCTCATCCTGCTCCAAGGAACTGCACTTGGGCTTGTACTGGGACAGGCGGGGGTGTGAGGCTGCACGGCCGTTCAAATCTCGGGAAACAGAGAATCTGCTAGCTAGGGCTGGACTCAGCTCTTCCATCGTTCCATCAAACTTCTTGAACAAAATAAATGGCAGCTATGCACGACTGACTCTTGCCTATACAATCCACGGAAATCAAATCCACTACAGAAGTTGCACAAGTGTTTCACTACATAAGGGACCCTAACACCAAAGATAAGTAAGGACAAAGTGCCTTCATTTATGAAGGACACAAATATGCAGACACATTAGGGTCGCCATTCCCATGAAGTCTTCATACCATCAGACCATTCAAAGACGGGATTTTACTTCACTAAGTCCTATGTTCTAAAGAGTTTAGAACATTGGCACTTTCAAATGAGGCATCTGAGCAAGATGCTAGGGTAGGACTCCTGATTATGCAACCTAAAGTCCTGTCCATCAAGTACACGCCCAGGAAATCCCTAAAACACTGCTTCTCCCTGGACCATCTTTACACGCATGCAAGTAATGCAATTTCCAATGTACCCTACCTGAGGGCAGGATGAACTACTTCATTGTTACATGATCTCAAGGCATTCCCAGAAGCGGTTTTTGGTTTGGGGTTTGTTTTTGGCATTTGAAAGTTACTTATAACATCCAAAAAGTTAATGTCGAGACTTAAGCCCTAACTTAAGAGATTTTAGGAGGAGGTCATTATGTGCAGTGAAAAATGAAGCTGGGGCCATGAAGCTGAAGAAATGAATCAACTACGTGAGAGTACAAATATAACCTGAGATCCATCCCACATGAATGTCAAAGCCATCTCAAGAACAGATAGGATTGAGTGAACACTAGCAACAGGAAACTGGACCAGCTGTTTGATGACATCAATAACATCATGTATGAAGAAAGCAAAGTCCTCCACAAGACACAAAAGGTAGTATGACAAAAGTGGACAACTAAGAGACTCGGAATCCTGCCTTTGGTAGAAATATAACTAAAGCAAATGGAAGAAATGATGAAAGAAACGGAAGAGAACATTTCAAAGAGCAAGTTCAGGGGAAAAATTAAAATATTAACATGAAACATGATGCCCAAGGGGGAAATCATTCAAGTTATAGTAGTGAGAACATCGAGAATGTCATTCGGTAGATGTGGCACAGAAAAGAGAGGTGGGAATAGGCTCACACCCCAAGAAAGCTTGGCCTGATTTTATCCAAAGAAGCATAGTCAGACAGGCATTTTCTGCACAGCTTTTAGTTGATAGCTTTGTAATCAAGAGGGTTTTATTCATCCACCAGGTGAGAGTTGACCACAGAACACTAAGCTATCTCTGGTTTACATGTCTAGGACATGTTTGTCTACCCTCCTTAAATTGCTGGTTTAAGGGTTTGTGGTGGGGGTGTCAGAGGGTTGAATAGTAAGGCTTCAACTTACTCTTCAGACACATGAGAGTTTCGGCAGCAATGCAGTGGGCCCACAAAAATGACAGCCACTAAAAAGCCTTGATAATTTAGAAGAGTTGTTATTCAGTTGTCACCTGACATCGAGAATCTAAAAGCAATTCTAGGATTGAAGTCTTGAGTGGATATTTAAGTCCATCATTAAAAACAAACACTCACTTAGAATCTGTCTATAATTATTAAGCAAGCACAAGGTTTGCACTAAAGTGCATTCTCTCAAACAAAGAGTAAAAGGAGCTTCTTGCCACTGTCAATGCAGATGAATGGGAACTACACAGGACAGAGTAAACCACCCCTGTGGGATTCCACGATTGTAATTATGAATGGGAGAAGAAAGCCCCATCTTTCTCCCCTATTTGAAATACAGGTATCACTGAATGGGCCATTCCATTTCACCTCAGTGGACGGAATCACCTACTTGGTGACCACTATTTTATGTCTTTATGGCAGCAGGCTCTCATCACTCTGAATTGTAAACAGCGGTGGTTCTGAAACCTCCAGCAGTTGATTAATAGATGAGTAACTCCACACTGGAGCCCATCCCCCAAACTGACACCCTTCTTTACCTGCCTACAACAGAGAATCATTATCTCAGCAAGATGATACATTTAAAAAGAGGACCTGATGCAAAGGGCTTAAGTGGAGAGCAAATGCTTTGAGAATGAATGGGGCAGGGAATGTGCGGATGTGCTTTATACACTTGATGTATGTATATGTATGGATTGTGATAAGAGTTGTATGAACCCCTAATAAAATGTAAAAAAGGAAAAGAAAAAAAAGAAAATTATTAGGGCAAAGAATGTACAGATGTGCTTTATACATTTGATGTATGTATATGTATGGATGGTGATAAGAGTTGTATGAGCCGCTAATAAAATGTATTTTAAAAAGATGATACATTTAATGAACCATTGCACAAAAGCAAGCTATTAAGATGCATCAAGTCCCTGAATAGGTACTGAGGTGTGAAGGAGATAGAGGGTAAGCACAACCCCCTGATCTGTTTACCCTGATTAGACTGGGTAGAGCAAATATATTTATATGTTCATAATGCAATATTGAATGCACTCAATTCACATAGGCCTCAAAGAAAGACAAGTTTGGAATGCCACACCTCAACCTCTAGGACCTTCCCCACTTAACACCTCAGAACTATTTAGAGAATTTTCCTGTCATTCCCTATTTCAAATCACCATTGGAAAGGTTAACAAGGCTCAGATTTTAATCTTGCCTTTTATCTTTGATCAAGTATTTGCAGTGGGTGATGAATCCAAGATGGCAGGTCAAAGGACAAACTTCTTCCCAAGGGTGTTGAGACCAACAATTTCCATAGATACAGAGATAATGGCAGGATTCTCTCTCAAGTCTCCAAACCTTCAGGACAGAGGAAGGGTCCATGTCCAGAACAAAGCTACAGAGCTTTCAGAGTCATTTTAACTCATAAAACCACACCCAAAAGATAGCTAGCTTCCCCATCAATGGCTGTTCACAGTAGGTCTCAGCAGGGAAGTGATGGTATTTTTGGTCATTTTATCCACCAGGCTGATGCCATCCTAACAGAACACACCCTTAGCGTCCAGACCCAGCCCTGTTGAGATAAACTCTCAGCCATCAAACCTCACCCCCTGTGATTGATAGTACATAGAACATTTTGAGGAGGTGTGTCAGCAGATGAGAGTGGATCAAGCAATTGGTTACACAAAAGGCTCTAGTCCACAGATTGTCACATATGCAAAATAATACCCTTATGAATATTCATTGGTGTAACTCATTTCCCATAGCACAAACACACTTGTACTCTGTCTCTTCCAACATAGAGCCAACTTATGGGAAAGAGTAAAAGTGCCTCCTTGGCTGCCTACAGACTGTTGATCTCTCCAGGGGTAGATGACCTCATCAAGCCCCACAGATTGCCTGGTAGGTTTGAATGAGTACCCTGGTGGCAGTCAGCCCAATGCTTTACCAAACATGCCACATCAATTGCATTTATCTGGAGCACTGCAGGGATGATTGGATCACATTGGGCATGTTTAAAGCATGGACCTCTTGAGAAGAGCACAGTATATTCTCTTCTCAACGGCTCTTATGTCAGAAGCATTACCAATTATGGTTTATAAAACAAGGAAACATCATTGTCTTACTGTTTAGGTAGGTGGAATCCAACTTCAGGACCTCACCTGGAAGATAAGGTTCTCTCCCCGTGGGTTCTGAGGTACCTTCCTTATATCCTTGCAACATCTGTGGGATGCTAGATCCTGGCCAGACTTTGTCTCCCATCTGCATCAGGAAGTGCTTCAAGTTTGGCTGCCTTCCAGCTAGTTGGGTTGCATCATTTGCATTTGGCAGGATGTGTGCTTGTTCTTCCAATCCTAAACTTACACTCCAAACAGAGATGCTTACATACCTTCCAAACTGATGAGAGTCGTGACCTCAGCAAGTTGACACAGATCTTGTACCCTTGCACATAGGCAAGTTATAAAGACGTATCAAGAACCCTCAATGGGTATGGAGGTGTGAAAGATAGAGGGCAGTGGTTCTCAACCGTCCTAATGCGCGACCCTTTAATAGAGTCCCTCATGTTGAGGTGACCCGCCCAACCATAAGATTATTTCCCTTGCTACTTGATAACTGTCATTTTGCTATTGATATGAATCGGACGACCTCTACGAAAGGATCCTTTGAGACCCCAAAGGGGTCGAGACACACAGGTTGAGAACCTATGAATTCTAGAAGGTAAGCAATACACTCTAATTTTTTGTATTGTTTCTATTGAGCAGAGCAAGTAAATACATAGGTGAATAATCCAACATAGAACACATTCACTTCACCCAAAATGGAAACATGCCCGTGTTGTGTTTCACAGGCCCATTATACAAGAAATAATTGCAATACATGGAAGGTTTTCACAAACATAAATCCATTCTTTACTAATATCCCTTGTAGAAGGATAAACTTAGGGGACTCCCTGTAGGAGATGACTGTATCTCTTTGTCATCATTGTACATTTGGAGTCCTGGCTCTCCACCTCCTATGAGTTGAGCCCAAGATATTTCCAGACAGTCTGAGACTTCTCACATGAACCGTCTGGTCCAAACAAGAGGCAAATCAGTGCAGGCTGAGCAGTTCCAGCTGCAAAACACTGCCACACTGTGGACACTGTCTTGTTGCACCCGTTTGAAGATATCCTCAAAAAAAGCAAGTTAAGGCGAAGTGTCAATAGACCCTGCTGCCTCCAACGCAGAAACTGTGCATGATAACAAAGTATGGATAGCCATGAGAAGGGGCATTACCAAATACCTCGTCGTTGAATGGTTAAGTGGATCAAGAGAAAGTTGTGGCAACAAAACAAGGAAACAGTGCTCAATTTCTATTGAGGAAGGGTATGCCAAACGGACAAGTATATATACTTTTATTTGTGTTTATACTATTATAACATAATATTATCTATATATAAAGTATAACCAGATTGCTCTTTACAGATGTAGATGATGGGGCGTCAAGCTACATATTTTGGACCTGTTTTTTGGAGAGATCAGTTCCTGGAAAAGGACAGAGAGACAAAAGCAGGCCATTGACGTGATGGATTCACAGAGTAGCTGCAACGAAGGCCTCACACTTACACACGGTTGTGAGGATGGCGCAGAGTGTGCAGTCTTTCCCTCTCTCCTGCGCGGGTCCCTGTGCGTCGGAGCCGACTGAATGACGCTGAAAAAAACATTGTCTGCCATAATCGAATTCACGTGGTTTCCTGTGAGATAACAGGACTGTTCACATCACGCTCCTTTTTTCAGCGGGAAATCTTGGGATGGGAAAGGCTAGATTAGCTGCGTCCTTGTCTTCTGATCCCAAGGAATTCAGTCGGGCGTGGTTAATCTCCAGATGATTTCAGTCTTTCTTTTTTATTCTCTTAAAGGGTCGTCCAGACTGTGTGCTCAGGATCTAGGCTCTAACAAAGATAAGATGTTGGAGAAGATTCTTATCAACAGTCAAACTTTTTTAGGATTATTGGTTTTACCAGTTTCATTTTCACTCTATCCAAAATGGGATACGATTCAATAAGATCAAGGAAGAGCTGTACCTCTGCCTTCAAATTCAATTCTAGAACATTTTCTCCAGACCCTGTAGTAGTTGCTCGTGTACTTTTCTTGTTGGTTTCTCCAAATGAAGTAATTATATACAAAACAGAACACTCCCATTCTACAACTTCAGCACCAGGCCCCTGGGTCACAGAATATGGGAGGTGGGGCACCAAGTCCTGCTGCTTGCTACGTCCCAGTTCTGCGAGCTCTGGCCCGACTAGCATGGTTGGACTTGTAGTGGAGGCTCAGGGATGGGCCTCTGGCGCGACTGTCCTCAATCTCGGGATAGCTGTCTACCCGCTCCAAGCAGGGACAGGAATTGGCCCCCTCAGGCCCAGTGGTAGGCTGCTATCCTCACCGGTCCTTGTTAAAACTACCAGGCGAGGCAGCTGAGACCTTGTGCTGTCCAGACTCCCCAGGCTCAGCTCATAGCTCTCTTACCTCTTGGCATTTGGCAGCTGGTTCAGGATGGCGGGAGGCCCGGCCCGGTGGCTGCCCCTAGTCGATGCTTCTTTACTTCCTCCATCAGGGCCGCCACCTCCTTCTGGTCTCCCTCCTGCTTCTGCCTCTGCTGCTCCTCTGTCAGGCTGCTGCATCATGACCTCGAAATCCACCTGGGCCTGCTGCTGGTCCAGCCGCTGCAGGATCTCCCGCCCCTCCATCTCCTATTGGGAGTCCTCGGTGCGCCTCCCCATCACCTTCACGGGGTCCTCCGGCTCCTTTGGCAGCCTCTCTTCCTGATGCGTCTCAGCCTGCAAGTTACACCAGGCTCCAGCTGCAGGGCATCGTCTGTGCTCTCGGGGTCTGTCTTGAAGGTCAACTCCTCCCCACAGTGCTTGCACTTGATGTAGAAGCAGGAGATCGTCAGGCCCGCGTAGTCCTCATGGTTCACCGTCTCTTTGCGCGCGCTGACCTTCGTGCCCTTGTAGACATACTCTCCGCACGTCTTACATTTCATGTGGAAGGGGATCCTCAGTTGCACCTTATACAGCTGGTACTTGGGCATCATGAGCTTGGGGATCTTCTTGGGGTGCAAGTCTGGTCGGCAGTATTTGCTCAAAACTCTTCACTCCTGACAATTCAGCCTCTTTCTCTGCTCACAAGCACTGGAGAACTCGGAAGGCTCGGGTTTTATTCGCAATTCCACAATGCTCAGAGTACTTCTGATGACGCATTTCCGGTAACGTACTTCCGGTGACACACTTCCGGTGACGCAAAGGCGTTGGCGTATTCATTTTTTCAACTGCTTTATGTGGATTTAGGAATTCCCCGCTGAGATGGATAATGAACGCTGTAGGAGGCAACAATTGGGGGGGGGGGGGTTCCGCGGGAAGACATGGATGATCGTGCTCTGCATTGAAGAAGGCAATATACTTCATGGAAGAGTAATCTATGGAACTAGGTTTTGAAGGATAAGTAGGAGTTTTCCAAGTTAGAGAGGACACAGATATTTGGACCACAGTAACAAAAATCTAGAGATGATTAACCAGCAAGAGTTTCTTCCATTATGCTCTGCCTGAGTTCTCTCTCTGTGATCGGAAGCTATTTGCTGAACTGTGGGGGCTTCTGTGTGTCTATAATTCTGGAAGCTATGTCACCAGCATTTGAAAATACAGCGATGAATTCCAAGTGAACGGGTTTCAGCTGAACTAAGAGGCTAAGAACAGACAAGAAGGCAGGAGGAAATGGTCCCCTTCTGAGGGATTAGACACTGAAGAGTAGCAGACATTTGTCTGATATAGAGCCACGGATACAATGAGATGCTGCCACTGAAAAGTAGCTGAAGTGTGACTGGGGTGCGGTTGATGATAATCATGAGGATCGAGCAGTTTGCTGGGCTTTCAATTACTGAGGGTACTGGACTCCGCAGGAGGAGAATCACCTCAAGGGATGCTGAGTGGTGTTCAATCAGGAAAGGTGGTCATTATCCTATTCAGAATCTGAATTCTGCTCAAATGTGTAATAAAGTTGATTACATGAGGAGCAATGTGGCCTGAGGATTGGGAGAAGACACACTATAAACCTATGAAATGGAGACCATACAAGCCAGCTCGATGGAAAAGAAAGAATCGCTTGCAGTACTTTCTGAGGCAGATTAAATAGTGCAGCTTTCAGTACGGAGGATAATTCATGAAGAAAGCAAAAATTCTCATAACTAGATCAGAAACAGGATGATAAACAAGGGAAAGATTGAAGGTATCCAGAGTCCCAATTCACAGAAATCTACAGTCAATGCTCACAGACACAACTGTTAAGAAATATGGTGATCTACTACATTGGTCTCTAGGCTATCTACCCACCACTACTCTCTGCCCACCTGTCGTCTCTATCACTTGCTCCACCTCCATCCCCTGTATTCATCAGCTTCCATCGCTCTTGTTCGGTGCTACGTAATCCTTTCTGAGTCATATGGAGCAATGGGCAACAGAAGGAAGCACTGGCTGGTCCTGCACCACCGTCAATGTGTTCTGAAGTTCAGTTCATTGTTTCACGCCATGTGGCAGCCTATCTTGTTGATGGTCTTCTTATCCACTGCCCCTCTACTTTACCAAGCGTGGTGTCTTTTTCCAGGGATGGCTCTCTGCAGATAACTTGGCAAAAGAATGTAATACAAATTATCTTCATTGCTGCTCCTAAGGAATATTCTCTTTGTCCGTCTTGCAAGTGAGATTTGTTGATTGGCCAACCACACTACTTTTGATATTCTTGGCCACCACAGTCATTTATGTGCATGCATATTTCTTTGGTTTGCCATATTCGATGTTCAACTTACCACCACGAGCTTTTCTATCTCTGCCTCTCTCCATGTCTAACGCTACATAATAGGACCAAACACATCAAAAGGGCAGAGATGAATTAGGTTCAAATATGCCTTTCTTTCAGTGGTTTATATTTGTGTAATCCATGTCAAACGTAGTTTACAAAGGGAGAGGACAAGTACTTTTGTATAGAATATGCTGACACAGCCTCACGCAAAGGGGTCCTGGGAGGAGGAATTTCCTGGGAGCACAGCTCTGACCCCATAGGCAGTTCTTGGCAGAAAGCTGGACAGCCAAGCACTCCTGCATCCAGGTGTACTGCCAGCCTTGGCTTCACCTCAGTGCCCATTACCTGCCCCCAGCTCTGAAACTGAGCCCAATGAGCTAAGACTAAGGAGAGGACCATGTCCCAGGCATCGTGTACACCATGTCCAGGAGGAGAAATATACACCACTGAACACCTAGCATATGGATTAGGTAGGGGCGCCATGCTGGGGATGGGGAGACAGGCACCCCAAGAGGCCGGTGCACTGAGCCCCCAACCAGCCATGAGGGAGACACAGCTTCAGATATTCTTTTAATAAACAAAAATAAATCATACAACAAAGAGGTTTGGAGGGCTGTCCCATTTATACACTACATTATAAATATACAGGGTGTATAGTACATGTGCTTTGGTCTGGAGCTTGCATGTCTGTACATCTGGTCAGTCTTGGGGCTGGATCTCAGGAGCCTTTTTAAAAAATCATTCTACTGGGGGCTCTTACAGTCTTAGAACATTCCATACATCAATTATACCAGACATATTTCTGCATATGCTGCCTTCATCATTTCCAAAACATTTTATACTTAAGATCCTCTTTTTGCACCCCCTTCCGCCACTCACACCCTCAAGGATATTTAATTTGTCTTCCACAGAAATTATTTACAGAATATACCTTAACAAAATCTTGTTTTCAAATAGAAGGGATTTTGATGGTTATCTCTTATGTTAACAGTCACATGGAGAAGCTGGGGCATTAGTGAAGAGAAGGATTAGTGAACGGATTGAAGGAGATAAAAAATAGAAATATTATTAAGTAATCCTTAATGTTACTAACAAAAAGTGTGGAATTAAGTGAATAACAGTAATAAAAATGTTAAGTAAATGGAGTGTAGTGATACATATTTCTGAGGGTCATGTGGTTCATTCATGGCCATTCTGTATATTTAGCTATTGCATGGCTCTCTAGGCCATCAACCCACCTCTTTCTTCTCTAGCCAACTCTGACGTCTCTATCCACCTCTGTGCCCTCATTGGATTAGGGACCTCACTGACAACATTCTTCCCTTTCACCAGAGTATCACTGCTGAGAGCCTTACCTTTAAACATCTTTGCACTGTAGGAGTAGGGTCTACTCATTTAGGACTATGCCCATTAGACATTACTCCATGTGATTACTGTCATAGAAACAGCCTAGACTCATCTGTTTTGTTTACATTTTACTGTGGCATTCAAATGAACAACCATCTAAAAGCGGCACCAACTAAGTCCACATGGAAGAAGCACAGCAGTCTATGAGACGTCCCAAGAGAATGGAGAACAAAATGCAAGTATGGAGAAGGGGGAAAGTATCAGAAATGAGGTTGTGAGCCCCTCTTTGTAGAAGGCATTGGAAGAGAGAGCACCTGACGTCCAGCTGCAGAGCACCTAGTCGGACTCTGCCTCTGGCACATCTCCTCTGGCCACAGTTGAGGGAAGTGAAACGCGTCTCTGTCAGAAGGAGATTGCTGTAAACTTTCCTGTAGTCGATGGGATTGTGGTATTATGGAAGACCTGCTCAGGTGACCTCCCTCTGGACTCCTCAGAAAGTTCTCTCGGTTTTTCCATGAGAGAAATCTTCCCTCTCACTTATTTTAATATTTAAGGTGGTCTTTTCTTTCATACCCTTTATTTATTTGAATTTAGTTGAATGCTTCCACGATGCTTCTGAATGTATCAGTTATCCCTTTCTACCCCAACCTACCCCTTGCCCTCCTTGTGTCCCTACTCTCATTATAGGTCCTGAGGGGTTTATCTGTCCGGGATTCCTTGTGTTTCTAGTTCCTGTCTGTGAATGAGGGGGAGTGCGGAGTGGAGACCCAAAACCCATCTGTAGGCAACTGGACATCCCCTTACAGAATTTTTGCAGGGAGGAAAGGAGCCACTCCGGGTGCAGTGTAGCACTGATGAAACTTACACCTTTCCTCTAATTCTTTAATGATCCCCCGCCCCCTTCCTCACTATCATGATCCCAATTCTACCTTACAAGTCTGACTAGACCAGAGAATGTACACTGGTACAGATAACTGATCACAAGGATCTATATTTAACCCCCTCCAAGGGGGATGGACAAGAAAAAAGTGGGTGAAGGGAAACATCGGACACTTTAATACATGACAAATAATACTACTTCATAAGTGTCCATGAACAAGTGAGTGGTGGGGAGGGAGAGGAAAAAATGAGGAGCTGATACCAAGGGCTCAAGTAGAAAGCAAATATTTAGAGAATGATGATGGCAAGAATTGTACAAATGTGCTTGACACAATGGATGGGTATATGGATTGTGATAAGAGTTTTATGAGCCCCCAATAATATTATTTTAAAAAGAAAATATAAAGAGTATTTCAATAAGGTATGGAACACAGGAAATTGTCAAAAATTCAATCGAGGTCAGATGATCCCTTCAGGGCCAGTGGTAAGAGTGGTGATACCTGGAGGGTGGAGGGAAGGTGGGTACAAAGGGGGAACCGTTTATAAGGATCTACATGTAACCTCCTCCCTGGGGGTTGGACAATAGAAAAGTTGGTGAAGAGAGCCGTCGGGAAGTGTAAGATATGACAAATTAATAACTATTTATGTATTAAGAAGGGTTCATGAGAGAGAGGGAAGTGGGGAGAAAGGGGGAAATTAGGAGCTGATATTAAAGGCTCAAATCAAAAGCAAAGGTTTTGAGAATGATGATGGCAACAAATGCACAAATGTGCTGGACACAATGGATGTATGCATTGTGATAAGAATTGTATGCACCCCCAAAGAATGATTAAAACACTAAGGGGAAACCACAACAGGGTCATGAATGAGACATGCATATTTTATTAGAGATTACAAGATAGGTACTTGTAACCAATGCAGTCAGTGTATATCTGCTAGGGTCTGACTCCTGACCAGGGGTTAGCAAACTTGGGCTTGAGAGCCTTAAGAGTAGCAGTTCTCAACCTGTGGGTCTCGACCCCTTTGGGGGTGGAACGACCCTTTCACAGGGGTCGGTTGCCAAAGACCATTGGAAAACACATGTTTCCCATGGTCTTAGTAACCTAGACACCACTCCTCTATCCGTCTCCAGGTGGGTCCGCCCACATGCAGATAAGTTCACATACCAGTACCAGGTGTGAAGACTGTTCCCTATGCGACACCATGCTTCAAGACAACATTTCACTTATTTGTCATTAGAAATAAATATTTCACAATTTAGGGTTACATATTGTTTTTGTGATTAATCACTATGCTTTAATTATGTGCAACTTGTAACCATGAAAATGCCTCCGGCATATCAGATCATTACATTATGATTTACAAAAATGGCAAAACTACAGTTATGAAGTAGCAACGAAAATAATTTTACAGGTGGAGGCGACCACCACATGAGAAGCTGAATTAAAGGCTTGACGCACTGGGAAAGTTGAGAACCACTGCTTAAGAGGATCTTTCAGTACATACATGTGTCTCTAAAATAAAATTGTAAATTAACTTATCATAGTGGTATTTGAAGGGTAATATTTCCATCATGGTGATTTCATTTGTTTGTAAGACTAGCTTCAAGACACTGGAATCCTTTTTATATTGTTGCTCTTCCAGCTCTAAAGTTTGCTAGCCTCTGCTTCCTGACTATGGAAACTTCATTAAGCCCATCAACGACACACCCAAGACCCTAAGAGACCACTTTCCCCGAGGCTGCTGGAGAAAGAGGGAAGTAATCCACTTCTGATTCACTTTGCCTGAGGGGGAGATGATCTGCTTCTTTGGACATTGATCCCAAAGGAATTCCGTGAAGCTGAATTAGTGTGGGGACTCTGCACATATATCTCTGGCTATAACTCTCAATAGCCGGGCATCATCAGCTTTCTTCACCACGTTTGCTTACGCACACGTCTGTCTTCAGTGATATCAACAGTAATTGTAATGACCACAGGACCATTATAATTGGGAATAAACCCCATGACCAGTGAGTTTGGTTTATTTCATATTTTTAATGGCAGACTTTGGCATCTAACGATCTCCTACATGGTCAGCCTAGGTGATAAATAAGCCAGGTGTGACACGATGCAGGGTGGGACACTAAGAACTTGATATCTTCAGAGCAAAGATTAGATTCTTGGGAGGGAGTTTTCTGTGGATGCGGCTACAGAATTTGTCATTTGACAAGAGGCGATCAGTTATAACAGCCAGCAGAGAGAGAGAAATTCACAGCATCCCAGAGAGCTGACCTGGATACACGTGCTCCGGTGAACCTAAAAATCCAGCCCACTTCCAGACCCAGGTCCTAGACTCAAGGTAAGTTAATGGGAAGACACACGGCCTCTTCAAGGGAGGTCAGACCCATGGATATTGAACAGCTAAAAAGACCCATCCCCAGACACAATGGCTGCAAAGGTTTTCTCTTTGTACCACTGTTTCTTGGTCACATGCTTTCTCTTGAAATGGTTGATGGTCTAGCTCTCTTTGGTTTGGCGACTTTGTGTCCTTACATCTTCTACTTATGGTGCCTCCATCTTTCAACAACCACTTTTCTGCCAGCTTGTTGTACCCTGGTCCCTTGTGAGGATGGCACAGGACTGGGCAGTGTTTCCTTTTGTTGGGCAGAGTGTTGCTTTATGGGTCACGAAGCACACAGTGGCTCATAAAATTAACATTTCAAACTTGTGACCGTGTATTTTTAGTTGTGTTTAATTTTTTTTCCTCCACTTCTACCAGCTAAAGGTCTTCAGTTTGTTCCGCTTAAAGAAATTCTCAGGGGCTTCTTCAGTTTCCCCATAGGGTGAGTGCTTATACCATACAGGCATTTTGACAATCCTCTTGAAATAAAACCTACTGGCAGGGGGTCAATGCTCACTCAAATAGACCACCTGTGGATTGCTGACACTGTAGCTGTTTATGGAAGTAGAAAGCTCAGTCTATCTCCTGGGAAGCTGCTGGTGGTTTCAAACTGCTGACTATGTGAACTAGTAGCCCAACATATAACGATTTCCATGTCAGGGCTCCTCAGTTTTTCCTAAGGCCTGGAATAATCATACTGCCTTCTTGAGAACACCACACTCACTTTCTGACCAACAAACTCTAGCATTGAATTTTCAGGGATACAGGTAAAAGCAGTAGCTCTGAATCTCCCTGGTAGTCCTGGAAACCAGTAGGAGCAGTTTTCTATGAGAAAGACAGGTAAATGAATGAAGGTACCCCAAAAACAAAGGGTAGACCTAAGAAGGTTCCCCTGTACTCTAAGACATGTAAATGAGAGAGCTCAGTCTTTTGTCCTCAATTCTGACCTGATGGATCCAAAAAGTGCCCTCTTGATTACAAAGCTATTAGCAAAGATCTTGGCAGAAGTGTCTGTGTATGTTTAGTTTGTTGAAAAGAAGAAACCACAAACAGATATGTCTGTAAATGGCTTTGCCTACATTTTCCTTTGGTCTATGTCAGGCAAAGCTTTGTTGGGGTATCTGCCCTTTCCCACCTCTGTTTTCTGTAGTACATATATGGATTCAAATTCCCTTTGTCCTCATTTTATCGATTTGATGATTTTCCCCTTGGACAGCAAGCTTTTGCCATGATTCTTTGTCTTCTTAAGTTGCCCTTTGAAATGTTATGCTCAGTCTTGCTCCTTCATCATTTCTCGCATTTCCTTTAACGACGTCCCCACGAATGGCAGACTCTGAGTCTCTGATTTCCACCTTGATCGTTCTGTTCTGTCTGGTGAATGATTTTGCTTCCTTCATGCATGATGTCAGTGATGGCATCCTACAGCCGGCCCAGTTCCCTGTCCCTAGTGATCAATTAGTCAAATCTCCTCTTGAGATAATTTGGACATTAATGCATGATGCTTATAAGGTTATATTTTGCTGAAGTTGCATGTCAAGGCTGTGGGCCAGAATTCTCAAAGGTATTTCTGTTAGGTTGTGGGCATTCCCTCTAATTCCATCACCACTGTGATGGGATCAGTTGTGATCAGACAACCATGGAGAAGTAGTATCTGTGAGGCTGTGACTCACAAAGCTCTCTGACTCTTGGCTGGATCTCCATGTCTCTGGAACTGAGAGAGTAAGGAGCCTTATTACCCACTTCTCTAGGATTTGTCAGCTTCCACAGCTTTCAAGGAAGCAGCCTGCTACTTACCTGCCCATCTTGGATTCATCAACTGGTAGTCACTGGAGTCAGTAGAAGTGTCCATTCTGATATCCCAACTTATATTGAGGGCTTGCCGGCACTGCATTTTTGAGTTGAAATGAGGACTACTGGGACGAGAGAGGCCCATAGCGTCTCTAGGAAATCAGGGGGAAGGACCTAGAGTTTGGAGTGTGGGACTCAGTAGCGTGGCTCTCACTGAGGCTTTGGCACAGGTCCGTATCAAACAATGTGTGAGCAGGAGTGGAGAGATTTGAGGCAGGCTTGACATCAGTTCACTCATAGACACAACGGGAAAAAAATCCCATACCTAAAAAAGTACACCGACCACCACCCACACCCATGGAGCCCTGATGGCTTAGCTGCTAAGCATTGGGCTGTTCACTGCAAGGTCAGTGGTTTGAAATCACCAGCACGCCTTGACTGAACTATGAGGCTTTATACTCCTGTAAAGACTGACAGGCTCAGGAGCCCAAAGGGGTTGTTCTACTCATCCTACAGGGTTGTGATGACTCAGAGTGGATATGAAGGTAGTGAATTGGGCTTGGAGTGTCTTACTTGTGTGTCAGACGGAGACTGGAGGATGAACCCCTGCAACGTCTGCTGAGTAAAGATGACTCTTTGTTACTGTGGAAGTCGGCAGCCTTGGAATCCCTAGTGATTTGGAAGAGACTCAAAGAGAGTGAACTTTGCGTGTTATTATTTTGGACGATGTAGTTCTGCTTTGTGTCCATTTCCAGCATAGTGAACTATGAAATGATAAGGCAATGTTTGGTAAAGGGACTAAAGGCAGAATTCAAACATTTAATGCCTTTAACAGTGCTGACAGAAGCCTGGGTGTTTTCCCTGTTGTTGATTCCAGCACATTTAAACATGAAATGAACTATCACTACGGGAATACAGTCCACAGAGACTTGGGGTAAAAATTACTATCTGGAGGATAGAACGAGGTGCATTCAGTGTGGCGTTTGGACCCCCAGTTCCTGCACTGTCGTCCTCATACACCTGGAAACATGATTGCTACAAGAAACGCGCCCACAGCACCGAATGATTCCAATGAGCGGCAACCCTTCCTGTGCATTGCCTCCAGGAACAGCTGCAAGGCAGAGTTAAATGATCCCCATATGTTTGTAAAGTTGAGTGTGAGGCTCCAAGCAGATCCATCCAAAGTTGACGTAGTCACTAGGGGCACATGACTGATGGAGTCATTTTTAACAAGAAGTGTCGTCTCACAACACTGGACCAATTAATGTGTCTAATGTCTGCTCTGAAACTCTCTACTCTCAATGGACTTTATTAAACTTTGGGAATGATTTAACACCGTTCTCATATTTGAAGGGGAATAAATATGACTGTTTGTCTAAGGGGAATCTGTTTCATAAATCCCAGCAGACTTAATCATTTTTGCATATGTGAAGTTCACGGTGATGAGGCCATCTCTGGAACTATGGCTTCTCAACACTCCCTTTTCTACATGTCTTATGTTTTCTACAACACAGGTGTTGGTTGCTAGTGAGTATTGTGTGACTGGGTAGATTCTGTGTCAGGTTTATGGGCTAGAATTCTCAGAGAGTTTTCCTTATGATGTTGTAATTGGCCCTGATGTTGTCTGTTGTGGTGCAATCACCTCTGTGCTGAGATCACTCTGTATGCATGTGTGGACTCTCTCTCAAAACTGTCTACGTTGTTGGTCAGCTTGCACAGCCTGTGCGGGAGCAGTCTGCCACGTGAATTGCCCATCTTGGATTGATCAACTTGAGTCAAGAATAGCCATCATCTGGCATCTGAACTTCCATTTAGGCCTTGGCAAAGTCTACCTGGTGAGGTCAAAAAAGTATTGCATGCCTTCTCTAGGTACATGTTAAAAACTGCTCTGACAGAGGAGACCTCACCTGAGCTGGGGTCAGTGTTTCCAGAATGAGGGGGAAGGATGCATTTGTTGACGTACCGAACTGCGCACACAGGTGAATCCAAGTCACCAGAGAAGAATGATGTTTCCTAGAAACATTAGTCCCACAGGCTGGGTCATGGATCTCAGTGGTTTAGCAACACTGTCATGATGAAGTCGCCCCCGAACTTGCAGTTGGCTATAACAACATCGTTTTATTGATGAAATCTCATATGCTACAATCCCCTCTGTGGTGGGATTTCTATAGGAAACACAATCGATAGGGAATTCCCTGGTGCTGTGTTTGACTCAGCAGAAATGAGACCTTTCTGAGCGAATTCTTTGCTTTTCTTTCCATGGTTAGGATACTACAACTAGATTGGCATCACCTGACTGACAGCTTGGACCCCACAGGCCTTCTGACCTGGCATAAGATTGTGAAACGACAGTAGTCAGAAGAGCCCAAACTTACACCCAACCTAAAACCTTGAGACGCTTCAGCACCTTGGCTGTCTTCGAGTTGAGAGAAGTTCCTGGACACTTCTCTGGTCAACAAGGATTCACATTCCTGCTGGAGCACCTGAATCAGCATGAAGAGGTACAGCCCACCCAGTCTTGTGGACCTTGCAAGCCAGAGCTTCCTGAAGGACGAGGCCTCAGCCATTGCCAAGCTGCGCTGCCTGCCCAGTCCTCTCTTCCTGCCTCTGTTCAAAGCAGCTGTTACTGGAAGGCACCTTGCAACATTGAAGGTGATGGTGGCTACCTGGCCTTTCACACGCATGCCCCTGGGGACTCTGATAGGAGCTCAGAAGCTCCCCCAGGACATTTTAAAAGCTGTGTTGGATGGACTAGATGTCCTGCTTGCCCAGAAGGTTCACCTTGGGAGATGTCAGCTGAAAGTTTTAGATTTTTGCACACACGCGCACAGCAATTCCTGGAACCTGTGGTCTGATCCAGGTGCCCATGGTTCATCAGACGACTTACAGGCAGCCCAGCCCCCTAGAAAGAGGGCCAGAAGGTCTAAATCAATGTCTAACAGGCCTTCTGTGGAGTTGGTCCTAGACCTTTGCTTCTTCGAAGCCACTTTGGATAAAGTGCTCACATTCCTCCTAAAAAGGGTCAGTCAGAGACAGGGCCAGCTCCTTCTCTGTTGTAGGAAGCTGGACATTTTTAATACGTCAACTAGAATGGAAATTATTGAGAAGGTCCTGAAAATGACGCAGTTGAACCGTGTCCAGGAGGTGGCAGTGAATTGCACGTGGGAACTCTCTACCCTGGCCAGGCTAGCTCCTCTCCTGGGCCAGATGGTTCATCTGAGAAGACTGATTCTCTCTGGAATCGTCTTGAACTCCTGGAGGGAGGAGGATGAAGTGAAGAATCTAGTCTCCCTATTGGCTTCACAGTTACACCATCTACACCAGCTCCAGGAGCTGTATCTGGACCCTGCTCAGTTCCTGGTAGGTCACGTGGACCAGGTGTTCGCATGCTTGGAGGCCCCCTTGAAGACGCTCTGGATAACGGAGTGCTCACTTTCTGAGTCTGACTTCATAGATCTGTCCTTGTGTCTGAGCACCAAGTCCCTAAGATACCTGAATTTGAGTAGAATCAAGTTGACTGGCTTCAATCCTCAGTCGCTGCAAGTTCTGTTGGAGAGCGCCTCAGACACTCTCCAGATGCTGAACTTGGGTGGCTGTGGGATCACAGACTCCCAGCTCAAAGCCATCCTGCCTGCCCTTGGACACTGCTCCCAGCTCCAGCTCTTCAGGTTCTATGGAATCCCAGTCCCAGTGGCTACCCTGGAGGGTTTGCTGCGGCACACCCTCCCTCTGTGCAAGCTGCAACTCTTGCAGTTTTCTATCCCTCTTGAGTGTTACCTGGACCTCCAGGGCCCTCTCCAACAGGAGAAGCTTCCCGTGTATATGGCCAAGCTGAAACGGACACTCCAGGACTTGGGAAAGTGGAACAGCTTGCTGGTCTGCCAACGTGATACTGCTATAGACGATCATTCAATCACCTGCATTTTCCAGGACTGATGTGACTATCCTCTAATTCAAATGCATTTATGTAAAAATTGTAAAATTAAAAACATAGACTACACTGTGTAACTTTATTAAAACATGTTTACTTGGATATCATTAAAAATTAGTTCACAAACAAAAAAAAACAAACAAACAAAAAAAAATTAGTTCACAATGCCAGGGTATCCTTAGCTGAAACAAGATGTGCTTCATGTCTTATTTTTATGTACATTATGATGATGGTGTTGAAGAATTCTCAGTCACCAGGACACTCAAATAACACACAAGGCATTTTTGCAAATCATTCTCTAGGGGAAAGCAATGCTATAGCTGCTGTTTTAAACATGGACACAGTCAAACCATAAAAATTTGAATCCAGTTCAGTAGCATGTTTCCTGAGCAGATTGCATGCACCGTTTTGTCCCTTGCCTGAACTTGTACTTGTTGAAAGCAGAGTGTTCTTTAGAAACGAGGCTGGTGCCGCTATGTTTTGAGCTCTTTGAAGGTGTGATCAGGAGAGTGGTCTCTGGGGATGGACGTCATACTTGGCAATCTGGAGAGGCAGTGAAACGAGGAAGGCCCTCAAGGGGATGGATTGACACAGGGGCTGCAGTGCTGTGCTAAAACAAAAAGATTGTAAGAATGGCCCGGGTCTGGGACGTGTTTCCTTCTCGGTCTCTGGTACATAGATTCCAGATGTTTGTAATCCAACTCTAGAACCACTAAAAACAGGATTTATACTCTCAGAAACCCACGAGGACAGTTCTGCTCTGCCCTACAGGCTCACTAGGCCTGGGAAAGATCTGATTCCTTTAATCGGAATAAAAAATTTAATGATTACAGATATAAAAGTTTCAGAACTGCTAAAATAGTAGTGCATAATTTATCAAGGTGTCACGACGGTCAGGGGAGGGAGGAAAAAAGAGTAGCCAATATCAAGGGCTCAATACAAAGTATATGTTTAATCATTGTAAATGAGGGTGATTGCAGACTGCAGACCCAAAGCCCATTTGTAGGCAACTGAACACCCCTTCACAGAAAGGTTGTGGGGAGTAGACCAGTTACACAGAGCAGGGAATCAGCGATGAAACATGCAACTTTCCTCTGCCAGGAATGTAAAGTTGAGAAAGATTTTATTCAGGTAGGGAAAGAACTCCTGGGAAGGAAGGGAGAGCATGGAAGGACGGGCATCTTCAGCCCCCGGGCAGGTTCTGAGACATACGAGTTAGATCAGGGAAATCGCTGCTAGCAGTGAATCGTGGGACATATATAGGGCTTGAGCCAAGGATGTATGTGCTCATGAGGGGAAGGAAGGCCTTCTGGGGCTGCAGGTGCAGGGTCTGAGTCAGGATGTGGTCTGTGAGTAAATCGTCCCGGAACACTGAGGGAAGGGGCTGTACAGACCCGGCCTGGAGAGATGAGCTCCTTAATATGCTGGAGGCAGGGACTGCACAGTCCAGCTCTGGCCTTGAGAGCTGGGGGGAAGGGGCCCCAGAGAACAGCAGGCCATCTTCAGGGAGAGTTAGAGGAAGAGGCTGCATGGTTAAGACCTGGCCCAAACATCAAAACTCTTAATAGTGGAAATAGGTGTGGTGTTCTATGGTTCACTACTTCCTGCTGTGATAGGACAAAGAAGGGGGGATTAAGAGCTGGAAAGTTCGGGCCCGGTTTAGTTGGCAGCAGACTATAAGGGCGAAGCAAGAGTTGGCTGAAGGGCAGGTTGGAGATGGCTTTCATTTGGTCCTGGAAAAATTTAAACAGAGGGAGGCAACAGTAACAGTACACAAATTATTCCCAAAGGTCCCTCGAGGGGCATAATCCAGGACGTGGTTTTACAGCACTCAGTGAGGAGGGGTTGATGGTGCCCCACTGAGGTTTCCTTATTTCCCTGACCATGTTATAGAGTCCTTTAACATTTTATTTAACAGCTTTTGACTCATTGATAGAGTGTGTGTACTTTTTTGTCAGCTGTTAGCGGATTTAATGCATGGTGGTTCTGAAGGGTTACCTGAGCCAGGGATGCAATTTGTTGCTTCAAGGAGGTGAGAGACTCTGAGGAAGAGTTTATGACCAGCCAGAGTTGAGAGAGGGAGCCTGGCACAGGGTTCTATTAGGGTTTTCAATAAACTTAAGGTGGATTTTTTGTAGGTTGTTGGGAGACAGCAAAGACAGGACTTGGTGTGAGGGAAGGTTTTGCAGTTTGTGGGTAGATAACGTCTGGATAGGCTCTCTTAGTGTTAGTTTGACACCTTCTTTTGTAAGGGCGGCAGCTTCTGCCAGGTCCCAACGCATGGCTGCCCGCCTCTGACTGTCATATCTGTCTGTATAGACTTGTAAGTTACTGGAGAGTGGGTGTGTCCCAGGACCTGAGTCAAGACTTTAACTGCTATTTCCTTGGTTTGCGTTCGTGTAAAGTAAAAAAGGTTTACTGGGTTTGGTAAATGTAAAGGCGGAGATTGGAGGAGAGTTTGTTAAAAAGTTGCTTTGAGTAAATGGGGAGGAGTCTGCAGGTTTAGCAGAGGTGGCTGGTTTGAATGAGTGACCTTGTCTGTTTTGTTGCTTTCCTGTGTTCCCGAGGAACAGTCCACTTGATATCCTTTACATCTTTTTATTAACTAAGTGTCAGCAAGGAGTTACCGGTCTGCTGGGAATCATTTGGGTTGTAGCACAGGAAGGCTGCTGCTTGGAGGGAGAGAGAAGTTAAGGGAGTTGGGCTGTGTCTGCTTTAGAACTGTTTTAGGAGAGGCTGCAGGTAACGGCAAATGAATGCTGGTAAGCTGGGTTAAGGGTGATGGTAATACAAAGGCATCATTAAAGGTGGGGTGGCTAAAGGCTTGGAGAGATGACCATCAGCTCCCATAACTGAGACCTGGCAAGGGGAAGTCGGGCTCGAGAAGGAGGGGAGGACTGAAAAGACCGTGTCCACCAAAAGGAAACCGGCTTACCTGCTGCCTGGTCACTACCCTGAGCACGGAGAAGGAGGGGTCACTGAGATTGCTGAGTGAGGGGCTTCTTCATCAGTCATTGGAGGCCAGGTCAAGCAGTGTTAATGGTGGTTCAAGGTTTGGAGGGACTGACTCTCCATGACTAGGCACTGAAGGACAGTCACTTCTCCAGTGGCCCTGCTGACCGCACGATGGGAATGGCTAGGTGGGTGGCCGGGGATGTGGGCAATGCTTAGTCCAGTGCCCTTTCTGGCCGCCTGTGAAGTGACTGCTGAAGTTGTTGTTTCCTGAATTCTTCTGACCCCTCCCTCCAGACGACCTCAAGACTTGGGCTTGCCATCTTGCCTCAGAATTCGCAAGTTGCCTCAGCCTGGTCTTCTCAGGTGCTAAAAATTTTAAATGCGACATTGACTAAGTCACGTATTGGCATCTGAGGTCCATCCTCAGTTTTCTTACGTTTCTTTTGAGTATTGGTGACTGACTATGTTATGATTTGCTAGCACCGGAGGCCTCGTTCGAGAGGGAGGGTCTAGCCTGGTGTACTCAGGTAAGGCTCCAGCTAGGCGAGTGAGGAAAGCTGCCGGATTCTCACTCGGTTCCTGGATAATTTCCTGCAGCTTGCCCGAGTTTACTGCTTTATGAGCGATGGCTTGTAAGCCTGAGTAAGGGCGGGCGACTGTGGGGTTTGGGAGACTGCGGGTGTCGCCACTGAGAGCTGAGGGAGGTGGTGCTGAGGGGCACCCAGAATATGGAGGAGGCCTTACTAGGGGTGCAGACAAGGAGTCAGGGGGGTTAGGGAAAGATCAACGGGAGTAATGTCAGGGGCCTGATTAAGAGAGTGTTTGGTTAAGAGAACTTGAGCCGGGTGACAGGCAGTACATAGAGAGGGAAGGGAGCGAAGAAAGAAAAGGGCCTGAACATTGGGAACCTCAGATCATTTTGGAGTCTAGTGACAAAAATTGTGAGGTCTCAGAGAATGTTGGAATCGAAAGTCCTGGCCAGTGTGACTCATTGTCCAATTGTGATTGTGGCCACACTTGCTTACAAAAAAAGACCGGGTGCTTAGGGTGAATATCTGGAGCCAGGCCCCGATCAGTGAGGTTGGTCAGGTGGCTTCCCAAGGGACTGGTCTTGGGAGGCTTAGAGAGCGAGCTCCCCATGATGTCTTAAGCTGCAAGGGGTAGGATCAGAGAAGGGCGTCTACTGGTCCCTGTCCACACCCGTCAGTCAGGGGGTGACCTGGTATCCTTGAGAGGCGTCCCGGTCAGAGCTAGGGGCCCCGTGGGAGAGTACTGGACTCCCCGTACAGGAAGGTTCCCTGGCACATTTTTCGGCTTTAACCAGCACACAGGGACTTTGGGTCAGTGACAATGAAAGACACTGCAGGAAGCGAGGGAGGGGAGTGGCCTGGCTTTGGGCCAGATGTATGCAGAGTGGTCAGAGGAGTAGTTTAGGAGGGAGTTGATTTTAGATAAGGTCTGAGAGCAGGCACTGCAGAACTGGTAGGGAGAAGGAGGAAGTAGATTTTAGAATAAATCTGAGAGCAGGCACCACAGAACTGCCAGCAAAAGATACACAAACAGGTAGAAAGAGCTCAGACAGACTCTGAACTCTAGTCCAGTCAGAGGTGCAGGGACTGCTAGGTACTCACTTGTAGATGTGGAGGATGGCAGCTGAGAGGTCCTGGTTCAAGGGAAGTTGGGAAGGGTGGGTGGGGCGCGTCAGCAGACCTCTTACTCCAGCAGCATTCATGCACCAAGTTGAGAGGTTGAAAACGGAGGACGGGACTGTGCACTCCCCAGAGGATGGACAGGGTCCCCCCCTGTCAGTCCTGCGTCTGTCAGCACCAAGATGAGAGGTTGTAGATGGAGGCATGGAACAGAAAGAATTTAGCCAGGAATGTGAAGTTGAGAAAGATTTTATTGAGGCAGGAAAAGAACTCCCTGGAGGGAAGGGAGAGCAGGGGAGCATCTTGAGCCCTTGCGCGGGTTGTGAGAAACAAGGAATTAGGTCAGGGAAATCGCTCCTGGCAGTGAGGCAGCACTTGAGCCAAGGACTGATTAGGGGAAGGGAGGCATTCTGACGATGCAGTTGCAAGGTCTGAGTCAGGACGTGGTCTCAGTAAATCATCTTGGAACAATGAGGGAAGGGGCTACAGAGAGATACGCTCCTTGGAAAGCTGGAGGTAGGGACTGCACAATCCAGTTCTGGCCTTGAGAGGCGAGGAGAAGGGGCCGCACGATCCAGCAGGCCATCTTTGGGGGGGAGCTAGGGGAAGGTGAAGCATGGTCCGGACCCAGTTCAAACAAGTCAAAGAACCTCTTTGGCTTCCTAAGGACAGTCAATCTCTCCAGGAGTAGATGGCCAGACCAAGCCCCATAGATTGGCTGTCCTGGTGCTCTATGTCTCTGTGGAGGCAGACTCTCATCGCTTTGCATTGTAGAAGTTACTTGTTTAGAAGCCTCCAACTAGTGATTCATAGACCAACACTACCCACTACCCAGGCACAGCACCCTAATGGGCATCCTTTCATGCCTACTTCTGCTGGAAAGACGGATCACCTCCCAGGTCATGAATGCTTGATTTTTGTATTTAGTCTGTAGGAGAAGTGAACATGATAGTTAGTAGCTTTACAAAGAGATGTTTATTTAATTGTAGGCATGGAGAATGGGTTTGGAGAAATTTGAGCATCTGTAGTGGGAGGGAGTGGTCTCTTTTCAACGTCTGGAGCGCCCCTCTCCCTTGGAAATCTCCATGAGTCTTGTTATCCACATTCCAGAGTCCAGGAGGTTCCCAAGGCAGGAAGGGACCTTGTGTCCACAAAACAGGCTGTGCTCTGTCTCCTATCTGCACCTATCTGTGTGCTGGCCTCTCTGTTCATGGCTTCAGAAGAGAGATGGGATGTCAGCAAGGGTGGTCTCGGGTGAAGCTGCTGATGTGAGACGCCTGCCGTAATCGTCACCTCCACGTAGTCACATTATCATAGCACATATGTCATGATCACGAACCCAGTCCCAAATGATCCCGTATACATCAGAAACATGAACATTCGACAAATGGGGTAGAAACTCAGAATCAATGGTGAGGATTGAGAAGACCCGGTACGGAAGGTGAGCTGTCTATGTGAATGATGATTGCATCCCAATCTCTGTAAGGAGTGCTGCCAGCAAAGCTTACATAGAGAGGCTCATAGGCTTGCAGGGTCTCCCTGAGTGCCTGCATTGCCTCTATAAGAGAATCCTGGCACAGAGACACTTGGAAACCCTCATAGCAATCCTGAGGGACAGGCAGCTCCAGAAGGGAGAACTTGCACAGTGGCCAAGTGTGACGAAGGAAGTCCTGCAGGGCAGCTAGGGAGACAGGGTTTCCACCCAACACCAAGGTGCTCAGCAGGGAACAGTGGCCCAGAGCAGGCTGCAAGGCACGGAGCTCAGAGTCCTCAATTTCGCAGTCAGCTAAGTTCAGGTGGGTCAGGGTGGCTGAGACCCTCCCTAGCAGACTTGGGAGGAATCTACGGTTAAAGCCTGCACTGAGCGCACCACTCAGATCGAGGTAGCTGAGGAGGCTGGTGCAGGGACACGAGCACAGACTACTCATGTCCGAGTCCACAGGCACGCAGTACGAGAGGGTGAGGGACTCTAAGGGGGCTGACAGACTTCTGAGCAGCTGGCCGAGCTGTTCATCCCTGAAGAAGACTGATTCCAGGATGAGGTGCTGGAGCTGATGCAGACCGAGGAGCTGAGAGGTCAGTTTTTCAAGTAGCTCCTCCACCTTAGCCATGTGATCTGGTACCGGGGGTTCCAGGATTATTCCCGTGAGGTGAAGTGTGTGAAGCTGACCCATCTGGGCCAGGTAAGGAAGAAACCAGTCGAGGGTGTGCAGGTCCCATCTGCAATGCAACGCCACTTTCTGCACATCGCCCAGCTGCACCGCCTTCAGGATCTCCTCCATAACGGGAAGTGGTGGGACACCAACAAACTCTAGCTCCCTACAACACAGATTGGGCAGGTCCTTTCCCTGTTGGGCCCTTTCCATGAGGAAGGTAAGCACTTCATCTGGGCCTGTTTCTAGGACACGCAGGTCTGTGAGGAACATGGCGGAGGCCAAGGGCTGAGGCTTCTCCCCTGTTCTGGAATCCTTCCTGGTGTGGGTCAGAGTCCAGGGACAGGTGGCCACTGGATCCTCTGATGAGGTCACAGAGGCAATGGATTCGGTTCCAGACCACACTTTCCAGAAGTTGGTGTCAGTGTCCAGGCATAGATCCAGCACTCTCAGCTTGCATCTCCTGGGGGGAACCTTTGGGGAAAGCAGGATGGCAAAAGCATCCAGGGCAGCCTTTAAGATGTCCTGGTGAGAATGCGAAGACTTCATGAGAGCCCCTAGTGGGAGCCGGATCAAAGGCCAGGACCCCACCATGGCCTTCACTGTCTCTCCGTGTCCCCCAATGGCAGATGCCATGTACAGCGGGGGGAAGAGCTCTGTGGGCAGCCACTCCAGGGTACCAATGGCTGAGGCCTCATCCTGCAACACACTCTGGATGGCCAGGTCCAGGAGCCTGGGTGGGTTCTTGCTGCTCATGTTGACCAAACAGCTCCACAGAGAGTCCAGACCTGTGAATAAAAAGAGGGGTGTGCTCAGACTTCTGGGACAGCCACACTGGTTGTTCCAGCACTTTGAAATCCGGAACCTGCCCGCTTTAGCTCCTCAGAGGGAAGCTTCCTGGCTATGCCACTCCTGTTATGAACTCACAGTGGTAGAGGCTGGCAAGGTAGGGGCTGGAAAGTTTTCAAAGTGGATACTTTCGCAGACTCAAGTGGGTCCTCGAGTTGTAGAATCCAAGATAGGCAGGTCCGATGGTGGACAGTGACCTCAGCAGCTGTGGAAATGCATAAATCAAAGATCAGTAGGAAGTATGGTGGTTGCGTATTGTATCCAACAATCCTATGGCTTACTGTGCAGGAGAGATCAATTCAGAAGGAATGACTGGGCATTCCTCAAATGGGAATTTTAGATCTATATTGAATTACTATGCTCTCTGTTTAGGGATATTATCTATGGGAGGACATGAAAGTCTTGTCAATACACTGAACAGTCAAATTTGTTCACCAATCGCTAAACGAAAGAACTGAAGGATTCTTCAAACCATCTCAGTATGAAATTGATCAAAATGAAACCAAACATACATGATCTCAATGAAGAATGCTATTAGCATGAAGCCATGGTAGAGTCCAAAGATTCAGTCAGGATATTCTGTCACTAAGTCATGGAATACAGGAAACTCTCAAGGTCATGAAGCATTGGAAGCTCATTAATCACAATAGGAGGAGGGATTATGGAAACCCAAAGAAGTCCAAGATTTAAAAAGATACTTTTGCCTTCATATAGCTTAGATGATTGATCGTTCCAAAGAAGGCCGCCTAAGCAACAGAGCTAGGGTATGCCTTTTGACTGAAACTTCCAGTACTGGACTAACCATCAAGCACACACCCAATCTGGTGAGAGACTATTGCTCCCAGGATGGCCTGTAGGAGGGTGGAGGTAACCCACTCTCCAATGCACTCTCCCTGTGGGCAAGATGATCTGCTTTATTGTTCCATGATCTCAAGGAATTTAATAAAGAATTTATAGTTAATTTAGCGTTTTTTGGTTGTTGTTTTTTTTTGCATTTCAATGTTATGTTTACCCTCCCAAAAAGGAAATGTTCAGACTTAACCACTAACATAAAGGAGATTTTGGGGGAGCTCGTTATCTGCAGTCAAAAATGAAGCTGAGACCATGAAGCTGAACAAATGAATCCAGTACACAAGAGTTCAAATATAACCTGAGACACATCCCGCATGAATGTCAAGACCATCCCAAGAACAGGTATGGGTAACTGAACACTAACTACAGGGAACTGGACCAGCTGTGGAATGACATCAATAATATCACTATGAAGAGAACAACATCCTTCACACGGCAGAAAAGGAAGAATGACCAAGGTGGACATCAAGAGACTCTGAATGTTGCCTCTGGGAAAATCATAGCTAAAGCAAATGGAAGAATTGGTGAAAGAAAGAGCTAACAGAACAATTCAAAGACAAACTGAAGTATTAGAGGGAAACATGCTGCCCGGGGCTAAATCATCAAAGTTATAAGAGTGAGAAGACAGAGCGCGTCGTTCTCTAGATGTGGTAGAGAAAGGAGAGGTGGGAGTAGGCTCGCAGCCCAAGAAAGCTTTGCCTGACATTATCCAATGAAAAGTATATAGACAACGGTTAATATAGAGTCTGTCCTCCTTACAATCTCTTCATTTGTGGGACATGGTGTTTGGGGCCCGGTGAGAGTTTGAAGACTAAGATTTGAACTTGCCCTTCAGACATGAGCATTTTGGCAGAAGTTTTGTTGGTTCCAATCGATGACAGCCATGAGCATGTCTTGATGATTTAAAGACCCTTTATTAAGTTATCTACTAAAGGTGACTCTGGTTGCAGTCTGAAGTGGACATTTGAGTCTATCTTTAAAGGCAAAACACTCATACATCATTTGTCTAAGACTCAATCAACAGTGGACAGAACCACAAAGGAAAATGAATGTTATTTTTCTACATTGTTAGTGAGCCTTACATGGTACAACATTGATATAACATCGCGGTTAATAAAACAAAAATAGCAATATCCTGGTTATGCATCAAAATCAACATTATTGAGAACAATGTGCTAATCTGTAGAACATAAGAGCACACTTTAAAACCAATCACTGTCCGTCCTCTCCACCCCCACCCCAGAACTATCAGACCAATTGTTTTCTTCCACACTGTTCATCTAGCCAATCTCATCTAGAGAGAGCTGAAGAGATAATAATACTTACCAAAAATACGAGGCATAGCAAGACAAAGTGACAAAAGAGAACACAGCGATGACAACAGAAGGGTTGTAGCGAGGAGACGAGCCAGTAAGGGTGCGATGTAGCAATGATGGAATATACAACTTTCCTCTAGTTCTTAAATGCTTCCTCTCTGCCACTATCATGGCCCCAATTCTACCTTACAAATCTGGCTGGACCAGAGTATCTGTAGAAGGGTACAGATAGGAATTGGAAACACAGGGAATCCAGGGAAGATGACCACTTCAGGACCAGTGCTGAGAGTGGTGATACTGGGAGGGGGGAAGGGAAGGTGGGGTAGAGAAGGGGGACCGATTACAAGGATCTACATATAACCTCCTCCCTGGGCGAATGACAACAGAAAATGGGTGAAGGGAGACATCGGACTATCAAAGATATGACAAAATAATAATATTGTATAAATTATCAAGGGGTCATGAGTGTGGCGGGTGGGGATGGAGAGAGAAAAATGAGGAACTGACATTAAGTGTTCAGGTAGAATGCAAATGTTTTGAGAATGATGATGGCAACAAATATAACAAATGTGCTTTACCCAATTGATGGTTGTATGGGTTATGAGAAGAGTTGTAAGAGCCCCCAAAGAAATGATTTTAAAAAAACAAACCAAAACCAAAAACCAATCACTAGGTGGACTATCCATGATGGGAGAGTGAAGGTGGCAGGTCACTCAGCAGTCCACAAGATGGCATATAGTGGCGACTGCTAGTCTGTCTCAGAACAGATAATAGAAATAATTCTGTTTTACTTTCTGTTGTCAATTGATTCTTGATTGTGAATCAGTGGGCATTTATGCTGGAAATCACCAGTTTCAGATTCAGTGATTTAAGCTATGTATCAATTCTGTAATGCTAACGATCTATCCATCCCCTGTAGTCCTTCTTGAGATGTACCGTGCTAGCACACACGGACAAAGAGCTCTTCAGAAGCAAGAATGGTAACACGTTCGAGGCACTCACTTCACAGAGGGCTCCAGAGAGACAAGCTTGGAACCCGGCCATCAAATCTAGGCCCCTCCGCACGTAGATTCTCAGAACCACTTTACAGAGTTTTCATGCTACTCCCTAGTCCAACTCACCGTTGCAGAGGCAGACAAGGCTGATTACAGTCTTGACTCTTATCCTTGATCAAGTAGATCCAGTGGATGATGAATCCCAGATGGCAGGTCCAATGGCAGCCTTCTTCCTCAAGGGTGTTGAGATTGACGACGTCCAGAGAAGCAGGAATGATGGCAAGATTCTGTCGCAAGTCCTGAAACCTTCAGGTCAGAGGAAGGGTCCAGGTCCAGAACAAAGCTACCGGGCTGTCAGAGAGACCTTTTAAATCATGAGGCCACACCCACAAGGTAGCTCTCTTCCCCCTCATTGGCTGTTCACAGTAAGTCTCAGCTTGGAATTGAAGGCATTTTATGAAATTCCATCAAGGAGGCTGATGCTATTGAAAAGAACCAACCCCTTAGATTCTGGACCCAGCCCTGGTGACTCAAACTCTCAGCCATCACACCTTCCCCACTGTGATTGAAACAACATAGAAAACTTTGAGGAGTGGGTTAGCTGCTGAGAGTGGATTAAGCAATTGGATTAAGCAGAAATGGCTCTAGAGCCCAGAATCTCACATATGGGACAGGGTTTTGTCCTTAAGGATACCCGTCTGTGTAATTAATTTCCCAAAGCACAAAATTACTTGTATTCTGTGCCTCTTCCAACTAGGAGTCAACTATGGGACAGAACTGAAGTGCCTCTTTAGCTTCCTAATGACTGTCGATCTCTCCAGGAGTAGAGGCCTCATCAAGTCCCTCCGATTGGCTGAGAGCTTTGAACCAGTGACTTGGTGGTAAGCACCCCAGTGGATTACCAAACACGCGACCTCAACCCAGTCCTCTTTTCCTGCCTGTGTTCAAAGCAGCTGTTACTGGAAGGCACCTTGCAACATTGAAGGTGATGCTGGCTACCTGGCCTTTCACACGCATGCCCCTGGGGGCTCTGATAGGAGCTCAGAAGCTCCCCCAGGACATTTTAAAAGCTGTGTTGGATGGACTAGATGTCCTGCTTGCCCAGAAGGTTCACCTTGGGAGATGTCAGCTGAAAGTTTTAGATTTTTGCACACACGTGCACAGCAATTCCTGGAACCTGTGGTCTGATCCAGGTTCCCAAGGTTCATCAGACGACCTAGAGGCAGCCCAGCCCCCTAGAAAGAGGGGCAGAAGGTCAAAATCAATGTCTAACAGGCCTTCTGTGGAGTTGGTCCTAGACCTTTGCTTCTTCGAAGCCACTTTGGATAAAGTGCTCACATTCCTCCTTAAAAGGGTCAGTCAGAGACAGGGCCAGCTCCTTCTCTGTTGCAGGAAGCTGGACATTTTTAATACGTCAACTAGAATGGAAATTATTGAGAAGGTCCTGAAAATGACTCAGTTGAACCGTGTCCAGGAGGTGGCAGTGAATTGCACGTGGGAACTCTCTACCCTGGCCAGGCTAGCTCCTCTCCTGGGCCAGATGGTTCATGTGAGAAGACAGATTCTCTCTGGAATCGTCTTGAACTCCTGGAGGGAGGAGGACGAAGTGAAGAATCTAGTCTCCCTATTGGCTTCACAGTTACACCATCTACACCAGCTCCAGGAGCTGTATCTGGACCCTGCTCAGTTCCTGGAAGGTCACGTGGACCAGGTGTTCGCATGCTTGGAGGCCCCCTTGAAGACGCTCTGGATATCGGAGTGCTCACTTTCTGAGTCTGACTTCACAGATCTGTCCTTGTGTCTGAGCACCAAGTCCCTAAGATCCCTGAATTTGAGTAGAATCAAGTTGACTGGCTTCAATCCTCAGTCGCTGCAAGTTCTGTTGGAGAGCGTCTCAGACACTCTCCAGATGCTGAACTTGGGTGGCTGTGGGATCACAGACTCCCAGCTCAAAGCCATCCTGCCTGCCCTTGGACACTGCTCCCAGCTCCAGCTCTTCAGGTTCTATGGAATCCCGGTCCCAGTGGCTACCCTGGAGGGTTTGCTGCGGCACACCCTCCCTCTGTGCAAGCTGCAACTCTTGCAGTTTTCTATCCCTCTCGAGTGTTACCTGGACATGCAGGACCCTCTCCAACAGGAGAAACTTCCCGTGTATATGGCCAAGCTGAAACGGACACTCCAGGACTTGGGAAAGTGGAAGAGCTTGCTGGTCTGCCAACGGGATACCGATATAGACGATCATTCAATCACCTGCATTTTCCAGGACTGATGTGATTATCTTCTAATTCAAATGCATTTATGTAAAAATTGTAAAATTAAAAACATAGACTACACTGTGTAACTTTATTAAAACATGTTTACTTGGATATCATTAAAAATTAGTTCACAATGCCAGGATATCCTTAGCTGAAACAAGATGTGCTTCATGTCTTATTTTTATGTACATTATGATAATGGTGTTGAAGAATTCTCAGTCACCAGGACACTCAAATAACACACAAGGCATTTTCACAAATCATTCTCTAGGGGAAAGCAATGCTATAGCTGCTGTTTTAAACATGGACATAGTCAAACCATAAAAATTTGAATCCAGTTCAGTAGCATGTTTCCTGAGCAGATTGCATGCACCGTTTTGTCCCTTGCCTGACCTTGTACTTGTTGAAAGCAGTTGAAAGCAGAGTGTTCTTTAGAAACGAGGCTGGTGCCGCTATGTTTTTAGCACTTTGAAGGTGTGATCAGGAGAGTGGTCTCTAGGGATGGACGTCATACTTGGCAATCTGGAGAGGCAGTGAAACGAGGAAGGCCCTCAAGGGGATGGATTGACCCAGGGCCTGCAGTGCTGTGCTAAAACAAAAAGATTGTAAGAATGGCCCGGGTCTGGGACGTGTTTCCTTCTCGGTCTCTGGTACATAGATTCCAGATGTTTGTAATCCAACTCTAGAACCACTAAAAACAGGATTTATACTCTCAGAAACCCACTGGGACAGTTCTGCTCTGCCCTACAGGCTCACTAGGCCTGGGAAAGATCTGATTCCTTTAATCAGAATAAAAAATTTAATGATTACAGATATAAAAGTTTCAGAACTGCTAAAATAGTAGTGCATAATTTATCAAGGTGTCACGACGGTCAGGGGAGGGAGGAAAAAAGAGTAGCCAATATCAAGGGCTCAATACAAAGTATATGTTTAATCATTGTAAATGAGGGTGATTGCAGACTGCAGACCCAAAGCCCATTTGTAGGCAACTGAACACCCCTTCACAGAAAGGTTGTGGGGAGTAGACCAGTTAGACAGAGTGCAGGGAATCAGCGATGAAACATACAACATTCCTCTGCCAGGAATGTGAAGTTGAGAAAGATTTTATTCAGGTAGGGAAAGAACTCCTGGGAAGGAAGGGAGAGCATGGAAGGACGGGCATCTTCAGCCCCCGGGCAGGTTCTGAGACACAACGAGTTAGATCAGGAAGATCGCTGCTAGCAGTGAATCGTGGGACGTATATAGGGCTTGAGCCAAGGATGTATGTGCTCATGAGGGGAAGGAAGGCCTTCTGGGGCTGCAGGTGCAGGGTCTGAGTCAGGATGTGGTCTGTGAGTAAATCGTCCCGGAACTGAGGGAAGGGGCTGTACAGACCCGGCCTGGAGAGATGAGCTCCTTAATATGCTGGAGGCAGGGACTGCACAGTCCAGCTCTGGCCTTGAGAGCTGGGGGGAAGGGGCCCCAGAGAAGAGCAGGCCATCTTCAGGGAGAGTTAGAGGAAGAGGCTGCATGGTTAAGACCTGGCCCAAACATCAAAACTCTTAATAGTGGAAATAGGTGTGGGGTTCTATGGTTCACTACTTCCTGCTGTGATAGGACAAAGAAGGGGGGATTAAAAGCTGGAAAGTTCAGGCCCGGTTTAGTTGGCAGCAGACTATAAGGGCGAAGCAAGAGTTGGCTGAAGGGCAGGTTGGAGATGGCTTTCATTTGGTCCTGGAAAAATTTAAACAGAGGGAGGCAACAGTAACAGTACACAAATTATTCCCAAAGGTCCCTCGAGGGGCATAATCCAGGACGTGGTTTTACAGAACTCCGTGAGGAGGGGTTGATGGTGCCCCACTGAGGTTTCCTTATTTCCCTGACCATGTTATAGAGTCCTTTAACATTTTATTTAACAGCTTTTGACTCATTGATAGAGTGTGTGTACTTTTTTGTCAGCTGTTAGCGGATTTAATGCATGGTGGTTCTGGGGGGGTTACCTGAGCCAGGGATGCAATTTGTTGCTTCAAGGAGGTGAGAGACTCTGAGGAAGAGTTTATGACCAGCCGGAGTTGAGAGAGGGAGCCTGGCACAGGGTTCTATTAGGGTTTTCAATAAACTTAAGGTGGATTTTTTGTAGGTTGTTGGGAGACAGCAAAGACAGGACTTGGTGTGAGGGAAGGTTTAGCAGTTTGTGGGTAGATAACGTCTGGATAGGCTCTCTTAGTGTTAGTTTGACACCTTCTTTTGTAAGGGCGGCAGCTTCTGCCAGGTCCCAACGCACGGCTGCCCGCCTCTGACTGTCATATCTGTCTTTATAGACTTGTAAGTTACTGGAGAGTGGGTGTGTCCCAGGACCTGAGTCAAGACTTTAACTGCTATTTCCTTGGTTTGCGTTCGTGTAAAGTAAAAAAGGTTTACTGGGTTTGGTAAATGTAAAGGCGGAGATTGGAGGAGAGTTTGTTAAAAAGTTGCTTTGAGTAAATGGGGAGGAGTCTGCAGGTTTAGCAGAGGTGGCTGGTTTGAATGAGTGACCTTGTCTGTTTTGTTGCTTTCCTGTGTTCCCGAGGAACTGTCCACTTGATATCCTTTACATCTTTTTATTAACTAAGTGTCAGCAAGGAGTTACCGGTCTGCTGGGAATCATTTGGGTTGTAGCACAGGAAGGCTGCTGCTTGGAGGGAGAGAGAACTTAAGGGAGTTAGGCTGTGTCTGCTTTAGAACTGTTTTAGGAGAGGCTGCAGGTAACGGCAAATGAATGCTGATAAGCTGGGTTAAGGGGGATGGTAATACAAAGGCATCATTAAAGGTGGGGTGGCTAAAGGCTTGGAGAGATGACCATCAGTTCCCATAACTGAGACCTGGCAAGGGGAAGTCGGGCTCGAGAAGGAGGGGAGGACTGAAAAGACCGTGTCCACCAAAAGGAAACCGGCTTACCTGCTGCCCTGGTCACTACCCTGAGCACGGAGAAGGAGGGGTCACTGAGGTTGCTGAGTGAGGGGCTTCTTCATCAGTCATCGGTGGCCAGGTCAAGCAGTGTTAATGGTGGTTCAAGGTTTGGAGGGACTGACTCTCCATGACTAGGCACTGAAGGACAGTCACTTCTCCAGTGGCCCTGCTGACCGCACGATGGGAATGGCTAGGTGGGTGGCCGGTGATGTGGGCAATGCTTAGTCCAGTGCCCTTTCTGGCCGCCTGTGAAGTGACTGCTGAAGTTGCTGTTTCCTGAATTCTTCTGACCCCTCCCTCCAGACGACCTCAAGACTTGGGCTTGCCATCTTGCCTCAGAATTCGCAAGTTGCCTCAGCCTGGTCTTCTCAGGTGCTAAAAATTTTAAATGCGACATTGACTAAGTCACGTATTGGCATCTGAGGTCCATCCTCAGTTTTCTTACGTTTCTTTTGAGTATTGGTGACTGACTATGTTATGATTGGCTAGCAACGGAGGCCTCGTTCGAGAGGGAGGGTCTAGCCTAGTGTACTCAGGTAAGGCTCCAGCTAGGCGAGTGAGGAAAGCTGCCGGATTCTCACTCGATTGCTGGATAATTTCCTGCAGCTTGCCCGAGTTTACTGCTTTATGAGCGATGGCTTGTAAGCCTGAGTAAGGGCGGGCGACTGTGGGGTTTGGGAGGCTGCGGGTGTCGCCACTGAGAGCTGAGGGAGGTGGTGCTGAGGGGCACCCAGAATATGGAGGAGGCCTTACTAGGGGTGCAGACAAGGAGTCAGGGGGGTTAGGGAAAGATCAACGGGAGTAATGTCAGGGGCCTGATTAAGAGAGTGTTTGGTTAAGAGAACTTGAGCCGGGTGACAGGCAGTACATAGAGAGGGAAGGGAGTAAGAAAGAAAAGGGCCTGAACATTGGGAACCTAAGATCATTTTGGAGTCTAGTGACAAAAATTGTGAGGTCTCAGAGAATGTTGGAATCGAAAGTATTGGCCAGGGTGACTCACTGTCCAATTGGGATTGTGGCCACACTTGCTTACAGAAAAAGACCGGGTGCTTAGGGTGAATATCTGGAGCCAGGCCCCGATCAGTGAGGTTGGTCAGGAGGCTTCCCAAGGGACTGGTCTTGGGAGGCTTAGAGAGCGAGCTCCCCATGATGTCTTAAGCTGCAAGGGGTAGGATCAGAGAAGGGCGTCTACTGGTCCCTGTCCACACCCGTCAGTCAGGGGGTGACCTGGTATCCTTGAGAGGCGTCCCGGTCAGAGCTAGGGGTCCGGTGGGAGAGTACTGGACTCACCGTACAGGAAGGTTCCCTGGCACAGTTTTCGCTTTAACTAGCACACAGGGACTTTGGGTCAGTGACAATGAAAGACACTGCAGGAAGCGAGGGAGGGGAGTGGCCTGGCTTTTGGGCCAGATGTATGAAGAGCGGTCAGAGGAGTTGTTCAGGAGGGAGTTGATTTTAGATAAGGTCTGAGAGCAGGCACTGCAGAACTGGTAGGGAGAAGGAGGAAGTCGATTTTAGAATAAATCTGAGAGCAGGCACCACAGAACTGCCAGCACAAGATACACAAACAGGTAGAAAGAGCTCAGACAGACTCTGAACTCTAGTCCAGTCAGAGGTGCAGGGACTGCTAGGTACTCACTTGTAGATGCGGAGGATGACAGCTGAGAGGTCCTGGTTCAAGGGAAGTTGGCAAGGGTGGGTGGGGCGCATCAGCACACCTCTTACTCCAGCAGCATTCATGCACCAAGTTGAGAGGTTGAAAACGGATGACGGGACTGTGCACTCCCCAGAGAATGGACGGGGTCCCCCCCCTGTCAGTCCTGGGTCTGTCAGCACCAAGATGAAAGGTTGGAGATGGAGGCATGGAACAGAAAGAATTTAGCCAGGAATGTGAAGTTGAGAAAGATTTTATTGAGGCAGGGAAAGAACTCCCTGGAGGGAAGCAAGAGCAGGGCAGCATCTTGAGCCCTTGGGCGGGTTGTGAGAAACAAGGAATTAGGTCAGGGAAATCGCTCCTGGCAGTGAGGCAGCGCTTGAGCCAAGGACTGATAAGGGGAAGGGAGGCCTTCTGACTATGCAGTTGCAGGGTCTGAGTCAGGACATGGTCTGTGAGTAAATCATCTTGGAACAATGAGGGAAGGGGCTACAGACCTGCCCTGGAGAGATAAGCTCCTTGGAATGCTGGAGGTAGGGACTGCACAATCCAGTTCTGGCCTTGAGAGTCTAGGAGAAGGGGCCGCATGGTCCAGCAGGCCATCTTTGGGGGGAGCTAGGGGAAGTTGCTGCATGGTCCAGACCCAGCTGGAACAAGTCGAAGAGCCTCTTTGGCTTCCTAAGGACGGTCAATCTCTCCAGGAGTAGATGGCCAGACCAAGCCCCATACATTGGCTGAGCTGGTGCTCTATGTCTCTGTGGAGGCAGACTCTCATCGCTTTGCATTGTAGAAGTTACTTGTTTAGAAGCCTCCAACTAGTGATTCATAGACCAACACTACCCACTACCCAGGCACAGCACCCTAATGGGCATCATTTCATGCCTACTTCTGCGGGAAAGACGGAACACCTCCCAGGTCATGAATGCTTGATTTTTGTATTTAGTCTGGAGGAGAAGTGAACATGATAGTTAGTAGCTTTACAAAGAGATGTTTATTTTATTGTAGGCATGCAGAATGGGTTTGGAGAAATTTGATCATCTGTAGTAGGAGGGAGTGGTCTCTTTTCAACGTCTGGAGCGCCCTTCTCCCTTGGCAATCTCCATGAGTCTTGTTATCCACATTCCAGAGTCCAGGAGGTTCCCAAGGCAGGAAAGGACCTTGTGTCCACAAAACAGGCTGTGCTCTGTCTCCTATCTGCACCTATCTGTCTGATGGCCTCTCTGTTCATGGCTTCAGAAGAGAGATGGGATGTCAGCAAGGGTGGTCTCGGGTGAAGCTGCTGATGTGAGACGCCTGCCGTAATCGTCACCTCTATGTAGTCACATTATCAGCACATATGTCATGATCACGAACCCAGTCCCAAATGATCCCGTATACATCAGAAACATGAACATTCGACAAATGGGGTAGAAACTCAGAATCAATGGTGAGGATTGAGAAGACACGGTACGGAAGGTGAGCTGTCTATGTGAATGATGATTGCATGCCAATCTCTGTCAGGAGTGTGGCCAGCAAAGCTTACATAGAGAGGCTCATAGGCTTGCAGGGTCTCCCTGAGCGCCTGCATTGCCTCTATAAGAGAATCCTGGCACAGAGACACTTGGAAATCCTCATAACAATCCTGAGGGACAGGCAGCTCCAGAAGGGAGAACTTGCACAGTGGCCAAGTGTGACGAAGGAAGTCCTGCAGGGAAGCCAGGGAGACGGGGTTTCCACCCAACGCCAAGGCGCTCAGCTGGGAACAGTGCCCCAGAGCAGGCTGCAAAGCACGGAGCTCAGAGTCCTCAATTTCGCAGTCAGCTAAGTCCAGGTGGGTCAGGGTGGCTGAGACCCTCCCTAGTAGACTTGGGAGGAATCTACGGCTAAAGCCTGCACTGAGCGCACCACTCAGATCGAGGTAGCTAAGAAGGCTGGTGCAGGGACACGAGCACAGACTTCTCATGTCCGAGTCCAGAGGCACGCAGTACGAGAGGGTGAGGGACTCTAAGGGGGCTGACAGACTTCTGAGCAGCTGGCCGAGCTGTTCATCCCTGAAGAAGACCGATTCCAGGATGAGGTGCTGGAGCTGATGCAGACCGAGGAGCTGACAGGTCAGTTTTTCAAGTAGCTCCTCCACCTTAGCCATGCGATCTGGTACCGGGGGTTCCAGGATTATTCCCGTGAGGTGAAGTGTATGAAGCTGACCCATCTGGGCCAGGTAAGGAAGAAACCATCCGAGGGTGTGCAGGTCCCATCTGCAATGCAACACCACTTCCTGCACATCGCCCAGCTGCACCGCCTTCAGGATCTCCTCCATAACGGGAAGTGGTGGGAGACCAACAAACTCTAGCTCCCTACAATACAGATTGGGCAGGTCCTTTCCCTGTTGGGCCCTTTCCATGAGGAAGGTAAGCACTTCATCTGGGCCTATTTCTAGGACACGCAGGTCTGTGAGGAACATGGCGGAGGCCAAGGGCTGAGGCTTCTCCCCTGTTCTGGAATCCTTTCTGGTGTGGGTCAGAGTCCAGGGACGGGTGGTCACTGCATCCTCTGATGAGGTCACAGAGGCAATGGATTCGGTTCCAGACCACACTTTCCAGAAGTTGGTGTCAGTGTCCAGGCATAGATCCAGCACTCTCAGCTTGCATCTCCTGGGGGGAACCTTTGGGGAAAGCAGGATGTCAAAAGCATCCAGGGCAGCCTTTAAGATGTCCTGGTGAGAATGCGAAGACTTCATGAGAGCCCCTAGTGGGAGCCGGATAAAAGGCCAGGACCCGACCATGGCCTTCACTGTCTCTCCGTGTCCCCCAATGACAGCTGCCATGAACAGCGGGGGGAAGAGCTCTGTGGGCAGCCACTCCAGGGCAGCAATGGCTGAGGCCTCATCCTGCAACACACTCTGGATGGCCAGGTCCAGGAGCCTGGGTGGGTTCTTGCTGCTCATGTTGACCAATCAGCTCCACAGAGCGTCCAGACCTGTGAATAAAAAGAGGGGTGTGCTCAGACTTTTGGGACAGCCACACGGATTGTCCCAGCACTTTAAAACCCGGAACCTGCCCGCCTGAGCTCCTCAGAGGGAAGCTTCCTGGCTATGCCACTCCTGTTATGAACTCACAGTGGTAGAGGCTGGCAAGGTAGGGGCTGGAAAGTTTTCAAACTGGATACTTTCGCAGATTCAAGTGGGTCCTCGAGTTGTAGAATCCAAGATAGGCAGGGCCGATGGTGTGCAGTGACCTCATCAGCTGTGGAAATGCATAAATCAAAGATCAGTAGGAAGTATGGTGGTTGCATATAGAATCCAACAATCCTATGGCTTACTGTGCAGGAGAGATAATTTCAGAAGGAATGACTGGGCATTCCTCAAATGGAAATTTTACATCTATATTGAACTAACATGCTCTCTGTTTCGGGATATTATCTATGGGAGGACATGAAAGTCTCATCAATACAGTGTGCAGTCAAATTTGCTCACCAATCGCTAAACGAAAGAACTGAAGGATTCTTCAAACCATCTCAGTATGAAATTGATCACCCGTGTAGTCAAGAGGCAGAGATGAAGATAGGTGATTGCAATAGTAAATTTGGAAACAGAGAGGAAGGAAAAGAGGACAGGAAATATGATCTTGGTGACTGAAAGAAACCTGGAAATAAAGGGTAAATTTTTCTAGGCCAATGACTTCTTCCCCAAGCACACCTGCTTTAACAACACAAATGGCAGCTACACATGTTGACTCTCTATGCAGATATGACGGACAGAACTCAAATAGACTTAATTTGAGGAAAATGTTTTAGCGTACAGAAGAGACCCCAATGCAAAATGTCAACTAAGCAAAGCAAGCACTGTCATAAACGATATTAAGGCAAAATGAAACCAAACATACATGATCTCAATGAAGAATGCTATTAGCATGAAGCCATGGTAGAGTCCAAAGATTCAGTCAGGATATTCTGTCACTAAGTCATGCAATACAGGAAACTGTCAAGTTCAGGAATCATTGGAAGCTCATTAATCATAATAGGAGGAGGGATTATGGAAACTCAAAGATGGCCAAGACTAAAAAAAGATACTTTTGCCTTCATATAGCTTAGATGATTGATCTTTCTAAAGAAGGCCGCCTAAGCAACAGAGCTAGGGTATGCCTTTTGACTGAAACTTCCAGTACTGGACTAACCATCAAGCACACACCCAATCTGGTAAGAGACTGCTCCTCCCAGGACGACCTGTAGGAGGGTGGAGGTAACCCACTCTCCAATGCACTCTCCCTGTGGACAAGATGATCTGCTTTATTGTTCCATGATCTCAAGGAATTTAATAAAGGATTTATAGGTGTTTTGGGGTTTTTGGTTGGTTTTCTTTTTGCATTTCAATGTTATGTTTACGTTCCCCAAAAGGAAATGTTCAGGCTTAACCACTAACATAAAGGAGATTTTGGAGGAGCTCGGTATGTGCCGTCAAAAATGAAGCTGAGACCATGAATCTGAAGAAATGAATCCAATACACAAATTTTCAAATATAATCTGAGACTTAACACGCATGAATGTCAAGACCATCTCAAGAACAGGTATGAGTAACGGAGCACTAACTACAGGAAACTGGACCAGCTGTGGAATGACATCAATAATATCACTATGAAGAAAACATCCTTCACAAGGCAGAAAAGGAAGAATGACCAAGGTGGACATCAAGAGACTCTGAATGTTGCCTCTGGGAAAATCATAGCTAAAGCAAATGGAAGAATTGGTGAAAGAACGAGCTAACAGAACAATTCAAAGACAAACTGAAGTATTAGAGTGAAACATGCTGCCCGGGGGTTTAATCGTGCTCTACAGACATGAGCATTTTGGCAGATTTGTTGGTTCCAATAGATGACAGCCATGAGCATGTCTTGATGATTTAGAAGAGTCTTTATTCGGTTATCTACTAAAGGTGACTCTGGTTGCAGTCTGAAGTGGACATTTGAGTCTATCTTTAAAGGCAAAACACTCATACATCATTTGTCTAAGACTCAATCAACAGTGGACAGAACCACAAAGGAAAATGAATGTTATTATTCTATATTGTTAGCGAGCCTTACATGGTACAACATTGATATAACATCGCGGTTAATAAAACAAAAATAGCAATATCCTGGTTATGCATCAAAATCCACATTATTGAGAACAATGTTCTGATCTGTAGAACATAAGAGCGCACTTTAAAACCAATCACTGTCCGTCCTCTCCACCCCAACCCAGAACTATCAGACCAATTGTTTTCTCCTCCACACTGTTCATCCAGCCAATCTCATCTAGAGAGAGCTGAAGAGATAATAATACTTACCAAAAATACGAGGCATAGCAAGACAAAGTGACAAAAGAGAACACAGCGATGACAACAGAAGGGTTGTAGCGAGGAGACGAGCCAGTCAGGGTGCGATGCAGCAAGGATGAAACATACAACTTTCCTCTAGTTTTTAAATGCTTCCTCTCTGCCACTATCATGGCCCCAATTCTACCTTACAAATCTGGCTAAACCAGAGTATCTGTAGAAGGGTACATATAGGAATTGGAAACACAGGGAATCCAGGGAAGATGACCACTTCAGGACCAGTGCTGAGAGTGGTGATACTGGGAGGGGGGGAGGGAAGGTGGGGTAGAGAAGGGGAACCGATTACAAGGATCCACATATAACCTCCTCCCTGGGCGAATGACAACAGAAAATGGGTGAAGGGAGACATCAGACTATCTAAGATACGAGAAAATAATAATAATGTATAAATTATCAAGGGGTCATGAGGGCGGGGAGTGGAGGATGGAGAGAGAAAAATGAGGAACTGACATTAAGTGCTCAAGTAGAAAGCAAATGTTTTGAGAATGATGATGGCAACAAATATAACAAATATGCTTTACCCAAATGATGGTTGTATGGGTTATGAGAAGAGTTGTAAGAGCCCCCAAAGAAATTATTTTAAAAAAACAAACCAAAACCAATCACTAGGTGGACTATCCATGATGGGAGGGTAAAGGTGGCAGGTCACTCAGCAGTCAACAAGATGGCATATAGTGGCTACTGCTAGTCTGTCTCAGAACAGATAATAGAAATAATTCTGTTGTATTTTCTGTTGTGAATTGATTCTTGATTGTGAATCAGTGGGCATTTATGCTGGAAATCATCAGTTCAGATTCAGAGATTTAAGCTATGTGTTAATTCTGTAATGCTAACTATCCATCCCCGTAGTCCCTCTTGAAATGGACTGTGCGAGCGCACACGGCCAAAGTGCTCTTTAGAGGCAAGAATGGCAACACATTGGTGGCACTCGATTCACATAGGCCCTCAGAGACGAGCTTCAAACAAACATCCAGGCTCCTCCCCACACAGATTTTCATGCTACTCCCAAGTCCAACTCACCGTTGCAGAGGCAGACAAGGCTCAGATTGCAGTCTTGACTCTTACCCTTGATCGAGTAGATCCAGTGGATGATGAATCCCAGATGGCAGGTCCAATGGCAGCCTTCTTCCTCAAGGGTGTTGAGACTGACGACGTCCAGAGAAGCAGGAATGATGGCAAGATTCTGTCCCAAGTCCCAAAACCTTCAGGTCAGAGGAAGGGTCCAGGTCCAGAACAAAGCTACAGTGCTCTCACAGAGACCTTTTAAATCATGAGACCACACCCACAAGGTAGCTCTCTTGCCCCTCATTGGCTGTTCACAGTAAATCTCAGCTGGAAATTGATGGTATTTTATGAAATCCCATCAACAAGGTTGATGCCATCGTAAAGAACCAGCCCCTTAGAATCCAGACCCAGCCCTGTTGACACAAACTCTCAGCCATCACACCTTCCCCACTGTGGTTGAGACAACATAGTAAACGTTGAGGAGTGGGTTACCTGCTAAGAGTGGATTATGCTATTGGTTACAGACATGGCTCTAGAGCACAGAATCTCACCTTTGCGACAGGGTTTTTTTTTTAATTTTAACAATTTATTAGGGGCCCATACAATTCTTATCACAGTTCATACATATACATACATCAATTGTATAAAGCACATCTGTACAGTCTTTGCCCTAATCATTTTTTTCTCCTCTTTTCTTTTTTTACATTTTATTAGGGGCTCATACAACTCTTACCACAATCCATACATATACATACATCAATTGTATAAAGCACATCCATACATTCCCTGCCCCAATCATTCTCAAGGCATTTGCTCTCCACTTAAGGCCCTTGCATCAGGTCCTCTTTTTTTTCCCTTCCCTTCCCTTTCCCCCCTCCCTCAGCGACAGGGTTTTATCCATGTGGATATCCATCTGTGTAATTAATTTCCCAAAGCACAACATTACTTGTATTCTGTGCCTTTTCCAACTAGGAGTCAACTATGGGAAAGAACTGAAGTGCCTCTTTAGCTTCCTAATGACTGTCGATCTCTCCAGGAGTAGAGGCCTCATCAAGTCCCTCAGATTGGCTGAGAGCTTTGAACCAGTGACTTGGTGGTAAGCACCCCAGTGGATTACCAAACACGAGACCTCAATTGCATGTCCGTAGAGCACAGTAGGGATTATTAGATCACACTGGACGTGCTTTAAGGATTGACAAATGGAAAGAGTCCTGTACATTCTCTTCTCAAGTGCTCTGATGGGAGAAACATCACCAATTAGGGTTCTTAAAACAACCAACGTTAACGGTTTTCTGACCCATCTGCTTCTCTCATTCTGTTAACTTTAGAATTAGTCCATTGACCTTGGGTGAGGTTATTGATATATATATTCCAGAAATTTTGCTTTATATTTGTGCATGTTGTGTGAGAGTGTGTGTAAGTGTATTGTGTTGTTTCTTGTTCTTCATGTATTACATTATTGTGTGGGGTGTGGGTCTCTCTGTGTGTGTTGTTGTTTGTGAGGAAGCGCTGGTTTCAGATTTGTGTTTGGTTTTCACTGATATTTTTCTCACAGTCCGTTACTGAGTGCTTTTTCTGGTTGTGGTGTTGTATTTTGATTTCAGTTCTTCTTGTTTGTGAATTTTATTTCTCCATCATATTTGATCAATATATTTACCAGGGAACAGAACTAAAATCTCATTACAGAGAACAACATCAATCACATATGATGGGGACATACAAGAATTCCCAGACTAAAAGTGCAGTTCTTTGCCCCATGGCGTTGCTGGGTTGGAATGGATTTGATGCCCGTGAGTGAACTTGGTGACGTTGACCAATCTTTGCGTTGAGAGATCAGGCTTCGTCCATCACAATTAGCCTTTGTAATAATCACTTACAACAGAATCCTGTCCGTAGTTCCCTCTACCTTTCCTTTCTCAGAATAATCGTGATCCTCAGCAGTTTCTCTTTAAAAACCCATGGTTCGCTGAGAGATCCCAATTAATTCACTGTACCACATATGATTTTAAGGGATTAAGTGTTTTTCCTAGGATCCTTAATCCTTTCACAAGGATAGAAGCACCAGAAACCAGAAAAAATTGTCTTATCAAGGTGTGTGAAGTCCAAATTCAGGGCACCAACCAGAGGAGACAGTTCTGTTTTTCAGGTTGGGTCTGGGGCCAGTTCCTAGTCAACTGGTAATATATGAGAGTGTGACCTGCCTGGGAAATCTGATGGTATTTTAGCATCTGCCTTAACTTGGATCCACGAAGCTCACTGCAAAAGGATTCCCAATCCAGAGACACACCTGACCCTCACTCCTTTCCTGGCTGTAGACAGCTGTGTGTTCTATCATCAGGCTGTGTTGTCCTTGAATCCCATGAGAGACGACAGTTCTGTTCAGCCACATCTCAGAGAAACTCGCTTTCCTTCTATTTCCTTGGGGTTGTGGAGGGATGAGAGCTTGGATGTGCCAGCAGAGCAGCCCTGGAGAGTTCCTGATCTCCCCACCGTTGCTGCAGTAAGATCATGCTTCTCTCTGCTCATTTCTCTAAAATCTCTTGGGAGGTAAAGTGATCTGGATCAACACCTCCGGAAAGTCCCCGAACCTCCACGTGACAAAAATTGAGGAGGGATTAAGGAGTACCATCCCACCCTGATCCTTTTACTAAGGAATGTCCTCACACAGGGTTCCATTATAACAGATCTATTCATGGAAGCCACATTATATCACAAAACAATAACACAAACCAAACTCAGGTGCAAAGGCAATGAGGACAGAAAGATATAGGGAACGACAAGTCTCCCCGTGTCTCTACACCCTGTTTATGCTGAGTAGAGCAGCTGAATGCACGTGGATGAAGACATCCTGGAATGCATGCAGCTCCTGCAAAACTGAAAAACTGGTGTTCAAACCGTGATCTTCTGGTTTGCATCCCAAAAGATAAACTATTGATACAGTGCAGCATCCCATCATGTGCACCACCCCTCCATGGTTTCTGAGGGCATAATTAGTGCCTGGAGCATAGAACACTTTCTTCTCTGTGGAGCACCTGGTGGGAGTGGCCTGTAGATCCATTCCAGGATCCCACATTGTCTCTTAAAAAATAAAATGCACCAAACTCTGCGTGATTGCATCCCTTCCACCTCCTTGCCATCCTGCAGGAACTATTAAGATGAATCCATTCTTTCCTCCAGGCTAAACATCACGTATTTTCAACCTATGGGTCGCTACCCCTTTAGTGGTTGAACGATTCTTTCACAGGTGTCGCCTAAGAGCATTGGAAAACACTTATTTCTGAAGATCTCAGAAACAGAGACACCGCTCCTCTATTCCCTTCTCTTGAGGAAGTGGAGCTTGAAGCAGGAAGATGTCCTAAAAGCTGATTGTTCTGAGAATGGGGCAAGAATTAAGTGCAAATTCACTCACCATTCATGCATCTAAATTTTATATATGTCTGATTCACCTTAGAAAAATCATTGTCATTTTATGTCAGCGAACGTTATCAGTCATCCTCCTGGGCATCACATCCATTACCCTAAAGACAATGCTGTCTTAGAGAGACTATATTTGGCAGCGTAGAATGGCCCCTGTGAGTCTCCAAAGGATCCACAGCATAGCTAAATTTGATGGTATGTATACGGTAATATAATTTTATATATAATTCTATTGGTAGGGCTCTTACACTACTGATAAGAATCCATACATCAATTGTATCAAGCACATATGTCACCACCAACATTTTCAAAACTTTGTTTCCTACTTGAGCCCGTGATATCAGCTCCTCTATACACCCCTCCTTCCACCACTCTCCCATTCTCGTGAGTTAATGATAAATTATAAATTATTTACATTTCTTACACTGTCTGCTCTCTCCCTTCACCCAGTTTTCTGTTGTTTGTCTCACTCGGGGGTGGGGTGCATTATACATCCATTCTTGTGATCGGTTGCCCATCCCCTCCACATCGGCCCACACCTCAACTCTACCCTCATGGTATCGCAACACCCATGATTGCTTCTGAAGTTTTAACTCTCCTGGATTCCTTGTGCTGACAGCTCTCATCTGTCCCAGTGTCTTAATAACAGCAGTCAGTCCCATATTTCTCTGGTGGAGAAAAGTGTGGTTTTGAACTGTCAGCCTTCTAGATAACTGTCCAACACATAAGTCGTTACACCATTAGGGCTCTAAAATATATATCCTTACCTCACTACCAAACTACAGAAACTCCTGTCCCGTCCAAGTAGACATAGAGAAAGCCCCACCGCAAGTTGATGGGATATGCAGAAAAGACAAGACAGACAGCTGCTGCAGGAACCGTGAGTGCAGCAAGGTACAGGGGTGACCAGCTCCGACGTCCTTATACCCTGTTGATGCTGAGTACAGCAACCATGTGCACTCTGACGAATGCACCCTGGAATGCACTCAGCCTATGAAATACAGGAAGACTTATGTTCAAACCCTGATCTCCTGGTTTGTATATCAATACAAGCACTGGCAACAACCACCTCTTCCATCATAGGCAGCCACCCATCTCTGATATCTGAGGTCATAAATGTTTGAAGCAGATAAATTCGTCCTTCCCTGTGGAGCACCTGGTGGGATAATTCCATAGATCTTGTGCTTATCTGCCCAGAACTTCCTTCACAGCACCACCTGGGATAAGGTTCTATGCAGCAATGCAATAGGAACCCCAAATGACATCAGGGAATAACTGAAGTATGCCCTAGGAGCACTACTGAAACATGTCGTCCTGATACTTGGGAAGGTGGCCAAAGCCCAGCTTTAAAGGTGGTAAAATTGGAGGAGATAAAGAGGGAGACCAGCACCCCCAAAAGTGGATGCCCATTTCTGCTGAATGTGCAACCACAAACCATGTCATGATTACTTAAAGTTCAGACAGGCTGCAAGAGAAATAAATACCACAGTGAATGGCTTTACGGAGAGATGTTTATTTGAACACAGAGTACAGAAATGTAGGCATGACTTTTAACAACGGGTTTCAGTTGGTTGTAAGGAAAGGGGCTGGTCTCTTCTCGACAAGGGGGGGTTCCTGAATTTCTTGGAGAGTTTCCTAGGTCGTGGAATCCAGGTTGAACTGAATCGAGAAGGAGGCCAAGGCCAGACCTTCAATTCCAAAAACATGGTGCCGTCCTGTCATCCTTTATTGAGGGTGGGGTCAGCATCCAGTCTGCTGGAATCTTTCTTTCAATGCCTTGTACAAGGCAGGTGTGAAGCAAGCTAGGGTTGACTTGGATGAGGGTGATGTCCGATGCTGCCTGAAAACTTCAACTCTAAAGGCGACTTTATCACAGAGAAGACTCCTGATCCTCATGCACCTCAAGAACAAATGCTTAGGCATAGGGAACAGGAACACTTTACAAAGGGGATAAGGGACTCACAGCTGGATATTTTGGACTGAGAAGATACCGGGGAGGAGATGATGGCATCAGCTGTCCATTTGAATGATGATGGCGTGCGATGTTTTGTTAGTACCTCTGTGGTTACAGAATTCTACACAATCGACTCCGTTGGGCATCAGGATCACCATCAATTCCTCCATCACAGGAAGGAGAGCATCCATGTCCAGCATTCCTTGGGGACCCACGTAGCAATGCAGTGGGACAGGGAGCTCCAAGAACTTGCACTGAGGGGGTGTGTGCTGCAGCAGCTCCTGCAGAACATCCCAGGACACGGGGTTTCCACATAACATCAAGGTGACCAGCTGCGAGCAGCGGCCCAGAGCATTCTGCAAGGCCCTGAGCTCAGGGTCCTGGATCCCACAGCAAGCTAAGTTCAGGTGCATAAGGGTGGTGGAGACAATCTCTAGCAGATCCGGAAGGAATGCATAACTGGAGCTAGGCCTGGATAGACCACACAATACCAGGGATCTTAGGCGGCTGGTACAGGGGCATAAAGACAGGTAAGTCAAGTCCTCGTCCAAAAGCACACAATCAGTCAGGCTGAGTGTCATCAAGGGAGATGGCAAGCGTGTGAGCAGCCGGATGAGGCAGCCCCTGGGCAGGCAGACAGAGTCCAGGAAGAGGTGCTGGAGCTGATGCAGATTGAGGAGCTGAGAGGTGAATCGGGCAAGGAGTTGCTCCACGTTGCAGACTTTGCCACACTCCTTGCAATCCAAGATCACTCCAGAGAGAAAGAGGGTCTGCAGGTGACCCATCTGCGCCAAGTAAGGAGCAAACCAGTTGAGGCTGTGCAGGTCCCATTTGTCATGAACTTCCACCTCCTGGATTGAGTCCAGCTGCACCATCTTCAGGATGTCCCCAAGAATGTGAAGTTGTGGGAGAGGTCCAAGAAACGCCACCTTCCTGCAGCACAGCGTTGGCAGGGCCTTCTTCTGCTTGACCCTTTCAATCAGGAAGGTGAGCAGTACATCTGAGGTAGCTTCCTCAAACCACAGGTCTGTGAGCACCTCCACGGAGGTCAGGGGCTGGTGCTTCCATCCTGATCTGGAATGGGGCCCTTTTTCCATCTGAGTTCTGTGGGATGTGTCCTCAGGCTCCTCTGATGGAATCTCAGAGTCATTAGATGGGGCTCCTGCCCAGACATTCCAGAAGTTGGTGCCAGTGGGCAGCTGTAAATCCAACACTTTCAGTTTGCATCTCCTGTGCTGAGCATTCTGGGCAAGCAGGATGTCAAGACCATCGAGTGCAGCCTTTAAGATGAGCTCTTGAAACACACAATCCTCCAACAGAGCCCCAAGTGGGAGCTGTGTGAAGGGCCAGTAGTGCACCATGGCCTTCACCACCTCACTGTGTACCTTGGCAACGGCTGCCATGAACAAGGGAGGGAAGAACTGTGTGGGCAGCCACTCCAGAGCGGCAATGGCTGAGGCCTCATTCTGCAACACGCCCTGGATGGCCAGGTCCAGGAGCCTGGGTGGGTTTCTGCTGTTCATGATGATCACTCTGCTCCAAGAGGAATCCTGTGGGTGAGTACACAGGTCTGCTCAGATCTCAAGGAGAGCCACACTCTGGACCCAGCCCCACAAGAAATTGGTCCGTCTCCCATGTTAGCCTCAGGACCATTTACAAGTAGAGAGCTTTCATGTGAATAATCCCCATTTCAACTCACAGAGGCAGGAACTGAGAAGGCTCAGATTTCATACCTGAGTCTTACCCTAGATATCCAGTGGCTGATGGATCCACGATGGGCAAGTCAGATGACAGGCTTCTTCCTCAAAGGACGTTGAGACTGACAACTCCCAGAGAAGCAGGAAGGATGGCAAGATTCTGTGTCAAGTTCCCCAACCTTCAGGTCCAAAGACTGGGCTAGGAGAGAACAAAGATCACTAGCTTTCGGAGAGTCCTTTTAATCATAAGACCACCCCCACAGTGACGCTGTCTTCCGCCTCACTGGTTGATCGCAGTAGGTCTCATCATGGATTTGATAGCATTTTTTGGAAATCTGCTCAACCAGGTTGATGCCATGAGAACTGATGAACCCCTGAGAATCCAGACCCTGCCCTGTTGACACAAGCCCTCAGCCATCTCTGTGCACACTGTGCGTGAGAGAACATGGAAAACTGTGAGGAGTGTGTTAGCAGATTAGGGTGGATTAAGCCATTGGTTACAGAAAACGCTGTATCACCCAGATTCTTATATTGCAATATGGATTTTCCTTCTGGATATTAATCTGTGTAGCTAATTTCCCAAAGCACAACCTTGCACCCACTGACTCTCTTCTGACGTAGAGAAAATTTATGGAAGCGAGAAATGCCTCTTTGGGTTCCTAAGGATTGTCAACCATTGCAGGAGAGGCTGGGCTCATCCATCCTCACAGATCAGATTTGAACTGCTGACCTGACGGTGAGCAACCCAAAGCTTAAAACATGCCAGCAAGATTGCATCCCTCTCGAACATAGTAGGGATTTGTGGACCCCACTGGTTGTTTTTACAGCATTGCTGCCTGGAGAAGAGTCCAGCATATGCTCTTTAAATTTCAAGTGAGATTATGAGAGAACCCCATCAATTATTGAGCTTAAAACCCCAAGATGAACTGTCTTATTGTTCAGATGGATAGAATCCTAATCCATGGCCTCAGCTCGTGGATGTTTCTCTCCCTGCGTGTTCTCTCCCAGTTCCGTGTCTTCTTGCAACATCTCTGGGCTTGACCTACCTAGGGTTTTACTGAGTGTCTGAGCATCGACCTTAATGAACTTAGGAGCTTCACCAGGCAGGGTTTGCAAGTCCACAGAGGCACTCAGATCCAGGTATCCTCTTTTGCTGCAGACAGATCCTACTTCTCTCTGCAAAATTTTCTCCAATCCCTAAGGGGATGAAGGGTTCTGAATTCACACCTCAGGAACCTCTGCTTATATCAATCTGGTAAAGATAAGAATGGATTAAGGATTGCTATCCCACCCAGAATCCTTTTACCTTGCACCTGCTTCCTACAGGATCCCATCATAGCAGATCCATTCAAAGATAACACACTATAACATAAAGAAGAAAATAAAGTGAATCCAATGTCATTTCATCCTATACCCCCTCATTGCTATACTGTAGAACAGGTTACAACTGCTCTCTAGTCCACTCAAGGTTACATATCACAAGCTTCAGCACTTATTGGCCCTCGTGTGAGCCACCTTTTTAGGAAAAGAGAAAAGTTACTCATACCCTTCCTGGGTATGAGTCACTGAAACCTTTTGTAGTAAAGCTCAAAGTATCAAAACCTTACTGCCACTGTCCCTGTCCATGAATGGCAGCCACATAGAACAGAGTAAACTGCTCCTACGTGTTTCCAATGCTGTAATTCTGAATGGGAACAGAAAGCTCCATGTATCTCCCATATATAAAGAGCAGGCATCTCTTTTGCAATGAATGGGCATTCCCATTTAACCTCAGTGGGCAGAATGACCTGCTTTGGTTAACGCTGCTGTATGTCTTTCTGGGAGCAGACTGTCATCGGTGTGAACTGCAGAGTCTGGTGGTTTTGAAGCCTCCAACTCTTGATTGATACAGGAATAAGCCCACACTGAAGCTTAGCTCCCAAACTGACATCCTTACATACCTGCCACGCTACGGAGCACCTGGACCCAGCAAGTTGATACACATAATGGACCATTGCACAAAGACAAGATATTAAGGCACATCAAGTCTCTGATTAGGTAATGAGATATGAAGGGGATTGAGGGTGAGCAGGACACATTAATCTGTTTACCCTGGTTATATGGAACAGAGCAAACACATCCATATATTCAAAACACAATATCGAATACACTCACTTCATGTAGGCCTCCAAGAGGGCCAAGTTGGGAACCCCGTTTATGAACCCCTAGTTCCCTCCCCACTTCATTCCTCAGAACCACTTAGAGAATTTTCGTCTTACTCCCTATTGCAACTCAGAGTTCCAGAGGCTGACAAGGCTCAGATATCATTCTTGACTCCTACCCTTAATCAAGTAGATCCAGTGGCTGATGAATCCAAAATGTCAGGTCAAATGGCAGACTTCTTTCTCAAGGGTCTTGAAACTGACAACATCCAGAGAAGCAGGAACGATGGAATGATTCTGTCCCAAGTCCCCAAACCTTCAGGTCAGATGAAGGGTCCATGTCCAGAACAAAGCTACAGAGCTGTCAGGGAGCCCTTTTAAATGATGAGACCACACCCACAAGGAAGCTTTCTACCTCCTCATTGGCTGTCCACAGTAGGTCTCAGCTTGCAAGTGATGGCATTTCTTGAAATCTCATCAACCAGCTGATGCCATCAAAATGAAGCAATCCCTGAGAATCCTGACCCAACTGTGTTGACACAAACTCTCAATCACACCTTACCCACTGTGATTGAGAGAATTTATCTGTGCATCTCATGTTCCATTGTGCAAACTTAGACCCACCGTGTCTCTTCAAACTTAGAGCAAACTTATGAAAAAGAGTAGAAGTCCCTCTTTGGGCTTGTAAGGACTGCCCATTTTTCCAGGAGTAGATGACACCATCATGCCCAAAGTTTGACTGATGGGTTGAATATGTGACCTGGTGGTGAGCAGACTAATGCCACCTCAGCTGCCTCTTTCCAGAGCACAGTAGGGATTATTGAATCGCTCTGGGTGTCTTTGAAGGATTGATCTGGGGAGAAGAGTCCAGTACACACTCTCAAATCTCAAGTGAGATTCTGAAAGAAGCATCACCAAGGGGGGGTTTAAGCAAACCAAAATGAATTGTCTTATTGTCTAGGTGGGTAGATACCAAATCCAGGGCATCAGGCTCTATCTCTGTTGTTACAGGGTCAGATCCTTGGCCACTTGCAACATCTGTGCTCCTGTCCTCCTTGGAGAGCACTGGGTTCTTGGCAACAGCTTTACCTTGAGTCCAGGAGATTCACCAGGCAGGGACTGCAGGTCCAGAGAAGCACCCTGATCCAGGTCTCCTTGCTTGATTGTATTCAGCTACCTACATCTTAATATTACCTCCCCCACTTTCTTTTGGTCGTTGTATTATTGGTATACATTTGTCCAGCCTCAGATTTTAGTCTGTTCATGTCGGTTTCTGAGGGGTGTGTTTTGTACACAGTATTTGATAGATTTTTAACCTACCTACTTCTGTCTTTACTGGTGTGTTTTGTCCACTGACATTTAGTCAGAATATATATTACATATATACAAACATATACACACACACACACACACACACACACACTTGTTACTGTCATTTTCCTTTATATTTGTGAATGTTGTGTGTGAGAGTGTATCTTTGTTGTGTTTATTATCTTTTTTACTGCAGGGTTGCATTGGGTGTCGCTTTGTTTGTTGTTTTTTGTGAGGAAATGTCTTATATGCTGATTTCTGATTTATGTGTTTTTGACTTTTCAGTCACGGTACTTCATTGAGTGTGTTTTATAGTTGTGCTCATGTATTTTTGTGGTTTACCTTCATTTCTCCTTCTCTGGGAACACCTTTATTTCTCCATCATGTCTGAGTGGTGTTTTTGTAGGTTGTTTGTTCTACAGGGTTGCTGAGTTGGAATGGACTTGGTGTCAGTGAATGTCGATGGTAAAGTTGACCAAGCCCCATGCAGAGGTCAAAGCTCTTACGATCACAATCAATCCTCTTCGTCCCTTACAACCGCATCCTCTCCATAATTCCACATACTTTTCCATACTATGAGCACTAATGAAATTGTCATTACTTTCTCCCTGGAAAACTGTGGCTAGCAAATCTATCTCTAGTTTGTCACTGTGCTTAAAACGATGTTAAGGGATTCCGGATTTTGCCTACCACCCTTAATCCTTTTACCAGTACCTAGTTTATCACAAGTGCCCTGGTGTTAAATGGGTTAAGCATTGGGGACTGTGAACTGCACACTCAACAGTTGGAAACCACCAGTGTCCCCACCCAAGAAAGTTGGGATTTTATTCATTAAAAACTGTAATTCTCAGTGAGAGTAGAGCCCATCTCTCTCCCCTATATAAATACAGAAATCCCTGAAGGGACAATTCCTTTTCATATCAAGGGGCAGGATCACCTACTTGAGGAATCGCTGCTATTTATCTTTATTAGAGCTGACACTCATTCTCTGAAATGGTTTCGAAAACTCCAACAGTTGAGTTGATAGACGAAGAAGTCCACACTAGTGCATAGAATCCAAAATGACCTCCTTACATACCTGACACACTGTGGAGAATCATGAGCTCAGCAAGTTTATAGACTTGAACTACTGCACAAAGGGAAGATATTAAGACAGAACAAGTCCCTGAAAAGCTACTGAGGTGTGAAAGAGGTAGAGGGTAAGCAGGACACCCTAATCTGTTTACCCAACTTACAATGAGCAGAGCAATACATCAAAATATTCATAATTAAATATGTATTCCACTCACTTCACAGAGGCCTCAAAGAGAACCGAGTTGGAACCCAGACTTCCCACATCGAGGTCCAGCCCCACGTCATTCCCGAGAACCATTTAGAGACGTCATCTTACTCCCTATTTCAACTCATAGTTGCAGAGGATGACAAGGCTCAGTTTTCAGTCTCGACTCCTATCCTTGATCAAGTCGATCCGGTGGATGATGAATCCAAGGTGGCAGGACCCATGGCAGATTTCTTCCTCAAACGTGTTGAGATTGACAACTTGCAGAGAAGAAAGAATGAAGCAAGATTCTGTCCCAAGTGCCCAAACCTTCAGGTCAGATGAAGCATCAAGGTCCAGAAAAAAGCTAGAGAGCTTTCAGAGTCCGTTTAAATCATGAGGCTATACCCACAATATAGCTATCTTCCCCCTCATTAGCTGTTCACAGTAGGTTCCAGGTAGGAATTGATGGCATTCTTGGTAATCTCATCGACCAAGCAGATTCCATAATAATGAACCAATCCCCAAGAATCGTGATCCAGCCCTGGTGACCCAAACGCAGCCATCACATCTTACCCACTGTGAGTGAGACAACTTGTTGGAGTGTGTTAGCAGAGAAAGTGGATTAAGGAATTGGTTACAGAAATTACTCTAGCGCCCAGATTCTCATATGGGCAACATAGTTGTGTCCTTACGGATATTCATCTGTGTAACTCATTTCCCATAACACAAAATTACTAGCTCTGTTTCTGTTCCAACTTAGAGCCAACTTATGGGAAAGAGTAGAAGGACCTCTTTGGTTTCCTAAGGGCGGTCAATCTCTCAAGGGGTAGATGGTCTCACCAAGCCCCACAGATTGGCTGACCGGTGGTCAACACCCCAATGCTTTACCAAACATACCACCTCAACTGCTTGACTCCAGATCATAGCAGGGATGATGGGATCACATTGGGAATGTTCAAAGTAGTGACCTCTGGAGAAGAGTCCTGCACACTGTCTTAATTCTCAAATGCTCTTCTTTTGATGGAAGGATGCATCACCAACCAGAAGTAACTGTGTTGTCATTTAGATGGGTGCGATAGTTTATTGTGCCAGCCTGGCCGATAAACACAAGTAGGATTAACTGAAGGGCAGAGGGATAAATGGCTCGGTGAGCCTCACCTTGGTTGTTCTGTGCCTCAGTTTAAAGGGTACACTACCTGTGGGATGCCTAGCCTGTGGACTGTGTCGCTGTAAGTTGTGGTCCCTTTAATCCCACACGATTGGAATGTTCATCTCTGGAGCTGGGGACCGACAGTTGGTGACATTTGGTGACTTGCTTTGCTGTTTGCTGCCTGGGTATATATAGCCCAGCTCTCTCTACAGAAGGGGACTGGCAACTGGCGACTCTCAAGCCTTAAAGGACTGCTAGTGTCTCATTGCTTTATAATTTAGCTGTTAATTTCTTGTATCATCTATCTGTATATAATTTAACGGTTCATTTCTTGTATTATATATATCTATCTTTATAAATATACTTATATATAATTACTAGCAATCTGGTTTGTCTCTCTAGAGAACCCTGTCCAACACATTTTGGTACCAGGGGTGCTTCTAGAGAAATAAACCATAAATATGGGTTTCTTAAATTGGTTCTCCAACCTATTTAGTCTTGACGGGGATCCGTCTACTACCCGTACTAATCCATGGTGTGAAATATCAAAGATAATACCTAAAGTAGCACCTAAAGTAGATGACGTGCAGGATAAAGGAGATGCTCTAGGTGATCCAAGGTTGCAGATTTTCCAGGAGTTTTGTGATAATGACAAGTATAGGGAAGCTGGTTGGCTGGTCCTTCGTACAATGGAAAGTGTTATTAAGGAGAGGGATGATCTCAGAGCCTCAAAAGCACGCCTCACATGCAGACTAACAGATTTGAAAACTTCCATCTGTGCTACAAAGGAGAGCCTTCTCTCCTCTAGTAAAAGAGCTGACATTGCTGAGAACCAGGTCCAGAGTCTCATTATACGAGTGGCTGAATTACAACGGCAGCTGAATTGCAGATCTAGAGCAGTGTCTGAAACCAAAGTAAGGTCATTAATTGGGAAAAGTTGGGACCCCTGAAACTTGGGATGGGAACATATGGGCTGATGATCCAGAAGAAGAGGATATTGAGCCCTTAGAAACACCTGAGCAGATTAGCCAAACTATTCGAGTTGATATGCCAGGTGGGGCTGCATCAGTAGCATTACCTGAGGAAGATGCCTCGCAAGATATTGCTGAGAGCACCCAGGACACACCCTCACCACCCATTATTTCCTCTAGACCTGTCACTAAAATTAAGTCTCAGAAACCTCCTAAAGGTGAGGTTGAGAGAATTATCCAAGAAGAAGTGCGCTACACACGTAAAGACCTTCTCGAGTTCTCAAATACGTACAAGCAAAAGCCTGGAGAATACCCCTGGGAATGGTTCCTAAGGGTGTGGGATACTGGGGCACAAAATGTAATATTAGACCGGTCTGAGTTTCTGCATATGGGACCCCTAAGCACAGACTCTTCTTTCAATGTCTCTGCGAGACAGGCTAAAAAAGTCTTTGTCACCATTCCACATTTGGAGTCCTGACATTCCACCTCCTGCTCCCTCAGAAAATGTGTTGAGTCAAAAATGTTTCCAGAGAGTCTGAGACTTCTCACATGAAACATCTGGTCCAAATAAGAAGCAAACGAGTACAGGCTGAGCTGTTGCAGCTGCAAAACACCAGCACACTGTGCACACACACTTTTTGCACCAGTTTGAAGAAATCCTCAAAAAGAGCAAGTTAAGGTCCAGCCCCAATAGAGTTCTGCTGCCTCCAACACAGACTCTACGTGCATCATCACTAATTCGGGATAGCGATGAGAAGGGGCATTCCAAAACTGCGTCATTGAACAGTTACATGGATGAAATAACATCTGGGAACACAACATGGAATTAGTGGATGATTTGTATTCAGCACAGGTGTGTCAAAAGGACAAGCATTTCTATCTTCAAAGAAATGTGACCAGATTTCTGCTTACAGGTTTGGATGATGGGGCTTCAATTGACATACTTTGGACAGGTTTTGGGGCAAGATCAGTTCCTGGAGAAACACAGGGAGACTAAAGAAGTCCCTTAATGTGATGGATTGATGGGGTGGCTGCAACAAGGGCCTCAAACATACAAGCAGTCGTGAGGATGGAACAGGAGTGTGCAGGCTTTCCTTCGGTCATGCATTGGGTCCCTGTGCATCGGAGGTGACTCAATGGCACAGAACGACAGCCAAGTGCCATCGTTGAATTCACACTGTTCTCTGTGAGATAACAGGGCTGTGCACATCCCTCCACGGTGATCAGAGGGCAGTCATGGGGAGTGTAATCCACCTGTGATCACCGCAAATGGGCTGTGTGCTTCCCCTGCCAGCTCTAGTCTTCTACAAAGCAGGTGTGCACAACTGAAGCTGCGATGCGATTCCATCATTTATACAGGGATTATATTATTGTAAATCACTGGATTGAACAGAAAGTGTGGAAAGTCAATGGGCACTGATTTAGGTGCTTGATTCTTGGGACATAAAACTTTAAAAACCCTGACACAGTTCTTTTGAGAGGCAGGCACCCACTAGTTCCTTCATTAGACTTTACTGTTGCACTTGTCTTTTCAGAGATCTCTGCTCTTGAGGAATTTGAGCATCAAGCAGGAAGCTGACTAAAGAGCTGATTGTTCTTAGAATGGGGCGAGAATTAAGTGCAAACTCACTCACCATTCATGCATCTCAAGTTTATATATGTCTCTGATTCACCTTAGAAAAATCATTGTCATTTTATGTCAGAGAACGTTATCAGTCATCCTCCTGGGCATCACTTCCATTACCTTAAAGACATTGCTGTGTTAGAGAGACTATAGTCGGCACCATAGAAATGTCCCTGTGAGTCTCCAAGGAATCTACAGCATAGCTATATTTGATTGTATATATACAGTAATATAATTATATATATATATATAATTGTATTGGGAGAGCTCTTACACCTCTTATATGAATCCATACATCAATTGTATCAAGCACTTTTGTACATATGTCGCCGCCACCATTTTGAAAACATTGTATCAGACTGAGCCCCTGCTATCAGCTCCTCTTTTTCCCCAACGTTCCCCCACTCTCCAACCCTCGTGGGTCCATTAAAAATTATTATTATTTTCACATCTTACACTGTCTGCTCTCTCCCTTCACCCAGTTTTCTGTTGTTCACATCCCCTGGGGGTGGTGTGGGTTATACATTCATCCTTGTGATCAACTGTCAATCACCTCCACTTCGGCCCAAACCTCACCCCCACACTCATGGTAGCGCTATTCCCATGATAATTCCTGAAGTTTTATCTGTCCAAGATGCCTTGTGCTGAGATCTCTCATCTGTCCCTGTGTCTTCATGAAAAGAGTCAATCCCATATTTCCCTGGGGGAGAAAATTGTGGTTTTGAACTCTCAACCTTCTAGGTAACAGCCCAACACAAAAGTCGTTAGACCATTAGGGCTCTAAAATATATATAATTATATCAATACCAAACTACAGAAAATCCTGCCCCGTCCAAGTAGACATAGAGAAAGCCCCACCGCAAGTAGATGGGATATGCACAAAAGACAAGACAGACAACTGCTGCAGAACCATGAGTGCAGAAAGATACAGGGGTGACCAGCTCCCACATCTTTATACCCTGTCAATGCTGAGTACAGCAACCAAGTGCACTCTGACGAATGCACCCTGGAATGCACTCAGCCTATGAAATACAGGAAGACATATGTTCAAGCCCTGATCTCCTGGTTTGTATATCGATACAAACACTGGCAACAGTCACCTCTTCCCTCATAGGCAGCCACCCATCTCTGATATCTGAGGTCATAAATGTTGTTTGAAGCAGATAAATTCATCCTTCCATGTGGAGCACCTGGTGGGATGAATCCATAGATCTTGTGCTTATCTGCCCAGAACTTCCTTCACAGCCCCACCTGGGATAAGGCACTATGCAACTATGCAATAGGGTTCCCCAAATGACATCAGGGAATAACGGAAGTATCCCTTAGGAACTCTACTGAAATAAGACGACCTGTTACTTGCAAAAGTCCCCAAAGTTCAGCTTTAAACATGGTAAAATGGGAGGAGATAAAGAGGGAGACCAGTACCCCGAAATCTGGATGTCCACTCCTGCTGAGTGTGCAACCACAAACTGTGTGATGAATACTTAATGTTCACCCAGGTTGCAAGAGAAATAAATACCACAGTGCATGGCTTTACGGAGAGATGTTTATTTGAACGAGGTGTACAGAATTTCAGGCATGGTTTTTAACAATCGGTTTCAGTTGGTTGGAAGGAAAGGGACTGGCCATTTCTCAACAAGGCGGGGGGGTTCCTGAATTTCTTGGACAGTTTCCAAGGTCAAGGAATCCAGGTTCCACTGTACCGAGAAGAAGCCCGAGGCCAGAACTTCAATTCAAAAGCATGCTGCCATCCAGCCGTCCATTATTGAGGGGGGTCAGCATGCAGTCTGCTGCAAACTTTGTTTCAATGCCATGTACAAGACAGGTGTGAAGCAAGCGACGGTTGACTTGGTTGAGGGTGATGTCTGATGCATCCTGAAATCTTCACCATTAAAGGCGGCTTTATCACGGAGAAGAAACATTATCCTCATGCACCTCAAGAAAAAAATCCTTTCTGCATAGGAGACGTGAACGCTTTACAAAAGGGGAAGGGAACCCACAGATGAACGTTTTGGACTGACAAGATAGCGTGAAGGAGGTGATGACATCAGCTGTCCATTTGGATGAGGATGGCGTGAGATGTTCTGTTACTGCCTCTGTGGTTACAGAATTCTACCGAATTGACTCCGTTGGGCATCAGGATCACCATCAATTCCTCCATCACAGGAAGGAGAGCATCCATATCCAGCATTCCTTGGGGGCCCACGTAGCAATGCAGTGGGACAGGGAGCTCCAAGAACTTGCACTGAGGGGGTGTGTGCTGCAGCAGCTCCTGCAGAACATCCCAGGACACGGAGTTTCCACATAACACCAAGGTGACCAGCTGGGAGCAGCGGCCCAGTGCATTCTGCAAGGCCCTGAGGTCAGGGTCCTGGATCCCACAGCCAGCTAAGTTCAGGTGCATAAGGGTGGTGGAGACAATCTCTAGCAGACCCGGAAGGAATGCATAACTTGAGCTAGGCCTGAATACACCACACAATACCAGGGTCCTTAGGAGGCTGGTACAGGGGCATAAAGACAGGTAAGTCAAGTCCTCGTCCAAAAGCACACAATCAGTCAGGCTGAGGGTCAGCAAGGGAGATGGCAAGCGTGTGAGCAGCCGGATGAGGCAGCCCCTGGGCAGGCAGGCAGAGTCCAGGAAGAGGTGCTGGAGCTGATGCAGACTGAGGAACTGAGAGGTGAATTGGGCAAGGAGTTGCTCCACGTTGCAGTTTTTGCCGCAGTCCTTGCAACCCAAGATGACTTCACAGAGAAAGAGGGTCTGCAGGTGACCCATCTGTGCGAAGTAAGGAGCAATCGGATTGAGGCTGTGCAGGTCCCATTTGCCATGAATTTCCACCTCCTGGACAGAGTCAAGCTGCACCGTCTTCAGGATGTCCCCAAGAATGTGAAGTTGTGGGAGAGGTTGAAGAAACGCCACCTTCCTGCAACACAGCGTTGGCAGCGCCTTCATCTGCTTGACCCTTTCAATCAGGAAGGTGAGCAGTACATCTGAGGGAGTTTCCTCAAACCACAGGTCTGTGAGCACCTCCACGGAGGTCAGGGGCTGGTGCTTCACTGCTGATCTGGAATGGGGCCCATTTTCCATCTGAATTCTGCGGGGTGTGTCCTCAGGCTCCTCTGATGGCATCTCAGAGTCATTAGATGGGGCTCCAGCCCAGACATTCCAGAAGTTGGTGCCAGTGGCCAGCTGTAAATCCAACACTTTCAGTTTGCATCTCCTGTGCTGAGCATTCTGGGCAAGCAGGATGTCAAGGCCATCGAGTGCAGCCTTTAAGATGAGATCTTGAAACACACAATCCTCCAACAGAGCCCCAAGTGGGAGCTTTGTGAAGGCCCAGTAGTGCACCATGGCCTTCACCACCTCACTGTGTCCCTTGGCAACGGCTGCCATGAACAAGGGAGGGAAGAACTGTGTGGGCAGCCACTCAAGAGCGGCGATGGCTGAGGCCTCATTCTGCAACACGCCCTGGATGGCCATGTCCTGGAGCCTGGTTGGGTTCCTGCTGCTCATGATGATCACTCTGCTGCAAGAGGAATCCTGACCTGTGGATGGGAACACGGGTCTGCTCAGACCTCAAGGAGAGCCACGCTGTGGACTCCAACCCTCTGACAACCAGGTCCCTCTCCCATATATGCTTCAGAACCATTTACGAGTACTGAGCTTTCATGTAAATAATTTGTTTCAACTCACACTGGCAGCGACTCAGAAGGCTCAGATTTCATACCTGACTCTTACCCTAGATATCCAGTGGCTGATGGATCCAAGCTGGACAAGTCAGATGACAGGCTTCTTCCTCAAAGGACGTTGAGACTGACAACTCCCAGAGAAGCAGGAAGGATGGCAAGATTCTGTCCCAAGTTCCAAAACCTTACAGGTCTGAAGACTGGGCTAGGAGAGAACAAAGATCATTAGCTTTCAGAGAGTCCTTTAAGTCATATAACCACCCCCATAAAGATGCTGTCTTCTGCCTCCCTGGTTGATCGCAGTAGTTCTCATCATGGAATTGATGGCATTTTTTGGAAATCTGATCAACCAGGTTGATGCCATCAGAACTGACCAACCCCTGAGAATCCAGACCCAGCCCTGTTTACACAAGCCCTCAGCCATCTCTGTGCACACTGTGCGTGAGTGAACATGGAAAACTTTGAAGAGTGTGTTAGTAGATTAGAGTGGATTTAGCAATTGTTTCCAGAAAAGGCTGAATCACCCAGATTCTCATATGTGCAGTATAGTGTTTCCTTTACATTTTCATCAGGGTAGCTAATTTCCCAAAGCGCAAACTTATACCCACTGACCCTCTTCTGACTTAGAGTAAACTTATGGAAGCGAGAAATGCCTCTTTGGGTTCCTAAGGATTGTCAATCATTGCAGGAGAGGCTGGGCTCATCCATCCTCACAGTTCAGATTTGAACCGCTGACCTGACAGTGAGCAACCCAAAGCCTAACAAAATATGCCACCGAGATTGCATCCCTCTCGAACACAATAGGGATTCGTGGACCCCACTGGGTGTCTATGCAGCATTGCTCTCTGGAGAAGAGTCCAGCACGTTCTCTCAGATTTCAAGTGAGATTATGAGAGAGGCGTCACCAGCTGTGTGTCTTAAAACCCCCAAGATGTGCTGTCTTATTGTTCAGTTGTATTGAATCCAAATCCAGGACCTCCGCTCATGGATATGTTCTCTCCCTGTGTGTTCTGGCCCAGTTCCTTGTCTTCTTGCAAAATATATGCCCTTGACTTGCCTAGGGATCACTGAATCTCTGAACTTCAGCCTTAATGAGCTCAGAGCTTCACCAAGCAAGGGCTGCAGGTCTACAGAGGCACCCAGATCCAAGTCACCTGTCTTGCTGCAGACAGATCCTGCTTCTCTCTGCCAACTTTTCTCCAATCCCTAGCTGGGTGAAAGGTTCTGAATTCACACCCCAGGAACCTCTGCTTATATCAATCTGGTAAAGATTAAGAAAGGATTAAGGATTGCTATCCTACACAGAATCCTTTCAACTTGGACCAGCTTCCTAAAGGATCCCATCATAGCAGATCAAATCAAAGATAACACAGTTTAACTTAATAAAGGAAATAAACTGAATCCAGTGTCATTTCATCCTATACCCCTCATGGCTATACTGTAGAACAGGTTACAACTGCTCTCTAGTCCACTCAAGGTTACATATCACAAGCTTGTACACTTATTAGCCCTCGTGTGAGCCGTCTTCTTAGGAAAACAAAAAAGTTACTCATACACTTGCTAGTCATTGAAACCTTATGTGGTAAAGCTGAAATAAAGTATCAAAACCTTACTGTCACTGTCCCTGTCCATGAATGGCAGCCACATAGAACAGAGTAAACTGCTCCTACGTTTTTCCAATGCTGTAATTGGAATTCTGAATGGGAGCAGAAAGCCCCATGTATCTCCCATATGTAAAGTACAGGCATCTCTTTTGCAATGAATGGGCATTCCCATTTAACCTCAGTGGGAAGAATGACCTACTTTGGTTAACGCTGCTCTCTGTCTTTATGGGAGCACACTGTCATCGGTGTGCACTGCAGAGTCTGGTGGTTTTGAAGCCTCCAACCCTTGATTGATGGAGGAATAAGCCCACACTGGAGTCCAGCTCCCAAACTGACATCCTTACATACCTGCCATGCTACGGAGCACCTCTACCCAACAAGTTGATAACATAATGGACCATTGCACAAAGACAAGATATTAAGACACATCAAGTCTCTGAATAGGTTCTGAAGTGTGAAGGGGATTGAGGGTGAGCAGGACACAATAATCTGTTTACCCTGCTTATATGGAGTAGAGGAAACACATCCATATATTCAAAAGACAATATCGAAACACTTACTTCATATAGGCCTCCAAGAGGGCAAAGATAGGAACCGCGTTTTCGAACCCCTAGTTACCTCCCCACTTCATTCCTCAGAAGCACTTAGAGAATTTTCTTCTTACTCTCTATTGCAATGCTCATTTCCAGAGGCTGACAAGCACACATTTCAGTCTTGGACTCTTACCGGTAATCAAGCAGATACAGTGGATGATGAATCCAAGATGGAAGGTCCAATGGCAGCCTTCTTCCTCAAGTGTGTTGAGATTGACAACTTCCAGAGAAGCAGGAACGATGAAACGATTCTCTCCCAGGTCCCCAAACCTTCAGGTCAGTGGAAGGGTCCAGGTCCAGAACAAAGCTACAGAGCTCTCACGGAGACCTTTTAAATCATGAGACCACACCCACACGGTAGCTCTCTTCCCCGTCATTGGCTGTTCACAGCAAGTCTCTGCTTGGAATTGATGGAATTTTATGAAATCCCATCAACAAGGATGATGCCATCGTAAAGAACCAACACCTTAGAATCAAGACCCGGCCCTGTTGACAGAAACTCTCAGCATCACACCTTCCCCACCGAGATTGAGACAACATAGAAAACTTTGAGGAGTGGGTTAGCTGCTGAGAGTGGATTAAGCAATTGGATTAAGCAGAAATGGCTCTAGAGCCCAGAATCTCACATTTGCGACAGGGTTTTATCCATGTGGATATCCATCTGTGTAATTAATTTCCCAAAGCACAACATTACTTGTATTCTGTGCCTCTTCCAACTAGGAATCAACTATGGGAAAGAACTAAAGTGCCTCTTTAGCTTCCTAATGACTGCCGATCTCTCCAGGAGTAGAGGCCTCATCAAGTCCCTCAGATTGGCTGAGAGCTTTGAACCAGTGACTTGGTGGCAAGCACCCCAGTGGATTACCAAACACGAGACCTCAATTGCATGTCCCTAGAGCACAGTAGGGATTATTAGGTCACACTGGCCGTGCTTCAAGGATTGACTTTTGGAAACAGCCCTCTGCATTCTCGTTTCAAGTTCTCTGATGGGAGAAACATCACCAATTAGGGTTCTTAAAACGACCAACATTAATGGTCCCTCTGTTTAGGTAGCTGGAATCCAAATCTAGGGCATCACCTGCAGGAGAAGACTCTCCCTGTGTGCTCTGGGGTGTCTTCCTTTTCTCTTTGCAACATCTCTGTGCTGGACCTCCCTTGGCGAGCACTGTGTGTTTGGGTCTCAGACTTAACTAGGGCCTAAGAAGTTCGCCAGGCGGGAACCGCACGTCCAGAGAAGCTCCCTGGTCTAGGTCTCCTTTCTTCTGCTATTCAGTTAAACACTTATCAATAGTACGGTCCCGGCTTTCCTCTGGTTGCTCTATGCTTCATATGCTTTTGGGCAGCCTCTGGTTTTAAGTAGTTCCAGGTTTGGGTGTATGAGGTCAGAGGAAGCATGAGGTAGCATTTGATAGCTTTTGTTTTCTGACCCACCCGCTTCTCTCATTCCTTTAACTTTAGAATTAGTCCATTGACCTTGGGTGAGGTTATTGATATGTATATTACAGAAATAATGACTTATGTTTGCCCGTGTTGTGTGAGAGTGTGTAACTGTATTGTGTTAAGCTTCTTTGTTCTTCATGTATAACATTTTTGCGTGGGGTGTGGCTCTCCATGTGTGTGTTGGTGCTTGTTGGGAAATTCTGACTTCATACTTGTGTGTGGTTGTCACTGATATTTTTCTCACAGTATATCATTGAGTGCTTTTTGTGGTGGTGTTGTTGTATTTTGATTTCATTTCTTCTTGATTGTGAATTTTATTTCTCCCTCTTATTAGATCAATATGTTTTCCAGGAAACAGAATGATAATCCCATTACAGAGAAAAGTACCAATCACATATGAGGGGAAATATAAGAATTCCCAGACTAGAAGTGCAGTTCTTTGCCCCATGGCTTTGCTGGGTTAGAATGGGCTTGATGGCCAAGAGTGAGGTTGGGGACAGTGACCCATCTTTGTGTTGAGAGATCAGGCTTCCTCCATCACAATTAGCCTTTGTAATAATCACTTACGGAATAATCACTTACGGAATCCTGTCCGTAGTCCCCTCTACCTTTCCTTTCTCAGAACAGTCGTGATCCTCAGCAGTTTCTCATTAAAAACCCATGGTTCCCTGAGAGATCCCAATTAGTTCACTGCAGCACATAGGATTTTAAGGGATTAAGGGTTTTGACTAAGATCTTTAATCATTTCACAGTGATAGAAGCAACACCAACCAGAAGTAATTGTCTTATTATGGTGTGTGAAGGCCAAATTCAGGGCATCTACCTGAGGAGAATGCTCTGTCTTCTTTTGGGTGTGGGACCGGTTCCCAGTATACTGATAGCATATGAGAGTGTGAACTGACTCTGAAATCTGACTGTATTTTAGCATCTGGCTTTACCTGTGTCTAGGTAGATCACTGGGAAGGGATTGCCAATCCAGAGTCACACCCTGATCCACACCCCTTTCCTGGCTGCAGACAGCTATGTATTCCATCAGCAGGGTGTTCTGTCCTTGAATCCCATGAGAGATGAAAGTTCTGTTTAGCCACACCTCAGAGAAACTCGCTTCCTTTCTATTTCCTTGGGGTTGTGAAGGGATGAGTGCTTGGATATGCCAGACACAGCTGCCTCAGGGAGCTCCTGACCTCTCCATCTTCTTTCTTTCTGCAGGGAGATCAGGCTTCTCTCTGCTCACTTGTCTAAAATCGCTTGGGAGTTGAAAGGATCAGGATTGACACCTCAGGAAACTCCCTTGACATCCACATGAAATAAATTGAGGAGGGACTAAGGAGTACTATCCCAACCTGATCCTTCTACTAAGGAATGTCATCACAGAGGATTCCATTATAACAGATCCATTCATGGAAGCCACGTTATATCACAAAACAATAACACAAACTAAACTCAGGTGCAAAGGCAATGAGGACAGAAAGATATAGGGAACAACAAGTCTCCCTGTGTCTCTATACCCTGTTTATGCTGAGTAGAGCAACTGAATGCACTCGGATGAACACATCCTGGAATGCATGCAGCTCCTGCAAAACTGAAAGACTGATGATCAAACTGTGATCTTCTGGTTTGCATCCCAAATGATAAACTATTGATACAGTGCAACATCCCATCACGTGCACCACCCCTCCATTGTTTCTGAGGGCGTAATTAGTGCCTGGAGCATGGAACTTGTTCGTCTTTGTGGAGCACCTTGTGGGAGTGCCCTGTAGAAACGTTCCAGGATCCCACATTGTCTCATCAAAAATAAAATACACCAAACTCTGCGCAATTGCATCCCTTCCACCTCCTTGCCAACCTGCAGGAAACATTAAGACGGATCCCTAGTTTCCTCCTGGCTGAACATGACAGGTTCTCAACCTATGGGTCGCCACCCCTTTAGTGATTGAACGATCCTTTCAGAAGTGTCGCCTAAGACCATTGGAAAACACGTATTTCTGAAGGTCTTAGCAACAGAGACACTGCTCCTCTATTCATATGCAGATACGCCCACATACTACTGCCAGGTGAAGAGAGTTACCCATGCTACACCATGCTTCAAGACCAAATGTCATCTATTTGTAATTAGAAATAAATATTTCACATAGCATGATTACATATTGTTATGTGATTAATGGCTATCCTTTTTTTTTAACAATTTATTGGGGCTGATACAATTCTTTTCACAGTTCATACATATACATACATCAATTGTATAAAGCACATCTGTACAGTCTTTGCCCTAATCATTTTTTTCTCTTTTCTTCTTTTACATTTTATTAGGGACTCCAACAACTCTTACCACAATCCATACATATACATACATCAATTGTATAAAGCACATCCATACATTCCCTGCCCCAATCATTCTCAAGGCATTTGCTCTCCACTTAAGCCCCTTGCATCAGGTCCTCTTTTTTTACCCCTCCTCCTTCCCCCTTCCCCCCTCCCTCATATGCCCTTGGTAATTTATACATCGTTGTTTTGTCATATCTTGCCCTATCCGGAGTCTCCCTTCCCCCCTTCTCTGCTGTCCCTCTCCCAGGGAGGAGGTCACATGTGGATCCTTGTAATCAGTTCCCCCTTTCCAACCCACTCACCCTCCACTCTCCCAGCATCGTCCCTCACGCCCTTGGTCCTGAAGGTATCATCCACCCTGGATTCCCTGTACCTCCAACCCTCATATGTACCAGTGTACAGCCTCTGTCCTATCCAGCCCTGCAAGGTAGAATTCGGATCATGGTAGCTGGGGGGAGGAAGCATCCAGGATCTGGGGGAAAGCTGTGTTCTTCATCGATACTACCTCACACCCTAGTTAACCCATCTCCTCTCCTAAGCCCCTCTATGAGGGGATCTCCATTGGCCGACACTTGGGCCTTGGGTCTCCACTCTGCACTTCCCCCTTCATTTAATATAATATATATATACACATACATATATACATATACACATATATACACATACATACACACACTTATATCTTTTTTTTTTTGCATGATGCCTTATATCTGGTCCCTTGGGCACCTCGTGATCGCACTGGCCGGTGTGCTTCTTCCATGTGGGCTTATTTGTTTCTGAGCGAGATGGCCGCTTGTTCACCTTCAAGCCTTTAAGACCCCAGACACTATCTCTTTTGATAGCCGGGCACCATCAACTTTCTTCACCACATTTGCTTGTGCACCCATTTGTCTTCAGCGATCCTATCATGGAGGTGTGTAGTCTATGATATGATTTTTTGTTCTTTGATGCCTGGTAACTGATCCCTTTGGGACCACTCGATCACACAGGCTGGTGTGTTCTTCCATGTGGACTTTGTTGCTTCTGAGCTAGATGGCCGCTTGTTTATCTTCAAGCCTTTAAGACCCCAGTCACTATCTCTTTTGATAGCCGGGCACCATCAGCTTTCTTCACCACATTTACTTGTTCACCCACTTTGGCTCCAGCCGTTGTGTCGGGAGAGTGAGCATCATAGAGTTCCAATTTAATAAAAGAAGGTATTCATGCATAGAGGGAGTGTTTGAGTAGAGGCCCAAGGTCCTTCCGCCACCTTAATACTTGACCTATAAATATCGACACAAAGATCTATTTCCCCAAGCTCCTATATATATTTGCATGTACATGTCTTTGTCTAGACCTCCATGAATGCCCTTTGACTCCTAGCTCTTTCCTCCATCTCCCTTGACCTTCCTCCTGCCCTACTACCATGCTTCATCGCCACCTGGGCTAGAGTATACCTCTTCTCTAAGCAACCTTACCCTTGATCATTTCCCATCAGGCCTGCCACTCCCCCTTCTCTACCCTTTGGGGTCCCATGTTTTTCCCTTGTCCCTGGGTTTGTTAACACCACTTCCTTACCCCCCCTACCCCCCACCCCAAGTCCCCCCGGAACTGTCGGTCCCGTTGTTTTTCATCCAGATAGTTCATCCAGCCTGTCCTATTCAGACAGACCTGTGGAGTCACTAACATGCACGAAAACTAGACAGAGGAAAACAAAGCAACAGTATACAACCAGACAACAAAACAACCAAAACAAACCACTGAAAAAGAACAGAACAAAACAGTTCACAAGAGAAAAGCTTGTAGTTAGTTCAGGGATCGTTTGCTGGCCCTTAGGAGCGTTTTCCAGTCCAGTCTGTTGGGGCACCACGCCCTGGCCCCAAAGTCCACTTTCAGCATTCCCTGGGGACCTTGCCACTCCATTCCCTTGCTGTTCCGCTGCACTCCCCCAGTGATTTAATGGCTATCCTTTAATTATGTTCAATTTGTGAAATGAAATTCCTACGAGTCTGATATTTACATTATGATTCATACAGTAGCAAAATTACCATTATGATGTAGTAAGAAACATTATTTTATGGTTGGGGGTCATCCCAGTAGAAGGAACTGTATTAAAGGATCGCGACATTTGGAAGGTTGAGAACCAGTGCTATGCATCATAGGCTCCCGGGCTTATTGGTACCACTCCATGCCCGCTTCCCAGGAACACAGAAAGAATACGCACACTCTTGCTGACAAATGAAAACTTATTTCCTGTAGCTTATGATGCAGGTTAAAGTATCACAAAATCTTTCTCCCATTATACAAGGAATAATTGCAAACTATGTAAGGATTCATCAAGCATAAATTCATTCTTCCCTACTATCCCTTGGTAGAAAGATAAACTTAGGGGACTACCTGCAGGTCAGTGGTTCTCAACCTTCCTGATGTTACGACCCTGTAATAGAGTTCCTCATGTTGTGGTGACCTGACCCTCCAACCATCAAATTATTTTCGTTGTTACTTCCTAAATGTAATTTGCTACTGTTCTGCATCATAATGTAAATATCTGATAGTCGGGATGTATTTTCATTGTTTCAAATTGAACAGAATTAAACACACTTAAAGCACAGTGATTAATCACAAACAATATGTAATTATGTATTGTGAAATATTTATGTCTTTTCCGATGGTCTGAGGCCACCCCTGTGAAAGGATTGTTTGACCCCCACAGAGATTGCGCCCCACAGGTTGAGAACCGCTTCTGTAGGGGATGACTGTATCTGTCTGTTGGCATTGGATCAAAGTCTTTGTCACCATTCCACATTTGGTGTCCTGACATTTCACCTCCTGCTCCCTCAGGAAATGTGTTGAGTCCAAAATATTTCCAGAGAGTCTGAGACGTCTCACATGAACCATCAGGTCCAAATAAGAAGCAAACGAGTCCAGGCAGAGCAGTGACAGCTACAAAACACTACCACACCACGCACACAGTCTTGTTGCAACAGTTTGAAGAAATCCTCAAAAAGAGCAAGTTAAGGTCTGTAGGAAGCATCCAGCTGACCAAGGTGTTTACTAATGGGTGACTATTTAGTCCCCTGAGCCTCTGTGTCTCTGCAGACAAAAGTGTTACAAACTATTTGTGACTTTACTGCTAAAAAGCATTGAGGGATAACTCAGTTAATTAGGATCCCTTTGAGGCTCTCTTGAATCTTGCATATCCCTGTGATTGTCTTTGAACCTAGTGCTTTTATTATTCTAAGGTAAGAAACTGTGACTAGTTAAGTTACATTTGCATAGATAAGAGTTTAGGAATGTTTAAGTACTTTGATGTTTGCTTTGTAACCAAGTCCCTGTGTAAGAAGAGTATATATACCAAGCTTCCAATATACTGGAGACTTCAGTCCATTGGATTGGAATCCTCCCTATCCCTTGCTTTATACATAACTCTTTCTTTTCCTTTCATCTGCACGCCTCAGTTCAAACCCAGCTTGATGCGGGATAGCTGGTCTAATCCCCCGCAAAGGTCCAGCCCCAATAGAGTTCAGCTGCCTCCAACAGAGAAATGGTGTGCATCATCACCAATTAGGGATAGTGATGAGAAGAAGGGGCATTCCAAAACACTTTGTCGTTGCACGGTTACATGGATGAAAAATCGTTTGGGATCACAATGAGGAATTAGTGGATGATTTCTAATCAGCGCAGGTGTGCCAAAAGGACAAGCATATCTATCTTGAAAGAAATGTGACCAGATTGCTGCTTACAGGCTTGGATGATGGGATTTCAATTGACATAATTTGGACAGGTTATGGGGAGGGACCATTCCCTGGAGAAGCACAGGGAGACTAAAGAAGTCCCTTGATGTGATGGATTGATGGAGTGGCTGCAACAAGGGCCTGAAACTTACAGTCGTGAGGATGGAACAGGAGTGTGCAATCTTTCCTTCTGTCGTGCATGGGGTCCCTCTGCATCAGAGGTGACTCAGTGACACAGAACAACAGCGACGTCGGCCATCATTGAATTCACACTGTTCTCTGTGAGATAGCAGGACTGTTCGCATCCCTCCATGGTGATTACAGGGCAGTCATGGGGAGTGTAATTTACCTGTGATCAGCGCAAATGGGCTGTGTGCTTCCCCTGTCAGCTCTAGTCTACTACAAAGCAGGTGTGCACAACTGAAACTGTGATGTGATTCCATCATATAGCACAGGGTTATATTATTTACAATCAATGGATTGAATGGAAGTTGTGGAACGTCAATGGGCACTGATTTAGAAGCTTGCTTCTTCGGACGTAAAGCTTTAAGAACCCAGACATTGTTCTTTTGAGGTCCAGGCACCCACGAATTACTACGTTATACTATGCTATTGCACTTGTATCTTCAGAGATCTCTTCTCTTGAGGAAGTGGAGCATCAAGCAGGAAGATGTCCTAAAAGCTGACTGTTCTTAGAATGGGGCAAGAATTAAGTGCAAACTCACTCACCATTCATGCATCTAAATTTTATATATATATATATGATTCACCTTAGAAAAATCATTGTGATTTTACGTTACAGAACGTTATCAGTCATCCGCCTGGGCATCACTTCCATTACCTTAAAGACATTGTTGTCTTAGAGAGACTATATTCGGCAGTGTAGAACTGTCCCTGTGAGTCTCCAAGGGATCTACAGCATAGATATATTTAATTGTATATATACGGTAACATATATATAAAATATAACTTTATTGGTAGAGCTCTTACACCTCTTATAAGAATCCATACATCAATTGGATCAAGCACATTTGTACATATGTCACCACCAACATTTTCAAAACATTGTTACCGACTTGAGGCCGTGCTATCCACTCCTCTTTACTCCCCTCCTTCCCCAACTCTCCCACCCTCCAGAGTTAATGATAAATAATAAATGATTTAAATATCTTACACTGTCTGCTCTCTCCCTTCACCCATTTGTTTTTAGTTTGCTTCACTCGGGGGTGGGGCGGGGGTTCTACATCCATCCTTGTGATCGGTTGCCCATTCCCTCCACTTCTGCCCAGACCTCAACTCTACCCTCATGGTATCGCAACACCCATGATTGCTTCTGAAGTTTTATCAGTCCTGGATTCCTTGTGCTGAGAGCTCTCATCTCTCCCAGTGTCGTAGTAAGAGTACTCAGTCCCATATTTCTCTGGTGGAGAAAGGTGTGGATTTGAACTGTCAGCCTTCTAGATAACAGCCCACATATACGTCGTTACACCATTAGCGCTCTAAAATATATATCCTTACCTCACTACCAAACTACAGAATATCCTGTCCCGTCCAAGTAGACATAGAGAAATCCCCACCGTAAGTAGATGGGATATACACAAAAGATAAGACAGACAGCTGCTGCAAGAACCGTGAGTGCAGAAAAATACAGTCCAAACTTTATACCCCATTCATGCTGAGTACAGCAACCAAGTGCACTCTGATGAATGCACCCTGGAATGCACTCAGCCCATGCAACGTAGGAAGACATGTGTTCAAGCCGTAATCTCCTGGTTTGTATATCGATACAAGCACTGGCAACAGCCACCTCTTCCATCATAGGCGGCCACCCATCTCTGATATCTGAGGTCATAAATGTTGTTTGAAGCAGATAAATTCCTCTTTCCCTGTGGAGGACCTGGTCGGATAATTCCATAGATCTTGTGCTTATCTGCCCAGAACTTCCTTCACAGCACCACGTGCGATAAGGCACTATGCAACTATGCAATAGGACTCCCCAAATGGCATCAGGGAATAACTGAAGTATCCCTTAGGAGCACTGGGAGGGTAGAGGGTTGGAAAGGGGGAACTGATTACAAGGATCCACATGTGACCTCCTCCCTTAGGGATGGACAACAGAAAATGGGGTGAAGGGAGACGCCGGATATGGCAAGATATGAAAAAAATAATAATTTATAAACTACCAAGGGCTCATGAGGGAGGGGAGAGCGAGGTGGGAGGGGAAAAGGAGGACTTGATTCAAAGGGCTTGAGTGGAGAACAAATGCTTTGAAAATGATTAAGGCAAAGAATGTACAGATGTGCTTTATACAACTGATGCATGTATACGATGGATTGTGATAAGAGTTGTATGAGTCCCTAACAAAACGTTTAAAAAATAATAAATAAATAAATACAACTGCAGTGTTTCTCTTCATTGCTAAAAAAATAAAGAAGGAAAGAGAACGAAAGAGAGGAAGAAACAAGAAACTGTGTCACATCCACACAATGGATCCTGCGCTTTCCTGAACACAGTGGATAAAAGGATGAAACCCCGCGAGACATGGGAGGACATGGAACCCGTTAGGCTGAGTGAAGTCAGTCCATCACAGAAGGATAGGTATTGTGCGAATTCACTAGTATAAAGAAAGAAACCAAGTAAACAAATCTTAGAGGCCGATTCCAAAACACGCTGGTAGAAAGTCTGCCTACGGTCCCTAATGCAGAGAGCACCGTCCTTATAAGAACTTCGTACCATCCAACTGGAAAGAGGCCTCACCTCAGCGGGGGTCACTCCTATGGGAAGGAGGAACAGGGTGAAGACCATCCACTTGATGCTGTACAGCATCGAGACAAGGCTGGGACAAAATCAGCAGGCCCTCCACAGGACTGAGAGGAGAACCTTACTGGGCAATCAGATTAAGACCAGGGCAGGGGAGCATGTACATATCAGAGGAGGCACTGACCAGTCTGCTGGTGGGTCCATGGGGAGGAGCATCCTCATAGGGGGAAGGTGTGCTAAACAGTAATTTATATGGAATTAAGGGAGGAATACACCCAGTTCTATGATCCTGAGTAGAAACGTTTGAGTAACTTTCTATGAAAAGCTCATTGATCCATGCCACGGACTAAGGACTGTGATGCCCCCAGGTGCTGACCGTACTGGGAACATGGCTTCACAATAGAAGAACTCGGTGTGGAAGCCTGACTGAAGGTCGGGGAACATCTCAGTCAGAAGTTGCTGTGGCTTCTGACTTAGGACTGAGATTCCTTGATGGAAGTGCAAGCAAACAATGGCCACCCCACACGGTGGAAATGGTCGTCTTTGGACCTCGGGTGGGACCCCTGGCTTCTTGGGTGTCCAATCAAAGGGCCCCCAGAACATCCATATATTTACTACTCAGCGCTCTCCTTGCATTCTTCTGACAGGTATGAATCTGATCGACAAGGTGCCACCCTTGTAAAGAACGTTACAGAAAATGCAACCCTGACGCAATGAAAACAGAGCTCGATCATTTCAGCATCCAATGCATGCAATGAAACCACGCACAGCCTGTGGTTCGCACCTGCACTGTGCTCACATAAACTCTTCTCCACATTACCTCACTATCTAAGCCAATGGATCAATTAGTGCCTCTATCAGCAAAATTGCACTATACCCCAAGGGGATGAGGGTCAATGTTTTCATTTTGCTTTGTTTGTTCGTTTTACAGTGTGTGTTTCCTTTGTTTCTATTCTACAAACAAATCAAAACAAGACGCCCAGTAAACCGGTCTGGTTTATAATCAGTGGACAAGCTGAAAGAGTGGAAGCATCGAGATAATATCTGACGCAACGGTGTATCAGTGACAGAGGATGGAGAGGGTGAAGGGAATAGGGGATCAAGTAATGAATGTAGGAGGGGGGCATAGAGTGGATTGTGAGGATGCATATGCAACCCTTTTTAAAAGCAACCAAACTATGGAGGTGTATGATATGCGAAATAAAATCAATAAAACTATACAGGCAGGCGAGGTTTTGCAATGTCAGAATGGAAATTGTGTCAGATATGAATAGGTAGTTATGTGATAAAGGCTACATTCTTCCACTGACGTCTTCTCAAATATTTGTTTGTTTTTAAAAATCATTTTATTGGGAGCTTACACAACTTACCCCATCAAATTACCTCATAACCACAGTGTGGGTGCCAACCTTTGCGTTGGTGTTTATTCCTACAATAGTGTTCTCATACAGTATTTGTGCTTTTGAGATTGACTGAGCACAAGACCAGAAGTTGTAAACGATGACTCACTTCGTGGGGTAAGTGGAGGCTGTGTCAGTCCCGAGGGGCAGTTGCTCCCTGTGGTGTAGGCTCCCTAGGTGTTGGAAGCACCCTGATTGTGGTGGCTCTGGCTTGTGCTATAGGGATTGAGATAGACAGATGTCTATCCAACAGAACAAAACTATATGTAGACCTGAGATTGAGCATGATGATTCTGTTTCATGTGACTAATGTTTAGCCTCCTCCTCCTACACTTCCTTTCACATGTTCCTTTATGTTCTTAAATGAATCCCTTGTCAACACATGCAGTCATGGAGAAGGGTTGAGGTGATGTGTCAGCATGTCTGTTCTAGCATGCTCACGGACTGGGCTGGTATAATGCACTGGTCTTGGTGGTGAGGTTGATATCACATGATGAAGTCCAGGTGGAGATGTACTGTGAGCCAGGGAACTCGGAGGTAATTTCCTCATGACCATGGTCTCCCCATGTTTAAGGATTCTATGAAACTCTATGACTTTGAACTGGATCTGGTCATGATCATCTTTGAAAAACATGGGATATATCTAAGGGCCCCAGAGCAGGGAATATACAGGCTACCAGATCTAAGAAAGGGAGCAGACACCATGGAGAACACAAAAGATGAGTGGAACCTGTTAAAAGAAAATATGTGTACATTAAAATATTTCCTCAAAAGATTAAAACAAGAATCCAGACACTGGGAAAATATATTTATTGATAAAATAATGGACAATAATGAAATCCCATGTAATAACCAAAACTGTATCTCAATTAATAAAAATAAAAATTTAAAAATAAAGAACAACAAATGTTTGAAGGGGTAGAGATAGTGGAACACTATCCATTGCTGGTGGGCATTTAAATATGTACAAACACATTTAGGAATCTGGTGATTACTAAAAGAGCTGGCAATAGAAATAGCATACAAAGCAGCAGTGCCATTTGGGGGCATACACCCCAAAAGATATAAGACCACTGAGGAACAGATGTATCTTGTCCTATGTTTGTTCCAGCAGTTAAAATCACAAAACCTAGGGATTAAAAGTCAATGTCAAAAAACCCAAAATTGTCATAACTGAACCAGTATGTCACAGCATGATCAATGGAGAAAAATTTTAAATTGTCAAGGATTCTTTTCTTGCTTGGATCCACAATCAATGGTATGGAAACAGTATTCAAAATATCAAAAGACATTTTATCCTAAGGAAATCTGTTGCACAACACCTTCTTGAGGTGCAGAACAGCAAGATAGTCCTTTGAGAATTAAGGTATTCCTGACCAAGCCATGGTATTCTCCATGGTCTTCTACACATATGGAAGTTAGACACTGAAGAAGGAAGACTATAGTAAAACCGGTGCACTAGAATTCTGGCGCTGGAGAAGATCATTAAAGGCACCGTGGACAGCTAAAATGACAAACCAAAGTGCCTTCATAAAAGTGTGGCCAGTGTGATCCTTAGATGCATGGAGCGCAAGACTTCTCCTGAACGTACTTTGAACATATTGTCAGGAAAACCAGTCCCTGCAGAAGGGCTTCCTGCTTGTCAGAGTGGAGGGTGGATAAAAAGAGGAAAGCCCTCATGGAGATAGATTGACACGGTGGCTGCATCAATGGGCTCAGGAATAGGGACAATTGTGAGGATGGAGACGACTGGTCCGTGTTGGTTCTGTTGTGAAGAGGGTTGCTACGGGTGGGGTGTGATCCTACAGTAACTCACACCGACATCAGTAGGTATGCTCAAGGTTTTTATTATCATGATCATTAAATATTTTGCGACTCTTATCACAATCCACACATCCATCCATTGTGTCAAGCACATTTGTGCATATGTTGCCAACATCATTTTCAAAACATTTTCTTTCTACTTGAGCCGTTCATATCAGCTCCTTATTTTTCCCTCCCTCCTTTTTGAACCCTTTGTTATAAATTATTATTTTCATGTCTTACATCATCCGCTGTCCCCCTTCACCCACTTTTCTGCTGTTTCTCCCCCTGGGAGGGAGTTACAAGTCGATCCGAGTGATCGATTCCCTTTTCCTCCCCACACTTACACCTTACCCTCTTGGCATCCCGACTCTCATTATTGGTCCTACGTCTTTATCGATCCTGGATTCCCTGTGTTTCCAGCTCTGATCTTTATGAGTGTACATCCTCTGGTCTGGCTGGATTTCTAAGGTAGAAATGGGATCATGATAGTCAGGGGGAGTGGGCAGAAGCCTTAAAGGACTAGAGGAAAGTTGTATGTTTCATTCATACTGCACCCTGAGTGTCTCAACTTCTCCCCGACACACCTTCTGTAAAGGCATGTCCAATTGTCTACAGATGGGCTTGGGGATTCCACTCTGTGCTTCCTCCCCACCACCCGCTGCACCCCTATTGAAATTAGTATGATTTTGTTCTGGGTCTTAAATGCCTGTAACATAATCCCATTGACACCTCATGATCACACAGGCTGGTGTCTTTCCATGTGGACATGTTTGCTTTTCAGCTAGATGGCTGACTGTGTATCTTCAAGCCTTTAAGTCTCCAAATGCTATATCTTTTGATAGACGTGCACCATCAGTTTTCTGCAACACATTTGCTTATGCACCCACTTTGTCTTCAGCGATCCTGTCGGGAAGGTGAGCATCACTGGGTGTTCTTAAGTTCGGCACTCTTGCAGCAGGAGAAATGAATAGAACGGGTGCATGGCTTTGGAACATGCGTTTATTTTCTACTATTGCAAGTGGTAGGAGACAGAAATGTGGGGCAGGGCTCTCGGCACTTGTTTTCTCCCTGGAAAGGAGTCAGCGGAAAGTCATGTCGCTTTTTAGCATCGGGGACACCTGCAGTCCTGAAGAACTCCATGTGCCTGGGCATCCACGTCGCCAAGGTCCTGCATATGCCCACGGAAGGGGCCGTGGGTGACAGGGATGTATTTTGCTCCTGGCTTTGATTCGTGATGTGGGTGAGCACATCTGCTACCTGCTGCTGAATCTCCTTTTCCATCACTTTCAGAAGATGGATGTGAAGCAATTAAGGCTTGACTTCAGGAAGGCTGATCACGTTAGATGCATCCTCTGACCGATACCTCCAACCTCCTTCATCATCATGGCAAACATGACCTCAAGCTCAAGAACTCAATCCAAACCGCTCTAATTTAGGAAACACTAGTCTTTCCAAATACGACATTGGGATCCCGAGGTAGAAGTCAGGATTGAGAACAGATGGCAAAGGGTTGTGGCACTAGTTGTCCATACGGATGCAGATTGCATCGCACAGGGTGCGACAGTGCCTGTAAGCAAGGCGTATTCTTTGGGGTCCAGGGAGCTGCAAGGTCAGCCTCAGCTGCTCCATCACCTCTGCAAGGGTATGCCAGGGAAGAGTTAACTGGGGGTCCATGTAGCAATTGAGGGGGACAGGAAGCTCTAGAAAGGCAAAGTTGCACCTTGGGAACGTGTGAAACAACAGGGTCTGTAGGACAGCCATGGACAATGGGTTTCCGCAGAGTTTCAAGGTTCTGAGCTGAGAGCAGTGACCCAGAGCAGGCTGCAAGTAATCGCAGTCCGAGTCCGTGATGCCACAGTCCGCCAAATCCAGGTGGGCCAGGGTGGCTGAGACTCTGTTCAGCAGAGCAGGGAGGAACTCGTAATTGGAGCCAGGCCTGCGTACACCACTCAAGTCAAGGGATTTCAGGTGGCTGGTGCAGGGACATGAGGACAGGTATGTCAAGTCCTGGTCCATAAGCAAGGAACGGCGTATGTGCAGGGTCTCCAAGGGCGCCTGCAAGCATCTGAGCAGCTGGTGGAGGTGGTTACCAAAGAAGTTCACAGAGTGCAGCATGAGGGTGTGGAGCTGATGCAGACTGAGGAGCTGAGTGGTGAATTGTTGAAGTAGCTTCTGCACCTCGTCCTCATCGTTCTCCCCGGGGACGATGCAATACAGGGTGCATTCAGAGAGGAGGAGTGTATGCAGCTGGACCATCTGGGCCAGGTAAGGAGCGAACCAGTTGAGGCTTTGCAGGTCCCAACTACCAAGCAATCTCACCTCCTGGACAGAGTCTAGCTGCACTATGTTGAGGATCTCCCCAAGAATGGGAAGCGGAGCAACATTCCGAACAAGCTCGAGCTTCCTGCAGCACAGGTGTGGCAGGTCCTTCGTCTGCTTGACCCTTTCGATGAGGAAGGTGAGCATTTCATTTGGGATGTCTGCCTGAAAGCACAGGTCAGTGAGCACCGTCATGCCAGCCAAGGCTGGATATTTCTCCACTGAACTACATTTGTTTTCTTTGAGCATCTGTGTCTTGGGATGGGTGGACTCTGGATCCTCTGATGACATTACAGAGGCAGTAGACTGGCGTCCAGCCCACACTTTCCAGAAGTTGGTCCCAGTGCTCATTTGTAAATCCAGCACTTTCAGTTTGCATCTCCTGTGCTTAACCTTCTGGGAAAGCAGTATAGCAAGGCCATCAAGGGCAGCCTTTAAGATGTCAGGGGGAGACTGACAATCTTCCATCAGAGCCCCCAGAGGGAGCTTGAGGAAGGGCCACACCCCAACCATGGCCTTCACTGTCTCTCTGTATTCTCCGACAACAGCTGCCACGAACAGGGGAGGGAAGAGCTCTGTGGGCAGCCACTCCAGAGAGGCAATGGCTGAGGCCTCATTCTGCAACACGCTCTGGATGGCCAGGTCCAGGAACCTGGGTGGGTTCCTGCTGCTCATGATGATCAATCTGCTCCAAGAGCGATCCTGACCTGTGAATGAAGAGAAAGGGTCTGCTCAGTGTTCTGGGAGAGCCAATCTGGTTGTCCTAGCCCTCCACACTCTGGACTCCACTGTCATCCCCTTAGCCCCTCAGAGAGGAGCTCGCTGACCATGCTAATCTTTCCAGTAACTCACACTGGTAGAGGCTGGTCCACGTGGGCTTAGATTTCAAACTGGATTCTTCTTCTTCTGACTCAAGTTGACACAGAGGCTGTGGAATCCAAGATGGGCAGTCAGGAGTCTGATGGCAGACAGTGACCTCAGCAGCTGGGGAGGTGAATGAAGCAAAAATAAGTAGGAAATTTGGGGGACGCTACCTCAAGTTTCAAAGACTGAGAGTGAGATGAAAGGGCCCGACATTTCAGAGCTAGGGAACACTTATCCATGGGACTGGAGGTCTCATCCTTTCAGCTCAGGGGCTCTGACAACAGATGGTTTTGCCTCTCTGGATTCATCTGCATCGCTCATTCCCTAGGTCATGAATGCAGAATATTCAAACATCACAACAGAGTGAAATCATCTGGAAATAGAAATTCCACTCAAAACTTACTTTCTGAGTAAGAAGCCGGATGTCCGCATTCACTTTTTAAAAATTTCTTTTAATGGAAGACAGATGTTTCTTTCCTTTTATTAAATACGTTTATTGGGGGCTCTTACATCTCTTATCGTAAGCCACACATGCATTCATTGTGTCAAGCACATTTGCAGGGATGCTAATATCATCGGTTTCAAAACATTTTCTTTATACTTGACCCTGTTTATATACAATGAGAGGGAAAGAGATCCATGTACTTATATCTATATGTTAAGAATTAAGGTTGCAGATGGACATGGGGCCTAGATTCAAGTACTACCTCAACAAAAGTCACTTGGTCCTAATTATCTGCATTCTGTGATGCTCACCTTCCCAATACCATAACGTAAGATGAAATGTGGGCATAAGCAAAGGTGGGGAAAGCTGCCTGTCTATGAAAAGATATAGCATTTGGGGTGTTAAGGGCTTAAAGTTAAATAAGCAGCCATCTAGCTGAAGTGGTTTTCTTGATTTGACTGGTATTGATAACTTATTGAAAATGAAATGTTCTGACTGAAGCCCTTACCTAAAAGACATTTTGTGGGAGTTCATTATCAGCAGGCAAAAGCAAAGCTGGGGCCATGAAGCTGAAGACTTGAATCAGATGCAGGAGAATGCAAATATAACCTCAGACACATTCCACTTGAATGTCAAGAGCATCTCAACAACAGATGTGATCAAGTGAATACGATCGACAGAAAACTGGACCAGCTATAGCATGACATCAATAGTATCATGTATGAAAGAAAAATCCTTCACAAAACAGAAAAGAATGAATGACCTAGCTGGACGCAAAGGAGACTCTGAATCCTGACATTGGTAGAAGCATCCCTAAAGCCAATGGAAGAAACCATCAAGAGCTGAGCAGAACATTTAAAACAGAAGACAAATTACACTATTATAGTGAGATATGCTGCTCAAGGTGAAAATCACCAGTGACAATAGGAGGTCAAAGAGGTGGTAAGAGGAGGCCATTCAGTGCATGTAACAGAGAAAGGAGAGGTGGGAAGGAGCTGAGACCCAGTTAAAGCTTTGTCTCACATAAAAGCAGGAAAAATAAATGCAGAGCCAAATAAATACAGATTCGTTTGGGGTTTCCTCCTGTCGACAGAAAAACTAAACATAGTCATTTCTGCCAAGATCTTTGTTAATAGCTTTGTAATAAAGAGGGGGCTTTTTTTATCCATCACATCATCATTGAGGAGGACAAAAGACTAAGCTTTCGCTCATTTACATGTCTTAGTTTACAGGAGACCTCCCTTAAGTCTACACTCTCATTCTTCCCCTGTGCTTCAGCATCATTTACCTGTCTTTCCCAGAGCAATCTGTTCCACCTTGCTTCCAGGACACCGTGAGATTCCGAGCTACGATCTTCCCCGTGTCCTTTCAAGTTCAACATGAGTATTTGGTGGTCAGAAAATGAGTGTTGGTTCTCAAGAAGGCAGTGGGACTATTCCCTGCATTAGGACAGACTCGGGAGCCTTCGCAGGCAGTGATTATGCATTGGGCTGCTGTGACCTGCATGGTCAGCAGTTTGAAACCACCAGCAGCTTCGCAGGAAAAACACTGGGCTTTCTTGTCCCATGAAGAGTTATCGCACCAGCATTTCTAAGGGGTTGCTGAAAGTCAGCAGTGACTCCATGGCAGTGTGCTTCAGTCTGAGAGGCTGTCAGAAAGTGCTCGACATGTAAGGTCAAACCCAATGCAGACAGAGCTGAAGAATCTTCCTTAGAATTTTTTAAGCGCAAGGAACTGAAGAAGACCACAAGTGCTAGAAGCAAAACAAAACAAGACAGAACAGAACGAATCGAAAGTGCGAATTTCACAATCAAAATTCTATGGTTCCCAATTTTGAAAGATGCTGTTTTGGTTAGGAGCATTTGTGTCATTCCAGATGCACAGAAATCCTATAACCTACGAAGGAAGCACTGTTCTGTCCTGTCCTCCCAAGCCACCACTGTGAAACAAACAACCGCACAAATATGCGATGAAAAATGCAGGGGCCACCAAAACAAGATGAAGGAACACACAGAGTGGGTTTCCTAAAAGAAGGAGACATTCAACCATGACAAGAAGTAGCGTATGAAACAGGGATTCTAGGACAAGACCCTTTCCCTCTGTCCATCCATGGATCTGGTCTCCCACGGAGAGGCCGCTGTGTTCTCCCATCTCCTTACACCAGCCCTCCAAGATCTGTCTCCCTCCCCATCAGCTCCTCGCAACCATTCAGGTAGTTTTCATGTAACTCTCATTCAACTCACAGTTGCAGACGCTGACAAGGCTCCAATTTCAGTCTTGGCCACGGTCCTTGTTGAAGTAGATCCGGTGCATGAAGAATCCAAGAAGGCAGGTCGAACGGCAGACTTCTTCGTCAAGAATGTTGAGCCTGAAAACTTCCAGAGAAGCCAGGAAAATGTTGGCAAGGTTCCGTCTCAAGTCCAGACAACTTCAGGTCAGGTGAAGGGTCCAGGTGCAGAACAAAGCTCCAGAGCTTTCAGAGAGTCCTTTTAAAGGATAAGACCACACCCACCAGGAAGCTATTGCTTCCCCCTCATTGGCTGTTCACAGTAGGTCTCATCATGGAAGTGATGGCATTTCGTGAGATCTCATCAGCCGGGCTGATGCCATCAGAACGGACCAACTCCTGAGAATCCAGACCCAGCCCTGTTCACACAAGCCCTCGGCCATCACCCCTTATGCACTGGGAGGGAGAGGACACAGAAGATGGTGAGGGTTGTGTTGGCGGGTGAGAGGGATTAAGTGAGTGTTTACAAAAATGGTTTTATTGTCCCATTTCTCATACATGCAATACAGTTTTGTCATTATGGATGCTCCTCTTTGTAGCGCACTTCCTGAAGCACAAACTTTTGTCCACTGTAGCTCCTCCGACTTATGAAAAACTTATGAAAAGGAGTAGAAATGCCTCCTTCTCTTCCTACTGACTGTCAATCTTTCCAGGAGTCGATGGCTTCATTAAAGCACATGGACTGGCTGACAAATTTGAACCGGTGACCTGGTGGTGTGCTGACCAATATTTGAAGGACTGACCTCTGCAGAAGGATCCCACACACTGTCTTAAATCTCAAGTGCTCTCAGGATACAAGCATCAACCTAAGAGATTCCATGACTGTAACTCTGTGTGGGAGTAGAAAGCCACATCTTTCTCCCATATATAAAGTGTTCTTTTCTGCTTTTGCAGGGTCATCTTGAGATCCTCCATTGACTCTAAAAGAGTATCCTAAGAGAGAACTTTCCGTGTCCTCTTAGCAATCCTGAGGCACAAGGAGCCCCAGAAGGGAGAACTTACACAGAGCTTGTGTGCTGAAGCAGGTCCTGCAGGACAGCCATGGAGACTGGGTTTCCACCCAACTCTAAGGTGGTGAGCTGGGAGTACTGGCACAGAGCAGGCTGCAAGGCAGTGAGCTCAGGGTCATCGATTTCACAGTCAGCTAAATTCAGGTGGTTCACGATGGCTGAGACCCTCTCTAGCAGTCTTGGGAGGAATTCATGTCTTAAGGAATCCCTGAACATACCACTCATATGCGGGGACTTTAGTTGGCTGGTTCGGGGACAAAAGCACAGGCGGTCAGGCCAGAGTCCAAAGTAATACAGTGCTTTTAAAGAGAGAAACTGCGAATGTGTATGCCACAACTGGGCAGCTGATAGACGTGGTCATTGAGGAAGAAGACTGATTCCAGAACGAGGTGCTGGAGTAATGCAGACTGAGGATATGAGAGGCCAGTTTTGCAAGAAACTTCTCCACTTTGTCCATGGTACATGACACCAGGGGATCTGGACTTATGTGGGACTTACTTGGGAAACATGGAGTGTGCTCTGGTGACCCATCTGGGACAGGTAAGCAGTAAACCAGTTGCGCCTCTGCAGGTCCCATCTGCAGTGGATTCCCACCTCCTGCACAGAATCCATCTGTACCCCATTTAAGATCTCCTCAATAACCAGAAGCTGTGACAGATCTCCTTCAAACGCTAACTCCTGACAGCAGAGGGGTGGCAGGGTCTTTCCACAGTTGACTCTTGTAATGATAATAGTGAGCAATTCATCTGGTACTGATTCAAGAAGGCAAATGCTTGTGAGCAAATACATAGAGGCCAAACAATGAGGCTTCTCTCCTGCTACGGGATCCTTCCCTTTGAGAGTCACAGTGCTGGGCTAGGTTGTCACTGGACGCAATGGATTGGGTTTCAGACCACACTCTCCAAAACTTGGTGTCAGTGTTCAGGCATATATCCACAACGCAGAGTTCACATCCCCTGCGTGGAATCATCTGGGAAGCAGGATATCAAAATATCCTGTTGAGAATGCCAAGCCTTCATGAGAGCCCCTACGGGAACAGGATAAAAAGCCAAGACACTACCGTGGCCTTCGCTGCGTGTCTGTGTCCACCGACCACAGCTGCATGACAGTGGTGGGAAGAGTTCGTGAGTAGCGACTCCAGGACGGCCATGGCTGAGGCCTCATCCTGCCACACACTCTGGATGCCCAGGCCCAGGAGCCTGGGTGGGTTCCTGCTGCTTCTGCTGATCAATCTGCTCCAAGAGCAATCCTGACTTGTGAATGGTACGAGACGTCTGCTCAGACTTCTGGGAGAGCTACACTGGTTGTCCTTGCCCTCCAAAACTGGATCATGGCACCCAGAGCTCCTCAGAAAGGAGCTTTCTGGCTTTGTTACTCCTCTTATCAACTCACAGTCGGAGAGGCTCTCAAGATCCGTGTGAGGCTTACTTTTCAGTCTAGCTACTTCCTCTGCGTACGTTGGCCCTAAGGTTTTCGAACCCAATATGGGCAGGCCGATGATGGACCTCAGCAGCTGGTGAGGTGGATAAATCAAAGATCAGTAGGAAATATGGTCATTGCATATTGAATCAAACCATCCCAAGGCTAACTAACTCTACAGGAAAGGCAAACTCAAGAGGCATAATGGTGCGTTCATCAAATTGAACTTGGAGATCTGTATTGAACTACAACACTCTGGGTGATGGGGTATCTATGGGAGTACAAGAAAGTCTTGTCAATACAATGATGAGTAAAATTTTCTCACGAATCACTAATGAAGACGCTGAAGTAGTTTTCCAATCACTTCAGTATGAAATTGACCCAACATGTAGTCAAGCCACATAGATAATTATTGGTAATTGGAGTGAGAAATTAGGAAACAATGAGGTAGGGAAAACAGTTGGAAAATATGGTCTTGGTGATAGAAGGATTCGTGAAATCACAAGGTAAATTTTGCAAGTATACTTTAGACAAACATTGGTCACATTAAGGCAATCTTGTTGACTGATGAATAACCTGACTCCTTCCCCCCTTTCATGTCAGAGAGTCCCAGTAGTCATTTATTTTAAAATATGCTCCTATGTAATCAAAATTAAAACATTTTAATTAATATCATTGTTCCCTTTAATGTTTTAGACATGATGGTACTATTTTTATTTTATTGACCAGGATGTTGTTATCAAAGCTATACCCTGCAACATTCACTAACTCTAAAGAATAACAGTATTAATTTTCCTGGCTGATTTGCAGAAGCTGGTGCCTTGCGTACTCTCGCTGGGTGGTCTGCAGACCAGCGGCACCATGTAAGGCCATAGCCAGCCCACCAGGGGGATGCTGCCCGGGATGTAGTGGATCTTCTTGTGGTAGAAGAGGAGCCCGTCCACCTCAAAAGGGAAGCGTGTGGCCAGCACCTCACACAGCCTCTTGGGGTGCACTGGAATTTCTGGGCCCCACAAACTAAAAAGGATTGAGCTTTGTTTGCTCTCCCAGGTCGCCTTCCTCGGCTAACTTCACATGCATCCAGTAGAACCAGAAATCAGTGGGGCAGTCATAAACGCGATGTCCCCGCTAACACAACAGGTCCAGAACGTAGTAGGTCTGCTGCACCTCGCTGTGAATGCAGTGCACAATGGTGTCCATGAGCTCTGCCTGCTGCCTCCGGGCAGGAGGGAAGGAAACCTGTCCACACAGTAAACGCTCTTGGTGTAGGTGCTTGTGCAACCCCTGGAGGCCATGATGAGCGCTCTTTTTCCAATGGGGCACAAGACCACAATCCACTCCTGCCCCAAGTCCGCGGGGACATCAATCAGCCACTCAGAGAGCATCAACTGATTGGCAAAGTGCTAGGGGAGTTTCTCGTCAATGTCAACATCCATGTCTTCATCATCTTTCCTGTGTTCCTCCTCCTCACTCTGCACTCCAGTCCAGTCATCTTCAGCCAGCCTTCTGGCCTGGTTCACAGAGGTGAGTCGCTTGTATTTCTGCAGTTCAAATAACGACGGTGCAGCTCATCCTGCTCCAAGGAACTGCACTTGGGCTTGTACTGGGACAGGAGCGGGTGTGAGGCTGCACATCCGTTCAAATCTCGGGACACAGAGAATCTGCTAGCCAGGGCTGGACTCAGCTCTTCCATCATTCCATCAAACTTTTTGAACAAAATAAATGGCAGCTATGCACGACTGACTTTTCCCTATACAATCCACGGAAATCAAGTCCACTACAGAAGTTGGACAAGTGTTTCACTACAAAAGAGACCCTAACACCAAGATAAGTTAAGGACAAAGTGCCTTCGTTTATGAAGGACACAAAGATGCAGACACATTAGGGTCGCCATTCCCATGAAGTCTTCATACCATCAGACTAATCAAACACGGGATTTTACTTCACTAAGTCCTGGAATACAGGGAGCTGTACAAATTCATGAGTAATTGTAAGACCACTAATCACAATAAGAGGGGGATTATGGAAGCCAGAGGAGGACCAAGATTGGGACACATAGTTTATGTTCTAAAGACTTTGGCACTTTCAAATGAAGCAATTGAGCAAGATGCTAGGGTAGGATTCCTGATTATGCAACCTACAGTCCTGTCCATCAAGGACATGCCCAGGGAGCCCTAAAACACTGCTTCTCCCTGGACCATCTTTAGAAGCATGCAAGTAATGCAATTTCCAATGCACCCTACCAGAGGGCAAGATGAACAACTTCATTGTTACATGATCTCAAGGCATTTCCGGAAGTGGTTTTTGATTTGGGGTTTTTGTTTTGTTTTTGACATTGGAAAGTTATGTGTAACATCCAAAAAACTTAGTGCTGAGACATAAGCCCTAACTTAAGAGATTTTGGAGGAGGTCATTATGTGCAGTCAAAAATGAAGCTGGGGCCATGAAGATGAAGAAATGAATCAACTACGTGAGAGCACAAATATAACCTGAGATCCATCCCACATGAATGGCAAGGCCATCTCAAGAACAGATAGGATTGAGTGAACACTAACAGCAGGAAACTGGACCAGCTGTGTGATGACATCAGTAACATCATGTATGAAGAAAGCAAAGTCCACCACAAGACACAAAAGGTAGAATGACAAAAGTGGACATCTAAGAGACTCTGAATCCTGCCATTGGTAGAAATGTAACTAAAGCAAATGGAAGAAATGATGAAAGAATGCTGAACAGAACATTTCAAAGAGCAACTTCAGGAGAAAAATTAAAATATTAACATGAAACATGATGCCCAAGGGGGAATCCTTCAAGTTATAGTAGTGAGTACATCGAGAATGTCATTCGGTAGATGTGGCACAGAAAAGAGAGGTGGGAATAGGCTCACACCCCAAGAAAGCTTGGCCTGACTTTATCCAAAGAAACATAGTCAGACAGGCATTTTCTGCACAGCTTTCAGTTAATAGCTTTGTAATCAAGAGGGTCTTATTCATCCACCAGGTGAGAATTGACCACAGAAGACTAAGCTATCTCTGGTTTACATGTCTAGGACATGTTTGTCTACCCTCCTTAAATTTTCTGTTTTAAGGGTTTGTGGTGGGGGTGTGAGAGGGTTGAATAGTAAGGGTTCAACTTACTCTTCAGACACGAGAGTCTCAGCAGCAGTGCTGTGGGTCCACAAAAATGATGGCCACTAAAACGCCTTGATAATTTAGAAGAGTTGTTATTCAGTTGTCACCCGACATTGAGAATCTAAAAGAAATTCCAGGATTGAAGTCTTGAGTGGATATTTAAGTCCATCATTAAAAGCAAACACTCACTTAGAATCTGTCTATAATTATTAAGCAAGCACAAGGTTTGCACTAAAGTGCATGCTCTCAAACAAAGAGTAAAAGGAGCTTCTTGCCACAGTCAATGCAGATGAATGGAAACCACACAGGACAGAGTAAACCACCCCTGTGGGATTCCACGACTGTAATTCTGAATGGGAGAAGAAAGCCCCATCTTTCTCCCCTATTTAAAATACAGGTATCACTGAATGGGCCATTCCATTTCACCTCAGTGGACGGGATCACCTACTTGGGGACCACTATTATATGTCTTTATGGGAGCAGGCTCTCATCACTCTGAACTGGAAACAGCGGTGGTTCTGAAAACTCCAACAGTTGATTAATAGATGAATAACTCCACACTGGAGCCCATCCCCCAAACTGACACCCTTCTTTACCTGCCACACTACAGAGAATCATGATCTCAGCAAGATGATACATTTATAAAGAGGACCTGATGCAAAGGGCTTAAGTGGAGAGCAAATGCTTTGAGAATGATTGGGGCAGGGAATGTGCGGATGTGCTTTATACAATTTATGTGTATATATATGTATGGATTGTGATAAGAGTTGTATGAGCAGCTGATAAAATGTATTGTAAAAAGATGATACATTTAATGAACCATTGCACAAAAGCAAGCTATTAAGATGCATCAAGTCCCTGAATAGGTACTGAGTTGTGAAGGAGATAGAGGGTAAGCACAACCCCCTGATCTGTTTACCCTGATTAGACTGGGTAGAGCAAATATATTTATATGTTCATAATGCAATATTGAATGCACTCAAATCACATAGGCCTCAAAGAAAGACAAGTTTGGAATGCCACACCTCAACCTCTAGGACCTTCCCCACTTAGCACCTCAGAACTATTTAGAGAATTTTCCTGTAACTCCCTATTTCAAATCACCATTGGAAAGGTTAACAAGGCTCAGATTTTAATCTTGACTCTTATCTTTGATAAAGTATTTCCAGTGGGTGATGAATCCAAGATGGCAGGTCAAAGGACAAACTTCTTCCCAAGGGTGTTGAGACCAACAATTTCCATAGATACAGAGATAATGGCAGGATTAGGTCTCAAGTCTCCAAACATTCAGGACAGAGGAAGGGTCCAGGCCCAAAACAAAGGAGAGAGCTTTCAGAGTCATTTTAACTCATAAAACCACACCCACAAGATAGCTAGCTTCCCCATCATTGGCTGTTCACAGTAGGTCTCAGCAGGGAAGTGATGGTATTTTTGGTCATTTTATCCACCAGGCTGATGCCATCCTAACAGAACACACCCTTTGCGTCCAGACCCAGCCCTGTTGAGATAAACTGTCAGCCATCAAACCTCACCCCCTGTGATTGATAGTACATAGAACATTTTGAGGAGATGTGTCAGCAGATGAGAGTGGATTAAGCAATTGGTTACAGAAATGGCTCTAGTCCACAGATTGTCACATATGCAAAATAATACCCTTATTGATATTCATTTGTGTAACTCATTTCCCATAGCACAAACACACTTGTACTGTGTCTCTTCCAACATAGAGCCAACTTATGGGAAAGAGTAAAAGTGCCTCCTTGGCTGCCTACAGACTGTTGATCTCTCCAGGGGTAGATGACCTCATCAAGCCCCACAGATTGCCGGGTAGGTTGGAATGAGTACCCTGGTGGCAATCAGCCCAATGCTTTACCAAGCATGCCACATCAATTGCATTTATCTGGAGCACTGCAGGGATGATTGGATCACATTGGGCATGTTTAAAGCATGGACCTCTTGAGAAGAGCACAGTATATTCTCTTCTCAACGGCTCTTATGTAAGAAGCATTACCAATTAGGGTTTATAAAACAAGGAAACATCATTTTCTTACTGTTTAGGTAGGTGGAATCCAACTTCAGGACCTCACCTGGAAGATAAGGTTCTCTCCCCGTGGGTTCTGAGGTACCTTCCTTATATCCTTGCAACATCTGTGGGATGCTAGATCCTGGCCAGACTTTCTCTCCCATCTGCATCAGGAAGTGCTTCAAGTCTGGCTGCCTTCCAGCTAGTTGGGTTGCATCATTTGCATTTGGTAGGATGTGTGCTTGTTCTTCCAATCCTAAACTTCCACTCCAAACAGAGATGCTTACATACTTTCCACACTGATGAAATTCGTGACCTCAGCAAGTTGACACAGATCTTGTACCCTTGCACATAGGCAAGTTATAAAGACGTATCAAGGACCCTCAATGGGTATGGAGGTGTGAAAGATAGAGGGCAGTGGTTCTCAACCGTCCTAATGCGCGACCCTTTAATAGAGTTCCTCATGTTGAGGTGACCTGCCCAACCATAAGATTATTTCCCTTGCTACTTCATAACTGTCATTTTGCTATTGATATGAATTGGACGACCTCTAAAAAAGGATCCTTTGAGACCCCAAAGGGGTCAAGACACACAGGTTGAGAACCTATGTATTATAGAAGGTAAGCAATACACTCTAATTTTTGTATTGTTTCTATTGAGCAGAGCAAGTAAATACATAGGTGAATAATACAACATAGAACACATTCACTTCACCCAAAATGGAAACATGACTAATTGCAATACATGTAAGGTTTTCACAAACATAAATCCATTCTTTACTAATATCCCTTGTAGAAGGCTAAACGTAGGGGACTCCCTGTAGGAGATGACTGTATCTCTTTGTCATCATTGTACATTTGGAGTCCTGGCTCTCCACCTCCTATGTGTTTAGCCCAAGATGTTTCCAGACAGTCTGAGACTTCTCACATGAACCACCTGGTCCAAACAGGAGGCAAATCAGTGCAGGCTGAGCAGTTCCAGCTGCAAAACACTGCCACACTGTGGACACAGTCTTGTTGCACCCGTTTGAAGATATCCTCAAAAAGAGCAAGTTAAGGTGAAGTGTCAATAGACCCTGGCTGCCTCCAAGGCAGAAACTGTGCATGATAACAAAGTATGGATAGCCATGAGAAGGGGCATTCCCAATACTTCGTCGTTGAATGGTTAAGTGGATCAAGAAAAAGTTGTGGCAACATAGCAAGGAAGCAGTGCTCAATTTCTATTGAGGAAGGGTATGCCAAACGGACAAGTATATATACTTTTATTTGTGTTTATAATATTATAACATAACATTATCTATATATAAAGAAGTATAACCAGATTGCTCCTTACAGATGTGGATGATGGGACGTCAAGCTACATATTTTGGACCTGTTTTGTGGAGAGATCAGTTCCTGAAAAGGACAGAGAGACAAAAGCAGGCCATTGACGTGATGGATTGACAGAGCAGCTGCAACGAAGGCCTCACACTTACACACGGTTGTGAGGATGGCGCAGAGTATGCAGTCTTTCCCTCTCTCCTGCGCGGGTCCCTGTGCGTCGGAGCCGACTGAATGACGCTAAAAAAAACAATGTCTGCCATAATCGAATTCACGTGGTTTCCTGTGACATAACAGGACTGTTCACATCATGCTCCTTTTTTCAGCGGGAAATCTTGGGATGGGAAAGGCTAGATTAGCTGCGTCCTTGTCTTCTGATCCCAAGGAATTCAGTCGGGCGTGGTTAATCTGCAGATGATTTCAGTCTTTCTTTCTTTTTTCTTAAAGTGTCGTCCAGACTGTGTGCTCAGGATCTAGGCTCTAACAAAGATAAGATGTTGGAGAAGATTCTTATCAACAGTCAAACTTTTTTAGGATTATTTGTTTTACCAGTTTCATTTTCACTCTATCCAAAATGTGATACGATTCAATAAGATCAAGGAAGAGCTGTACCTCTGCCTTCAAATTCAATTCTAGAACATATTCTACAGACCCTGTAGTACTTGCTCGTGTACTTTTCTTGTTGGTTTCTCCAAATGAAGTAATTATATACAAAACAGAACACTCCCATTCCACAACTTCAGCGCCAGGTCTCCGGGTCACGGAATATGGGAGGTTGGGCACCAGGTCCTGCTGCTTGATAGGTCCCAGGTCTGGGAGCTCTGGCCCGGCTAGCATGGTTGGACTTGTGGTGGAGGCTCGGGATAGCTGCCTACCCGCTCCAAGCAGGGACAGGAATTGGCCCCCTCAAGCCCTGTGCTAGGCTGCTATCCTCACCGGTCCTTGTTAAAACTACCAGGCTAGGCAGCTGACACCTTGTGCTGCCCAGACTCCCCAGGCTCAGCTCATAGCTCTTACCTCTTGGCATTTGGCAGCTGGTTCAGGATGGCGGGAGGCCCGGCCCGGTGGCTGCCCCTAGTCGATGCTTCTTTACTTCCTCCATCAGGGCCGCCACCTCCTTCTGGTCTCCCTCCTGCTTCTGCCTCTGCTGCACCTCTGTCAGGTTGCTGCATCACGACCTTGAAATCCACGTGGGCCTGCCGCTGGTCAAGCCGCTGCAGGATCTCCCGCACCTCCATCTCCAATTGGGAGTCCTCGGTGCGCCTCCCCATCACCTTCACGGGGTCCTCCGGCTCCTTTGGCACCCTCTCTTCCTGATGCGCCTCAGCCTGCAAGTTACACCAGGCTCCAGCTGCAGGGCGTCGTCTGTGCTCTCGGGGTCTGTCTTGAAGGTCAACTCCTCCCCACAGTGCTTGCACTTGATGTAGAAGCAGGAGATGGTCAGGCCCGCGTAGTCCTCATGGTTCACCGTCTCTTTGCGCGCACTGACCTTCGTGCCCTTGTAGACATACTCTCCGCACGTCTTACATTTCATGTGGAAGGGGATCCTCAGTTGCACCTTATACAGCTGGTACTTGGGCATCATGAGCTTGGGGATCTTCTTGGGGTGCAAGTCTGGTCGGCAGTATTTGCTCAAAACTCTTCACTCCTGACAATTCAGCCTCTTTCTCTGCTCACAAGCACTGGAGAACTCGGAAGGCTCGGGTTTTATTCTCAATTCCACAAGGCTCAGAGTACTTCCGGTGACGCACTTCCGGTGACGCAAAGGCGTTGACGTATTCATTTTTTCAACTGCTTTATGTGGATTTAGGAATTCCCCGCTGAGATGGATGATGAACGGGGTAGGATGCAACAATTGGGGGGGGGGGGTTCCGCGGGAAGACATGGATGATCGTGCTCTGCATCGAAGAAGGTACTTCATGGAAGACTAATCTATGGAACTAGGTTTTGAAGGATAAGTAGGAATTTTCCAAGTTACTGAGGACACGGACATTTGGACCACAGTAACAAAAATCTAGAGATGATTAACCAGCAAGTGTTTCTTCCATTATGCACTGCCTGAGTTCTCTCTCTGTGATTGGAAGCTATTTGCTGAAGTGTGGGGGCTTCTGTGTGTCTATGATTCTGGAAGCTATGTCACCAGCATTTGAAAATACAGCGATGAATTCCAAGTGAACGGGTTTCAGCTGATCTTAGAGACTAAGAACAGACAAGAAGGCAGGAGGAAATGGTCCCCTTCTGAGGGATTAGACACTGAAGAGTAGCAGACATGTGTCTGATATAGAGCCACGGATACGATGAGATGCTGCCACTGAAAAGTAGCTGAAGTGTGACTGGGGTGCGGTTGACGCTAATGATGAGGATCGAGCAGTTTGCTGGGCTTTCAATTACTGATGGTCCTGGACTCCGCAGGAGGAGAATCACCTCAAGGGATGCTGAGTGGTGTTCAATCAGGAAAGGTGGTCATTATCATATTCAGAATCTGAATTCTGCTCAAATGTGTAATAAAGTTGATTACATGAGGAACAATGTGGCCTGAGGATTGGGAGAAGACACACTATAAACCTATGAAATGGAGACCATACAAGCCAGCTCGATGGAAAAGGAAGAATCGCTTGCAGTACTTTCTGAGGCAGATTAAATAGTGCAGCTTTCAGTACGGAGAATAATTCATGAAGAAAGCAAAAATTCTCATAACTAGATCAGAAACAGGACGATAAAAAAGGGAAAGATTAAGTTATCCAGAGTCCCAATTCACAGAAATCTATACTCAATGCTCAGAGACACAACTGTTAAGAAATATGGTGATCTACTACATTGGTCTCTAGGCTATCTACCCACCACTGCTCTCTGACCACCTGTCGTCTCCATCACTTGCTCCACCTCCAACCCCTGTATTCATCAGTTTCCATCGCTGTTGTTCGGTGCTACGTAATCCTTTCTGAGTCATACGGAGCAATGGGCAACAGAAGGAAGCACTGGCTGGTCCTGCACCACCGTCAATGTGTTCTGAAGTTCAGTTCATTGTTTCACGCCATGTGGCAGCCCATCTGGTTCATGGTCTTCTTATCCACTGGCCCTCTAATTTACCAAGCATGGTGTCTTTTTCCAGGGATGGCTCTCTGCAGATAACTTGGCAAAAGAATGTAATACAAAGTATCTTCATTGCTGCGCCTAAGGAATATTCTCTTTGTCCGTCGTGGGTCCATGATAAATTTAAAATTATTATTATTTTCACATCTTACACTGTCTGCTCTCTCCCCTCACCCATTTTTCAGTTGTTCACCTCCCACAGGGGTGGGGTGGGTTATACATCCATCCTTGTGATCGGCTGCCACTCTCCTTCACTTCTGCCCACACCTCACCCCTACCCTAATGGTATCGCTAGTCCCATGATTGTTCCTGAAGTTTTATCTGTCCAGGGTTCATTGTGCTGAGAGCTCTCATCTGTCCCAGTGCCTTCCTGAAAATAGTCAATCCCATATTTCCATGGGGGAGAAAAATGTGGTTTTGAACTGTCAACTTTCTGGATAACAGCCCAGCACATAAGTTGTTACACCATTAGGGCTCTAAAATATATACAATTACATCACTACAAACTACAGAAAATCCTATCGCATCCAAGCAGACAGAGAGAAAGCCCCACCACAAGTAGTTGAGATAAGCACAAAAGACAAGAGAGACAGCTGCTGCAGGAACCGTGAGTGCAGAAAGATACAGGGGTGATGAGCCTCGGCGTCCTTATACCCTGTTGATGTTGAGTACAGCAACCAAGTGCACTCTGACGACTGCACCCTGTATGCACTCAGCCCATGCAACATAGGAAGACATATGTTCAAGCTCTGAACTCCTGGTTTGCATATCGATACAAACACTGGCAACAGCCCACCCTGTCCATCATAGGCAGTCATCCATCTCTGATATCTGAGGTCATCAATGATGTTTGAAGCAGATAAATTCGTCCTTCCCTGTGGAGCACCTGGTGGGATTATTCTATAGATCTTGTGCTTATCTGCCCAGTACTTTCTTCAAAGCCCCACCTGGGATAAGGTGCTATGCAACGATGCAATAGGGTTCCCCAAATGACATCAGGAAATAACTGAAGTATCCCCTAGGAGCATGACTGAAACAAGGCATCCTGGTACTTGGGAAGTTTGCCAAAGCCCAGCTTTGAACGGGGTAATATTGGAGGAGATAAAAAGGGAGACCAGTACCCCCAAATGTGGATGCCCATTTCTGCTCAGTGTGCAACCTCAAACCATGTCATGAATAATTAATGTTCAGTAAACCTGAAAGAGAAATCAATGCCACAATGAATGGCTTTACGGAGAGATGTTTATTTGAACGCAGTGTACAGAAATTTACACGTGTCTTTGAACAATGGGTTTCAGTTGGTTGGAAGGAAAGGGGCTGGTCTCTTCTCGACAAGGGAGGTTCCTGAATTTCTTGGAGAGTTTGCTAGGTCGTGGAATCCAGGTTGCACTGAATCGAGAAGGAGGCCAAGGCCAGAGCTTCAATTCCAAAAACATGGTGCTGTCCTGTCATCCTTTATTGAGGGGGGTCAGCATCCAGTCTGCTGGAATCTTTCTTTCAATGCCTTCTACAAGGCACGTGTGAAGCAAGTGAGGGTGGACTTGGGTGAGGGTGATATCTGATGCATCCTGAAATCTTCACATCTGAAGGCGACTTTATCACAGAGAAGATTCATGATCCTCGTGTACCTCAAGAAGAAATCACTTAGGCATAGGGAACATGAACGCTTTACATATGGGTAAGGCACCCACAGCTGGACGTTTTGGATTGACAAGATAGCATGAAGGAGATGATGGAATCAGCTGTCCATTTGGATGAGGATGGCATGCAATGATCTGTTAGTACCTCTGTGGTTACAGAATTCTACAGAATTGACCCCGTTGGGCATCAGGATCACCATCAAATCATCCATGACAGGGAGGAGAGCTTCCAAGTCCAGCTTTCCTTGGGGGCCCACGTAGCAATGCAGTGGGACAGGGAGCTCCAAGAACTTGCACTGAGGGGGTGTGTGCTGCAGCAGCTCCTGCAGAACATCCCAGGACACGGAGTTTCCACATAACATCAAGGTGACCAGCTGGGAGCAGCGGCCCAGTGCATTCTGCAAGGCCCTGAGGTCAGGGTCTTGGATCCCACAGCCAGCTAAGTTCAGGTGCATAAGGGTGGTGGAGACAATCTCTAGCAGACCCGGAAGGAATGCATAACTTGAGCTAGGCCTGAATACACCACACAATACCAGGGTCCTTAGGCGGCTGGTACAGGGGCATAAAGACAGGTAAGTCAAGTCCTCGTCCAAAAGCACACAATCAGTCAGGCTGAGGGTCAGCAAGGGAGATGGCAAGCGTGTGAGCAGCCGGATGAGGCAGCCCCTGGGCAGGCAGGCAGAGTCCAGGAAGAGGTGCTGGAGCTGATGCAGATTGAGGAGCTGAGAGGTGAATTGGGCAAGGAGTTGCTCCATGTTGCAGTTTTTGCCGCAGTCCTTGCAACCCAAGATGACTTCACAGAGAAAGAGGGTCTGCAGGTGAGCCATCTGAGCCAAGTAAGGAGCAATCGGATTGAGGCTGTGCAGGTCCCATTTGCCATGAATTTCCACCTCCTGGACACAGTCCAGCTGCACCATCTTCAGGATGTCCCCCAGAATGTGAAGTTGTGGGAGAGGTCCAAGAAACGCCACCTTCCTGCAGCACAGCGTTGGCAGGGCCTTCTTCTGCTTGACCCTTTCAATCAGGAAGGTGAGCAGTACATCTGAGGTAGCTTCCTCAAACCACAGGTCTGTGAGCACCTCCACGGAGGTCAGGGGCTGGTGCTTCCCTCCTGATCTGGAATGGGGTCCTTTTTCCATCTGAATTCTGCGGGGTGTGTCCTTAGGCTCTTCTGATGACATCACAGAGTCATTAGATGGGGCTCCAGCCCAGACATGCCAGAAGTTGGTGCCAGTGTGCAGCTGTAAATCCAACACTTTCAGTTTGCATCTCCTGTGCTGAGCATTCTGGGCAAGCAGGATGTCAAGGCCATCGAGTGCAGCCTTTAAGATGAGCTCTCGAAACACACAATCCTCCAACAGAGCCCCAAGTGGGAGCTTTGTGAAGGGCCAGTAGTGCACCATGGCCTTCACCACCTCACTGTGTCCCTTGGCAATGGCTGCCATGAACAAGGGAGGGAAGAACTGTGTGGGCAGCCACTCAAGAGCGGCAATGGCTGAGGCCTCATTCTGCAACACGCCCTGGATGGCCATGTCCTGGAGCCTGGGTGGGTTCCTGCTGCTCATGATGATCAGTCTGCTCCAAGAGGAATCCTCACCTGTGGATGGGAAAACAGGTCTGCTCAGATCTCAAGGAGAGCCACTCTGTGGACCCCGCCATCCGACAACCTTATCCTTCTCCCATGTTCTCCTCAGAACCATTTACAAGTAGAGGGCTTTCATGTTAATGATACATATTTCACGCACAGTGGCAGGGACTGAGAAGACTCAGATTTCATTCCTGACTCTTACCCTTGAGAGACAGTGGCTGACGAATCCAAGCTGGGCAACTCAGATGACAGGCTTCTTCTTCAAAGGACGTTGAGACTGACAACTCCCAGAGAAGCAGGAGGGATGGCAAGATTCTGTCTCAAGTTCCCAAACCTTCAGGTCAGAAGACTGGCCTAGGAGAGAACAAAGATCATTAGCTTTCAGAGAGTCCTTTTAAATCATACGACCACCCCCACAAAGACACTATCTTCACCCTCATGGGTTGATCGCAGTAGGGCTCAGCATGGAATTTTGGCTTTTTGAAATCTGCTCAACCTGGCTGATGCCATCAGAACTGACCAACCCCTGAGAATCCAGCCCCAGCCCTGTTGACACAAGCCCTCAGCCATCTCTGTGCACACTGTGAGTGAGAGAACTTGGAAAACTTTGAGAAGCATGTTAGTAGATTAGAGTGGATTTAGCAATTGTTTCCAGAAAAGGCTGTATCACCAAGATTCTCATATGTGCAATATACTTTTTATTTTGCATTTTCATCTGTGTAGCTCATTTCCCAAAGCAAAACCTTACACCCACTGACTCTCTTCTGACTTTGAGAAACCTTATGGAAGCGAAATGCCTCTTTGGGTTCCTAAGGACTGGCAATCATTGCAAGAGAGCCTGGGCTCATGTATCATCACAGATCAGATTTGAACTGCTGACCTCACGGGGGGGAAACCCAAAGCCCAACAAAATATGCCACCGAGATTGCATCCCTCTCGAACACAGTAGGGATTCGTGGACCCCACTGGGTGTCTATGCAGCATTGCTCTCTGGAGAAGAGTCCAGCACGTTCTCTTAGATTTCAAGGGAGATTATGGGAGTAGCGTCACCAACTGGGGGTCTTAAAACCCCCAAGATGAGCTGTCTTATTGTTCATTTGTATACAATCCAAATCCAGGACCTCAGCTCATGGATAGGTTTCTCTCCCTGTGTGTTCTGGCCCAGTTCCTTGTCTTCTTGCAAAATGTCTAGGCTTGACTTGCCTAGGGATCACTGCGTCTCTGAACATCAGCCTTAATGAGCTCAGGAGCTTCACCAAGCAGGGGCTGCAGGTCTACAGAGGCACCCAGATCCAAGTCACCTGTCTTGCTGCAGACAGATCCTGCTTCTCTCTGCCAACTTTTCTCCAATCCCTAGCTGGGTCAAAGGTTCTGAATTCACACCCCAGGAACCTCTGCTTATATCAATCTGGTAAAGATTAAGAAAGGATTAAGGATTGCTATCCTACACAGAATCTTTTCACCCTGGACCAGCTTCCTACAGGATCCCATCATAGCAGATCCAATCAAAGATACCACAGTTTAATGTAATAAAGGAAATAAACTGAATCCAGTGTCATTTCATGCTATACCCCCTCATGGCTATACTGTAGAACATGTTACAACTGCTCTCTAGTCCACTCAAGGTTACATATCACAAGCTTGTACACTTATTAGCCCTCGTGTGAGCCGTCTTCTTAGGAAAATAGAAAAGTTACTCATACATTTTCTGGTCATTGAAACCTTTTGTGGGAAAGCTGAAATAAACTGCCCCTACGTATTTCCAATGCTATAATTCTTAATTAGAACAGAAAGCCCCATATATAAAGTACAGGCATCTCTTTTGCAATGAATGGGCATTCCCATTTAACCTCAGTGGGAAGAATGACCTACTTTGGTTAACGCTGCTGTATGTCTTTCTGGGAGCAGACTGCCATCGGTGTGAACTGCAGAGTTTGGTGGTTTTGAAGCCTCCAACCCTTGATTGATGGAGGAATAAGCCCACACTGGAGCCCAACTCCCAAACTGACATCCTTACATACCTGCCACGCTACGGAGCACATGGACCCAGCAAGTTGATACACATAATGGACCATTGCACAAAGACAAGATATTAAGACACATCAAGTCCCTGAATAGATTCTGAGGTGTGAAGGGGATTGAGGGTGAGCACGACACCTTAATCTGTTTATGCTGCTTATATGGTGTAGAGGAAACACATCCAAATGTTCAAAACACAATATAGAAACACTCACTTCACGTAGGTCTCCAAGAGGGCCAAGATGGGTACCCCGTGTACAAACGCCTAATTCCCTCCCGACTTCATTCCTCAGAACCATTTAGAGAATTTTCTGCTTACTCCCTATTTCAACTTTCAGTTCCAGATGCTGGCAAAGCTCACATTTCAGTCTTGGACTCTTACCGGTAATCAAGCAGATACAGTGGATGATGAATCCAAGATGGCAGGTCCAATGGCAGCCTTCTTCCTCAAGTGTGTTGAGACTGACAACTTCCAGAGAAGTAGGAACGATGAAACGATTCTGTCCCAAGTCCCCAAACCTTCAGGTCAGTGGAAGGGTCCAGGTCCAGAACAAAGCTACAGAGCTCTCAGGGAGACCTTTTAAATCATGAGGCCACACCCACAAGGTAGCTCTCTTCCCCCTCATTGGCTGTTCAAAGTAAGTCTCAGCTTGGAATTGATGGCATTTTATGAAATCCCATCAACAAGGATGATGCCATCGTAAAGAACCAACACCTTAGAATCAATACCTGGCCCTGTTGACAGAAACTCTCAGCATCACACCTTCCCCACCGAGACTGAGACAACATAGAAAATTTTGAGGAGTGGGTTAGCTGCTGAGAGTGGATTAAGCAATTGGTTACTGACATGGCTCTAGAGCCCAGAATCTCACATGTGTGACAGGGTTTTGTCCTTATGGATATCCATCTGTGTAAGTAATTTCCCAAAGCACAAAATTACTTGTATTCTGTGCCTCTTCCAACTGGGAGTCAACTATGGGAAAGAACTGAAGTGCCTCTTTAGCTTCCTAATGACTGCCGATGTCTCCAGGAGTAGAGGCCTCATTAAGTCCCTCAGATTGGCTGAGAGCTTTGAACCAGTGACTTGGTGGTAAGCACCCCAGTGGATTACCAAACACGAGACCTCAATTGCATGTCCGTAGAGCACAGTAGGGATTATTAGATCATACAGGACGTGCTTTAAGGATTGACAAATGGAAAGAGCCCTGTACATTCTCTTCTCAAGTGCTCTGATGGGAGAAACAACACCAATTAGGGTTCTTAAAACAACCAACGTTAATGGTCCGTCTATTTAGGTAGCTGGAATCCAAATCTAGGGCATCACCAGCAGGAGAAGACTCTCCCTGTGTGCTCTGGGGGGTCTTCCTTTTCTCTTTGCAACATCTCTGCTCCGGACCTCCTTTGACGACCAGTGTGTGTTTGGGTCTCAGCCTTAACTTGGGCCAAGGAGGTTCACCAGGCAGGAACCGCACGTCCAGAGAAGCTCCCTGGTCTAGGTCTCCTTTCTTCTGCTATTCAGTTAAACACTTATCAATAGTACGGTCCCGGCTTTCCTTTGGTTGCTCTATGCTTCATATGCTTTTGGGCAGCCGCTGGTTTTAAGTAGTTCCAGGTCTGGGTGTATGAGGTCTGAGGAAGCATGAGGTAGCATTTAATAGATTATATTATCTGACCCATCTGCTTCTCTCATTTTGTTAACTTTAGAATTAGTCCATTGACCTTGGGTGAGGTTATTGATATATATATTCTAGAAATTTTGCCTTATGTTTGCACATGTTGTGTGAGAGTGTGTAAGTGTATTGTGTTAAGCTTCCTTGTTCTTCATGTATAACATTTTTGCGTGGGGTGTGGCTCTCCATGTGTGTGTTGGTGCTTGTGAGGAAATGTTGGCTTCAGACTTGTGTGTGGTTGTCACTGATATTTTTCTCACAGTATATCATGTTGTGCTTTTTGTGGTGGTGGTGTTGTATTTTGATTTCATTTCTTCTTGATTGTGAATTTTATTTCTCCCTCTTATTAGATCAATATGTTTTCCAGGAAACAGAATGATAATCTCATTACAGAGAAAAGTACCAATCACATATGAGGGGAAACACAAGAATTCCCAGACTAGAAGTGCAGTTCTTTGCCCCGTGGCTTTGCTGGGTTGGAATGGGCTTGACGGCCAAGAGTGAGGTTGGGGACAGTGACCCATCTTTGTGTTGAGAGATCAGGCTTCGTCCATCACAATTAGCCTTTGTAATAATCACTTACAACAAAATCCTGTCCGTAGTCCCCTCTACCTTTCCTTTCTCAGAACAGTCGTGATACTCAGCAGTTTCTCATTAAAAACCCATGGTTTGCTGAGAGATCTCAATTAATTCACTGCAGCACATAGAATTTTAAGGGATTAAGGGTTTTGACTAAGATCTTTAATCATTTCACAGTGATAGGAGCACCACCACCCTGAAGTAATTGTCTTATTATGGTGTGTGAAGCCCAAATTCAGGGCATCTACCTGAGGAGAATGCTCTGTCTTCTTTTGGGTGTGGGACCGGTTCCCAGTATACTGATAGCATATGAGAGTGTGACCTGACTCTGAAATCTGACTGTATTTTAGCATCTGGCTTTACCTGGGTCTAGGTAGATCACTGGGAAGGGATTGCCAATCCAGAGTCACACCCTGATCCACACCCCTTGCCTGGCTGCAGACAGCTATGTAGTCTATCAGCAGGGTGTTCTGTCCTTGAATTCCATGAGAGATGAAATTTAGTTTAGCCACACCCCAGAGAAACTCGCTTCCTTTCTATTTCCTTGGGGTTGTGAAGGGATGAGTGCTTAGATATGCCAGACACAGCTGCCCCATGGAGCTCCTGACCTCCCCATCTCCTTTCTTTCTGCAGGGAGATCAGGCTTCTCTCTGCTCACTTCTCTAAAATCACTTGGGAGTTAGAAGTTTCAGGATTGACACCTCAAGAAACTCCCCCGACATCCACGTGACATAAATTGAGGAGATGCTAAGGAGTACTATCCCACCCTGATCCTTCTACTAAGGAATGTCTTTACACAGTATTCCATTATAACAGATCCATTCATGGAAGCCACATTATTTCACAAAACAATAACACAAGCCAAACTCAGGTGCAAAGGCAATGAGGACAGAAAAATATAGGGAATGACAAGCCTCCCGTGTCTCTATACCCTGTTTATGCTGAGTAGAGCAACTGAATGCACTCGGATGAACACATCCTGGAATGCATGCAGCTCCTGCAAAACAGAAAGGCTGATGTTCAATCCGTGATCTTCTGGTTTGGATCCCAATAGATAAACCATTGATACAGTGCAGCATCCCATGATGTGCAAGACCCCTCCATGGTTTCTGAGGGCGTAATTAGTGCCTGGAGCATGGAACATGTACTTCTCTTTGGAGCACCTGGTGGGAGTACCCTGTAGATCCGTTCCAGGATCCCACGTTGTCTCATAAAAAATAAAATACACCAAACTCAGCGAGATTGCATCTGTTCCACCTCCTTTCCATGCTGCAGGACACATCAAGATGGATCCCTAGTTGCCTCCCGGCTGAACTTGACCGGTTCTCAATCGATGAATCGCGACCCCTTTAGTGGTTGAACGATCCTTTCACAGGGGTTCCCTAAGACTATTGGAAAACACATATTTCTGAAGGTCTTAGCAACAGAGACACCGCTCCTCTATTCATCCCCTCGGTTGTTTGTCCACATGCAGATACGCCCACATACTAGTGCCAGGTGTGAAGACAGTTACCAGGAATAATTGCAAACTATGTAAGGATTCATCAAGCATAAATTCATTCTTCCCTACTATCCCTTGGTAGAAAGATAAACTTAGGGGACTACCTGCAGGTCAGTGGTTCTCAACCTTCCTGATGTTACGACCCTGTAATAGAGTTCCTCATGTTGTGGTGACCTGACCCTCCAACCATCAAATTATTTTCGTTGTTACTTCCTAAATGTAATTTGCTACTGTTCTGCATCATAATGTAAATATCTGATAGTCGGGATGTATTTTCATTGTTTCAAATTGAACAGAATTAAACACAATTAAAGCACAGTGATTAATCACAAACAATATGTAATTATGTATTGTGAAATATTTATGTGTTTTCCGATGGTCTGAGGCCACCCCTGTGAAAGGATTGTTTGACCCCCACAAAGATTGCGCCCCACAGGTTGAGAACAGCTTCTGTAGGGGATGACTGTATCTGTCTGTTGGCATTGGATCAAAGTCTTTGTCACCATTCCACATTTGGTGTCCTGACATTTCACCTCCTGCTCCCTCAGGAAATGTGTTGAGTCCAAAATATTTCCAGAGAGTCTGAGACGTCTCACATGAACCATCAGGTCCAAATAAGAAGCAAACGAGTCCAGGCAGAGCAGTGACAGCTACAAAACACTACCACACCATGCACACTGTCTTGTTGCAACAGTTTGAAGAAATCCTCAAAAAGAGCAAGTTAAGGTCTGTAGGAAGCATCCAGCTGACCAAGGTGTTTACTAATGGGTGACTATTTAGTCCCCTGAGCCTCTGTGTCTCTGCAGACAAAAATGTTGCACACTGACTATTTGTGACTTTGCTGCTAAAAAGCATTGAGGGATAACTCAGTTAATTAGGATCCCTTTGAGGCTCTCTTGAATCTTGCATATTCCTGTGATTGTCTTAGAACCTAGTGCTTTTATTATTCTAAGGTTAAGAAACTGTGACTAGTTAAGTTACATTTGCATAGATAAGAGTTTAGGAATGTTTAAGTGCTTTGATGTTTGCTTTGTAACCAAGTCCCTGTGTAAGAAGAGTATATATACCAAGCTTCCAATATACTGGAGACTTCAGTCCATTGGATTGGAATCCTCCCTATACCTTGCTTTATACATAACTCTTTCTTTTCCTTTCATCTGCACGCCTCAGTTCAAACCCAGCTTGATGCGGGATAGCTGGTCTAATCCCCCGCAAAGGTCCAGTCCCAATAGAGTTCAGCTGCCTCCAACAGAGAAAAGGTGTGCTTCATCACCAATTAGGGATACCGATGAGAAGAAGGGGCATTCCAAAACACTTCATCGTTGCACGGTTACGTGGATGAAAAATCGTTTGGGAACACAATGAGGAATTAGTGGATGATTTCTAATCAGCGCAGGTGTGCCAAAAGGACAAGCATATCTATCTTGAAAGAAATGTGACCAGATTGCTGCTTACAGGCTTGGATGATGGGATTTCAATTGACATAATTTGGACAGGTTTTGGGGAGGGATCATTCCCTGGAGAAGCACAGGGAGACTAAAGAAGTCCCTTGATGTGATGGATTGATGGAGTGGCTGCAACAAGGGTCTGAAACTTACAGTCGTGAGGATGGAACAGGAGTGTGCAGTCTTTCCTTCTGTCGTGCATGGGGTCCCTGCGCATCAGAGGTGACTCAGTGACACAGAACAACAGCGACGTCGGCCATCATTGAATTCACACTGTTCTCTGAGAGATAGCAGGACTGTTCGCATCCCTCCATGGTGATTACAGGGCATTCATGGGGAGTGTAATTTACCTGTGATCAGCGCAAATGGGCTGTGTGCTTCCCCTGTCAGCTCTAGTCTACTACAAAGCAGGTGTGCACAACTGAAGCTGTGATGCGATTCCATCATATAGCACAGGGTTATATTATTTAGAATCAATGGATTGAATGGAAGTTGTGGAACGTAATGGGCACTGATTTAGAAGCTTGCTTCTTCGGACGTAAAGCTTTAAGAACCCAGACATTGTTCTTTTGAGGTCCAGGCACCCACGAATTACTACGTTATACTATGCTATTGCACTTGTATCTTCAGAGATCCCTTCTCTTGAGGAAGTGGAGCATCAAGCAGGAAGATGTCCTAAAAGCTGACTGTTCTTAGAATGGGGCAAGAATTAAGTGCAAACTCACTCACCATTCAGGCATCTAAATTTTATATATATATATGATTCACCTTAGAAAAATCATTGTCATTTTACGTTACAGAACTTTATCAGTCATCCGCCTGGGCATCACTTCCATTACCTTAAAGACATTGTTGTCTTAGAGAGACTATATTCGGCAGTGTAGAACTTCCCTGTGACTCTCCAAGGGATCTACAGCATAGATATATTTAATTGTATATATACGGTAACATATATATATAATATAACTTTATTGGTAGAGCTCTTACACCTCTTATAAGAATCCATACATCAATTGTATCAAGCACATTTGTACATATGTCACCACCAACATTTTCAAAACATTGTTTCCTACTTGAGCCCGTGCTATCAACTCCTCTTTACTCCGCTCCTTTCCCCATTCTCCCACCCTCCAGAGTTAATGATAAATAATAAATTATTTACATATCTTACACTGTCTGCTCTCTCCCTTCACCCATTTGTTTTTAGTTTGCTTCACTCGGGGGTGGGGCGGGGGTTCTACATCCATCCTTGTGATCCGTTGCCCATCCCCTCCACTTCTGCCCACACCTCAACTCTACCCTCATAGTATCGCAACAACCATGATTGCTTCTGAAGTTTTATCTATCCTGGATTCCTTATGCTGAGAGCTCTCATCTCTCCCAGTGTCTTAGTAAGAGTACTCAGTCCCATATTTCTCTGGTGGAGAAAGGTGTGGATTTGAACTGTCAGCCTTCTAGATAACAGCCCACATATAAGTCGTTACACCATTAGCGCTCTAAAATATATATACTTACCTCACTACCAAACTACAGAATATCCTGTAACATCCAAGTAGACATAGAGAAATCCCCACCGAAAGTAGATGGGATATGCACAAAAGATAAGACAGACAGCTGCTGCAAGAACCGTGCGTGCAGAAAGATACAGTCCAAACTTTATATCCCATTCATGCTGAGTACAGCAACCAAGTGCACTCTGATGAATGCACCCTGGAATTCACTCAGCCCATGCAACGTAGGAAGACATGTGTTCAAGCCGTGATCTCCTGGTTTGTATATCGATACAAGCACTGGCAACAGCCACCTCCTCCATCATAGGCAACCACGCATCTCTGATATCTGAGGTCATAAATGTTGTTTGAAGCAGATAAATTCGTCCTTCCCTGTGGAGGACCTGGTCGGATAATTCCATAGATCTTGTGCTTATCTGCCCAGTACTTCCTTCACAGCACCACGTGCGATAAGGCACTATGCAACTATGCAATAGGACTCCCCAAATGACATCAGGGAATAACTGAAGTATCCCTTAGGAGCACTGGGAGGGTAGAGGGTGAGTGGGTTGGAAAGGGGGAACTGATTACAAGGATCCACATGTGACCTCCTCCCTTAAGGATGGACAACAGAAAATGGGGTGAAGGGAGACGCCGGATATGGCAAGATATGAAAAAAATAATATTTTATAAACTACCAAGGGCTCATGAGGGAGGGGAGAGCGTGGTGGGAGGGGAAAAAAGAGGGCTTGATGCAAAGGGCCTGAGTGGAGAACAAATGCTTTGAAAATGATTAAGGCAAAGAATGTACAGATGTGTTTATACAACTGATGTATGAATACGATGGATGGTGATAAGAGTTGTATGAGTCCCTAATAAAATGTTTTAAAAATAATAAATAAATAAATACAACTGCAGTGTTTCTCTTCATTGCTAAAAAAATAAGGAAGGAAAGAGAACGAAAGAGAGGAAGGAACAAGAAACTGTGTCACATCCACACAATGGATCCTGCGCTTTCCTGAACACGGTGGGTAAAAGGATGAAACCCCGCGAGACATGGGAGGACCTGGAACCCGTTAGGCTGAGTGAAGTCAGTCCATCACAGAAGGATAGGTATTGTGCGAATCCACTAGTATAAGGACAGACACCAATTAAACAAATCTTAAAGGCCAATTCCAAAACACGCTGGTAGATACTTTGCCTTCAGTCCCTAATGCACAGAGCACTGTCCTTATAAGCACTTCATACCATCCAACTGGAAAGAGGCCTCACCTCAGCGAGGGTCATCCTATGGGAAGGAGGAACAGGGTGAAGACCATCCACTTGATGCTGTACAGCATCGAGACAAGGCTGGGACAAAATCAGCAGGCCCTCCACAGGACTGAGAGGGGAACCTTACTGGGCAATCAGATTAAGACCAGGGCAGGGGGCATGTCCATTTCAAAGGAGGCACTGACCATTCTATTGGTGGGTCAATGGAGAGGAGCATCTTCATAGGGGGAAGGTGTGCTAAACAGTAATTATAGGAAATTAAGGGAGGAGTACGCCCAGTTCTCTGATCCTGAGTAGAAACGTTTGAGTAACTTTCTATGAAAAGCTCATTGATCCATCCACGGACTAAGGACTATGATGACCCCAGGTGCTGACCGTACAGGGAACATGGCTTCACAATAGAAGAACTCAGTGTGGAAGCCTGACTGAAGGCCGGGGAACATCTCAGTCAGAACTTGCTGTGGCTTCTGACTTAGGACTGAGATTCCTTGATGGGAGTGCAAGCAAACAATGGCCACCGCACACGGTGGAAATGGTAGTCTTTGGACCTCGGGTAGGACCCCTGGCTTCTTGGGTGTCCAATCAAAGGGCCCCCAGAACATCCATATATTTACTACTCAGCTCTCTCCTTGCATTCTTCTGACAGGTATGAATCTGATCGGCAAGGAGCCACCCTTGTAAAGAACATTACAGAAAATGCAACCCTGACTCAATGAAAACAGAGCTCCATCATTTCAGCATCCAATGCATGCAATGAAACCACGCACAGCCTGTGGTTCGCACCTGCACTGTGCTCACATAAACTCTTCTCCACATTACCTCACTATCTAAGCCAATGGATCAATTAGTGCCTCTATCAGCAAAATTGCACTATACCCCAAGGCGATGAGGGTCAATGTTTTCATTTTGCTTTGTTTGTTCGTTTTACAGTGTGTGTTTCCTTTGTTTCTATTCTACAAACAAATCAAAACAAGAACCCCAGTAAACCGGTGTGGTTTATAATCAGTGGACAAGCTGAAAGAGTGGAAGCATCGAGATAATATCTGACGCAACGGTGTATCAGTGACAGAGGATGGAGAGGGTGAAGGGAATAGGGGAGCAAGTAATGAATGTAGGAGGGGGGCATAGAGTGGATTGTGAGGATGCATATGCAACCCTTTTTAAAAGCAACCAAACTATGGAGGTGTATGATATGCGAAATAAAATCAATAAAACTATACAGGCAGGCTAGGTTTTGCAATGTCAGAATGGAAATTGTGTCAGATATGAATAGGTAGTGATGTGATACAGGCTACATTCTTCCACTGACGTCTTCTCAAATATTTGTTTGTTTTTAAAAATCATTTTATTGGGAGCTTATACAACTCTTATCAAATTACCCCATAACCAGAGTGTGGGTGTCAAACTTTGTGTTGGTGTTTATTCCTACAATAGTGTTCTCATACAGTATTTGTGCTTTTGAGATTGACTGAGCACAAGACCAGAAGTTGTAAACGATGACTCACTTCGTGGGGTAAGTGGAGGCTGTGTCAGTCCCGAGGGGCAGTTGCTCCCTGTGGTGTAGGCTCCCTAGGTGTTGGAAGCACCCTGATTGTGGTGGCTCTGGCTTGTGCTATAGGGATTGAGATAGACAGATGTCTATCCAACAGAACAAAACTATATGTAGACCTGAGATTGAGCATGATGATTCTGTTTCATGTGACTAATGTTTAGCCTCCTCCTCCTACACTTCCTTTCACATGTTCCTTTATGTTCTTAAATGAATCCCTTGTCAACACATGCAGTCATGGAGAAGGGTTGAGGTGATGTGTCAGCATGTCTGTTCTAGCATGCTCACGGACTGGGCTGGTATAATGCACTGGTCTTGGTGGTGAGGTTGATATCACATGATGAAGTCCAGGTGGAGATGTACTGTGAGCCAGGGAACTCGGAGGTAATTTCCTCATGACCATGGTCTCCCCATGTTTAAGGATTCTATGAAACTCTATGACTTTGAACTGGATCTGGTCATGATCATCTTTGAAAAACATGGGATATATCTAAGGGCCCCAGAGCAGGGAATATACAGGCTACCAGATCTAAGAAAGGGAGCAGACACCATGGAGAACACAAAAGATGAGTGGAACCTGTTAAAAGAAAATATGTGTACATTAAAATATTTCCTCAAAAGATTAAAACAAGAATCCAGACACTGGGAAAATATATTTATTGATAAAATAATGGACAATAATGAAATCCCATGTAATAACCAAAACTGTATCTCAATTAATAAAAATAAAAATTTAAAAATAAAGAACAACAAATGTTTGAAGGGGTAGAGATAGTGGAACACTATCCATTGCTGGTGGGCATTTAAATATGTACAAACACATTTAGGAATCTGGTGATTACTAAAAGAGCTGGCAATAGAAATAGCATACAACCCAGCAGTGCCATTTGGGGGCATACACCCCAAAAGATATAAGACCACTGAGGAACAGATGTATCTTGTCCTATGTTTGTTCCAGCAGTTAAAATCACAAAACCTAGGGATTAAAAGTCAATGTCAAAAAACCCAAAATTGTCATAACTGAACCAGTATGTCACAGCATGATCAATGGAGAAAAATTTTAAATTGTCAAGGATTCTTTTCTTGCTTGGATCCACAATCAATGGTATGGAAACAGTATTCAAAATATCAAAAGACATTTTATCCTAAGGAAATCTGTTGCACAACACCTTCTTGAGGTGCAGAACAGCAAGATAGTCCTTTGAGAATTAAGGTATTCCTGACCAAGCCATGGTATTCTCCATGGTCTTCTACACATATGGAAGTTAGACACTGAAGAAGGAAGACCATAGTAAAACCGGTGCATTAGAATTCTGGCGCTGCAGAAGATCATTAAAAGTGCCATGGACAGCTAAAATGACAAACCAAAGTGCCTTCATAAAAGTGTGGCCAGTGTGATCCTTAGATGCATGGAGCGCAAGACTTCTCCTGAACGTACTTTGAACATATTGTCAGGAAAACCAGTCCCTGCGGAAGGGCTTCCTGCTTGTCAGAGTGGAGGGTGGATAAAAAGAGGAAAGCCCTCATGGAGATAGATTGACACGGTGGCTGCATCAATGGGCTCAGGAATAGGGACAATTGTGAGGATGGAGACGACTGGTCCGTGTTGGTTCTGTTGTGAAGAGGGTTGCTACGGCTGGGGTGTGATTCTACAGTAACTCACACCGACATCAGTAGTTATTCTCAAGTTTTTTATTGTCATGATCATTAAATATTTTGCGACTCTTATCACAATCCACACATCCATCCATTGTGTCAAGCACATTTGTGCATATGTTGCCAACATCATTTTCAAAACATTTTATTTCTACTTGAGCCGTTCATATCAGCTCCTTATTTTTCCCTCCCTCCTTTTTGAACGCGTTGTTTGTTATAAATTATTATTTTCATGTCTTACATCATCCGCTGTCCCCCTTCACCCACTTTTCTGTTGTTTCTCCCCCTGGGAGGGAGTTACAAGTCGATCCGAGTGATCGATTCCCTTTTTCTCCCCACACTTACACCTTACCCTCTTGGCATCCCTACTCTCATTATTGGTCCTACGTCTTTATCGATCCTGGATTCCCTGTGTTTCCAGCTCTGATCTTTATGAGTGTACATCCTCTGGTCTGGCTGAATTTCTAAGGTAGAAATGGGATCATGATAGTCAGGGGGAGTGGGCAGAAGCCTTAAAGGACTAGAGGAAAGTTGTATGTTTCATTCATACTGCACCCTGAGTGTCTCAACTTCTCCCCGACACACCTTCTGTAAAAGCATGTCCAATTGTCTACAGATGGGCTTGGGGATTCCACTCTGTGCTTCCTCCCCACCACCCGCTGCACCCCTATTGAAATTAGTATGATTTTGTTCTGGGTCTTAAATGCCTGTAACATAATCCCATTGACACCTCATGATCACACAGGCTGGTGTCTTTCCATGTGGACATGTTTGCTTTTCAGCTAGATGGCTGACTGTGTATCTTCAAGCCTTTAAGTCTCCAAATGCTATATCTTTTGATTGACGTGCACCATCAGTTTTCTCCAACACATTTGCTTATGCACCCACTTTGTCTTCAGCGATCCTGTCGGGAAGGTGAGCATCACTGGGTGTTCTTAAGTTCGGCACTCTTGCGGCAGGAGAAATGAATAGCACGGGTGCATGGCTTTGGAACATGCGTTTATTTTCTACTATTGCAAGTGGTAGGAGACAGAAATGTGGGGCAGGGCTCTCGGCACTTGTTTTCTCCCTGGAAAGGAGTCAGCGGAAGGTCATGTCGCTTTTTAGCATCGGGGACACCTGCAGTCCTGAATAACTCCATGTGCCTGGGCATCCACGTCGCCAAGGTCCTGCATATGCCCACGGAAGGGGCCGTGGGTGACAGGGATGTATTTTGCTCCTGGCTTTGATTCGTGATGTGGGTGAGCACATCTGCTACCTGCTGCTGAATCTCCTTTTCCATCACTTTCAGAAGATGGATGTGAAGCAATTAAGGCTTGACTTCAGGAAGGCTGATCACGTTAGATGCATACTCTGACAGATACCTCCAAACTCCTTCATCATCATGGCAAACATGACCTCAAGCTCAAGAACTCAATCCAAACCGCTCTAATTTAGGAAACACGAGTCTTTCCAAATACGACATTGGGATCCCAAGGGAGAAGTCAGGATTGAGAACAGATGGCAAAGGGTTGTGGCTCTAGTTGTCCATACGGATGCAGATTGCATCGCACAGGGTGCGACAGTGCCTGTAAGCAAGGCGTATTCTTTGGGGTCCATGGAGCTGCAAGGTCAGCCTCAGCTGCTCCATCACCTCTGCAAGGGTATGCCAGGGCAGAGTTAACTGGGGGTCCATGTAGCAATTGAGGGGGACAGGAAGCTCTAGAAAGGCAAAGTTGCACCTTGGGAACGTGTGAAACAGCAGGGTCTGTAGGACAGCCATGGACAACGGGTTTCCGCAGAGTTTCAAGGTTCTGAGCTGAGAGCAGTGACCCAGAGCAGGCTGCAAGTAATTGCAGTCCGAGTCCGTGATGCCACAGTCCGCCAAATCCAGGTGGACCAGGGTGGCTGAGACTCTGTTCAGCAGAGCAGGGAGGAACTCGTAATTGGAGCCAGGCCTGCGTACACCACTCAAGTCAAGGGATTTCAGGTGGCTGGTGCAGGGACATGAGGACAGGTATGTCAAGTCCTGGTCCATAAGCAAGGAACGGCATATGTGCAGGGTCTCCAAGGGTGCCTGCAAGCATCTGAGCAGCTGGTGGAGGTGGTTACCAAAGAAGTTCACAGAGTGCAGCATGAGGGTGTGGAGCTGATGCAGACTGAGGAGCTGAGTGGTGAATTGTTGAAGTAGCTTCTGCACCTCGTCCTCATCGTTCTCCCCGGGGACGATGCAATACAGGGTGCATTCAGAGAGGAGGAGTGTATGCAGCTGGACCATCTGGGCCAGGTAAGGAGCGAACCAGTTGAGGCTTTGCAGGTCCCAGCTACCAAGCAATCTCATCTCCTGGACAGAGTCTAGATGCACTATGTTGAGGATCTCCCCAAGAATGGGAAGCGGGGCAACATTCCAAACAAGCTCGAGCTTCCTGCAGCACAGGTGTGGCAGGTCCTTCGTCTGCTTGACCCTTTCGATGAGGAAGGTGAGCATTTCATTTGGGATGTCTTCCTGAAAGCACAGGTCAGTGAGCACTGTCATGCCAGCCAAGGCTGGATATTTCTCCACTGACCTACATTTGTCTTCTTTGAGGATCTGAGTCTTGGGATGGGTGGACTCTGGATCCTCTGATGACGTTACAGAGGCAGTAGACTGGCGTCTAGCCCACACTTTCCAGAAGTTGGTCCCAGTGTTCATTTGTAAATCCAGCACTTTCAGTTTGCATCTCCTGTGCTTAACCTTCTGGGAAAGCAGTATAGCAAGGCCATCAAGGGCAGCCTTTAAGATGTCAGGGGGAGACTGACAATCTTCCATCAGAGCCCCCAGAGGGAGCTTGAGGAAGGGCCACACCCCAACCATGGCCTTCACTGTCTCTCTGTAATCTCCGACAACAGCTGCCACGAACAGGGGAGGGAAGAGCTCTGTGGGCAGCCACTCCAGAGAGGCAATGGCTGAAGCCTCATTCTGCAACACGCTCTGGATGGCCAGGTCCAGGAACCTGGGTGGGTTCCTGCTGCTCATGCTGATCAATCTGCTCCAAGAGCGATCCTGACCTGTGAATGAAGAGAAAGGGTCTGCTCAGTGTTCTGGGAGAGCCAATCTGGTTGTCCTAGCCCTCCACACTCTGGACTCCACTGTCATCCCCTTAGCCCCTCAGAGAGGAGCTCGCTGACCATGCTAATCTTTCCAGTAACTCACACTGGTAGAGGCTGGTCCACGTGGGCTTAGATTTCAAACTGGATTCTTCTTCTGACTCAAGTTGACCCAGACGCTGTGGAATCCAAGATGGGCAGTCAGGAGTCTGATGGCAGACAGTGACCTCAGCAGCTGGGGAGGTGAATGAAGCAAAAATAAGTAGGAAATTTGGGGGACGCTACCTCAAGTTTCAAAGACTGAGAGTGAGATGAAAGGGCCCGACATTTCAGAGCTAGGGAACACTTATCCATGGGACTGGAGGTCTCATCCTTTCAGCTCAGGGGCTCTGACAACAGATGGTTTTGCCTCTCTGGATTCATCTGCATCGCTCATTCCCTAGATCATGAATGCAGAATATTCAAACATCACAACAGAGTGAAATCATATGGAAATAGAAATTCCACTCAAATCTTACTTTCTGAGTAAGAAGCCGGATGTCCGCATTCACTTTTTAAAAATTTCTTTTAATGGAAGACAGATGTTTCTTTCCTTTTATTAAATACATTTATTGGGGACTCTTACATCTCTTATCGTAAGCCACACATGCATTCATTGTGTCAAGCACATTTTCAGGGATGCTAATATCATCGGTTTCAAAACATTTTCTTTATACTTGACCCTGTTTATATACAATGAGAGGGAAACCGATCCATGTACTTATATCTATATGTTAAGAATTAAGGTTGCAGATGGACATGGGGCCTAGATTCAAGTACTACCTCAACAAAAGTCACTTGGTCCTAATTATCTGCATTCTGTGATGCTCACCTTCCCGATACCATAACGTAAGATGAAATGTGGGCATAAGCAAAGGTGGGGAAAGCTGCCTGTCTATGAAAAGATATAGCATTTGGGGTGTTAAGGGCTTAAAGTTAAATAAGCAGCCATCTAGCTGAAGTGGTTTTCTTGATTTGACTGTTATTGATAACTTATTGAAAATGAAATGTTCTGACTGAAGCCCTTACCTAAAAGACATTTTGTGGGAGTTCATTATCAGCAGGCAAAAGCAAAGCTGGGGCCATGAAGCTGAAGACTTGAATCAGATGCAGGAGAATGCAAATATAACCTCAGACACATTCCACTTGAATGTCAAGAGCATATCAACAACAGATGTGATCAAGTGAATACGATTGACAGAAAACTGAACCAGCTATAGCATGACATCAATAGTATCATGTATGAAAGAAAAATCCTTCACAAAACAGAAAAGAATGAATGACCTAGCTGGACGCAAAGGAGACTCTGAATCCTGACATTGGTAGAAGCATCCCTAAATCCAATGGAAGAAACCATCAAGAGCTGAGCAGAACATGTAAAACAGAAACAAATTACACTATTATAGTGAGATATGCTGCTCAAGGTGAAAATCACCAGTGACAATAGGAGGTCAAAGAGGTGGTAAGAGGAGGCCATTCCGTGCATGTAACAGAGAAAGGAGATGTGGGAAGGAGCTGAGACCCAGTTAAAGCTTTGTCTCACATAAAAGCTGGAAAAATAAAGGGGGAGCCAATTAAATACAGATTCCTTTGGGGTTTCCTCCTGTCGACAGAAAAACTAAACATAGTCATTTCTGCCAAGATCTTTGTTAATAGCTTTGGAATAAAAAAGGGACTTTTTTTTTATCCATCACGTCATCATTGAGGAGGACAAAAGACTAAGCTTTCGCTCATTTACATGTCTTACTTTACAGGAGACCTCCCTTAAGTCTACACTCTCATTCTGCCCCTGTGCTTCAGCATCATTTACCTGTCTTTCCCAGAGCAATCTGTTCCACCTTGCTTCCAGGACACCATGAGATTCTGAGCTACTGATCTTCCCCGTGTCCTTTCAAGTTCAACATGAGTATTTGGTGGTCAGAAAATGAGTGTTGGTTCTCAAGAAGGCAGTGGGACTATTCCCTGCATTAGGACAGACTCGGGAGCCTTCGCAGGCAGTGGTTATGCATTGGGCTGCTGTGACCTGCATGGTCAGCAGTTTGAAACCACCAGCAGCTTCGCAGGAAAAACACTGGGCTTTCTTGTCCCATGAAGAGTTATCGCACCAGCATTTCTAAGGGGTTGCTGAAAGTCAGCAGTGACTCCATGGCAGTGTGCTTCAGTCTGAGAGGCTGTCAGAAAGTGCTCGACATGTAAGGTCAAACCCAATGCAGACAGAGCTGAAGAACCTTCCTTAGAATTTTTTAAGCACAAGGAACTGAAGAAGACCACAAGTGCTAGAAGCAAAACAAAACAAGACAGAACAGAACGAATCGAAAGTGAGAATTTCACAATCAAAATTCTATGGTTCCCAATTTTGAAAGATACTGTTTTGGTTAGGAGCATTTGTGTCATTCCAGATGCACACAAATCCTATAACCTACGAAGGAAGCACTGTTCTGTCCTGTCCTCCCAAGCCACCACTGTGAAACAAATTACCACACAAACATTCGATGAAAAATGCAGGGGCCACCAAAACAAGATGAAGGAACACACAGAGTGGGTTTCCTAAAAGAAGGAGACATTCAACCATGACAAGAAGTAGCGTATGAAACAGGGATTCTAGGACAAGACCCTTTCCCTCTGTCCATCCATGGATCTGGTCTCCCACGGAGAGGCCGCTGTGTTCTCCCATCTCCTTACACCAGCCCTCCAAGATCTGCGTCCCTCCCCATCAGCTCCTCGCAACCATTCAGGTAGTTTTCATGTAACTCTCATTCAACTCACAGTTGTAGACGCTGACAAGGCTCCAATTTCAGTCTTGGCCACGGTCCTTGTTGAAGTAGATCCGGTGCATGAAGAATCCAAGAAGGCAGGTCGAACGGCAGACTTCTTCGTCAAGAATGTTGAGCCTGAAAACTTCCAGAGAAGCCAGGAAAATGTTGGCAAGGTTCCGTCTCAAGTCCAGACACCTTCAGGTCAAGTGAAGGGTCCAGGTGCAGAAGAAAGCTCCAGAGCATTCAGAGAGTCCTTTTAAAGGATAAGACCACACCCACCAGGAAGCTATTGCTTCCCCCTCATTGGCTGTTCACAGTAGGTCTCATAATGGAAGTGATGGCATTTCATGAGATCTCATCAGCCGGGCTGATGCCATCAGAACGGACCAACCCCGGAGAACCCAGACCCAGCCCTGTTCACACAAGCCCTCGGCCATCACCCCTTATGCACTGGGAGGGAGAGGACACAGAAGATGGTGAGGGTTGTGTTGGCGGGTGAAAAAGGATTAAGTGGGTGTTTACAGAAATGGCTTTATTGGCCCGTTTCTCATACATGCAATATAGTTTTGTCATTATGGATGCTCCTCTTTGTAGCGCACTTCCTGAAGCACAAACTTTCTTCTACTGTAGCTCATCCGACTTATGAACAAACTTATGAAAAGGAGTAGAAATGCCTCCTTGGCTTCCTACTGACTGTCAGTCTCTCCAGGAGTAGATGGCTTCATTAAAGCACATGGACTGGCTGACAAATTTGAACCAGTGACCTGGTGGTGTGCTGACCAATGTTTGAAGGACTGACCTCTGCAGAAGGATCCCACACACTGTCTTAAATCTCAAGTGCTCTCAGAATACAAGCATCAACCTAAGAGTTTCCATGAGTAACTCTGTGTGGGAGTAGAAAGCCCCATCTTTCTCCCATATATAAAGTGTTCTTGTGTGCTTTTGCCCCATGGGATTCTTTCCCCTTTCTCTCAAGGGCTGTATGAGCTTTGTTGGTAAACAATGCTGCATGTCTTTGAGGTGGCAGACTCTCATCTTTCTCCATTGTAGAAGCTAGTGGTTTTGGAAGCCTCCAACTATTGATTAATAGACAAGCACAGCCCACTACCTAGGCACAACTCCAAAACTGACATCCTTCCGTGCCCATTTCTGTTAGGTCGAGGGAACAGAGCCCAAAATTGAATGCACATATTTAATAGTGTTGCTCCAGGAGAAGTAAATACCACAAGAGGATAGCTTTACAAAGAGACATTTATTTTATCTTAGGCAAAATATGTTAGTGTCAGAAGCTTAGACATGGATATGAGAGGTTGGATGTTGATTGTCTTGTACTGGGATGGACTGGTAACTTTCAGCATCTGTGTGCATTCCATGGGGATTCCACGAGTGTTGGCATCCAGGTTCTTCTGAATCTATAAGTTTCCCCTGCAGGGACCCTGGGTTCCAAGGACATGCTCTGCTCCTGTCTGTTGGCCTCTCTTTTCATGTCTTGTAGATGAGAGATGTGAAGCCAGCAAGGAATGACTGGGCTAAGGGCGTAAATGTCAGATGCTTCTTGTAATCTTCAACTCCAATCACCACATTGTTAGAGCAAAGATAGCCTAATCCTCTTGAACCTAACTCCAAATAATATCATTTGCATAGTGAACATGAGGGTTTTCCAAGTGGTACAGTAAACCAGAAGCATAAGTGAGGATTAGTAAGGAAGGCAACCACATTAGCTTTCCACATGCATGATGATTTCATCCCAACTTCCCTTACTGGGAGAAAATCTAAAGTGAGGAATCTGTAGCCTGCAGGGTCGTCTTGGGATCCTCCATAGCCTCTAAAAGAGTATCCCAAGACAGAGAACTTTCCGTGTCCTCATAGCAATCCTGAGGCACAAGGAGCCTCAGAAGGGAGAACTTACACAGAGCTTGTGTGCTGAAGCAGGTCCTGCAGCACAGCCATGGAGACTGGGTTTCCACCCAACTCTAAGGTGGTGAGCGCGGAGTACTGGCACAGAGCAGGCTGCAAGGCAGTGAGCTCAGAGTCATCGATGTCACAGTCAGCTAAATTCAGGTGGTTCACGGTGTCTGAGACCCTCTCTAGCAGACTTGGGAGGAATTCAGGTCTTAAGGATGCCCTGAACATACCACTCATATGCGGGGACCTTAGTTGGCTGGTTCGGGGACAAAAGCACAGGCTGTCAGGCCAGAGTCCAACGCAATGCAGTGCTTTTAAAGAGAGAAACTGTGAATGTGTAGGCCAACAACTGAGCAGCTGATAGACGTGCTCATTGAGGAAGAAGACTGCTTCCAGAACGAGGTGCTGGAGTAATGCAGACTGAGGATATGAGAGGCCACTTTTGCAAGACACTTCTCCACTTTGTCCATGGTACATGACACCAGGGGATCTGGACTTATGTGGGACTTACTTGGGAAACATGGAGTGTGCTCTGGTGACCCATCTGGGACAGGTAAGCAGTAAACCAGTTGCGCCTCGGCAGGTCCCATCTGCAGTGGATTCCCACCTCCTGCACAGAATCCATCTGTACCCCATTTAAGATCTCCTCAATAATCAGAAGCTGTGACAGATCTCCTTCAAATGCTAACTCCTGACAGCAGAGGGGTGGCAGGGTCTTTCCACAGTTGACTCTTGTAATGATAATAGTGAGCAATTCATCTGGTACTGATTCAAGAAGGCAAATGCTTGTGAGCAAATGCATAGAGGCCAAACACTGAGGCTTCTCTCCTGCTACGGGATCCTTCCCTTTGAGAGTCACAGTCCTGGGCTGGGTTGTCACTGGACGCAATGGATTGGGTTTCAGACCACACTCTCCAAAACTTGGAGTCAGTGTTCAGGCATATATCCACAACTCAGAGTTCACATCCCCTGCGTGGAATCATCTGGGAAGCAGGATATCAAAATATCCTGTTGAGAATGCCAAGACTTCATGAGAGCCCCTACGGGAGCAGGATAAAAAGCCAAGACCCTACCGTGGCTTTCGCTGCGTATCTGTGTCCACCGACCACAGCTGCATGACAGTGGTGGGAAGAGTTCGTGAGTAGCGACTCCAGGACAGCCATGGCTGAGGCCTCATCCTGCCACACACTCTGGATGCCCAGGTCCAGGAGCCTGGGTGGGTTCCTGCTGCTTCTGCTGATCAATCTGCTCCAAGAGCAATCCTGACTTGTGAATGGTACGAGACCTCTGCTCAAACTTCTGGGAGAGCTACACTGGTTGTCCTTGCCCTCCAAAACTGGATCATGGCACCCAGAGCTCCTCAGAAGGGAGCTTTCTGGCTTTGTTACTCCTCTTATCAACTCACAGTGGGAGAGACTCTCAAGACCCATGTGAGGCTTACTTTTCAGTCTAGATACTTCCTCTGTCTATGTTGGTCCTAAGGTTTTGGAATCCAATATGGGCAGGCCGATGGTGGACAGTGACCTCAGCAGCTGGTGAGGTGGATAAATCAAAGATCAGTAGGAAATGTGGTCATTGCCCATTGAATCGAACCATCCCAAGGCTTACTCTACAGGAAAGGCAAACTCAAGAGGCATAATGGTGCGTTCATCCAATGGAAACTTGGAGATCTGTTTTGAACTACAATACTCTCTGTGATGGATATCTATGGGAGTACAAGAAAGTCTTGTCAATACAATGATGAGTAAAATTTCCTCACGATTCACTAATGAAGAAGCTGAAGTAGTTTTCCAATCACTTCAGTATGAAATTGACCCATCATGTAGTCAAGAGGCATCGATAATTATTGGTAATTGGAGTGAGAAATTAGGAAACAATGAGGTAGGGAAAAAAGTTGGAAAATATGGTCTTGGTGATAGAAGGATTCGGGAAATCACAAGGTAAAATTTGCAAGTATACTTTAGACAGACAAACATTAGCCACATTAAGGCCATCTTGTTGACTGATGGATAACCTGCCTCCTTCCCCCCCCCCCCTCCCGTCCCATGTCAGCGAGTCCCAGTAGTCATTTATTTTTATTTATTTTTAAATATGCTCCTATGTAATCAAAATCGGAATATTTTAATTAATATCAGTGTTCCCTTTAATGTTTTAACCATGATTGTACTATTTTTATTTTATTAACCAGGATGTTGTTATCAATGCTATACCCTGCAACATTCACTAACTCTAAAGAATAACAGCATTAATTTTGCTGGCTGATTTGCTGCAGCTGGTGCCTTGTGTACTATTGCTAGGTGGTCTGCAGGCAGCACCACCATGTAAGGCCATAGCCAGAACCAGGGGGATGGTGCTCCTGATTTAGTGGATCTGCTTGTGGTTGAAGAGGAGCCCGTCCGCCACAAAAGGGAAGCCTGTGGCCAGAACCACACACAGCCTCTTGGGGAGCACTCGAAGTTCCGGAGCCCCACAAATTTAAAAGGATTGAGCTTTGTTTGCTCTCCCAGGTCGCCTTCCTCGGCTAACTACACATGCATCCAGTAGAACCAGAAATCAGAGGGGCAGTCATAAACGGGAATATCCCTGCCAGTACATCAGGTCCAGAACGTAGTAAGTCTGGTGCACCTCACTGTGAATGCACTGCACAATGGTGTCCTCTGTAGCTGTCCATGAGCTCTGCCTGCTGCCTCCCGGCAGGAGGGAAGGAAACCTGTCCATGCAGTAACCGCTCTTGGTGTAGGCGCTGGTGCAACCGCTGGAGGCCACGATGAGCGCTCTTTTTCCAACGGGGCACAAGACCGCAATCCACTCCTGCCCCAAGTCCGCGGGGACATCAATCAGCCACTCAGAGAGCATCAACTGATTGGCATAGCACTTGGGGAGTTTCTCGTCAATATCAACATCCATGTCTTCATCATCTTTCCTGTGTTCCTCCTCCTCACTCTCCACTCCGGTCCAGTCATCTGCAGCCAGCCTTCTGGTGTGGTTCACAGAGGCCAGTCGCTTGCATTTCTGCAGTTCCAATAACGACGGTGCAGCTCATCCTGCTCCAAGGAACTGCACATGGGCTTGTACTGGGACAGGCGTGGGTGTGAGGCTGCACGGCCGTTCAAATCTCAGGACACAGAGAATCTGCTAGCCAGGGCTGGACTCAGCTCTTCCATCTTTCCAGCAACCTTTATGGACCAAATGGCAGGAACGCACGACTGACTTCTGCCTGTGCAATCTTCAGAAATCAAATCCACTACAGAAGTTGGACAAGTGTTTCAGTACAAAAGAGACCCTAACACCAAAGATAAGTTAAGGACAAAGTGCCTTCATTTATGAAAGACACAAAGACGCAGACACATTAGGGACGCCAACACATGAAGTCTTGGTTCTTCAGACCATTCAAAGACAGGATTTTACTTCACTACGTCCTGGAATACTGGAAGCTGTACAAATTCATGAGTAATTGTAAGACCATTAATCACAATAAGAGGGGGATTATGGAAGCCAGAGGAGGACCAAGATTGGGACACATAGTTTATGTTCTAAAGAGTTTAGAAGATTGTTGATTTCAAATGAGGCATCTGAGCAAGATGCTAAGGTAGGACTCCTGATTATGCAACCTAAAGTACTGTCCATCAAGGACACGCCCAGGGAGCCCTAAAACACTGTTTCTCCCTGGACCATCGTTAGAAGCATGCAAGTAATGCAATTTCCAATGCACCCTACCAGAGGGCAGGATGAACTACTTCATTGTTACATGATCTCAAGACATTACCGGAAGTGGTTTTTGATTTGGGGTTTTTGTTTTGTTTTGTTTTGGGCATTGGAAGTTATGTGTAACATCCAAAAAACTTAGTGCTGAGACTGAAGCCCTAACTTAAGAGATTTTGGAGGAGGTCATTATGTGCAGTCAAAAATGAAGCTGGGGCCATGAAGCTGAAGAAATGAATCAACTACATGAGAGCACAAATATAACCTGAGATCCATCCCACATGAATGGCAAGGCCATCTCAAGAACAGATATGATTGAGTGAACACTAGCAACAGGAAACTGGACCAACTGTGTGATGACATCAATAACATCATGTATGAAGAAAGAAAAGTCCTCCACAAGACACAAAAGGTACAATGACCAAAGTGGACATCTAAGAGACTCTGAATCCTGCCATTGGTAGAAATGTAACTAAAGCAAATGGAAGAAATGATGAAAGAATGCTGAACAGAACATTTCAAAGAGCAACTTCAAGAGAAATATTAAAATATTAACATGAAACATGATGCCCAAGGGGGAATCCTTCAAGTTATAATAGTGAGAACATCGAGAATGTCATTCGGTAGATGTGGCACAGAAAAGAGAGGTGGGAATAGGCTCACACCCCAAGAAAGCTTGGCCTGACTTTATCCAAAGAAGCATAGTCAGACAGGCATTTTCTGCACAGCTTTCAGTTAATAGCTTAGTAATCAAGAGGGTCTTATTCATCCACCAGGTGAAAATTGACCACAGAAGACTAAGCTATCTCTGGTTTATAAGTCTAGGACATGTTTGTCTACCCTCCTTAAATTTTCTGTTTTTAGGGTTTGTGGTGGGGTTGTGAGAGGGTTGAATAGTAAGGCTTCAACTTACTCTTCAGACACATGAGAGTTTCGGCAGCAGTGCTGTGGGTCCACAAAAAAGACAGCCACTGAAACGCCATGATAATTTAGAAGAGTTGTTATTCAGTTGTCACCCGACATCGAGAATCTAAAAACAATTCTAGGATTGAAGTCTTGAGTGGATATTTAAGTCCATCATTAAAAGCAAACACTCACTTAGAATCTGTCTACAATTATTAAGCAAGCACAAGGTTTGCACAAAAGTGCATGCTCTCAAACAAAGAGTAAAAGGAGCTTCTTGTCACTGTCAATGCGGATGAATGGAAACCACACAGGACAGAGTAAACCACCCCTGTGGGATTCCACGACTGTAATTCTGAATGGGAGAAGAAAGCCCCATCTTTCTCCGCTATTTAAAATCCAGGTATCACTGAATGGGCCATTGCATTTCACCTCAGTGGACGGGAGCAGCTACTTGGGGACCACTATTATATGTCTTTATGGGAGTAGGCTCTCATCACTCTGAATTGGAAACAGTGGTGGTTCTGAAACCTCCAACAGTTGATTAATAGATGAATAACTCCACACTGGAGCCCATCCCCCAAACTGACACCCTTCTTTACCTGCCACACTACAGAGAATCATGATCTCAGCAAGATGATACATTTAATGAACCATTGCACAACAGCAAGCTATTAAGATGCATCAAGTCCCTGAATAGGTACTGAGGTGTGAAGGAGATAGAGGGTAAGCACAACACCCTGATTAGACTAGGTAGAGCAAATATATTTATATGTTCATAATGCAATATTGAATGCACTCAATTCACATAGGCCTCAAAGAAAGACAAGTTTGGAATGCCACACCTCAACCTCTAGGACCTTCCCCACTCAGCACCTCAGAACTATTTAGATTTCATGTTACTCCCTATTTCAAATCACCATTGGAAAGGTTAAAAAGGCTCAGCTTTTAATCTTGACTCTTATCTTTGATCAAGCATTTCCAGTGGGTGATGAATCCAAGATGGCAGGTCAAAGGACAAACTTCTTCCCAAGTGTGTTGAGACCAACAATTTCCATAGATACAGAGATAATGGCAGGATTCTCTCTCAAGTCTCCAAACCTTCAGGACAGAGGAAGGGTCCAGGTCCAGAACAAAGCTAGAGAGCTTTCAGAGTCATTTTAATTCAAAAACCACACCCACAAGATAGCTAGCTTCCCCATCATTGGCTTTACACAGTAGGTCTCAGTAGGGAAGTGATGGCAGTTTTGGTTATCTTATCCACCAGGCTGATGCCATCCTAACAGAACACACCCTTACCGTCCAGACCCAACCCTGTTGAGATAAATTGTCAGCCATCAAACCTCACCCGCTGTGACTGATAGAACATAGAACATTTTGAGGAGGTGTGTTACCAGATAAGAGTGGATTAAGCAATTGGTTACAGAAATGGCTCTAGTCCACAGATTGTCACATATGCAAAATAATACCCTTATTGATATTCATTTGTGTAACTCATTTCCCATAGCACAAACACACTTGTACTCTGTCTCTTCCAACATAGAGCCAACTTATGGGAAAGAGTAAAAGTGCCCCCTTGGCTGCCTACAGACTGTTGATCTCTCCAGGGGTAGATGACCTCATCAAGCCCCACAGATTGCCTGGTAGGTTGGAATGAGTACTCTGGTTACCAAGCATGCCACATCAATTGCATTTATCTGGAGCACTGCAGGGATGATTGGATCACATTGGGCATGTTTAAAGGATTGACCTCTTGAGAAGAGCACAGTATATTCTCTTCTCAACGGCTCTTATGTCAGAAGCATTACCAATTAGGGTTTATAAAACAAGGAAACATCATTGTCTTACTGTTTAGGTAGGTGGAATCCAACTTCAGGACCTCACCTGAAAGATAAGGTTTTCTCCCCGTGGGTTCTGAGGTACCTTCCTTATATCCTTGCAACATCTGTGGGATGCTAGATCCTGGCCAGACTTTGTCTCCCATCTGCATCAGGAAGTGCTTCAAGTTTGGTTGCCTTCCAGCTAGTTGGGTTGCATCATTTGCATTTGGCAGGATGTGTGCTTGTTCTTCCAATCCTAAACTTCCACTCCAAACAGAGATGCTTACATACCTTCCACACTGATGAGAGTCGTGACCTCAGCAAGTTGACACAGATCTTGTACCCTTGCACATAGGCAAGTTATAAAGACATATCAAGGACCCTCAATAGGTATGGAGGTGTGAAAGATGTAGGGCAGTGGTTCTCAACCGTCCTAATGCGCGACCATTTAATAGAGTTCCTCATGTTTTGGTGACCCGCCCAACCATAAGATTATTTCCCTTGCTACTTGATAACTGTCATTTTGCTATTGATATGAATCGGACAACCTCTACAAAAGGATCCTTTGAGACCCCCAAAGGGGTCAAGACACACAGGTTGAAAACCTATGAATTCTAGAAGGTAAGCAATACACTCTAATTTTTTGTACTGTTTCTATTGAGCAGAGCAAGTAAATACATAGGTAGATAATGCAACATAGAACACATTCACTTCACCCAAAAAGTAAACATGCCCGTGTTGTGTTTCACAGGCCCATTATACAAGAAATAATTGCAATACATGTAAGGTTTTCACAAACATAAACCCATTCTTTCCTAATATCCCTTGTAGAAGGATAAACTTAGGGGACTCCCTGTAGGAGATGACTGTATCTCTTTGTCACCATTGTACATTTGGAGTCCTGGCTCTCCACCTCCTATGTGATGAGCCCAAGATGTGTCCAGACAGTCTGAGACTTCTCACATGAACCATCTGGTCCAAACAAGAGGCAAATCAGTGCAGGCTGAGCATTTCCAGCTGCAAAACACTGCCACACTGTGGACACTGTCTTGTTGCACCCGTTTGAAGATATCCTCAAAAAGAGCAAGTTAAGGCCAAGCGTCAACAGACTCTGGCTGCCTCCAATGCAGAAACTGTGCATGATAACAAAGTAGGGATAGCCATGAGAAGGGGCATTCCCAAATACTTCGTCGTTGAATGGTTAAGTGGATCAAGAGAAAGTTGTGCAACATAACAAGGAAACAGTGCTCGATTTCTATTGAGGAGGTATGCCAAACGGACAAGTATATATACTTTTATTTGTGTTTATAATATTATAACATAACATTATCTATATATAAAGAAGTATAACCAGATTGCTCCTTACAGATGTGGATGATGGGACGTCAAGCTACATATTTTGGACCTGTTTTGTGGAGAGATCAGTTCCTGGAAAAGGACACAGAGACAAAAGCAGGCCATTGACGTGATGGATTCACAGAGTAGCTGCAACGAAGGCCTCACACTTACACACGGTTGTGAGGATGGCGCAGAGTGTGCAGTCTTTCCCTCTCTCCTGCGCGGGTCCCTGTGCTTCGGAGCCGACTGAATGACGCTGAAAAAAACAATGTCTGCCATAATCGAATTCACGTGGTTTCCTGTGAGATAACAGGACTGTTCACATCACGCTCCTTTTTTCAGCGGGAAATCTTGGGATGGGAAAGGCTAGATTAGCTGCGTCCTTGTCTTCTGATCCCAAGAAATTCAGTCGGGCGTGGTTAATCTGCAGATGATTTCAGTCTTTCTTTTTTTATTCTCTTAAAGTGTCGTCCAGACTGTGTGCTCAGGATCTAGGCTCTAACAAAGATAAGATGTTGGAGAAGATTCTTATCAACAGTCAAACTTTTTTGGCATTATTGGTTTTACCAGTTTCATTTTCACTCTATCCAAAATGTGATACGATTCAATAAGATCAAGGAAGAGCTGTACCTCTGCCTTCAAATTCAATTCTAGAACATTTTCTCCAGACCCTGTAGTAGTTGCTCTTGTACTTTTCTTGTTGGTTTCTCCAATTGAAGTAATTATATACAAACAGAACACTCCCATTCCACAACTTCAGCGCCAAGTCCCCGGGTCACGGAATATGGGAGGTGGGGCACCAGGTCCTGCTGCTTGTTAGGTCCCAGTTCTGCGAGCTCTGGCCCGGCTAGCATGGTTGGACTTGTGGTGGAGGCTCAGGGATGGGCCTCTGGCGCTACTGTCCTCAATCTCGGGATAGCTGCCCACCTGCTCCAAGCAGGGACGGGAATTGGCCCCCTCAGGCCCTGTGGTAGGCTGCTATCCTCACCGGTCCTTGTTAAAACTACCAGGCCAGGCAGCTGAGACCTTGTGCTGTCCAGACTCCCCAGCTCAGCTCATAGATCTCTTACCTCTTGGCATTTGGCAGCTGGTTCAGGATGGCGGGAGGCCCGGGCCCGGTGACTGCCCCTAGTCGATTCTTCTTTACTTCCTCCATCAGGGCCGCCACCTCCTCTGGTCTCCCTCCTGCTTCTGCCTCTGCTGCTCCTCTGTCAGGCTGCTGCATCATGACCTCGACATCCACGTGGGCCTGCCGCTGGTCCAGCCGCTGCAGGATCTCCCGCACCTCCATCTCCAATTGGGAGTCCTCGGTGCGCCTCCCCATCACCTTCACGGGGTCCTCCGGCTCCTTTGGCACCCTCTCTTCCTGATGCTTCTCAGCCTGCAAGTTACAAGAGCCTCCAGCTGCAGGGCGTTGTCTGTGCTCTCGGGGTCTGTCTTGAAGGTCAACTCCTCCCCACAGTGCTTGCACTTGATGTAGAAGCAGGAGATGGTCAGGCCCGCGTAGTCCTCATGGTTCACCGTCTCTTTGCGCGCGCTGACCTTCGTGCCCTTGTAGACATACTCTCCGCACGTCTTACATTTCATGTGGAAGGGGATCCTCAGTTGCACCTTATACAGCTGGTACTTGGGCATCATGAGCTTGGGGATCTTCTTGGGGTGCAAGTCTGGTCGGCAGTATTTGCTCAAAACTCTTCACTCCTGACAATTCAGCCTCTTTCTCTGCTCACAAGCACTGGAGAACTCGGTAGGCTCGGGTTTTGTTCGCAATTCCACAAGGCTCAGAGTACTTCCGGTGACGCACTTCCGGTGACGCAAAGGCGTTGGCGTATTCATTTTTTCAACTGCTTTATGTGGATTTAGAAATTCCCCGCTGAGATGGATAATGAACGGGGTAGGATGCAACAATTGGGGGGGGGGGGGTTCCGCGGGAAGACATGGATGATCGTGCTCTGCATCGAAGAAGGCATAATACTTCGTGGAAGAGTAATCTATGGAACTAGGTTTTGAAGGATAAGTAGGAGTTTTCCAAGTTAGAGAGGACACAGATATTTGGACCACAGTAACAAAAATGTAGAGATGATTAACCAGCAAGAGTTTCTTCCATTATGCTCTGCCTGAGTTCTCTCTGTGATCGGAAGCTATTTGCTGAACGGTGGGGGCTTCTGTGTGTCTATGATTCTGGAAGCTATGTCACCAGCATTTGAAAATACAGCGATGAATTCCAAGTGAACGGGTTTCAGCTGATCTTAGAGACTAAGAACAGACAAGAAGGCAGGAGGAAATGGTCCCCTTCTGAGGGATTAGACACTGAAGAGTAGCAGACATTTATCTGATATAGAGCCACGGATACGATGATATGCTGCCACTGAAAAGTAGCTGAAGTGTGACTGGGGTGCGGTTGATGATAATCATGAGGATCGAGCAGTTTGCTGGGCTTTCAATTACTGAGGGTCCTGGACTCCGCAGGAGGAGAATCACCTCAAGGGATACTGAGTGGTGTTCAATCAGGAAAGGTGATAATTATCATATTCAGAATCTGAATTCTGATCAAATGTGTAATAAAGTTGATTACATGAGGAACAATGTGGCCTGAGGATTGGGAGAAGAAACACTATAAACCTTTGAAATGGAGACCATACAAGCCAGCTCGATGGAAAAGGAAGAATCGCTTGCAGTACTTTCTGAGGCAGATTAAATAGTGCAGCTTTCAGTACGGAGGATAATTCATGAAGAAAGCAAAAATTCTCATAACTAGATCAGAAACAGGACGATAAACAAGGGAAAGATTAAGTTATCCAGAGTCCCAATTCACAGAAATCTACAGTCAATGCTCAGAGACGCAACTGTTAAGAAATATGGTGATCTACTACATTGGTCTCTAGGCTATCTACCCACCACTACTCTCTGTCCACCTGTCGTCTCTATCACTTGCTCCACCTCCATCCCCTGTATTCATCAGTTTCCATCGCTCTTGTTCGGTGCTACGTAATCCTTTCTGAGTCATATGGAGCAACGGACAACAGAAGGAAGCACTGGCTGGTCCTGCACCACCGTCAATGTGTTCTTAAGTTTGGCTCATTGTTTCACGCCATGTGGCAGCCTATCTTGTTGATGGTCTTCTTATCCACTGCCCCTCTACTTTACCAAGCATGGTGTCTTTTTCCAGGGATTTCTCTCTGCAGATAACTTCGCAACAGAATGTAATACACAGTATCTTCATTGCTGCGCCTAAGGAATATTCTCTTTGTCCGTCTTGCAAGTGAGATTTGTTGATTGGCCAACCACAGTACTTTTGATATTCTTGGCCACCACCGTCATTTATGTGCATGCATATTTCTTTGGTTTGCCATATTCGATGTTCAACTTACCACCACTAGCTTTTCTATCTCTGCCTCTCTCCATGTCTAACGCTACATAATAGCACTAAACAACAAAACAAAAAACAAAAAAAAATAGCACTAAACACATCAAAAGGGCAGAGATAAATTAGGTTCAAATATGCCTTTCTTTCAGTGGTTTATATTTGTGTAATCCATGTCAAACGTAGTTTACAAAGGGAGAGGACAAGTACTTTTGTATAGAATATGCAGACACAGCCTCACGCAAAGGGGTCCTGGGAGGAGGAATTTCCTGGGAGCACAGCTCTGACCCCATTGGCAGTTCTTGGCAGGAAGCTGGACAGCCAAGCACTCCCGCATCCAGGTGTACTGCCAGCCTTGGCTTCACCTCAGTGCCCATTACCTGCCCCAAGCTCTGAAACTGAGCCCCATTAGCTAAGACTAAGGAGAGGACCATGTCCCAGGCATCGTGTGCCCATGTCCAGGAGGAGAAATATACACCACTGAACACCTAGCATATGGATTAGGTAGGGGCGCCATGCAGGGGATGGGGAGACAGGCACCCCAAGAGGCCGGTGCACTGAGCCCCCAACCAGCCATGAGGGAGACACAGCTTCAGATATTCTTTTAAAAAACAAAAATAAATCATACAATCTAGGGGTCTGGAGGGCTGTCCCATTTATACACCACATTGTAAATATACAGCGTGTATAGTACATGTGCTTCGGTCTGGAGCTTGCATGTCTGTCTGTACATCTGGTCAGTCTTGGGGCTGGATCTCAGGAGCCTTTTAAAAAAATCATTCTACTGGGGGCTCTTATACTCTTATAACATTCCATACATCAATTGTACCAGACATATTTCTGTAAATGCTGCCTTCATCATTTCCAAAACATTTTATACTTAAGATCCTCGTTTTGCACCCCATTCCACCACTCACACCCTCAAGGAGATTTGAATTTGTCTTCCACAGAAATTATTTACAGAATATACCTTAACAAAATCTTGTTTTCAAATAGAAGGGATTTTGATGGTTATCTCTTATGTTAACAGTCACATGGAGAAGCTGGGGCATTAGTGAAGACAAGGATTAGTGAACGGATTGAAGGAGATAAAAATAGAAATATTATTAAGTAATCTTTAATGTTACTAACAAAAAGTGTGGAATTAAGTGAATATCAGTAATAAAAATGTTAAGTAAATGGAGTTTAGTGATACATATTTCTGACGGTCATGTGGTTAATTCATGGCCATTCTGTATATTTAGCTATTGCATGGCTCTCTGGGCCATCTACCCACCTCTTTCTTCTCTAGCCAACTCTGGCATCTCTATCCACCTCTGTGCCCTCATTGGATTAGGGACCTCACTGACAACATTCTTCCCTTTCACCAGAGTAGCATTGCTGAGAGCCTTACCTTTAAACATCTTTGCACTGTAGGAGTAGGGTCTACTCATTTAGGACTATGCCCATTAGACATTACTCCATGTGATTACTGTCATAGAAACAGCCTAGACTCATCTGTTTTGTTTACATTTTACTGTGGCATTCAAATTAACAACCATCTAAAAGCGGCACCAACTAAGTCCACATGGAAGAAGCACAGCTGTCTATGAGACGTCCCAAGAGAATGGAGAACAAAATGCAAGTATGGAGAAGGGGAAGGTATCAGAACTGAGGTTGTGAGCCCCTCTTTGTAGAAGGCATTGGAAGAGAGAGCACCTGACGTCCAGCTGCAGAGCACCTGACGTCCAGCTGCAGAGCACCTAGTCGGACTCTGCCTCTGGCAGGTCTCCTCTGGCCACAGTTGAGGGAAGTGAGACGCGTCTCTGTCAGAAGGAGATTGCTGTAAACTTTCCTGTAGTCGATGGGATTGTGGTATTATGGAAGACCTGCTCAGGTGACCTCCCTCTGGGCTCCTCAGAAAGTTCTCTCGGTTTTTCCAGGAGAGAAATCTTCCCTCTCACCTATTTTAATATTTAAGGTGGTCTTTTCTTTCATACCCTTTATTTATTTGAATTTAGTTGAATGCTTCCACGATGCTTCTGAATGTATCAGTTATCCCTTTCTACCCCCACCTACCCCTTGCCCTCCTGGTATCCCTACTCTCATTATAGGTCCTGAGGGGTTTATCTGTCCTGGATTCCTTGTGTTTCCAGTTGCTGTCTGTGAATGAGGGGGAGTGCGGAGTGGAGACCCAAAACCCATCTGTAGGCAAATGGACATCCCCTTACAGAATTATTGCAGGGAGGAAAGGAGCCACTCAGGGTGCAGTGTAGCACCGATGAAACTTACACCTTTCCTCTAATTCTTTAATGATCCCCCGCCCCCTTCCTCACTATCATGATCCCAATTCTACCTTACAAGTCTGACTAGACCAGAGAATGTACACTGGTACAGATAACTGATCACAAGGATCTATATTTAACCCCCTCCAAGGGGGATGGACAAGAAAAAACTGGGTGAAGGGAAACATCGGACACTTTAATACATGACAAATAATACTACTTTATAAGTGTCCATGAACAAGTGAGTGGTGGGGAGGGAGAGGAAAAAATGAGGAGCTGATACCAAGGGCTCAAGTAGAAAGCAAATGTTAAGAGAATGATGATGGCAAGAAATGTACAAATGTGCTTGACACAGTGGATGGGTATATGGATTGTTTTTTGAGTTTTATGAGCCCCCAATAATATTATTTTAAAAAGAAAAAATAAAGAGTATTTCAATAAGGTATGGAACACAGGAAATTGTCAAAAATTCAACCGAGGTCAGATGATCCCTTCAGGGCCAGTGGTAAGAGTGGTGATACCTGGAGGGTGGAGGGAAGGTGGGTACAAAGGGGGAACCGTTTATAAGGATCTACATATAACCTCCTCCCTGGGGGTTGGACAATAGAAAAGTTGGTGAAGAGAGCCGTTGGGAAGTGTAAGATATGACAAATTAATAACTATTTATGAATTAAGAAGTGTTCATGAGAGAGAGGGAAGTGGGGAGGAAGGGGGAAATTAGGAGCTGATATTAAAGGCTCAAATCAAAAGCAAAGGTTTTGAGAATGATGATGGCAACAAATGCACAAATGTGCTGGACACAATGGATGTATGGATTGTGATAAGAATTGTATGTACCCCCAAAGAATGATTAAAACACTAAGGGGAAACCACAACAGGGTCATGAATGAGACATGCATATTTTATTAGAGATTACAAGATAGGTACTTGTAACCAATGCAGTCAGTGTATATCTGCTAGGGTCTGACTCCTGACCAGGGGTTAGCAAACTTGGGCTTGAGAGCCTTAAGAGTAGCGGTTCTCAACCTGTGGGTCCCAACCAATCTGGGGGTGGAACGAACCTTTCACAGGGGTCGGTTGCCAAAGGCCATTGGAAAACACATGTTTCCGATGGTCTTAGGAACCGAGACACCACTCCTCTATCCGTCTCCAGATGGGTCCGCCCACATGCAGATAAGTTCACATAACACTACCCGTTGTGAAGACTGTTCCCCATGCGACACCATGCTTCAAGAAAAAATTTCACTTATTTGTCATTAGAAATAAATATTTCACAATTTAGGGTTACATATTGTTTTTGTGATTCATCACTATGCTTTAATTATGTGCAACTTGTAACCATGAAAATGCCTCCGGCATATCAGATCATTACATTATGATTTACAAAAATGGCAAAACTACAGTTATAAAGTAGCAACGAAAATAATTTTACGGGTGGAGGCGACCACCACATGAGAAGCTGAATTAAAGGGTTGACGCACTGGGAAAGTTGAGAACCACTGCTTAAGAGGATCTTTCAGTACATACATGTGTCTCTAAAATAAAATTGTAAATTAACTGATCATAGTTGTATTTGAAGGGTAATATTTCCATCATGGTGATTTCATTAGTTTGTAAGACTAGCTTCAAGACACTGGAATCCTTTTTATATTGTTGCTCTTCCAGCTCTAAAGTTTGCTAGCCTCTGCTTCCTGACTATGAAACCTTCATCAAGCCCATCAACGACACACCCAGATAAGAGACCCTAAGAGACCACTTTCCCCGAGGCTGCTGGAGAAAGAGGAAAGTAATCCAATTCTGATTCACTTTGCCTAAGGGTGAGATGATCTGCTTCTTTGGACATTGATCCCAAAGGAATTCCATGAAGCTGAATTAGTGTGGGGACTCTGCACCTATATCCCTGGCTATATCTCTCAATAACCGGGCACCATCAGCTTTCTTCACCACGTTTGCTTACGCACACGTCTGTCTTCAGTGATATCAACAGTAATTGTAATGACCACAGGACCATTATACTTGGGAATAAACCCCATGACCAGTGAGTTTGGTTTATTTCATATTTTTAATGGCAGACTTTGGCATCTAACGATCTCCTACATGGTCAGCCTAGGTGATAAATAAGCCAGGTGTGACACGATGCAGGGTGGGACACTAAGACCTTGATAACTTCAGAGCACAGATTAGATTCTTGGGAGAGAGTTTTCTGTGGAGGCGGCTACAGAATTTGTCATTTGACAAGAGGCGATCAGTTATAACAGCCAGCAGAGAGAGAGAAATTCACAGCAACCCAGAGAGCTGACCTGGATACACGTGCTCCGGTGAACCTGAAAATCCTGCCCACTTCCCGACCCAGTTCCTAGACTCAAGGTAAGTTGATGGGAAGACACATGGACTCCTCAAGGGAGGTCAGATCCATGGATATTGAAAAGCTAAAAAGACCCATCCCCAGACACATTGGCTGCAAAGGTTTTCTCTTTGTACTACTGTTTCTTGGTCACATGCTTTCTCTTGAAATGGTTGATGGTCTAGCTCTCTTTGGTTTGGCGACTTTGTGTCCTTACATCTTCTACTTATGGTCCCTCCATCTTTCAACAACCACTTTTCTGCCAGCTTGTTGTACCCTGGTCCCTTGTGAGGATGGCACAGGACTGGGCAGTGTTTCCTTTTGTTGGGCAGAGTGTTGCTTTATGGGTCAGGAAGCACACAGTGGCTCAAAAAATTAACATTTCAAACTTGTGACCGTGTATTTTTAGTTGTGTTTAATGTTTTTCCTCCACTTCTATCAGCTAAAGGTCTTCAGTTTGTTCCGCTGAAAAAAATTCTCAGGGAGTTCTTCAGTTTCCCCACAGGGTGAGTGCTTATACCGTACAGGCATTTTGACGATCCTCTTGAAATAAAACCTACTGGAGGGGGTCAATGCTCACTCAAACAGACCCCGTGTGGATTGCCGACACTGTAGCTGTTTATGGGAGTAGAAAGCTCAGTCTATCTCCCGGGAAGCTGCTGCTGGTTTCAAACTGCTGACTATGTGAACTAGTAGCCCAATATATAACGATTTCCATGTCAGAGCTCCTCAGTTTTTCCTAAGGCCTGGAATAGTCATACTGCCTTCTTGAGAACACCACACTCACTTCCTGACCAGCAAACTCTAGCGTTGAATTTACAAGGATACAGGTGAAAGCAGTAGCTCTGAATCTCCCTGGTAGTCCTGGAAACCAGTAGGAGCAGATTGCTTTGAGAAAGACAGGTAAATGAATGAAGGTACCCCCAAAATAAAGGGTAGACCTAAGAAGGTTCCCCTGTAGTCTACGGCATTTACATGAGAGAGCTCAGTCTTTTGTCCTCAAGTCTGACCTGATGGATCCAAAAAGTGCCCTCTTGATTACAAAGCTATTAGCAAAGATCTTGGCAGAAGTGTCTGTTTATGTTTAGTTTGTTGAAAAGAAGAAACCACAAACAGATATGTCTGTAAATGGCTTTGCCTACATTTTCCTTTGGCCTATGTCAGGCAAAGCTTTGTTGGGTATCTGCTCTTTCCCACCTCTGTTTTCTGTACTACATATATGGATTGAAATTCCCTTTGTCCTCATATTATCGCTTTGATGAATTTCCCCTTGGACAGCATGCTTTGGCATGATAGTTTACCTTCTTAAGTTGCCCTTTGAAATGTTATGCTCAGTCTTGCTCCTTCATCAATTCTCGCATTTCCTTTAACGACGTCCCCACCAATGGCAGACTCTGAGTCTCTGATTTCCACCTTGATCATTCTGTTCTGTCTGGTGAATGATTTTACTTCCTTCATGCATGATGTTTGTGATGGCATCCTACAGCCAGCCCAGGTCCCTGTCCCTAGTGATCAATTAGTCAAATCTGCTCTTGAGATAATTTGGACATTAATGCATGATGCGTATAAGGTTATATTTTGCTGAAGTTGCATGTCAAGGCTGTGGGCCAGAATTCTCAAAGGTATTTCTGTTAGGTTGTGGGCATTCCCTCTAATTCCATCACCACTGTGATGAGATCTGTTGTGATCAGACAACCATGGAGAAGTAGTATCTGCGAGGCTGTGACTCACAAAGCTCTCTGACTCTTGGCTGAATCTCCATGTCTCTGGAACTGAGAGAGTAACGAGCCTTATTACCCACTTCTCTAGGATTTGTCAGCTTCCACAGCTTCCACACATTTCAAGGAAGCAGCATGCTACTTACCTGCCCATCTTAGATTCATCAACTGGTAGTCACTGGAGTCAGTAGAAGTGTCCATTCTGATATCCCAAATTATATTGAGGGCTTGCCGGCACTACATTTTTGAGTTGAAATGAGGACTACTGGGACGAGAGAGGCCCATAGAGTCGCTAGGAAATCAGGGGGGAGGACCTAGAGTTTGGAGTGCGGGGCTTAGTAGCTTGACTCTCACTGAGCCTTTGGCACAGGTCCGTATCAAACAACGTGTGAGCAGGAGTGGAGAGATTTGAGGCAGGCTGGACATCAGTTCACTCATAGACACAACGAAAAAAAATCCCATACCTAAAAAATTACACCGACCACCACCCACACCCATGGAGCCCTGATGGCTTAGCTGCTAAGCATTGGGCTGTTCACTGCAAGGTCAGTGGTTTGAAATCACCTGCACGCCTTGACTGAACTATGAGACTTTATACTCCTGTAAAGACTGACCGTCTCAGGAGCCCAAAGGGGTTGTTCTACTCATCCTACAGGGTTGTGATGACTCAGAGTGGATACGAAGGTAGTGAATTGGCCTTGGAGTGTCTTACTTGTGTGTCAGACGGAGACTGGAGGATGAACCCCTGCAACGTCTGCTGAGTAAAGATGACTCTTTGTTACTGTGAAAGTCGGCAGCCTTGGAATCCCTAGTGATTTGGAAGAGACTCAAAGAGAGTGAACTTTGTGTGTTATTATTTTGGACGATGTAGTTCTGCTTTGTGTCAATTTCCAGCATAGTGAACTATGAAATAATAAGGCAATGTTTGGTAAAGGGACTAAAGGCAGAATTCAAACATTTAATGCCTTTAACAGTGCTGACAGAAGCCTGGGGATTATCCGTGTTGTTGATTCCAGCACATTTAAACATGAAATGAATTATCACAACGGGAATACAGTCCACAGAGACTTGGGGTAAAAATTACTATCTGGAGGATAGAACGAAGTGCATTCAGTGTGGCGTTTGGACCCCCAGTTCCTGCACTGTCGTCCTCATACACCTGGAAACATGGGTGCTACAAGAAACGCCCCCCCCCAGCACCGAATGATTACAGTGAGGGGCAACCCTTCCTGTGCATTGCCTCCAGGAACAGCTGCAAGGCAGAGTTAAATGATCCCCATATGTTTGTAAAGTTGAGTGTGAGGCTCCAAGCAGATCCATCCGAAGTTGATGTAGTCACTGGGGGCACATGACTGATGGAGTCACTTTTAACAAGAAGTGTCGTCTCACAGCACTGGATCAATTAATATGTCTAATGTCTGCTCTGAAACTCTCTACTCTCAATGGGCTTTATTAAACTTTGGGAATGATTTAACACCGTTCTCATATTTGAAGAGGAATAAATATGACTGTTTGTCTAAGGGAAATCTGTTTCATAAATCCCAGCAGACTTAATCATATTGGCATATGTGAAGTTCACGGTGATGAGGCCATCTCTGGAACTATGGCTTCTCAACACTCCCTTTTCTACATGTCTTATGTTTTCTACAACACAGGTGTTGGTTGCTAGTGAGTATTGTGTGACTGGGTAGATTCTGTGTCAGGTTAATGGGCTAGAATTCTCAGAGAGTTTTCCTTATGATGTTGTAATTGGCCCTGATGTTGTCTGTTGTGGTGCAATCACCTCTGTGCTGAGATCACTCTGTTTGCATGTGTGGACTCTCTCTCAAAACTGTCTACGTTGTTGGTCAGCTTGCACAGCCTGTGCGGGAGCAGTCTGCCACGTGAATTGCCCATCTTGTATTGATCAACTTGAGTCAAGAATAGCCATCATCTGGCATCTGAACTTCCATTTAGGCCTTGGCAAAGTCTACCTGGTGAGTTCAAAAAAATATTGTATGCCTTCTCTAGGTACATGTTAAAAACTGCTCTGACAGAGGAGACCTCACCTGAGCTGGGGTCAGTGTTTCCAGAATGAGAAGGGAAGGATGCATTTGTTGACGTACTGAACTGCGCACACAGGTGAATCCAAGTCACCAGAGAAGAATGATGTTTCCTAGAAACATTAGTCCCACAGGCTGGGTCATGGATCTCAGTGGTTTAGCAACACTCTCATGATGAAGTCACCCCTGAACTTGCGGTTGGCTATAACAACATCGTTTGGTTGATGAAATCTCATATGCTACAATCCGCTCTGTGGTGGGATTCTATAGGAAACACAATCGATAGGGAATTCCCTGGTGCTGTGTTTGACTCAGCAGAAATGAGACCTTTCTGACCGCATTCTTTGCTTTTCTTTCCATGGTTAGGATACTACAACTAGATTGGCATCACCTGACTGACAGCTTGGACCCCACAGGCCTTCTGACCTGGCATAAGATTGTGAAACGACAGTAGTCAGAAGAGCCCAAACTTACACCCAACCTAAAACCTTGAGACGCTTCAGCACCTTGGCTGTCTTCGAGTTGAGAGAAGTTCCTGGACACTTCTCTGGTCAACAAGGATTCACATTCCTGCTGGAGCACCTGAATCAGCATGAAGGGGTACAGCCCACCCAGTCTTGTGGACCTTGCAAGCCAGAGCTTCCTGAAGGACGAAACCTCAGCCATTGCCAAGCTGCGCTGTCTACCCCGTCCTCTCTTCCTGCCTGTGTTTAAAGCAGCTGTTACAGGAAGGCACCTTGCAACATTGAAGGTGATGGTGGCTACCTGGCCTTTCACACGCATGCCCCTGGGGACTCTGATAGGAGCTCAGAAGCTCCCCCAGGACATTTTAAAAGCTGTGTTGGATGGACTAGATGTCCTGCTTGCCCAGAAGGTTCACTTTGGTAGATGTCAGCTGAGAGTTTTAGATTTTTGCACACACGCGCACAGCAATTCCTGGAACCTGTGGTCAGATCCAGGTGCCCAAGGTTCATCAGACGACCTAGAGGCAGCCCAGCCCCCTAGAAAGAGGGCAAGAAGGTCTAAATCAATGTCTAACAGGCCTTCTGTGGAGTTGGTCCTAGACCTTTGCTTCTTCGAAGCCACTTTGGATAAAGTGCTCACATTCCTCCTTAAAAGGGTCAGTCAGAGACAGGGCCAGCTCCTTCTCTGTTGTAGGAAGCTGGACATTTTTAATACGTCAACTAGAATGGAAATTATTGAGAAGGTCCTGAAAATGACGCAGTTGAACCGTGTCCAGGAGGTGGCAGTGAATTGCACGTGGGAACTCTCTACCCTGGCCAGGCTAGCTCCTCTCCTGGGCCAGATGGTTCATCTGAGAAGACTGATTCTCTCTGGAATCGTCTTGAACTCCTGGAGGGAGGAGGACGAAGTGAAGAATCTAGTCTCCCTATTGGCTTCACAGTTACACCATCTACACCAGCTCCAGGAGCTGTATCTGGACCCTGCTCAGTTCCTGGAAGGTCACGTGGACCAGGTGTTCGCATGCTTGGAGGCCCCCTTGAAGACGCTCTGGATAACGGAGTGCTCACTTTCTGAGTCTGACTTCACAGATCTGTCCTTGTGTCTGAGCACCAAGTCCCTAAGATCCCTGAATTTGAGTAGAATCAAGTTGACTGGCTTCAATCCTCAGTCGCTGCAAATTCTGTTGGAGAGCGTCTCAGACACTCTCCAGATGCTGAACTTGGGTGGCTGTGGGATCACAGACTCCCAGCTCAAAGCCATCCTGCCTGCCCTTGGACACTGCTCCCAGCTCCAGCTCTTCAGGTTCTATGGAATCCCGGTCCCAGTGGCTACCCTGGAGGGTTTGCTGCGGCACACCCTCCCTCTGTGCAAGCTGCAACTCTTGCAGTTTTCTATCCCTCTTGAGTGTTACCTGGACCTCCAGGGCCCTCTCCAACAGGAGAAGCTTCCCGTGTATATGGCCAAGCTGAAACGGACACTCCAGGACTTGGGAAAGTGGAACAGCTTGCTGGTCTGCCAACGTGATACTGCTATAGACGATCATTCAATCACCTGCATTTTCCAGGACTGATGTGACTATCCTCTAATTCAAATGCATTTATGTAAAAATTGTAAAATTAAAAACATAGACTACACTGTGTAACTTTATTAAAACATGTTTACTTGGATATCATTAAAAATTAGTTCACAATGCCAGGATATCCTTAGCTGAAACAAGATTTGCTTCATGTCTTATTTTTATGTACATTATGATGATGGTGTTGAAGAATTATCAGTCACCAGGACACTCAAATAACACACAAGGCATTTTTGCAAATCATTCTCTAGGGGAAAGCAATGCTATAGCTGCTGTTTTAAACATGGACACAGTCAAACCATAAAAATTTGAATCCAGTTCAGTAGCATGTTTCCTGAGCTGATTGCATGCACCGTTTTGTCCCTTGCCTGACCTTGTACTTGTTGAAAGCAGAGTGTTCTTTAGAAACGAGGCTGGTGCCACTATGTTTTTAGCACTTTGAAGGTGTGATCAGGGGAGTGGTCTTTGGGGAGGGACATCATACTTGGCAATCTGGAGAGGCAGTGAAACGAGGAAGGCCCTCAAGGGGATGGATTGACACAGGGGCTGCAGTGCTGTGCTAAAACAAAAAGTTTGTAAGAATGGCCCGGGTCTGGGACGTATTTCCTTCTTGGTCTCTGGTACATAGATTCCAGATGTTTGTAATCCAACTCTAGAACCAATAAAAACAGGATTTATACTCTCAGAAACCCACTGGGACAGTTCTGCTCTGCCCTACAGGCTCACTATGCCTGGGAAAGATCTGATTTCTTTAATCAGAATAAAAAATTTAATGATTACAGATATAAAAGTTTCAGAACTGCTAAAATAGTAGTGCATAATTTATCAAGGTGTCACGACGGTCAGGGGAGGGAGGAAAAAAGAGTAGCCAATATCAAGGGCTCAATACAAAGTATATGTTTAATCATTGTAAATGAGGGTGATTGCAGACTGCAGACCCAAAGCCCATTTGTAGGCAACTGAACACCCCTTCACAGAAAGGTTGTGGGGAGTAGACCAGTTACACAGAGCAGGGAATCAGCGATGAAACATGCAACTTTCCTCTGCCAGGAATGTAAAGTTGAGAAAGATTTTATTCAGGTAGGGAAAGAACTCCTGGGAAGGAAGGGAGAGCATGGAAGGACGGGCATCTTCAGCCCCCGGGCAGGTTCTGAGACACAGCGAGTTAGATCAGAGAAATCGCTGCTAGCAGTGAATTGTGGGACATATATAGGGCTTGAGCCAAGGATGTATGTGCTCATGAGGGGAAGGAAGGCCTTCTGGGGCTGCAGGTGCAGGGTCTGAGTCAGGATGTGGTCTGTGAGTAAATCGTCCCGGAACACTGAGGGAAGGGGCTGTACAGACCCGGCCTGGAGAGATGAGCTCCTTAATATGCTGGAGGCAGGGACTGCACAGTCCAGCTCTGGCCTTGAGAGCTGGGGGGAAGGGGCCCCAGAGAATAGCAAGCCATCTTCAGGGAGAGCTAGAGGAAGAGGCTGCATGGTTCGGACCTGGCCCAAACATCAAAACTCTTAATAGTGGAAATAGGTGTGGTGTTCTATGGTTCACTACTTCCTGCTGTGATAGGACAAAGAAGGGGGGATTAAGAGCTGGAAAGTTCGGGCCCGGTTTAGTTGGCAGCAGACTATAAGGGCGAAGCAAGAGTTGGCTGAAGGGCAGGTTGGAGATGGCTTTCATTTGGTCCTGGAAAAATTTAAACAGAGGGAGGCAACAGTAACAGTACACAAATTATTCCCAAAGGTCCCTCGAGGGGCATAATCCAGGACGTGGTTTTACAGCACTCAGTGAGGAGGGGTTGATGGTGCCCCACTGAGGTTTCCTTATTTCCCTGACCATGTTATAGAGTCCTTTAACATTTTATTTAACAGCTTTTGACTCATTGATAGAGTGTGTGTACTTTTTTGTCAGCTGTTAGCGGATTTAATGCATGGTGGTTCTGAGGGGTTACCTGAGCCAGGGATGCAATTTGTTGCTTCAAGGAGGTGAGAGACTCTGAGGAAGAGTTTATGACCAGCCGGAGTTGAGAGAGGGAGCCTGGCACAGGGTTCTATTAGGGTTTTCAATAAACATAAGGTGGATTTTTTGTAGGTTGTTGGGAGACACCAAAGACAGGACTTGGTGTGAGGGAAGGTTTTGCAGTTTGTGGGTAGATAACGTCTGGATAGGCTCTCTTAGTGTTAGTTTGACACCTTCTTTTGTAAGGGCGGCAGCTTCTGCCAGGTCCCAACGCACGGCTGCCCGCCTCTGACTGTCATATCTGTCTGTATAGACTTGTAAGTTACTGGAGAGTGGGTGTGTCCCAGGACCTGAGTCAAGACTTTAACTGCTATTTCCTTGGTTTGCGTTCGTGTAAAGTAAAAAAGGTTTACTGGGTTTGGTAAATGTAAAGGCGGAGATTGGAGGAGAGTTTGTTAAAAAGTTGCTTTGAGTAAATGGGGAGGAGTCTGCAGGTTTAGCAGAGGTGGCTGGTTTGAATGAGTGACCTTGTCTGTTTTGTTGCTTTCCTGTGTTCCCGAGGAACTGTCCACTTGATATCCTTTACATCTTTTTATTAACTAAGTGTCAGCAAGGAGTTACCGGTCTGCTGGGAATCATTTGGGTTGTAGCACAGGAAGGCTGCTGCTTGGAGGGAGAGAGAAGTTAAGGGAGTTGGGCTGTGTCTGCTTTAGAACTGTTTTAGGAGAGGCTGCAGGTAACGGCAAATGAATGCTGATAAGCTGGGTTAAGGGGGATGGTAATACAAAGGCATCATTAAAGGTGGGGTGACTAAAGGCTTGGAGAGATGACCATCAGTTCCCATAACTGAGACCTGGCAAGGGGAAGTCGGGCTCGAGAAGGAGGGGAGGACTGAAAAGACCGTGTCCACCAAAAGGAAACCGGCTTACCTGCTGCCCTGGTCACTACCCTGAGCACGGAGAAGGAGGGGTCACTGAGGATGCTGAGTGAGGGGCTTCTTCATCAGTCATCGGTGGCCAGGTCAAGCAGTGTTAATGGTGGTTCAAGGTTTGGAGGGACTGACTCTCCATGACTAGGCACTGAAGGACAGTCACTTCTCCAGTGGCCCTGCTGACTGCACGATGGGAATGGCTAGGTGGGTGGCCGGGGATGTGGGCAATGCTTAGTCCAGTGCCCTTTCTGGCCGCCTGTGAAGTGACTGCTGAAGTTGCTGTTTCCTGAATTCTTCTGACCCCTCCCTCCAGACGACCTCAAGACTTGGGCTTGCCATCTTGCCTCAGAATTCGCAAGTTGCCTCAGCCTGGTCTTCTCAGGTGCTAAAAATTTTAAATGCGACATTGACTAAGTCACGTATTGGCATCTGAGGTCCATCCTCAGTTTTCTTACCTTTCTTTTGAGTATTGGTGACTGACTATGTTATGATTGGCTAGCACCGGAGGCCTCGTTCGAGAGGGAGGGTCTAGCCTAGTGTACTCAGGTAAGGCTCCAGCTAGGCGAGTGAGGAAAGCTGCCGGATTCTCACTTGGTTGCTGGATAATTTCCTGCAGCTTGCCCGAGTTTACTGCTTTATGAGCGATGGCTTGTAAGCCTGAGTAAGGGCGGGCGACTGTGGGGTTTGGGAGGCTGCGGGTGTCGCCACTGAGAGCTGAGGGAGGTGGTGCTGAGGGGCACCCAGAATATGGAGGAGGCCTTACTGGGGGCGCAGACAAGGAGTCAGGGGGGTTAGGGAAAGATCAACGGGAGTAATGTCAGGGGCCTGATTAAGAGAGTGTTTGGTTGAGAGAACTTGAGCCGGGTGACAGGCAGTACATAGAGAGGAAAGGGAGCGAAGAAAGAAAAGGGCCTGAACATTGGGAACCTCACATCATTTTGGAGTCTAGTGACAAAAATTGTCGAGGTCTCAGAGAATGTTGGAATCGAAAGTATTGGCCAGTGTGACTCATTGTCCAATTGGGATAGTGGCCACACTTGCTTACAAAAAAAGACCGGGTGCTTAGGGGGAATATCCGGAGCCAGGCCCCGTTCAGTGAGGTTGCTCAGGAGGCTTCCCAAGGGACTGGTCTTGGGAGGCTTAGAGAGCGAGCTCCCCATGATGTCTTAAGCTGCAGGGGGTAGGATCAGAGAAGGGCGTCTATTGGTCCCTGTCCACACCCGTCAGTCAGGGGGTGACCTGGTATCCTTGAGAGGCGTCCCGGTCAGAGCTAGGGGTCCGGTGGGAGAGTACTGGACTCCCCGTACAGGAAGGTTCCCTGGCACAGTTTTCGGCTTTAACCAGCACACAGGGATTTTGGGTCAGTGACAATGAAAGACACTGCAGGAAGCGAGGGAGGGGAGTGGCCTGGCTTTTGGGCCAGATGTATGAAGAGCGGTCAGAGGAGTTGTTCAGGAGGGAGTTGATTTTAGATAAGGTCTGAGAGCAGGCACTGCAGAACTGGTAGGGAGAAGGAGGAAGTAGATTTTAGAATAAATCTGAGAGCAGGCACCACAGAACTGCCAGCACAAGATACACAAACAGGTAGAAAGAGCTCAGACAGACTCTGAACTCTAGTCCAGTCAGAGGTGCAGGGACTGCTAGGTACTCACTTGTAGATGCGGAGGATGGCAGCTGAGAGGTCCTGGTTCAAGGGAAGTTGGGAAGGGTGGGTGGGGCGCGTCAGCACACCTCTTACTCCAGCAGCATTCATGCACCAAGTTGAGAGGTTGAAAACGGAGGACAGGACTGTGCACTCCCCAGAGGATGGACGGGGTCCCCCCCTGTCAGTCCCGGGTCTGTCAGCACCAAGATGAGAGGTTGTAGATGGAGGTATGGAACAGAAAGAATTTAGCCAGGAATGTGAAGTGGAGAAAGATTTTATTGAGGCAGGGAAAGAATTCCCTGGAGGGAAGGGAGAGCAGGGGAGCATCTTGAGCCCTTGGGCGGGTTGTGAGAAACAAGGAATTAGGTCAGGGAAATCGCTCCTGGCAGTGAGGCAACGCTTGAGCCAAGGACTGATTAGGGGAAGGGAGGCCTTCTGACGATGCAGTTGCACGGTCTGAGTCAGGACATGGTCTGAGTAAATCATCTTGGAACAATGAGGGAAGGGGCTACAGAGAGATACGCTCCTTGGAAAGCTGGAGGTAGGGACTGCACAATCCAGTTCTGGCCTTGAGAGGCGAGGAGAAGGGGCCGCACAATCCAGCAGGCCATCTTTGGGGGGGAGCTAGGGGAAGGTGAAGCATGGTCTGGACCCAGTTCAAACAAGTCGAAGAACCTCTTTGGCTTCCTAAGTACAGTCAATCTCTCCAGGAGTAGATGGCCAGACCAAGCCCCATAGATTGGCTGTCCTGGTGCTCTATGTCTCTGTGGAGGCAGACTCTCATCGCTTTGCATTGTAGAAGTTACTTGTTTAGAAGCCTCCAACTAGTGATTCATAGACCAACACTACCCACTACCCAGGCACAGCACCCTAATGGGCATCCTTTCATGCCTACTTCTGCTGGAAAGACGGATCACCTCCCAGGTCATGAATGCTTGATTTTTGTATTTAGTCTGTAGGAGAAGTGAACATGATAGTTAGTAGCTTTACAAAGAGATGTTTATTTAATTGTAGGCATGGAGAATGGGTTTGGAGAAATTTGAGCATCTGTAGTGGGAGGGAGTGGTCTCTTTTCAACGTCTGGAGCGCCCCTCTCCCTTGGAAATCTCCATGAGTCTTGTTATGCACATTCCAGAGTCCAGGAGGTTCCCAAGGCAGGAAGGGACCTTGTGTCCACAAAACAGGCTGTGCTCTGTCTCCTATCTGCACCTATCTGTGTGCTGGCCTCTCTGTTCATGGCTTCAGAAGAGAGATGGGATGTCAGCAAGGGTGGTCTCGGGTGAAGCTGCTGATGTGAGACGCCTGCCGTAATCGTCACCTCCACGTAGTCACATTATCATAGCACATATGTCATGATCACGAACCCAGTCCCAATTGATCCCGTATACATCAGAAACATGAACATTCGACAAATGGGGTAGAAACTCAGAATCAATGGTGAGGATTGAGAAGACACGGTACGGAAGGTGAGCTGTCTATGTGAATGATGATTGCATCCCAATCTCTGTAATGAGTGCTGCCAGCAAAGCTTACATAGAGAGGCTCATAGGCTTGCAGGGTCTCCCTGAGTGCCTGCATTGCCTCTACAAGAGAATCCTGGCACAGAGACACTTGGAAACCCTCATAGCAATCCTGAGGGACAGGCAGCTCCAGAAGGGAGAACTTGCACAGTGGCCAAGTGTGAAGAAGGAAGTCCTGCAGGGCAGCTAGGGAGACAGGGTTTCCACCCAACACCAAGGTGCTCAGCAGGGAACAGTGGCCCAGAGCAGGCTGCAAGGCACGGAGCTCAGAGTCCTCAATTTCGCAGTCAGCTAAGTTAAGGTGGGTCAGGGTGGCTGAGACCCTCCCTAGCAGACTTGGGAGGAATCTACGGCTAAAGCCTGCACTGAGCGCACCACTCAGATCGAGGTAGCTGAGGAGGCTGGTGCAGGGACACGAGCACAGACTACTCATGTCCGAGTCCACAGGCACGCAGTACGAGAGGGTGAGGGACTCTAAGGGGGCTGACAGACTTCTGAGCAGCTGGCCGAGCTGTTCATCCCTGAAGAAGTCCGATTCCAGGATGAGGTGCTGGAGCTGATGCAGACCGAGGAGCTGAGAGGTCAGTTTTTCAAGTAGCTCCTCCACCTTAGCCATGCGATCTGGTACCGGGGGTTCCAGGATTATTCCCGTGAGGTGAAGTGTGTGAAGCTGACCCATCTGGGCCAGGTAAGGAAGAAACCAGTCGAGGGTGTGCAGGTCCCATCTGCAATGCAACGCCACTTTCTGCACATCGCCCAGCTGCACCGCCTTCAGGATCTCCTCCATAACGGGAAGTGGTGGGACACCAACAAACTCTAGCTCCCTACAACACAGATTGGGCAGGTCCTTTCCCTGTTGGGCCCTTTCCATGAGGAAGGTAAGCACTTCATCTGGGCCTGTTTCTAGGACACGCAGGTCTGTGAGGAACATGGCGGAGGCCAAGGGCTGAGGCTTCTCCCCTGTTCTGGAATCCTTCCTGGTGTGGGTCAGAGTCCAGGGACGGGTGGCCACTGGATCCTCTGATGAGGTCACAGAGGCAATGGATTCGGTTCCAGACCACACTTTCCAGAAGTTGGTGTCAGTGTCCAGGCATAGATCCAGCACTCTCAGCTTGCATCTCCTGGGGGGAACCTTTGGGGAAAGCAGGATGGCAAAAGCATCCAGGGCAGCCTTTAAGATGTCCTGGTGAGAATGCGAAGACTTCATGAGAGCCCCTAGTGGGAGCCGGATCAAAGGCCAGGACCCCACCATGGCCTTCACTGTCTCTCCGTGTCCCCCAATGGCAGATGCCATGTACAGCGGGGGGAAGAGCTCTGTGGGCAGCCACTCCAGGGTACCAATGGCTGAGGCCTCATCCTGCAACACACTCTGGATGGCCAGGTCCAGGAGCCTGGGTGGGTTCTTGCTGCTCATGTTGACCAAACAGCTCCACAGAGAGTCCAGACCTGTGAATAAAAAGAGGGGTGTGCTCAGACTTCTGGGACAGCCACACTGGTTGTTCCAGCACTTTGAAATCCGGAACCTGCCCGCTTTAGCTCCTCAGAGGGAAGCTTCCTGGCTATGCCACTCCTGTTATGAACTCACAGTGGTAGAGGCTGGCAAGGTAGGGCTGGAAAGTTTTCAAAGTGGATACTTTCGCAGACTCAAGTGGGTCCTCGAGTTGTAGAATCCAAGATAGGCAGGTCCGATGGTGGGCAGTGACCTCAGCAGCTGTGGACATGCATAAATCAAAGATCAGTAGGAAGTATGGTGGTTGCGTATTGTATCCAACAATCCTATGGCTTACTGTGCAGGAGAGATCAATTCAGAAGGAATGACTGGGCATTCCTCAAATGGAAATTTTACATCTATATTGAATTACTATGCTCTCTGTTTCGGGATATTATCTATGGGAGGACATGAAAGTCTCGTCAATACACTGAACAGTCAAATTTGTTCACCAATCGCTAAACGAAAGAACTGAAGGATTCTTCAAACCATCTCAGTATGAAATTGATCAAAATGAAACCAAACATACATGATCTCAATGAAGAATGCTATTAGCATGAAGCCATGGTAGAGACCAAAGATTCAGTCAGGATATTCTGTCACTAAGTCATGGAATACAGGAACTGTCAAGGTCATGAAGCATTGGAAGCTCATTAATCACAATAGGAGGAGGGATTATGGAAACCCAAAGAAGTCCAAGATTTTAAAAGATACTTTTGCCTTCATATAGCTTAGATGATTGATCTTTCCAAAGAAGGCCGCCTAAGCAACAGAGCTAGGGTATGCCTTTTGACTGAAACTTCCAGTACTGGACTAACCATCAAGCACACACCCAATCTGGTGAGAGACTATTGCTCCCAGGATGGCCTGTAGGAGGGTGGAGGTAACCCACTCTCCAATGCACTCTCCCTGTGGGCAAGATGATCTGCTTTATTGTTCCATGATCTCAAGGAATTTAATAAAGAATTTATAGTTAATTTAGCGTTTTTTGGTTGTAGTTTTTTTTTTGCATTTCAATGTTATGTTTACCCTCCCAAAAAGGAAATGTTCAGACTTAACCACTAACATAAAGGAGATTTTGGGGGAGCTCGTTATCTGCAGTCAAAAATGAAGCTGAGACCATGAAGCTGAACAAATGAATCCAGTACACAAGAGTTCAAATATAAGCTGAGACACATCCCGCATGAATGTCAAGACCATCTCAAGAACAGGTATGGGTAACTGAACACTAACTACAGGGAACTGGACCAGCTGTGGAATGACATCAATAATATCACTATGAAGAGAACAACATCCTTCACAAGGCAGAAAAGGAAGAATGACCAAGGTGGACATCAAAGAGACTCTGAATGTTGCCACTGGGAAAATCATAGCTAAAGCAAATGGAAGAATTGGTGAAAGAACGAGCTAACAGAACAATTCAAAGACAAACTGAAGTATTAGAGGGAAACATGCTGCCCGGGGCTAAGTCATCAAAGTTATAAGAGTGAGAATACAGAGCACGTCGTTCTCTAGATGTGGTAGAGAAAGGAGAGGTGGGAGTAGGCTCGCAGCCCAAGAAAGCTTTGCCTGAATTTATCCAATGAAAAGTATATAGACAACGGTTAATATAGAGTCTGTCCTCCTTACAATCTCTTCATTTGTGGGACATGGTGTTTGGGGCCCGGTGAGAGTTTGAAGACTAAGATTTGAACTTGCCCTTCAGACATGAGCATTTTGGCAGAAGTTTTGTTGGTTCCAATAGATGACAGCCATGAGCATGTCTTGATGATTTAAAGACCCTTTATTAAGTTATCTACTAAAGGTGACTCTGGTTGCAGTCTGAAGTGGACATTTGAGTCTATCTTTAAAGGCAAAACACTCATACATCATTTGTCTAAGACTCAATCAACAGTGGACAGAACCACAAAGGAAAATGAATGTTATTATTCTATATTGTTAGTGAGCCTTACATGGTACAAGATTGATATAACATACCGGTTAATAAAATAAAAATAGCAATACCCTGGTTATGCATCAAAATCAACATTATTGAGAACAACGTTCTGATCTGTAGAACATAAGAGGACACTTTAAAACCAATCACTGTCCGTCCTCTCCACCCCCACCCCAGAACTATAAGACCAATTGTTTTCTCCTCCACACTGTTCATCTAGCCAATCTCATCTAGAGAGAGCTGAAGAGATAATAATACTTACCAAAATTACAAGACATAGCAAGACAAAGTGACAAAAGAGAACACAGCGATGACAACAGAAGGGTTGTAGTGAGGAGACGAGCCAGTCAGGGTGCGATGCAGCAAGGATGAAACATACAACTTTCCTCTAGTTCTTAAATGCTTCCTCTCTGCCACTATCATGGCCCCAATTCTACCTTACAAATCTGGCTAAACCAGAGTATCTGTAGAAGGGTACATATAGGAATTGGAAACACAGGGAATCCAGGGAAGATGACCACTTCAGGACCAGTGCTGAGAGTGGTGATACTGGGAGGGGGGAGGGAAAGTGGGGTAGAGAAGGGGAACCGATTACAAGGATCTACATATAACCTCCTCCCTGGGCGAATGACAACAGAAAATGGGTGAAGGGAGACATCAGACTATCTAAGATACGAGAAAATAATAATAATGCATAAATTATCAAGGGGTCATGAGTGTGGCGGGTGGGGATGGAGAGAGAAAAATGAGGAACTGACATTAAGTGTTCAGGTAGAATGCAAATGTTTTGAGAATGATGATGGCAACAAATATAACAAATGTGCTTTACCCAATTGATGGTTGTATGGGTTATGAGAAGAGTTGTAAGAGCCCCCAAAGAAATTATTTTAAAAAAACAAACCAAAACCAAAAACCAATCACTAGGTGGACTATCCATGATGGGAGAGTGAAGGTGGCAGGTCACTCAGCAGTCCACAAGATGGCATATAGTGGCGACTGCTAGTCTGTCTCAGAACAGATAATAGAAATAATTCTGTTTTACTTTCTGTTGTCAATTGATTCTTGATTGTGAATCAGTGGGCATTTATGCTGGAAATCACCAGTTTCAGATTCAGTGATTTAAGCTATGTATCAATTCTGTAATGCTAACGATCTATCCATCCCCTGTAGTCCTTCTTGAGATGTACCGTGCTAGCACACATGGACAAAGAGCTCTTCAGAAGCAAGAATGGTAACACGTTGGAGGAGGCACTCACTTCACAGAGGGCTCCAGAGAGACAAGCTTGGAACCCGGCCATCAAATCTAGGCCCCTCCGCACGTAGATTCTCAGAACCACTTTACATAGTTTTCATGCTACTCCCTAGTCCAACTCACCGTTGCAGAGGCAGACAAGGCTTAGATTACAGTCTTGACTCTTATCCTTGATCAAGTAGATCCAGTGGATGATGAATCCCAGATGGCAGGTCCAATGGCAGCCTTCTTCCTCAAGGGTGTTGAGATTGACGACGTCCAGAGAAGCAGGAATGATGGCAAGATTCTGTCGCAAGTCCTGAAACCTTCAGGTCAGAGGAAGGGTCCAGGTTCAGAACAAAGCTACCGGGCTGTCAGAGAGACCTTTTAAATCATGAGGCCACACCCACAAGGTAGCTCTCTTCCCCCTCATTGGCTGTTCACAGTAAGTCTCAGCTTGGAATTGAAGGCATTTTATGAAATTCCATCAACGAGGCTGATGCTATTGAAAAGAACCAACCCCTTAGATTCTGGTCCCAGCCCTGGTGACTCAAACTCTCAGCCATCACACCTTCCCCACTGTGATTGAAACAACATAGAAAACTTTGAGGAGTGGGTTAGCTGCTGAGAGTGGATTAAGCAATTGGATTAAGCAGAAATGGCTCTAGAGCCCAGAATCTCACATATGGGACAGGGTTTTGTCCTTAAGGATACCCATCTGTGTAATTAATTTCCCAAAGCACAAAATTACTTGTATTCTGTGCCTCTTCCAACTAGGAGTCAACTATGGGACAGAACTGAAGTGCCTCTTTAGCTTCCTAATGACTGTCGATCTCTCCAGGAGTAGAGGCCTCATCAAGTCCCTCCGATTGGCTGAGAGCTTTGAACCAGTGACTTGGTGGTAAGCACCCCAGTGGATTACCAAACACGCGACCTCAACCCAGTCCTCTTTTCCTGCCTGTGTTCAAAGCAGCTGTTACTGGAAGGCACCTTGCAACATTGAAGGTGATGCTGGCTACCTGGCCTTTCACACGCATGCCCCTGGGGGCTCTGATAGGAGCTCAGAAGCTCCCCCAGGACATTTTAAAAGCTGTGTTGGATGGACTAGATGTCCTGCTTGCCCAGAAGGTTCACCTTGGGAGATGTCAGCTGAAAGTTTTAGATTTTTGCACACACGCGCACAGCAATTCCTGGAAACTGTGGTCTGATCCACGTGCCCAAGGTTCATCAGACGACCTAGAGGCAGCCCAGCCCCCTAGAAAGAAGGCCAGAAGGTCTAAATCAATGTCTAACAGGCCTTCTGTGGAGTTGGTCCTAGACCTTTGCCTCTTCGAAGCCACTTTGGATAAAGTGCTCACATTCCTCCTTAAAAGGGTCAGTCAGAGACAGGGCCAGCTCCTTCTCTGTTGTAGGAAGCTGGACATTTTTAATACGTCAACTAGAATGGAAATTATTGAGAAGGTCCTGAAAATGACGCAGTTGAACCGTGTCCAGGAGGTGGCAGTGAATTGCACGTGGGAACTCTCTACCCTGGCCAGGCTAGCTCCTCTCCTGGGCCAGATGGTTCATCTGAGAAGACTGATTCTCTCTGGAATCGTCTTGAACTCCTGGAGAGAGGAGGACGAAGTGAAGAATCTAGTCTCCCTATTGGCTTCACAGTTACACCATCTACACCAGCTCCAGGAGCTGTATCTGGACCCTGCTAAGTTCCTGGAAGGTCACGTGGACCAGGTGTTCGCATGCTTGGAGGCCCCCTTGAAGACGCTCTGGATAACGGAGTGCTCACTTTCTGAGTCTGACTTCACAGATCTGTCCTTGTGTCTGAGCACCAAGTCCCTAAGATCCCTGAATTTGAGTAGAATCAAGTTGACTGGCTTCAATCCTCAGTCGCTGCAAGTTCTGTTGGAGAGCGTCTCCGACACTCTCCAGATGCTGAACTTGGGTGGCTGTGGGATCACAGACTCCCAGCTCAAAGCCATCCTGCCTGCCCTTGGACACTGCTCCCAGCTCCAGCTCTTCAGGTTCTATGGAATCCCGGTCCCAGTGGCTACCCTGGAGGGTTTGCTGCGGCACGCCCTCCCTCTGTGCAAGCTGCAACTCTTGCAGTTTTCTATCCCTCTCGAGTGTTACCTGAACATGCAGGGCCCTCTCCAACAGGAGAAGCTTCCCGTGTATATGGCCAAGCTGACACGGACACTCCAGGATTTGGGAAAGTGGAACAGCTTGCTGGTCTGCCTACGTGATACCGATATAGATGATCATTCAATCACCTGCATTTTCCAGGACTGATGTGACTATCCTCTCATTCAAATGCATTTATGTAAAAATTGTAAAATTAAAAACATAGACCTCACTGTGTAACTTTATTAAAACATGTTTACTTGGATATCATTAAAAATTAGTTCACAATGCCACGGTATCCTTAGCGGAAACGAGATGTGTTTCATGTCTTATATTTATGTAAATTATGATGATGGTGTTGAATAATTCTCAGACACCAGGCCACTCAAATAACACACAAGTCATTTTCTCAAATCATTCTCTAGGGGAAAGCAATGCTATAGCTGCTGTTTTAAACATGGACAGAGTTTAACCATAAAAATTTGAATCCCGCTCAGTAGCATGTTTCCTTAGCAGATTTCATGCACCGTTTTGTCCCTTGCCTGACCTTGTACTTTTGAAAGCAGAGTGTTCTTTAGAAACGAGGCTGGTGCCGCTATGTTTTTAGCACTTTGAAGGTGTGATCAGGGGAGTGGTCTCTGGGGATGGACGTCATATTTGGCAATCTGGAGAGGCAGTGAAACGAGGAAGGCCCTCAAGGGGATGGATTGACCCAGGGGCTGCAGTGCTGTGCTAAAACAAAAAGATTGTAAGAATGGCCCGGGTCTGGGACGTGTTTCCTTCTTGGTCTCTGGTACATAGATTCCAGATGCTTGTAAACCAACTCTAGAGCCACTAAAAACAGCATTTATAGTCTCAGAAACCCACTGGGACAGTTCTGCTCTGCCCTACAGGCTCACTATGCCTGGGAAAGATCTGATTCCTTTGATCAGAAAAAAAAATTTAATGATTACAGATATAAAAGCTTCAGAACTGCTAAAATAGTAGTGCATAATTTATCAAGGTGTCATGACGGTCAGGGGAGGGAGGGAAAAAGAGGAGCCGATATCAAGGGCTCAATACAAAGTAAATGTTTAATCATTGTAAATGAGGGTGAGTGCAGAGTGGAAACCCAAAGCCCATTTGTAGGCAACTGAACACCCCTTCACAGAAAGGTTGTGGGGAAGAGACCAGTCAGACAGGGTGCAGGAAATCAGCGATGAAACATACAACTTTTCTTTAGTTCTTAAATGCTTCCTCCCCCTCTATCATGATACCAATTCTACCTTACAAATCTGGCTTGACAAGAGGATGTACACTGGTACAGATGGGAACTGGAAACACAGGGAATAGAGGACAGATGATCCCTTCAGGACCAGTGGTGAGAGTGGTGATACCTGGAGCATGGTGACAAGGTGGGGTAGAAAGGGGAAACTGAGTACAAGGATCTACATATAACCTCTTCCCTGGGGGACAACATAAAAGTGGGTGAAGGGAGACGTCGGACAGTGTAAGATATGACAAAATAATCATTTATTCATTATGAAGCGTGGATGAGGGAAGGGGGAGCAGGAAGGGAGGGGGAAAATGAGCAGCTGGTATCAGGGGCTCAAATGGAAGGGGAGCGTTTTGAGAATGACGATGGCAACAAATGCAGGTGTGCTTGACTCAGTGGATGTATGTGTGGATTGTGGTGGGAGTTGTACGATCCCCCAATAGAATGTTTTTTAAAAATATAAGTAAATGTTTAGAAAAGTATGGTGGCAAGATATGTACAAACTTGCCTTATACAATGTATGTATGGATTGTTATAAAAGCTGTAAGAGTCCCCAACTAATAAATAATAAAAATAAATTAAAAGCTTCAGAACTGCTTATATATTTTATTTTGAACAAGGAGGGAAACGTTTACATTAAGAAAATTAAAGGGGGACAGGGTAAGATATGACAAAATAATAATTTATAAATTATCAAGGGATCAGGAGGGAGGGCGAGCGGGGAGGGAGGGAAAAAAAAGAGGACCTGATGCAGAGGGCTTACGTGAAGACCAAATGCTTTGAAAATGGTGAGGGCAAAGAATGTACAGATGTGCTTCACACAATTGATGTATGTATATGTATGGGTTGTGATAAGAATTGTATAAATTCCTAATAAAATGTTTTTTTTTAAAAGAAAATTAAAGAGAGTTGATATTCAAGTTCAAGAAGAAAGAAAATGTTTTGAAATTGATGATGGCAACAATTGTGCAATTATGCTTGATCTACTTGAATTATGGATTGTTAAAATATCTGGAAGAGTTTTCGAAGAAAATATTCAAATATTTTAAGAAAATTATAGGGATTCGTAAACATACACTAATGTGCACATAAATGCTAATTCAACCAAAATTGTTCCATTTTCTTTTGTTCCATATTCATCATTAGCATTTTCCCTTAATGACTATAGTACACTTACACGTTCCAACTTTATCCATGATATGTTTCCATCAGCAACGTATCAGTACCAGTTCTATATAACTTAGCAACAAAGTTCATATATATTGTCTAGCATCTGGGAGGGTTATATTATTAGGAGATGTGTGTAGTTTCTTAAAGATCCTTAATTACGATGGCTTTTATATACATAGGAATATATTGATGCTTAATTTTCTGCAGATATTTTCAGGTTTTTCTTCTCAAAGTTGTCTACGGCCATTATATTTTCCTTCTAAACTTGTCAAAGTAATGTGATGGACCTTCTGATCTGATCTGTAAATCATTACTAATATTTAAAATGGCATTGCCTTCCACAATGAAAAGAAAGCTTGTGGCCATCATAGTCATGAATGTGTGAGTCAAGAAGCACACACACACACACACACACACAAGGATTGGTTTCTGTATCATGGGTGAATTTCAACCCCATTATTCTGTGAGAGAACTCATACAAATAGAGAGAATATACTATAGTTTCTATTCATTTGGTGCCATTTAGTTTACAGAGGAAGAAAGCACATCAAAGGTATTGAGTGGACAAAGCCGTAGCTTGGGCAGAGGGAGGCATTGCAACGTGTCTTGGGCATGAAAGAGACCACATCTCAAAGTTAATTCCAGGAGAACATTCGCTAAGTCTGAAAATGGACAAAGAGAAGACAGAACCAGAGGTACTGCATTTGGACAATGGAGGCAATCCACACGAGGTTCACAATTGCGACTCAAGATAAACAGGATATTGGGTTGGGGAGGCAAATGCAAGGGTCACAACTGCATGATGGGAGGAAGATCCATACATCCCATTCCCAGGTGAGACTACAGAATTAGGGAGGACCCATGATTGGTACACGTACATTATGTTTCATAGCAGGGCTTACGACAGTGGTTCTCAACCTTCCTAATGCTGAGACCCTTGAAAACAGTTCCTCATATTGTGGTGACCCTCCCCCCAACCATAAAATTATTTTTGTTTCTGCTTCACAACCATAATTTTGCTACTGGTATGAATTGTGTGACAGCTGTGAAGGGTCGTTTGACCCTCAAAGGGGTCGGGATCCACAGGTTGAGAACCTTTGGCTCATGAGATTTTTCCAAAGGTCAGAGCCTTCTGACCAAGGCAGTCAGGGCCAAACTGATATGGCATGATGCATGACAGTGCTGATCCCTGTGCCTTCCCCACTACAGGCACTTCCATGGAGGACACAGGTAGGAAAACCTCTCAACAGAGTGTCTGCCCCTCCCTGTGCTGGCCCCAGAGGGAAATCCACCTTCTTAGGAATTCTGCCTGAGGGTAAGATTATCTGAATCTTTGTTTTTTGTCCAGAAAGGATTCAAACCCTTTGTGGTCTATGCCTTTCCCACACAGTCTAGCTCCTTGGGCAGCAATTCTCCATGATGCTCACGAGGCAAGGAAAGGAGGTACCATCTTTTTGGTGCAAACTTGTGCTTTGTGCCCTCTTCCTGCACATTCTTCTTCACAAGCTCCCTGGCTCCTGGCTAAGGTATCCTCTCTTCCATCCTTGATGGTCGCAGATACATGATTTTTTCCTGTTAGGTCAAAATTCTCTTGTTCCCTTCTCCAAATGGCCTTTTGTTTCATGTACTTCTTGAAATGATGGAGTGTTGCCTGGTTATTTTTGATTCAGTAACCTTGCTTATTCCTGATAACTTACCAATAATAGCTCTCTGGTTTTTTTATTTTACTTTAGAATCGCGACCAGTTTTTATTTCATTCATTCATGCATGCATTCATTCATTCTTTTTTGGTTGTGTACACTAGATTTATGAAAAAATTGAGAGAGACTGAATGCTCAAATTATGCAACCTTATTATTAATATCATATGCAACCAAATCATACAACCTTATTAATATCATATACAAGCAAATTATACAACCTTATCATTAATATCATATACAAGCAAATTATGCAACATTATCATTAGTATCATATACAAGCAAATTATGCAACCTTATCATTAATATCATATACAAGCAAATTATACAACTTTATCATTCGTACCATATACAAACAAATTTTTTGAAGAACATCTCATAACAGTGGTATCAGGCCATTAAGAGGGAGCTAACAGAGGTTCAGGCTTGATTTAGAAGAGGACATGGAACAAGGGACATCATTGATGATGTCAGATGATCCTTAGCTCAATGCACAGAATACAAGAAAACTTTACTTGTGTCTTCAGGAAGTTGACTTTGTCCATCATAACAAAGTATGGATAACCTGTAGAAGAATGGGAATTCCAAAGGGAATTCCAAATGGGAATTCCTCATTGTGTTCACATGGACCTCGTACATGGATCAAGTGGCAGTTGTGCAAAGAGAACAAGGGAATACTGCAAGCATTAATGTCATAAAAAGTGTGCATCAAAGTAGTATCCAGTGGAAGGATTCAAAAAATTTGCCAGCCGGCTCAAGGGAAACAATTATTGAGCTTCATCTCCTGGAAATGAAGCCCAAGGAAATCTTCATGAAATGCAATTGCAGTCTGAGGGCATTTCTTCTCTGCCACGTTGCCAAGAACCCAGTCTGTTCGATTAGAATCTTTCCATTCTGTGAGAAACATGAATTCCACACTGCTGTCTGTGGCAACAACCTGGGGCCAACTGTGAAACAAGCCATCAGTTGCTCTTATGGAAGTTCAAGTGCAAGCAGAAGATAATTAAACAAATACAAGAGATCCCAAATAGAACCTTAAGTATATACCACCTGATCATCAGGATCCTCTCATGAACAGATCTGATGAATTGAACACTGATGATAGAAAAATGGACCAGATAACAGATGTCAAAAAACAAACAAGCAAGTCCCCATAGAAATTAAGTTTCATTCATTCCTTAGGATCAAAGAACCAATGAAGTAGATCACCTTGCCCTCAGGTAGAATGCATTGGAAAGTGGATTCCATCCTTCCTCCTACGGACTGTACAGAGAGGAGCAGCCTCTTAGGACATTTAGTCCTTAGTCTCTTACACAATTGCACCATAGACCCATTTGGCTGTGGTGAGGCTCTTTTCCCACATCCACAACAAAATTCGAGCCAATTCAGCATTGTTTATATATAAAAATCCAGCATTATATTTATATACAATTAACCAAGGTGCAGTGGGATTCATCTCAGAGATGTAACATTGGTACAACATTCCAAAGACAATACATATAATCCATCACACAAACAAGGTGACGAATAAAAAACATACAAGCATTTTATCAACTGTTTTTTATAAGAACACTCAAAAATCAGCGTTGAAATGAAATTGCTTCATATTATAAAATCCATATACAAAAAAAACCCTAAGAGCCAACGTCATGATCAAAGTGGGAAAAATAGAAATGTATCCACTGAAAACCAGCACCAGACAATGATGTCCCATATCACCACTCATTCTTTTTATTTTTTAATTGATCACACTTTTGGGAGCTCTTACAGATATTATAGCAATTCAGAATTCATTTAGATCAAGCATAATTTTACAATTGCTGCCACCATCAGTTTCAAAACAAATTTTTTTCTTCTTGAACTATTTGATATCAGCTCTTCTATATCCTTTTCCTCCCCACACTACCCACCACCCAGAACTCTGATTTTACATATATATATATTCTTATCTTACTGCCCACCTGAAACGCTGAATATATTACGCACACCTCAGGAAGCTCCCCTGACATCAATCTGATAAAGACAGAGAATGGAGGAAGGGTTATTATCCCACCCTGAAACCTTTACTGTGGAATGTCTTCATACGGGATCCCATCATGGCAGATCCATTCATGGAAGCCACGTTCTATCATTAAAAAAAATAACAAAACCAACTCAGTGCCCTTGTGTCCCAACCCCTCCTTGTAAACCGTAGGCCAGATGAAAACAGCCCCCAACTTCCCTCAAGCCTCTTCATCATCGGTTCCAACCCTCATCGGCCCTGGTGCATGCGACCTTGTCATCAATACAGAAAACTTACACCTTGGTGGCAATTGAAAATGCATCTACTAGAATACAGAATAAAGTGCAAAGAAATATTACAGCCTTTGGTCGACGGTGAGTAACAGAAACCGTAACCCACAGAGTAGGCTGCCCTAAGGGTTTCTGAGATGGCAGCTCTCTGTAGGATTAGAAAGCCCCCGCCTTCTCCCATGTATAAAGTGTACGTGTCTGGTTTGCCCCAGGCCATTCATTCCAGTTTCTACCATGGGCTGCATCAGCCATATTGGTAATCAATGCTCTGTGTCTTTGAGGGGGCAGGTCGTCGTCTGTTTGCATTGGAGAAGATGGTGGTTTTGATTAACATTTTATTTAACAGCTTTTGACTCATTGATAGAGTGTGTGTACTTTTTTGTCAGGTGCTAGAAGATTTAATTCACGGTGGTTCTGGAGGGTTACCTGAGCCAGGGATGCAATATGTTGCTTCAAGGAGGTGAGAGACTCTGAGGAAGAGTTCATGACCAGCCGGAGTTGTTTGCTAAAGTTTGTGTTTGGAGTACGCTCTGCCCTAATGGGAGAGTGTGCAGACGTGGGCATGCAGATGCGTGAACATAACTGAGCGAGTTTCTACCAATCAGTGTGAGTGTGTGCACGGAATGTAAATGAATGTTGTGTGAACAGTGAATATAGTTGTGTGAGAATGTGAGCGTGAGAACGAGTTTTTGTAGTGAACATGGGAGTGTGAGAATGTGCTGGTGCAGTAACAGTTACTTTATGGTTGGAAACTTCATGGAGAGAAGAGCTATTTTCATCCTGATTTATGAAGTAACAGAGTAGCTGTGGTGATGACTTTAATGTGGCTTTTATATTACCTTGTGCATTCTGCTAGCAGGATGTGTTCAGGGATTGCTTCCTGAACTGTGAATTGCTTCATGTATCTGTCAGAGACTAGGGAGGGACTGGGTGTAACAGAATTGAACAAGAATTAAGTAGAAGAAGTTTCAGTAAAGCATAAGGTGGTAGGGCCACCATCTGAGTGGAGTAATGGTCATGGTGTGGTGTAGGGGTTAATTCAATCAAGTCAGATGATGCCAATGTCCCTGTCCCTGGCTGTCTAGGACAGAACTGTTACCAACAACCAAAGGTAGATCTGGATCAGGAAAGGGTGATTTAAAAGTTTAGTTCGAGGTAGTGTTAGTTTTCCAATTGCTTGTGATCAGGAGGGACGGCTAGGTTCTGGTGAGTACAAGAGCTGAGACAAGAGGGTTGCTGAGTTTAGAGAGGGAGCCTGGCACAGGGTTCTATTAGGGTTTTCAATAAACATAAAGTGGATTTTTGTAGGCAGTTGGTGGACAGTAAAGACAGGACTTGGAGTGAGGGAAGGTTTTGCAGTTTGTGGGTAGATAACGCCTGGATAGGCTCTCTGAGTGTTAGTTTGAGAGCTTCTTTAGTAAGGGAGGCATCTTCTGCCAGGTCCCAAGGCACGGCTGCCCGCCTCTGACTGTCATATATGGCTGTTTAGACAGATAAGTTACTGGAGAGTGGGTGGGTCCCAGGACCTGAGTCAGGACTTTAACTGCTGTTACCTTGGTTTCCGTCCGTGCAAAGTAAAAAAGGTTTACTAGGGTTTGGCAAATGTAAAGGCGGAGATTGGAGGAGAGTTTGTAAGAGTTTGTTAAAAGGTTGCTTTGAGTAAATGGGGAAGAGTCTAGAGGTCTAGCAGAGGTGGCTTGTTTGAAGTAGTGACCTTGTCTGTTTTGTTGCTTTCCTGTGTTCCTGGGGAACTGTCCACTTGATATCCTTTACATCTTTTTATTAACTAAGTGTCAGCAAGGAGTTACCGGTCTGCTGGGAATCATTTGGGTTGTAGCACAGGAAGGCTGCTGCTTGGAGGGAGAGAGAAGTTAAGGGAGTTGGGCTGTGTCTGCTTTAGAACTGTTTTAGGAGAGGCTGCAGGTAACGGCAAATGAATGCTGATAAGCTGGGTTAAGGGGGATGGTAATACAAAGGCATCATTAAAGGTGGGGTGCCTAAAGGCTTGGAGAGATGACCATCAGTTCCCATAACTGAGACCTGGCAAGGGGAAGTCGGGCTCGAGAAGGAGGGGAGGACTGAAAAGACCGTGTCCACCAAAAGGAAACCGGCTTACCTGCTGCCCTGGTCACTACCCTGAGCACGGAGAAGGAGGGGTCACTGAGGATGCTGAGTGAGGGGCTTCTTCATCAGTCATCGGTGGCCAGGTCAAGCAGTGTTAATGGTGGTTCAAGGTTTGGAGGGACTGACTCTCCATGACTAGGCACTGAAGGACAGTCACTTCTCCAGTGGCCCTGCTGACCGCACGATGGGAATGGCTAGGTGGGTGGCCGGGGATGTGGGCAATGCTTAGTCCAGTGCCCTTTCTGGCCGCCTGTGAAGTGACTGCTGAAGTTGCTGTTTCCTGAATTCTTCTGACCCCTCCCTCCAGACGACCTCAAGACTTGGGCTTGCCATCTTGCCTCAGAATTTGCAAGTTGCCTCAGCCTGGTCTTCTCAGGTGCTAAAAATTTTAAATGCGACATTGACTAAGTCACGTATTGGCATCTGAGGTCCATCCTCAGTTTTCTTACGTTTCTTTTGAGTATTGGTGACTGACTATGTTATGATTGGCTAGCACCGGAGGCCTCGTTCGAGAGGGAGGGTCTAGCCTAGTGTACTCAGGTAAGGCTCCAGCTAGGCGAGTGAGGAAAGCTGCCGGATTCTCACTCGGTTGCTGGATAATTTCCTGCAGCTTGCCCGTGTTTACTGCTTTATGAGCGATGGCTTGTAAGCCTGAGTAAGGGCGGGCGACTGTGGGGTTTGGGAGGCTGCGGGTGTCGCCACTGAGAGCTGAGGGAGGTGGTGCTGAGGGGCACCCAGAATATGGAGGAGGCCTTACTAGGGGTGCAGACAAGGAGTCAGGGGGGTTAGGGAAAGATCAACGGGAGTAATGTCAGGGGCCTGATTAAGAGAGTGTTTGGTTAAGAGAACTTGAGCCGGGTGACAGGCAGTACATAGAGAGGGAAGGGAGCGAAGAAAGAAAAGGGCCTGAACATTGGGAACCTCAGATCATTTTGGAGTCTAGTGACAAAAATTGTGAGGTCTCAGAGAATGTTGGAATCGAAAGTATTGGCCAGTGTGACTCATTGTCCAATTGGGATTGTGGCCACACTTGCTTACAAAAAAAGACCGGGTGCTTAGGGTGAATATCTGGAGCCAGGCCCCGATCAGTGAGGTTGGTCAGGAGGCTTCCCAAGGGGCTGGTCTTGGGAGGCTTAGAGAGCGAGCTCCCCATGATGTCTTAAGCTGCACGGGGTAGGATCAGAGAAGGGCGTCTACTGGTCCCTGTCCACACCCGTCAGTCAGGGGGTGACCTGGTATCCTTGAGAGGCGTCCCGGTCAGAGCTAGGCGCCCCGTGGGAGAGTACTGGACTCCCCGTACAGGAAGGTTCCCTGGCACATTTTTCGGCTTTAGCCAGCACACAGGGACTTTGGGTCAGTGACAATGAAAGACACTGCAGGAAGCGAGGGAGGGGAGTGGCCTGGCTTTGGGGCCAGATGTATGAAGAGCGGTCAGAGGAGTTGTTCAGGAGGGAGTTGATTTTAGATAAGGTCTGAGAGCAGGCACTGCAGAACTGGTAGGGAGAAGGAGGAAGTCGATTTTAGAATAAATCTGAGAGCAGGCACCACAGAACTGCCAGCACAAGATACACAAACAGGTAGAAAGAGCTCAGACAGACTGAACTCTAGTCCAGGCAGAGGTGCAGGGACTGCTAGGTACTCACTTGTAGATGCGGAGGATGGCAGCTGAGAGGTCCTGGTTCAAGGGAAGTGGGGAAGGGTGGGTGGTGCGCGTCAGCACACCTCTTACTCCAGCAGCATTCATGCACCAAGTTGAGAGGTTGAAAACGGAGGACGGGACTGTGCACTCCCCAGAGGATGGATGGGGTCCCCCCCCCCCGTCAGTCCTGGTTCTGTCAGCACCAAGATGAAAGGTTGGAGATGGAGGCATGGAACAGAAAGAATTTAGCCAGGAATGTGAAGTTGAGAAAGATTTTATTGAGGCAGGAAAAGAACTCCCTGGAGGGAAGGGAGAGCAGGGGAGCATCTTGAGGCCTTGGGCGGGTTGTGAGACACAAGGAATTAGGTCAGGGAAATCGCTCCTGGCAGTGAGGCAGCTCTTGAGCCAAGGACTGATAAGGGGAAGGGAGGCCTTCTGACGATGCAGTTGCAGGGTCTGAGTCAGGACATGGTCTGTGAGTAAATCATCTTGGAACAATGAGGGAAGGGGCTACAGACCCGCCCTGGAGAGATAAGCTCCTTGGAATGCTGGAGGTAGGGACTGCACAATCCAGTTCTGGCCTTGAGAGGCGAGGAGAAGGGGCCGCACGGTCCAGCAGGCCATCGTTGGTGGGGAGCTAGGGGAAGTTGCTGCATGGTCCAGACCCAGCTGGAACAAGTCGAAGTGCCTCTTTGGCTTCCTATGGACGGTCAATCTCTCCAGTAGTACATGGCCAGACCAAGCCCCATACATTGGCTGAGCTGGTGCTCTATGTCTCTGTGGAGGCAGACTCTCATCGCTTTGCATTGTAGAAGTTACTTGTTTAGAAGCCTCCAACTAGTGATTCATAGACCAACACTACCCACTACCCAGGCACAGCACCCTAATGGGCATCCTTTCATGCCTACTTCTGCTGGAAAGACGGAACACCTCCCAGGTCATGACTGCTTGATTTTTGTATTTAGTCTGGAGGAGAAGTGAACACGATAGTTAGTAGCTTTACAAAGAGATGTTTATTTTATTGTAGGCATGGAGAATGGGTTTGGAGAAATTTGAGCATCTGTAGTAGGAGGGAGTGGTCTCTTTTCAACATCTGGAGTGCCCCTCTCCCTTGGCAATCTCCATGAATTTTGTTATCCACATTCCAGAGTCCAGGAGGTTCCCAAGGCAGGAAGGGACCTTGTGTCCACAAAACAGGCTGTGCTCTGTCTCCTATCTGCACCTATCTGTGTGCTGGCCTCTCTGTTCATGGCTTCAGAAGAGAGATGGGATGTCAGCAAGGGTGGTCTCGGGTGAAGCAGCTGATATGAGACGCCTGCTGTAACCTTCACCTCCACGTAGTCACATTATGATAGCACATATGTCATGATCACGAGCCTAGTCCCAAATGATCCCGTATACATCAGAAACATGAACATTCGACAAATGGGTTAGAAACTCAGAATCAATGGTGAGGATTGAGAAGACACGGTATGGAAGGTGAGCTGTCTATGTGAATGATGATTGCATGCCAATCTCTGTCAGGAGTGCTGCCAGCAAAGCTTACATAGAGAGGCTCATAGGCTTGCAGGGTCTCCCTGAGTGCCTGCATTGCCTCTACAAGAGAATCCTGGCACAGAGACACTTGGAAATCCTCATAGCAGTCCTGAGGGACAGGCAGCTCCAGAAGGGAGAACTTGCACAGTGGCCAAGTGTGACGAAGGAAGCCCTGCAGGGCCGCCAGGGAGACGGGGTTTCCACCCAACGCCAAGGCGCTCAGCAGGGAACAGTGCCCCAGAGCAAGCTGCAAAGCACGGAGCTCAGAGTCCTCGATTTCGCAGTCAGCTAAGTCCAGGTGGGTCAGGGTGGCTGAGACCCTCCCTAGCAGACTTGGGAGGAATCTACGGCTAAAGCCTGCACTGAGCGCACCACTCAGATCGAGGTACCTGAGGAGGCTGGTGCAGGGACACGAGCACAGACTACTCATGTCTGAGTCCACAGGCACGCAGTACGAGAGGGTGAGGGACTCTAAGGGGACTGACAGACTTCTGAGCAGCTGGCTGAGCTGTTCATCCCTGAAGAAGACCGATTCCAGGATGAGGTGCTGGAGCTGATGCAGACCGAGGAGCTGAGAGGTCAGTTTTTCCAGTACCTCCTCCACCTTAGCCATGCGATTCGGTACCGGGGGTTCCAGGATTATTCCCGTGAGGTGAAGTGTGTGAAGCTGACCCATCTGGGCCAGGTGAGGAAGAAACCATTCGAGGGTGTGCAGGTCCCATCTGCAATGCAACACCACTTCCTGCACATCGCCCAGCTGCACAGCCTTCAGGATCTCCTCCATAACAGGAAGTGGTGGGAGACCAACAAACTCTAGCTCCCTACAACACAGATTGGGCAGGTCCATTCCCTGTTGAGCCCTTTCCATGAGGAAGGTAAGCACTTCATCTGGGCCTGTTTCTAGGACACGCAGGTCTGTGAGGAACATGGCGGAGGCCAAGGGCTGAGGCTTCTCCCCTGTTCTGGAATCCTTCCTGGTGTGGGTCAGAGTCCCGGGACGGGTGGTCACTGGATCCTCTGATGAGGTCACAGAGGCAATGGATTCGGTTCCAGACCACACTTTCCAGAAGTTGGTGTCAGTGTCCAGGCATAGATCCAGCACTCTCAGCTTGCATCTCCTGGGGGGAACCTTTGGGGAAAGCAGGATGTCAAAAGCATCCAGGGCAGCCTTTAAGATGTCCTGGTGAGAATGCGAAGACTTCATGAGAGCCCCTAGTGGGAGCCGGATAAAAGGCCAGGACCCCACCATGGCCTTCACTGTCTCTCCGTGTCCCCCAATGACAGCTGCCATGAACAGCGGGGGGAAGAGCTCTGTGGGCAGCCACTCCAGGGCAGCAATGGCTGAGGCCTCGTCCTGCAACACACTCTGGATGGACAGGTCCAGGAGCCTGGGTGGGTTCTTGCTGCTCATGTTGAACAATCAGCTCCACAGAGAGTCCAGACCTGTGAATAAAAATAGGGGTTTGCTCAGACTTCTGGGACAGCCACACTGGTTGTTCCAGCACTTTAAAACCCGGAACCTGCCCGCCTTAGCTCCTCAGAGGGAAGCTTCCTGGCTATGCCACTCCTGTTATGAACTCACAGTGGTAGAGGCTGGCAAGGTAGGGGCTGGAAAGTTTTCAAACTGGATACTTTCGCAGATTCAAGTGGGTCCTCGAGTTGTAGAATCCAAGATAGGCAGGTCCGATGGTGGACAGTGACCTCAGCAGCTGTGGAAATGCATAAATCAAAGATCAGTAGGAAGTATGGTGGTTGCATATAGAATCCAACAATCCTATGGCTTACTGTGCAGGAGAGATCAATTCAGAAGGAATGACTGGGCATTCCTCAAATGGAAATTTTACATCTATATTGAACTACTATGCTCTCTGTTTCGGGATATTATCTATGGGAGGACATGAAAGTCTCGTCAATACAGTGTGCAGTCAAATTTGCTCACCAATCGCTAAACGAAAGAACTGAAGGATTCTTCAAACCATCTCAGTATGAAATTGATCACCCGTGTAGTCAAGAGGCAGAGATGATGATAGGTGATTGCAATAGTAAATTAGGAAACAGAGAGGAAGGAAAAGAGGACAGGAAATATGATCTTGGTGATAGAAAGAAACCTGGAAATAAAGGGTAAATTTTTCAAGGCCAATGACTTCTTCCCCAAGCACACCTGCTTTAACAACACAAATGGCAGCTACACATGTTGACTTTCTATGCAGATATGATGGACAGAACTCAAATAGACTTAATCTGAGGAAAATGTTTTAGGGTACAGAAGAGACCCCAATGCAAAATGTCAACTAAGCAAAGCAAGCACTGTCATAAACGATATTAAGGCAAAATGAAACCAAACATACATGATCTCAATGAAGAATGCTATTAGCATGAAGCCATGGTAGAGTCCAAAGATTCAGTCAGGATATTCTGTCACTAAGTCATGGAATACAGGAAACTGTCAAGTTCAGGAATCATTGGAAGCTCATTAATCACAATAGGAGGAGGGATTATGGAAACCCAAAGATGGCCAAGACTAAAAAAAGATACTTTTGCCTTCATATAGCTTAGATGATTGATCTTTCCAAAGAAGGCCGCCTAAGCAACAGAGCTAGGGTATGCCTTTTGACTGAAACTTCCAGTACTGGACTAACCATCCAGCACACACCCAATCTGGTGAGAGACTATTGCTCCCAGGATGGCCTGTAGGAGAGTGGAGGTAACCCACTCTCCAATGCACTCTCCCTGTGGGCAAGATGATCTGCTTTATTGTTCCATGATCTCAAGGAATTTAATAAAGGATTTATAGGTGTTTTTGGTTGGTTTTTTTTTGCATTTCAATGTTATGTTTACCTTCCCCAAAAGGAAATGTTCAGACTTAACCACTAACATAAAGGAGATTTTGGAGGAGCTCGTTATGTGCCATCAAAAATGAAGCTGAGACCATGAATCTGAAGAAATGAATCCAATACACAAATTTTCAAATATAATCTGAGACATATCCCGCATGAATGTCACGACCATCTCAAGAACAGGTATGAGTAACGGAGCACTAACTACAGGAAACTGGACCAGCTGTGGAATGACATCAATATCACTATGAAGAGAACATCCTTCACAAGGCAGCAAAGGAAGAATGACCAAGGTGGACATCAAGAGACTCTGAATGTTGCCACTGGGAAAATCATAGCTAAAGCAAATGGAAGAATTGATGAAAGAAAGAGCTAACAGAACATTTCAAAGACAAACTGAAGTATTAGAGGGAAACATGCTGCCCGGGGGTTTAATCGTGCTCTACAGACATGAGCATTTTGGCAGATTTGTTGGTTCCAATAGATGACAGCCATGAGCATGTCTTGATGTGTTAAAGACTCTTTATTAAGTTATCTACTAAAGGTGACTCTGGTTGCAGTCTGAAGTGGACATTTGAGTCTATCTTTAAAGGCAAAACACTCATACATCATTTGTCTAAGACTCAATCAAGAGTGGACAGAACCACAAAGGAAAATGAATGTTATTATTCTATATTGTTAGCGAGCCTTACATGGTACACCATTGATATAACATCGCGGTTAATAAAACAAAAATAGCAATATCCTGGTTATGCATCAAAATCAACATTATTGAGAACAATGTCTGATCTGTAGAACATAAGAGCGCACTTTAAAACCAATCACTGTCCGTCCTCTCCACCCCAACCCAGAACTATCAGACCAATTGTTTTCTCCTCCACACTGTTCATCTAGCCAATCTCATCTAGAGAGAGCTGAAGAGATAATAATACTTACCAAAATTACAAGACATAGCAAGACAAAGTGACAAAAGAGAACCCAGCGATGACAACAGAAGGGTTGTAGCGAGGAGACGAGCCAGTAAGGGTGCGATGTAGCAAGGATGAAACATACAACGTTCCTCTAGTTCTTAAATGCTTCCTCTCTGCCACTACCACGGCCCCAATTCTACCTTACAAATCTGGCTAGACCAGACTATCTGTAGAAGGGTACATATAGGAATTGGAAACACAGGGAATCCAGGGAAGATGACCACTTCAGGACCAGTGCTGAGAGTGGTGATACTGGGAGGGGGGAGGGAAGGTGGGGTAGAGAAGGGGAACCGATTACAAGGACCTACATATAACCTCCTCCCTGGGCGAATGACAACAGAAAATGGGTGAAGGGAGACATCAGACTATCTAAGATACGACAAAATAATAATGTATAAATTATCAAGGGGTCATGAGGGCGGGGGGTGGGGATGGAGAGAGAAAAATGAGGAACTGACATTAAGTGCTCAGGTAGAATGCAAATGTTTTGAGAATGATGATGGCAACAAATATAACAAATATGCTTTACCCAATTGATGGTTGTATGGTTTATGAGAAGAGTTGTAAGAGCCCCCAAAGAAATGATTTTAAAAAAACAAACAAAAACCAATCACTAGGTGGACTATCCATGACGGGAGGGTGAAGGTGGCAGGTCACTCAGCAGTCAACAAGATGGCATATAGTGGCTACTGCTAGTCTGTCTCAGAACAGATAATAGAAATAATTCTGTTGTATTTTCTGTTGTCAATTGATTCTTGATTGTGAATCAGTGGGCATTTATGCTGGAAATCATCAGTTCAGATTCAGAGATTTAAGCTATGTGTCAATTCTGTAATGCTAACTATCCATCCCCTGTAGTCCCTCTTGAAATGGACTGTGCGAGCGCACACGGCCAAAGTGCTCTTTAGAGGCAAGAATGGCAACACATTGGTGGCACTCGATTCACATAGGCCCTCAGAGACAAGCTTGAAACAAACATCTAGGCTCCTCCCCACACAGATTCTCATGCCACTCCCAAGTCCAACTCACCTTTGCAGAGGCAGACAAGGCTTAGATTGCAGTCTTGACTCTTATCCTTGATCAAGTAGATCCAGTGGATGATGAATCCCAGATGGCAGGTCCAATGGCAGCCTTCTTCCTCAAGTGTGTTGAGACTGACAACTTCCAGAGAAGCAGGAATGATGGCAAGATTCTGTCCCAAGTCCCCAAACCTTCAGGTCAGTGGAAGGGTCCAGGTCCAGAACAAAGCTACAGAGCTCTCACAGAGACCTTTTAAATCATGAGGCCACACCCACAAGGTAGCTCTCTTCCCCGTCATTGGCTGTTCACAGTAAGTCTCAGCTGGAAATTGATGGCATTTTATGAAATCCCATCAACAAGGTTGATGCCATCGTAAAGAACCAGCCCCTTAGAATCCAGACCAGGCCCTGTTGACACAAACTCTCAGCCATCACACCTTCCCCACTGTGCTTGAGACAACATAGTAAACATTGAGGAGTGGGTTACCTGCTGAGAGTGGATTATGCAATTGGTTACAGACATGGCTCTAGAGCACAGAATCTCACATTTGCGACAGGGTTGTTGTTTTTTTTTTTTAATTTTAACAATTTATTAGGGGCCCATACAATTCTTATCACAGTTCATACATATACATACATCAATTGTATAAAGCACATCTGTACAGGCTTTGCCTTAATCATTTTTTTCTCCTCTTTCTTTTTTTACATTTTACTAGGAACTCATACAACTCTTATCACCATCCATACATACATACATCAATTGTATAAAGCACATCCATACATTCCCTGCCCCAATCATTCTCAAGGCATTTGCTCTCCACTTAAGCCCCTTGCATCAGGTCCTCTTTTTTTCCCCCTCCCTCCCCTTTCCCCCCTCCCTCAGCGACAGGGTTTTGTCCTTATGGATATCCATCTGTGTAATTAATTTCCCAAAGCACAACATTACTTGTATTCTGTGCCTCTTCCAACTAGGAGTCAACTATGGGAAAGAACTGAAGTGCCTCTTTAGCTTCCTAATGACTGTCGATCTCTCCAGGAGTAGAGGCCTCATCAAGTCCGGCAGATTGGCTGAGAGCTTTGAACCAGTGACTTGGTGGTAAGCACCCCAGTGGATTACCAAACATGAGACCTCAATTGCATGTCCGTAGAGCACAGTAGGGATTATTAGATTACACTGGACGTGCTTTAAGGATTGACTTCTGGAAAGAGTCCTGTACATTCTCTTCTCAAGTGCTCTGATGGGAGAAACATCACCAATTAGGGTTCTTAAAACAACCAACGTTAACGGTTTTCTGACCCATCTGCTTCTCTCATTCTGTTAACTTTAGAATTAGTCCATTGACCTTGGGTGAGGTTATTGATATATATATTCCAGAAATTTTGCTTTATATTTGTGCATGTTGTGTGAGAGTGTGTAACTGTATTGTGTTAAGTTTCTTGCTCTTCATGTATTACATTATTGTGTGGGGTGTGGGTCTCTCTGTGTGTGTTGTTGTTTGTGAGGAAGCGCTGGTTTCAGATTTGTGTTTGGTTTTCACTGATATTTTTCTCACAGTCCGTTACTGAGTGCTTTTTCTGGTTGTGGTGTTGTATTTTGATTTCAGTTCTTCTTGTTTGTGAATTTTATTTCTCCATCATATTTGATCAATATATTTACCAGGGAACAGAACTATAATCTCATTACAGAGAACAACATCAATCACATATGATGGGGAAATACAAGAATTCCCAGACTAAAAGTGCAGTTCTTTGCCCCATGGCGTTGCTGGGTTGGAATGGATTTGATGGCCGTGAGTGAACTTGGTGACGTTGACCAATCTTTGTGTTGAGAGATCAGGCTTCGTCCATCACAATTAGCCTTTGTAATAATCACTTACAACAGAATCCTGTCCGTAGTTCCCACTACCTTTCCTTTCTCAGAATAATCGTGATCCTCAGCAGTTTCTCTTTAAAAACCCATGGTTCGCTGAGAGATCCCAATTAATTCACTGTACCACATATGATTTTAAGGGATTAAGTGTTTTTCCTAGGATCCTTAATCCTTTCACAAGGATAGAAGCACCAGAAACCAGAAAAAATTGTCTTATCAAGGTGTGTGAAGTCCAAATTCAGGGCACCAACCAGAGGAGACAGTTCTGTTTTTCGGGTTGGGTCTGGGGCCAGTTCCTAGTCAACTGGTAATATATGAGAGTGTGACCTGCCTGGGAAATCTGATGGTATTTTAGCATCTGCCTTAACTTGTGTCTAGGAAGCTCACTGCAAAAGGATTCCCAATCCAGAGACACACCTGACCCTCACTCCTTTCCTGGCTGTAGACAGCTGTGTGTTCTATCATCAGGCTGTGTTGTCCTTGAATCCCATGCGAGACGACAGTTCTGTTCAGCCACATCTCAGAGAAACTCGCTTTCCTTCTATTTCCTTGTGGTTGTGGAGGGATGAGAGCTTGGATGTGCCAGCAGAGCAGCCCTGGAGAGTTCCTGATCTCCCCACGCTTGCTGCAGTAAGATCATGCTTCTCTCTGCTCACTTGTCTAAAATCTCTTGGGAGGTAAAGTGATCTGGATCAACACCTCCGGAAAGTCCCCGAACCTCCACGTGACAAAAATTGAGGAGGGATTAAGGATTACTATCCCACCCTGATCCTTCTAAGGAATGTCTTCACACAGGGTTCCATTATAACAGATCCACTCATGGAAGCCACATTATATCACAAAACAATAACACAAACCAAACTCAGGTGCAAAGGCAATGAGGACAGAAAGATATAGGGGATGACAAGCCTCCCCGTGTCTCTATACCCTGTTTATGCTGAGTAGAGCAGCTGAATGCACGTGGATGAAGACATCCTGGAATGCATGCAGCTCCTGCAAAACTGAAAAACTGGTGTTCAAACCGTGATCTTCTGGTTTGCATCCCAAAAGATAAACTATTGATACAGTGCAGCATCCCATCATGTGCACCACCCCTCCATGGTTTCTGAGGGCATAATTAGTGCCTGGAGCATGGAACATGTACTTCTCTGTGGAGCACCTGGTGGGAGTGGCCTGTAGATCCATTCCAGGATACCACATTGTCTCTTAAAAAATAAAATGCACCAAACTCTGCGTGATTGCATCCCTTCCACCTCCTTGCCATCCTGCAGGAACTATTAAGATGAATCCATTCTTTCCTCCAGGCTAAACATCACGTATTTTCAACCTATGGGTCGCTACCCCTTTAGTGGTTGAACGATTCTTTCACAGGTGTCGCCTAAGAGCATTGGAAAACACTTATTTCTGAAGATCTCAGAAACAGAGACACCGCTCCTCTATTCCCTTCTCTTGAGGAAGTGGAGCTTGAAGCAGGAAGATGTCCTAAAAGCTGATTGTTCTGAGAATGGGGCAAGAATTAAGTGCAAATTCACTCACCATTCATGCATCTAAATTTTATATATGTCTGATTCACCTTAGAAAAATCATTGTCATTTTATGTCAGCGAACGTTATCAGTCATCCTCCTGGGCATCACATCCATTACCCTAAAGACAATGCTGTCTTAGAGAGACTATATTTGGCAGCGTAGAATGGCCCCTGTGAGTCTCCAAAGGATCCACAGCATAGCTAAATTTGATGGTATGTATACGGTAATATAATTTTATATATAATTCTATTGGTAGGGCTCTTACACTACTGATAAGAATCCATACATCAATTGCATCAAGCACATATGTCACCACCAACATTTTCAAAACTTTGTTTCCTACTTGAGCCCATGCTATCAGCTCCTCTATACACCCCTCCTTCCACCACTCTCCCATTCTCGTGAGTTAATGATAAATTATAAATTATTTACATTTCTTACACTGTCTGCTCTCTCCCTTCACCCAGTTTTCTGTTGTTCGTCTCACTCGGGGGTGGGGTGCATTATACATCCATCCTTGTGATTGGTTGCCCATCCCCTCCACATCAGCCCACACCTCAACTCTACCCTCATGGTATCGCAACACGCATAATTGCTTCTGAAGTTTTAACTGTCCTGGATTCCTTGTGCTGACAGCTCTCATCTGTCCCTGTGTCTTAATAACAGTAGTCAGTCCCATATTTCTCTGGTGGAGAAAAGTGTGGTTTTGAACTGTCAGCCTTCTAGATAACTGTCCAACACATAAGTCGTTACACCATTAGAGCTCTAAAATATATATCCTTACCTCACTACCAAACTACAGAAACTCCTGTCCCGTCCAAGTAGACATAGAGAAAGCCCCACCACAAGTTGATGGGATATGCAGAAAAGACAAGACAGACAGCTGCTGCAGGAACCGTGAGTGCAGCAAGGTACAGGGGTGACCAGCTCCGACGTCCTTATACCCTGTTGATGCTGAGTACAGCAACCATGTGCACTCTGACGAATGCACCCTGGAATGCACTCAGCCTATGAAATACTGGAAGACTTATGTTCAAACCCTGATCTCCTGGTTTGTATATCAATACAAGCACTGGCAACAACCACCTCTTCCATCATAGGCAGCCACCCATCTCTGATATCTGAGGTCATAAATGTTTGAAGCAGATAAATTCGTCCTTCCCTGTGGAGCACCTGGTGGGATAATTCCATAGATCTTGTGCTTATCTGCCCAGAACTTCCTTCACAGCACCACCTGGGATAAGGTTCTATGAAGCGATGCAATAGGAACCCCAAATGACATCAGGGAATAACTGAAGTATCCCCTAGGAGCACTACTGAAACATGTCGTCCTGATACTTGGGAAGGTGGCCAAAGCCCAGCTTTAAAGGTGGTAAAATTGGAGGAGATAAAGAGGGAGACCAGTACCCCCAAAAGTGGATGCCCATTTCTGCTGAATGTGCAACCACAAACCATGTCATGATTACTTAAAGTTCAGACAGGCTGCAAGAGAAATAAATACCACAGTGAATGGCTTTACGGAGAGATGTTTATTTGAACACAGAGTACAGAAATGTAGGCATGACTTTTAACAACGGGTTTCAGTTGGTTGTAAGGAAAGGGGCTGGTCTCTTCTCGACAAGGGGGGTTCCTGAATTTCTTGGAGAGTTTCCTAGGTCGTGGAATCCAGGTTGAACTGAATCGAGAAGGAGGCCAAGGCCAGACCTTCAATTCCAAAAACATGGTGCCGTCCTGTCATCCTTTATTGAGGGTGGGGTCAGCATCAAGTCTGCTGGAATCTTTCTTTCAATGCCTTGTACAAGGCAGGTGTGAAGCAAGCGAGGGTTGACTTGGATGAGGGTGATGTCCGATGCTGCCTGAAAACTTCAACTCTAAAGGCGACTTTATCACAGAGAAGACTCCTGATCCTCATGCACCTCAAGAACAAATGCTTAGGCATAGGGAACAGGAACACTTTACAAAGGGGATAAGGGACTCACAGCTGGATATTTTGGACTGAGAAGATACCGGGGAGGAGATGATGGCATCAGCTGTCCATTTGAATGATGATGGCTTGCGATGTTTTGTTAGTACCTCTGTGGTTACAGAATTCTACACAATCGACTCCGTTGGGCATCAGGATCACCATCAATTCCTCCATCACAGGAAGGAGAGCATCCATGTCCAGCATTCCTTGGGGGCCCACGTAGCAATGCAGTGGGACAGGGAGCTCCAAGAACTTGCACTGAGGGGGGGTGTGCTGCAGCAGCTCCTGCAGAACATCCCAGGACACGGGGTTTCCACATAACATCAAGGTGACCAGCTGGGAGCAGCGGCCCAGTGCATTCTGCAAGGCCCTGAGCTCAGGGTCCTGGATCCCACAGCCAGCTAAGTTCAGGTGCATAAGGGTGGTGGAGACAATCTCTAGCAGACCCGGAAGGAATGCATAACTTGAGCTAGGCCTGGATAGACCACACAATACCAGGGATCTTAGGCGGCTGGTACAGGGGCATAAAGACAGGTAAGTCAAGTCCTCGTCCAAAAGCACACAATCAGTCAGGCTGAGTGTCATCAAGGGAGATGGCAAGCGTGTGAGCAGCCTGATGAGGCAGCCCCTAGGCAGGCAGACAGAGTCCAGGAAGAGGTGCTGGAGCTGATGCAGATTGAGGAGCTGAGAGGTGAATCGGGCAAGGAGTTGCTCCACGTTGCAGTCTTTGCCACACTCCTTGCAATCCAAGATCACTCCAGAGAGAAAGAGGGTCTGCAGGTGACCCATCTGTGCCAAGTAAGGAGCAAACCAGTTGAGGCTGTGCAGGTCCCATTTGTCATGAACTTCCACCTCCTGGATTGAGTCCAGCTGCACCATCTTCAGGATGTCCCCAAGAATGTGAAGTTGTGGGAGAGGTCCAAGAAACGCCACCTTCCTGCAGCACAGCGTTGGCAGGGCCTTCTTCTGCTTGACCCTTTCAATCAGGAAGGTGAGCAGTACATCTGAGGTAGCTTCCTCAAACCACAGGTCTGTGAGCACCTCCACGGAGGTCAGGGGCTGGTGCTTCCCTCCTGATCTGGAATGGGGCCCTTTTCCCATCTGAGTTCTGTGGGATGTGTCCTCAGGCTCCTCTGATGGAATCTCAGAGTCATTAGATGGGGCTCCTGCCCAGACATTCCAGAAGTTGGTGCCAGTGGGCAGCTGTAAATCCAACACTTTCAGTTTGCATCTCCTGTGCTGAGCATTCTGGGCAAGCAGGATGTCAAGACCATCGAGTGCAGCCTTTAAGATGAGCTCTTGAAACACACAATCCTCCAACAGAGCCCCAAGTGGGAGCTGTGTGAAGGGCCAGTAGTGCACCATGGCCTTCACCACCTCACTGTGTACCTTGGCAACGGCTGCCATGAACAAGGGAGGGAAGAACTGTGTGGGCAGCCACTCCAGAGTGGCGATGGCTGAGGCCTCATTCTGCAACACGCCCTGGATGGCCAGGTCCAGGAGCCTGGGTGGGTTTCTGCTGTTCATGATGATCACTCTGCTCCAAGAGGAATCCTGTGGGTGAGTACACAGGTCTGCTCAGATCTCAAGGAGAGCCACGCTCTGGACCCAGCCCCACAAGAAATTGGTCCGTCTCCCATGTTAGCCTCAGGACCATTTACAAGTAGAGAGCTTTCATGTGAATAATCCCCATTTCAACTCACAGAGGCAGGAACTGAGAAGGCTCAGATTTCATACCTGAGTCTTACCCTAGATATCCAGTGGCTGATGGATCCACGATGGGCAAGTCAGATGACAGGCTTCTTCCTCAAAGGACGTTGAGACTGACAACTCCCAGAGAAGCAGGAAGGATGGCAAGATTCTGTGTCAAGTTCCCAAACCTTCAGGTCCGAAGACTGGGCTAGGAGAGAACAAAGATCACTAGCTTTCGGAGAGTCCTTTTAATCATAAGACCACCCCCACAGTGACGCTGTCTTCCGCCTCGCTGGTTGATCGCAGTAGGTCTCATCATGGATTTGATAGCATTTTTTGGAAATCTGCTCAACCAGGTTGATGCCATGAGAACTGACCAACCCCTGAGAATCCAGACCCTGCCCTGTTGACACAAGCCCTCAGCCATCTCTGTGCACACTGTGCGTGAGAGAACATGGAAAACTTTGAGGAGTGTGTTAGTAGATTAGGGTGGATTAAGCCATTGGTTACAGAAAACGCTGTATCACCCAGATTCTTATATTGCAATATGGATTTTCCTTGTGGATATTAATCTGTGTAGCTAATTTCCCAAAGCACAACCTTGCACCCACTGACTCTCTTCTGACGTACAGAAAATTTATGGAAGCGAGAAATGCCTCTTTGGGTTCCTAAGGATTGTCAACCATTGCAGGAGATGCTGGGCTCATCCATCCTCACAGATCAGATTTGAACTGCTGACCTGACGGTGAGCAACCCAAAGCTTAAAACATGCCAGCAAGATTGCATCCCTCTCGAACATAGTAGGGATTCGTGGACCCCACTGGTTGTTTTTACAGCATTGCTGCGTGGAGAAGAGTCCAGCATATGCTCTCAGATTTCAAGTGAGATTATTAGAGAACCCCATCAATTATTGAGCTTAAAACCCCAAGATGAACTGTCTTATTGTTCAGATGGATAGAATCCTAATCCATGGCCTCAGCTCGTGGATGTTTCTCTCCCTGCGTGTTCTCTCCCAGTTCCGTGTCTTCTTGCAACATCTCTGGGCTTGACCTACCTAGGGTTTTACTGAGTGTCTGAGCATCGACCTTAATGAACTTAGGAGCTTCACCAGGCAGGGTTTGCAAGTCCACAGAGGCACTCAGATCCAGGTATCCTCTTTTGCTGCAGACAGATCCTACTTCTCTCTGCAAAATTTTCTCCAATCCCTAAGGGGATGAAGGGTTCTGAATTCACACCTCAGGAACCTCTGCTTATATCAATCTGGTAAAGATAAGAATGGATTAAGGATTGCTATCCCACCCAGAATCCTTTTACCTTGCACCTGCTTCCTACAGGATCCCATCATAGCAGATCCATTCAAAGATAACACACTATAACATAAAGAAGAAAATAAAGTGAATCCAATGTCATTTCATCCTATACCCCCTCATTGCTATACTGTAGAACAGGTTACAACTGCTCTCTAGTCCAGTCAAGGTTACATATCACAAGCTTCAGCACTTATTGGCCCTCGTGTGAGCCACCTTTTTAGGAAAAGAGAAAAGTTACTCATACCCTTGCTGGGTATGAGTCACTGAAACCTTTTGTAGTAAAGCTCAAAGTATCAAAACCTTACTGCCACTGTCCCTGTCCATGAATGGCAGCCACATAGAACAGAGTAAACTGCTCCTACGTGTTTCCAATGCTGTAATTCTGAATGGGAACAGAAAGCTCCATGTATCTCCCATATATAAAGAGCAGGCATCTCTTTTGCAATGAATGGGCATTCCCATTTAACCTCAGTGGGCAGAATGACCTGCTTTGGTTAACGCTGCTGTATGTCTTTCTGGGAGCAGACTGTCATCGGTGTGAACTGCAGAGTCTGGTGGTTTTGAAGCCTCCAACTCTTGATTGATACAGGAATAAGCCCACACTGAAGCTTAGCTCCCAAACTGACATCCTTACATACCTGCCACGCTACGGAGCACCTGGACCCAGCAAGTTGATACACATAATGGACCATTGCACAAAGACAAGATATTAAGGCACATCAAGTCTCTGATTAGGTAATGAGATATGAAGGGGATTGAGGGTGAGCAGGACACATTAATCTGTTTACCCTGGTTATATGGAACAGAGCAAACACATCCATATATTCAAAACACAATATCGAATACACTCACTTCATGTAGGCCTCCAAGAGGGCCAAGTTGGGAACCCCGTTTATGAACCCCTAGTTCCCTCCCCACTTCATTCCTCAGAACCACTTAGAGAATTTTCGTCTTACTCCCTATTGCAACTCAGAGTTCCAGAGGCTGACAAGGCTCAGATATCATTCTTGACTCCTACCCTTAATCAAGTAGATCCAGTGGCTGATGAATCCAAAATGTCAGGTCAAATGGCAGACTTCTTTCTCAAGGGTCTTGAAACTGACAACATCCAGAGAAGCAGGAACGATGGAATGATTCTGTCCCAAGTCCCCAAACCTTCAGGTCAGATGAAGGGTCCAAGTCCAGAACAAAGCTACAGAGCTGTCAGGGAGCCCTTTTAAATGATGAGACCACACCCACAAGAAAGCTTTCTACCCCCTCATTGGCTGTCCACAGTAGGTCTCAGCTTGCAAGTGATGGCATTTCTTGACATCTCATCAACCAGCTGATGCCATCAAAATGAAGCAATCCCTGAGAATCCTGACCCAACTGTGTTGACACAAACTCTCAATCACACCTTACCCACTGTGATTGAGAGAATTTATCTGTGCATCTCATGTTCCATTGTGCAAACTTAGACCCACCGTGTCTCTTCAAACTTAGAGCAAACTTATGAAAAAGAGTAGAAGTCCCTCTTTGGGCTTGTAAGGACTGCCCATCTTTCCAGGAGTAGATGACACAATCATGCCCAAAGATTGACTGATGGGTTGAATATGTGACCTGGTGGTGAGCAGACTAATGCCACCTCAGCTGCCTCTTTCCAGAGCACAGTAGGGATTATTGAATCGCTCTGGGTGTCTTTGAAGGATTGATCTGGGGAGAAGAGTCCAGTACACACTCTCAAATCTCAAGTGAGATTCTGAAAGAAGCATCACCAAGGGGGGGTTTAAGCAAACCAAAATGAATTGTCTTATTGTCTAGGTGGGTAGATACCAAATCAAGGGCATCAGGCTCTATCTCTGTTGGTACAGGGTCAGATCCTTGGCCACTTGCAACATCTGTGCTCCTGTCCTCCTTGGAGAGCACTGCGTTCTTGGCATCAGCTTTACCTTGAGTCCAGGAGATTCACCAGGCAGGGACTGCAGGTCCAGAGAAGCACCCTAATCCAGGTCTCCTTGCTTGATTGTATTCAGCTACCTACCTCTTAATATTACCTCCCCCACTTTCTTTTGGTCGTTGTATTATTGGTATACATTTGTCCAGCCTCAGATTTTAGTCTGTTCATGTCGGTGTCTGAGGGGTGTGTTTTGTACACAGTATTTGATAGATTTTTAACCTATCTACTTCTGTCTTTACTGGTGTGTTTTGTCCACTGACATTTAGTCAGAATATATATTACATATATACACACACACACACTTGTTACTGTCATTTTCCTTTATATTTGTGAATGTTGTGTGTGAGAGTGTATCTTTGTTGTGTTTATTATCTTTTTTATTGCAGGGTTGCATTGGGTGTTGCTTTGTTTGTTGTTTTTTGTGAGGAAATGTCTTGTATGCTGATTTCTGATTTATGTGTTTTTGACTTTTCAGTCACGGTACTTCATTGAGTGTGTTTTATAGTTGTGCTCATGTATTTTTGTGGTTTACCTTCATTTCTCCTTCTCTGGGAACACCTTTATTTCTCCATCATGACTGAGTGGTGTCTTTGTAGGTTGTTTGTTCTACAGGGTTGCTGAGTTGGAATGGACTTGGTGTCAGTGAATGTCGATGGTAAAGTTGACCAAGCCCCATGCAGAGGTCAAAGTTCTTACGATCACAATCAATCCTCTTCATCCCTTACAACCGCATCCTCTCCATAATTCCACATACCTTTCCATACTCTGAGCACTAATGAAATAATCATTACTTTCTCCCTGGAAAACTGTGGCTAGCAAATCTATCTCTAGTTTGTCACTGTGCTTAAAACGATGTTAAGGGATTACGGATTTTGCCTACCACCCTTAATCCTTTTACCAGTACCTAGTTTATCACAAGTGCCCTGGTGTTAAATGGGTTAAGCATTGGGGACTGTGAACTGCACACTCAACAGTTGGAAACCACCAGTGTCCCCACCCGAGAAAGTTGGGATTTTATTCATTAAAGACTGTAATTCTCAGTGAGAGTAGAGCCCATCTCTCTCCCCTATATAAATACAGAAATCCCTGAAGGGACAATTCCATTTCATATCAAGGGGCAGGATCACCTACTTGGGGAATCGCTGTTATTTATCTTTATTAGAGCTGACACTCATTCTCTGAAATGGTTTCGAAGACTCCAACAGTTGAGTTGATAGACGAAGAAGTCCACACTAGTGCATAGAATCCAAAATGACCTCCTTACATACCTGACACACTGTGGAGAATCATGAGCTCAGCAAGTTTATAGACTTGAACTACTGCGCAAAAGGAAGATATTAAGACAGAACAAGTCCCTGAAAAGCTACTGAGGTGTGAAAGAGGTAGAGGGTAAGCAGGAAACCCTAATCTGTTTACCCAACTTATAATGAGCAGAGCAATACATCAAAATATTCATAATTAAATATGTATTCCACTCACTTCACAGAGGCCTCAAAGAGAACCGAGTTGGAACCCAGACTTCCCACATCGAGGTCCAGCCCCACGTCAATCCCGAGAACCATTTAGAGACGTCATCTTACTCCCTATTTCAACTCATAGTTGCAGAGGATGACAAGGCTCAGTTTTCAGTCTCGACTCCTATCCTTGATCAAGTCGATCCGGTGGATGATGAATCCAAGGTGGCAGGACCCATGGCAGATTTCTTCCTCAAACGTGTTGAGATTGACAACTTGCAGAGAAGAAAGAATGAAGCAAGATTCTGTCCCAAGTGCCCAAACCTTCAGGTCAGATGAAGCATCAAGGTCCAGAAAAAAGCTAGAGAGCTTTCAGAGTCCGTTTAAATCATGAGGCCATACCCACAATATAGCTATCTTCCCCCTCATTAGCTGTTCACAGTAGGTTCCAGGTAGGAATTGATGGCATTCCTGGCAATCTTATCGACCAAGCAGATTCCATAATAATGAACCAATCCCCAAGAATCGTGATCCAGCCCTGGTGACACAAACGCAGCCATCACATCTTACCCACTGTGAGTGAGATAACTTGTTGGAGTGTGTTAGCAGAGAAAGTGGATTAAGGAATTGGTTACAGAAATTACTCTAGCGCCCAGATTCTCATATGGGCAACATAGTTGTGTCCTTACGGATATTCATCTGTGTAACTCATTTCCCATAACACAAAATTACTAGCTCTGTTTCTGTTCCAACTTAGAGCCAACTTATGGGAAAGAGTAGAAGGACCTCTTTGGTTTCCTAAGGGCGGTCAATCTCTCAAGGGGTAGATGGTCTCACCAAGCCCCACAGATTGGCTGACCGGTGGTCAACACCCCAATGCTTTACCAAACATACCACCTCAACTGCTTGACTCCAGATCATAGCAGGGATGATGGGATCACATTGGGAATGTTCAAAGTAGTGACCTCTGGAGAAGAGTCCTGCACACTGTCTTAATTCTCAAATGCTCTTCTTTTGATGGAAGGATGCATCACCAACCAGAAGTAACTGTGTCGTCATTTAGATGGGTGCGATAGTTTATTGTGCCAGCCTGGCCGATGAACACAAGTAGGATTAACTGAAGGGCAGAGGGTTAAATGGCTCGGTGAGCCTCACCTTGGTTGTTCTGTGCCTCAGTTTAAAGGGTACACTACCTGTGGGATGCCTAGCCTGTGGACTGTGTCGCTGTAAGTTGTGGTCCCTTTAATCCCACACGATTGGAATGTTCATCTCTGGAGCTGGGGACCGACAGTTGGTGACATTTGGTGACTTGCTTTGCTGTTTGCTGCCTGGGTATATATAGCCCAGCTCTCTCTACAGAAGGGGACTGGCAACTGGCGACTCTCAAGCCTTAAAGGACTGCTAGTGTCTCATTGCCTTATAATTTAGCTGTTAATTTCTTGTATCATCTATCTGTATATAATTTAACGGTTCGTTTCTTGTATTATATATATCTATCTTTATAAATATACTTATATATAATTACTAGCAATCTGGTTTGTCTCTCTAGAGCACCCTGTCCAACACATTTTGGTACCAGGAGTACTTCTAGAGAAATAAACCATAAATATGGGTTTCTTAAATTGGTTCTCCAACCTATTTAGTCTTGACGGGGATCCGTCTACTACCCGTACTAATCCATGGTGTGAAATATCAAAGATAATACCTAAAGTAGCACCTAAAGTAGATGACGTGCAGGATAAAGGAGATGCTCTAGGTGATCCAAGGTTGCAGATTTTCCAGGAGTTTTGTGATAATGACAAGTATAGGGAAGCTGGTTGGCTGGTCCTTCGTACAATGGAAAGTGTTATTAAGGAGAGGGATGATCTCAGAGCCTCAAAAGCACGCCTCACATGCAGACTAACAGATTTGAAAACTTCCATCTGTGCTACAAAGGAGAGCCTTCTCTCCTCTAGTAAAAGAGCTGACATTGCTGAGAACCAGGTCCAGAGTCTCATTATACGAGTGGCTGAATTACAACGGCAGCTGAATTGCAGATCTAGAGCAGTGTCTGAAACCAAAGTAAGGTCATTAATTGGGAAAAGTTGGGACCCCTGAAACTTGGGATGGGAACATATGGGCTGATGATCCAGAAGAAGAGGATATTGAGCCCTTAGAAACACCTGAGCAGATTAGCCAAACTATTCGAGTTGATATGCCAGGTGGGGCTGCATCAGTAGCATTACCTGAGGAAGATGCCTCGCAAGATATTGCTGAGAGCACCCAGGACACACCCTCACCACCCATTATTTCCTCTAGACCTGTCACTAAAATTAAGTCTCAGAAACCTCCTAAAGGTGAGGTTGAGAGAATTATCCAAGAAGAAGTGCGCTACACACGTAAAGACCTTCTCGAGTTCTCAAATACGTACAAGCAAAAGCCTGGAGAATACCCCTGGGAATGGTTCCTAAGGGTGTGGGATACTGGGGCACAAAATGTAATATTAGACCGGTCTGAGTTTCTGCATATGGGACCCCTAAGCACAGACTCTTCTTTCAATGTCTCTGCGAGACAGGCTAAAAAAGTCTTTGTCACCATTCCACATTTGGAGTCCTGACATTCCACCTCCTGCTCCCTCAGAAAATGTGTTGAGTCAAAAATGTTTCCAGAGAGTCTGAGACTTCTCACATGAAACATCTGGTCCAAATAAGAAGCAAACGAGTACAGGCTGAGCTGTTGCAGCTGCAAAACACCAGCACACTGTGCACACACACTTTTTGCACCAGTTTGAAGAAATCCTCAAAAAGAGCAAGTTAAGGTCCAGCCCCAATAGAGTTCTGCTGCCTCCAACACAGACTCTACGTGCATCATCACTAATTCGGGATAGCGATGAGAAGGGGCATTCCAAAACTGCGTCATTGAACAGTTACATGGATGAAATAACATCTGGGAACACAACATGGAATTAGTGGATGATTTGTATTCAGCACAGGTGTGTCAAAAGGACAAGCATTTCTATCTTCAAAGAAATGTGACCAGATTTCTGCTTACAGGTTTGGATGATGGGGCTTCAATTGACATACTTTGGACAGGTTTTGGGGCAAGATCAGTTCCTGGAGAAACACAGGGAGACTAAAGAAGTCCCTTAATGTGATGGATTGATGGGGTGGCTGCAACAAGGGCCTCAAACATACAAGCAGTCGTGAGGATGGAACAGGAGTGTGCAGGCTTTCCTTCGGTCATGCATTGGGTCCCTGTGCATCGGAGGTGACTCAATGGCACAGAACGACAGCCAAGTGCCATCGTTGAATTCACACTGTTCTCTGTGAGATAACAGGGCTGTGCACATCCCTCCACGGTGATCAGAGGGCAGTCATGGGGAGTGTAATCCACCTGTGATCACCGCAAATGGGCTGTGTGCTTCCCCTGCCAGCTCTAGTCTTCTACAAAGCAGGTGTGCACAACTGAAGCTGCGATGCGATTCCATCATTTATACAGGGATTATATTATTGTAAATCACTGGATTGAACAGAAAGTGTGGAAAGTCAATGGGCACTGATTTAGGTGCTTGATTCTTGGGACATAAAACTTTAAAAACCCTGACACAGTTCTTTTGAGAGGCAGGCACCCACTAGTTCCTTCATTAGACTTTACTGTTGCACTTGTCTTTTCAGAGATCTCTGCTCTTGAGGAATTTGAGCATCAAGCAGGAAGCTGACTAAAGAGCTGATTGTTCTTAGAATGGGGCGAGAATTAAGTGCAAACTCACTCACCATTCATGCATCTCAAGTTTATATATGTCTCTGATTCACCTTAGAAAAATCATTGTCATTTTATGTCAGAGAACGTTATCAGTCATCCTCCTGGGCATCACTTCCATTACCTTAAAGACATTGCTGTGTTAGAGAGACTATAGTCGGCACCATAGAAATGTCCCTGTGAGTCTCCAAGGAATCTACAGCATAGCTATATTTGATTGTATATATACAGTAATATAATTATATATATATATATAATTGTATTGGGAGAGCTCTTACACCTCTTATATGAATCCATACATCAATTGTATCAAGCACTTTTGTACATATGTCGCCGCCACCATTTTGAAAACATTGTATCAGACTGAGCCCCTGCTATCAGCTCCTCTTTTTCCCCAACGTTCCCCCACTCTCCAACCCTCGTGGGTCCATTAAAAATTATTATTATTTTCACATCTTACACTGTCTGCTCTCTCCCTTCACCCAGTTTTCTGTTGTTCACATCCCCTGGGGGTGGTGTGGGTTATACATTCATCCTTGTGATCAACTGTCAATCACCTCCACTTCGGCCCAAACCTCACCCCCACACTCATGGTAGCGCTATTCCCATGATAATTCCTGAAGTTTTATCTGTCCAAGATGCCTTGTGCTGAGATCTCTCATCTGTCCCTGTGTCTTCATGAAAAGAGTCAATCCCATATTTCCCTGGGGGAGAAAATTGTGGTTTTGAACTCTCAACCTTCTAGGTAACAGCCCAACACAAAAGTCGTTAGACCATTAGGGCTCTAAAATATATATAATTATATCAATACCAAACTACAGAAAATCCTGCCCCGTCCAAGTAGACATAGAGAAAGCCCCACCGCAAGTAGATGGGATATGCACAAAAGACAAGACAGACAACTGCTGCAGAACCATGAGTGCAGAAAGATACAGGGGTGACCAGCTCCCACATCTTTATACCCTGTCAATGCTGAGTACAGCAACCAAGTGCACTCTGACGAATGCACCCTGGAATGCACTCAGCCTATGAAATACAGGAAGACATATGTTCAAGCCCTGATCTCCTGGTTTGTATATCGATACAAACACTGGCAACAGTCACCTCTTCCCTCATAGGCAGCCACCCATCTCTGATATCTGAGGTCATAAATGTTGTTTGAAGCAGATAAATTCATCCTTCCATGTGGAGCACCTGGTGGGATGAATCCATAGATCTTGTGCTTATCTGCCCAGAACTTCCTTCACAGCCCCACCTGGGATAAGGCACTATGCAACTATGCAATAGGGTTCCCCAAATGACATCAGGGAATAACGGAAGTATCCCTTAGGAACTCTACTGAAATAAGACGACCTGTTACTTGCAAAAGTCCCCAAAGTTCAGCTTTAAACATGGTAAAATGGGAGGAGATAAAGAGGGAGACCAGTACCCCGAAATCTGGATGTCCACTCCTGCTGAGTGTGCAACCACAAACTGTGTGATGAATACTTAATGTTCACCCAGGTTGCAAGAGAAATAAATACCACAGTGCATGGCTTTACGGAGAGATGTTTATTTGAACGAGGTGTACAGAATTTCAGGCATGGTTTTTAACAATCGGTTTCAGTTGGTTGGAAGGAAAGGGACTGGCCATTTCTCAACAAGGCGGGGGGGTTCCTGAATTTCTTGGACAGTTTCCAAGGTCAAGGAATCCAGGTTCCACTGTACCGAGAAGAAGCCCGAGGCCAGAACTTCAATTCAAAAGCATGCTGCCATCCAGCCGTCCATTATTGAGGGGGGTCAGCATGCAGTCTGCTGCAAACTTTGTTTCAATGCCATGTACAAGACAGGTGTGAAGCAAGCGACGGTTGACTTGGTTGAGGGTGATGTCTGATGCATCCTGAAATCTTCACCATTAAAGGCGGCTTTATCACGGAGAAGAAACATTATCCTCATGCACCTCAAGAAAAAAATCCTTTCTGCATAGGAGACGTGAACGCTTTACAAAAGGGGAAGGGAACCCACAGATGAACGTTTTGGACTGACAAGATAGCGTGAAGGAGGTGATGACATCAGCTGTCCATTTGGATGAGGATGGCGTGAGATGTTCTGTTACTGCCTCTGTGGTTACAGAATTCTACCGAATTGACTCCGTTGGGCATCAGGATCACCATCAATTCCTCCATCACAGGAAGGAGAGCATCCATATCCAGCATTCCTTGGGGGCCCACGTAGCAATGCAGTGGGACAGGGAGCTCCAAGAACTTGCACTGAGGGGGTGTGTGCTGCAGCAGCTCCTGCAGAACATCCCAGGACACGGAGTTTCCACATAACACCAAGGTGACCAGCTGGGAGCAGCGGCCCAGTGCATTCTGCAAGGCCCTGAGGTCAGGGTCCTGGATCCCACAGCCAGCTAAGTTCAGGTGCATAAGGGTGGTGGAGACAATCTCTAGCAGACCCGGAAGGAATGCATAACTTGAGCTAGGCCTGAATACACCACACAATACCAGGGTCCTTAGGAGGCTGGTACAGGGGCATAAAGACAGGTAAGTCAAGTCCTCGTCCAAAAGCACACAATCAGTCAGGCTGAGGGTCAGCAAGGGAGATGGCAAGCGTGTGAGCAGCCGGATGAGGCAGCCCCTGGGCAGGCAGGCAGAGTCCAGGAAGAGGTGCTGGAGCTGATGCAGACTGAGGAACTGAGAGGTGAATTGGGCAAGGAGTTGCTCCACGTTGCAGTTTTTGCCGCAGTCCTTGCAACCCAAGATGACTTCACAGAGAAAGAGGGTCTGCAGGTGACCCATCTGTGCGAAGTAAGGAGCAATCGGATTGAGGCTGTGCAGGTCCCATTTGCCATGAATTTCCACCTCCTGGACAGAGTCAAGCTGCACCGTCTTCAGGATGTCCCCAAGAATGTGAAGTTGTGGGAGAGGTTGAAGAAACGCCACCTTCCTGCAACACAGCGTTGGCAGCGCCTTCATCTGCTTGACCCTTTCAATCAGGAAGGTGAGCAGTACATCTGAGGGAGTTTCCTCAAACCACAGGTCTGTGAGCACCTCCACGGAGGTCAGGGGCTGGTGCTTCACTGCTGATCTGGAATGGGGCCCATTTTCCATCTGAATTCTGCGGGGTGTGTCCTCAGGCTCCTCTGATGGCATCTCAGAGTCATTAGATGGGGCTCCAGCCCAGACATTCCAGAAGTTGGTGCCAGTGGCCAGCTGTAAATCCAACACTTTCAGTTTGCATCTCCTGTGCTGAGCATTCTGGGCAAGCAGGATGTCAAGGCCATCGAGTGCAGCCTTTAAGATGAGATCTTGAAACACACAATCCTCCAACAGAGCCCCAAGTGGGAGCTTTGTGAAGGCCCAGTAGTGCACCATGGCCTTCACCACCTCACTGTGTCCCTTGGCAACGGCTGCCATGAACAAGGGAGGGAAGAACTGTGTGGGCAGCCACTCAAGAGCGGCGATGGCTGAGGCCTCATTCTGCAACACGCCCTGGATGGCCATGTCCTGGAGCCTGGTTGGGTTCCTGCTGCTCATGATGATCACTCTGCTGCAAGAGGAATCCTGACCTGTGGATGGGAACACGGGTCTGCTCAGACCTCAAGGAGAGCCACGCTGTGGACTCCAACCCTCTGACAACCAGGTCCCTCTCCCATATATGCTTCAGAACCATTTACGAGTACTGAGCTTTCATGTAAATAATTTGTTTCAACTCACACTGGCAGCGACTCAGAAGGCTCAGATTTCATACCTGACTCTTACCCTAGATATCCAGTGGCTGATGGATCCAAGCTGGACAAGTCAGATGACAGGCTTCTTCCTCAAAGGACGTTGAGACTGACAACTCCCAGAGAAGCAGGAAGGATGGCAAGATTCTGTCCCAAGTTCCAAAACCTTACAGGTCTGAAGACTGGGCTAGGAGAGAACAAAGATCATTAGCTTTCAGAGAGTCCTTTAAGTCATATAACCACCCCCATAAAGATGCTGTCTTCTGCCTCCCTGGTTGATCGCAGTAGTTCTCATCATGGAATTGATGGCATTTTTTGGAAATCTGATCAACCAGGTTGATGCCATCAGAACTGACCAACCCCTGAGAATCCAGACCCAGCCCTGTTTACACAAGCCCTCAGCCATCTCTGTGCACACTGTGCGTGAGTGAACATGGAAAACTTTGAAGAGTGTGTTAGTAGATTAGAGTGGATTTAGCAATTGTTTCCAGAAAAGGCTGAATCACCCAGATTCTCATATGTGCAGTATAGTGTTTCCTTTACATTTTCATCAGGGTAGCTAATTTCCCAAAGCGCAAACTTATACCCACTGACCCTCTTCTGACTTAGAGTAAACTTATGGAAGCGAGAAATGCCTCTTTGGGTTCCTAAGGATTGTCAATCATTGCAGGAGAGGCTGGGCTCATCCATCCTCACAGTTCAGATTTGAACCGCTGACCTGACAGTGAGCAACCCAAAGCCTAACAAAATATGCCACCGAGATTGCATCCCTCTCGAACACAATAGGGATTCGTGGACCCCACTGGGTGTCTATGCAGCATTGCTCTCTGGAGAAGAGTCCAGCACGTTCTCTCAGATTTCAAGTGAGATTATGAGAGAGGCGTCACCAGCTGTGTGTCTTAAAACCCCCAAGATGTGCTGTCTTATTGTTCAGTTGTATTGAATCCAAATCCAGGACCTCCGCTCATGGATATGTTCTCTCCCTGTGTGTTCTGGCCCAGTTCCTTGTCTTCTTGCAAAATATATGCCCTTGACTTGCCTAGGGATCACTGAATCTCTGAACTTCAGCCTTAATGAGCTCAGAGCTTCACCAAGCAAGGGCTGCAGGTCTACAGAGGCACCCAGATCCAAGTCACCTGTCTTGCTGCAGACAGATCCTGCTTCTCTCTGCCAACTTTTCTCCAATCCCTAGCTGGGTGAAAGGTTCTGAATTCACACCCCAGGAACCTCTGCTTATATCAATCTGGTAAAGATTAAGAAAGGATTAAGGATTGCTATCCTACACAGAATCCTTTCAACTTGGACCAGCTTCCTAAAGGATCCCATCATAGCAGATCAAATCAAAGATAACACAGTTTAACTTAATAAAGGAAATAAACTGAATCCAGTGTCATTTCATCCTATACCCCTCATGGCTATACTGTAGAACAGGTTACAACTGCTCTCTAGTCCACTCAAGGTTACATATCACAAGCTTGTACACTTATTAGCCCTCGTGTGAGCCGTCTTCTTAGGAAAACAAAAAAGTTACTCATACACTTGCTAGTCATTGAAACCTTATGTGGTAAAGCTGAAATAAAGTATCAAAACCTTACTGTCACTGTCCCTGTCCATGAATGGCAGCCACATAGAACAGAGTAAACTGCTCCTACGTTTTTCCAATGCTGTAATTGGAATTCTGAATGGGAGCAGAAAGCCCCATGTATCTCCCATATGTAAAGTACAGGCATCTCTTTTGCAATGAATGGGCATTCCCATTTAACCTCAGTGGGAAGAATGACCTACTTTGGTTAACGCTGCTCTCTGTCTTTATGGGAGCACACTGTCATCGGTGTGCACTGCAGAGTCTGGTGGTTTTGAAGCCTCCAACCCTTGATTGATGGAGGAATAAGCCCACACTGGAGTCCAGCTCCCAAACTGACATCCTTACATACCTGCCATGCTACGGAGCACCTCTACCCAACAAGTTGATAACATAATGGACCATTGCACAAAGACAAGATATTAAGACACATCAAGTCTCTGAATAGGTTCTGAAGTGTGAAGGGGATTGAGGGTGAGCAGGACACAATAATCTGTTTACCCTGCTTATATGGAGTAGAGGAAACACATCCATATATTCAAAAGACAATATCGAAACACTTACTTCATATAGGCCTCCAAGAGGGCAAAGATAGGAACCGCGTTTTCGAACCCCTAGTTACCTCCCCACTTCATTCCTCAGAAGCACTTAGAGAATTTTCTTCTTACTCTCTATTGCAATGCTCATTTCCAGAGGCTGACAAGCACACATTTCAGTCTTGGACTCTTACCGGTAATCAAGCAGATACAGTGGATGATGAATCCAAGATGGAAGGTCCAATGGCAGCCTTCTTCCTCAAGTGTGTTGAGATTGACAACTTCCAGAGAAGCAGGAACGATGAAACGATTCTCTCCCAGGTCCCCAAACCTTCAGGTCAGTGGAAGGGTCCAGGTCCAGAACAAAGCTACAGAGCTCTCACGGAGACCTTTTAAATCATGAGACCACACCCACACGGTAGCTCTCTTCCCCGTCATTGGCTGTTCACAGCAAGTCTCTGCTTGGAATTGATGGAATTTTATGAAATCCCATCAACAAGGATGATGCCATCGTAAAGAACCAACACCTTAGAATCAAGACCCGGCCCTGTTGACAGAAACTCTCAGCATCACACCTTCCCCACCGAGATTGAGACAACATAGAAAACTTTGAGGAGTGGGTTAGCTGCTGAGAGTGGATTAAGCAATTGGATTAAGCAGAAATGGCTCTAGAGCCCAGAATCTCACATTTGCGACAGGGTTTTATCCATGTGGATATCCATCTGTGTAATTAATTTCCCAAAGCACAACATTACTTGTATTCTGTGCCTCTTCCAACTAGGAATCAACTATGGGAAAGAACTAAAGTGCCTCTTTAGCTTCCTAATGACTGCCGATCTCTCCAGGAGTAGAGGCCTCATCAAGTCCCTCAGATTGGCTGAGAGGTTTGAACCAGTGACTTGGTGGCAAGCACCCCAGTGGATTACCAAACACGAGACCTCAATTGCATGTCCCTAGAGCACAGTAGGGATTATTAGGTCACACTGGCCGTGCTTCAAGGATTGACTTTTGGAAAGAGCCCTCTGCATTCTCGTTTCAAGTTCTCTGATGGGAGAAACATCACCAATTAGGGTTCTTAAAACGACCAACATTAATGGTCCCTCTGTTTAGGTAGCTGGAATCCAAATCTAGGGCATCACCTGCAGGAGAAGACTCTCCCTGTGTGCTCTGGGGTGTCTTCCTTTTCTCTTTGCAACATCTCTGTGCTGGACCTCCCTTGGCGAGCACTGTGTGTTTGGGTCTCAGACTTAACTAGGGCCTAAGAAGTTCGCCAGGCGGGAACCGCACGTCCAGAGAAGCTCCCTGGTCTAGGTCTCCTTTCTTCTGCTATTCAGTTAAACACTTATCAATAGTACTGTCCCGGCTTTCCTCTGGTTGCTCTATGCTTCATATGCTTTTGGGCAGCCTCTGGTTTTAAGTAGTTCCAGGTTTGGGTGTATGAGGTCAGAGGAAGCATGAGGTAGCATTTGATAGCTTTTGTTTTCTGACCCACCCGCTTCTCTCATTCCTTTAACTTTAGAATTAGTCCATTGACCTTGGGTGAGGTTATTGATATGTATATTACAGAAATAATGACTTATGTTTGCCCGTGTTGTGTGAGAGTGTGTAACTGTATTGTGTTAAGCTTCTTTGTTCTTCATGTATAACATTTTTGCGTGGGGTGTGGCTCTCCATGTGTGTGTTGTTGCTTGTTGGGAAATTCTGACTTCATACTTGTGTGTGGTTGTCACTGATATTTTTCTCACAGTATATCATTGAGTGCTTTTTGTGGTGGTGTTGTTGTATTTTGATTTCATTTCTTCTTGATTGTGAATTTTATTTCTCCCTCTTATTAGATCAATATGTTTTCCAGGAAACAGAATAATAATCCCATTACAGAGAAAAGTACCAATCACATATGAGGGGAAATACAAGAATTCCCAGACTAGAAGTGCAGTTCTTTGCCCCATGGCTTTGCTGGGTTGGAATGGGCTTGATGGCCAAGAGTGAGGTTGGGGACAGTGACCCATCTTTGTGTTGAGAGATCAGGCTTCCTCCATCACAATTAGCCTTTGTAATAATCACTTACGGAATAATCACTTACGGAATCCTGTCCGTAGTCCCCTCTACCTTTCCTTTCTCAGAACAGTCGTGATCCTCAGCAGTTTCTCATTAAAAACCCATGGTTCGCTGAGAGATCCCAATTAATTCACTGCAGCACATAGGATTTTAAGGGATTAAGGGTTTTGACTAAGATCTTTAATCATTTCACAGTGATAGAAGCAACACCAACCAGAAGTAATTGTCTTATTATGGTGTGTGAAGGCCAAATTCAGGGCATCTACCTGAGGAGAATGCTCTGTCTTCTTTTGGGTGTGGGACCGGTTCCCAGTATACTGATAGCATATGAGAGTGTGAACTGACTCTGAAATCTGACTGTATTTTAGCATCTGGCTTTACCTGTGTCTAGGTAGATCACTGGGAAGGGATTGCCAATCCAGAGTCACACCCTGATCCACACCCCTTTCCTGGCTGCAGACAGCTATGTATTCCATCAGCAGGGTGTTCTGTCCTTGAATCCCATGAGAGATGAAAGTTCTGTTTAGCCACACCTCAGAGAAACTCGCTTCCTTTCTATTTCCTTGGGGTTGTGAAGGGATGAGTGCTTGGATATGCCAGACACAGCTGCCTCAGGGAGCTCCTGACCTCTCCATCTTCTTTCTTTCTGCAGGGAGATCAGGCTTCTCTCTGCTCACTTGTCTAAAATCGCTTGGGAGTTGAAAGGATCAGGATCGACACCTCAGGAAACTCCCTTGACATCCACATGAAATAAATTGAGGAGGGACTAAGGAGTACTATCCCAACCTGATCCTTCTACTAAGGAATGTCATCACAGAGGATTCCATTATAACAGATCCATTCATGGAAGCCACGTTATATCACAAAACAATAACACAAACTAAACTCAGGTGCAAAGGCAATGAGGACAGAAAGATATAGGGAACAACAAGTCTCCCTGTGTCTCTATACCCTGCTTATGCTGAGTAGAGCAACTGAATGCACTCGGATGAACACATCCTGGAATGCATGCAGCTCCTGCAAAACTGAAAGACTGATGATCAAACTGTGATCTTCTGGTTTGCATCCCAAATGATAAACTATTGATACAGTGCAACATCCCATCACGTGCACCACCCCTCCATTGTTTCTGAGGGCGTAATTAGTGCCTGGAGCATGGAACTTGTTCGTCTTTGTGGAGCACCTTGTGGGAGTGCCCTGTAGAAACGTTCCAGGATCCCACTTTGTCTCATCAAAAATAAAATACACCAAACTCTGCGCAATTGCATCCCTTCCACCTCCTTGCCAACCTGCAGGAAACATTAAGACGGATCCCTAGTTTCCTCCTGGCTGAACATGACAGGTTCTCAACCTATGGGTCGCCACCCCTTTAGTGATTGAACGATCCTTTCAGAAGTGTCGCCTAAGACCATTGGAAAACACGTATTTCTGAAGGTCTTAGCAACAGAGACACTGCTCCTCTATTCATATGCAGATACGCCCACATACTACTGCCAGGTGAAGAGAGTTACCCATGCTACACCATGCTTCAAGACCAAATGTTATCTATTTGTAATTAGAAATAAATATTTCACATAGCATGATTACATATTGTTATGTGATTAATGGCTATCCTTTTTTTTTTAACAATTTATTGGGGCTGATACAATTCTTTTCACAGTTCATACATATACATACATCAATTGTATAAAGCACATCTGTACAGTCTTTGCCCTAATCATTTTTTTCTCTTTTCTTCTTTTACATTTTATTAGGGACTCCAACAACTCTTACCACAATCCATACATATACATACATCAATTGTATAAAGCACATCCATACATTCCCTGCCCCAATCATTCTCAAGGCATTTGCTCTCCACTTAAGCCCTTTGCATCAGGTCCTCTTTTTTTTTCCCCCTCCCTCCCCTTTCCCCCCTCCCTCATATGCCCTTGGTAATTTATACCTCGTTATTTTGTCATATCTTGCCCTATTCGGGGTCTCCCTTCCCCCCTTCTCTGCTGTCCCTCTCCCAGGGAAGAGGTTACATGTGGCTCCTTGTAATCAGTTCCCCCTTTCCAACCCACTCACCCTCCACTCTCCCAGCATCGTCCCTCACGCCCTTGGTCCTGAAGGTATCATCCACCCTGGATTCCCTGTACCTCCAACCCTCATATGTACCAGTGTACAGCCTCTGTCCTATCCAGCCCTGCAAGGTAGAATTCGGATCATGGTAGCTGGGGGGAGGAAGCATCCAGGATCTGGGGGAAAGCTGTGTTCTTCATCGATACTACCTCACACCCTAGTTAACCCATCTCCTCTCCTAAGCCCCTCTATGAGGGGATCTCCATTGGCCGACACTTGGGCCTTGGGTCTCCACTCTGCACTTCCCCCTTCATTTAATATAATATATATATACACATACATATATACATATACACATACATACACACACATATCTTTTTTTTTTTTGCATGATGCCTTATATCTGGTCCCTTGGGCACCTCGTGATCGCACTGGCCAGTGTGCTTCTTCCATGTGGGCTTATTTGTTTCTGAGCGAGATGGCCGCTTGTTCACCTTCAAGCCTTTAAGACCCCAGACACTATCTCTTTTGATAGCCGGGCACCATCAGCTTTCTTCACCACATTTGCTTGTGCACCCATTTGTCTTCAGCGATCCTATCATGGAGGTGTGCAGTCAATGATATGATTTTTTGTTCTTTGATGCCTGGTAACTGATCCCTTTGGGACCACTCGATCACACAGGCTGGTGTGTTCTTCCATGTGGACTTTGTTGCTTCTGAGCTAGATGGCCGCTTGTTTATCTTCAAGCCTTTAAGACCCCAGTCACTATCTCTTTTGATAGCCGGGCACCATCAGCTTTCTTCACCACATTTACTTGTTCACCCACTTTGGCTCCAGCCGTTGTGTCGGGAGAGTGAGCATCATAGAGTTCCAATTTAATAAAAGAAGGTATTCATGCATAGAGGGAGTGTTTGAGTAGAGGCCCAAGGTCCTTCCGCCACCTTAATACTTGACCTATAAATATCGACACAAAGATCTATTTCCCCAAGCTCCTATATATATTTGCATGTACATGTCTTTGTCTAGACCTCCATGAATGCCCTTTGACTCCTAGCTCTTTCCTCCAACTCCCTTGACTTTCCTCCTGCCCTACTACCATGCTTCATCGCCACCTGGGCTAGAGTATACCTCTTCTCTAAGCAACCTTACCCTTGATCATTTCCCATCAGGCCTGCCACTCCCCCTTCTCTACCCTTTTGGGTCCCATGTTTTTCCCTTGTCCCTGGGTTTGTTAACACCACTTCCTTACCCCCCCTACCCCCCACCCCAAGTCCCCCCGGAACTGTCGGTCCCGTTGTTTTTCCTCCAGATCGTTGATCCAGCCTGTCCTATTCAGACATACCTGTGGAGTCACTAACATGCACGAAAACAAGACAGAGGAACACAAAGCAACAGTATACAACCAGACAACAAAACAACCAAAACAAACCACTGAAAAAGAACAGAACAAAACAGTTCACAAGAGAAAAGCTTGTAGTTAGTTCAAGGATCGTTTGCTGGCCCTTAGGAGCGTTTTCCAGTCCAGTCTGTTGGGGCACCACGCCCTGGCCCCAAAGTCCACTTTCAGCATTCCCTGGGGACCTTGCCACTCCATTCCCTTGCTGTTCCGCTGCACTCCCCCAGTGATTTAATGGCTATCCTTTAATTATGTTCAATTTGTGAAATGAAATTCCTACGAGTCTGATATTTACATTATGATTCATACAGTAGCAAAATTACCATTATGATGTAGTAAGAAACATTATTTTATGGTTGGGGGTCATCCCAGTAGAAGGAACTGTATTAAAGGATCGCGACATTAGGAAGGTTTAGAACCAGTGCTATGCATCATAGGCTCCCGGGCTTATTGGTACCACTCCATGCCCCCTTCCCAGGAACACAGAAAGAATACGCACACTCTTGCTGACAAATGAAAACTTATTTCCTGTAGCTTATGATGCAGGTTAAAGTATCACAAAATCTTTCTCCCATTATACAAGGAATAATTGCAAACTATGTAAGGATTCATCAAGCATAAATTCATTCTTCCCTACTATCCCTTGGTAGAAAGATAAACTTAGGGGACTACCTGCAGGTCAGTGGTTCTCAGCCTTCCTGATGTTACGACCCTGTAATAGAGTTCCTCATGTTGTGGTGACCTGACCCTCCAACCATCAAATTATTTTCGTTGTTACTTCCTAAATGTAATTTGCTACTGTTCTGCATCATAATGTAAATATCTGATAGTCGGGATGTATTTTCATTGTTTCAAATTGAACAGAATTAAACACACTTAAAGCACAGTGATTAATCACAAACAATATGTAATTATGTATTGTGAAATATTTATGTCTTTTCCGAAGGTCTGAGGCCACCCCTGTGAAAGGATTGTTTGACCCCCACAGAGATTGCGCCCCACAGGTTGAGAACCGCTTCTGTAGGGGATGACTGTATCTGTCTGTTGGCATTGGATCAAAGTCTTTGTCACCATTCCACATTTGGTGTCCTGACATTTCACCTCCTGCTCCCTCAGGAAATGTGTTGAGTCCAAAATATTTCCAGAGAGTCTGAGACGTCTCACATGAACCATCAGGTCCAAATAAGAAGCAAACGAGTCCAGGCAGAGCAGTGACAGCTACAAAACACTACCACACCACGCACACAGTCTTGTTGCAACAGTTTGAAGAAATCCTCAAAAAGAGCAAGTTAAGGTCTGTAGGAAGCATCCAGCTGACCAAGGTGTTTACTAATGGGTGACTATTTAGTCCCCTGAGCCTCTGTGTCTCTGCAGACAAAAGTGTTACAAACTATTTGTGATTTTACTGCTATAAAGCATTGAGGGATAACTCAGTTAATTAGGATCCCTTTGAGGCTCTCTTGAATCTTGCATATCCCTGTGATTGTCTTTGAACCTAGTGCTTTTATTATTCTAAGGTTAAGAAACTGTGACTAGTTAAGTTACATTTGCATAGATAAGAGTTTAGGAATGTTTAAGTGCTTTGATGTTTGCTTTGTAACCAAGTCCCTGTGTAAGAAGAGTATATATACCAAGCTTCCAATATACTGGAGACTTCAGTCCATTGGATTGGAATCCTCCCTATCCCTTGCTTTAAAAATAACTCTTTCTTTTCCTTTAATCCACACGCCTCAGTTCAAACCCAGCTTGATGTGGGATAGCTGGTCTAATCCCCCGCAAAGGTCCAGCCCCAATAGAGTTCAGCTGCCTCCAACAGAGAAATGGTGTGCATCATCACCAATTAGGGATAGTGATGAGAAGAAGGGGCATTCCAAAACACTTCGTCGTTGCACGGTTACATGGATGAAAAATCGTTTGGGATCACAATAAGGAATTAGTGGATGATTTCTAATCAGCGCAGGTGTGCCAAAAGGACAGGCTTATCTATCTTGAAAGAAATGTGACCAGATTGCTGCTTACAGCCTTGGATGATGGGATTTCAATTGACATAATTTGGACAGGTTTTGGGGAGGGATCATTCCCTGGAGAAGCACAGGGAGACTAAAGAAGTCCCTTGACGTGATGGATTGATGGAGTGGCTGCAACAAGGGCCTGAAACTTACAGTCGTGAGGATGGAACAGGAGTGTGCAATCTTTCCTTCTGTCGTGCATGGGGTCCCTCTGCATCAGAGGTGACTCAGTGACACAGAACAACAGCGACGTCGGCCATCATTGAATTCACACTGTTCTCTGTGAGATAGCAGGACTGTTCGCATCCCTCCATGGTGATTACAGGGCAGTCATGGGGAGTGTAATTTACCTGTGATCAGCGCAAATGGGCTGTGTGCTTCCCCTGTCAGCTCTAGTCTACTACAAAGCAGGTGTGCACAACTGAAACTGTGATGTGATTCCATCATATAGCACAGGGTTATATTATTTACAATCAATGGATTGAATGGAAGTTGTGGAACGTCAATGGGCACTGATTTAGAAGCTTGCTTCTTCGGACGTAAAGCTTTAAGAACCCAGACATTGTTCTTTTGAGGTCCAGGCACCCACGAATTACTACGTTATACTATGCTATTGCACTTGTATCTTCAGAGATCTCTTCTCTTGAGGAAGTGGAGCATCAAGCAGGAAGATGTCCTAAAAGCTGACTGTTCTTAGAATGGGGCAAGAATTAAGTGCAAACTCACTCACCATTCATGCATCTAAATTTTATATATATATATATATATATATATATATATATATATATATATATATATATATATATATATATATATATATATATATATATATGATTCACCTTAGAAAAATCATTGTCATTTTACGTTACAGAACGTTATCAGTCATCCGCCTGGGCATCACTTCCATTACCTTAAAGACATTGTTGTCTTAGAGAGACTATATTTGGCAGTGTAGAACTGTCCCTGTGAGTCTCCAAGGGATCTACAGCATAGATATATTTAATTGTATATATACGGTAACATATATATAAAATATAACTTTATTGGTAGAGCTCTTACACCTCTTATAAGAATCCATACATCAATTGGATCAAGCACATTTGTACATATGTCACCACCAACATTTTCAAAACATTGTTACCGACTTGAGGCCGTGCTATCAACTCCTCTTTACTCCCCTCCTTCCCCAACTCTCCCACCCTCCAGAGTTAATGATAAATAATAAATGATTTAAATATCTTACACTGTCTGCTCTCTCCCTTCACCCATTTGTTTTTAGTTTGCTTCACTCGGGGGTGGGGCGGGGGTTCTACATCCATCCTTGTGATCGGTTGCCCATTCCCTCCACTTCTGCCCAGACCTCAACTCTACCCTCATGGTATCGCAACACCCATGATTGCTTCTGAAGTTTTATCAGTCCTGGATTCCTTGTGCTGAGAGCTCTCATCTCTCCCAGTGTCGTAGTAAGAGTACTCAGTCCCATATTTCTCTGGTGGAGAAAGGTGTGGATTTGAACTGTCAGCCTTCTAGATAACAGCCCACATATACGTCGTTACACCATTAGCGCTCTAAAATATATATCCTTACCTCACTACCAAACTACAGAATATCCTGTCCCGTCCAAGTAGACATAGAGAAATCCCCACCGTAAGTAGATGGGATATACACAAAAGATAAGACAGACAGCTGCTGCAAGAACCGTGAGTGCAGAAAAATACAGTCCAAATTTTATACCCCATTCATGCTGAGTACAGCAACCAAGTGCACTCTGATGAATGCACCCTGGAATGCACTCAGCCCATGCAACGTAGGAAGACATGTGTTCAAGCCGTAATCTCCTGGTTTGTATATCGATACAAGCACTGGCAACAGCCACCTCTTCCATCATAGGCGGCCACCCATCTCTGATATCTGAGGTCATAAATGTTGTTTGAAGCAGATAAATTCGTCTTTCCCTGTGGAGGACCTGGTCGGATAATTCCATAGATCTTGTGCTTATCTGCCCAGAACTTCCTTCACAGCACCACGTGCGATAAGGCACTATGCAACTATGCAATAGGACTCCCCAAATGGCATCAGGGAATAACTGAAGTATCCCTTAGGAGCACTGGGAGGGTAGAGGGTTGGAAAGGGGGAACTGATTACAAGGATCCACATGTGACCTCCTCCCTTAGGGATGGACAACAGAAAATGGGGTGAAGGGAGACGCCGGATATGGCAAGATATGAAAAAAATAATAATTTATAAACTACCAAGGGCTCATGAGGGAGGGGAGAGCGAGGTGGGAGGGGAAAAGGAGGACTTGATTCAAAGGGCTTGAGTGGAGAACAAATGCTTTGAAAATGATTAAGGCAAAGAATGTACAGATGTGCTTTATACAACTGATGCATGTATACGATGGATTGTGATAAGAGTTGTATGAGTCCCTAACAAAACGTTTAAAAATAATAAATAAATAAATACAACTGCAGTGTTTCTCTTCATTGCTAAAAAAATAAAGAAGGAAAGAGAACGAAAGAGAGGAAGAAACAAGAAACTGTGTCACATCCACACAATGGATCCTGCGCTTTCCTGAACACAGTGGATAAAAGGATGAAACCCCGCGAGACATGGGAGGACATGGAACCCGTTAGGCTGAGTGAAGTCAGTCCATCACAGAAGGATAGGTATTGTGCGAATTCACTAGTATAAAGAAAGAAACCAAGTAAACAAATCTTAGAGGCCGATTCCAAAACACGCTGGTAGAAAGTCTGCCTACGGTCCCTAATGCAGAGAGCACCGTCCTTATAAGAACTTCGTACCATCCAACTGGAAAGAGGCCTCACCTCAGCGGGGGTCACTCCTATGGGAAGGAGGAACAGGGTGAAGACCATCCACTTGATGCTGTACAGCATCGAGACAAGGCTGGGACAAAATCAGCAGGCCCTCCACAGGACTGAGAGGGGAAACTTACTGGGAAATCAGATTAAGACCAGGGCAGGGGAGCATGTACATATCAGAGGAGGCACTGACCAGTCTGCTGGTGGGTCCATGGGGAGGAGCATCCTCATAGGGGGAAGGTGTGCTAAACAGTAATTTATATGGAATTAAGGGAGGAATACACCCAGTTCTATGATCCTGAGTAGAAACGTTTGAGTAACTTTCTATGAAAAGCTCATTGATCCATGCCACGGACTAAGGACTATGATGCCCCCAGGTGCTGACCGTACAGGGAACATGGCTTCACAATAGAAGAACTCGGTGTGGAAGCCTGACTGAAGGTCGGGGAACATCTCAGTCAGAAGTTGCTGTGGCTTCTGACTTAGGACTGAGATTCCTTGATGGGAGTGCAAGCAAACAATGGCCACCCCACACGGTGGAAATGGTCGTCTTTGGACCTCGGGTGGGACCCCTGGCTTCTTGGGTGTCCAATCAAAGGGCCCCCAGAACATCCATATATTTACTACTCAGCGCTCTCCTTGCATTCTTCTGACAGGTATGAATCTGATCGACAAGGTGCCACCCTTGTAAAGAACGTTACAGAAAATGCAACCCTGACGCAATGAAAACAGAGCTCGATCATTTCAGCATCCAATGCATGCAATGAAACCACGCACAGCCTGTGGTTCGCACCTGCACTGTGCTCACATAAACTCTTCTCCACATTACCTCACTATCTAAGCCAATGGATCAATTAGTGCCTCTATCAGCAAAATTGCACTATACCCCAAGGGGATGAGGGTCAATGTTTTCATTTTGCTTTGTTTGTTCGTTTTACAGTGTGTGTTTCCTTTGTTTCTATTCTACAAACAAATCAAAACAAGACCCCCAGTAAACCGGTCTGGTTTATAATCAGTGGACAAGCTGAAAGAGTGGAAGCATCGAGATAATATCTGACGCAACGGTGTATCAGTGACAGAGGATGGAGAGGGTGAAGGGAATAGGGGATCAAGTAATGAATGTAGGAGGGGGGCATAGAGTGGATTGTGAGGATGCATATGCAACCCTTTTTAAAAGCAACCAAACTATGGAGGTGTATGATATGCGAAATAAAATCAATAAAACTATACAGGCAGGCGAGGTTTTGCAATGTCAGAATGGAAATTGTGTCAGATATGAATAGGTAGTGATGTGATACAGGCTACATTCTTCCACTGACGTCTTCTCAAATATTTGTTTGTTTTTAAAAATCATTTTATTGGGAGCTTACACAACTTACCCCATCAAATTACCTCATAACCACAGTGTGGGTGCCAACCTTTGCGTTGGTGTTTATTCCTACAATAGTGTTCTCATACAGTATTTGTGCTTTTGAGATTGACTGAGCACAAGACCAGAAGTTGTAAACGATGACTCACTTCGTGGGGTAAGTGGAGGCTGTGTCAGTCCCGAGGGGCAGTTGCTCCCTGTGGTGTAGGCTCCCTAGGTGTTGGAAGCACCCTGATTGTGGTGGCTCTGGCTTGTGCTATAGGGATTGAGATAGACAGATGTCTATCCAACAGAACAAAACTATATGTAGACCTGAGATTGAGCATGATGATTCTGTTTCATGTGACTAATGTTTAGCCTCCTCCTCCTACACTGCCTTTCACATGTTCCTTTATGTTCTTAAATGAATCCCTTGTCAACACATGCAGTCATGGAGAAGGGTTGAGGTGATGTGTCAGCATGTCTGTTCTAGCATGCTCACGGACTGGGCTGGTATAATGCACTGGTCTTGGTGGTGAGGTTGATATCACATGATGAAGTCCAGGTGGAGATGTACTGTGAGCCAGGGAACTCGGAGGTAATTTCCTCATGACCATGGTCTCCCCATGTTTAAGGATTCTATGAAACTCTATGACTTTGAACTGGATCTGGTCATGATCATCTTTGAAAAACATGGGATATATCTAAGGGCCCCAGAGCAGGGAATATACAGGCTACCAGATCTAAGAAAGGGAGCAGACACCATGGAGAACACAAAAGATGAGTGGAACCTGTTAAAAGAAAATATGTGTACATTAAAATATTTCCTCAAAAGATTAAAACAAGAATCCAGACACTGGGAAAATATATTTATTGATAAAATAATGGACAATAATGAAATCCCATGTAATAACCAAAACTGTATCTCAATTAATAAAAATAAAAATTTAAAAATAAAGAACAACAAATGTTTGAAGGGGTAGAGATAGTGGAACACTATCCATTGCTGGTGGGCATTTAAATATGTACAAACACATTTAGGAATCTGGTGATTACTAAAAGAGCTGGCAATAGAAATAGCATACAAAGCAGCAGTGCCATTTGGGGGCATACACCCCAAAAGATATAAGACCACTGAGGAACAGATGTATCTTGTCCTATGTTTGTTCCAGCAGTTAAAATCACAAAACCTAGGGATTAAAAGTCAATGTCAAAAAACCCAAAATTGTCATAACTGAACCAGTATGTCACAGCATGATCAATGGAGAAAAATTTTAAATTGTCAAGGATTCTTTTCTTGCTTGGATCCACAATCAATGGTATGGAAACAGTATTCAAAATATCAAAAGACATTTTATCCTAAGGAAATCTGTTGCACAACACCTTCTTGAGGTGCAGAACAGCAAGATAGTCCTTTGAGAATTAAGGTATTCCTGACCAAGCCATGGTATTCTCCATGGTCTTCTACACATATGGAAGTTAGACACTGAAGAAGGAAGACTATAGTAAAACCGGTGCACTAGAATTCTGGCGCTGGAGAAGATCATTAAAAGTGCCATGGACAGCTAAAATGACAAACCAAAGTGCCTTCATAAAAGTGTGGCCAGTGTGATCCTTAGATGCATGGAGCGCAAGACTTCTCCTGAACGTACTTTGAACATATTGTCAGGAAAACCAGTCCCTGCAGAAGGGCTTCCTGCTTGTCAGAGTGGAGGGTGGATAAAAAGAGGAAAGCCCTCATGGAGATAGATTGACACGGTGGCTGCATCAATGGGCTCAGGAATAGGGACAATTGTGAGGATGGAGACGACTGGTCCGTGTTGGTTCTGTTGTGAAGAGGGTTGCTACGGGTGGGGTGTGATCCTACAGTAACTCACACCGACATCAGTAGGTATGCTCAAGGTTTTTATTATCATGATCATTAAATATTTTGCGACTCTTATCACAATCCACACATCCATCCATTGTGTCAAGCACATTTGTGCATATGTTGCCAACATCATTTTCAAAACATTTTATTTCTACTTGAGCCGTTCATATCAGCTCCTTATTTTTCCCTCCCTCCTTTTTGAACCCTTTGTTATAAATTATTATTTTCATGTCTTATATCATCCGCTGTCCCCCTTCACCCACTTTTCTGTTGTTTCTCCCCCTGGGAGGGAGTTACAAGTCGATCCGAGTGATCGATTCCCTTTTCCTCCCCACACTTACACCTTACCCTCTTGGCATCCCGACTCTCATTATTGGTCCTACGTCTTTATCGATCCTGGATTCCCTGTGTTTCCAGCTCTGATCTTTATGAGTGTACATCCTCTGGTCTGGCTGGATTTCTAAGGTAGAAATGGGATCATGATAGTAAGGGGGAGTGGGCAGAAGCCTTAAAGGACTAGAGGAAAGTTGTATGTTTCATTCATACTGCACCCTGAGTGTCTCAACTTCTCCCCGACACACCTTCTGTAAAGGCATGTCCAATTGTCTACAGATGGGCTTGGGGATTCCACTCTGTGCTTCCTCCCCACCACCCGCTGCACCCCTATTGAAATTAGTATGATTTTGTTCTGGGTCTTAAATGCCTGTAACATAATCCCATTGACACCTCATGATCACACATGCTGGTGTCTTTCCATGTGGACATGTTTGCTTTTCAGCTAGATGGCTGACTGTGTATCTTCAAGCCTTTAAGTCTCCAAATGCTATATCTTTTGATAGACGTGCACCATCAGTTTTCTGCAACACATTTGCTTATGCACCCACTTTGTCTTCAGCGATCCTGTCGGGAAGGTGAGCATCACTGGGTGTTCTTAAGTTCGGCACTCTTGCAGCAGGAGAAATGAATAGAACGGGTGCATGGCTTTGGAACATGCGTTTATTTTCTACTATTGCAAGTGGTAGGAGACAGAAATGTGGGGCAGGGCTCTCGGCACTTGTTTTCTCCCTGGAAAGGAGTCAGCGGAAAGTCATGTCGCTTTTTAGCATCGGGGACACCTGCAGTCCTGAAGAACTCCATGTGCCTGGGCATCCACGTCGCCAAGGTCCTGCATATGCCCAGGGAAGGGGCCGTGGGTGACAGGGATGTATTTTGCTCCTGGCTTTGATTCGTGATGTGGGTGAGCACATCTGCTACCTGCTGCTGAATCTCCTTTTCCATCACTTTCAGAAGATGGATGTGAAGCAATTAAGGCTTGACTTCAGGAAGGCTGATCACGTTAGATGCATCCTCTGACCGATACCTCCAACCTCCTTCGTCATCATGGCAAACTCAAGCTCAAGCTCAAGAACTCAATCCAAACCGCTCTAATTTAGGAAAGACTAGTCTTTCCAAATACGACATTGGGATCCCGAGGGAGAAGTCAGGATTGAGAACAGATGGCAAAGGGTTGTGGCACTAGTTGTCCATACGGATGCAGATTGCATCGCACAGGGTGCGACAGTGCCTGTAAGCAAGGCGTATTTTTTGGGGTCCATGGAGCTGCAAGGTCAGCCTCAGCTGCTCCATCACCTCTGCAAGGGTATGCCAGGGCAGAGTTAACTTGGGGTCCATGTAGCAATTGAGGGGGACAGGAAGCTCTAGAAAGGCAAAGTTGCACCTTGGGAACATGTGAAACAGCAGGGTCTGTAGGACAGCCATGGACAACGGGTTTCCGCAGAGTTTCAAGGTTCTGAGCTGAGAGCAGTGACCCAGAGCAGGCTGCAAGTAATTGCAGTCCGAGTCCGTGATGCCACAGTCCGCCAAATCCAGGTGGACCAGGGTGGCTGAGACTCTGTTCAGCAGAGCAGGGAGGAACTCGTAATTGGAGCCAGGCCTGCGTACACCACTCAAGTCAAGGGATTTCAGGTGGCTGGTGCAGGGACATGAGGACAGGTATGTCAAGTCCTGGTCCATAAGCAAGGAACGGCGTATGTGCAGGGTCTCCAAGGGCGCCTGCAAGCATCTGAGCAGCTGGTGGAGGTGGTTACCAAAGAAGTTCACAGAGTGCAGCATGAGGGTGTGGAGCTGATGCAGCCTGAGGAGCTGAGTGGTGAATTCTTGAAGTAGCTTCTGCACCTCGTCCTCATCATTCTCCCCGGGGATGATGCAATACAGGGTGCATTCAGAGAGGAGGAGTGTATGCAGCTGGACCATCTGGGCCAGGTAAGGAGCGAACCAGTTGAGGCTTTGCAGGTCCCAACTACCAAGCAATCTAACCTCCTGGACAGAGTCTAGCTGCACTATGTTGAGGATCTCCCCAAGAATGGGAAGCGGGGCAACATTCCGAACAAGTTCGAGCTTCCTGCAGCACAGGTGTGGCAGGTCCTTCGTCTGCTTGACCCTTTCGATGAGGAAGGTGAGCATTTCATTTGGGATGTCTTCCTGAATGCACAGGTCAGTGAGCACCGTCATGCCAGCCAAGGCTGGATATTTCTCCACTGACCTACATTTGTCTTCTTTGAGGATCTGAGTCTTGGGATGGGTGGACTGTGGATCCTCTGATGACATTACAGAGGCTGTAGACTGCCCTCCAGCCCACACTTTCCAGAAGTTGGTCCCAGTGTTCATTTGTAAATCCAGCACTTTCAGTTTGCATCTCCTGTGCTTAACCTTCTGGGAAAGCAGTATAGCAAGGCCATCAAGGGCAGCCTTTAAGATTTCAGGGGGAGACTGACAATCTTCCATCAGAGCCCCCAGAGGGAGCTTGAGGAAGGGCCACACCCCAACCATGGCCTTCACTGTCTCTCTGTATTCTCCGACAACAGCTGCCACAAACAAGGGAGGGAAGAGCTCTGTGGGCAGCCACTCCAGAGAGGCAATGGCTGAGGCCTCATTCTGCAACACGCTCTGGATGGCCAGGTCCAGGAACCTGGGTGGGTTCCTGCTGCTCATGCTGATCAATCTGCTCCAAGAGCGATCCTGACCTGTGAATGAAGAGAAAGGGTCTGCTCAGTGTTCTGGGAGAGCCAATCTGGTTGTCCTAGCCCTCCACACTCTGGACTCCACTGTCATCCCCTTAGCCCCTCAGAGAGGAGCTCGCTGACCATGCTAATCTTTCCAGTAACTCACACTGGTAGAGGCTGGTCCACGTGGGCTTAGATTTCAAACTGGATTCTTCTTCTTCTTCTGACTCAAGTTGACCCAGAGGCTGTGGAATCCAAGATGGGCAGTCAGGAGTCTGATGGCAGACAGTGACCTCAGCAGCTGGGGAGGTGAATGAAGCAAAAATAAGTAGGAAATTTGGGGGACGCTACCTCAAGTTTCAAAGACTGAGAGTGAGATGAAAGGGCCCGACATTTCAGAGCTAGGGAACACTTATCCATGGGACTGGAGGTCTCATCCTTTCAGCTCAGGGGCTCTGACAACAGATGGTTTTGCCTCTCTGGATTCATCTGCATCGCTCATTCCCTAGATCATGAATGCAGAATATTCAAACATCACAACAGAGTGAAATCATCTGGAAATAGAAATTCCACTCTAATCTTACTTTCTGAGTAAGAAGCCGGATGTCCGCATTAACTTTTTAAAAATTTCTTTTAATGGAAGATAGATGTTTCTTTCCTTTTATTAAATACGTTTATTGGGGGCTCTTACATCTCTTATCGTAAGCCACACATGCATTCATTGTGTCAAGCACATTTGCAGGGATGCTAATATCATCGGTTTCAAAACATTTTCTTTATACTTGACCCTGTTTATATACAATGAGAGGGAAACCGATCCATGTACTTATATCTATATGTTAAGAATTAAGGTTGCAGATGGACATGGGGCCTAGATTCAAGTACTACCTCAACACAAGTCACTTGGTCCTAATTATCTGCATTCTGTGATGCTCACCTTCCTGATACCATAACGTAAGATGAAATGTGGGCATAAGCAAAGGTGGGGAAAGCAGCCTGTCTACGAAAAGATATAGCATTTGGGGTGTTAAGGGCTTAAAGTTAAATAAGCAGCCATCTAGCTGAAGTGGTTTTCTTGATTTGACTGTTATTGATAACTTATTGAAAATGAAATGTTCTGACTGAAGCCCTTACCTAAAAGACATTTTGTGGGAGTTCATTATCAGCAGGCAAAAGCAAAGCTGGGGCCATGAAGCTGAAGACTTGAATCAGATGCAGGAGAATGCAAATATAACCTCAGACACATTCCACTTGAATGTCAAGAGCATATCAACAACAGATGTGATCAAGTGAATACGATCGACAGAAAACTGAACCTGCTATAGCATGACATCAATAGTATCATGTATGAAAGAAAAATCCTTCACAAAACAGAAAAGAATGAATGACCTAGCTGGACGCAAAGGAGACTCTGAATCCTGACATTGGTAGAAGCATCGCTAAAGCCAATGGAAGAAACCATCAAGAGCTGAGCAGAACATGTAAAACAGAAGACAAATTACACTATTATAGTGAGATATGCTGCTCAATGTGAACATCACCAGTGATAATAGGAGGTCAAAGAGGTGGTAAGAGGAGGCCATTCCATGCATGTAACAGAGAAAGGAGTGGTGGGAAGGAGCTGAGACCCAGTTAAAGCTTTGTCTCACATAAAAGCAGGAAAAATAAAGGCAGAGCCAATTAAATACAGATTAGTTTGGGGTTTCCTCCTTTCGACAGAGAAACTAAACATAAATAGTCATTTCTGCAAAGATCTTTGTTAATAGCTTTGTAATAAAGAGGGGGCTTTTTTTATCCATCACATCATCATTGAGGAGGACAAAAGACTAAGCTTTCGCTCATTTACATGTCTTAGTCTACAGGAGACCTCCCTTAAGTCTACACTCTCATTCTTCCCCTGTGCTTCAGCATCATTTGCCTGTCTTTCCCAGAGCAATCTGTTCCACCTTGCTTCAAGGACACCGTGAGATTCCGAGCTACTGATCTTCCCCGTGTCCTTTCAAGTTCAACATGAGAATTTGGTGGTCAGAAAATGAGTGTTGGTTCTCAAGAAGGCAGTGGGACTATTCCCTGCATTAGGACAGACTCGGGAGCCTTCGCAGGCAGTGGTTATGCCTTGGGCTGCTGAGACCTGCATGGTCAGAAGTTTGAATCCACCAACAGCTTCCCAGGAAAAACACTGGGCTCTCTAGTCCCAAGAAGAATTGCCGCACCAGCATTTCTAAGGGGTTGCTGAGAGTCAGCAGTGACTCCATGGCAGTGTGCTTCAGTCTGAGAAGCTGTCAGAAAGTGCTCAACATGTAAGGTCAAACCCAGTGCAGACAGAGCTGAAGAACCTTCCTTAGAATTTTTTAAGCGCATGGAACTGAAGATGACCACAAGTGCTAGAAGCAAAACAAAACAAGACAGAACAGAACGAATCGAAAGTGCGAATTTCACAATTAAAAGTCTATGGTTCCCAATTTTGAAAGATGCTGTTTTTGTTAGGAGCATTTGTGTCATTCCAGATGCACAGAAATCCTATACCCTACGAAGAAAGCACTCTTCTGTCTTGTCCTCCCAAGCCACCACTGTGAAACAAACTACCACACAAATATTCGATGAAAAATGCAGGGGCCACAAAAACAAGATGAAGGAACACACAGAGTGGGTTTCCTAAAAGAAGGAGACATTCAACCATGACAAGAAGTAGCGTATGAAACAGGGATTCTAGGACAAGACCCTTTCCCACTGTCCATCCATGGATCTGGTCTCCCACGGAGAGGCCGCTGTGTTCTCCCATCTATTTACACCAGCCCTCCAAGATCTGCGTCCCTCCCCATCTGCTCCTCACAACCATTCAGGTAGTTTTCATGTAACTCTCATTCAACTCACAGTTGCAGACGCTGACAAGGCTCCAATTTCAGTCTTGGCAACGGTCCAGGTTGAGGTAGATCCGGTGCATGAAGAATCCAAGAAGGCAGGTCGAATGGCAGACTTCTTCGTCAAGAATGTTGAGCCTGAAAACTTCCAGAGAAGCCAGGAAAATGTTGGCAAGGTTCCGTCTCAAGTCCAGAAACCTTCAGGTCAAGGTGAAGGGGCCAGGTGCAGAACAAAGCTCCAGAGCTTTCAGAGAGTCCTTTTAAAGGATAAGACCACACCCACCAGGAAGCTATTGCTTCCCCCTCATTGGCTGTTGACAGTAGATCTCATCATGGAAGTGATGGCATTTCGTGAGATCTCATCAGCCAGGCTGATGCCATCAGAACAGACCAACTCCTGAGAATCCAGACCCAGCCCTGTTCACACAAGTCCTCGGCCATCAGCCCTTATGCACGGGGAGGGAGAGGACACAGAAGATGGTGAGGGTTGTGTTGGCGGGTGAGGGGGATTAAGTGGGTGTTTACAGAAATGGCTTTACTGTCCCATTTCTCCTACATGCAATACAGTTTTGTCATTATGGATGCTCCTCTTTGTAGCGCACTTCCTGAAGCACAAACTTTCTTCTACTGTAGCTCATCCGACTTATGAACAAACTTATGAAAAGGAGCAGAAATGCCTCCTTGGCTTCCTACTGACTGTCAATCTTTCCAGGAGTCGATGGCTTCATTAAAGCACATGGACTGGCTGACAGATTTGAACCAGTGACCTGGTGGTGTGCTGACCAATGTTTGAAGGACTGACCTCTGCAGAAGGATCCCACACACTGTCTTAAATCTCAAGTGCTCTCAGGATACAAGCATCAACCTAAGAGTTTCCATGACTGTAACTCTGTGTGGGAGTAGAAAGCCCCATCTTTCTCCCATATATAAAGTGTCTTGTCTGCTTTTGCCCCATGGGATGCTTTCCACTTTCTCTCAAGGGCTGTATGAGCTTTGTTGGTAAACAATGCTGCGTGTCTTTGAGGTGGAAGACTCTCATCTTTCTCCATTGTAGAAGCTAGTGGTTTTGGAAGCCTCCAACTATTGATTAATAGACAAGCACAGCCCACTACCTAGGCACAACTCCAAAACTGACATCCTTCCGTGCCCATTTCTGTTAGGTCGAGGGAACAGAGCCCAAAATTGAATGCACATTTTAAATAGTGTTGCTCCAGGAGAAGTAAATACCACAAGAGGATAGCTTTACAAAGAGACATTTATTTTATCTTAGGCAAAATATGTTAGTGTCAGAAGCTTAGACATGGATATGAAAGATTGGATGTTGATTGTCTTGTACTGGGATGGACTGGCAACTTTCAGCATCTGTGTGCATTCCATGGGGATTCCACGAGTGTTGGCATCCAGGTTCTTCTGAATCTATAAGGTTTCCCTGCAGGGACCCTGGGTTCCAAGGACATGCTCTGCTCCTGACTGTTGGCCTCTCTTTTCATGTCTTGTTAATGAGAGATGTGAAGCCAGCAAGGAATGACTGGGCTAAGGGCGTAAAGGTCAGATGCTTCCTGTAATCTTCAACCCCAATCACCACATTGTTAGAGCAAAGATAGCCTAATCCTCTTGAACCTAACTCCAAATAATATCATTTGCATAGTGAACATGAGGGTTTTCCAAGTGGTACAGTAAACCAGAAGCATAAGTGAGGATTAGTAAGGAAGGCAACCACATTAGCTTGCCACATGCATGATGATTTCATCCTAACTTCCCTTACTGGGAGAAAATCTTAAAGTGAGGAATCTGTAGGCCTGCAGGGTCGTCTTGAGATCCTCCATTGCCTCTAAAAGAGTATCCTAAGAGAGAACATTCCGTGTCCTCATAGCAATCCTGAGGCACAAGGAGCCCCAGAAGGGAGAACTTACACAAAACTTGTGTGCTTAAGCAGGTCCTGCAGGACAGCCATGGAGATTGGGTTTCCATCCAACTCTAAAGGTGGTGAGGTGGGAGTACTGGCACAGAGCAGGCTGCAAGGCAGTGAGCTCAGAGTCATCCGGCTGAGACCCTCTCTAGCAGACTTGGGAGGAATTCATGTCTTAAGGAATCCCTGAACAAACCACTCATATGCGGGGACCTTAGTTGGCTGGTTCGGGGACAAAAGCACAGGCGGTCAGACCAGAGTCCAGCGCAATGCAGTGCTTTTAAAGAGAGAAACTGCGAATGTGTAGGCCAACAACTGAGCAGCTGATAGACGTGGTCATTGAGGAAGAAGACTGCTTCCAGAACGAGGTGCTGGAGTAATGCAGACTGAGGATATGAGAGGCCAATTTTGCAAAACACTTGTCCACTTTGTCCATGGTACATGACACCAGGGGATCTGGACATATGTGGGACTTACTTGGGAAAGATGGGGTGTGCTCTGGTGACCCATCTGGGACAGGTAAGCAGTAAACCAGTTGCGCCTCTGCAGGTCCCATCTGCAGTGGATTCCCACCTCCTGCACAGAATCCATCTGTACCCCATTTAAGATCTCCTCAATAATCGGAAGCTGTGACAGATCTCCTTCAAATGCTAACACCCGACAGCAGAGGGGTGGCAGGGTCTTTCCACAGTTGACTCTTGTAATGATAATAGTGAGCAATTCATCTGGTACTGATTCAAGAAGGCAAATGCTTGTGAGCAAATACATAGAGGACAAACACTGAGGCTTCTCTCCTGCTACGGGATCCTTCCCTTTGAGAGTCACAGTCCTGGGCTGGGTTGTCACTGGACGCAATGGATTGGGTTTCAGACCACACTCTCCAAAACTTGGTGTCAGTGTTCAGGCATATATCCACAACTCAGAGTTCACATCCCCTGCGTGGAATCATCTGGGAAGCAGGATATCAAAATATCCTGTTGAGAATGCCAAGACTTCATGAGAGCCCCTAGCGAGAGCAGGATAAAAAGCCAAGACACTACCGTGGCCTTCGCTGCGTGTCTGTATCCACCGACCACAGCTGCATGACAGTGGTGGGAAGAGTTCATGAGTAGCGACCCCAGGACAGCCATGGCTGAGGCCTCATCCTGCCACACACTCTGTATGACCAGGTCCAGGAGCCTGGGTGGGTTCCTGCTGCTTATGCTGATCAATCTGCTCCAAGAGCAATCCTAACTTGTGAATGATACGAGACGTCTGCTCAGACTTCTGGGAGAGCTACACTGGTTGTCCTTGCCCTCCAAAACTGGATCATGGCACCCAGAGCTCCTCAGAAGGGAGCTTTCTGGCTTTGTTACTCCTCTTATCAACTCACAGTGGGAGAGGCTCTCAAGATCCATGTGAGGCTTACTTTTCAGTCTAGCTACTTCCTCTGCGTACGTTGGCCCTAAGGTTTTCGAACCCAATATGGGCAGGCCGATGATGGACCTCAGCAGCTGGTGAGGTGGATAAATCAAAGATCAGTAGGAAATATGGTCATTGCATATTGAATCAAACCATCCCAAGGCTAACTAACTCTACAGGAAAGGCAAACTCAAGAGGCATAATGGTGCGTTCATCAAACTGAACTTGGAGATCTGTATTGAACTACAACACTCTGGGTGATGGGGTATCTATGGGAGTACAAGAAAGTCTTGTCAATACAATGATCAGTAAAATTTTCTCACGAATCACTAATGAAGACGCTGAAGTAGTTTTCCAATCACTTCAGTATGAAATTGACCCAACATGTAGTCAAGCCACATAGATAATTATTGGTAATTGGAGTGAGAAATTAGGAAACAATGAGGTAGGGAAAACAGTTGGAAAATATGGTCTTGGTGATAGAAGGATTCGTGAAATCACAAGGTAAATTTTGCAAGTATACTTTAGACAAACATTGGTCACATTAAGGCAATCTTGTTGACTGATGAATAACCTGACTCCTTCCCCCCTTTCATGTCAGAGAGTCCCAGTAGTCATTTATTTTAAAATATGCTCCTATGTAATCAAAATTAAAACATTTTAATTAATATCATTGTTCCCTTTAATGTTTTAGCCATGATGGTACTATTTTTATTTTATTGACCAGGATGTTGTTATCAAAGCTATACCCTGCAACATTCACTAACTCCAAAGAATAACATTATTAATTTTCCTGGCTGATTTGCAGAAGCTGGTGCCTTGCGTACTCTTGCTGGGTGGTCTGCAGACCAGCGGCACCATGTAAGGCCATAGCCAGCCCACCAGGGGGATGCTGCCCGGGATGTAGTGGATCTTCTTGTGGTAGAAGAGGAGCCCGTCCACCTCAAAAGGGAAGCGTGTGGCCAGCACCTCACACAGCCTCTTGGGGTGCACTGGAAGTTCTGGGCCCCACAAACTAAAAAGGATTGAGCTTTGTTTGCTCTCCCAGGTGGCCTTCCTCGGCTAACTTCACATGCATCCAGTAGAACCAGAAATCAGTGGGGCAGTCATAAACGCGATGTCCCCGCTAACACAACAGGTCCAGAACGTAGTAGGTCTGCTGCACCTCGCTGTGAATGCAGTGCACAATGGTGTCCATGAGCTCTGCCTGCTGCCTCCGGGCAGGAGGGAAGGAAACCTGTCCACACAGTAACCGCTCTTGGTGTAGGTGCTGGTGCAACCCCTGGAGGCCATGATGAGCGCTCTTTTTCCAATGGGGCACAAGACCACAATCCACTCCTGCCCCAAGTCCGTGGGGACATCAATCAGCCACTCAGAGAGCATCAACTGATTGGCAAAGTGCTAGGGGAGTTTCTCGTCAATGTCAACATCCATGTCTTCGTCATCTTTCCTGTGTTCCTCCTCCTCACTCTGCACTCCAGTCCAGTCATCTTCAGCCAGCCTTCTGGCCTGGTTCACAGAGGCGAGTCGCTTGTATTTCTGCAGTTCAAATAACGACGGTGCAGCTCATCCTGCTCCAAGGAACTGCACTTGGGCTTGTACTGGGACAGGAGCGGGTGTGAGGCTGCACATCCGTTCAAATCTCGGGACACAGAGAATCTGCTAGCCAGGGCTGGACTCAGCTCTTCCATCATTCCATCAAACTTTTTGAACAAAATAAATGGCAGCTATGCACGACTGACTTCTGCCTGTGCAATCCACGGAAATCAAGTCCACTACAGAAGTTGGACAAGTGTTTCACTACAAAAGAGACCCTAACACCAAGATAAGTTAAGGACAAAGTGCCTTCGTTTATGAAGGACACAAAGATGCAGACACATTAGGGTCGCCATTCCCATGAAGTCTTCATACCATCAGACTAATCAAACACGGGATTTTACTTCACTAAGTCCTGGAATACAGGCAGCTGTACAAATTCATGAGTAATTGTAAGACCACTAATCACAATAAGAGGGGGATTATGGAAGCCATAGGAGGACCAAGATTGGGACACATAGTTTATGTTCTAAAGACTTTGGCACTTTCAAATGAAGCAATTGAGCAAGATGCTAGGGTAGGACTCCTGATTATGCAACCTACAGTCCTGTCCATCAAGGACATGCCCAGGGAGCCCTAAAACACTGCTTCTGCCTGGACCATCTTTAGAAGCATGCAAGTAATGCAATTTCCAATGCACCCTACCAGAGGGCAAGATGAACAACTTCATTGTTACATGATCTCAAGGCATTTCCAGAAGTGGTTTTTGATTTGGGGTTTTTGTTTTGTTTTTGACATTGGAAAGTTATGTGTAACATCCAAAAACTTAGTGCTGAGACATAAGCCCTAACTTAAGAGATTTTGGAGGAGGTCATTATGTGCAGTCAAAAATGAAGCTGGGGCCATGAAGATGAAGAAATGAATCAACTACGTGAGAGCACAAATATAACCTGAGATCCATCCCACATGAATGGCAAGGCCATCTCAAGAACAGATAGGATTGAGTGAACACTAACAGCAGGAAACTGGACCAGCTGTGTGATGACATCAATAACATCATGTATGAAGAAAGCAAAGTCCTCCACAAGACACAAAAGGTAGAATGACAAAAGTGGACATCTAAGAGACTCTGAATCCTGCCATTGGTAGAAATGTAACTAAAGCAAATGGAAGAAATGATAAAAGAATGCTGAACAGAACATTTCAAAGAGCAACTTCAGGAGAAAAATTAAAATATTAACATGAAACATGATGCCCAAGGGGGAATCCTTCAAGTTATAGTGGTGAGAACATCGAGAATGTCATTCGGTAGATGTGGCACAGAAAAGAGAAGTGGGAATAGGCTCACACCCCAGGAAAGCTTGGCCTGACTTTATCCAAAGAAACATAGTCAGACAGGCATTTTCTGCACAGCTTTCAGTTAATAGCTTTGTAATCAAGAGGGTCTTATTCATCCACCAGGTGAGAATTGACCACAGAAGACTAAGCTATCTCTGGTTTACATGTCTAGGACATGTTTGTCTACCCTCCTTAAATTTTCTGTTTTAAGGGTTTGTGGTGGGGGTGTGAGAGGGTTGAATAGTAAGGGTTCAACTTACTCTTCAGACACGAGAGTCTCAGCAGCAGTGCTGTGGGTCCACAAAAATGACGGCCACTAAAACGCCTTGATAATTTAGAAGAGTTGTTATTCAGTTGTCACCCGACATTGAGAATCTAAAAGAAATTCCAGGATTGAAGTCTTGAGTGGATATTTAAGTCCATCATTAAAAGCAAACACTCACTTAGAATCTGTCTATAATTATTAAGCAAGCACAAGGTTTGCACTAAAGTGCATTCTCTCAAACAAAGAGTAAAAGGAGCTTCTTGCCACTGTCAATGCAGATGAATGGAAACCACACAGGACAGAGTAAACCACCCCTGTGGGATTCCACGACTGTAATTCTGAATGGGAGAAGAAAGCCCCATCTTTCTCCCCTTTTTAAAATACAGGTATCACTGAATTGGCCATTCCATTTCACCTCAGTGGACGGGATCACCTACTTGGGGACCACTATTATATGTCTTTATGGGAGCAGGCTCTCATCACTCTGAACTGGAAACAGCGGTGGTTCTGAAGACTCCAACAGTTGATTAATAGATGAATAACTCCACACTGGAGCCCATCCCCCAAACTGACACCCTTCTTTACCTGCCACACTACAGAGAATCATGATCTCAGCAAGATGATACATTTAAAAAGAGGACCTGATGCAAAGGGCTTAAGTGGAGAGCAAATGCTTTGAGAATGATTGGGGCAGGGAATGTGCGGATGTGCTTTATACAATTTATGTGTATATATATGTATGGATTGTGATAAGAGTTGTATGAGCAGCTGATAAAATGTATTGTAAAAAGATGATACATTTAATGAACCATTGCACAAAAGCAAGCTATTAAGATGCATCAAGTCCCTGAATAGGTACTGAGTTGTGAAGGAGATAGAGGGTAAGCACAACCCCCTGATCTGTTTACCCTGATTAGACTGGGTAGAGCAAATATATTTATATGTTCATAATGCAATATTGAATGCACTCAAATCACATAGGCCTCAAAGAAAGACAAGTTTGGAATGCCACACCTCAACCTCTAGGACCTTCCCCACTTAGCACCTCAGAACTATTTAGAGAATTTTCCTGTGACTCCCTATTTCAAATCACCATTGGAAAGGTTAACAAGGCTCAGATTTTAATCTTGACTCTTATCTTTGATCAAGTATTTCCAGTGGGTGATGAATCCAAGATGGCAGGTCAAAGGACAAACTTTTCCCAAGGGTGTTGAGACCAACAATTTCCATAGATACAGAGATAATGTCAGGATTAGGTCTCAAGTCTCCAAACATTCAGGACAGAGGAAGGGTCCAGGCCCAGAACAAAGGAGAGAGCTTTCAGAGTCATTTTAACTCATAAAACCACACCCACAAGATAGCTAGCTTCCCCATCATTGGCTGTTCACAGTAGGTCTCAGCAGGGAAGTGATGGTATTTTTGGTCGTTTTATCCTCCAGGCTGATGCCATCCTAACAGAACACACCCTTTGCGTCCAGACCCAGCCCTGTTGAGATAAACGGTCAGCCATCAAACCTCACCCCCTGTGATTGATAGTACATAGAACATTTTGAGGAGATGTGTCAGCAGATGAGAGTGGATTAAGCAATTGGTTACAGAAATGGCTCTAGTCCACAGATTGTCACATATGCAAAATAATACCCTTATTGATATTCATTTGTGTAACTCATTTCCCATAGCACAAACACACTTGTACTGTGTCTCTTCCAACATAGAGCCAACTTATGGGAAAGAGTAAAAGTGCCTCCTTGGCTGCCTACAGACTGTTGATCTCTCCAGGGGTAGATGACCTCATCAAGCCCCACAGATTGCCAGGTAGGTTGGAATGAGTACCCTGGTGGCAATCATCCCAATGCTTTACCAAGCATGCCACATCAATTGCATTTATCTGGAGCACTGCAGGGATGATTGGATCACATTGGGCATGTTTAAAGCATGGACCTCTTGAGAAGAGCACAGTATATTCTCTTCTCAACGGCTCTTATGTAAGAAGCATTACCAATTAGGGTTTATAAAACAAGGAAACATCATTTTCTTACTGTTTAGGTAGGTGGAATCCAACTTCAGGACCTCACCTGGAAGATAAGGTTCTCTCCCCGTGGGTTCTGAGGTACCTTCCTTATATCCTTGCAACATCTGTGGGATGCTAGATCCTGGCCAGACTTTCTCTCCCATCTGCATCAGGAAGTGCTTCAAGTCTGGCTGCCTTCCAGCTAGTTGGGTTGCATCATTTGCATTTGGTAGGATGTGTGCTTGTTCTTCCAATCCTAAACTTCCACTCCAAACAGAGATGCTTACATACTTTCCACACTGATGAAATTCGTGACCTCAGCAAGTTGACACAGATCTTGTACCCTTGCACATAGGCAAGTTATAAAGACGTATCAAGGACCCTCAATGGGTATGGAGGTGTGAAAGATAGAGGGCAGTGGTTCTCAACCGTCCTAATGCGCGACCCTTTAATAGAGTTCCTCATGTTGAGGTGACCTGCCCAACCATAAGATTATTTCCCTTGCTACTTCATAACTGTCATTTTGCTATTGATATGAATTGGACGACCTCTAAAAAAGGATCCTTTGAGACCCCAAAGGGGTCAAGACACACAGGTTGAGAACCTATGTATTATAGAAGGTAAGCAATACACTCTAATTTTTGTATTGTTTCTATTGAGCAGAGCAAGTAAATACATAGGTGAATAATACAACATAGAACACATTCACTTCACCCAAAATGGAAACATGACCGTGTTGTGTTTCACAGGCCCATTATACAAGAACTAATTGCAATACATGTAAGGTTTTCACAAACATAAATCCATTCTTTACTAATATCCCTTGTAGAAGGCTAAACGTAGGGGACTCCCTGTAGGAAATGACTGTATCTCTTTGTCATCATTGTACATTTGGAGTCCTGGCTCTCCACCTCCTATGTGTTTAGCCCAAGATGTTTCCAGACAGTCTGAGACTTCTCACATGAACCACCTGGTCCAAACAGGAGGCAAATCAGTGCAGGCTGAGCAGTTCCAGCTGCAAAACACTGCCACACTGTGGACACAGTCTTGTTGCACCCGTTTGAAGATATCCTCAAAAAGAGCAAGTTAAGGACAAGCGTCAATAGACCCTGGCTGCCTCCAAGGCAGAAACTGTGCATGATAACAAAGTATGGATAGCCATGAGAAGGGGCATTCCCAATACTTCTCCTTTCTTCTGCTATTCAGTTAAACACTTATCAATGGTACTATCCCGGCTTTACTCTGGTTGCTCTATGCTTCATATGCTTTTGGGCAGCCTCTGGTTTTAAGTAGTTCCAGGTCTGGGTGTATGAGGTCAGAGGAAGCATGAGGTAGCATTTGATAGCTTTTGTTTTCTGACCCACCAGCTTCTCTCATTCTGTTAACTTTAGAATTAGTCCATTGACCTTGGGTGAGGTTATTCATATGTATATTCCAGAAATAATGACTCATGTTTGCACGTGTTGTGTGAGAGTGTGTAACTGTATTGTGTTAAGCTTCTTTGTTCTTCATGTATGACATTTTTGCGTGGGGTGTGGCTCTCCATGTGTGTGTTGGTGCTTGTTAGGAAATTCTGACTTCATACTTGTGTGTGGTTGTCACTGATATTTTTCTCACAGTATATCATGTTGTGCTTTTTGTGGCGGTGGTGTTGTATTTTGATTTCATTTCTTCTTGATTGTGAATTTTATTTCTCCCTCTTATTAGATCAATATGTGTTCCAGGAAACAGAATGATAATCTCTTTACAGAGAAAAGTACCAATCACATATGAGGGGAAATACAAGAATTCCCAGACTAGAAGTGCAGTTCTTTGCCCCATGGCTTTGCTGGGTTGGAATGGGCTTGATGGCCAAGAGTGAGGTTGGGGACAGTGACCCATCTTTGTGTTGAGAGATCAGGCTTCGTCCATCACAATTAGCCTTTGTAATAATCACTTACAACAGAATCCTGTCCGTAGTTCCCTCTACCTTTCCTTTCTCAGAACAGTCGTGATCCTCAGCAGTTTCTCATTAAAAACCCATGGTTTGCTGAGAGATCTCAATTAATTCACTGCAGCACATAGGATTTTAAGGGATTAAGGGTTTTGACGAGGATATTTAATCATTTAACAGTGATAGAAGCAACACCAACCAGAAGTAATTGTCTTATGATGTTGTGTGAAGCCCAAATTCAGGGCATCTACCTGAGAGAATGCTCTGTCTTCTTTTGGGTGTAGGACCGGTTCCCTGTATACTGATAGCATATGAGAGTGTGAACTGAATGTGAAATCTGACGGTATTTTAGCATCTGGCTTTACCTGGGTCTAGGTAGATCACTGGGAAGGTATTGCCAATCCAGAGTCACACCCTGATCCACACCCTTTCCTGGCTGCAGACAGCTATGTATTCTATCAGCAGGGTGTTCTGTCCTTGAATCCCATGAGAGATGAAAGTTCTGTTTAGCCACACCTCAGAGAAACTCGCTTCCTTTCTATTTCCTTGGGGTTGTGAAGGGATGAGTGCTTGGATATGCCAGACACAGCTGCCCCATGTAGCTCCTGACCTCCCATCTCCTTTCTTTCTGCAGGGAGATCAGGCTTCTCTCTGCTCACTTCTCTAAAATATCTTGGGAGATGAAAGGATCAGGATCGACACCTCAAGAAACTCCCCCGACATCCACGTGACATAAATTGAGGAGGGACTAAGGAGTACTATCCCACCCTGATCCTTCTACTAAGGAATGTCTTCACACAGGATTCCATTATAACAGATCCATTCATGGAAGCCACATTATTTCACAAAACAATAACACAAACCAAACTCAGGTGCAAAGGCAATGAGGACAGAAAGATATAGTGAACTACAAGTCTCCCCGTGTCTCTATACCCTGTTTATGTTGAGTAGAGCAACTGAATGCACTCGGATGAACACATCCTGGAATGCATGCAGCTCCTGCAAAACAGAAAGACTGGTATTCAAAATGTGATCTTCTGGTTTGCATCCCAAAAGATAAACTATTGATACAGTGCAGCATCCCATGATGTGCACCACCCCTCCATGGTTTCTGAGGGCGTAATTAGTGCCTGGAGCATGGAACATGTACTTCTCTGTGGAGCACCTGGTGGGAGTACCCTGTAGATCCGTTCCAGGATCCCACGTTGTCTCAGAAAAAATAAAATACACCAAACTCAGCGAGATTGCATCTGTTCCACCTCCTTGCCAGCCTGCAGGACACATCAAGATGGATCCCTAGTTGCCTCCCGGCTGAACTTGACCGGTTCTCAATCGATGAGTCGCGACCCCTTTAGTGGTTGAACGATCCTTTCACAGGGGTTCCCTAAGACTATTGGAAAACACATATTTCTGAAGGTCTTAGCAACAGAGACACCGCTCCTCTATTCGTCCCCTGGGTTGTCTGTCCACATGCACATACGCCCACATACTAGTGCCAGGTGTGAAGACAGTTACCCATGCTACACCATGCTTCAAGACCAAATGTCATCTATTTGTAATTAGAAGTAATTATTTCACATAGCATGATTACGTATTGTTTTGTGATTAATGGCTATCCTTTAATTATGTTCCATTTGTGAAATGAAATTTCTATGTGTCTGATGTTTACATTATGATTCATACACTAACAAAATTACCATTATGATGTAGTAAGAAACATTATTTTATGGTTGGGCGTCATCCCAGTAGAAGGAACTGTTTATATGATCGCGATATTTGGAAGGTTGAGAACCAATGCTATGCATCATAGGCTCCCGGGCTTATTGTTATCACTCCATGACCCCTTCCCAGGAACACAGAAAGAATATGCACACTCTTGCTGACAACTGAAAACTTATTTCCCGTAGCTTATGATGCAGGTTAAGGTATCACAAAATCTTTCTCCCATTATACAAAGAATAATTGCAAACTCTGTAAGGATTCAACAAACATAAATTCATTCTTCCCTACTATTCCTTGGTAGAAAGATAAACTTAGGGGACTGCCTGCAGGTCAGTGGTTCTCAACCTTCTTGATGCCATGACCCTTTAATAGAGTTCCTCGTGTTGTGGTGACACCAACCATCAAATTATTTTCATTGTTACTAACTTAATGTAATCCGCTACTGTTCTGCATCATAATGTGAATATCTGATAGTCGGGATGTATTTTCATTGTTACAAATTGAACACAATGAAGCAGAGTGATTAATCACAAACAATATGTAATTATGTACTGTGAAATATTTACGTGTTTTCCGATGGTCTGAGGCCACCCCTGTGAAAGGATTGTTTGACCCCCACAGGGGTCGCGCCCCACAGGTTGAGAACCACTTGTGTAGGGGATGACTGTATCTGTCTGTTGGCATTGGGGCAAAGTCTTTGTCATGATTCCACATTTGGCGTCCTGACATTCCGCCTCCTGTTCCCTCAGAATATGTGTTGAGTCCAAAATATTTACAGAGAGTCTGAGACTTCTCACATGAACAATCCGGTCCAAATAAGAAGCAAACGAGTTCAGGCTGAACTGTTGCCGCTGGACAACACCACCACACCGTGCACACAGTCTTGTTGCACCAGTTTGAAGAAATCCTCAAAAAGAGCAAGTTAAGGCCAAGCGTCAATAGACTCTGGCTGCCTCCAAACACAGAGACTGTGTGCATCGTGACCAATGAAGGATAGCGATGAGAAGAAGGGGCATTCCAAAACACTTCGTCATTGCACAGTTACGTTGGAGAAAAAAGTTTGGGAACACAACAAGGAAATAGTGGATGATTTCTAATCGTCACAGGTGTGCCAAAAGGACAAGCATATGTGTCTTGAAAGAAATGTGACCCGATTGCTGCTTACAGGCCTAGATGATGGGGCTCCAATTGACATACATTGGACCTGTTTTGGGGAGAGATCAGTCCCTGGAGAAGGACAGAGAGACTAAAGAAGTCCCTTGACGTGATGGAATGAAGGGGTGACTGCATCATTGGCCTCAAACTTACAAACAGTCATGAGGATGGAAACGGAGTGTGCAGGCTTTCCTTCTGTCACTCATAGGGTCCCAGTGCATCGGAGGTGACTCAATGACACAGAACAACAGCAACGTTGCAATCACTGATTTCACACTGTTCTCTGTGAGATAACGGGGCTGTGCACATCCCTCCACGGTGATCAGAGGGCAGGCATGGGAGCTTTAACCCACCTGTGATCAGCGCAAATGGGCTGTGTGATTCCGCTGTCAGCTCTAGTCTACAACAAAGCAGGTGTGCACAACTGAAACTGCGATGCGATTCCATCATTTAGCACAGGGCTATATTATTTACAACTACTGGATTGAACGGAAGGTGAGGAACGTCAATGGGCACTGACTTAGATGCTTGCTTGTTGGGACGTAAAACTTTAAGACCCCTGACATTGTTCTTTTGAGACCCAGGCACCCATGAGTTCCTTCCTTATACTTTGCTATTGCACTTATATCTTCAGAGATCTCTTCTCTTGAGGGTGTGGAGCATCAAGCAGGAAGTTGTCCTGAGAGCTGATTGTTCTTTCACTGGGGTGAGAATGAAGTGCAAACTCACTCACCACTCATGTATCTAAAATTTATATATGTCTCTGATTCACCTTAGAAAAATCATTGTCACTTTATGTCAGGGAACGTTATCAATCACCCTGCTGGGCATCACTTCCATTACCCTAAAGACATTGCTGTCTTAGAGAGACTATATTCGGCATCGTAGAAATGTCCCTTTGAGTCTCCAAGGAATCTACAGCCTAGCTATATTTGATTGTATATATATATGGTAATGCATACATATAGATAGAGTGTTAGATAGATAGATAGATAGATAGATAGATAGATAGATAGATAGATAGATAGATAGATAGAAAATTTTATTGGGAGAACTCTTATGCCTCTTATAAGAATCCATACATCAATTGTATCAAGCACTTTTGTACATGTGTCGCCGCCACCGTTTTCAAAACATTGTATCAGACTTGAGCGCCTGCTATCAGCTCCTCTTTTTTCCCAACTTTTCCCCTATCTCCAACCCTCGTGGGTCCATGATAAATTTAAAATTATTATTATTTTCACATCTTACACTGTCTGCTCTCTCCCCTCACCCATTTTTCAGTTGTTCACCTCCCACAGGGGTGGGGTGGGTTATACATCCATCCTTGTGATCGGCTGCCACTCTCCTTCACTTCTGCCCACACCTCACCCCTACCCTAATGGTATCGCTAGTCCCATGATTGTTCCTGAAGTTTTATCTGTCCAGGGTTCATTGTGCTGAGAGCTCTCATCTGTCCCAGTGCCTTCCTGGAAATAGTCAATCCCATATTTCCATGTGGGAGAAAATTGTGGTTTTGAACTGTCATCTTTCTGGATAACAGCCCAACACATAAGTTGTTACACCATTAGGGCTCTAAAATATATACAATTACATCACTACCAAACTACAGAAAATCCTATCCCATGCAAGCAGACAGAGAGAAAGCCCCACCACAAGTAGTTGAGATAAGGACAAAAGACAAGAGAGACAGCTGCTGCAGGAACCGTGAGTGCAGAAAGATACAGGGGTGATGAGCTCCGACGTCCTTATACCCTGTTGATGTTGAGTACAGCAACCAAGTGCACTCTGACGACTGCACCCTGTATGCACTCAGCCCATGCAACATAGGAAGACTTATGTTCAAGCTCTGAACTCCTGGTTTGTATATCGATACAAACACTGGCAACAGCCACCCTGTCCATCATAGGCAGTCATCCATCTCTGATATCTGAGGTCATAAATGTTGTTTGAAGCAGATAAATTCGTCCTTCCCTGTGGAGCACCTGGTGGGATTATTCTACAGATCTTGTGCTTATCTGCCCAGTACTTTCTTCAAAGCCCCACCTGGGATAAGGTGCTATGCAACGATGCAATAGGGTTCCCCAAATGACATCAGGAAATAACTGAAGTATCCCCTAGGAGCATTACTGAAACCAGGCGTCCTGGTACTTGGGAAGTTTGCCAAAGCCCAGCTTTGAACGGGATAATATTGGAGGAGATAAAGAGGGAGACCAGTACCCCCAAAAGTGGATGCCCATTTCTGCTCAGTGTGCAACCTCAAACCATGTCATGAATAATTAATGTTCAGTAAGCCTGAAAGAGAAATCAATGCCACAATGAATGGCTTTACGGAGAGATGTTTATTTGAACGCATTGTACAGAAATTTACACGTGTCTTTGAACAATGGGTTTCAGTTGGTTGGAAGGAAAGGGGCTGGTCTCTTCTCGACAAGGGAGGTTCCTGAATTTCTTGGAGAGTTTGCTAGGTCGTGGAATCCAGGTTGCACTGAATCGAGAAGGAGGCCAAGGCCAGACCTTCAATTCCAAAAACATGGTGCCGTCCTGCCATCCTTTATTGAGGGGGGTCAGCATCCAGTCTGCGGGAATCTTTCTTTCAATGCCTTCTACAAGTCAGGTGTGAAGCAAGTGAGGGTGGACTTGGGTGAGGGTGATATCTGATGCATCCTGAAATCTTCACATCTGAAGGCGACTTTATCACAGAGAAGATTCGTGATCCTCGTGTACCTCAAGAAGAAATCACTTAGGCATAGGGAACATGAACGCTTTACATATGGGGTAAGGCACCCACAGCTGGACGTTTTGGATTGACAAGATAGCATGAAGGAGATGATGGAATCAGCTGTCCATTTGGATGAGGATGGCATGCAATGATCTGTTAGTACCTCTGTGGTTACAGAATTCCACAGAATTGACCCCGTTGGGCATCAGGATCACCATCAAATTATCCATGACAGGGAGGAGAGCTTCCAAGTCCAGGTTTCCCTGGGGGCCCACGTAGCAATGCAGTGGGACAGGGAGCTCCAAGAACTTGCACAAAGGGGGGGTGTGCTGCAGCAGCTCCTGCAGAACATCCCAGGACACGGGGTTTCCACATAACATCAAGGTGACCAGCTGGGAGCAGCGGCCCAGTGCATTCTGCAAGGCCCTGAGGTCAGGGTCTTGGATCCCACAGCCAGCTAAGTTCAGGTGCATAAGGGTGGTGGAGACAATCTCTAGCAGACCCGGAAGGAATGCATAACTTGAGCTAGGCCTGAATACACCACAAAATACCAGGGTCCTTAGGCGGCTGGTACAGGGGCATAAAGACAGGTAAGTCAAGTCCTCGTCCAAAAGCACACAATCAGTCAGGCTGAGGGTCAGCAAGGGAGATGGCAAGCGTGTGAGCAGCCGGATGAGGCAGCCCCTGGGCAGGCAGGCAGATTCCAGGAAGAGGTGCTGGAGCTGATGCAGATTGAGGAGCTGAGAGGTGAATTGGGCAAGGAGTTGCTCCACGTTGCAGTCTTTGCCACAGTCCTTGCAACCCAAGATGACTCCAGAGAGAAAGAGGGTCTGCAGGTGACCCATCTGCGCCAAGTAAGGAGCAAACCAGTTGAGGCTGTGCAGGTCCCATTTGCCATGAATTTCCACCTCCTGGACACAGTCCAGCTGCACCACCTTCAGGATGTCCCCAAGAATGTGAAGTTGTGGGAGAGGTCCAAGAAACGCCACCTTCCTGCAGCACAGTGTTGGCAGGGCCTTCTTCTGCTTGACCCTTTCAATCAGGAAGGTGAGCAGTACCTCTGAGGTAGCTTCCTCAAACCACAGGTCTGTGAGCACCTCCACGGAGGTCAGGGGCTGGTGCTTCCCTCCTGATCTGGAATGGGGTCCTTTTTCCATCTGAATTCTGCGGGGTGTGTCTTCAGGCTCTTCTGATGACATCACAGAGTCAGTAGATGGGGCTCCAGCCCAGACATTCCAGAAGTTGGTGCCAGTGTGCAGCTGTAAATCCAACACTTTCAGTTTGCATCTCCTGTGCTGAGCATTCTGGGCAAGCAGGATGTCAAGGCCATCGAGTGCAGCCTTTAAGATGAGCTCTCGAAACACACAATCCTCCAACAGAGCCCCAAGTGGGAGCTGTGTGAAGGGCCAGTAGTGCACCATGGCCTTCACCACCTCACTGTGTCCCTTGGCAACGGCTGCCATGAACAAGGGAGGGAAGAACTGTGTGGGCAGCCACTCAAGAGCGGCAATGGCTGAGGCCTCATTCTGCAACACGCCCTGGATGGTCAGGTCTTGGAGCCTGAATGGGTTCCTGCTGCTCATGGTGATCAGTCTGCTCCAAGAGGATTCCTCACCTGTGGATGGGAAAACAGGTCTGCTCAGATCTCAAGGAGAGCCATTCTCTGGAACCCGCCATCCGACAACCGTGTCCTTCTCCCATGTTAGCCTCAGAATCATTTTCAAATAGAGGGCTTTCATGTTAATGATACATATTTCACGCACAGTGGCAGGGACTGAGAAGGCTCAGATTTCATTCCTGACTCTTACCCTTGATAGCTAGTGGCTAACGAATCCAAGCTGGGCAACTCAGATGACAGGCTTCTTCTTCAAAGGACGTTGAGACTGACAACTCCCAGAGAAGCAGGAGGGATGGCAAGATTCTGTCTCAAGTTCCCAAACCTTCAGGTCAGAAGACTGGCCTAGGAGAGAACAAAGATCATTAGCTTTCAGAGAGTCCTTTTAAATCATATGACCACCCCCACAAAGACGCTATCTTCACCCTCATGGGTTGATCGCAGTAGGGCTCAGCATGGAATTTTGACTTTGGAAATCTGCTCAACCAGGTTGATGCCATCAGAACTGACCAACCCCTGAGAATCCAGCCCCAACCCTGTTGACACAAGCCCTCAGCCATCTCTGTGCACACTGTGCGTGAGAGAACATGGAAAACTTTGGAGTGTTAGTAGATTAGAGTGGATTTAGCAATTGTTTCCAGAAAAGGCTGCATCACCAAAATTCTCATATGTGCAGTATAGTTTTTCCTTTGCATTTTCATGTGGGTAGCTCATTTCCCAAAGCAAAACCTTAAACCCACTGACTCTCTTCTGACTTTGAGAAACCTTATGGAAGCGAAATGCCTCTTTGGGTTCCTACGGATTGTCAATCATTCCAAGAGAGCCTGGGCTCATCTATCACCACAGATCAGAATTGAACTGCTGACCTCACGGGGGGGGGGGGGGGGGAGAAACCAAAGCCTAAAAAATATGCAACCGAGATTGCATCCCTCTCGAACACAGTAGGGATTCGTGGACCCCACTGGGTGTCTATGCAGCATTGCTCTCTGGAGAAGAGTGCAGCACGTTCTCTCAGATTTCAAGGGAGATTATGAGAGAAGCGTCACCACCTGGGGGTCTTAAAACCCCCAAGATGTGCTGTCTTATTGTTCATTTGTATACAATCCAAATCCAGGACCTCAGCTCATGGATAGGTTCCTCTCCCTGTGTGTTCTGGCCCAGTTCCTTGTCTTCTTGCAAAATGTCTAGGCTTGACTTGCCTAGGGATCACTGCGTCTCTGAACATCAGCCTTAATGAGCTCAGGAGCTTCACCAAGCAGGGGCTGCAGGTCTACAGAGGCACCCAGATCCAAGTCACCTGTCTTGCTGCAGACAGATCCTGCTTCTCTCTGCCAACTTTTCTCCAATCCCTAGCTGGGTGAATGGTTCTGAATTCACACCTCAGGAACCTCTGCTTATATCAATCTGGTAAAGATTAAGAAAGGATTAAGGAGTGCTATCCTACACAGAATCCTTTCAACTTGGACCAGCTTCCTAAAGGATCCCATCATACCAGATCCAATCAAAGCTACCACAGTTTAATGTAATAAAGGAAATAAACTGAATCCAGTGTCATTTCATGCTATACCCCCTCATGGCTATACTGTAGAACAGGTTACAACTGCTCTCTAGTCCACTCAAGGTTACACATCACAAGCTTGTACATTTCTTGGCCCTCGTGTGAGCCGTCTTCTTAGGAAAACAGAAAAGTTACTCATACACTTTCTGGTCATTGAAACCTTTTGTGGGAAAGCTGAAATAAAGTATCAAAACCTTACTGTCACTGTCCCTGTCCATGAATGGTAGCCACATAGAACAGAGTAAACTGCCCCTACGTGTTTCCAATGCTATAATTAATTAGAACAGAAAGCCCCATATATAAAGTACAGGCATCTCTTTTGCAATGAATGGGCATTCCCATTTAACCTCAGTGGGCAGAATGACCTACTTTGTTTAACGCTGCTGTGTGTCTTTATGGGAGCACACTGACTTCGGTGTGAACTGCAGATTCTGGTGGTTTTGAAGCCTCCAACCCTTGATTGATGGAGGAATAAGCCCACACTGGAGCCCAGCTCCCAAACTGACATCCTTACATACCTGCCACGCTACGGAGCACATGGACCCAGCAAGTTGATACACATAATGGACCATTGCACAAAGACAAGATATTAAGACACATCAAGTCCCTGAATAGATTCTGAGGTGTGAAGGGGATTGAGGGTGAGCAGGACACCTTAATCTGTTTACCCTGCTTATATGGAGTAGAGGAAACACATCCATATGTTCAAAACACAATATAGAAACACTCACTTCACGTAGGTCTCCAAGAGGGCCAAGATGGGTACCCCGTGTACAAACGCCTAGTTCCCTCCCGACTTCATTCCTCAGAACCACTTAGAGAATTTTCTGCTTTCTCCCTATTTCAACTTTCAGTTCCAGAGGCTGGCAAAGCTCACATTTCAGTCTTGGACTCTTACCGGTAATCAAGCAGATACAGTGGATGATGAATCCAAGATGGCAGGTCCAATGGCAGCCTTCTTCCTCAAGTGTGTTGAGACTGACAACTTCCAGAGAAGCAGGAACGATGAAACGATTCTGTCCCAAGTCCCCAAACCTTCAGGTCAGTGGAAGGGTCCAGGTCCAGAACAAAGCTACAGAGCTCTCAGGGAGACCTTTTAAATCATGAGGCCACACCCACAAGGTAGCTCTCTTCCCCGTCATTGGCTGTTCACAGTAAGTCTCAGCTTGGAATTGATGGCATTTTATGAAATCCCATCAACAGGGATGATGCCATTGTAAAGAACCAGGCCCTGAGAATCTGGTCGCAGCCTTGTTAATACAAACTCTCAGCCATCACACCTTCCACACTGTTTTTGAGACAACATAGTAAACTGTGAGGAGTGGGTTAGCTGCTGAGAGTGGATTAAGCAATTGGTTACGAAAAGCCTCTAGCGCCCAGAATCTCACATTTGCCACAGGGTTTTATCCATGTGGATATCCATGTGTGTAATTTATTTCCCAAGGTACAACATTACTTGAATTCTGTGCCTCTTCCAACCTACAGCCAAATATGGGAAAGAATTGAAGTGCCTCTTTAGCTTCCTAATGACTGTCGATCTCTCCAGGAGTAGAGGCCTCATCAAGTCCCTCAGATTGACTGAGAGCTTTGAACCAGTGACTTGGTGGTAAGCACCCCAGTGGATTACCAAACACGAGACCTCAATTGCATGTCCGTAGAGCACAGTAGGGATTATTAGGTCACACTGGCCGTGCTTCAAGGATTGACTTCTGAAAGAGCCCTCTGCATTCTCGTCTCAAGTGCTCTGATGGAAGAAACATCACCAATTAGGGTTCTTAAAACGACAACGTTAATGGTCCCTCTGTTTAGGTAGCTGGGATCCAAATTTAGGGCATCACCTGCAGGAGAAGACTCTCCCTGTGTGCTCTGGGGTGTCTTCCTTTTCTCTTTACAACATCTCTGCTCCGGACCTCCCTTGGCGAGCACTGTGTGTTTGGGTCTCAGCCTTAACTTGGGCCAAGGAGGTTCACCAGGCAGGAACCGCACGTCCAGAGAAGCTCCCTGGTCTAGGTCTCCTTTCTTCTGCTATTCAGTTAAACACTTATCAATAGTACGGTCCTGGCTTTCCTTTGGTTGCTCTATGCTTCATATGGTTTTGGGCGGCCTCTAGTTTTAAGTAGTTTCAGGTCTGTGTGTATGAGGTCTGAGGAAGCATGAGGTAGCATTTAATAGATTATATTATCTGACTCATCTGCTTCTCTCATTCTGTTAACTTTAGAATTAGTCCATTGACCTTGGGTGAGGTTATTGATATGTATATTCCAGAAATTTTGCCTTATGTTTGCACATGTTGTGTGAGAGTGTGTAAGTGTATTGTGTTAAGCTTCCTTGTTCTTCATGTATAACATTTTTGCGTGGGGTGTGGCTCTCCATGTGTGTGTTGGTGCTTGTGAGGAAATGCTGGCTTCAGACTTCTGTGTGGTTGTCACTGATATTTTTCTCACAGTATATCTTTGAGTGCTTTTTGTGGTGGTGGTGTTGTATTTTGATTTCATTTCTTCTTGATTGTGAATTTTATTTCTCCCTCTTATTAGATCAATATGTTTTCCAGGAAACAGAATGATACTCTCATTACAGAGAAAAGTACCCATCACATATGAGGGGAAATACAAGAATTCCCAGACTAGAAGTGCAGTTCTTTGCCCCATGGCTGTGCTGGGTTGGAATGGGCTTGACGGCCAAGAGTGAGGTTGGGGACAGTGACCCATCTTTGTGTTGAGAGATCAGGCTTCGTCCATCACAATTAGCCTTTGTAATAATCACTTACAACGAAATCCTGTCCGTAGTTCCCTCTACCTTTCCTTTCTCAGAACAGTCGTGATACTCAGCAGTTTCTCATTAAAAACCCATGGTTTGCTGAGAGATCTCAATTAGTTCACTGCAGCACATAGGATTTTAAGGGATTAAGGGGTTTGAGTAGGATCCTTAATCATTTCACAATGATAGAACCACCACCACCCTGAAGTAATTGTCTTATTATGGTGTGTGAAGCCCAAATTCAGGGCATCTACCTGAGGAGAATGCGCTGTCTTCTTTTGGGTGTAGGACCGGTTCTCAGTATACTGATAGCATATGAGAGTGTGAACTGACTCTGAAATCTGACTGTATTTTAGCATCTGGCTTTACCTGGGTCTAGGTAGATCACTGGGAAGGGATTGCCAATCCAGAGTCACACCCCGATCCACACCCCTTTCATGGCTGCAGACAGCTATGTATTCCATCAGCAGGGTGTGCTGTTCTTGAATCCCATGAGAGATGAAAGTTTAGTTTAGCCACACCTCAGAGAAACTCGCTTCCTTTCTATTTCCTTGGGGTTGTGAAGGGATGAGTGCTTGGATATGCCAGACACAGCTGCTCCATGGAGCTCCTGACCTCCTCATCTCCTTTCTTTCTGCAGGGAGATCAGGCTTCTCTCTGCTCACTTCTCTAAAATCACTTGGGAGTTAGAAGTTTCAGGATTGACATCTCAAGAAACTCCCCCGACATCCACGTGACATAAATTGAGGAGATGCTAAGGAGTACTATCCCAACCTGATCCTTCTACTAAGGAATGTCTTCACACAGGATTCCATTATAACAGATCTATTCATGGAAGCCACATTATTTCACAAAACAATAACACAAACCAAACTCAGGTGCAAAGGCAATGAGGACAGAAAGATATAGGGAACGACAAGTCTCCCCGTGTCTCTATACCCTGTTTATGCTGAGTAGAGCAACTGAATGCACTAGGATGAACACATCCTGGAATGCATGCGGCTCCTGCAAAACAGAAAGGCTGATATTCAAACCGTGATCTTCTGGTTTGGATCCCAATAGATAAACCATTGATACAGTGCAGCATCCCATGATGTGCACCACCCCTCCATGGTTTCTGAGGGCGTAATTAGTGCCTGGAGCATGGAACATGTACTTCTCTGTGGAGCACCTGTTGGAAGTACCGTGTAGATCCGTTCCAGGATCCCACGTTGTCTCATAAAAAATAAAATACACCAAACTCAGCGAGATTGCATCTGTTCCACCTCCTTGCCTACCTGCAGGACACATCAAGACGGATCCCTAGTTGCCTCCTGGGTGAACTTGACCAGTTCTCAATCTATGCGTCGCGACCCCTTTAGTGGTTGAACGATCCTTTCAGAGGGGTTCCTTAAGACTATTTGAAAACACATATTTCTGAAGGTCTTAGCAACAGAGACACCGCTCCTCTATTCATCCCCTGGGTTTTCTGTCCACATGCACATACGCCCACATACTAGTGCCTGGTGTGAAGACAGTTACCCATGCTACAACATGTTTCAAGCCCAAATGTCATCTATTTGTAATTAGAAATAAATATTTACATAGCATGATTACATATTGTTTTGTGATTAATGGCTATCCTTTAATTATGTTCCATTTGTGAAATGAAATTCCTATGTGTCTGATGTTTACATTATGATTCATACAGTAGCAAAATTACCATTATGATGTAGTAAGAAACATTATTTTGTGGTTGGGCGTCATCCCAGTAGAAGGAACTGTTTTATATGATCGCGATATTTGGAAGGTTGAGAACCCGTGCTATGCATCATAGGCTCCCGGGCTTATTGTTATCACTCCATGACCCATTCCCAGGAACACAGAAAGAATATGCACACTCTTGCTGACAACTGAAAGCTTATTTCCCGTAGCTTATGATGCAGGTTAAAGTATCACAAAATCTTTCTCCCATTATACAAGGAATAATTGCAAACTCTGTAAGGATTCAACAAACATAAATTCATTCTTTCCTACTATCCCTTGGTAGAAAGATAAACTTAGGGGACTGCCTGCAGGTCAGTGGTTCTCAACCTTCTTGATGCCATGACCCTTTAATAGAGTTCCTCGTGTTGTGGTGACACCAACCATCAAATTATTTTCATTGTTACTTCCTAAATGTAATCCGCTACTGTTCTGCATCATAATGTGAATATCTGATAGTCGGGATGTATTTTCATTGTTACAAATTGAACACAATGAAGCAGAGTGATTAATCACAAACAATATGTAATTATGTACTGTGAAATATTTACGTGTTTTCCGATGGTCTGAGGCCACCCCTGTGAAAGGATTGTTTGACCCCCACAGTGGTCGCACCCCACAGGTTGAGAACCGCTTCTGTAGGGGATGACATTATCTGTCTGTAGGCATTGGGGCAAAGTCTTTGTCATGATTCCACATTTGGAGTCCTGACATTTCACCTCCTGCTCCCTCAGAATATGTGTTGAGTCCAAAATATTTCCAGAGAGTCTGAGACTTCTCACATGAACAATCCGGTCCAAATAAGAAGCAAACGAGTTCAGGCTGAACTGTTGCAGCTGCAAAACACCACCACACCGTGCACACAGTCTTGGTGCACCGGTTTGAAGAAATCCTCAAAAAGAGCAAGTTAAGGCCAAGCGTCAATAGACTCTGGCTGCCTCCAAACACAGAGACTGTGTGCATCGTGACCAATGAAGGATAGCGATGAGAAGAAGGGGCATTCCAAAACACTTCGTCATTGCACAGTTACGTTGGAGAAAAAAGTTTGGGAACACGACAAGGAAATAGTGGATGATTTCTAATCGTCACAGGTGTGCCAAAAGGACAAGCATATGTGTCTTGAAAGAAATGTGACCCGATTGCTGCTTACAGGCCTAGATGATGGGGCTCCAATTGACATACATTGGACCTGTTTTGGGGAGAGATCAGTCCCTGGAGAAGGACAGAGAGACTAAAGAAGTCCCTTGACGTGATGGAATGAAGGGGTGACTGCATCATTGGCCTCAAACTTACAAACAGTCATGAGGATGGAAACGGAGTGTGCAGGCTTTCCTTCTGTCACTCATAGGGTCCCAGTGCATCGGAGGTGACTCAATGACACAGAACAACAGCAACGTTGCAATCACTGATTTCACACTGTTCTCTGTGAGATAACGGGGCTGTGCACATCCCTCCACGGTGATCAGAGGGCAGGCATGGGAGCTTTAACCCACCTGTGATCAGCGCAAATGGGCTGTGTGATTCCGCTGTCAGCTCTAGTCTACAACAAAGCAGGTGTGCACAACTGAAACTGCGATGCGATTCCATCATTTAGCACAGGGCTATATTATTTACAACTACTGGATTGAACGGAAGGTGTGGAACATCAATGGGCACTGACTTAGATGCTTGCTTGTTGGGACGTAAAACTTTAAGACCCCTGACATTGTTCTTTTGAGACCCAGGCACCCATGAGTTCCTTCCTTATACTTTGCTATTGCACTTATATCTTCAGAGATCTCTTCTCTTGAGGGTGTGGAGCATCAAGCAGGAAGTTGTCCTGAGAGCTGATTGTTCTTCCACTGGGGTGAGAATGAAGTGCAAACTCACTCACCATTCATGTATCTAAAATTTATATATGTCTCTGATTCACCTTAGAAAAATCATTGTCACTTTATGTCAGGGAACGTTATCAATCACCCTGCTGGGCATCACTTCCATTACCCTAAAGACATTGCTGTCTTAGAGAGACTATATTCGGCATCGTAGAAATGTCCCTTTGAGTCTCCAAGGAATCTACAGCCTAGCTATATTTGATTGTATATATACGGTAATGCATACATATAGATAGAGAGTTAGATAGATAGATAGATAGATAGATAGATAGATAGATAGATAGATAGATAGATAGATAGATAGATAATTTTATTGGGAGAACTCTTATGCCTCTTATAAGAATCCATACATCAATTGTATCAAGCACATGTGTACATGTGTCGCCGCCACCGTTTTCAAAACATTGTATCAGACTTGAGCGCCTGCTATCAGCTCCTCTTTTTTCCCAACTTTCCCCCTATCTCCAACCCTCGTGGGTCCATGATAAATTTAAAATTATTATTATTTTCACATCTTACACTGTCTGCTCTCTCCCTTCACCCATTTTTCAGTTGTTCACCTCCCACAGGGGTGGGGTGGGTTATACATCCATCCTTGTGATCGGCTGCCACTCTCCTTCACTTCTGCCCACACCTCACCCCTACCCTAATGGTATCGCTAGTCCCATGATTGTTCCTGAAGTTTTATCTGTCCAGGGTTCATTGTGCTGAGAGCTCTCATCTGTCCCAGTGCCTTCCTGAAAATAGTCAATCCCATATTTTCATGTGGGAGAAAATTGTGGTTTTGAACTGTCAACTTTCTGGATAACGGCCCAACACATAAGTTGTTACACCATTAGGGCTCTAAAATATATACAATTAAATCACTACCAAACTACAGAAAATCCTATCCCATCCAAGCAGACAGAGAGAAAGCCCCACCACAAGTAGTTGAGATAAGCACAAAAGACAAGAGAGACAGCTGCTGCAGGAACCGTGAGTGCAGAAAGATACAGGGGTGATGAGCTCCGACGTCCTTATACCCTGTTGATGTTGAGTACAGCAACCAAGTGCACTCTGACGACTGCACCCTGTATGCACTCAGCCCATGCAACATAGGAAGACATATGTTCAAGCTCTGAACTCCTGGTTTGCATATCGATACAAACACTGGCAACAGCCCACCCTGTCCATCATAGGCAGTCATCCATCTCTGATATCTGAGGTCATCAATGTTGTTTGAAGCAGATAAATTCGTCCTTCCCTGTGTAGCACCTGGTGTGATTATTCTATAGATCTTGTGCTTATCTGCCCAGTACTTTCTTCAAAGCCCCACCTGGGATAAGGTGCTATGCAACGATGCAATAGGGTTCCCCAAATGACATCAGGAAATAACTGAAGTATCCCCTAGGAGCATTACTGAAACCGGGCGTCCTGGTACTTGGGAAGTTTGCCAAAGCCCAGCTTTGAACGGGGTAATATTGGAGGAGATAAAAAGGGAGACCAGTACCCCCAAATGTGGATGCCCACTTCTGCTCAGTGTGCAACCTCAAACCATGTCATGAATAATTAATGTTCAGTAAACCTGAAAGAGAAATCAATGCCACAATGAATGGCTTTACGGAGAGATGTTTATTTGAACGCAGTGTACAGAAATTTACACGTGTCTTTGAACAATGGGTTTCAGTGTGTTGGAAGGAAAGAGGCTGGTCTCTTCTCGACAAGGGATGTTCCTGAATTTCTTGGAGAGTTTGCTAGGTCGTGGAATCCAGGTTGCACTGAATCGAGAAGGAGGCCAAGGCCAGACCTTCAATTCCAAAAACATGGTGCCGTCCTGTCATCCTTTATTGAGGGGGTTCAGCATCCAGTCTGCTGGAATCTTTCTTTCAATGCCTTCTACAAGGCAGGTGTGAAGCAAGTGAGGGTGGACTTGGGTGAGGGTGATATCTGATGCATCCTGAAATCTTCACATCTGAAGGCGACTTTATCACAGAGAAGATTCATGATCCTCGTGTACCTCAAGAAGAAATCACTTAGGCATAGGGAACATGAACGCTTTACATATGGGGTAAGGCACCCACAGCTGGACGTTTTGGACTGACAAGATAGCATGAAGGAGATGATGGAATCAGCTGTCCATTTGGATGAGGATGGCATGCAATGATCTGTTAGTACCTCTGTGGTTACAGAATTCTACAGAATTGACCCCGTTGGGCATCAGGATCACCATCAAATTATACATGACAGGGAGGAGAGCTTCCAAGTCCAGCTTTCCTTGGGGGCCCACGTAGCAATGCAGTGGGACAGGGAGCTCCAAGAACTTGCACAAAGGGGGGGTGTGCTGCAGCAGCTCCTGCAGAACATCCCAGGACACGGGGTTTCCACATAACATCAAGGTGACCAGCTGGGAGCAGCGGCCCAGTGCATTCTGCAAGGCCCTGAGGTCAGGGTCCTGGATCCCACAGCCAGCTAAGTTCAGGTGCATAAGGGTGGTGGAGACAATCTCTAGCAGACCCGGAAGGAATGCATAACTTGATCTAGGCCTGAATACACCACAAAATACCAGGGTCCTTAGGCGGCTGGTACAGGGGCATAAAGACAGGTAAGTCAAGTCCTCGTCCAAAAGCACACAATCAGTCAGGCTGAGGGTCAGCAAGGGAGATGGCAAGCGTGTGAGCAGCCGGATGAGGCAGCCCCTGGGCAGGCAGGCAGAGTCCAGGAATAGGTGCTGGAGCTGATGCAGATTGAGGAGCTGAGAGGTGAATTGGGCAAGGAGTTGCTCCATGTTGCAGTCTTTGCCGAAGTCCTTGCAACCCAAGATGACTCCAGAGAGAAAGAGGGTCTGCAGGTGACACATCCGCGCCAAGTAAGGAGCAAACCAGTTAAGGCTGTGCAGGTCCCATTTGCCATGAATTTCCACCTCCTGGACAGAGTCCAGCTGCACCATCTTCAGGATGTCCCCAAGAATGTGAAGTTGTGGGAGAGGTCCAAGAAACGCCACCTTCCTGCAGCAGAGCGTTGGCAGGGCCTTCTTCTGCTTGACCCTTTCAATCAGGAAGGTGAGCAGTACCTCTGAGGTAGCTTCCTCAAACCACAGGTCTGTGAGCACCTCCACGGAGGTCAGGGGCTGGTGCTTCCCTCCTGATCTGGAATGGGGTCCTTTTTCCATCTGAATTCTGCGGGGTGTGTCCTCAGGCTCTTCTGATGACATCACAGAGTCATTAGATGGGGCTCCAGCCCAGACATTCCAGAAGTTGGTGCCAGTGTGCAGCTGTAAATCCAACACTTTCAGTTTGCATCTCCTGTGCTGAGCATTCTGGGCAAGCAGGATGTCAAGGCCATCGAGTGCAGCCTTTAAGATGAGCTCTCGAAACACACAATCCTCCAACAGAGCCCCAAGTGGGAGCTTTGTGAAGGGCCAGTAGTGCACCATGGCCTTCACCACCTCACTGTGTCCCTTGGCAACGGCTGACATGAACAAGGGAGGGAAGAACTGTGTGGGCAGCCACTCAAGAGCGGCAATGGCTGAGGCCTCATTCTGCAACACGCCCTGGATGGCCATGTCCTGGAGCCTGGGTGGGTTCCTGCTGCTCATGATGATCAGTCTGCTCCAAGAGGAATCCTCACCTGTGGATGGGAAAACAGGTCTGCTCAGATCTCAAGGAGAGCCACTCTGTGGACCCCGCCATCCAACAATCTTATCATTCTCCCATGTTCGCCTCAGAACCATTTACAAGTAGAGGGCTTTCATGTTAATGATACATATTTCACGCACAGTGGCAGGGACTGAGAAGGCTCAGATTTCATTCCTGACTCTTACCCTTGATAGCCAGTGGCTGACGAATCCAAGCTGGGCAACTCAGATGACAGGCTTCTTCTTCAAAGGACGTTGAGACTGACAACTCCCAGAGAAGCAGGAGGGATGGCAAGATTCTGTCTCAAGTTCCCAAACCTTCAGGTCAGAAGACTGGCCTAAGAGAGAACAAAGATCATTAGCTTTCAGAGAGTCCTTTTAAATCATACGACCACCCCCACAAAGACGCTATCTTCACCCTCATGGGTTGATCGCAGTAGGGCTCAGCATGGAATTTTGGCTTTTTGAAATCTGCTCAACCAGGCTGATGCCATCAGAACTGACCAACCCCTGAGAATCCAGCCCCAGCCCTGTTGACACAAGCCCTCAGCCATCTCTGTGCACACTGTGAGTGAGAGAACTTGGAAAACTTTGAGAAGCGTGTTAGTAGATTAGAGTGGATTTAGCAATTGTTTCCAGAAAAGGCTGCATCACCAAAATTCTCATATGTGCAGTATAGTTTTTCCTTTGCATTTTCATGTGGGTAGCTCATTTCCCAAAGCAAAACCTTACACCCACTGACTCTCTTCTGACTTTGAGAAACCTTATGGAAGTGAAATGCCTCTTTGGGTTTCTAAGGACTGTCAATCATTGTAAGAGAGCCTGGGCTCATGTATCATCACAGATCAGATTTGAACTGCTCACCTGACGGGGGGCAACCCAAAGCCTAACAAAATATGCCACCGAGATTGCATCCCTCTCAAACACAGTAGGGATTCGTGGACCCCACTGGGTGTCTATGCAGCATTGCTCTCTGGAGAAGAGTGCAGCACGTTCTCTCAGATTTCAAGGGAGATTATGAGAGAAGCGTCACCAACTGGGGGTCTTAAAACCCCCAAGATGTGCTGTCTTATTGTTCATTTGTATACAATCCGAATCCAGGACCTCAGCTCATGGATAGGTTTCTCTCCCTGTGTGTTCTGGCCCAGTTCCTTGTCTTCTTGCAAAATGTCTAGGCTTGACTTGCCTAGGGATCACTGCGTCTCTGAACATCAGCCTTAATGAGCTCAGGAGCTTCACCAAGCAGGGGCTGCAGGTCTACAGAGGCACCCAGATCCAAGTCACCTGTCTTGCTGCAGACAGATCCTGCTTCTCTCTGCCAACTTTTCTCCAATCCCTAGCTGGGTGAAAGGTTCTGAATTCACACCTCAGGAATCTCTGCTTATATCAATCTGGTAAAGATTAAGAAAGGATTAAGGATTGTTATCCCACACAGAATCCTTTCAACTTGGACCAGCTTCCTAAAGGATCCCATCATAGCAGATCCAATCAAAGATACCACAGTTTAATGTAATAAAGGAAATAAATTGAATCCAGTGTCATTTCATGCTATACCCCCTCATGGCTATACTGTAGAACATGTTACAACTGCTCTCTAGTCCACTCAAGGTTACACATCACAAGCTTGTACTTTTCTTGGCCCTCGTGTGAGACGTCTTCTTAGGAAAACAGAAAAGTTACTCATACACTTTCTGGTCATTGAAACCTTTTGTGGTAAAGCTGAAATAAAGTATCAAAACCTTACTGTCACTGTCCCTGTCCATGAATGGCAGCCACATAGAACAGAGTAAACTGCTCCTACGTGTTTCCAATGCTATAATTCTTAATTAGAACAGAAAGCTCCATGTATCTCCCATATATACAGTACAGGCATCTCTTTTGCAATGAATCCGCATTCCCATTTAACCTCAGTGGGCAGAATGACCTGCTTTGGTTAACGCTGCTGTATGTCTTTCTGGGAGCACACTGACTTCGGTGTGAACTGCAGATTCTGGTGGTTTTGAAGCCTCCAACTCTTGATTGATGGAGGAATAAGCCCACACTGGAGCCCAGCTCCCAAACTGACATCCTTACATAGCTGCCACGCTACGGAGCACCTCTACCCAGCAAGATGAGAACATAATGGACCATTGCACAAAGACAAGATATTAAGACACATCAAGTCCCTGAATAGGTTCTGAAGTGTGAAGGGGATTGATGGTGAGCAGGACACCTTAATCTGTTTACCCTTCTTATATGGAGTAGAGGAAACACACCCATATATTCAAAACACAATATCAAATGCACTTACTTCATATAGGCCTCCAGAGGGCAAAGCTAGGAACCCCGTTATCGACCCCTAGTTCCCTCACCACTTCACTCCTCAGAACCACTTAGAGAATTTTCTTCTTACTCCCTTCTTCAGCTCTCAGTTCCAGAGGCTGACAAGGCTCACATTTCATTCTTGGACTCTTACCCGTAATCAAGCAGATCCCGTGGAAGATGAATCCAAGATGGCAGGTCAATGGCAGCCAAATTCTTCAAGTATGTTGAGACTCACAACGTCCTGAGAACCAGGAAGGATGACAGGATTCTGTCCTAAGTCCCCAAACCTTCAGGTCAGAGGAAGGGTCCAGGTCCAGAACAAAGCTACAGAGCTCTCACGGAGACCTTTTAAATCATGAGGCCACACCCACAAGGTAGCTCTCTTCCCCGTCATTGGCTGTTCACAGTAAGTCTCAGCTTAGAATTGATGGCATTTTATGAAATCCCATCAACAAGGATGATGCCATTGTAAAGAACCAGGCCCTGAGAATCTGGTCGTGGCCTTGTTAATACAAACTCTCAGCCATCACACCTTCCGCACTGTTTTTGAGACAACATAGTAAACTTTGAGGAGTGGGTTAGCTGCTGAGAGTGGATTAAGCAATTGGTTGCCGAAAAGCCTCTAGCGCCCAGAATCTCACATTTGCCATAGGGTTTTATCCATGTGGATATCCATCCGTGTAATTTATTTCCCAAGGTACAACATTACTTGAATTCTGTGCCTCTTCCAACCTACAGCCAAATATGGGAAAGAATTGAAGTGCCTCTTTAGCTTCCTAATGACTGTCGATCTCTCCAGGAGTAGAGGCCTCATCAAGTCCCTCAGATTGGCTGACAGCTTTGAACCAGTGACTTGGTGGTAAGCACCCCAGTGGATTACCAAACATGCGACCTCAATTGCGTCTCCCTAGAGCACAGTAGGGATTATTAGGTCGCACTGGACATGCTTGAAGGATTGACTTTTGGAAAGAGCCCTCTGCATTCTCTTCTCAAGTGCTCTGATGGGAGAAACATCACCAATTAGGGTTCTTAAAACGACCAACGTTAATGGTCCCTCTGTTTAGGTAGCTGGAATCCAAATCTAGGGCATCACCTGCAGGAGAAGACTCTCCCTGTGTGCTCTGGGGTGTCTTCCTTTTCTGTTTGCAACATCTCTGCGCTGGACCTCCCTTGGCGAGCACTGTGTGTTTGGGTCTCAGACTTAACTAGGGCCTAAGAAGTTCGCCAGGCGGGAACCGCAGGTCCGGAGAAGCTCCCTGGTCTAGGTCTCCTTTCTTCTGCTATTCAGTTAAACACTTATCAATAGTACTATCCTGGCTTTCCTCTGGTTGCTCTATGCTTCATATGCTTTGGGCGGCCTCTGGTTTTAATAGTTCCAGGTCTGGGTGTATGAGGTCAGAGGAAGCATGAGGTAGCATTTGATAGCTTTTGTTTTCTGACCCACCCGCTTCTCTCATTCTGTTAACTTTAGAATTAGTCCATTGACCTTGGGTGAGGTTATTGATATGTATATTCCAGAAATTTTGCCTTATGTTTGCACATGTTGTGTGAGAGTCTGTAAGTGTATTGTGTTAAGCTTCCTTGTTTCATGTATAACATTTTTGCGTGGGGTGTGGCTCTCCGTGTGTGTGTGTGTGTGTGTGTGTTGGTGCTTGTGAGGAAATGCTGGCTTCAGACTTGTGTGTGGTTGTCACTGATATTTTTCTCACAGTATATCATTGAGTGCTTTTTGTGGTGGTGGTGTTGTATTTTGATTTCATTTCTTCTTGATTGTGAATTTTATTTCTCCCTCTTATTAGATCAATATGTGTTCCTGGAAACAGAATGATAATCTCATTACAGAGAAAAGTACCAATCACATATGAGGGGAAATACAAGATTTCCCAGACTAGAAGTGCAGTTCTTTGCCCCATGGCTTTGCTGGGTTGGAATGGGCTTGACGGCCAAGAGTGAGGTTGGGGACGGTGACCCATCTTTGTGTTGAGAGATCAGGCTTCGTCCAGCACAATTAGCCTTTGTAATAATCACAACGGAATCCTGTCCGTAGTTCCCTCTACCTTTCCTTTCTCAGAACAGTCGTGATCCTCAGCAGTTTCTCATTAAAAACCCATGGTTCGCTGAGAGATCCCAATTAATTCACTGCAGCACATAGGATTTTAAGGGATTAAGGGTTTTGACGAGGATCCTTAATCATTTCACAGTGATAGAAGCAACACGAACCAGAAATAATTGTCTTATTGTGGTGTGTGAAGCCCAAATTCAGGGCATCTACCTGAGGAGAATGCTCTGTCTTCTTTTGGGTGTGGGACCGGTTCCCAGTATACTGATAGCATATGAGAGTGTGAACTGACTGTGAAATCTGACTGTATTTTAGCATCTGGCTTTACCTGGGTCTAGGTAGATCACTGGGAAGGGATTGCCAATCCAGAGTCACACCCCGATCCACACCCCTTTCCTGGCTGCAGACAGCTATGTATTCCATCAGCAGGGTGTGCTGTCCTTGAATCCCATGAGAGATGAAAGTTCTGTTTAGCCACACCTCAGAGAAACTCGCTTCCTTTCTATTTCCTTGGGGTTGTGAAGGGATGAGTGCTTGGATATGCCAGACACAGCTGCCCCATGGAGCTCCTGACCTCCCATCTCCTTCCTTTCTGCAGGGAGATCAGGCTTCTCTCTGTTCACTTCTCTAAAATCACTTGGGAGTTAGAAGGATCAGGATCGACACCTCAAGAAACTCCCCCGACATCCACGTGACATAAATTGAGGAGATGCTAAGGAGTACTATCCCACCCTGCTCCTTCCACTAAGGAATGTCTTCACACAGGATTCCATTATAACAGATCTATTTATGGAAGCAACATTATTTCACAAACCAATAACTCAAGCCAAACTCAGGTGCAAAGGCAATGAGGACAGAAAGATATAGGGAACGACAAGTCTCCCCGTGTCTCTATACCCTGTTTATGCTGAGTAGAGCAACTGAATGCACTCGGATGAACACATCCTGGAACGCATGCAGCTCCTGCAAAACAGAAAGGCTGATGTTCAAACCGTGATCTTCTGGTTTGGATCCCAATAGATAAACCATTGATACAGTGAGCATCCCATGATGTGCACCACCCCTCCATGGTTTCTGGGGGCGTAATTAGTGCCTGGAGCATGGAACATGTACTTCTCTGTGGAGCACCTGGTGGGAGTACCCTGTAGATCAGTTCCAGGATCCCACGTTGTCTCATAAAAAATAAAATACACCAAACTCAGCGTGATTGCATCTGTTCCACCTCCTTGCCAACCTGCAGGACACATCAAACCGGATCCCTAAGTGCCTCCCTGCTGAACTTCACCGATTCTCAATCGATGAGTCGCGACCCATTAAGTGTTTGAACGATCCTTTCACAGGGGTTCCCTACGACTATTGGAAAATACATATTTCTGAAGGTCTTAGCAACAGAGACACCGCTCCTTTATTCGTCCCCTGGGTTGTCTGTCCACATGCAGATATGCCCACATACTAGTGCCAGGTGTGAAGACAGTTACCCATGCTACACCATGCTTCAAGACCAAATGTCATCTATTTGTAATTAGAAATAAATATTTCACATAGCGTGATTACATATTGTTTTGTGATTAATGGCTATCCTTTAATTATGTTCCATTTGTGAAATGAAATTCCTATGTGTCTGATGTTTACATTATGATTCATACAGTAGCAAAATTACCATTATGATGTAGTAAGAAACATTATTTTATGGTTGGACGTCATCCCAGTAGAAGGAACTGTATTATATGATCGCGACATTTGGAAGGTTGAGAACCCGTGCTATGCATCATAGGCTCCCGGGCTTATTGTTATCACTCCATGACCCCTTCCCAGGAACACAGAAAGAATATGCACACTCTTGCTGACAACTGAAAGCTTATTTCCCGTAGCTTATGATGCAGGTTAAAGTATCACAAAATCTTTCTCCCATTATACAAGGAATAATTGCAAACTCTGTAAGGATTCAACAAACATAAATTCATTCTTTCCTACTATCCCTTGGTAGAAAGATAAACTTAGGGGACTGCCTGCAGGTCAGTGGTTCTCAACCTTCTTGATGCCATGACCCTTTAATAGAGTTCCTCGTGTTGTGGTGACACCAACCATCAAATTATTTTCATTGTTACTTCCTAAATGTAATCCGCTACTGTTCTGCATCATAATGTGAATATCTGATAGTCGGGATGTATTTTCATTGTTACAAATTGAACACAATGAAGCAGAGTGATTAATCACAAACAATATGTAATTATGTACTGTGAAATATTTACGTTTTCCGATGGTCTGAGGCCACCCCTGTGAAAGGATTGTTTGACCCCCACAGGGGTCGCGCCCCACAGGTTGAGAACCACTTGTGTAGGGGATGACTGTATCTGTCTGTTGGCATTGGGGCAAAGTCTTTGTCATGATTCCACATTTGGTGTCCTGACATTCCGCCTCCTGTTCCCTCAGAATATGTGTTGAGTCCAAAATATTTACAGAGAGTCTGAGACTTCTCACATGAACAATCCGGTCCAAATAAGAAGCAAACGAGTTCAGGCTGAATTGTTGCAGCTGCAAAACACCACCAAACCGTGCACACAGTCTTGTTGCACCAGTTTGAAGAAATCCTCAAAAAGAGCAAGTTAAGGCCAAGCGTCAATAGACTCTGGCTGCCTCCAAACACAGAGACTGTGTGCATCGTGACCAATGAAGGATAGCGATGAGAAGAAGGGGCATTCCAAAACACTTCGTCATTGCACAGTTACGTTGGAGAAAAAAGTTTGGGAACACAACAAGGAAATAGTGGATGATTTCTAATCGTCACAGGTGTGCCAAAAGGACAAGCATATGTGTCTTGAAAGAAATGTGACCCGATTGCTGCTTACAGGCCTAGATGATGGGGCTCCAATTGACATACATTGGACCTGTTTTGGGGAGAGATCAGTCCCTGGAGAAGGACAGAGAGACTAAAGAAGTCCCTTGACGTGATGGAATGAAGGGGTGACTGCATCATTGGCCTCAAACTTACAAACAGTCATGAGGATGGAAACGGAGTGTGCAGGCTTTCCTTCTGTCACTCATAGGGTCCCAGTGCATCGGAGGTGACTCAATGACACAGAACAACAGCAACGTTGCAATCACTGATTTCACACTGTTCTCTGTGAGATAACGGGGCTGTGCACATCCCTCCACGGTGATCAGAGGGCAGGCATGGGAGCTTTAACCCACCTGTGATCAGCGCAAATGGGCTGTGTGATTCCGCTGTCAGCTCTAGTCTACAACAAAGCAGGTGTGCACAACTGAAACTGCGATGCGATTCCATCATTTAGCACAGGGCTATATTATTTACAACTACTGGATTGAACGGAAGGTGTGGAATGTCAATGGGCACTGACTTAGATGCTTGCTTGTTGGGACGTAAAACTTTAAGACCCCTGACATTGTTCTTTTGAGACCCAGGCACCCATGAGTTCCTTCCTTATACTTTGCTATTGCACTTATATCTTCAGAGATCTCTTCTCTGGAGGGTGTGGAGCATCAAGCAGGAAGTTGTCCTGAGAGCTGATTGTTCTTCCACTGGGGTGAGAATGAAGTGCAAACTCACTCACCACTCATGTATCTAAAATTTATATATGTCTCTGATTCACCTTAGAAAAATCATTGTCACTTTATGTCAGGGAACGTTATCAATCACCCTGCTGGGCATCACTTCCATTACCCTAAAGACATTGCTGTCTTAGAGAGACTATATTCGGCATCGTAGAAATGTCCCTTTGAGTCTCCAAGGAATCTACAGCCTAGCTATATTTGATTGTATATATATGGTAATGCATACATATAGATAGAGAGTTAGATAGATAGATAGATAGATAGATAGATAGATAGATAGATAGATAGATAGATAGATAGATAGAAAATTTTATTGGGAGAACTCTTATGCCTCTTATAAGAATCCATACATCAATTGTATCAAGCACTTTTGTACATGTGTCGCCGCCACCGTTTTCAAAACATTGTATCAGACTTGAGCGCCTGCTATCAGCTCCTCTTTTTTCCCAACTTTTCCCCTATCTCCAACCCTCGTGGGTCCATGATAAATTTAAAATTATTATTACTTTCAAATCTTACACTGTCTGCTCTCTCCCTTCACCCATTTTTCACTTGTTCACCTCCCACAGGGGTGAGGTGGGTTATACATCCATCCTTGTGATCGGCTGCCACTCTCCTTCACTTCTGCCCACACCTCACCCCTACCCTAATGGTATCGCTAGTCCCATGATTGTTCCTAAAGTTTTATCTGTCCAGGGTTCATTGTGCTGAGAGCTCTCATCTGTCCCAGTGCCTTCCTGGAAATAGTCAATCCCATATTTCCATGTGGGAGAAAATTGTGGTTTTGAACTGTCATCTTTCTGGATAACAGCCCAACACATAAGTTGTTACACCATTAGGGCTCTAAAATATATACAATTACATCACTACCAAACTACAGAAAATCCTATCCCATCCAAGCAGACAGAGAGAAAGCCCCACCAGAAGTAGTTGAGATAAGGACAAAAGACAAGAGAGACAGCTGCTGCAGGAACCGTGAGTGCAGAAAGATACAGGGGTGATGAGCTCCGACGTCCTTATACCCTGTTGATGTTGAGTACAGCAACCAAGTGCACTCTGACGACTGCACCCTGTATGCACTCAGCCCATGCAACATAGGAAGACTTATGTTCAAGCTCTGAACTCCTGGTTTGTATATCGATACAAACACTGGCAACAGCCCACCCTGTCCATCATAGGCAGTCATCCATCTCTGATATCTGAGGTCATAAATGTTGTTTGAAGCAGATAAATTCGTCCTTCCCTGTGGAGCACCTGGTGGGATTATTCTACAGATCTTGTGCTTATCTGCCCAGTACTTTCTTCAAAGCCCCACCTGGGATAAGGTGCTATGCAACGATGCAATAGGGTTCCCCAAATGACATCAGGAAATAACTGAAGTATCCCCTAGGAGCATTACTGAAACCAGGCGTCCTGGTACTTGGGAAGTTTGCCAAAGCCCAGCTTTGAACGGGATAATATTGGAGGAGATAAAGAGGGAGACCAGTACCCCCAAAAGTGGATGCCCATTTCTGCTCAGTGTGCAACCTCAAACCATGTCATGAATAATTAATGTTCAGTAAGCCTGAAAGAGAAATCAATGCCACAATGAATGGCTTTACGGAGAGATGTTTATTTGAACGCATTGTACAGAAATTTACACGTGTCTTTGAACAATGGGTTTCAGTTGGTTGGAAGGAAAGGGGCTGGTCTCTTCTCGACAAGGGAGGTTCCTGAATTTCTTGGAGAGTTTGCTAGGTCGTGGAATCCAGGTTGCACTGAATCGAGAAGGAGGCCAAGGCCAGACCTTCAATTCCAAAAACATGGTGCCGTCCTGCCATCCTTTATTGAGGGGGGTCAGCATCCAGTCTGCGGGAATCTTTCTTTCAATGCCTTCTACAAGTCAGGTGTGAAGCAAGTGAGGGTGGACTTGGGTGAGGGTGATATCTGATGCATCCTGAAATCTTCACATCTGAAGGCGACTTTATCACAGAGAAGATTCGTGATCCTCGTGTACCTCAAGAAGAAATCACTTAGGCATAGGGAACATGAACGCTTTACATATGGGGTAAGGCACCCACAGCTGGACATTTTGGATTGACAAGATAGCATGAAGGAGATGATGGAATCAGCTGTCCATGTGGATGAGGATGGCATGCAATGATCTGTTAGTACCTCTGTGGTTACAGAATTCCACAGAATTGACCCCGTTGGGCATCAGGATCACCATCAAATTATCCATGACAGGGAGGAGAGCTTCCAAGTCCAGCTTTCCTTGGGGGCCCACGTAGCAATGCAGTGGGACAGGGAGCTCCAAGAACTTGCACAAAGGGGGGGTGTGCTGCAGCAGCTCCTGCAGAACATCCCAGGACACGGGGTTTCCACATAACATCAAGGTGACCAGCTGGGAGCAGCGGCCCAGTGCATTCTGCAAGGCCCTGAGGTCAGGGTCTTGGATCCCACAGCCAGCTAAGTTCAGGTGCATAAGGGTGGTGGAGACAATCTCTAGCAGACCCGGAAGGAATGCATAACTTGAGCTAGGCCTGAATACACCACACAATACCAGGGTCCTTAGGCGGCTGGTACAGGGGCATAAAGACAGGTAAGTCAAGTCCTCGTCCAAAAGCACACAATCAGTCAGGCTGAGGGTCAGCAAGGGAGATGGCAAGCGTGTGAGCAGCCGGATGAGGCAGCCCCTGGGCAGGCAGGCAGAGTCCAGGAAGAGGTGCTGGAGCTGATGCAGATTGAGGAGCTGAGAGGTGAATTGGGCAAGGAGTTGCTCCATGTTGCAGTCTTTGCCGAAGTCCTTGCAACCCAAGATGACTCCAGAGAGAAAGAGGGTCTGCAGTTGACCCATCTGCGCCAAGTAAGGAGCAAACCAGTTGAGGCTGTGCAGGTCCCATTTGCCATGAATTTCCACCTCGTGGACACAGTCCAGCTGCACCATCTTCAGGATTTCCCCAAGAATGTGAAGTTGTAGGAGAGGTCCAAGAAACGCCACCTTCCTGCAGCACAGCATTGGCAGGGCCTTCTTCTGCTTGACCCTTTCAATCAGGAAGGTGAGCAGTACATCTGAGGTAGCTTCCTCAAACCACAGGTCTGTGAGCATCTCCACGGAGGTCAGGGGCTGGTGCTTCCCTCCTGATCTGGAATGGGGTCCTTTTTCCATCTGAATTCTGTGGGGTGTGTCTTCAGGCTCTTCTGATGACATCACAGAGTCAGTAGATGGGGCTCCAGCCCATTCATTCCAGAAGTTGGTGCCAGTGTGCAGCTGTAAATCCAACACTTTCAGTTTGCATCTCCTGTGCTGAGCATTCTGGGCACGCAGGATGTCAAGGCCATCGAGTGCAGCCTTTAAGATGAGCTCTCGAAACACACAATCCTCCAACAGAGCCCCAAGTGGGAGCTTTGTGAAGGGCCAGTAGTGCACCATGGCCTTCACCACCTCACTGTGTCCCTTGGCAACGGCTGCCATGAACAAGGGAGGGAAGAACTGTGTGGGCAGCCACTCAAGAGCGGCAATGGCTGAGGCCTCATTCTGCAACACGCCCTGGATGGCCATGTCCTGGAGCCTGGGTGGGTTCCTGCTGCTCATGATGATCAGTCTGCTCCAAGAGGAATCCTCACCTGTGGATGGGAAAACAGGTCTGCTCAGATCTCAAGGAGAGCCACTCTGTGGACCCCGCCATCCGACAATCTTATCATTCTCCCATGTTCGCCTCAGAACCATTTACAAGTAGAGGGCTTTCATGTTAATGATACATATTTCACGCACAGTGGCAGGGACTGAGAAGACTCAGATTTCATTCCTGACTCTTACCCTTGAGAGACAGTGGCTGACGAATCCAAGCTGGGCAACTCAGATGACAGGCTTCTTCTTCAAAAGACGTTGAGACTGACAACTCCCAGAGAAGCAGGAGGGATGGCAAGATTCTGTCTCAAGTTCCCAAACCTTCAGGTCAGAAGACTGGCTTAGGAGAGAACAAAGATCATTAGCTTTCAGAGAGTCCTTTTAAATCATAGGACCACCCCCCACAAAGACGCTATCTTCACCCTCATGGGTTGATCGCAGTAGGGCTCAGCATGGAATTTTGGCTTTTTGAAATCTGCTCAACCAGGCTGATGCCATCAGAACTGACCAACCCCTGAGAATCCAGCCCCAGCCCTGTTGACACAAGCCCTCAGCCATCTCTGTGCACACTGTGCGTAGGGGAACATGGAAATCTTTGAGAAGTGTGTTAGTAGATTAGAGTGGATTTAGCAATTGTTTCCAGAAAAGGCTGCATCACCAAAATTCTCATATGTGCAGTATAGTTTTTCCTTTGCATTTTCATGTGGGTAGCTCATTTCCCAAAGCAAAACCTTACACCCACTGACTCTCTTCTGACTTTGAGAAACCTTATGGAAGCGAAATGCCTCTTTGGGTTCCTAAGGACTGGCAATCATTGCAAGAGAGCCTGGACTCATCCATCATCACCGATCAGATTTGAGCTGCTGATCTGACGGTGAGCAACCCAAAGCCCAACAAAATATGCCACCGAGATTGCATCCCTCTCGAACACAGTAGGGATTCGTGGACCCCACTGGGTGTCTATGCAGCATTGCTCTCTGGAGAAGAGTCCAGCACGTTCTCTTAGATTTCAAAGGAGATTATGAGAGTAGCGTCACCAACTGGGGGTCTTAAAACCCCCAAGATGAGCTGTCTTATTGTTCATTTGTATACAATCCGAATCCAGGACCTCAGCTCATGGATAGGTTTCTCTCCCTGTGTGTTCTGGCCCAGTTCCTTGTCTTCTTGCAAAATGTCTAGGCTTGACTTGCCTAGGGATCACTGCGTCTCTGAACATCAGCCTTAATGAGCTCAGAAGCTTCACCAAGCAGGGGCTGCAGGTCTACAGAGGCACCCAGATCCAAGTCACCTGTCTTGCTGCAGACAGATCCTGCTTCTCTCTGCCAACTTTTCTCCAATCCCTAGCTGGATCAAAGGTTCTGAATTCACACCTCAGGAACCTCTGCTTATATCAATCTGGTAAAGATTAAGAAAGGATTAAGGATTGCTATCCTACACAGAATCTTTTGACCCTGGACCAGCTTCCTACAGGATTCCATCATATCAGATCCTTTTAAAGATAACACAGTTTAACATAATAAAGGAAAGAAACTGAATCCAGTGTCATTTCATGCTATACCCCCTCATGGCTATACTGTAGAACAGGTTACAACTGCTATCTAGTCCACTCAAGGTTACATATCACAAACTTGTACATTTCTTGGCCGTCGTGTGAGCCCTCTCCTTAGGGAAACAGTAAACTTACTCATACACTTGCTGGTCATTGAAACCTTATGTGGTAAAGCTGCAATAAAGTATCAAAACCTTACTGTCACTGTCCCTGTCCATGAATGGCAACCACATAGAACAGAGTAAACTGCTCCTATGTGTTTCCATGCTGTAATTCTGAATGGGAGCAGAAAGCCTCATGTATCTCCCAAAATAAAGTACAGGCATCACTTTTGCAATGAATGTGCATACCCATTTAACCTCAGTGGGAAGAATGACCTACTTTGTTTAACGCTGCTGTGTGTCTTTATGGGAGCACACTGTCTTCGGTGTGAACTGCAGAGTCTGGTGGTTTTGAAGCCTCCAACCCTTGATTGATGGAGGAATAAGCCCACACTGGAGCCCAACTCCCAAACTGACATCCTTACATACCTGCCACACTACGGAGCATATGGACCCAGCAAGTTGATACACATAATGGACCATTGCACAAAGACAAGATATTAAGACACATCAAGTCCCTGAATAGATTCTGAGGTGTGAAGGGGATTGATGGTGAGCAGGACACCTTAATCTGTTTACCCTGCTTATATGGAGTAGAGGAAACACATCCATATGTTCAAAACACAATATAGAAACACTCACTTCACGCAGGTCTCCAAGAGGGCCAAGATGGGTATGCCGTGTACAAACGCCTAGTTCCCTCCCGACTTCATTCCACAGAACCATTTAGAGAATTTTCTGCTTACTCCCTATTTCAACTTTCAGTTCCAGAGGCTGGCAAAGATCACATTTCAGTCTTGGACTCTTACCGGTAATCAAGCAGATACAGTGGATGATGAATCCAAGATGGAAGGTCCAATGGCAGCCTTCTTCCTCAAGTGTGTTGAGACTGACAACTTCCAGAGAAGCAGGAACGATGAAACGATTCTCTCCCAAGTCCCCAAACCTTCAGGTGAGTGGAAGGGTCCAGGTCCAGAACAAAGCTACAGAGCTCTCACGGAGACCTTTTAAATCATGAGGCCACACCCACAGGTAGCTCTCTTCCCCCTCATTGGCTGTTCACAGTAAGTCTCAGCTTGGAATTGATGGCATTTTATGAAATCCCATCAACAAGGATGATGCCATCGTAAAGAACCAATACCTTAGAATCAAGACCTGGCCCCACTGAGATTGAGACAACATAGAAAACTGTGAGGAGTGGGTTAGCTGCTGAGAGTGGATTAAGCAATAGGTTACCGACATGGCTCTAGAGCCCAGAATCTCACATGTGTGACAGGGTTTTGTCCTTATGGATATTCATCTATGTAATTAATTTCCCAAGGCACAACATTACTTGAATTCTGTGCGTCTTCCAACTAGGAGTCAACTATGGGAAAGAATTGAAGTGCCTCTTTAGCTTCCTAATGACTGTCGATCTCTCCAGGAGTAGAGGCCTCATCAAGTCCCTCAGATTGACTGAGAGCTTTGAACCAGTGACTTGGTGGTAAGCACCCCAGTGGATTACCAAACATGCGACCTCAATTGCGTGTCCCTAGAGCACATTAGGGATTATTAGATCACACTGTCCCTGCATCAAGGATTGACTTTTGGAAAGAGCCCTCTGCATTCTCTTCTCAAGTGCTCTGATGGGAGAAACATCACCAATTAGGGTTCTTAAAACGACCAACGTTAATGGTCCCTCTGTTTAGGTAGCTGGAATCCAAATCTAGGGCATCACCTGCAGGAGAAGACTCTCCCTGTGTGCTCTGGGGTGTCTTCCTTTTCTGTTTGCAACATCTCTGCGCTGGACCCCCCTTGGCGAGCACTGTGTGTTTGGGTCTCAGACTTAACTAGGGCCTAAGAAGTTCGCCAGGCGGGAACCGCACGTCCAGAGAAGCTCCCTGGTCTAGGTCTCCTTTCTTCTGCTATTCAGTTAAACACTTATCAATAGTACTATCCCGGCTTTCCTCTGGTTGCTCTATGCTTCATATGCTTTGGGCGGCCTCTGGTTTTAATAGTTCCAGGTCTGGCTGTATGAGGTCAGAGGAAGCATGAGGTAGCATTTGATAGCTTTTGTTTTCTGACCCACCCGCTTCTCTCATTCTGTTAACTTTAGAATTAGTCCATTGACCTTGGGTGAGGTTATTGATATGTATATTCCAGAAATAATGACTTATGTTTGCACGTGTTGTGTGAGAGTGTGTAACTGTATTGTGTTACGCTTCTTTGTTCTTCATGTATGACATTTTTGCGTGGGGTGTGGCTCTCCATGTGTGTGTTGGTGCTTGTTAGGAAATTATGACTTCATACTTGTGTGTGGTTGTCACTGATATTTTTCTCACAGTATATCATGTTGTGCTTTTTGTAGTGGTGGTGTTGTATTTTGATTTCATTTCTTCTTGATTGTGAATTTTATTTCTCCCTCTTATTAGATCAATATGTGTTCCAGGAAACAGAATGATAATCTCTTTACAGAGAAAAGTACCAATCACATATGAGGGGAAATACAAGAATTCCCAGACTAGAAGTGCAGTTCTTTGCCCCATGGCTTTGCTGGGTTGGAATGGGTTTGATGGCCAAGAGTGAGGTTGGGGACAGTGACCCATCTTTGTGTTGAGAGATCAGGCTTCGTCCATCACAATTAGCCTTTGTAATAATCACTTACAACGGAATCCTGTCCGTAGTCCCCTCTACCTTTCCTTTCTCAGAACAGTCGTGATCCTCAGCAGTTTCTCATTAAAAACCCATGGTTCGCTGAGAGATCCCAATTAGTTCACTGCAGCACATAGGATTTTAAGGGATTAAGGGTTTTGATGAGGATCCTTAATCATTTCACAGTGATAGAAGCAACACCAACCAGAAGTAATTGTCTTATTATGGTGTGTGAAGCCCAAATTCAGGGCATCTACCTGAGGAGAATGCTCTGTCTTCTTTTGGGTGTAGGACCGGTTCCCAGTATACTGATAGCATATGAGAGTGTGAACTGACTCTGAAATCTGACTGTATTTTAGCATCTGGCTTTACCTGGGCCTAGGTAGATCACTGGGAAGGGATTGCCAATCCAGAGTCACACCCCGATCCACACCCCTTTCCTGGCTGCAGACAGCTATGTATTCTATCAGCAGGGTGTTCTGTCCTTGAATCCCATGAGAGATGAAAGTTCTGTTTAGCCACACCTCAGAGAAACTCGCTTCCTTTCTATTTCCTTGGGGTTGTGAAGGGATGAGTGCTTGGATATGCCAGACACAGCTGCCCCATGCAGATCCTGACCTCCCCATCTCCTTTCGTTCTGCAGGGAGATCAGGCTTCTCTCTGCTCACTTCTCTAAAATCACTTGGGAGTTAGAAGGATCAGGATCTACAGCTCAAGAAACTCCCCCGACATCCACGTGACATAAATTGAGGAGGGATTAAGGATTACTATCCCACCCTGATCCTTCTACTAAGGAATGTCTTCACACAGGATTCCATTATAACAGATCCATTCATGGAAGCCACATTATTTCACAAAACAATAACACAAACCAAACTCAGGAGCAAAGGCAATGAGGACAGAAAGATATAGGGAACGACAAGTCTCCCCGTGTCTCTATACCCTGTTTATGCTGAGTAGAGCAACTGAATGCACTCGGATGAACACATCCTGGAACGCATGCAGCTCCTGCAAAACAGAAAGGCTGATGTTCAAACCGTGATCTTCTGGTTTGGATCCCAATAGATAAACTATTGATACAGTGCAGCATCCCATGATGTACACGACCCTTCCATGGTTTCTGAGGGCGTAATTAGTGCCTGGAGCATGGAACATGTACTTCTCTGTGGAGCACCTGGTGGGAGTACCCTGTAGATCCGTTCCAGGATCCCACGTTGTCTCATAAAAAATAAAATACACCAAACTCTACGCAATTGCATCCCTTCCACCTCCTTGCCATCCTGCAGGAAACATTAAGACGGATCCCTCGTTTCCTCCTGGCTGAACATGACAGGTTCTCAACCTATGGGTCGCCACCCCTTTAGTGATTGAACGATCCTTTCAGAAGTGTCCCCTAAGACCATTGGAAAACAAGTATTTCTGAAGGTCTTAGCAACAGAGACACTGCTCCTCTATTCATATGCAGATACGCCCACATACTACTGCCAGGTGTGAAGAGAGTTACCCATGCTACACCATGTTTCAAGACCAAATGTCATCTATTTGTAATTAGAAATAAATATTTCACATAGCATGATTACATATTGTTATGTGATTAATGGCTATCCTTTAATTATGTTCAATTTGTGAAATGAAATTCCTACGTGTCTGATGTTTACATTATGATTCATACAGTAGCAAAATTACCATTATGATGTAGTAAGAAACATTATTTTGTGGTTGGGGGTCATCCCAGTAGAAGGAACTGTATTAAAGGATCGTGACATTTGGAAGGTTGAGAACCAGTGCTATGCATCATAGGCTCCCGGGCTTATTGGTATCACTCCATGCCCCCTTCCCAGGAACACAGAAAGAATATGCACACTATTGCTGACAAATGAAAACTTATTTCCTGTATTTTATGATGCACGTTAAAGTATCACAAAATCTTTCTCCCTTTATACAAGGAATAATTCCAAACTATGTAAGGATTCATCAAGCATAAATTCATTCTTCCCTACTATCCCTTGGTAGAAAGATAAACTTAGGGGACTACCTGCAGGTCAGTGGTTCTCAAACTTCCTGATGTTACGACCCTTTAATAGAGTTCCTCATGTTGTTGTGACCCCAACCATCAAATTATTTTCGTTGTTACTTCCTAAATGTAATTTGCTACTGTTCTGCATCATAATATAAATATCTGATAGTCGGGATGTATTTTCATTGTTTCAAATTGAACAGAATTAAACACAATTAAAGCACAGTATTAATCACAAACAATATGTAATTATATATTGTGAAATATTTACGTGTTTTCCGATGGTCTGAGGCCACCCCTGTGAAAGGATTTCTTGACCCCCCACAGAGATTGCGCCCCACAGGTTGGGAACCACTTCTGTAGGGGATGACTGTATCTGTCTGTTGGGATTGGATCAAAGTCTTTGTCACCATTTCACATTTGGTGTCCTGACATTTCACTTCCTGCTCCCTCAGGAAATTTGTTGAATCCAAAATATTTCCAGAGAGTCTGAGACGTCTCACATGAAACGTCTGGTCCAAATAAGAAGCAAACGAGTTCAGGCAGAACAGTGGCAGCTGCAAAACACCACTACACCGTGCTCACAGACTTGTTGCACCAGTTAGAAGAAATCCGCAAAAAGAGGAAGTTAAGGTCTGTAGGAAGCATCCAGCTGACCAAGGTGTTTACTAATGGGTGACTATTTAGTACCCTGAGTCTCTCTGTCTCTGCAGACAAAAACATTGCAAACTGACTATTTGTGACTTTGCTGCTAAAAAGCAATGAGGGATAACTCAGTTAATTAGGATCTCTTTGAGGCTCTCTTGAATCTTGCATATCCCTGTGATTGTCTTTGAACCTAGTGCTTTTATTATTCTAAGGTTAAGAAACTGTGACTAGTTGAGTTACATTTGCATAGATAAGAGTTTAGGAATGTTTAAGTGCTTTGATGTTTGCTTTGTAACCAAGTCCCTGTGTAAGAAGAGTATATATACCAAGCTTCCAATATACTGTAGACTTCAGTCCATTGGATTGGAATCCTCCCTGTCCCATGCTTTGTACATAGCTCTTTCTTTTCCTTTCATCCACATGCCTCACTTCAAACCCAGCTTGATGCGGGACAGCTGGTCTAATCCCCCGCAAAGGTCCAGTCCCAACAGAGTTCAGCTGCCTCCAACACAAAAGGTGTGCATCATCACCAATTAGGGTAGCGATGAGAAGATGGGGCATTCCAAAACACTTCGTCCTTGCACGGTTACATGGATGAAAAATCGTTTGGGATCACAATAAGGAATTAGTGGATGATTTCTAATCAGCGCAGGTGTGCCAAAAGGACAGGCTTATCTATCTTGAAAGAAATGTGACCAGATTGCTGCTTACAGCCTTGGATGATGGGATTTCAATTGACATACTTTGGACAGGTTTTGGGGAGGGATCATTCCCTGGAGAAGCACAGGGAGACTAAAGAAGTCCCTTGATGTGATGGATTGATGGAGTGGCTGCAACAAGGGCCTGAAACTTACAGTCGTGAGGATGGAACATGAGTGTGCAGTCTGTCCTTCTGTCGTGCATGGGGTCCCTGCGCATCAGATGTGACTCTGACACAGAACAACAGCGACGTCGGCCATCATTGAATTCACACTGTTCTCTGTGAGATAACAGGGCTGTTCGCATCCCTCCATGGTGATTACAGGGCAGTCATGTGGAGTGTAATCCACCTGTGATGAACGCAAATGGGCTGTGTGCTTCCCCCTGTCAGCTCTAGTCTACTACAAAGCAGGTGTGCACAACTGAAGCTGCGATGCGATACCATCATTTAGAACAGGGTTATATTATTTACAATCACTGGATTGAACGGAAGGTGTGGAACGTCAATGGGCACTGATTTAGATGCTTGCTTCTTGGGACTTAAAGCTTTAAGAATGCTGACATTGTTCTTTTGAGGGCCAGGCACCTACGAGTTACTACGTTATACTTTGCTATTGCATGTGTTTCTTCAGAGATCTCTTCTCTTGAGGAAATGCAGCATCAAGCAGGAAGTTATCCTGAGAGCTGATTGTTCTTACATTGGGGCGAGAATTAAGTGCAAACTCACTCAACTTTCATGCATCTAAAATTTATATATGTCTCTGATTCACCTTAGAAAATATTAGTGTCATTTTATGTTAGAGAACGTTATCAGTCATCCTCCTGGGCATCACCCATTACTTCAAAGACTTTGCTGTGTTAGAGCGATTATACTCGTCAGCATAGAACTGCCCCTGTGAGTCTCCAAGGGATCTACAGCATAGATATATTTAATTGTATGTATACGGTAACATAATTTTATATATATATATATAATATAACTTTATTGGTAGAGCTGTTACACCTCTTATAAGAATCCATACATCAGTTGTATCAAGCACATTTGTACATATGTCACCACCATAATTTTCAAAACATTGTTTCCTACTTGCGCCCGTGCTATCAGCTCCTCTTTACTCCCCTCCTTCCCCCACTCTCCCACCCTCGTGAGTTAGTGATATATTATAAATTATTTTCATACCTTACACTGTCTGCTCTCTCCCTTCACCCATTTTTCTGTTGTTCGTATCACTCGGGGGTGGGGTGGGTACTACATCTATCCTTGTGATCGGTTGCCCATCTCCTCCACTTCTGCCCACACCTCACACCTGCCCTCATGGTATCGCAACACCCATAATTGCTTCTGAAGTTTTATCTGTCCTGCATTCCTTGTGTTGAGAGCTCTCATCTGTCCCAGTGTCTTAACAAGAGTACTCAGTCCCATATTTCTCTGGTGGAGAAAGTTGTGGACTTGAATTGTCAGCCTTCTAGATAACAGCCCACACACAAGTCGTTACACCATTAGCATTCTAAAATATATATACTTACCTCACTACCAAAAAAAGTTTTAAATTGTCCACAATTCTTCTCTTGCCTGGATCCACAATCAATGGTATGGAAACAGTATTCAAAATATCAAAAGACATTTTATCCTAAGGAAATCTGTTGCACAACACCTTGAGGTGCAGAACAGCAAAGATAGTCCTTTGAGAATTAAGGTATTCCTGACCAAGCCATGGTATTCTCCATGGTCTTCTACACATATGGAAGTTAGACACTGAAGAAGGAAGACCATAGTAAAACCGCTGCACTAGAATTCTGGCGCTGGAGAAGATCATTAAAGGCACCGTGGACAGCTAAAATGACAAACCAAAGTGCCTTCATAAAAGTGTGGCCAGTGTGATCCTTAGATGCATGGAGCGCAAGACTTCTCCTGAACGTACTTTGAACATATTGTCAGGAAAACCAGTCCCTGCAGAAGGGCTTCCTGCTTGTCAGAGTGGAGGGCGGATAAAAAGAGGAAAGCCCTCATGGAGATAGAGTGACACGGTGGCTGCATCAATGGGCTCAGGAATAGGGACAATTGTGAGGATGGAGACGACTGGTCCGTGTTGGTTCTGTTGTGAAGAGGGTTGCTACGGGTGGGGTGTGATTCTACAGTAACTCACACCGACATCAGTAGGTATGCTCAAGGTTTTTATTGTCATGATCATTAAATATTTTGCGACTCTTATCACAATCCACACATCCAACCATTGTGTCAAGCACATTTGTGCATATGTTGCCAACATCATTTTCAAAACATTTTATTTCTACTTGAGCCGTTCATGTCAGCTCCTTGTTTTTCCCTCCCTCCTTTTTGAACGCTTTGTTTGTTATAAATTATTATTTTCATGTCTTACATCATCCGCTGTCCCTCTTCACCCACTTTTCTGTTGTTTCTCCCCCTGGGAGGGAGTTACAAGTCGATCCGAGTGATCGATTCCCTTTTTCTCCCCACACTTACACCTTACCCTCTTGGCATCCCTACTCTCATTATTGGTCCAACGTCTTTATCGATCCTGGATTCCCTGTGTTTCCAGCTCTGATCTTTATGAGTGTACATCCTCTGGTCTGGCTGGATTTCTAAGGTAGAAATGGGATCATGATAGTCAGGGGGAGTGGGCAGAAGCCTTAAAGGACTAGAGGAAAGTTGTATGTTTCATTCATACTGCACCCTGAGTGTCTCAACTTCTCCCCGACACACCTTCTGTAAAAGCATGTCCAATTGTCTACAGATGGGCTTGGGCATTCCACTCTGTACTTCCTCCCCACCACCCGCTGCACCCCTATTGAAATTAGTATGATTTTGCTCTGGGTCTCAAATGCCTGTAAAATAATCCCATTGACAACTCATGATCACACAGGCTGGTGTCTTTCCATGTGGACATGTTTGCTTTTCAGCTAGATGGCTGACTGTGTATCTTCAAGCCTTTAAGTCTCCGAATGCTATATCTTTTGATAGACACGCACCATCAGTTTTCTCCAACACATTTGCTTATGCACCCACTTTGTCTTCAGCGATCCTGTCTGGAAGGTGAGCATCACTAGGTGTTCTTAAGTTCGGCACTCTTGCGGCAGGAGAAATGAATAGCACGGGTGCATGGCTTTGGAACAGGCGTTTATTTTCTACTATTGCAAGTGGTAGGAGACAGAAATGTGGGGCAGGGCTCTCGGCACTTGGTTTCTCCCTGGAAAGGAGTCAGTGGAAGGTCATGTCGCTTTTTAGCATCGGGGACACCTGCAGTCCTGAAGAACTCCATGCGCCTGGGCATCCATGTCGCCAAGGTCCTGCATATGCCCAGGGAAGGGGCCGTGGGTGACAGGGATGTATTTTGCTCCTGGCTTTGATTCGTGATGTGGGTGAGCACATCTGCTACCTGCTGCTGAATCTCCTTTTCCATCACTTTCAGAAGATGGATGTGAAGCAATTAAGGCTTGACTTCAGGAAGGCTGATCACGTTAGATGCATCCTCTGACCGATACCTCCAACCTCCTTCGTCATCATGGCAAACTCAAGCTCAAGCTCAAGAACTCAATCCAAACCGCTCTAATTTAGGAAACACTAGTCTTTCCAAATACGACATTGGGATCCCAAGGTAGAAGTCAGGATTGAGAACAGATGGCAAAGGGTTGTGGCACTAGTTGTCCATACGGATGCAGATTGCATCGCACAGGGTGCGACAGTGCCTGTAAGCAAGGCGTATTCTTTGGGGTCCATGGAGCTGCAAGGTCAGCCTCAGCTGCTCCATCACCTCTGCAAAGGTATGCCACGGCAGAGTTAACTGGTGGTCCATGTAGCAATTGAGGGGGACAGGAAGCTCTAGAAAGGCAAAGTTGCACCTTGGGAAAGTGTGAAACAGCAGGGTCTGTAGGACAGCCATGGACAACGGGTTTCCGCAGAGTTTCAAGGTTCTGAGTTGAGAGCAGTGACCCAGAGCAGGCTGCAAGTAATCGCAGTCCGAGTCCGTGATGCCACAGTCCGCCAAATCCAGGTGGGCCAGGGTGGCTGAGACTCTGTTCAGCAGAGCAGGGAGGAACTCGTAATTGGAGCCAGGCCTGCGTACACCACTCAAGTCAAGGGATTTCAGGTGGCTGGTGCAGGGACATGAGGACAGGTATGTCAAGTCCTGGTCCATAAGCAAGGAACGGCGTATGTGCAGGGTCTCTAAGGGCGCCTGCAAGCTTCTGAGCAGCTGGTGGAGGTGGTTACCAAAGAAGTTCACAGAGTGCAGCATGAGGGTGTGGAGCTGATGCAGACTGAGGAGCTGAGTGGTGAATTGTTGAAGTAGCTTCTGCGCCTCGTCCTCATCGTTCTCCCCGGGGACGATGCAATACAGGGTGCATTCAGAGAGGAGGAGTGTATGCAGTTGGACCATCTGGGACAGGTAAGGAGAGAACCAGTTGAGGCTTTGCAGGTCCCAGCTACCAAGCAATCTCATCTCCTGGACAGAGTCTAGCTGCACTTTGTTGAGGATCTCCCCAAGAATGGGAAGCGGGGCAACATTCCGAACAAGCTCGAGCTTCCTGCAGCACAGGTGTGGCAGGTCCTTCGTCTGCTTGACCCTTTCGATGAGGAAGGTGAGCATTTCATTTGGGATGTCTTCCTGAAAGCACAGGTCAGTGAGCACCGTCATGCCAGCCAAGGCTGGATATTTCTCCACTGACCTACATTTGTCTTCTTTGAGGATCTGAGTCTTGGGATGGGTGGACTCTGGATCCTCTGATGACATTACAGAGGCAGTAGACTGGCGTCCAGCCCACACTTTCCAGAAGTTGGTCCCAGTGTTCATTTGTAAATCCAGCACTTTCAGTTTGCATCTCCTGTGCTTAACCTTCTGGGAAAGCAGTATAGCAAGGCCATCAAGGGCAGCCTTTAAGATGTCAGGGGGAGACTGACAATCTTCCATCAGAGCCCCCAGAGGGAGCTTGAGGAAGGGCCACACCCCAACCATGGCCTTCACTGTCTCTCTGTAATCTCCGACAACAGCTGCCACGAACAGGGGAGGGAAGAGCTCTGTGGGCAGCCACTCCAGAGAGGCAATGGCTGAGGCCTCATTCTGCAACACGCTCTGGATGGCCAGGTCCAGGAGCCTGGGTGGGTTCCTGCTGCTCATGCTGATCAATCAGCTCCAAGAGCGATCCTGACCTGTGAATGAAGAGAAAGGGTCTGCTCAGTGTTCTGGGAGAGCCAATCTGGTTGTCCTAGCCCTCCACACTCTGGACTCCACTGTCATCCCCTTAGCCCCTCAGAGAGGAGCTCGCTGACCATGCTAATCTTTCCAGTAACTCACACTGGTAGAGGCTGGTCCACGTGGGCTTAGATTTCAAACTGGATTCTTCTTCTTCTGACTCAAGTTGACCCAGAGGCTGTGGAATCCAAGATGGGCAGTCAGGAGTCTGATGGCAGACAGTGACCTCAGCAGCTGGGGAGGTGAATGAAGCAAAAATAAGTAGGAAATTTGGGGGACACTACCTCAAGTTTCAAAGACTGAGAGTGAGACGAAAGGGCCCGACATTTCAGAGCTAGGGAACACTTATCCATGGGACTGGAGGTCTCATCCTTTCAGCTCAGGGGCTCTGACAACAGATGGTTTTGCCTCTCTGGATTCATCTGCATCGCTCATTCCCTAGATCATGAATGCAGAATATTCAAACATCACAACAGAGTGAAATCATCTGGAAATAGAAATTCCACTCAAAACTTACTTTCTGAGTAAGAAGCCGGATGTCCGCATTAACTTTTTAAAAATTTCTTTTAATGGAAGACAGATGTTTCTTTCCTTTTATTAAATACGTTTATTGGGGGCTCTTACATCTCTTATCGTAAGCCACACATGCATTCATTGTGTCAAGCACATTTGCAGGGATGCTAATATCATCGGTTTCAAAACATTTTCTTTATACTTGACCCTGTTTATATACAATGAGAGGGAAACCAATCCATGTACTTATATCTATATGTTAAGAATTAAGGTTGCCGATGGACATGGGGCCTAGATTCAAGTACTACCTCAACAAAAGTCACTTGGTCCTAATTATCTGCATTCTGTGATGCTCACCTTCCCGATACCATAACGTAAGATGAAATGTGGGCATAAGCAAAGGTGGGGAAAGCTGCCTGTCTATGAAAAGATATAGCATTTAGGTGTTAAGGGCTTAAAGTTAAATAAGCAGCCATCTAGCTGAAGTGGTTTTCTTGATTTGACTGTTATTGATAACTTATTGAAAATGAAATGTTCTGACTGAAGCCCTTACCTAAAAGACATTTTGTGGGAGTTCATTATCAGCAGGCAAAAGCAAAGCTGGGGCCATGAAGCTGAAGACTTGAATCAGATGCAGGAGAATGCAAATATAACCTCAGACACATTCCACTTGAATGTCAAGAGCATCTCAACAACAGATGTGATCAAGTGAATACGATCGACAGAAAACTGGACCAGCTATAGCATGACATCAATAGTATCATGTATGAAAGAAAAATCCTTCACAAAACAGAAAAGAATGAATGACCTAGCTGGACGCAAAGGAGACTCTGAATCCTGACATTGGTAGAAGCATCGCTAAAGCCAATGGAAGAAACCATCAAGAGCTGAGCAGAACATGTAAAACAGAAGACAAATTACACTATTATAGTGAGATATGCTGCTCAAGGTGAAAATCACCAGTGACAATAGGAGGTCAAAGAGGTGGTAAGAGGAGGCCATTCCGTGCATGTAACAGATAAAGGAGAGGTGGGAAGGAGCTGAGACCCAGTTAAAGCTTTGTCTCACATAAAAGCAGGAAAAATAAAGGCAGAGCCAATTAAATACAGATTCCTTTGGGGTTTCCTCCTTTCGACAGAGAAACTAAACATAAATAGTCATTTCTGCCAAGATCTTTGTTAATAGCTTTGGAATAAAAAAGGGACTTTTTTTATCCATCACGTCATCATTGAGGAGGACAAAAGACTAAGCTTTCGCTCATTTACATGTCTTAGTTTACAGGAGACTTCCCTTAAGTCTACACTCTCATTCTGCCCCTGTGCTTCAGCATCATTTACCTGTCTTTCCCAGAGCAATCTGTTCCACCTTGCTTCCAGGACACCGTGAGATTCCGAGCTACTGATCTTCCCCGTGTCCTTTCAAGTTCAACATGAGTATTTGGTGGTCAGAAAATGAGTGTTGGTTCTCAAGAAGGCAGTGGGACTATTCCCTGCATTAGGACAGACTCGGGAGCATTCGCAGGCACTGGTTATGCAATGGGCTGCTGTGACCTGCATGGTCAGCAGTTTGAAACCACCAGCAGCTTCGCAGGAAAAACACTGGGCTTTCTTGTCCCATGAAGAGTTATCGCACCAGCAATTCTAAGGGGTTGCTGAAAGTCAGCAGTGACTCCATGGCAGTGTGCTTCAGTCTGAGAGGCTGTCAGAAAGTGCTCGACATGTAAGGTCAAACACAATGCAGACAGAGCTGAAGAACCTTCCTTAGAATTTTTTAAGCGCAAGGAACTGAAGAAGACCACAAGTGCTAGAAGCAAAACAAAACAAGACAGAACAGAACGAATCGAAAGTGCAAATTTCACAATCAAAATTCTATGGTTCCCAATTTTGAAAGATGCTGTTTTGGTTAGGAGCATTTGTGTCATTCCAGATGCACAGAAATCCTATAACCTACGAAGGAAGCACTGTTCTGTCCTGTCCTCCCAAGCCACCACTGTGAAACAAACTGCCACACAAATATTCGATGAAAAATGCAGGGGCCACAAAAACAAGATGAAGGAACACACAGAGTGGGTTTCCTAAAAGAAGGAGACAGTCAACCATGACAAGAAGTAGCGTATGAAACAGGGATTCTAGGACAAGACCCTTTCCCTCTGTCCATCCATGGATCTGGTCTCCCACGGAGAGGCCGCTGTGTTCTCCCATCTCCTTACACCAGCCCTCCAAGATCTGCGTCCCTCCCCATCAGCTCCTCGCAACCATTCAGGTAGTTTTCATGTAACTCTCATTCAACTCACAGTTGCAGACGCTGACAAGGCTCCAATTTCAGTCTTGGCCACGGTCCTTGTTGAAGTAGATCCGGTGCATGAAGAATCCAAGAAGGCAGGTCGAACGGCAGACTTCTTCGTCAAGAATGTTGAGCCTGAAAACTTCCAGAGAAGCCAGGAAAATGTTGGCAAGGTTCCGTCTCAAGTCCAGACACCTTCAGGTCAGATGAAGGGTCCAGGTGCAGAACAAAGCTCCAGAGCTTTCAGAGAGTCCTTTTAAAGGATAAGACCACACCCACCAGGAAGCTATTGCTTCCCCCTCATTGGCTGTTGACAGTAGATCTCATCATGGAAGTGATGGCATTTCGTGAGATCTCATCAGCCGGGCTGATGCCATCAGAACAGACCAACCCCGGAGAATCCAGACCCAGCCCTGTTCACACAAGCCCTCGGCCATCACCCCTTATGCACTGGGACGGAGAGGACACCGAAGATGGTGAGGGTTGTGTTGGAGGGTGAGGGGGATTAAGTGGGTGTTTACAGAAATGGCTTTACTGTCCCATTTCTCCTACATGCAATACAGTTTTGTCATTATGGATGCTCCTCTTTGTAGCGCACTTCCTGAAGCACAAACTTTCTTCTACTGTAGCTCATCCGACTTATGAACAAACTTATGAAAAGGAGCAGAAATGCCTCCTTGGCTTCCTACTGACTGTCAATCTTTCCAGGAGTCGATGGCTTCATTAAAGCACATGGACTGGCTGACAGATTTGAACCAGTGACCTGGTGGTGTGCTGACCAATGTTTGAAGGACTGACCTCTGCAGAAGGATCCCACACACTGTCTTAAATCTCAAGTGCTCTCAGGATACAAGCATCAACCTAAGAGTTTCCATGACTGTAACTCTGTGTGGGAGTAGAAAGCCCCATCTTTCTCCCATATATAAAGTGTCTTGTCTGCTTTTGCCCCATGGGATGCTTTCCACTTTCTCTCAAGGGCTGTATGAGCTTTGTTGGTAAACAATGCTGCGTGTCTTTGAGGTGGAAGACTCTCATCTTTCTCCATTGTAGAAGCTAGTGGTTTTGGAAGCCTCCAACTATTGATTAATAGACAAGCACAGCCCACTACCTAGGCACAACTCCAAAACTGACATCCTTCCATGCCCATTTCTGTTAGGTCGAGGGAACAGAGCCCAAAATTGAATGCACATTTTAAATAGTGTTGCTCCAGGAGAAGTAAATACCACAAGAGGATAGCTTTACAAAGAGACATTTATTTTATCTTAGGCAAAATATGTTAGTGTCAGAAGCTTAGACATGGATATGAAAGATTGGATGTTGATTGTCTTGTACTGGGATGGACTGGCAACTTTCAGCATCTGTGTGCATTCCATGGGGATTCCACGAGTGTTGGCATCCAGGTTCTTCTGAATCTATAAGGTTTCCCTGCAGGGACCCTGGGTTCCAAGGACATGCTCTGCTCCTGTCTGTTGGCCTCTCTTTTCATGTCTTGTTAATGAGAGATGTGAAGCCAGCAAGGAATGACTGGGCTAAGGGCATAAAGGTCAGATGCTTCCTGTAATCTTCAACCCCAATCACCACATTGTTAGAGCAAAGATAGCCTAATCCTCTTGAACCTAACTCCAAATAATATCATTTGCATAGTGAACATGAGGGTTTTCCAAGTGGTACAGTAAACCAGAAGCATAAGTGAGGATTAGTAAGGAAGGCAACCACATTAGCTTGCCACATGCATGATGATTTCATCCTAACTTCCCTTACTGGGAGAAAATCTTAAAGTGAGGAATCTGTAGGCCTGCAGGGTCGTCTTGAGATCCTCCATTGCCTCTAAAAGAGTATCCTAAGAGAGAACTTTCCGTGTCCTCATAGCAATCCTGAGGCAAAAGGAGCCCCAGAAGGGAGAACTTACACAGAGCTTGTGTGCTGAAGCAGGTCCTGCAGGACAGCCATGGAGACTGGGTTTCCACCCAACTCTAAGGTGGTGAGCGCGGAGTACTGGCACAGAGCAGGCTGCAAGGCAGTGAGCTCAGAGTCATCGATTTCACAGTCAGCTAAATTCAGGTGGTTCACGGTGGCTGAGACCCTCTCTAGCAGACTTGGGAGGAATTCATGTCTTAAGGAATCCCTGAACATACCACTCATATGCGGGGACCTTAGTTGGCTGGTTCGGGGACAAAAGCACAGGCTGTCAGGCCAGAGTCCAACGCAATCTAGTGCTTTTAAAGAGAGAAACTGTGAATGTGTAGGCCAACAACTGAGCAGCTGATAGACGTGCTCATTGAGGAAGAAGACTGCTTCCAGAACGAGGTGCTGGAGTAATGCAGACTGAGGACATGAGAGGCCAGTTTTGCAAGACACTTCTCCACTTTGTCCATGGTACATGACACCAGGGGATCTGGACTTATGTGGGACTTACGTGGGAAACATGGAGTGTGCTCTGGTGACTCATCTGGGACAGGTAAGCAGTAAACCAGTTGCGCCTCTGCAGGTTCCATCTGCAGTGGATTCCCACCTCCTGCACAGAATCCATCTGTACCCCATTTAAGATCTCCTCAATAATCAGAAGCTGTGACAGATCTCCTTCAAACGCTAACTCCTGACAGCAGAGGGTAGGCAGGGTCTTTCCACAGTTGACTCTTGTAATGATAATAGTGAGCAATTCATCTGGTACTGATTCAAGAAGGCAAAATGCTTGTGAGCAAATACATAGAGGCCAAACACTGAGGCTTCTCTCTTGCTACGGGATCCTTCCCTTTGGAAGTCACAGTCCTGGGTTGGGTTGTCACTGGACGCAATGGATTGGGTTTCAGACCACACTCTCCAAAACTTGGTGTCAGTGTTCAGGCATATATCCACAACTCAGAGTTCACATCCCCTGCGTGGAATCATCTGGGAAGCAGGATATCAAAATATCCTGTTGAGAATGCCAAGACTTCATGAGAGCCCCTACGGGAACAGGATAAAAAGCCAAGACACTACCGTGGCCTTCGCTGCGTGTCTGTGTCCACCGACCACAGCTGCATGACAGTGGTGGGAAGAGTTCGTGAGTAGCGACTCCAGGACGGCCATGGCTGAGGCCTCATCCTGCCACACACTCTGGATGCCCAGGTCCAGGAGCCTGGGTGGGTTCCTGCTGCTTCTGCTGATCAATCTGCTCCAAGAGCAATCCTGACTTGTGAATGGTACGAGACGTCTGCTCAAACTTCTGGGAGAGCTACACTGGTTGTCCTTGCCCTCCAAAACTGGATCATGGCACCCAGAGCTCCTCAGAAAGGAGCTTTCTGGCTTTGTTACTCCTCTTATCAACTCACAGTGGGAGAGGCTCTCAAGATCCGTGTGAGGCTTACTTTTCAGTCTAGCTACTTCCTCTGCGTACGTTGGCCCTAAGGTTTTCGAACCCAATATGGACAGGCCGATGATGGACCTCAGCAGCTGGTGAGGTGGATAAATCAAAGATCAGTAGGAAATATGGTCATTGCATATTGAATCAAACCATCCCAAGGCTAACTAACTCTACAGGAAAGGCAAACTCAAGAGGCATAATGGTGCGTTCATCAAACTGAACTTGGAGATCTGTATTGAACTACAACACTCTGGGTGATGGGGTATCTATGGGAGTACAAGAAAGTCTTGTCAATACAATGATGAGTAAAATTTTCTCACGAATCACTAATGAAGACGCTGAAGTAGTTTTCCAATCACTTCAGTATGAAATTGACCCAACATGTAGTCAAGCCACATAGATAATTATTGGTAATTGGAGTGAGAAATTAGGAAACAATGAGGTAGGGAAAACAGTTGGAAAATATGGTCTTGGTGATAGAAGGATTCGTGAAATCACAAGGTAAATTTTGCAAGTATAGTTTAGACAAACATTGGTCACATTAAGGCAATCTTGTTGACTGATGAATAACCTGACTCCTTCCCCCCTTTCATGTCAGAGAGTCCCAGTAGTCATTTATTTTAAAATATGCTCCTATGTAATCAAAATTAAAACATTTTAATTAATATCATTGTTCCCTTTAATGTTTTAGCCATGATGGTACTATTTTTATTTTATTGACCAGGATGTTGTTATCAAAGCTATACCCTGCAACATTCACTAACTCTAAAGAATAACAGTATTAATTTTCCTGGTTGATTTGCAGAAGCTGGTGCCTTGCGTACTCTTGCTGGGTGGTCTGCAGACCAGCGGCACCATGTAAGGCCATAGCCAGCCCACCAGGGGGATGCTGCCCGGGATGTAGTGGATCTTCTTGTGGTAGAAGAGGAGCCCGTCCACCTCAAAAGGGAAGCGTGTGGCCAGCACCTCACACAGCCTCTTGGGGTGCACTGGAAGTTCTGGGCCCCACAAACTAAAAAGGATTGAGCTTTGTTTGCTCTCCCAGGTGGCCTTCCTCGGCTAACTTCACATGCATCCAGTAGAACCAGAAATCAGTGGGGCAGTCATAAACGCGATGTCCCCGCTAACACAACAGGTCCAGAACGTAGTAAGTCTGCTGCACCTCGCTGTGAATGCAGTGCACAATGGTGTCCATGAGCTCTGCCTGCTGCCTCCGGGCAGGAGGGAAGGAAACCTGTCCACACAGTAAACGCTCTTGGTGTAGGTGCTGGTGCAACCCCTGGAGGCCATGATGAGCGCTCTTTTTCCAATGGGGCACAAGACCACAATCCACTCCTGCCCCAAGTCCGTGGGGACATCAATCAGCCACTCAGAGAGCATCAACTGATTGGCAAAGTGCTAGGGGAGTTTCTCGTCAATGTCAACATCCATGTCTTCGTCATCTTTCCTGTGTTCCTCCTCCTCACTCTGCACTCCAGTCCAGTCATCTTCAGCCAGCCTTCTGGCCTGGTTCACAGAGGCGAGTCGCTTGTATTTCTGCAGTTCAAATAACGACGGTGCAGCTCATCCTGCTCCAAGGAACTGCACTTGGGCTTGTACTGGGACAGGAGCGGGTGTGAGGCTGCACATCCGTTCAAATCTCGGGACACAGAGAATCTGCTAGCCAGGGCTGGACTCAGCTCTTCCATCATTCCATCAAACTTTTTGAACAAAATAAATGGCAGCTATGCACGACTGACTTCTGCCTGTGCAATCCACGGAAATCAAGTCCACTACAGAAGTTGGACAAGTGTTTCACTACAAAAGAGACCCTAACACCAAGATAAGTTAAGGACAAAGTGCCTTCGTTTATGAAGGACACAAAGATGCAGACACATTAGGGTCGCCATTCCCATGAAGTCTTCATACCATCAGACTAATCAAACACGGGATTTTACTTCACTAAGTCCTGGAATACAGGGAGCTGTACAAATTCATGAGTAATTGTAAGACCGCTAATCACAATAAGAGGGGGATTATGGAAGCCATAGGAGGACCAAGATTGGGACACATAGTTTATGTTCTAAAGACTTTGGCACTTTCAAATGAAGCAATTGAGCAAGATGCTAGGGTAGGACTCCTGATTATGCAACCTACAGTCCTGTCCATCAAGGACATGCCCAGGGAGCCCTAAAACACTGCTTCTCCCTGGACCATCATTAGAAGCATGCAAGTAATGCAATTTCCAATGCACCCTACCAGAGGGCAAGATGAACAACTTCATTGTTACATGATCTCAAGGCATTTCCAGAAGTGGTTTTTGATTTGGGGTTTTTGTTTTGTTTTTGACATTGGAAAGTTATGTGTAACATCCAAAAACTTAGTGCTGAGACATAAGCCCTAACTTAAGAGATTTTGGAGGAGGTCATTATGTGCAGTCAAAAATGAAGCTGGGGCCATGAAGATGAAGAAATGAATCAACTACGTGAGAGCACAAATATAACCTGAGATCCATCCCACATGAATGGCAAGGCCATCTCAAGAACAGATAGGATTGAGTGAACACTAACAGCAGGAAACTGGACCAGCTGTGTGATGACATCAATAACATCATGTATGAAGAAAGCAAAGTCCTCCACAAGACACAAAAGGTAGAATGACAAAAGTGGACATCTAAGAGACTCTGAATCGTGCCATTGGTAGAAATGTAACTAAAGCAAATGGAAGAAATGATAAAAGAATGCTGAACAGAACATTTCAAAGAGCAACTTCAGGAGAAAAATTAAAATATTAACATGAAACATGATGCCCAAGGGGGAATCCTTCAAGTTATAGTGGTGAGAACATCGAGAATGTCATTCGGTAGATGTGGCACAGAAAAGAGAAGTGGGAATAGGCTCACACCCCAGGAAAGCTAGGCCTGACTTTATCCAAAGAAACATAGTCAGACAGGCATTTTCTGCACAGCTTTCAGTTAATAGCTTTGTAATCAAGAGGGTCTTATTCATCCACCAGGTGAGAATTGACCACAGAAGACTAAGCTATCTCTGGTTTACATGTCTAGGACATGTTTGTCTACCCTCCTTAAATTTTCTGTTTTAAGGGTTTGTGGTGGGGGTGTGAGAGGGTTGAATAGTAAGGGTTCAACTTACTCTTCAGACACGAGAGTCTCAGCAGCAGTGCTGTGGGTCCACAAAAATGACGGCCACTAAAACGCCTTGATAATTTAGAAGAGTTGTTATTCAGTTGTCACCCGACATTGAGAATCTAAAAGAAATTCCAGGATTGAAGTCTTGAGTGGATATTTAAGTCCATCATTAAAAGCAAACACTCACTTAGAATCTGTCTATAATTATTAAGCAAGCACAAGGTTTGCACTAAAGTGCATGCTCTCAAACAAAGAGTAAAAGGAGCTTCTTGCCACTGTCCATGCAGATGAATGGAAACCACACAGGACAGAGTAAACCACCCCTGTGGGATTCCACGACTGTAATTCTGAATGGGAGAAGAAAGCCCCATCTTTCTCCCCTATTTAAAATACAGGTATCACTGAATTGGCCATTCCATTTCACCTCAGTGGACGGGATCACCTACTTGGGGACCACTATTATATGTCTTTATGGGAGCAGGCTCTCATCACTCTGAACTGGAAACAGCGGTGGTTCTGAAACCTCCAACAGTTGATTAATAGATGAATAACTCCACACTGGAGCCCATCCCCCAAACTGACACCCTTCTTTACCTGCCACACTACAGAGAATCATGATCTCAGCAAGATGATACATTTAAAAAGAGGACCTGATGCAAAGGGCTTAAGTGGAGAGCAAATGCTTTGAGAATGATTGGGGCAGGGAATGTGCGGATGTGCTTTATACAATTTATGTGTATATATATGTATGGATTGTGATAAGAGTTGTATGAGCAGCTGATAAAATGTATTGTAAAAAGATGATACATTTAATGAACCATTGCACAAAAGCAAGCTATTAAGATGCATCAAGTCCCTGAATAGGTACTGAGGTGTGAAGGAGATAGAGGGTAAGCACAACCCCCTGATCTGTTTACCCTGATTAGACTGGGTAGAGCAAATATATTTATATGTTCATAATGCAATATTGAATGCACTCAAATCACATAGGCCTCAAAGAAAGACAAGTTTGGAATGCCACACCTCAACCTCTAGGACCTTCCCCACTTAGCACCTCAGAACTATTTAGAGAATTTTCCTGTGACTCCCTATTTCAAATCACCATTGGAAAGGTTAACAAGGCTCAGATTTTAATCTTGACTCTTATCTTTGATCAAGTATTTCCAGTGGGTGATGAATCCAAGATGGCAGGTCAAAGGACAAACTTTTCCCAAGGGTGTTGAGACCAACAATTTCCATAGATACAGAGATAATGTCAGGATTAGGTCTCAAGTCTCCAAACATTCAGGACAGAGGAAGGGTCCAGGCCCAGAACAAAGGAGAGAGCTTTCAGAGTCATTTTAACTCATAAAACCACACCCACAAGATAGCTAGCTTTCCCATCATTGGCTGTTCACAGTAGGTCTCAGCAGGGAAGTGATGGTATTTTTGGTCGTTTTATCCACCAGGCTGATGCCATCCTAACAGAACACACCCTTTGCGTCCAGACCCAGCCCTGTTGAGATAAACTGTCAGCCATCAAACCTCACCCCCTGTGATTGATAGTACATAGAACATTTTGAGGAGATGTGTCAGCAGATGAGAGTGGATTAAGCAATTGGTTACAGAAATGGCTCTAGTCCACAGATTGTCACATATGCAAAATAATACCCTTATTGATATTCATTTGTGTAACTCATTTCCCATAGCACAAACACACTTGTACTGTGTCTCTTCCAACATAGAGCCAACTTATGGGAAAGAGTAAAAGTGCCTCCTTGGCTGCCTACAGACTGTTGATCTCTCCAGGGGTAGATGACCTCATCAAGCCCCACAGATTGCCGGGTAGGTTGGAATGAGTACCCTGGTGGCAATCATCCCAATGCTTTACCAAGCATGCCACATCAATTGCATTTATCTGGAGCACTGCAGGGATGATTGGATCACATTGGGCATGTTTAAAGCATGGACCTCTTGAGAAGAGCACAGTATATTCTCTTCTCAACGGCTCTTATGTAAGAAGCATTACCAATTAGGGTTTATAAAACAAGGAAACATCATTTTCTTACTGTTTAGGTAGGTGGAATCCAACTTCAGGACCTCACCTGGAAGATAAGGTTCTCTCCCCGTGGGTTCTGAGGTACCTTCCTTATATCCTTGCAACATCTGTGGGATGCTAGATCCTGGCCAGACTTTCTCTCCCATCTGCATCAGGAAGTGCTTCAAGTCTGGCTGCCTTCCAGCTAGTTGGGTTGCATCATTTGCATTTGGTAGGATGTGTGCTTGTTCTTCCAATCCTAAACTTCCACTCCAAACAGAGATGCTTACATACTTTCCACACTGATGAAATTCGTGACCTCAGCAAGTTGACACAGATCTTGTACCCTTGCACATAGGCAAGTTATAAAGACGTATCAAGGACCCTCAATGGGTATGGAGGTGTGAAAGATAGAGGGCAGTGGTTCTCAACCGTCCTAATGCGCGACCCTTTAATAGAGTTCCTCATGTTGAGGTGACCTGCCCAACCATAAGATTATTTCCCTTGCTACTTCATAACTGTCATTTTGCTATTGATATGAATTGGACGACCTCTAAAAAAGGATCCTTTGAGACCCCAAAGGGGTCAAGACACACAGGTTGAGAACCTATGTATTATAGAAGGTAAGCAATACACTCTAATTTTTGTATTGTTTCTATTGAGCAGAGCAAGTAAATACATAGGTGAATAATACAACATAGAACACATTCACTTCACCCAAAATGGAAACATGACCGTGTTGTGTTTCACAGGCCCATTATACAAGAACTAATTGCAATACATGTAAGGTTTTCACAAACATAAATCCATTCTTTACTAATATCCCTTGTAGAAGGCTAAACGTAGGGGACTCCCTGTAGGAAATGACTGTATCTCTTTGTCATCATTGTACATTTGGAGTCCTGGCTCTCCACCTCCTATGTGTTTAGCCCAAGATGTTTCCAGACAGTCTGAGACTTCTCACATGAACCACCTGGTCCAAACAGGAGGCAAATCAGTGCAGGCTGAGCAGTTCCAGCTGCAAAACACTGCCACACTGTGGACACAGTCTTGTTGCACGCGTTTGAAGATATCCTCAAAAAGAGCAAGTTAAGGACAAGCGTCAATAGACCCTGGCTGCCTCCGAGGCAGAAACTGTGCATGATAACAAAGTATGGATAGCCATGAGAAGGGGCATTCCCAATACTTCTCCTTTCTTCTGCTATTCAGTTAAACACTTATCAATAGTACTATCCCGGCTTTACTCTGGTTGCTCTATGCTTCATATGCTTTTGGGCAGCCTCTGGTTTTAAGTAGTTCCAGGTCTGGGTGTATGAGGTCAGAGGAAGCATGAGGTAGCATTTGATAGCTTTTGTTTTCTGACCCACCAGCTTCTCTCATTCTGTTAACTTTAGAATTAGTCCATTGACCTTGGGTGAGGTTATTCATATGTATATTCCAGAAATAATGACTCATGTTTGCACGTGTTGTGTGAGAGTGTGTAACTGTATTGTGTTACGCACCTTTGTTCTTCATGTATAACATTTTTGCGTGGGGTGTGGCTCTCCATGTGTGTGTTGGTGCTTGTTAGGAAATTCTGACTTCATACTTGTGTGTGGTTGTCACTGATATTTTTCTCACAGTATATCATGTTGTGCTTTTTGTGGCGGTGGTGTTGTATTTTGATTTCATTTCTTCTTGATTGTGAATTTTATTTCTCCCTCTTATTAGATCAATATGTGTTCCAGGAAACAGAATGATAATCTCTTTACAGAGAAAAGTACCAATCACATATGAGGGGAAATACAAGAATTCCCAGACTAGAAGTGCAGTTCTTTGCCCCATGGCTTTGCTGGGTTGGAATGGGCTTGATGGCCAAGAGTGAGGTTGGGGACAGTGACCCATCTTTGTGTTGAGAGATCAGGCTTCGTCCATCACAATTAGCCTTTGTAATAATCACTTACAACAGAATCCTGTCCGTAGTTCCCTCTACCTTTCCTTTCTCAGAACAGTCGTGATCCTCAGCAGTTTCTCATTAAAAACCCATGGTTTGCTGAGAGATCTCAATTAATTCACTGCAGCACATAGGATTTTAAGGGATTAAGGGTTTTGACGAGGATATTTAATCATTTAACAGTGATAGAAGCAACACCAACCAGAAGTAATTGTCTTATGATGGTGTGTGAAGCCCAAATTCAGGGCATCTACCTGAGAGAATGCTCTGTCTTCTTTTGGGTGTAGGACCGGTTCCCTGTATACTGATAGCATATGAGAGTGTGAACTGACTGTGAAATCTGACGGTATTTTAGCATCTGGCTTTACCTGGGTCTAGGTAGATCACTGGGAAGGTATTGCCAATCCAGAGTCACACCCTGATTCACACCCTTTCCTGGCTGCAGACAGCTATGTATTCTATCAGCAGGGTGTTCTGTCCTTGAATCCCATGAGAGATGAAAGTTCTGTTTAGCCACACCTCAGAGAAACTCGATTCCTTTCTATTTCCTTGGGGTTGTGAAGGGATGAGTGCTTGGATATGCCAGACACAGCTGCCCCATGTAGCTCCTGACCTCCCATCTCCTTTCTTTCTGCAGGGAGATCAGGCTTCTCTCTGCTCACTTCTCTAAAATATCTTGGGAGATGAAAGGATCAGGATCGACACCTCAAGAAACTCCCCCGACATCCACGTGACATAAATTGAGGAGGGACTAAGGAGTACTATCCCACCCTGATCCTTCTACTAAGGAATGTCTTCACACAGGATTCCATTATAACAGATCCTTTCATGGAAGCCACATTATTTCACAAAACAATAACACAAACCAAACTCAGGTGCAAAGGCAATGAGGACAGAAAGATATAGTGAACTACAAGTCTCCCCGTGTCTCTATACCCTGTTTATGTTGAGTAGAGCAACTGAGTGCACTAGGATGAACACATCCTGGAATGCATGCAGCTCCTGCAAAACAGAAAGACTGGTATTCAAAATGTGATCTTCTGGTTTGCATCCCAAAAGATAAACTATTGATACAGTGCAGGATCCCATGATGTGCACCACCCCTCCATGGTTTCTGAGGGCGTAATTAGTGCCTGGAGCATGGAACATGTACTTCTCTGTGGAGCACCTGGTGGGAGTACCCTGTAGATCCGTTCCAGGATCCCACGTTGTCTCAGAAAAAATAAAATACACCAAACTCAGCGAGATTGCATCTGTTCCACCTCCTTGCCAGCCTGCAGGACACATCAAGATGGATCCCTAGTTGCCTCCCGGCTGAACTTGACCGGTTCTCAATCGATGAGTCGCGACCCCTTTAGTGGTTGAACGATCCTTTCACAGGGGTTCCCTAAGACTATTGGAAAACACATATTTCTGAAGGTCTTAGCAACAGAGACACCGCTCCTCTATTCGTCCCCTGGGTTGTCTGTCCACATGCACATACGCCCACATACTAGTGCCAGGTGTGAAGACAGTTACCCATGCTACACCATGCTTCAAGACCAAATGTCATCTATTTGTAATTAGAAGTAATTATTTCACATAGCATGATTACGTATTGTTTTGTGATTAATGGCTATCCTTTAATTATGTTCCATTTGTGAAATGAAATTTCTATGTGTCTGATGTTTACATTATGATTCATACACTAACAAAATTACCATTATGATGTAGTAAGAAACATTATTTTATGGTTGGGCGTCATCCCAGTAGAAGGAACTGTTTATATGATCGCGATATTTGGAAGGTTGAGAACCAATGCTATGCATCATAGGCTCCCGGGCTTATTGTTATCACTCCATGACCCCTTCCCAGGAACACAGAAAGAATATGCACACTCTTGCTGACAACTGAAAACTTATTTCCCGTAGCTTATGATGCAGGTTAAGGTATCACAAAATCTTTCTCCCATTATACAAAGAATAATTGCAAACTATGTAAGGATTCAACAAACATAAATTCATTCTTCCCTACTATCCCTTGGTAGAAAGATAAACTTAGGGGACTGCCTGCAGGTCAGTGGTTCTCAACCTTCTTGATGCCATGACCCTTTAACAGAGTTCCTCGTGTTGTGGTGACACCAACCATCAAATTATTTTCATTGTTACTAACTTAATGTAATCCGCTACTGTTCTGCATCATAATGTGAATATCTGATAGTCGGGATGTATTTTCATTGTTACAAATTGAACACAATGAAGCAGAGTGATTAATCACAAACAATATGTAATTATGTACTGTGAAATATTTACGTGTTTTCCGATGGTCTGAGGCCACCCCTGTGAAAGGATTGTTTGACCCCCACAGGGGTCGCGCCCCACAGGTTGAGAACCACTTGTGTAGGGGATGACTGTATCTGTCTGTTGGCATTGGGGCAAAGTCTTTGTCATGATTCCACATTTGGCGTCCTGACATTCCGCCTCCTGTTCCCTCAGAATATGTGTTGAGTCCAAAATATTTACAGAGAGTCTGAGACTTCTCACATGAACAATCCGGTCCAAATAAGAAGCAAACGAGTTCAGGCTGAACTGTTGCAGCTGGACAACACCACCACACCGTGCACACAGTCTTGTTGCACCAGTTTGAAGAAATCCTCAAAAAGAGCAAGTTAAGGCCAAGCGTCAATAGACTCTGGCTGCCTCCAAACACAGAGACTGTGTGCATCGTGACCAATGAAGGATAGCGATGAGAAGAAGGGGCATTCCAAAACACTTCGTCATTGCACAGTTACGTTGGAGAAAAAAGTTTGGGAACACAACAAGGAAATAGTGGATGATTTCTAATCGTCACAGGTGTGCCAAAAGGACAAGCATATGTGTCTTGAAAGAAATGTGACCCGATTGCTGCTTACAGGCCTAGATGATGGGGCTCCAATTGACATACATTGGACCTGTTTTGGGGAGAGATCAGTCCCTGGAGAAGGACAGAGAGACTAAAGAAGTCCCTTGACGTGATGGAATGAAGGGGTGACTGCATCATTGGCCTCAAACTTACAAACAGTCATGAGGATGGAAACGGAGTGTGCAGGCTTTCCTTCTGTCACTCATAGGGTCCCAGTGCATCGGAGGTGACTCAATGACACAGAACAACAGCAACGTGGCAATCACTGATTTAACACTGTTCTCTGTGAGATAACGGGGCTGTGCACATCCCTCCACGGTGATCAGAGGGCAGGCATGGGAGCTTTAACCCACCTGTGATCAGCGCAAATGGGCTGTGTGATTCCGCTGTCAGCTCTAGTCTACAACAAAGCAGGTGTGCACAACTGAAACTGCGATGCGATTCTATAATTTAGCACAGGGCTATATTATTTACAACTACTGGATTGAACGGAAGGTGTGGAACGTCAATGGGCACTGACTTAGATGATTGCTTGTTGGGACCTAAAACTTTAAGACCCCTGACATTGTTCTTTTGAGACCCAGGCACCCATGAGTTCCCTCCTTATACTTTGCTATTGCACTTATATCTTCAGAGATCTCTTCTCTGGAGGGTGTGGAGCATCAAGCAGGAAGTTGTCCTGAGAGCTGATTGTTCTTCCACTGGGGTGAGAATGAAGTGCAAACTCACTCACCATTCATGTATCTAAAATTTATATATGTCTCTGATTCACCTTAGAAAAATCATTGTCACTTTATGTCAGGGAACGTTATCAATCACCCTGCTGGCCATCACTTCCATTACCCTAAAGACATTGCTGTCTTAGAGAGACTATTTTCGGCATCGTAGAAATGTCCCTTTGAGTCTCCAAGGAATCTACAGCCTAGCTATATTTGATTGTATATATATGGTAATGCATACATATAGATAGAGAGTTAGATAGATAGATAGATAATTTTATTGGGAGAACTCTTATGCCTCTTATAAGAATCCATACATCAATTGTATCAAGCACTTTTGTACATGTGTCGCCGCCACCGTTTTCAAAACATTGTATCGGACTTGAGCGCCTGCTATCAGCTCCTCTTTTTTCCCAACTTTCCCCCAATCTCCAACCCTCGTGGGTCCATGATAAATTTAAAATTATTATTATTTTCACATCTTACACTGTCTGCTCTCTCCCTTCACCCATTTTTCAGTTGTTCACCTCCCACAGGGGTGGGGTGGGTTATACATCCATCCTTGTGATCGGCTGCCACTCTCCTTCACTTCTGCCCACACCTCACCCCTACCCTAATGGTATCGCTAGTCCCATGATTGTTCCTGAAGTTTTATCTGTCCAGGGTTCATTGTGCTGGAGCTCTCATCTGTCCCAGTGCCTTCCTGAAAATAGTCAATCCCATATTTCCATGTGGGAGAAAATTGTGGTTTTGAACTGTCAACTTTCTGGATAACAGCCCAACACATAAGTTGTTACACCATTAGGGCTCTAAAATATATACAATTAAATCACTACCAAACTACAGAAAATCCTATCCCATCCAAGCAGACACAGAGGAAGCCCCACCACAAGTAGTTGAGATAAGGACAAAAGACAAGAGAGACAGCTGCTGCAGGAACCGTGAGTGCAGAAAGATACAGGGGTGATGAGCTCCGACGTCCTTATACCCTGTTGATGTTGAGTACAGCAACCAAGTGCACTCTGACGAATGCACCCTGTATGCACTCAGCCCATGCAACATAGGAAGACATATGTTCAAGCTCTGAACTCCTGGTTTGTATATCGATACAAACACTGGCAACAGCCCACCCTGTCCATCATAGGCAGTCATCCATCTCTGATATCTGAGGTCATCAATGTTGTTTGAAGCAGATAAATTCGTCATTCTCTGTGGAGCAACTAGTGGGATAATTCTATAGATCTTGTGCTTATCTGCCTAGTACTTTCTTCAAAGCCCCACCTGGGATAAGGTGCTATGCAACGATGCAATGGGGTTCCCCAAATGACATCAGGGAATAACTGAAGTATCCCCTAGGAGCATGACTGAAACAAGGCATCCTGGTACTTGGGAAGTTTGCCAAAGCCCAGCTTTGAACGGGGTAATATTGGAGGAGATAAAGAGGGAGACCAGTACCACCAAATGTGGATGCCCATTTCTGCTCAGTGTGCAACCTCAAACCATGTCATGAATAATTAATGTTCAGTAAGCCTGAAAGAGAAATCAATGCCACAATGAATGGCTTTACGGAGAGATGTTTATTTGAACGCATTGTACAGAAATTTACGCGTGTCTTTGAACAACGGGTTTCAGTTGGTTGGAAGGAAAGGGGCTGGTCTCTTCTCGACAAGGGAGGTTCCTGAATTTCTTGGAGAGTTTTCTAGGTCGTGGAATCCAGGTTGCACTGAATCGAGAAGGAGGCCAAGGCCAGACCTTCAATTCCAAAAACATGGTGCCGTCCTGTCATCCTTTATTGAGGGGGGTCAGCATCCAGTCTGCTGGAATCTTTCTTTCAATGCCTTCTACAAGGCAGGTGTGAAGCAAGTGAGGGTGGACTTGGGTGAGGGTGATATCTGATGCATCCTGAAATCTTCACATCTGAAGGCGACTTTATCACAGAGAAGATTCGTGATCCTCGTGAACCTCAAGAACAAATCACTTAGGCATAGGGAACATGAACGCTTTACATATGGGGTAAGGCACCCACAGCTGGACGTTTTGGACTGACAAGATAGCATGAAGGAGATGATGGAATCAGCTGTCCATTTGGATGAGGATGGCATGCAATGATCTGTTAGTACCTCTGTGGTTACAGAATTCTACAGAATTGACCCCGTTGGGCATCAGGATCACCATCAAATCATCCATGACAGGGAGGAGAGCTTCGAAGTCCAGCTTTCCTTGGGGGCCCACGTAGCAATGCAGTGGGACAGGGAGCTCCAAGAACTTGCACAAAGGGGGTGTGTGCTGCAGCAGCTCCTGCAGAACATCCCAGGACACGGGGTTTCCACATAACATCAAGGTGACCAGCTGGGAGCAGCGGCCCAGTGCATTCTGCAAGGCCCTGAGGTCAGGGTCTTGGATCCCACAGCCAGCTAAGTTCAGGTGCATAAGGGTGGTGGAGACAATCTCTAGCAGACCCGGAAGGAATGCATAACTTGAGCTAGGCCTGAATACACCACACAATACCAGGGTCCTTAGGCGGCTGGTACAGGGGCATAAAGACAGGTAAGTCAAGTCCTCGTCCAAAAGCACACAATCAGTCAGGCTGAGGGTCAGCAAGGGAGATGGCAAGCGTGTGAGCAGCCTGATGAGGCAGCCCCTGGGCAGGCAGGCAGAGTCCAGGAAGAGGTGCTGGAGCTGATGCAGATTGAGGAGCTGAGAGGTGAATTGGGCAAGGAGTTGCTCCATGTTGCAGTCTTTGCCGAAGTCCTTGCAACCCAAGATGACTCCAGAGAGAAAGAGGGTCTGCAGGTGACACATCCGCGCCAAGTAAGGAGCAAACCAGTTGAGGCTGTGCAGGTCCCATTTGCCATGAATTTCCACCTCCTGGACAGAGTCCAGCTGCACCATCATCAGGATGTCCCCAAGAATGTGAAGTTGTGGGAGAGGTCCAAGAAACGCCACCTTCCTGCAGCACAGCGTTGGCAGCGCCTTCTTCTGCTTGACCCTTTCAATCAGGAAGGTGAGCAGTACCTCTGAGGTAGCTTCCTCAAACCACAGGTCTGTGAGCACCTCCACGGAGGTCAGGGGCTGGTGCTTCCCTCCTGATCTGGAATGGGGTCCTTTTTCCATCTGAATTCTGCGGGGTGTGTCCTCAGGCTCTTCTGATGACATCACAGAGTCAGTAGATGGGGCTCCAGCCCAGACATTCCAGAAGTTGGTGCCAGTGTGCAGCTGTAAATCCAACACCTTCAGTTTGCATCTCCTGTGCTGAGCATTCTGGGCAAGCAGGATGTCAAGGCCATCGAGTGCAGCCTTTAAGATGAGCTCTCGAAACACACAATCCTCCAACAGAGCCCCAAGTGGGAGCTTTGTGAAGGGCCAGTAGTGCACCATGGCCTTCACCACCTCACTGTGTCCCTTGGCAACGGCTGCCATGAACAAGGGAGGGAAGAACTGTGTGGGCAGCCACTCAAGAGCGGCAATGGCTGAGGCCTCATTCTGCAACACGCCCTGGATGGCCATGTCCTGGAGCCTGGGTGGGTTCCTGCTGCTCATGATGATCAGTCTGCTCCAAGAGGAATCCTCACCTGTGGATAGGAAAACAGGTCTGCTCAGATCTCAAGGAGAGCCACTCTGGGGACCCCGCCATCCGACAACCTTATCCTTCTCCCATGTTCGCCTCAGAACCATTTACAAGTAGAGGGCTTTCATGTTAATGATACATATTTCAACGCACAGTGTCCGGGACTGAGAAGGCTCAGATTTCATTCCTGACTCTTACCCTTGAGAGACAGTGGCTGACAAATCCAAGCTGGGCAACTCAGATGACAGGCTTCTTCTTCAAAGGACGTTGAGACTGACAACTCCCAGAGAAGCAGGAGGGATGGCAAGATTCTGTCACAAGTTCCCAAACCTTCAGGTCAGAAGACTGGGCTAGGAGAGAACAAAGATCATTAGCTTTCAGAGTGTCCTTTTAAATCATACGACCACCCCCACAAAGACACTATCTTCACCCTCATGGGTTGATCGTAGTAGGGCTCAGCATGGAATTTTGGCTTTTTGAAATCTGCTCAACAAGGTTGATGCCATCAGAACTGACCAACCCCTGAGAATCCAGCCCCAACCCTGTTGACACAAGCCCTCAGCCATCTCTGTGCACACTGTGCGTGAGAGAACATGGAAAACTTTGAAGAGTGTGTTAGTAGATTATGTGGATTTAGCAATTGTTTCCAGAAAAGGCTGCATCACCAAAATTCTCATATGTGCAGTATAGTTTTTCCTTTGCATTTTCATGTGGGTAGCTCATTTCCCAAAGCAAAACCTTAAACCCACTGACTCTCTTCTGACTTTGAGAAACCTTATGGAAGCGAAATGCCTCTTTGGGTTCCTACGGATTGTCAATCATTCCAAGAGAGCCTGGGCTCATCTGTCATCACAGATCAGAATTGAACTGCTGACCTCACGGGGGGGAAACCCAAAGCCTAAAAAATATGCCACCGAGATTGCATCCCTCTCAAACACAGTAGGGATTCGTGGACCCCACTGGGTGTCTATGCAGCATTGCTCTCTGGAGAAGAGTCCAGCACGTTCTCTCAGATTTCAAGGGAGATTATGAGAGAAGCGTCACCAACTGGGGGTCTTAAAACCCCCAAGATGTGCTGTCTTATTGTTCATTTGTATACAATCCAAATCCAGGACCTCAGCTCATGGATAGGTTTCTCTCCCTGTGTGTTCTGGCCCAGTTCCTTGTCTTCTTGCAAAATGTCTAGGCTTGACTTGCCTAGGGATCACTGCGTCTCTGAACATCAGCCTTAATGAGCTCAGGAGCTTCACCAAGCAGGGGCTGCAGGTCTACAGAGGCACCCAGATCCAAGTCACCTGTCTTGCTGCAGACAGATCCTGCTTCTCTCTGCCAACTTTTCTCCAATCCCTAACTGGGTCAAAGGTTCTGCATTCACACCTCAGGAACCTCTGCTTATATCAATCTGGTAAAGATTAAGAAAGGATTAAGGATTGCTATCCTACACAGAATCTTTTGACCCTGGACCAGCTTCCTACAGGATCCCATCATAGCAGATCCAATCAAAGATACCACAGTTTAATGTAATAAAGGAAATAAACTGAATCCAGTGTCATTTCATGCTATACCCCCTCATGGCTATACTGTAGAACATGTTACAACTGCTCTCTAGTCCACTCAAGGTTACATATCACAAGCTTGTACACTTATTAGCCCTCCTGTGAGCCGTCTTCTTAGGAAAACAGAAAAGTTACTCATACACTTTCTGGTCATTGAAACCTTTTGTGGGAAAGCTGAAATAAAGTATCAAGACTTACTGTCACTGTCCCTGTCCATGAATGGTAGCCACATAGAACAGAGTAAACTGCCCCTACGTGTTTCCAATGCTATAATTCTTAATTGGAACAGAAAGCCCCATATATAAAGTACAGGCATCTCTTTTGCAATGAATGGGCATTCCCATTTAACCTCAGTGGGCAGAATGACCTACTTTGGTTAACGCTGCTGTGTGTCTTTATGGGAGCAGACTGCCACCGGTGTGAACTGCAGAGTCTGGTGGTTTTGAAGTCTCCAACCCTTGATTGATGGAGGAATAAGCCCACACTGGAGCCCAGCTCCCAAACTGACATCCTTACATACCTGCCACGCCACGGAGCACCTCTTCCCAGCAAGTTGATAACATAATGGACCATTGCACAAAGACAAGATATTAAGACACATCAAGTCCCTGAATAAGTTCTGAGGTGTGAAGGGGATTGAGGGTGAGCAGGACACCTTAATCTGTTTACCCTTCTTATATGGAGTAGAGGAAACACATCCATATGTTCAAAACACAATATAGAAACACTCACTTCACGTAGGTCTCCAAGAGGGCCAAGATGGGTACCCCGTGTACAAACGCCTAGTTCCCTCCCGACTTCATTCCTCAGAACCACTTAGAGAATTTTCTGCTTTCTCCCTATTTCAACTTTCAGTTCCAGAGGCTGGCAAAGCTCACATTTCAGTCTTGGACTCTTACCGGTAATCAAGCAGATACAGTGGATGATGAATCCAAGATGGCAGGTCCAATGGCAGCCTTCTTCCTCAAGTGTGTTGAGACTGACAACTTCCAGAGAAGCAGGAACGATGAAACGATTCTGTCCCAAGTCCCCAAACCTTCAGGTCAGTGGAAGGGTCCAGGTCCAGAACAAAGCTACAGAGCTCTCACGGAGACCTTTTAAATCATGAGGCCACACCCACAAGGTAGCTCTCTTCCCCGTCATTGGCTGTTCACAGTAAGTCTCAGCTTGGAATTGATGGCATTTTATGAAATCCCATCAACAAGGATGATGCCATTGTAAAGAACCAAGCCCTGAGAATCTGGTCGCAGCCTTGTTAATACAAACTCTCAGCCATCACACCTTCCGCACTGTTTTTGAGACAACATAGTAAACTTTGAGGAGTGGGTTAGCTGCTGAGAGTGGATTAAGCAATTGGTTACGAAAAGCCTCTAGCGCCCAGAATCTCACATTTGCCACAGGGTTTTATCCATGTGGATATCCATCTGTGTAATTTATTTCCCAAGGTACAACATTACTTGAATTCTGTGCCTCTTCCTACCTACAGCCAAATATGGGAAAGAATTGAAGTGCCTCTTTAGCTTCCTAATGACTGCCGATGTCTCCAGGAGTAGAGGCCTCATCAAGTCCCTCAGATTGGCTGAGAGCTTTGAACCAGTGACTTGGTGGTAAGCACCCCAGTGGATTACCAAACACGAGACCTCAATTGCATGTCCGTAGAGCACAGTAGGGATTATTAGGTCACACTGGCCGTGCTTCAAGGATTGACTTTTGGAAAGAGCACTCTGCACTCTCTTCTCAAGTGCTCTGATGGAAGAAACATCACCAAATAGGGTTCTTAAAACGACCAACGTTAATGGTCCCTCTGTTTAGGTAGCTGGGATCCAAATGTAGGGCATCACCTGCAGGAGAAGACTCTCCCTGTGTGCTCTGGGGTGTCTTCCTTTTCTCTTTGCAACATCTCTGATCCGGACCTCCCTTGGCGAGCACTGTGTGTTTGGGTCTCAGACTTAACTTGGGCCAAGGAGGTTCACCAGGCAGGAACCGCACGTCCAGAGAAGCTCCCTGGTCTAGGTCTCCTTTCTTCTGCTATTCAGTTAAACACTTATCAATAGTACGGTCCCGGCTTTCCTTTGGTTGCTCTATCTATGCTTCATATGGTTTTGGGCGGCCGCTGGTTTTAAGTAGTTTCAGGTCTGTGTATATGAGGTCTGAGGTAACATGATGTAGCATTTGATAGTTTTGTTTACTGACCCACCCGCTTCTCTCATTCTGTTAACTTTAGGATAAGTCCATTGACCTTGGGTGAGGTTATTGATATATATATTCTAGAAATTTTGCCTTATGTTTGCACATGTTGTGTGAGAGTGTGTAAGTGTATTGTGTTAAGCTTCCTTGTTCTTCATGTATAACATTTTTGCGTGGGGTGTGGCTCTCCATGTGTGTGTTGGTGCTTGTGAGGAAATGATGGCTTCCGACTTGTGTGTGGTTGTCACTGATATTTTTCTCACAGTATATCATTGAGTGCTTTTTGTGGTGGTGGTGGTGGTATTGTATTTTGATTTCATTTCTTCTTGATTGTGAATTTTATTTCTCCCTCTTATTAGATCAATATGTTTTCCAGGAAACAGAATGATAATCTCATTACAGAGAAAAGTACCAATCACATATGAGGGGAAATACAAGAATTCCCAGACTAGAAGTGCAGTTCTTTGCCCCATGGCTTTGCTGGGTTGGAATGGGCTTGACGGCCAAGAGTGAGGTTGGGGACAGTGACCCATCTTTGTGTTGAGAGATCAGGCTTCTTCCATCACAATTAGCCTTTGTAATAATCACTTACAACGAAATCCTGTCCGTAGTCCCCTCTACCTTTCCTTTCTCAGAACAGTCGTGATACTCAGCAGTTTCTCATTAAAAACCCATGGTTTGCTGAGAGATCTCAATTAGTTCACTGCAGCACATAGGATTTTAAGGGATTATGGTTTTGACTAGGATCCTTAATCATTTCACAGTGATAGAAGCACCACCACCCTGAAGTAATTGTCTTATTATGGTGTGTGAAGCCCAAATTCAGGGCATCTACCTGAGGAGAATGCTCCGTCTTCTTTTGGGTGTAGGACCGGTTCCCAGTATACTGATAGCATATGAGAGTGTGAACTGACTCTGAAATCGGACTGTATTTTAGCATCTGGCTTTGCCTGGGTCTAGGTAGATCACTGGGAAGGGATTGCCAATCCAGAGTCACACCCTGATCCACACCCCTTTCCTGGCTGCAGACAGCTATGTATTCCATCAGCAGGGTGTGCTGTCCTTGGATCCCATGAGAGATGAAAGTTCTGTTTAGCCACACCTCAGAGAAACTCGCTTCCTTTCTATTTCCTTGGGGTTGTGAAGGGATGAGTGCTTGGATATGCCAGACACAGCTGCTCCATGGAGCTCCTGACCTCCTCATCTCCTTTCTTTATGCAGGGAGATCAGGCTTCTCTCTGCTCACTTCTCTAAAATCACTTGGGAGTTAGAAGTTTCAGGATTGACACCTCAAGAAACTCCCCCGACATCCACGTGACATAAATTGAGGAGATGCTAAGGAGTACTATTCCACCCTGATCCTTCTACTAAGGAATGTCTTCACACAGGATTCCATTATAACAGATCTATTCATGGAAGCCACATTATTTCACAAAACAATAACACAAACCAAACTCAGGTGCGAAGGCAATGAGGACAGAAAGATATAGGGAACGACAAGTCTCCCCGTGTCTCTATACCCTGTTTATGCTGAGTAGAGCAACTGAATGCACTCGGATGAACACATCCTGGAATGCATGCAGCTCCTGCAAAACAGAAAGGCTGATGTTCAAACCGTGATCTTCTGGTTTGGATCCCAATAGATAAACCATTGATACAGTGCAGCATCCCATGATGTGCAAGACCCCCTCCATGGTTTCTGAGGGCGTAATTAGTGCCTGGAGCATGGAACATGTACTTCTCTGTGGAGCACCTGGTGGGAGTACCCTGTAGATCCGTTCCAGGATCCCACGTTGTCTCATAAAAAATAAAATACACCAAACTCAGCGAGATTGCATCTGTTCCACCTCCTTGCCAACCTGCAGGACACATCAAGACGGATCCCTAGTTACCTCCCGGCTGAACTTGACCGGTTCTCAATCTATGCGTCGCGACCCCTTTAGTGGTTGAACGATCCTTTCACAGGGGTTCCCTAAGACTACTGGAAAACACATGTTTCTGAAAGTCTATGCAACAGAGACACCGCTCCTCTATTCATCCCCTGGGTTGTCTGTCCACATGCAGATACGGCCACATACTAGTGCCTGGTGTGAAGACACTTATCCATGCTACACCATGCTTCAAGCCCAAATGTCATCTATTTGTAATTAGAAATAAATATTTACACAGCATGATTACATATTGTTTTGTGATTAATGGCTATCCTTTAATTGTGTTCCATTTGTGAAATGAAATTCCTATGTGTCTGATGTTTACATTATGATTCATACAGTAGCAAAATTACCATTATGATGTAGTAAGAAACATTATTTTATGGTTGGGCGTCATCCCAGTAGAAGGAACTGTTTTATATGATCGCGATATTTGGAAGGTTGAGATACAGTGCTATGCATCATAGGCTCCCGGGCTTATTGTTATCACTCCATGCCCCCTTCCCAGGAACACAGAAAGAATATGCACACTCTTGCTGACAACTGAAAACTTATTTCCCGTAGCTTATGATGCAGGTTAAAGTATCACAAAATCTTTCTCCCATTATACAAGGAATAATTGCAAACTCTGTAAGGATTCAACAAACATAAATTCATTCTTTCCTACTATCCCTTGGTAGAAAGATAAACTTAGGGGACTGCCTGCAAGTCAGTGGTTCTCAAACTTCTTGATGCCATGACCCTTTAATAGAGTTCCTCGTGTTGTGGTGACACCAACCATCAAATTATTTTCATTGTTACTTCCTAAATGTAATCCGCTACTTTTCTGCATCATAATGTAAACATCTGATAGTCGGGATGTATTTTCATTGTTACAAATTGAACACAATGAAGCAGTGATTAATCACAAACAATATGTAATTATGTACTGTGAAATATTTACGTTTTCCGATGGTCTGAGGCCACCCCTGTGAAAGGATTGTTTGACCCCCACAGGGGTCGCGCCCCACAGGTTGAGAACCGCTTCTGTAGGGGATGACATTATCTGTCTGTTGGCATTGGGGCAAAGTCTTTGTCATGATTCCACATTTGGTGTCCTGACATTTCACCTCCTGCTCCCTCAGAATATGTGTTGAGTCCAAAATATTTCCAGAGAGTCTGAGACTTCTCACACGAACAATCCAGTCCAAATAAGAAGCAAACGAGTTCAGGCTGAACTGTTGCAGCTGCAAAACACCACCACACCGTGCACACAGTCTTGTTGCACCAGTTTGAAGAAATCCTCAAAAAGAGCAAGTTAAGGCCAAGCGTCAATAGACTCTGGCTGCCTCCAAACACAGAGACTGCGTGCATCGTGAATAATGAAGGATAGCAATGAGAAGAAGGGGCATTCCAAAACACTTCGTCATTGCACAGTTACGTTGGAGAAAAAAGTTTGGGAACACAACAAGGAAATAGTGGATGATTTCTAATCGTCACAGGTGTGCCAAAAGGACAAGCATATGTGTCTTGAAAGAAATGTGACCCGATTGCTGCTTACAGGCCTAGATGATGGGGCTCCAATTGACATACATTGGACCTGTTTTGGGGAGAGATCAGTCCCTGGAGAAGGACAGAGAGACTAAAGAAGTCCCTTGACGTGATGGAATGAAGGGGTGACTGCATCATTGGCCTCAAACTTACAAACAGTCATGAGGATGGAAACGGAGTGTGCAGGCTTTCCTTCTGTCACTCATAGGGTCCCAGTGCATCGGAGGTGAATCAATGACACAGAACAACAGCAACGTGGCAATCACTGATTTCACACTGTTCTCTGTGAGATAACGGGGCTGTGCACATCCCTCCACGGTGATCAGAGGGCAGGCATGGGAGCTTTAACCCACCTGTGATCAGCGCAAATGGGCTGTGTGATTCCGCTGTCAGCTCTAGTCTACAACAAAGCAGGTGTGCACAACTGAAACTGCGATGCGATTCTATAATTTAGCACAGGGCTATATTATTTACAACCACTGGATTGAACGGAAGGTGTGGAATGTCAATGGGCACTGACTTAGATGCTTGCTTGTTGGGACGTAAAACTTTAAGACCCCTGACATTGTTCTTTTGAGACCCAGGCACCCATGAGTTCCCTCCTTATACTTTGCTATTGCACTTATATCTTCAGAGATCTCTTCTCTTGAGGGTGTGGAGCATCAAGCAGGAAGTTGTCCTGAGAGCTGATTGTTCTTCCACTGGGGTGAGAATGAAGTGCAAACTCACTCACCACTCATGTATCTAAAATTTATATATGTCTCTGATTCACCTTAGAAAAATCATTGTCACTTTATGTCAGGGAACGTTATCAATCTGCTGGCCATCACTTCCATTACCCTAAAGACATTGCTGTCTTAGAGAGACTATTTTCGGCATCGTAGAAATGTCCCTTTGAGTCTCCAAGGAATCTACAGCCTAGCTATATTTGATTGTATATATATGGTAATGCATACATATAGATAGAGAGTTAGATAGATAGATAGATAGATAGATAGATAGATAGATAGATAGATAGATAGATAGATAGATAGATAATTTTATTGGGAGAACTCTTATAAGAATCCATACATCAATTGTATCAAGCACTTTTGTACATGTGTCGCCGCCACCGTTTTCAAAACCTTGTATCGGACTTGAGCGCCTGCTATCAGCTCCTCTTTTTTCCCAACTTTCCCCCAATCTCCAACCCTCGTGGGTCCATGATAAATTTAAAATTATTATTATTTTCACATCTTACACTGTCTGCTCTCTCCCTTCACCCATTTTTCAGTTGTTCACCTCCCACAGGGGTGGGGTGGGTTATTCATCCATCCTTGTGATCGGCTGCCACTCTCCTTCACTTCTGCCCACACCTCACCCCTACCCTAATGGTATCGCTAGTCCCATGATTGTTCCTGAAGTTTTATCTGTCCAGGGTTCATTGTGCTGGAGCTCTCATCTGTCCCAGTGCCTTCCTGAAAATAGTCAATCCCATATTTCCATGTGGGAGAAAATTGTGGTTTTGAACTGTCAACTTTCTGGATAACAGCCCAACACATAAGTTGTTACACCATTAGGGCTCTAAAATATATACAATTAAATCACTACCAAACTACAGAAAATCCTATCCCATCCAAGCAGACACAGAGGAAGCCCCACCACAAGTAGTTGAGATAAGGACAAAAGACAAGAGAGACAGCTGCTGCAGGAACCGTGAGTGCAGAAAGATACAGGGGTGATGAGCTCCGACGTCCTTATACCCTGTAGATGTTGAGTACAGCAACCAAGTGCACTCTGACGACTGCACCCTGTATGCACTCAGCCCATGCAACATAGGAAGACATATGTTCAAGCTCTGAACTCCTGGTTTGTATATCGATACAAACACTGGCAACAGCCCACCCTGTCCATCATAGGCAGTCATCCATCTCTGATATCTGAGGTCATCAATGTTGTTTGAAGCAGATAAATTCGTCATTCTCTGTGGAGCACCTAGTGGGATAATTCTATAGATCTTGTGCTTATCTGCCCAGTACTTTCTTCAAAGCCCCACCTGGGATAAGGTGTTATGCAACTATGCAATAGGGTTCCCCAAATGACATCAGGAAATAACTGAAGTATCCCCTAGGAGCATGACTGAAACAAGGCATCCTGGTACTTGGGAAGTTTGCCAAAGCCCAGCTTTGAACGGGGTAATATTGGAGGAGATAAAAAGGGAGACCAGTACCACCAAATGTGGATGCCCATTTCTGCTCAGTGTGCAACCTCAAACCATGTCATGAATAATTAATGTTCAGTAAGCCTGAAAGAGAAATCAATGCCACAATGAATGGCTTTACGGAGAGATGTTTATTTGAACGCATTGTACAGAAATTTACACGTGTCTTTGAACAATGGGTTTCAGTTGGTTGGAAGGAAAGGGGCTGGTCTCTTCTCGACAAGGGAGGTTCCTGAATTTCTTGGAGAGTTTGCTAGGTCGTGGAATCCAGGTTGCACTGAATCGAGAAGGAGGCCAAGGCCAGACCTTCAATTCCAAAAACATGGTGCCGTCCTGCCATCCTTTATTGAGGGGGGTCAGCATCCAGTCTGCTGGAATCTTTCTTTCAATGCCTTCTACAAGTCAGGTGTGAAGCAAGTGAGGGTGGACTTGGGTGAGGGTGATATCTGATGCATCCTGAAATCTTCACATCTGAAGGCGACTTTATCACAGAGAAGATTCGTGATCCTCGTGTACCTCAAGAAGAAATCACTTAGGCATAGGGAACATGAACGCTTTACATATGGGGTAAGGCACCCACAGCTGGACGTTTTGGATTGACAAGATAGCATGAAGGAGATGATGGAATCAGCTGTCCATGTGGATGAGGATGGCATGCAATGATCTGTTAGTACCTCTGTGGTTACAGAATTCCACAGAATTGACCCCGTTGGGCATCAGGATCACCATCAAATTATCCATGACAGGGAGGAGAGCTTCCAAGTCCAGCTTTCCTTGGGGGCCCACGTAGCAATGCAGTGGGACAGGGAGCTCCAAGAACTTGCACAAAGGGGGGGTGTGCTGCAGCAGCTCCTGCAGAACATCCCAGGACACGGGGTTTCCACATAACATCAAGGTGACCAGCTGGGAGCAGCGGCCCAGTGCATTCTGCAAGGCCCTGAGGTCAGGGTCTTGGATCCCACAGCCAGCTAAGTTCAGGTGCATAAGGGTGGTGGAGACAATCTCTAGCAGACCCGGAAGGAATGCATAACTTGAGCTAGGCCTGAATACACCACACAATACCAGGGTCCTTAGGCGGCTGGTACAGGGGCATAAAGACAGGTAAGTCAAGTCCTCGTCCAAAAGCACACAATCAGTCAGGCTGAGGGTCAGCAAGGGAGATGGCAAGCGTGTGAGCAGCCGGATGAGGCAGCCCCTGGGCAGGCAGGCAGAGTCCAGGAAGAGGTGCTGGAGCTGATGGAGATTGAGGAGCTGAGAGGTGAATTGGGCAAGGAGTTGCTCCATGTTGCAGTCTTTGCCGAAGTCCTTGCAACCCAAGATGACTCCAGAGAGAAAGAGGGTCTGCAGTTGACCCATCTGCGCCAAGTAAGGAGCAAACCAGTTGAGGCTGTGCAGGTCCCATTTGCCATGAATTTCCACCTCCTGGACACAGTCCAGCTGCACCATCTTCAGGATTTCCCCAAGAATGTGAAGTTGTAGGAGAGGTCCAAGAAACGCCACCTTCCTGCAGCACAACGTTGGCAGGGCCTTCTTCTGCTTGACCCTTTCAATCAGGAAGGTGAGCAGTACATCTGAGGTAGCTTCCTCAAACCACAGGTCTGTGAGCATCTCCACGGAGGTCAGGGGCTGGTGCTTCCCTCCTGATCTGGAATGGGGTCCTTTTTCCATCTGAATTCTGCGGGGTGTGTCTTCAGGCTCTTCTGATGACATCACAGAGTCAGTAGATGGGGCTCCAGCCCATTCATTCCAGAAGTTGGTGCCAGTGTGCAGCTGTAAATCCAACACTTTCAGTTTGCATCTCCTGTGCTGAGCATTCTGGGCACGCAGGATGTCAAGGCCATCGAGTGCAGCCTTTAAGATGAGCTCTCGAAACACACAATCCTCCAACAGAGCCCCAAGTGGGAGCTTTCTGAAGGGCCAGTAGTGCACCATGGCCTTCACCACCTCACTGTGTCCCTTGGCAACGGCTGCCATGAACAAGGGAGGGAAGAACTGTGTGGGCAGCCACTCAAGAGCGGCAATGGCTGAGGCCTCATTCTGCAACACGCCCTGGATGGCCATGTCCTGGAGCCTGGGTGGGTTCCTGCTGCTCATGATGATCAGTCTGCTCCAAGAGGAATCCTCACCTGTGGATGGGAAAACAGGTCTGCTCAGATCTCAAGGAGAGCCACTCTGTGGACCCCGCCATCCGACAATCTTATCATTCTCCCATGTTCGCCTCAGAACCATTTACAAGTAGAGGGCTTTCATGTTAATGATACATATTTCACGCACAGTGGCAGGGACTGAGAAGACTCAGATTTCATTCCTGACTCTTACCCTTGAGAGACAGTGGCTGACGAATCCAAGCTGGGCAACTCAGATGACAGGCTTCTTCTTCAAAAGACGTTGAGACTGACAACTCCCAGAGAAGCAGGAGGGATGGCAAGATTCTGTCTCAAGTTCCCAAACCTTCAGGTCAGAAGACTGGCTTAGGAGAGAACAAAGATCATTAGCTTTCAGAGAGACCTTTTAAATCATACGACCACCCCCCACAAAGACGCTATCTTCACCCTCATGGGTTGATCGCAGTAGGGCTCAGCATGGAATTTTGGCTTTTTGAAATCTGCTCAACCAGGCTGATGCCATCAGAACTGACCAACCCCTGAGAATCCAGCCCCAGCCCTGTTGACACAAACCCTCAGCCATCTCTGTGCACACTGTGAGTGAGAGAACTTGGAAAACTTTGAGAAGCGTGTTAGTAGATTAGAGTGGATTTAGCAATTGTTTCCAGGAAAGGTTGTATCACCAATATTCTCATATGTGCAGTATCGTTTTTCCTTTGCATTTTCATGTGGGTAGCTCATTTCCCAAAGCAAAACCTTACACCCACTGACTCTCTTCTGACTTTGAGAAACCTTATGGAAGCGAAATGCCTCTTTGGGTTCCTAAGGACTGGCAATCATTGCAAGAGAGCCTGGACTCATCCATCATCACCGATCAGATTTGAGCTGCTGATCTGACGGTGAGCAACCCAAAGCCCAACAAAATATGCCACCGAGATTGCATCCCTCTCGAACACAGTAGGGATTCGTGGACCCCACTGGGTGTCTATGCAGCATTGCTCTCTGGAGAAGAGTCCAGCACGTTCTCTTAGATTTCAAGGGAGATTATGAGAGTAGCGTCACCAACTGGGGGTCTTAAAACCCCCAAGATGAGCTGTCTTATTGTTCATTTGTATACAATCCGAATCCAGGACCTCAGCTCATGGATAGGTTTCTCTCCCTGTGTGTTCTGGCCCAGTTCCTTGTCTTCTTGCAAAATGTCTAGGCTTGACTTGCCTAGGGATCACTGCGTCTCTGAACATCAGCCTTAATGAGCTCAGAAGCTTCACCAAGCAGGGGCTGCAGGTCTACAGAGGCACCCAGATCCAAGTCACCTGTCTTGCTGCAGACAGATCCTGCTTCTCTCTGCCAACTTTTCTCCAATCCCTAGCTGGGTGAAAGGTTCTGAATTCACACCTCAGGAACCTCTGCTTATATCAATCTGGTAAAGATTAAGAAAGGATTAAGGATTGCTATCCTACACAGAATCTTTTGACCCTGGACCAGCTTCCTACAGGATTCCATCATATCAGATCCTTTTAAAGATAACACAGTTTAACATAATAAAGGAAAGAAACTGAATCCAGTGTCATTTCATGCTATACCCCCTCATGGCTATACTGTAGAACAGGTTACAACTGCTCTCTAGTCCACTCAAGGTTACATATCACAAACTTGTACATTTCTTGGCCGTCGTGTGAGCCCTCTCCTTAGGGAAACAGTAAACTTACTCATACACTTGCTGGTCATTGAAACCTTATGTGGTAAAGCTGCAATAAAGTATCAAAACCTTACTGTCACTGTCCCTGTCCATGAATGGCAACCACATAGAACAGAGTAAACTGCTCCTATGTGTTTCCATGCTGTAATTTTGAATGGGAGCAGAAAGCCTCATGTATCTCCCAAAATAAAGTACAGGCATCACTTTTGCAATGAATGTGCATACCCATTTAACCTCAGTGGGAAGAATGACCTACTTTGTTTAATGCTGCTGTGTGTCTTTATGGGAGCAGACTGCCATCGGTGTGAACTGCAGAGTCTGGTGGTTTTGAAGCCTCCAACCCTTGATTGATGGAGGAATAAGCCCACACTGGAGCCCAACTCCCAAACTGACATCCTTACATACCTGCCACACTACGGAGCATATGGACCCAGCAAGTTGATACACATAATGGACCATTGCACAAAGACAAGATATTAAGACACATCAAGTCCCTGAATAGATTCTGAGGTGTGAAGGGGATTGATGGTGAGCAGGACACCTTAATCTGTTTACCCTGCTTATATGGAGTAGAGGAAACACATCCATATGTTCAAAACACAATATAGAAACACTCACTTCACGCAGGTCTCCAAGAGGGCCAAGATGGGTATGCCGTGTACAAACGCCTAGTTCCCTCCCGACTTCATTCCACAGAACCATTTAGAGAATTTTCTGCTTACTCCCTATTTCAACTTTCAGTTCCAGAGGCTGGCAAAGATCACATTTCAGTCTTGGACTCTTACCGGTAATCAAGCAGATACAGTGGATGATGAATCCAAGATGGAAGGTCCAATGGCAGCCTTCTTCCTCAAGTGTGTTGAGACTGACAAATTCCAGAGAAGCAGGAACGATGAAACGATTCTCTCCCAAGTCCCCAAACCTTCAGGTGAGTGGAAGGGTCCAGGTCCAGAACAAAGCTACAGAGCTCTCACGGAGACCTTTTAAATCATGAGGCCACACCCACAGGTAGCTCTCTTCCCCCTCATTGGCTGTTCACAGTAAGTCTCAGCTTGGAATTGATGGCATTTTATGAAATCCCATCAACAAGGATGATGCCATCGTAAAGAACCAATACCTTAGAATCAAGACCTGGCCCTGTTGACAGAAACTCCCAGCATCACACCTTCCCCACTGAGATTGAGACAACATAGAAAACTTTTAGGAGTGGGTTATCTGCTGAGAGTGGATGAAGCAATAGGTTACCGACATGGCTCTAGAGCCCAGAATCTCCATGTGTGACAGGGTTTTGTCCTTATGGATATTCATCTATGTAATTAATTTCCCAAGGCACAACATTACTTGAATTCTGTGCGTCTTCCAACTAGGAGTCAACTATGGGAAAGAATTGAAGTGCCTCTTTAGCTTCCTAATGACTGTCGATCTCTCCAGGAGTAGAGGCCTCATCAAGTCCCTCAGATTGACTGAGAGCTTTGAACCAGTGACTTGGTGGTAAGCACCCCAGTGGATTACCAAACATGCGACCTCAATTGCGTGTCCCTAGAGCACAGTAGGGATTATTAGATCACACTGTCCCTGCATCAAGGATTGACTTTTGGAAAGAGCCCTCTGCATTCTCTTCTCAAGTGCTCTGATGGGAGAAACATCACCAATTAGGGTTCTTAAAACGACCAACGTTAATGGTCCCTCTGTTTAGGTAGCTGGGATCCAAATCTAGGGCATCACCTGCAGGAGAAGACTCTCCCTGTGTGCTCTGGGGTGTCTTCCTTTTCTGTTTGCAACATCTCTGCGCTGGACCTCCCTTGGCGAGCACTGTGTGTTTGGGTCTCAGACTTAACTAGGGCCTAAGAAGTTCGCCAGGCGGGAACCGCACGTCCAGAGAAGCTCCCTGGTCTAGGTCTCCTTTCTTCTGCTATTCAGTTAAACACTTATCAATAGTACTATCCCGGCTTTCCTCTGGTTGCTCTATGCTTCATATGCTTTGGGCGGCCTCTGGTTTTAATAGTTCCAGGTCTGGCTGTATGAGGTCAGAGGAAGCATGAGGTAGCATTTGATAGCTTTTGTTTTCTGACCCACCCGCTTCTCTCATTCTGTTAACTTTAGAATTAGTCCATTGACCTTGGGTGAGGTTATTGATATGTATATTGCAGAAATAATGACTTATGTTTGCACGTGTTGTGTGAGAGTGTGTAACTGTATTGTGTTACGCTTCTTTGTTCTTCATGTATAACATTTTTGCGTGGGGTGTGGCTCTCCATGTGTGTGTTGGTGCTTGTTAGGAAATTCTGACTTCATACTTATGTGTGGTTGTCACTGATATTTTTCTCACAGTATATCATGTTGTGCTTTTTGTGGTGGTGGTGTTGTATTTTGATTTCATTTCTTCTTGATTGTGAATTTTATTTCTCCCTCTTATTAGATCAATATGTGTTCCAGGAAACAGAATGATAATCTCTTTACAGAGAAAAGTACCAATCACATATGAGGGGAAATACAAGAATTCCCAGACTAGAAGTGCAGTTCTTTGCCCCATGGCTTTGCTGGGTTGGAATGGGTTTGATGGCCAAGAGTGAGGTTGGGGACAGTGACCCATCTTTGTGTTGAGAGATCAGGCTTCGTCCATCACAATTAGCCTTTGTAATAATCACTTACAACGGAATCCTGTCCGTAGTTCCCTCTACCTTTCCTTTCTCAGAACAGTCGTGATCCTCAGCAGTTTCTCATTAAAAACCCATGGTTTGCTGAGAGATCTCAATTAGTTCACTGCAGCACATAGGATTTTAAGGGATTAAGGGTTTTGATGAGGATCCGTAATCATTTCACAATGATAGAAGCAACACCAACCAGAAGTAATTGTCTTATTATGGTGTGTGAAGCCCAAATTCAGGGCATCTACCTGAGGAGAATGCTCTGTCTTCTTTTGGGTGTAGGACCGGTTCCCAGTATACTGATAGCATATGAGAGTGTGAACTGACTCTGAAATCTGACTGTATTTTAGCATCTGGCTTTACCTGGGCCTAGGTAGATCACTGGGAAGGGATTGCCAATCCAGAGTCACACCCCTATCCACACCCCTTTCCTGGCTGCAGACAGCTATGTATTCTATCAGCAGGGTGTTCTGTCCTTGAATCCCATGAGAGATGAAAGTTCTGTTTAGCCACACCTCAGAGAAACTCGCTTCCTTTCTATTTCCTTGGGGTTGTGAAGGGATGAGTGCTTGGATATGCCAGACACAGCTGCCCCATGCAGCTCCTGACCTCCCCATCTCCTTTCTTTCTGCAGGGAGATCAGGCTTCTCTCTGCTCACTTCTCTAAAATCACTTGGGAGTTAGAAGGATCAGGATCTACAGCTCAAGAAACTCCCCTGACATCCACGTGACATAAATTGAGGAGGGATTAAGGATTACTATCCCACCCTGATCCTTCTACTAAGGAATGTCTTCACACAGGATTCCATTATAACAGATCCATTCATGGAAGCCACATTATTTCACAAAACAATAACACAAACCAAACTCAGGAGCAAAGGCAATGAGGACAGAAAGATATAGGGAACGACAAGTCTCCCCGTGTCTCTATACCCTGTTTATGCTGAGTAGAGCAACTGAATGCACTCGGATGAACACATCCTGGAACGCATGCAGCTCCTGCAAAACAGAAAGGCTGATGTTCAAACCGTGATCTTCTGGTTTGGATCCCAATAGATAAACCATTGATACAGTGCAGCATCCCATGATGTGCACCACCCCTCCATGGTTTCTGAGGGCGTAATTAGTGCCTGGAGCATGGAACATGTACTTCTCTGTGGAGCACCTGGTGGGAGTACCCTGTAGATCCGTTCCAGGATCCCACGTTGTCTCATAAAAAATAAAATACACCAAACTCTACGCAATTGCATCCCTTCCACCTCCTTGCCATCCTGCAGGAAACATTAAGACGGATCCCTCGTTTCCTCCTGGCTGAACATGACAGGTTCTCAACCTATGGGTCGCCACCCCTTTAGTGATTGAACGATCCTTTCAGAAGTGTCCCCTAAGACCATTGGAAAACAAGTATTTCTGAAGGTCTTAGCAACAGAGACACTGCTCCTCTATTCATATGCAGATACGCCCACATACTACTGCCAGGTGTGAAGAGAGTTACCCATGCTACACCATGTTTCAAGACCAAATGTCATCTATTTGTAATTAGAAATAAATATTTCACATAGCATGATTACATATTGTTATGTGATTAATGGCTATCCTTTAATTATGTTCAATTTGTGAAATGAAATTCCTACGTGTCTGATGTTTACATTATGATTCATACAGTAGCAAAATTACCATTATGATGTAGTAAGAAACATTATTTTGTGGTTGGGGGTCATCCCAGTAGAAGGAACTGTATTAAAGGATCGCGACATTTGGAAGGTTGAGAACCAGTGCTATGCATCATAGGCTCCCGGGCTTATTGGTATCACTCCACACCCTTCCCAGGAACACAGAAAGAATATGCACACTATTGCTGACAAATGAAAACTTATTTCCTGTATTTTATGATGCACGTTAAAGTATCACAAAATCTTTCTCCCTTTATACAAGGAATAATTCCAAACTATGTAAGGATTCATCAAGCATAAATTCATTCTTCCCTACTATCCCTTGGTAGAAAGATAAACTTAGGGGACTACCTGCTGGTCAGTGGTTCTCAAGCTTCCTGATGTTACGACCCTTTAATAGAGTTCCTCATGTTGTTGTGACCCCAACCATCAAATTATTTTCGTTGTTACTTCCTAAATGTAATTTGCTACTGTTCTGCATCATAATATAAATATCTGATAGTCGGGATGTATTTTCATTGTTTCAAATTGAACAGAATTAAACACAATTAAAGCACAGTATTAATCACAAACAATATGTAATTATATATTGTGAAATATTTACGTGTTTTCCGATGGTCTGAGGCCACCCCTGTGAAAGGATTGTTTGACCCCCCACAGAGATTGCGCCCCACAGGTTGAGAACCACTTCTGTAGGGCATGACTGTATCTGTCTGTTGGCATTGGATCAAAGTCTTTGTCACCATTTCACATTTGGTGTCCTGACATTTCACTTCCTGCTCCCTCAGGAAATTTGTTGAATCCAAAATATTTCCAGAGAGTCTGAGACATCTCACATGAAACGTCTGGTCCAAATAAGAAGCAAACGAGTTCAGGCAGAACAGTGGCAGCTGCAAAACACCACTACACCGTGCTCACAGACTTGTTGCACCAGTTAGAAGAAATCCTCAAAAAGAGGAAGTTAAGGTCTGTAGGAAGCATCCAGCTGACCAAGGTGTTTACTAATGGGTGACTAGTTAGTCCCCTGAGTCTCTCTGTCTCTGCAGACAAAAGCATTGCAAACTGACTATTTGTGACTTTGCTGCTAAAAAGCAATGAGGGATAACTCAGTTAATTAGGATCTCTTTGAGGCTCTCTTGAATCTTGCATATCCCTGTGATTGTCTTTGAACCTAGTGCTTTTATTATTCTAAGGTTAAGAAACTGTGACTAGTTAAGTTACATTTGCATAGATAAGAGTTTAGGAATGTTTAAGTGCTTTGATGTTTGCTTTGTAACCAAGTCCCTGTGTAAGAAGAGTATATATACCAAGCTTCCAATATACTGTAGACTTCAGTCCATTGGATTGGAATCCTCCCTGTCCCATGCTTTGTACATAGCTCTTTCTTTCCTTTCATCCACATGCCTCACTTCAAACCCAGCTTGATGCGGGACAGCTGGTCTAATCCCCCGCAAAGGTCCAGTCCCACCAGAGTTCAGCTGCCTCCAACACAAAAGGTGTGCATCATCACCAATTAGGGTAGCGATGAGAAGATGGGGCATTCCAAAACACTTCGTCCTTGCACGGTTACATGGATGAAAAATCGTTTGGGATCACAATAAGGAATTAGTGGATGATTTCTAATCAGCGCAGGTGTGCCAAAAGGACAGGCTTATCTATCTTGAAAGAAATGTGACCAGATTGCTGCTTACAGGCTTGGATGATGGGATTTCAATTGACATAATTTGGACAGGTTTTGGGGAGGGATCATTCCCTGGAGAAGCACAGGGAGACTAAAGAAGTCCCTTGACGTGATGGATTGATGGAGTGGCTGCAACAAGGGCCTGAAACTTACAGTCGTGAGGATGGAACAGGAGTGTGCAGTCTTTCCTTGTGTCGTGCATGGGGTCCCTGCGCATCAGAGGTGACTCAGTGACACAGAACAACAGCGACGTCGGCCATCATTGAATTCACACTGTTCTCTGTGAGATAGCAGGACTGTTCGCATCCCTCCATGGTGATTACAGGGCAGTCATGTGGAGTGTAATCCACCTGTGATGAACGCAAATGGGCTGTGTGCTTCCCCCTGTCAGCTCTAGTCTACTACAAAGCAGGTGTGCACAACTGAAGCTGCGATGCGATACCATCATTTAGAACAGGGTTATATTATTTACAATCACTGGATTGAACGGAAGGTGTGGAACGTCAATGGGCACTGATTTAGATGCTTGCTTCTTGGGACTTAAAGCTTTAAGAATGCTGACATTGTTCTTTTGAGGGCCAGGCACCTACGAGTTACTACGTTATACTTTGCTATTGCATGTGTTTCTTCAGAGATCTCTTCTCTTGAGGAAATGCAGCATCAAGCATAATTGTATGTATACGGTAACATAATTTTATATATATATATAATATAACTTTATTGGTAGAGCTGTTACACCTCTTATAAGAATCCATACATCACTTGTATCAAGCACATTTGTACATATGTCACCACCATAATTTTCAAAACATTGTTTCCTACTTGCGCCCGTGCTATCAGCTCCTCTTTACTCCCCTCCTTCCCCCACTCTCCCACCCTCGTGAGTTAGTGATATATTATAAATTATTTTCATACCTTACACTGTCTGCTCTCTCCCTTCACCCATTTTTCTGTTGTTCATATCACTCGGGGTTGGGGTGGGTACTACATCTATCCTTGTGATCGGTTGCCCATCTCCTCCACTTCTGCCCACACCTCACACCTGCCCTCATGGTATCGCAACACCCATAATTGCTTCTGAAGTTTTATCTGTCCTGCATTCCTTGTGTTGAGAGCTCTCATCTGTCCCAGTGTCTTAACAAGAGTACTCAGTCCCATATTTCTCTGGTGGAGAAAGTTGTGGACTTGAATTGTCAGCCTTCTAGATAACAGCCCACACACAAGTCGTTACACCATTAGCATTCTAAAATATATATACTTACCTCACTACCAAAAAAAGTTTTAAATTGTCCACAATTCTTCTCTTGCCTGGATCCACAATCAATGGTATGGAAACAGTATTCAAAATATCAAAACACATTTTATCCTAAGGAAATCTGTTGCACAACACCTTGAGGTGCAGAACAGCAAAGATAGTCCTTTGAGAATTAAGGTATTCCTGACCAAGCCATGGTATTCTCCATGGTCTTCTACACATATGGAAGTTAGACACTGAAGAAGGAAGACCATAGTAAAACCGCTGCACTAGAATTCTGGCGCTGGAGAAGATCATTAAAGGCACCGTGGACAGCTAAAATGACAAACCAAAGTGCCTTCATAAAAGTGTGGCCAGTGTGATCCTTAGATGCATGGAGCGCAAGACTTCTCCTGAACGTACTTTGAACATATTGTCAGGAAAACCAGTCCCTGCAGAAGGGCTTCCTGCTTGTCAGAGTGGAGGGTGGATAAAAAGAGGAAAGCCCTCATGGAGATAGATTGACACGGTGGCTGCATCAATGGGCTCAGGAATAGGGACAATTGTGAGGATGGAGACGACTGGTCCGTGTTGGTTCTGTTGTGAAGAGGGTTGCTACGGGTGGGGTGTGATTCTACAGTAACTCACACCGACATCAGTAGGTATGCTCAAGGTTTTTATTGTCATGATCATTAAATATTTTGCGACTCTTATCACAATCCACACATCCAACCATTGTGTCAAGCACATTTGTGCATATGTTGCCAACATCATTTTCAAAACATTTTATTTCTACTTGAGCCGTTCATGTCAGCTCCTTGTTTTTCCCTCCCTCCTTTTTGAACGCTTTGTTTGTTATAAATTATTATTTTCATGTCTTACATCATCCGCTGTCCCTCTTCACCCACTTTTCTGTTGTTTCTCCCCCTGGGAGGGAGTTACAAGTCGATCCGAGTGATCGATTCCCTTTTTCTCCCCACACTTACACCTTACCCTCTTGGCATCCCTACTCTCATTATTGGTCCAACGTCTTTATCGATCCTGGATTCCCTGTGTTTCCAGCTCTGATCTTTATGAGTGTACATCCTCTGGTCTGGCTGGATTTCTAAGGTAGAAATGGGATCATGATAGTCAGGGGGAGTGGGCAGAAGCCTTAAAGGACTAGAGGAAAGTTCTATGTTTCATTCATACTGCACCCTGAGTGTCTCAACTTCTCCCCGACACACCTTCTGTAAAAGCATGTCCAATTGTCTACAGATGGGCTTGGGCATTCCACTCTGTACTTCCTCCCCACCACCCGCTGCACCCCTATTGAAATTAGTATGATTTTGCTCTGGGTCTCAAATGCCTGTAAAATAATCCCATTGACAACTCATGATCACACAGGCTGGTGTCTTTCCATGTGGACATGTTTGCTTTTCAGCTAGATGGCTGACTGTGTATCTTCAAGCCTTTAAGTCTCCGAATGCTATATCTTTTGATAGACACGCACCATCAGTTTTCTCCAACACATTTGCTTATGCACCCACTTTGTCTTCAGCGATCCTGTCTGGAAGGTGAGCATCACTGGGTGTTCTTAAGTTCGGCACTCTTGCGGCAGGAGAAATGAATAGCACGGGTGCATGGCTTTGGAACAGGCGTTTATTTTCTACTATTGCAAGTGGTAGGAGACAGAAATGTGGGGCAGGGCTCTCGGCACTTGGTTTCTCCCTGGAAAGGAGTCAGTGGAAGGTCATGTCGCTTTTTAGCATCGGGGACACCTGCAGTCCTGAAGAACTCCATGTGCCTGGGCATCCACGTCGCCAAGGTCCTGCATATGCCCAGGGAAGGGGCCGTGGGTGACAGGGATGTATTTTGCTCCTGGCTTTGATTCGTGATGTGGGTGAGCACATCTGCTACCTGCTGCTGAATCTCCTTTTCCATCACTTTCAGAAGATGGATGTGAAGCAATTAAGGCTTGACTTCAGGAAGGCTGATCACGTTAGATGCATCCTCTGACCGATACCTCCAACCTCCTTCGTCATCATGGCAAACTCAAGCTCAAGCTCAAGAACTCAATCCAAACCGCTCTAATTTAGGAAACACTAGTCTTTCCAAATACGACATTGGGATCCCAAGGTAGAAGTCAGGATTGAGAACAGATGGCAAAGGGTTGTGGCACTAGTTGTCCATACGGATGCAGATTGCATCGCACAGGGTGCGACAGTGCCTGTAAGCAAGGCGTATTCTTTGGGGTCCATGGAGCTGCAAGGTCAGCCTCAGCTGCTCCATCACCTCTGCAAGGGTATGCCACGGCAGAGTTAACTGGTGGTCCATGTAGCAATTGAGGGGGACAGGAAGCTCTAGAAAGGCAAAGTTGCACCTTGGGAAAGTGTGAAACAGCAGGGTCTGTAGGACAGCCATGGACAACGGGTTTCCGCAGAGTTTCAAGGTTCTGAGTTGAGAGCAGTGACCCAGAGCAGGCTGCAAGTAATCGCAGTCCGAGTCCGTGATGCCACAGTCCGCCAAATCCAGGTGGGCCAGGGTGGCTGAGACTCTGTTCAGCAGAGCAGGGAGGAACTCGTAATTGGAGCCAGGCCTGCGTACACCACTCAAGTCAAGGGATTTCAGGTGGCTGGTGCAGGGACATGAGGACAGGTATGTCAAGTCCTGGTCCATAAGCAAGGAACGGCGTATGTGCAGGGTCTCTAAGGGCGCCTGCAAGCTTCTGAGCAGCTGGTGGAGGTGGTTACCAAAGAAGTTCACAGAGTGCAGCATGAGGGTGTGGAGCTGATGCAGACTGAGGAGCTGAGTGGTGAATTGTTGAAGTAGCTTCTGCGCCTCGTCCTCATCGTTCTCCCCGGGGACGATGCAATACAGGGTGCATTCAGAGAGGAGGAGTGTATGCAGTTGGACCATCTGGGACAGGTAAGGAGAGAACCAGTTGAGGCTTTGCAGGTCCCAGCTACCAAGCAATCTCATCTCCTGGACAGAGTCTAGCTGCACTTTGTTGAGGATCTCCCCAAGAATGGGAAGCGGGGCAACATTCCGAACAAGCTCGAGCTTCCTGCAGCACAGGTGTGGCAGGTCCTTCGTCTGCTTGACCCTTTCGATGAGGAAGGTGAGCATTTCATTTGGGATGTCTTCCTGAAAGCACAGGTCAGTGAGCACCGTCATGCCAGCCAAGGCTGGATATTTCTCCACTGACCTACATTTGTCTTCTTTGAGGATCTGAGTCTTGGGATGGGTGGACTCTGGATCCTCTGATGACATTACAGAGGCAGTAGACTGGCGTCCAGCCCACACTTTCCAGAAGTTGGTCCCAGTGTTCATTTGTAAATCCAGCACTTTCAGTTTGCATCTCCTGTGCTTAACCTTCTGGGAAAGCAGTATAGCAAGGCCATCAAGGGCAGCCTTTAAGATGTCAGGGGGAGACTGACAATCTTCCATCAGAGCCCCCAGAGGGAGCTTGAGGAAGGGCCACACCCCAACCATGGCCTTCACTGTCTCTCTGTAATCTCCGACAACAGCTGCCACGAACAGGGGAGGGAAGAGCTCTGTGGGCAACCACTCCAGAGAGGCAATGGCTGAGGCCTCATTCTGCAACACGCTCTGGATGGCCAGGTCCAGGAACCTGGGTGGGTTCCTGCTGCTCATGCTGATCAATCTGCTCCAAGAGCGATCCTGACCTGTGAATGAAGAGAAAGGGTCTGCTCAGTGTTCTGGGAGAGCCAATCTGGTTGTCCTAGCCCTCCACACTCTGGACTCCACTGTCATCCCCTTAGCCCCTCAGAGAGCAGCTCGCTGACCATGCTAATCTTTCCAGTAACTCACACTGGTAGAGGCTGGTCCACGTGGGCTTAGATTTCAAACTGGATTCTTCTTCTTCTGACTCAAGTTGACCCAGAGGCTGTGGAATCCAAGATGGGCAGTCAGGAGTCTGATGGCAGACAGTGACCTCAGCAGCTGGGGAGGTGAATGAAGCAAAAATAAGTAGGAAATTTGGGGGACGCTACCTCAAGTTTCAAAGACTGAGAGTGAGACGAAAGGGCCCGACATTTCAGAGCTAGGGAACACTTATCCATGGGACTGGAGGTCTCATCCTTTCAGCTCAGGGGCTCTGACAACAGATGGTTTTGCCTCTCTGGATTCATCTGCATCGCTCATTCCCTAGATCATGAATGCAGAATATTCAAACATCACAACAGAGTGAAATCATCTGGAAATAGAAATTCCACTCAAAACTTACTTTCTGAGTAAGAAGCCGGATGTCCGCATTCACTTTTTAAAAATTTCTTTTAATGGAAGACAGATGTTTCTTTCCTTTTATTAAATACGTTTATTGGGGGCTCTTACATCTCTTATCGTAAGCCACACATGCATTCATTGTGTCAAGCACATTTGCAGGGATGCTAATATCATCGGTTTCAAAACATTTTCTTTATACTTGACCCTGTTTATATACAATGAGAGGGAAACCGATCCATGTACTTATATCTATATGTTAAGAATTAAGGTTGCAGATGGACATGGGGCCTAGATTCAAGTACTACCTCAACAAAAGTCACTTGGTCCTAATTATCTGCATTCTGTGATGCTCACCTTCCCGATACCATAACGTAAGATGAAATGTGGGCATAAGCAAAGGTGGGGAAAGCTGCCTGTCTATGAAAAGATATAGCATTTGGGGTGTTAAGGGCTTAAAGTTAAATAAGCAGCCATCTAGCTGAAGTGGTTTTCTTGATTTGACTGTTATTGATAACTTATTGAAAATGAAATGTTCTGACTGAAGCCCTTACCTAAAAGACATTTTGTGGGAGTTCATTATCAGCAGGCAAAAGCAAAGCTGGGGCCATGAAGCTGAAGACTTGAATCAGATGCAGGAGAATGCAAATATAACCTCAGACACATTCCACTTGAATGTCAAGAGCATCTCAACAACAGATGTGATCAAGTGAATACGATCGACAGAAAACTGAACCAGCTATAGCATGACATCAATAGTATCATGTATGAAAGAAAAATCCTTCACAAAACAGAAAAGAATGAATGACCTAGCTGGACGCAAAGGAGACTCTGAATCCTGACATTGGTAGAAGCATCCCTAAAGCCAATGGAAGAAACCATCAAGAGCTGAGCAGAACATGTAAAACAGAAGACAAATTACACTATTATAGTGAGATATGCTTCTCAATGTGAACATCACCAGTGATAATAGGAGGTCAAAGAGGTGGTAAGAGGAGTCCATTCCGTGCATGTAACAGATAAAGGAGAGGTGGGAAGGAGGTGAGACCCAGTTAAAGCTTTGTCTGACATAAAAGCAGGAAAAATAAAGGCAGAGCCAATTAAATAGAGATTCGTTTGGGGTTTCCTCCTGTCGACAGGAAAACTAAACATAGTCATTTCTGCCAAGATCTTTGTTAATAGCTTTGTAATAAAGAAGGGACTTTCTTTTATCCATCACATCATCATTGAGGAGGACAAAAGACTAAGCTTTCGCTCATTTACATGTCTTAGTCTACAGGAGACCTCCCTTAAGTCTACACTCTCATTCTTCCCCTGTGCTTCAGCATCATTTACCTGTCTTTCCCAGAGCAATCTGTTCCACCTTGCTTCCAGGACACCGTGAGATTCCGAGCTACTGATCTTCCCCGTGTCCTTTCAAGTTCAACATGAGTATTTGGTGGTCAGAAAATGAGTGTTGGTTCTCAAGAAGGCAGTGGGACTATTCCCTGCATTAGGACAGACTCGGGAGCCTTCACAGGCAGTGGTTATGCATTGGGCTGCTGTGACCTGCATGGTCAGCAGTTTGAAACCACCAGCAGCTTCGCAGGAAAAACACTGGGCTTTCTTGTCCCATGAAGAGTTATCGCACCAGCATTTCTAAGGGGCTGCTGAGTCAGCAGTGACTCCATGGCAGTGTGCTTCAGTCTGAGAGGCTGTCAGAAAGTGCTCGACATGTAAGGTCAAACCCAATGCAGACAGAGCTGAAGAACCTTCCTTAGAATTTTTTAAGCACAAGGAACTGAAGAAGACCACAAGTGCTAGAAGCAAAACAAAACAAGACAGAACAGAACGAATCAAAAGTGCGAATTTCACAATCAAAACTCTATGGTTCCCAATTTTGAAAGATGCTGCTTTTGTTAGGACCATTTGTGTCATTCCAGATGCACAGAAATCCTATAACCTACGAAGAAAGCACTCTTCTGTCTTGTCCTCCCAAGCCACCACTGTGAAACAAATTACCACACAAATATTCTATGAAAAATGCAGGGGCCACAAAAACAAGATGAAGGAACACACAGAGTGGGTTTCCTAAAAGAAGGAGACATTCAACCATGACAAGAAGTAGCGTATGAAACAGGGATTCTAGGACAAGACCCTTTCCCTCTGTCCATCCATGGATCTGGTCTCCCACGGAGAGGCCGCTGTGTTCTCCCATCTCCTTACACCAGCCCTCCAAGATCTGCGTCCCTCCCCATCAGCTCCTCGCAACCATTCAGGTAGTTTTCATGTAACTCTCATTCAACTCACAGTTGCAGACGCTGACAAGGCTCCAATTTCAGTCTTGGCCACGGTCCTTGTTGAAGTAGATCCGGTGCATGAAGAATCCAAGAAGGCAGGTCGAACGGCAGACTTCTTCGTCAAGAATGTTGAGCCTGAAAACTTCCAGAGAAGCCAGGAAAATGTTGGCAAGGTTCCGTCTCAAGTCCAGAAACCTTCAGGTCAAGTGAAGGGTCCAGGTGTGGAACAAAGCTCCAGAGCATTCAGAGAGTCCTTTTAAAGGATAAGACCACACCCACCAGGAAGCTATTGCTTCCCCCTCATTGGCTGTTCACAGTAGGTCTCATCATGGAAGTGATGGCATTTCGTGAGATCTCATCAGCCGGGCTGATGCCATCAGAACAGACCAACCCCGGAGAATCCAGACCCAGCCCTGTTCACACAAGTCCTCGGCCATCAGCCCTTATGCACGGGGAGGGAGAGGACACAGAAGATGGTGAGGGTTGTGTTGGAGGGTGAAAAAGGATTAAGTGGGTGTTTATAGAAATAGCTTTATTGGCCCGTTTCTCATACATGCAATATAGATTTGTCATTATGGATGCTCCTCTTTGTAGCGCACTTCCTGAAGCACAAACTTTCTTCCACTGTACCTCCTCCGACTTATGAAAAAAGTATGAAAAGGAGTACAAATTCCTCCTTGGCTTCCTACTGACTGTCAATCTTTCCAGGAGTCGATGGCTTCATTAAAGCACATGGACTGGCTGACAGATTTGAACCAGTGACCTGGTGGTGTGCTGACCAATGTTTGAAGGACTGACCTCTGCAGAAGGATCCCACACACTGTCTTAAATCTCAAGTGCTCTCAGGATACAAGCATCAACCTAAGAGATTCCATGACTGTAACTCTGTGTGGGAGTAGAAAGCCCCATCTTTCTCCCATATATAAAGTGTCTTGTCTGCTTTTGCCCCATGGGATGCTTTCCACTTTCTCTCAAGGGCTGTATGAGCTTTGTTGGTAAACAATGCTGCGTGTCTTTGAGGTGGCAGACTCTCATCTTTCTCCATTGTAGAAGCTAGTGGTTTTGGAAGCCTCCAACTATTGATTAATAGACAAGCACAGCCCACTACCTAGGCACAACTCCAAAACTGACATCCTTCCGTGCCCATTTCTGTTAGGTCGAGGGAACAGAGCCCAAAATTGAATGCACATTTTTAATAGTGTTGCTCCAGGAGAAGTAAGTACCACAAGAGGATAGCTTTACAAAGAGACATTTATTTTATCTTAGGCAAAATATGTTAGTGTCAGAAGCTTAGACATGGATATGAAAGATTGGATGTTGATTGTCTTGTACTGGGATGGACTGGTAACTTTTCAGCATCTGTGTGCATTCCATGGGGATTCCACGAGTTTTGGCATCCAGGTTCTTCTGAATCTATAAGGTTCCCCTGCAGGGACCCTGGGTTCCAAGGACATGCTCTGCTCCCGTCTGTTGGCCTCTCTTTTCATGTCTTGTAGATGAGAGATGTGAAGCCAGCAAGGAATGACTGGGCTAAGGGTGTAAATGTCAGATGCTTCCTGTAATCGTCAACCCCAATCACCACATTGTTAGAGCAAAGATAGCCTAATCCTCTTGAACCTAACTCCAAATAATATCATTTGCATAGTGAACATGAGGGTTTTCCAAGTGTTACAGTAAACCAGAAGCATAAGTGAGGATTAGTAAGGAAGGCAATCACATTAGCTTTCCACATGCATGATGATTTCATCCCAACTTCCCTTACTGGGAGAAAATCATAAAGTAAGGAATCTGTAGCCTGCAGGGTCGTCTTGAGATCCTCCATTGCCTCTAAAAGAGTATCCTAAGACAGAGAACTTTCCGTGTCCTCATAGCAATCCTGAGACACAAGGAGCCCTAGAAGGGAGAACTTACACAGAGCTTGTGTGCTGAAGCAGGTCCTGCAGCACAGCCATGGAGACTGGGTTTCCACCCAACTCTAAGGTGGTGAGCGCAGAGTACTGGCACACAGCAGGCTGCAAGGCAGTGAGCTCAGAGACATCGATTTAACAGTCAGCTAAATTCAGGTGGTTCATGGTGGCTGAGACCCTCTCTAGCAGACTTGGGAGGAATTCATGTCTTAAGGAATCCGTGAACATACCACTCATATGCGGGGACCTTAGTTGGCTGCTTCAGGGACAAGAGCACAGGCTGTCAGGCCAGAGTCCAAAGCAATGCAGTGCTTTTAAAGAGAGAAACTGCGAATGTGTAGCCCACAACTGAGCAGCTGATAGACGTGGTCATTGAGGAAGAAGACTGCTTCCAGAACGAGGTGCTGGAATAATGCAGACTGAGGACATGAGAGGCCAATTTTGCAAGACACTTCTCCACTTTGTCCATGGTACATGACACCAGGGGATCTGGACTTATGTGGGACTTACGTGGGAAACATGGAGTGTGCTCTGGTGACCCATCTGGGACAGGTAAGCAGTAAACCAGTTGAGCCTCTGCAGGTTCCATCTGCAGTGGATTCCCACCTCCTGCACAGAAACCATCTGTACCCCATTTAAGATCTCCTCAATAATCGGAAGCTGTGACAGATCTCCTTCAAACGCTAACTCCTGACAGCAGAGGGGTGGCAGGGTCTTTCCACAGTTGACTCTTGTAATGATAATAGTGAGCAATTCATCTGGTACTGATTCAAGAAGGCAAATGCTTGTGAGCAAATACATAGAGGCCAAACACTGAGGCTTCTCTCCTGCTATGGGATCCTTCCCTTTGAGAGTCACAGTCCTGGGTTGGGTTGTTACTGGACGCAATGGATTGGGTTTCAGACCACACTCTCCAAAACTTGGTGTCAGTGTTCAGGCATATATCCACAACTCAGAGTTCACATCCCCTGTGTGGAATCATCTGGGAAGCAGGATATCAAAATATCCTGTTGAGAATGCCAAGACTTCATGAGAGCCCCTAGCGAGAGCAGGATAAAAAGCCAGGACACTACCGTGGCCTTCGCTGCAAGTCTGTATCCACCGACCACAGCTGCATGACAGTGGTGGGAAGAGTTCATGAGTAGCGACCCCAGGACAGCGATGGCTGAGGCCTCATCCTGCCACACACTCTGGATGCCCAGGTCCAGGAGCCTGGGTGGGTTCCTGCTGCTTATGCTGATCAATCTGCTCCAAGAGCAATCCTAACTTGTGAATGATACGAGACGTCTGCTCAGACTTCTGGGAGAACTACACTGGTTGTCCTTGCCCTCCAAAACTGGGTCATGGCACCCAGAGCTCCTCAGAAGGGAGCTTTCTGGCTTTGTTACTCCTCTTATCAACTCACAGTGGGAGAGGCTCTCAAGATCCATGTGAGGCTTACTTTTCAGTCTAGCTACTTCCTCTGTGTACGTTGGCCCTAAGGTTTTCGAACCCAATATGGGCAGGCCGATGATGGACCTCAGCAGCTGGTGAGGTGGATAAATCAAAGATCAGTAGGAAATATGGTCATTGCATATTGAATCAAACCATCCCAAGGCTAACTAACTCTACAGGAAAGGCAAACTCAAGAGCCATAATGGTGCGTTCATCAAACTGAACTTGGAGATCTGTATTGAACTACAACACTCTGGGTGATGGGGTATCTATGGGAGTACAAGAAAGTCTTGTCAATACAATGATGAGTAAAATTTCCTCACGAATCACTAATGAAGACGCTGAAGTAGTTTTCCAATCACTTCAGTATGAAATTGACCCAACATGTAGTCAAGCCACATAGATAATTATTGGTAATTGGAGTGAGAAATTAGGAAACAATGAGGTAAGGAAAACAGTTGGAAAATATGGTCTTGGTGATAGAAGGATTCGTGAAATCACAAGGTAAATTTTGCAAGTATACTTTAGACAAACATTGGTCACAATAAGGCAATCTTGTTGACTGATGAATAACCTGACTCCTTCCCCCCTTTCATGTCAGAGAGTCCCAGTAGTCATTTATTTTAAAATATGCTCCTATGTAATCAAAATTAAAACATTTTAATTAATATCATTGTTCCCTTTAATGTTTTAGCCATGATGGTACTATTTTTATTTTATTGACCAGGATGTTGTTATCAAAGCTATACCCTACAACATTCACTAACTCTAAAGAATAACAGTATTAATTTTCCTGGCTGATTTGCAGAAGCTGGTGCCTTGCGTACTCTTGCTGGGTGGTCTGCAGACCAGCGGCACCATGTAAGGCCATAGCCAGCCCACCAGGGGGATGCTGCCCGGGATGTAGTGGATCTTCTTGTGGTAGAAGAGGAGCCCGTCCACCTCAAAAGGGAAGCGTGTGGCCAGCACCTCACACAGCCTCTTGGGGTGCACTGGAAGTTCTGGGCCCCACAAACTAAAAAGGATTGAGCTTTGTTTGCTCTCCCAGGTGGCCTTCCTCGGCTAACTTCACATGCATCCAGTAGAACCAGAAATCAGTGGGGCAGTCATAAACGCGATGTCCCCGCTAACACAACAGGTCCAGAACGTAGTAGGTCTGCTGCACCTCGCTGTGAATGCAGTGCACAAGGGTGTCCATGAGCTCTGCCTGCTGCCTCCGGGCAGGAGGGAAGGAAACCTGTCCACACAGTAACCGCTCTTGGTGTAGGTGCTGGTGCAACCCCTGGAGGCCACGATGAACGCTCTTTTTCCAACGGGGCACAAGACCACAATCCACTCCTGCCCCAAGTCCGCGGGGACATCAATCAGCCACTCAGAGAGCATCAACTGATTGGCAAAGTGCTAGGGGAGTTTCTCGTCAATGTCAACATCCATGTCTTCGTCATCTTTCCTGTGTTCCTCCTCCTCACTCTGCACTCCAGTCCAGTCATCTTCAGCCAGCCTTCTGGCCTGGTTCACAGAGGCGAGTCGCTTGTATTTCTGCAGTTCAAATAACGACGGTGCAGCTCATCCTGCTCCAAGGAACTGCACTTGGGCTTGTACTGGGACAGGAGCGGGTGTGAGGCTGCACATCCGTTCAAATCTCGGGACACAGAGAATCTGCTAGCCAGGGCTGGACTCAGCTCTTCCATCATTCCATCAAACTTTTTGAACAAAATAAATGGCAGCTATGCACGACTGACTTCTGCCTGTGCAATCCACGGAAATCAAGTCCACTACAGAAGTTGGACAAGTGTTTCACTACAAAAGAGACCCTAACACCAAGATAAGTTAAGGACAAAGTGCCTTCGTTTATGAAGGACACAAAGATGCAGACACATTAGGGTTGCCATTCCCATGAAGTCTTCATACCATCAGGCTAATCAAACACGGGATTTTACTTCACTAAGTCCTGGAATGCAGGCAGCTGTACAAATTCATGAGTAATTGTAAGACCACTAATCACAATAAGAGGGGGATTATGGAAGCCAGAGGAGGACCAAGATTGGGACACATAGTTTATGTTCTAAAGACTTTGGCACTTTCAAATGAAGCAATTGAGCAAGATGCTAGGGTAGGACTCCTGATTATGCAACCTACAGTCCTGTCCATCAAGGACATGCCCAGGGAGCCCTAAAACACTGCTCCTCCCTGGACCATCTTTAGAAGCATGCAAGTAATGCAATTTCCAATGCACCCTACCAGAGCGCAAGATGAACAACTTCATTGTTACATGATCTCAAGGCATTTCCGGAAGTGGTTTTTGGTTTGGGGTTTTTGTTTTGTTTTTGACATTGGAAAGTTATGTGTAACATCCAAAAAACTTAGTGCTGAGACATAAGCCCTAACTTAAGAGATTTTGGAGGAGGTCATTATGTGCAGTCAAAAATGAAGCTGGGGCCATGAAGATGAAGAAATGAATCAACTACGTGAGAGCACAAATATAACCTGAGATCCATCCCACATGAATGGCAAGGCCATCTCAAGAACAGATAGGATTGAGTGAACACTAACAGCAGGAAACTGGACCAGCTGTGTGATGACATCAATAACATCATGTATGAAGAAAGCAAAGTCCTCCACAAGACACAAAAGGTAGAATGACAAAAGTGGACATCTAAGAGACTCTGAATCGTGCCATTGGTAGAAATGTAACTAAAGCAAATGGAAGAAATGATAAAAGAATGCTGAACAGAACATTTCAAAGAGCAACTTCAGGAGAAAAATTAAAATATTAACATGAAATATGATGCCCAAGGGGGAATCCTTCAAGTTATAGTAGTGAGAACATCGAGAATGTCATTCGGTAGATGTGGCACAGAAAAGAGAAGTGGGAATAGGCTCACACCCCAGGAGAGCTTGGCCTGACTTTATCCAAAGAAACATAGTCAGACAGGCATTTTCTGCACAGCTTTCAGTTAATAGCTTAGTAATCAAGAGGGTCTTATTCATCCACCAGGTGAGAATTGACCACAGAAGACTAAGCTATCTCTGGTTTACATGTCTAGGACATGTTTGTCTACCCTCCTTAAATTTTCTGTTTTAAGGGTTTGTGGTGGGGGTGTGAGAGGGTTGAATAGTAAGGGTTCAACTTACTCTTCAGACACGAGAGTCTCAGCAGCAGTGCTGTGGGTCCACAAAAATGACGGCCACTAAAACGCCTTGATAATTTAGAAGAGTTGTTATTCAGTTGTCACCCGACATTGAGAATCTAAAAGAAATTCCAGGATTGAAGTCTTGAGTGGATATTTAAGTCCATCATTAAAAGCAAACACTCACTTAGAATCTGTCTATAATTATTAAGCAAGCACAAGGTTTGCACTAAAGTGCATGCTCTCAAACAAAGAGTAAAAGGAGCTTCTTGCCACTGTCCATGCAGATGAATGGAAACCACACAGGACAGAGTAAACCACCCCTGTGGGATTCCACGACTGTAATTCTGAATGGGAGAAGAAAGCCCCATCTTTCTCCCCTTTTTAAAATACAGGTATCACTGAATTGGCCATTCCATTTCACCTCAGTGGACGGGATCACCTACTTGGGGACCACTATTAAATGTCTTTATGGGAGCAGGCTCTCATCACTCTGAACTGGAAACAGCGGTGGTTCTGAAAACTCCAACAGTTGATTAATAGATGAATAAGTCCACATTGGAGCCCATCCCCCAAACTGACACCCTTCTTTACCTGCCACACTACAGAGAATCATGATCTCAGCAAGATGATACATTTAAAAAGAGGACCTGATGCAAAGGGCTTAAGTGGAGAGCAAATGCTTTGAGAATGATTGGGGCAGGGAATGTACAGATGTGCTTTATACAATTTATGTGTATATATATGTATGGATTGTGATAAGAGTTGTATGAGCAGCTGATAAAATGTATTGTAAAAAGATGATACATTTAATGAACCATTGCACAAAAGCAAGCTATTAAGATGCATCAAGTCCCTGAATAGGTACTGAGGTGTGAAGGAGATAGAGGGTAAGCACAACCCCCTGATCTGTTTACCCTGATTAGACTGGGTAGAGCAAATATATTTATATGTTCATAATGCAATATTGAATGCACTCAAATCACATAGGCCTCAAAGAAAGACAAGTTTGGAATGCCACACCTCAACCTCTAGGACCTTCCCCACTTAGCACCTCAGAACTATTTAGAGAATTTTCCTGTAACTCCCTATTTCAAATCACCATTGAAAAGGTTAACAAGGCTCAGATTTTAATCTTGACTCTTATCTTTGATAAAGTATTTCCAGTGGGTGATGAATCCAAGATGGCAGGTCAAAGGACAAACTTCTTCCCAAGGGTGTTGAGACCAACAATTTCCATAGATACAGAGATAATGGCAGGATTAGGTCTCAAGTCTCCAAACATTCAGGACAGAGGAAGGGTCCAGGCCCAGAACAAAGGAGAGAGCTTTCAGAGTCATTTTAACTCATAAAACCACACCCACAAGATAGCTAGCTTCCCCATCATTGGCTGTTCACAGTAGGTCTCAGCAGGGAAGTGATGGTATTTTTGGTCGTTTTATCCACCAGGCTGATGCCATCCTAACAGAACACACCCTTTGCGTCCAGACCCAGCCCTGTTGAGATAAACTGTCAGCCATCAAACCTCACCCCCTGTGATTGATAGTACATAGAACATTTTGAGGAGATGTGTCAGCAGATGAGAGTGGATTAAGCAATTGGTTACAGAAATGGCTCTAGTCCACAGATTGTCACATATGCAAAATAATACCCTTATTGATATTCATTTGTGTAACTCATTTCCCATAGCACAAACACACTTGTACTGTGTCTCTTCCAACATAGAGCCAACTTATGGGAAAGAGTAAAAGTGCCTCCTTGGCTGCCTACAGACTGTTGATCTCTCCAGGGGTAGATGACCTCATCAAGCCCCACAGATTGCCGGGTAGGTTTGAATGAGTACCCTGGTGGCAATCAGCCCAATGCTTTACCAAGCATGCCACATCAATTGCATTTATCTGGAGCACTGCAGGGATGATTGGATCACATTGGGCATGTTTAAAGCATGGACCTCTTGAGAAGAGCACAGTATATTCTCTTCTCAACGGCTCTTATGTCAGAAGCATTACCAATTAGGGTTTATAAAACAAGGAAACATCATTTTCTTACTGTTTAGGTAGGTGGAATCCAACTTCAGGACCTCACCTGGAAGATAAGGTTCTCTCCCCGTGGGTTCTGAGGTACCTTCCTTATATCCTTGCAACATCTGTGGGATGCTAGATCCTGGCCAGACTTTCTCTCCCATCTGCATCAGGAAGTGCTTCAAGTCTGGCTGCCTTCCAGCTAGTTGGGTTGCATCATTTGCATTTGGTAGGATGTGTGCTTGTTCTTCCAATCCTAAACTTCCACTCCAAACAGAGATGCTTACATACTTTCCACACTGATGAAATTCGTGACCTCAGCAAGTTGACACAGATCTTGTACCCTTGCACATAGGCAAGTTATAAAGACGTATCAAGGACCCTCAATGGGTATGGAGGTGTGAAAGATAGAGGGCAGTGGTTCTCAACCGTCCTAATGCGCGACCCTTTAATAGAGTCCCTCATGTTGAGGTGACCCGCCCAACCATAAGATTATTTCCCTTGCTACTTCATAACTGTCATTTTGCTATTGATATGAATCGGACGACCTCTACGAAAGGATCCTTTGAGACCCCAAAGGGGTCAAGACACACAGGTTGAGAACCTATGTATTATAGAAGGTAAGCAATACACTCTAATTTTTGTATTGTTTCTATTGAGCAGAGCAAGTAAATACATAGGTGAATAATACAACATAGAACACATTCACTTCACCCAAAATGGAAACATGACCGTGTTGTGTTTCACAGGCCCATTATACAAGAAATAATTGTAATACATGTAAGGTTTTCACAAACATAAATCCATTCTTTACTAATATCCCTTGTAGAAGGCTAAACGTAGGGGACTCCCTGTAGGAGATGACTGTATCTGTTTGTCATCATTGTACATTTGGAGTCCTGGCTCTCCACCTCCTATGTGTTTAGCCCAAGATGTTTCCAGACAGTCTGAGACTTCTCACATGAACTACCTGGTCCAAACAAGAGGCAAATCAGTGCAGGCTGAGCAGTGCCAGCTGCAAAACACTGCCACACTGTGGACACAGTCTTGTTGCACCCGTTTGAAGATATCCTCAAAAAGAGCAAGTTAAGGACAAGCGTCAATAGACCCTGGCTGCCTCCAAGGCAGAAACTGTGCATGATAACAAAGTATGGATAGCCATGAGAAGGGGCATTCCCAATACTTCATCGTTGAATGGTTAAGTGGATCAAGAGAAAGTTGTGGCAACATAGCAAGGAAGCAGTGCTCAATTTCTATTGAGGAGGTATGCCAAACGGACAAGTATATATACTTTTATTTGTGTTTATAATATTATAACATAACATTATCTATATATAAAGAAGTATAACCAGATTGCTCCTTACAGATGTGGATGATGGGACGTCAAGCTACATATTTTGGACCTGTTTTTTGGAGAGATCAGTTCCTGGAAAAGGACAGAGAGACAAAAGCAGGCCATTGACGTGATGGATTCAGAGTAGCTGCAACGAAGGCCTCACACTTACACACGGTTGTGAGGATGGCCCAGAGTGTGCAGTCTTTCCCTCTCTCCTGCGCGGGTCCCTGTGCGTCGGAGCCGACTGAATGACGCTGAAAAAAACAATGTCTGCCATAATCGAATTCACGTGGTTTCCTGTGAGATAACAGGACTGTTCACATCACGCTCCTTTTTTCAGCGGGAAATCTTGGGATGGGAAAGGCTAGATTAGCTGCGTCCTTGTCTTCTGATCCCAAGGAATTCAGTCGGGCGTGGTTAATCTGCAGATGATTTCAGTCTTTCTTTCTTTTCTCTTAAAGTGTCCTCCAGACTGTGTGCTCAGGATCTAGGCTCTAACAAAGATAAGATGTTGGAGAAGATTCTTATCAACAGTCAAACTTTTTTAGGATTATTGGTTTTACCAGTTTCATTTTCACTCTATCCAAAATGTGATACGATTCAATAAGATCAAGGAAGAGCTGTACCACTGCCTTCAAATTCAATTCTAGAACATTTTCTACAGACCCTGTAGTAGTTGCTCTTGTACTTTTCTTGTTGGTTTCTCCAAATGAAGTAATTATGTACAAAACAGAACACTCCCATTCCACAATTTCAGCGCCAGGCCCCGGGGTCACAGAATATGGGAGGTGGGGCACCAGGTCCTGCTGATTGCTAGGTCCCAGTTCTGGGAGCTCTGGCCCGGCTAGCATGGTTGGACTTGTGGTGGAGGCTCGGGATAGCTGCCTACCCGCTCCAAGCAGGGACGGGAATTGGCCCCCTCAGGCCCTGTGGTAGGCTGCTATCCTCACCGGTCCTTGTTAAAACTACCAGGCGAGGCAGCTGAGACCTTGTGCTGTCCAGACTCCCCAGGCTCAGCTCATAGCTCTCTTACCTCTTGGCATTTGGCAGCTGGTTCAGGATGGCGGGAGGCCCGGCCCGGTGGCTGCCCCTAGTCGATGCTTCTTTACTTCCTCCATCAGGGCCGCCACCTCCTTCTGGTCTCCCTCCTGCTTCTGCCTCTGCTGCACCTCTGTCAGGCTGCTGCATCACGACCTCGAAATCCACGTGGGCCTGTCGCTGGTCCAGCCGCTGCAGGATCTCCCGCACCTCCATCTCCAATTGGGAGTCCTCGGTGCGCCTCCCCATCACCTTCACGGGGTGCTCCGCCTCCTTTGGCACCCTCTCTTCCTGATGCTTCTCAGCCTGCAAGTTACACGAGGCTCCAGCTGCAGGGCGTCGTCTGTGCTCTCGGGGTCTGTCTTGAAGGTCAACTCCTCCCCACAATGCTTGCACTTGATGTAGAAGCAGGAGATCGTCAGGCCCGCGTAGTCCTCATGGTTCACCGTCTCTTTGCGCGCACTGACCTTCGTGCCCTTGTAGACATACTCTCCGCACGTCTTACATTTCATGTGGAAGGGGATCCTCAGTTGCACCTTATACAGCTGGTACTTGGGCATCATGAGCTTGGGGATCTTCTTGGGGTGCAAGTCTGGTCGGCAGTATTTTCTCAAAACTCTTCACTCCTGACAATTTAGCCTCTTTCTCTGCTCACATGCACTGGAGAACTCGGAAGGCTCGGGTTTTATTCCCAATTCCATAATGCTCAGAGTACTTCCGGTGACGCACTTCCGGTGACGCACTTCCGGTGACGCAAAGGCTTTGGCGTATTCATTTTTTCAACTGCTTTATGTGGATTTAGGAATTCCCCGCTGAGATGGATGATGAATGGTGTAGGATGCATCAATTGGGGGGTGGGGTTCCGCAGGAAGATATGGGTGATAGTGCTCTGCATTGAAGAAGGCATAATACTTCGTGGAAGAGTAATCTATGGACCTAGGTTTTGAAGGATAAGTAGGAGTTGTCCAAGTTAGAGAGGACACAGATATTTGGATCACAGTAACAAAAATCTAGAGATGATTAACCAGCAAGTGTTTCTTCCATTATGCTCTGCCTGAGTTCTCTCTGTGATCGGAAGCTATTTGCTGAACGGTGGGGGCTTCTGTGTGTCTATGATTCTGGAAGCTATGTCACCAGCATTTGAAAATACAGCGATGAATTCCAAGTGAACGGGTTTCAGCTGATCTTAGAGACTAAGAACAGACAAGAAGGCAGGAGGAAATGGTCCCCTTCTGAGGGATTAGACACTGAAGAGTAGCAGAAATGTGTCTGATATAGAGCCACGGATACGATGAGATGCTGCCACTGAAAAGTAGCTGAAGTGTGACTGGGGTGCGGTTGATGATAATCATGAGGATCGCGCACTTTGCTGGGCTTTCAATTACTGAGGGTACTGGACTCCGCAGGAGGAGAATCACCTCAAGGGATACTGAGTGGTGTTCAATCAGGAAAGGTGATCATTATCATATTCAGAATCTGAATTCTGCTCAAATGTGTAATAAAGTTGATTACATGAGGAGCAATGTGGCCTGAGGATTGGGAGAAGACACACTATAAACCTATGAAATGGAGACCATACAAGCCAGCTCGATGGAAAAGGAAGAATCGCTTGCAGTACTTTCTGAGGCAGATTAAATAGTGCAGCTTTCAGTACGGAGGATAATTCATGAAGAAAGCAAAAATTCTCATAACTAGATCAGAAACAGGATGATAAACAAGGGAAAGATTGAAGGTATCCAGAGTCCCAATTCACAGAAATCTACAGTCAATGCTCACAGACACAACTGTTAAGAAATATGGTGATCTACTACATTGGTCTCTAGGCTATCTACCCACCACTACTCTCTGTCCACCTGTCATCTCCATCACTTGCTCCACCTCCATCCCCTGTATTCATCAGTTTCCATCGCTGTTGTTCGGTGCTACGTAATCCTTTCTGAGTCATATGGAGCAATGGGCAACAGAAGGAAGCACTGGCTGGTCCTGCACCACCGTCAATGTGTTCTGAAGTTCAGTTCATTGTTTCACGCCATGTGGCAGCCTATCTTGTTGATGGTCTTCTTATCCACTGCCCCTCTACTTTACCAAGCGTGGTGTCTTTTTCCAGGGATGGCTCTCTGCAGATAACTTGGCAAAAGAATGTAATACAAATTATCTTCATTGCTGCTCCTAAGGAATATTCTCTTTGTCCGTCTTGCAAGTGAGATTTGTTGATTGGCCAACCACACTACTTTTGATATTCTTGGCCACCACAGTCATTTATGTGCATGCATATTTCTTTGGTTTGCCATATTCGATGTTCAACTTACCACCACGAGCTTTTCTATCTCTGCCTCTCTCCATGTCTAACGCTACATAATAGGACCAAACACATCAAAAGGGCAGAGATGAATTAGGTTCAAATATGCCTTTTTTTCAGTGGTTTATATTTGTGTAATCCATGTCAAACGTAGTTTACAAAGGGAGAGGACAAGTACTTTTGTATAGAATATGCTGACACAGCCTCACGCAAAGGGGTCCTGGGAGGAGGAATTTCCTGGGAGCACAGCTCTGACCCCATAGGCAGTTCTTGGCAGAAAGCTGGACAGCCAAGCACTCCTGCATCCAGGTGTACTGCCAGCCTTGGCTTCACCTCAGTGCCCATTACCTGCCCCCAGCTCTGAAACTGAGCCCAATGAGCTAAGACTAAGGAGAGGACCATGTCCCAGGCATCGTGTACACCATGTCCAGGAGGAGAAATATACACCACTGAACACCTAGCATATGGATTAGGTAGGGGCGCCATGCTGGGGATGGGGAGACAGGCACCCCAAGAGGCCGGTGCACTGAGCCCCCAACCAGCCATGAGGGAGACACAGCTTCAGATATTCTTTTAATAAACAAAAATAAATCATACAACAAAGAGGTTTGGAGGGCTGTCCCATTTATACACTACATTATAAATATACAGGGTGTATAGTACATGTGCTTTGGTCTGGAGCTTGCATGTCTGTACATCTGGACAGTCTTGGGGCTGGATCTCAGGAGCCTTTTTAAAAAATCATTCTACTGGGGGCTCTTACAGTCTTAGAACATTCCATACATCAATTATACCAGACATATTTCTGCATATGCTGCCTTCATCATTTCCAAAACATTTTATACTTAAGATCCTCTTTTTGCACCCCCTTCCGCCACTCACACCCTCAAGGATATTTAATTTGTCTTCCGCAGAAATTATTTACAGAATATACCTTAACAAAATCTTGTTTTCAAATAGAAGAGATTTTGATGGTTATCTCTTATGTTAACAGTCACATGGAGAAGCTGGGGCATTAGTGAAGAGAAGGATTAGTGAACGGATTGAAGGAGATAAAAAATAGAAATATTATTAAGTAATCCTTAATGTTACTAACAAAAAGTGTGGAATTAAGTGAATAACAGTAATAAAAATGTTAAGTAAATGGAGTGTAGTGATACATATTTCTGAGGGTCATGTGGTTCATTCATGGCCATTCTGTATATTTAGCTATTGCATGGCTCTCTAGGCCATCAACCCACCTCTTTCTTCTCTAGCCAACTCTGGCGTCTCTATCCACCTCTGTGCCCTCATTGGATTAGGGACCTCACTGACAACATTCTTCCCTTTCACCAGAGTATCACTGCTGAGAGCCTTACCTTTAAACATCTTTGCACTGTAGGAGTAGGGTCTACTCATTTAGGACTATGCCCATTAGACATTACTCCATGTGATTACTGTCATAGAAACAGCCTAGACCCATCTGTTTTGTTTACATTTTACTGTGGCATTCAAATTAACAACCATCTAAAAGCGGCACCAACTAAGTCCACATGGAAGAAGCACAGCTGTCTATGAGACGTCCCAAGAGAATGGAGAACAAAATGCAAGTATGGAGAAGGGGAAGGTATCAGAACTGAGGTTGTGAGCCCCTCTTTGTAGAAGGCATTGGAAGAGAGAGCGCCTGACGTCCAGCTGCAGAGCACCTAGTCGGACTCTGCCTCTGGCAGGTCTCCTCTGGCCACAGTTGAGGGAAGTGAAACGGGTCTCTCTCAGAAGGAGATTGCTGTAAACTTTCCTGTAGTCGATGGGATTGTGGTATTATGGAAGACCTGCTCAGGTGACCTCCCTCTGGACTCCTCAGAAAGTTCTCTCGGTTTTTCCATGAGAGAAATCTTCCCTCTCACTTATTTTAATATTTAAGGTGGTCTTTTCTTTCATACCCTTTATTTATTTGAATTTAGTTGAATGCTTCCACGATGCTTCTGAATGTATCAGTTATCCCTTTCTACCCCAACCTACCCCTTGCCCTCCTTGTGTCCCTACTCTCATTATAGGTTCTGAGGGGTTTATCTGTCCTAGATTCCTTGTGTTTCCAGTTCCTGTCTGTGAATGAGGGGGAGTGCGGAGTGGAGACCCAAAACCCATCTGTAGGCAACAGGACATCCCCTTACAGAATTATTGCGGGGAGGAAAGGAGCCACTCAGGGTGCAGTGTAGCACCGATGAAACTTACACCTTTCCTCTAATTCTTTAATGATCCCCCGCCCCCTTCCGCACTATCATGATCCCAATTCTACCTTACAAGTCTGACTAGACCAGAGAATGTACACTGGTTACAGATAACTGATCACAAGGATCTATATTTAACCCCATCCAAGGGGGATGGACAAGAAAAAAGTGGGTGAAGGGAAACATCGGACACTTTAATACATGACAAATAAAACTACTTTATCAGTGTCCATGAACAAGTGAGTGGTGGGGAGGGAGAGGAAAAAATGAGGAGCTGATACCAAGGGCTCAAGTAGAAAGCAAATGTTTAGAGAATGATGATGGCAAGAAATGTACAAATGTGCTTGACACAGTGGATGGGTATATGGATTGTGATAAGAGTTTTATGAGCCCCCAATAATATTATTTTAAAAAGAAAAAATAAAGAGTACTTCAATAAGGTATGGAACACAGGAAATTGTCAAAAATTCAATCAAGGTCAGATGTTCCCTTCAGGGCCAGTGGTAAGAGTGGTGATACCTGGAGGGTGGAGGGAAGGTGGGTACAAAGGGGGAACCGTTTATAAGGATCTACATATAACCTCCTCCCTGGGGGTTGGACAATAGAAAAGTTGGTGAAGAGAGCCGTCGGGAAGTGTAAGATATGACAAATTAATAACTATTTATGAATTAAGAAGGGTTCATGAGAGAGAGGGAAGTGGGGAGGAAGGGGGGAATTAGGAGCTGATATTAAAGGCTCAAATCAAAAGCAAAGGTTTTGAGAATGATGATGGCAACAAATGCACAAATGTGCTGGACACAATGGATGTATGGATTGTGATAAGAATTGTATGCACCCCCAAAGAATGATTAAAACACTAAGGGGAAACCACAACAGGGTCATGAATGAGACATGCATATTTTATTAGAGATTACAAGATAGGTACTTGTAACCATGCAGTCAGTGTATATCTGCTAGGGTCTGACTCCTGACCAGGGCTTAGCAAACTTGGGCTTGAGAGCCTTAAGAGTAGCGATTCTCAACCTGTGGGTCTCGACCCCTTTGGGGGTGGAACGAACCTTTCACAGGGGTCGGTTGCCAAAGACCATTGGAAAACACATGTTTCCGATGGTCTTAGGAACCGAGACACCACTCCTCTATCCGTCTCCAGGTGGGTCCGCCCACATGCAGATAAGTTCACATACCAGTACCAGGTGTGAAGACTGTTCCCTATGAGACACCATGCTTCAAGACAACATTTCACTTATTTGTCATTAGAAATAAATATTTCACAATTTAGGGTTACATATTGTTTTTGTGATTCATCACTATGCTTTAATTATGTGCAACTTGTAACCATGAAAATGCCCCCGGCATATCAGATCATTACATTATGATTTACAAAAATGGCAAAACTACAGTAATGAAGTAGCAACGAAAATAATTTTACAGGTGGAGGCGACCACCACATGAGAAGCTGAATTAAAGGCTTGACGCACTGGGAAAGTTGAGAACCACTGCTTAAGAGGATCTTTCAGTACATACATGTGTCTCTAAAATAAAATTGTAAATTAACTTATCATAGTTGTATTTGAAGGGTAATATTTCCATCATGGTGATTTCATTTGTTTGTAAGACTTGCTTCAAGACACTGGAATCCTTTTTATATTGTTGCTCTTCCAGCTCTAAAGTTTGCTAGCCTCTGCTTCCTGACTATGGAACCTTCATCAAGCCCATCAACGACACACCCAAGACCCTAAGAGACCACTTTCCCCGAGGCTGCTGGAGAAAGAGGGAAGTAATCCACTTCTGATTCACTTTGCCTGAGGGGGAGATGATCTGCTTCTTTGGATACTGATTGCAAAGGAATTCAGTGAGGCTGAATTAGTGTGGGGACTCTGCACCTACATCTCTGGCTATATCTCTCAATAACCGGGCACCATCAGCTTTCTTCACCACGTTTGCTTACGCACACGTCTGTCTTCAGTGATATCAACAGTAATTGTAATGACCACAGGACCATTATAATTGGGAATAAACCCCATGACCAGTGAGTTTGGTTTATTTCATATTTTTAATGGCAGACTTTGGCATCTAACGATCTCCTACATGGTCAGCCTAGGTGATAAATAAGCCAGGTGTGACACGATGCAGGGTGGGACACTAAGACCTTGATATCTTCAGAGCACAGATTAGATTCTTGGGAGGGGAGTTTTCTGTGGAGGCGGCTACCGAATTTGTCATTTGACAAGAGGCGATCAGTTATAACAGCGAGCAGAGAGACAGAAATTCACAGCAACCCAGAGAGCTGACCTGGATACCGTGCTCCGGTGAACCTGAAAATCCTACCCACTTCCCGACCCAGGTCCTAGACTCAAGGTAAGTTGATGGGAAGACACATGGCCTCTTCAAGGGAGGTCAGATCCATGGATATTGAACAGCTAAAAAGACCCATCCCCAGACACATTGGCTGCAAAGGTTTTCTCTTTGTACCACTGTTTCTTGGTCATATGCTTTCTCTTGAAATGGTTGATGGTCTAGCTCTCTTTGGTTTGGCGACTTTGTGTCCTTACATCTTCTACTTATGGTCCCTCCATCTTTCTACAACCACTTTTCTGCCAGCTTGTTGTACCCTGGTCCCTTGTGAGGATGGCACAGGACTGGGAAGTGTTTCCTTTTGTTGGGCAGAGTGTTGCTTTATGGGTCAGGAAGGACACAGTGGCCCATAAAATTAACATTTCAAACTTGTGACCGTGTATTTTTAGTTGTGTTTAATTTTTTTCCCTCCACTTCTATCAGCTAAAGGTCTTCAGTTTGTTCCGCTTAAAGAAATTCTCAGGGGGTTCTTCAGTTTCCCCATAGGGTGAGTGCTTATACCGTACAGGCATTTTGACGATCCTTTTGAAATAAAACCTACTGGCAGGGGGTCAATGCTCACTCAAATAGACCCCGTGTGGATTGCCGACACTGTAGCTGTTTATGGGAGTAGAAAGCTCAGTCTATATCCTGGAAAGCTGCTGGTGGTTTCAAACTGCTGACTATGTGAACTAGTAGCCCAACATATAACGACTTCCATGCCAGGGCTCCTCAGTTTTTTCTAAGGCCTGGAATAGTCATACTGCCTTCTTGACAACACCACACTCACTTTCTGATCAGCAAACTCTAGCGTTGAATTTTCAAGGATACAGGTAAAAGCAGTAGCTCTGAATTTCCCTGGTAGTCCTGGAAACAAGTAGGAGCAGATAGCTATGAGAAGACAGGTAAATGAATGAAGGTACCTCAAAAATAAAGGGTAGAGACCTAAGAAGGTTCCCCTGTAGTCTAAGACATGTAAATGAGAGAGCTCATTCTTTTGTCCTCAATTCTGACCTGATGGATCCAAAAAGTGGCCTCTTGATTACAAAGCTATTAGCAAAGATCTTGGCAGAAGTGTCTGTTTATGTTTAGTTTGTTGAAAAGAAGAAACCACAAACAGATATGTCTGTAAATGGCTTTGCCTACATTTTCCTTTGGCCTATGTCAGGCAAAGCTTTGTTGGGGTATCTGCCCTTTTCCACCTCTGTTTTCTGTAGTACATATATGGATTGAAATTCCCTTTGTCCTCATTTTATCGATTTGATTATTTTCCCCTTGGACAGCAAGCTTTTGCCATGCTCCTTGTCTTCTTAAGTTGCCCTTTGAAATGTTATGCTCAGTCTTGCTCCTTCATCATTTCTCGCATTTCCTTTAACGACGTCCCCACGAATGGCAGACTCTGAGTCTCTGATTTCCACCTTGATCGTTCTGTTCTGTCTGGTGAATGATTTTGCTTCCTTCATGCATGATGTTAGTGATGGCATCCTGCAGCCACCCAGGTCCCTGTCCCTAGTGATCAGTTAGTCAAATCTGCTCTTGAGATGGTTTGGACATTCATATGTGATGCGTGTAAGGTTATATTTTGCTGAAGTTTCGTGTCAAGGCTGTGGGCCAGAATTCTCAGAGGTATTTCTGTTATGTTGTGGGCATTCCCTCTAATTCCATCCCTACTGTGATGAGATCTGTTGTGATCAGACAACCATGGAGAGGTAGTATCTGTGAGGCTGTGACTCACAAAGCTCTCTGACCCTTGGCTGGATCTCCAGGTCCCTGGAACTGAGAGAGTAAACGGTCTTATTGCCTGTTTATCTTGGATTTCTCAGCTTGCACGGTTTCTGCAGCTACTCACCTGCCCATCTTGTATTCATCAACTGGTGGAGTCACTGGGGTCAGTAGAAATTCCCATTCTGATATCCCAAATTATATTGAGGGCTTGCCGGGCACTACATTTTTGAGTTGAAATGAGGACTACTGGGACGAGAGAGGCCCATAGAGTCTCGAGGAAATCAGGGGGGAGGACCTAGAGTTTGGAGTGCGGGGCTCAGTAGCTTGACTCTCACTGAGGCTTTGGCACAGGTCCGTATCAAACAACGTGTGAGCAGGAGTGGAGAGATTTGAGGCAGGCTGGACATCAGTTCACTCATAGACACAACGGAAAAAAAATCCCATACCTAAAAAAGTACACCGACCACCACCCACACCCATGGAGCCCTGATGGCTTAGCTGCTAAGCATTGGGCTGTTCACTGCAAGGTCAGTGGTTTGAAATCACCAGCACGCCTTGACTGAACTATGAGGCTTTATACTCCTGTAAAGACTGACAGGCTCAGGAGCCCAAAGGGGTTGTTCTACTCATCCTACAGGGTTGTGATGACTCAGAGTGGATACGAAGGTAGTGAATTGGGCTTGGAGTGTCTTACTTGTGTGTCAGACGGAGACTGGAGGATGAACCCCTGCAACGTCTGCTGAGTAAAGATGACTCTTTGTTACTGTGAAAGTCGGCAGCCTTGGAATCCCTAGTGATTTGGAAGAGACTCAAAGAGAGTGAACTTTGCGTGTTATTATTTTGGACGATGTAGTTCTGCTTTGTGTCAATTTCCAGCAGAGTGAACTATGAAATGATAAGGCAATGTTTGGTAAAGGGACTAAAGGCAGAATTCAAACATTTAATGCCTTTAACAGTGGTGCCAGAAGCCTGGGGATTTTCCCTGTTGTTGATTCCAGCACATTTAAACATGAAATGAATTATCACAACGGGAATACAGTCCACAGAGACTTGGGGTAAAAATTACTATCTGGAGGATAGAACGAGGTGCATTCAGTGTGGCGTTTGGACCCCCAGTTCCTGCACTGTCGTCCTCATACACCTGGAAACATGGGTGCTACAAGAAACGCCCCCCCCCCCCAGCACCGAATGATTACGATGAGGGGCAACCCTTCCTGTGCATTGCCTCCAGGAACAGCTGCAAGGCAGAGTTAAATGATCCCCATATGTTTGTAAAGTTGAGTGTGAGGCTCCAAGCAGATCCATCCAAAGTTGACGTAGTCACTAGGGGCACATGACTGATGGAGTCACTTTTAACAAGAAGTGCTGTCTCACAACACTGGACCAATTAATGTGTCTAATGTCTGCTCTGAAACTCTCTACTCTCAATGGACTTTATTAAACTTTGGGAATGATTTAACACCGTTCTCATATTTGAAGAGGAATAAATATGACTGTTTGTCTAAGGGGAATCTGTTTCATAAATCCCAGCAGACTTAATCATTTTTGCATATGTGAAGTTCACGGTGATGAGGCCATCTCTGGAACTATGGCTTCTCAACACTCCCTTTTCTACATGTCTTAGGTTTTCTACAACACAGGTGTTGGTTGCTAGTGAGTATTGTGTGACTGGGTAGATTCTGTGTCAGGTTTATGGGCTAGAATTCTCAGAGAGTTTTCCTTATGATGTTGTAATTGGCCCTGATGTTGTCTGTTGTGGTGCAATCACCTCTGTGCTGAGATCACTGTGTATGCATGTGTGGACTCTCTCTCAAAACTGTCTACGTTGTTGGTCAGCTTGCACAGCCTGTGCGGGAGCAGTCTGCCACGTGAATTGCCCATCTTGGATTGATCAACTTGAGTCAAGAATAGCCATCATCTGGCATCTGAACTTCCATTTAGGCCTTGGCAAAGTCTACCTGGTGAGGTCAAAAAAGTATTGTATGCCTTCTCTAGGTACATGTTAAAAACTGCTCTGACAGAGGAGACCTCACCTGAGCTGGGGTCAGTGTTTCCAGAATGAGGGGGAAGGATGCATTTGTTGACGTACTGAACTGCGCACACAGGTGAATCCAAGTGACCAGAGAAGAATGATGTTTCCTAGAAACATTAGTCCCACAGGCTGGGTCATGGATCTCAGTGGTTTAGCAACACTCTCATGATGAAGTCGCCCCCGAACTTGCAGTTGGCTATAATAACATCGTTTTGATGAAATCTCATATGCTACAATCCCCTCTGTGGTGGGATTCTATAGGAAACACAATCGATAGGGAATTCCCTGGTGCTGTGTTTGACTCAGCAGAAATGAGACCTTTTTGACCGCATTCTTTGTTTCCCTTTCCATGGTTAGGATACTACAACTAGATTGGCATCACCTGACTGACAGCTTGGACCCCACAGGCCTTCTGACCTGGCATAAGATTGTGAAACGACAGTAGTCAGAAGAGCCCAAACTTACACCCAACCTAAAACCTTGAGACGCTTCAGCACCTTGGCTGTCTTCGAGTTGAGAGAAGTTCCTGGACACTTCTCTGGTCAACAAGGATTCACATTCCTGCTGGAGCACCTGAATCAGCATGAAGAGGTACAGCCCACCCAGTCTTGTGGACCTTGCAAGCCAGAGCTTCCTGAAGGACGAGACCTCAGCCATTGCCAAGCGGCGCTGTCTACCCCGTCCTCTCTTCCTGCCTGTGTTCAAAGCAGCTGTTACTGGAAGGCACCTTGCAACATTGAAGGTGATGGTGGCTACCTGGCCTTTCACACGCATGCCCCTGGGGGATCTGATAGGAGCTCAGAAGCTCCCCCAGGACATTTTAAAAGCCGTGTTGGATGGACTAGATGTCCTGCTTGCCCAGAAGGTTCACCTTGGGAGATGTCAGCTGAAAGTTTTAGATTTTTGCACACACGCACACAGCAATTCCTGGAACCTGTGGTCTGATCCACGTGCCCAAGGTTCATCAGACGACCTAGAGGCAGCCCAGCCCCCTAGAAAGAGGGCAAGAAGGTCTAAATCAATGTCTAACAGGCCTTCTGTGGAGTTGGTCCTAGACCTTTGCTTCTTCGAAGCCACTTTGGATAAAGTGCTCACATTCCTCCTTAAAAGGGTCAGTCAGAGACAGGGCCAGGTCCTTCTCTGTTGTAGGAAGCTGGACATTTTTAATAAGTCAACTAGAATGGAAATTATTGAGAAGGTCCTGAAAATGACGCAGTTGAACCGTGTCCAGGAGGTGGCAGTGAATTGCACGTGGGAACTCTCTACCCTGGCCAGGCTAGCTCCTCTCCTGGGCCAGATGGTTCATCTGAGAAGACTGATTCTCTCTGGAATCGTCTTGGACTCCTGGAGGGAGGAGGACGAAGTGAAGAATCTAGTCTCCCTATTGGCTTCACAGTTGCACCATCTACACCAGCTCCAAGAGCTGTATCTGGACCCTGCTCAGTTCCCGGTAGGTCACGTGGACCGGTGTTTGCATGCCTGGAAGCACCCTTGAAGACGCTCTGGATAACGGAGTGCTCACTTTCTGAGTCTGACTTCACCGATCTGTCCTTGTGTCTGAGCACCAAGTCCCTAAGATCCCTGAATTTGAATAGAATCAAGTTGACTGGCTTCAATCCTCAGTCGCTGCAAGTTCTGTTGGAGAGCGTCTCAGACACTCTCCAGATGCTGAACTTGGGTGGCTGTGGGATCACAGACTCCCAGCTCAAAGCCATCCTGCCTGCCCTTGGACACTGCTCCCAGCTCCAGCTCTTCAGGTTCTATGGAATCCCGGTCCCAGTGGCTACCCTGGAGGGTTTGCTGCGGCACACCCTCCCTCTGTGCAAGCTGCAACTCTTGCAGTTTTCTATCCCTCTCGAGTGTTACCTGGACCTCCAGGGCCCTCTCCAACAGGAGAAGCTTCCCGTGTATATGGCCAAGCTGAAACGGACACTCCAGGACTTGGGAAAGTGGAACAGCTTGCTGGTCTGCCAAAGTGATACTGCTATAGACGATCATTCAATCACCTGCATTTTCCAGGACTGATGTGACTATCCTCTAATTCAAATGCATTTATGTAGAAATTGTAAAATTAAAAACAAAGACTACACTGTGTAAGTTTATTAAAACATGTTTACTTGGATATCATTAAAAATTAGTTCACAATGCCAGGATATCCTTAGCTGAAACAAGATGTGCTTCATGTCTTATTTTTATGTACATTATGATGATGGTGTTGAAGAATTCTCAGTCACCAGGACACTCAAATAACACACAAGGCATTTTTGCAAATCATTCTCTATGGGAAAGCAATGCTATAGCTGCTGTTTTAAACATGGACACAGTCAGACCATAAAAATTTGAATCCAGTTCAGTAGCATGTTTCCTGAGCAGATTGCATGCACCGTTTTGTCCCTTGCCTGACCTTGTACTCGTTGAAAGCAGAGTGTTCTTTAGAAACGAGGCTGGTGCCACTATGTTTTTAGCACTTTGAAGGTGTGATCAGGAGAGTGGTCTCTGGGGAGGGACATCATACTTGGCAATCTGGAGAGGCAGTGAAACGAGGAAGGCCCTCAAGGGGATGGATTGACCCAGGGGCTGCAGTGCTGTGCTAAAACAAAAAGTTTGTAAGAATGGCCCGGGTCTGGGACATGTTTCCTTCTCGGTCTCTGGTACATAGATTCCAGATGTTTGTAATCCAACTCTAGAACCACTAAAAACAGGATTTGTACTCTCAGAAACCCACTGGGACAGTTCTGCTCTGCCCTACAGGCTCACTATGCCTGGGAAAGATCTGATTTCTTTAATCAGAATAAAAAATTTAATGATTACAGATATAAAAGTTTCAGAACTGCTAAAATAGTAGTGCATAATTTATCAAGGTGTCACGACGGTCAGAGGAGGGAGGAAAAAAGAGTAGCCAATATCAAGGGCTCAATACAAAGTATATGTTTAATAATTGTAAATGGGGGTGATTGCAGACTGCAGAACCAAAGCCCATTTGTAGACAACTGAACACCCCTTCACAGAAAGGTTGTGGGGAGTAGACCAGTTAGACAGAGTGCAGGGAATCAGCGATGAAACATACAACTTTCCTCTGCCAGGAATGTGAAGTTGAGAAAGATTTTATTCAGGTAGGGAAAGAACTCCTGGGAAGGAAGGGAGAGCATGGAAGGACGGGCATCTTCAGCCCCTGGGCAGGTTCTGAGACACAGCGAGTTAGATCAGAGAAATCGCTGCTAGCAGTGAATCGTGGGACATATATAGGGCTTGAGCCAAGGATGTATGTGCTCATGAGGGGAAGGAAGGCCTTCTGGGGCTGCAGGTGCAGGGTCTGAGTCAGGATGTGGTCTGTGAGTAAATCGTCCCGGAACACTGAGGGAAGGGGCTGTACAGACCCGGCCTGGAGAGATGAGCTCCTTAATATGCTGGAGGCAGGGACTGCACAGTCCAGCTCTGGCCTTGTGAGCTGGGGGGAAGGGGCCCCAGAGAACAGCAGGCCATCTTCAGGGAGAGTTAGAGGAAGAGGCTGCATGGTTCGGACCTGGCCCAAACATCAAAACTCTTAATAGTGGAAATAGGTGTGGTGTTCTATGGTTCACTACTTCCTGCTGTGATAGGACAAAGAAGGGGGGATTAAGAGCTGGAAAGTTCGGGCCGGTTTAGTTGGCAGCAGACTATAAGGGCGAAGCAAGAGTTGGCTGAAGGGCAGGTTGGAGATGGCTTTCATTTGGTCCTGGAAAAATTTAAACAGAGGGAGGCAACAGTAACAGTACACAAATTATTCCCAAAGGTCCCTCGAGGGGCATAATCCAGGACGTGGTTTTACAGCACTCAGTGAGGAGGGGTTGACGGTGCCCCACTGAGGTTTCCTTATTTCCCTGACCATGTTATAGAGTCCTTTAACATTTTATTTAACAGCTTTTGACTCATTGATAGAGTGTGTGTACTTTTTTGTCAGCTGTTAGCGGATTTAATGCATGGTGGTTCTGAAGGGTTACCTGAGCCAGGGATGCAATTTGTTGCTTCAAGGAGGTGAGAGACTCTGAGGAAGAGTTTATGACCAGCCGGAGTTGAGAGAGGGAGCCTGGCACAGGGTTCTATTAGGGTTTTCAATAAACTTAAGGTGGATTTTTTGTAGGTTGTTGGGAGACAGCAAAGACAGGACTTGGTGTGAGGGAAGGTTTTGCAGTTTGTGGGTAGATAACGTCTGGATAGGCTCTCTTAGTGTTAGTTTAACACCTTCTTTTGTAAGGGCGGCAGCTTCTGCCAGGTCCCAACGCACGGCTGCCCGCCTCTGACTGTCATATCTGTCTGTATAGACTTGTAAGTTACTGGAGAGTGGGTGGGTCCCAGGACCTGAGTCAAGACTTTAACTGCTATTTCCTTGGTTTGCGTTCGTGTAAAGTAAAAAAGGTTTACTGGGTTTGGTAAATGTAAAGGCGGAGATTGGAGGAGAGTTTGTTAAAAAGTTGCTTTGAGTAAATGGGGAGGACTCTGCAGGTTTAGCAGAGGTGGCTGGTTTGAATGAGTGACCTTGTCTGTTTTGTTGCTTTCCTGTGTTCCCGAGGAACTGTCCACTTGATATCCTTTACATCTTTTTATTAACTAAGTGTCAGCAAGGAGTTAACGGTCTGCTGGGAATCATTTGGGTTGTAGCACAGGAAGGCTGCTGCTTGGAGGGAGAGAGAAGTTAAGGGAGTTGGGCTGTGTCTGCTTTAGAACTGTTTTAGGAGAGGCTGCAGGTAACGGCAAATGAATGCTGGTAAGCTGGGTTAAGGGGGATGGTAATACAAAGGCATCATTAAAGGTGGGGTGGCTAAAGGCTTGGAGAGATGACCATCAGCTACCATAACTGAGACCTGGCAAGGGAAGTGGGGCTCGAGAAGGAGGGGAGGACTGAAAAGACCGTGTCCACCAAAAGGAAACCGGCTTACCTGCTGCCCTGGTCACTACCCTGAGCACGGAGAAGGAGGGGTCACTGAGGTTGCTGAGTGAGGGGCTTCTTCATCAGTCATTGGAGGCCAGGTCAAGCAGTGTTAATGGTGGTTCAAGGTTTGGAGGGACTGACTCTCCATGACTAGGCACTGAAGGACAGTCACTTCTCCAGTGGCCCTGCTGACTGCACGATGGGAATGGCTAGGTCGGTGGCCGGGGAAGTGGGCAATGCTTAGTCCAGTGCCCTTTTTGGCCGCCTGTGAAGTGACTGCTGAAGTTGCTGTTTCCTGAATTCTTCTGACCCCTCCCTCCAGACGACCTCAAGACTTGGGCTTGCCATCTTGCCTCAGAATTCGCAAGTTGCCTCAGCCTGGTCTTCTCAGGTGCTAAAAATTTTAAATGCGACATTGACTAAGTCACGTATTGGCATCTGAGGTCCATCCTCAGCTTTCTTACGTTTCTTTTGAGTATTGGTGACTATGTTATGAGTGGCTAGCACCGGAGGCCTCGTTCGAGAGGGAGGGTCTAGCCTAGTGTACTCAGGTAAGGCTCCAGCTAGGCGAGTGAGGAAAGCTGCCGGATTCTCACTCGGTTGCTGGATAATTTCCTGCAGCTTGCCCGAGTTTACTGCTTTATGAGCGATGGCTTGTAAGCCTGAGTAAGGGCGGGCGACTGTGGGGTTTGGGAGGCTGCGGGTGTCGCCACTGAGAGCTGAGGGAGGTGGTGCTGAGGGGCACCCAGAATATGGAGGAGGCCTTACTGGGGGTGCAGACAAGGAGTCAGGGGGGTTAGGGAAAGATCAACGGGAGTAATGTCAGGGGCCTGATTAAGAGAGTGTTTGGTTAAGAGAACTTGAGCCGGGTTACAGGCAGTACATAGAGAGGGAAGGGAGTGAAGAAAGAAAAGGGCCTGAACATTGAGAACCTCACATCATTTTGGAGTCTAGTGACAAAAATTGTCGAGGTCTCAGAGAATGTTGGAATCGAAAGCCCTGGCCAGTGTGACTCATTGTGCTATTGGGATTGTGGCCACACTTGCTTACAGAAAAAGACCGGGTGCTTAGGGGGAATAACCGGAGCCAGGTTCCGTTCAGTGTGGTTGCTCAGGAGGCTTCCCAAGGGACTGGTCTTGGGAGACTTAGAGAGGGGGCTCCCCATGATGTCTTAAGCTGCAAGGGGTACGATCAGAGAAGGGCGTCTACTGGTCCCTGTCCACACCCGTCAGTCAGGGGGTGACCTGGTATCCTTGAGAGGCGTCCCGGTCAGAGCTAGGGGCCCCGTGGGAGAGTACTGGACTCCCCGTACAGGAAGGTTCCCTGGCACAGTTTTCGGCTTTAACCAGCACACAAGGACTTTGGGTCAGTGACAATGAAAGACACTGCAGGAAGCGAGGGAGGGGAGTGGCCTGGCTTTTGGGCCAGATGTATGAAGAGCGGTCAGAGGAGTTGTTCAGGAGGGAGTTGATTTTAGATAAGGTCTGAGAACAGGCTCTGCAGAACTGGTAGGGAGAAGGAGGAAGTAGATTTTAGAATAAATCTGAGAGCAGGCACCACAGAACTGCCAGCACAAGATACACAAACAGGTAGAAAGAGCCCAGACAGACTGAACTCTAGTCCAGTCAGAGGTGCAGGGACTGCTAGGTACTCACTTGTAGATGCTGAGGATGGCAGCTGAGAGGTCCTGGTTCAAGGGAAGTTGGGAAGGGTGGGTGGGGCGCGTCAGCACACCTCTTACTGCAGCAGCATTCATTCACCAAGTTGAGAGGTTGAAAACGGAGGACGGGACTGTGCACTCCCCAGAGGATGGACGGGGTCCCCCCCTGTCAGTCCTGGGTCTGTCAGCACCAAGATGAGAGGTTGGAGATGGAGGCATGGAACAGAAAGAATTTAGCCAGGAATGTGAAGTTGAGAAAGATTTTATTGAGGCAGGAAAAGAACTCCCTGGAGGGAAGGGAGAGCAGGGGAGCATCTTGAGGCCTTGGGCGGGTTGTGAGACACAAGGAATTAGGTCAGGGAAATCGCTCCTGGCAGTGAGGCAGCGCTTGAGCCAAGGACTGATAAGGGGAAGGGAGGCCTTCTGAGGATGCAGTTGCAGGGTCTGAGTCAGGACGTGGTCTGTGAGTAAATCATCTTGGAACAATGAGGGAAGGGGCTACAGACCCGCCCTGGAGAGATAAGCTCCTTGGAAAGCTGGAGGTAGGGACTGCACAATCCAGTTCTGGCCTTGAGAGCCAGGAGAAGGGGCCGCACGATCCAGCAGGCCATCTTTGGGGGGGAGCTAGGGGAAGGTGAAGCATGGTCCGGACCCAGTTCAAACAAGTCGAAGTGCCTCTTTGGCTTCCTAAGGACGGTCAATCTCTCCAGGAGTACATGGCCAGACCAAGCCCCATACATTGGCTGAGCTGGTGCTCTATGTCTCTGTGGAGGCAGACTCTCATCGCTTTGCATTGTAGAAGTTACTTGTTTAGAAGCCTCCAACTAGTGATTCATAGACCAACACTACCCACTACCCAGGCACAGCACCCTAATACGCATCCTTTCATGCCTACTTCTGCTGGAAAGACGGAACACCTCCCAGGTCATGAATGCTTAATTTTTGTATTTAGTCTGGAGGAGAAGTGAACACGATAGTTAGTAGCTTTACAAAGAGATGTTTATTTAATTGTAGGCATGGAGAATGGGTTTGGAGAAATTTGATCATCTGTAGTGGGAGGGAGTGGTCTCTTTTCAACGTCTGGAGCGCCCTCTCCCTTGGCAATCTCCATGAGTCTTGTTATCCACATTCCAGAGTCCAGGAGGTTCCCAAGGCAGGAAGGGACCTTGTGTCCACAAAACAGGCTGTGCTCTGTCTCCTGTCTGCATCTATCTGTCTGCTGGCCTCTCTGTTCATGGCTTCAGAAGAGAGATGAGATGTCAGCAAGGGTGGTCTCGGGTGAAGCTGCTGATGTGAGACGCCTGCCGTAATCGTCACCTACACGTAGTCACATTATCATAGCACATATGTCATGATCACGAACCCAGTTCCAAAGGATCCCGTATACATCAGAAACATGAACATTCGACAAATGGGGTAGAAACTCAGAATCAATGGTGAGGATTGAGAAGACAGGGTACGGAAGGTGAGCTGTCTATGTGAATGATGATTGCATGCCAATCTCTGTCAGGACTGCTGCCAGCAAAGCTTACATAGAGAGGCTCATAGGCTTGCAGGGTCTCCCTGAGCGCCTGCATTGCCTCGACAAGAGAATCCTGGCACAGAGACACTTGGAAATCCTCATAGCAATCCTGAGGGACAGGCAGCTCCAGAAGGGAGAACGTGCACAGTGGCCAAGTGTGACGAAGGAACCCCTGCAGGGCAGCCAGGGAGACAGGGTTTCCACCCAACGCCAAGGCGCTCAGCAGGGAACAGTGCCCCAGAGCAGGCTGCAAAGCACGGAGCTCAGAGTCCTCAATTTCGCAGTCAGCTAAGTCCAGGTGGGTCAGGGTGGCTGAGACCCTCCCTAGCAGACTTGGGAGGAATCCACGGCTAAAGCCTGCACTGAGCGCACCACTCAGATCGAGGTACCTGAGGAGGCTGGTGCAGGGACACGAGCACAGACTACTCATGTCCGAGTCCACAGGCACGCAGTACGAGAGGGTGAGGGACTCTAAGGGGGCTGACAGACTTCTGAGCAGCTGGCCGAGCTGTTCATCCCTGAAGAAGACCGATTCCAGGATGAGGTGCTGGAGCTGATGCAGACCGAGGAGCTGAGAGGTCAGTTTTTCAAGTAGCTCCTCCACCTTAGCCATGCGATCTGGTACCGGGGGCTCCAGGATTATTCCCGTGAGGTGAAGTGTGTGAAGCTGACCCATATGGGTCAGGTAAGGAAGAAACCAGTCGAGGGTGTGCTGGTCCCATCTGCAATGCAACACCACTTCCTGCACATCGCCCAGCTGCACCGCCTTCAGGATCTCCTCCATAATGGGAAGTGGTGGGACACCAACAAACTCTAGCTCCCTACAATACAGATTGGGCAGGTCCTTTCCCTGTTGGGCCCTTTCCATGAGGAAGGTAAGCACTTCATCTGGGCCTGTCTCTAGGACACGCAGGTCTGTGAGGAACATGGCGGAGGCCAAGGGCTGAGGCTTCTCCCCTGTTCTGGAATCCTGCCTGGTGTGGGTCAGAGTCCAGGGACGGGTGGTCACTGGATCCTCTGATGAGGTCACAGAGGCAATGGATTCGGTTCCAGACCACACTTTCCAGAAGTTGGTGTCAGTGTCCAGGCATAGATCCAGCACTCTCAGCTTGCATCTCCTGGGGGGAACCTTTGGGGAAAGCAGGATGGCAAAAGCATCCAGGGCAGCCTTTAAGATGTCCTGGTGAGAATGCGAAGACTTCATGAGAGCCCCTAGTGGGAGCCGGATAAAAGGCCAGGACCCCACCATGGCCTTCACTGTCTCTCCGTGTCCCCCAATGACAGCTGCCATGAACAGCGGGGGGAAGAGCTCTGTGGGCAGCCACTCCAGGGCACCAATGGCTGAGGCCTCATCCTGCAACACACTCTGGATGGCCAGGTCCAGGAGCCTGGGTGGGTTCTTGCTGCTCATGTTGAACAATCAGCTCCACAGAGAGTCCAGACCTGTGAATAAAAAGAGGGGTGTGCTCAGACTTCTGGGACAGCCACACGGATTGTCCCAGCACTTTAACACCTGGAAGCTGCCCGCCTTAGCTCCTCAGAGGGAAGCTTCCTGGCTATGCCACTCCTGTTATGAACTCACAGTGGTAGAGGCTGGCAAGGTAGGTGCTGGAAAGTTTTCCAACTGGATACTTTTGCAGACTCAAGTGGGTCCTCGAGTTGTAGAATCCAAGATAGGCAGGTCCGATGGTGGGCAGTGACCTCAGCAGCTATGGAAATGCATAAATCAAAGATCAGTAGGAAGTATGGTGGTTGCCCATTGTATCTAACAATCCTATGGCTTACTGTGCAGGAGAGATCAATTCAGAAGGAATGACTGGGCATTCCTCAAATGGAAATTTTACATCTATATTGTACTACTATGCTCTCTGTTTCGGGATAATATCTATGGGAGGACAAGAAAGTCTCGTCAATAGGGGAGGAGATGAGTCAGTCAGGGTGGGTTGTAGCACCAATGAAGAATACAGCTTTCCTCTAGTTCCTAAATGCTTCCCTCCACTCCCCCTAATCCCACTATCATGATCCGAATACTCCCTTGTAATTCTGGCTAGACCGATTGAGCTGCCTGCGATTTGAGGGCGCGCTTTAGGAGTCACCACCATGGCAGAAGACATCAAGACCAAAATCAAGAACTACCGAACTGCGCCTTTTGACAGCCGCTTCCCCAACCAGAACCAAACAAGGAACTGCTGGCAGAACTACTTGGACTTCCACCGCTGTGAGAAGGCGATGAATGCCAAAGGGGGCGACGTCTCCATGTGTCAGTGGTATCAGCGCGTGTACAAGTCCCTCTGCCCCATTTCCTGGGTGACCGCCTGGGATGACCGCCGGGCACAAGGCACATTTCCCGGGAAGATCTGAAATGGCCTCACTTCTCTCCTGGGATCCTGATTCCTGACTTCCCTACTAATAAAACTTCATTGAACACGTGTGAAAAAAAAAATTCTGGCTAGACCAGGGGAAGTACACTGGTGCATATAGGAGTTGGAGTGACAGGGAATCCAGGGCGGGTGATACCTTCAGGACCAGTGGTGTGAGTAGTGATACTGAGAGAGTAGAGGGAGAGTGGGTTGGAAAAAGAAAACCGATTACAAGGATCTACATGTGACCTTCCCTGGGGGACGAACAACAGAAAAGGGAGTGAAGGGAGACACCGAACAGGGCAAGATATGACAAAGAAATAATTTAAAAATTATCAAGGGCTCATGAGGGAGTGGGGAACGGGGAAGAAATGGGAAAAAAGAGGACCTGATGCGAAGGGCTTACGTGGAGAGCAAATGCTTTGAGAATGATGAGGGGAATTAAAGTACAGATGTGTTTTACACAATTGATGTATGTATGCATTGTGATGACAGTGTATGAGCCACTGATAAAACTTTTTTTTAAAAAAGAAAATCTTGTCAATAGAGTGAACAGTCAAATTGGCTCACCAATCGCTAAACAAAAGAACTGAAGGATTCTTCAAGCCCCCTCAGTATGAAATTGATCACCCGCGTAGTCAAGAGGCAGAGATGATGATAGGTGATTGCAGTAGTAAATTAGGAAACAGAGAGGAAGGAGAGGAGGACAGGAAATATGATCTTGGTGATAGAAAGAAACCTGGAAATAACAGGGTAAATTTTGCAAGGCCAATGACTTCTTCTCCACACACACCTGCTTTAACAATGCAAATGGCAGCTCCACATGTTGACTTTCTCTGCTGATGTGATTCACAGAAGTCAAATAGACTTCGTCTGTGGTAAATGTATTAGGGTACAGAAGAGACCCCAATGCAAAATGTCAATTAAGCAAAACATGGACTGTCATAAATGATATTAAGGCAAAATGAAACCAAAGATACATGATCTGGATGACGAATGCTATTAGCATGAAGCCATAGTCGAGTCCAAAGATTCAGTCAGGATATTCAGTCACTAAGTCATGCAATACAGGAAACTGTCAAGTTCCTGAATCATTGGAAGCTCGTTAATCACAATAGGAGGAGGGATTATGGAAGCCCAAAGATGGCCAAGACTAAAAAGCATATTTTAGGCTCTATGGAGCTTAGATGATTGATCCTTTGAAAGAAGGCAGCCTAAGCAACAGGGCTAGGCTCTGCCTTTTGACTATGCAACCTCCAGTACTGGACTATCCATCAAGGACACACCCAGTCAATCTGCAGAGACTGCTCCTCCCAGGAATGCCTGTCGGAGGGTGGAGGTAATCCACTCTCCAATTCACTCTCCCCGAGGGCTAGATGATCTACTTCATTGTTCCATGATCTCAAGGAATTTAATAAAAGACTTATAGGTACTGGGGGTTTTTTTGGTTATTTTTTTGCATTTCAATGTCATGTTTACCCTCCCAAAAAGGAAATGTTAAGACTTAACCACTAACATAAAGGAGATTTTGGGGGAGCTCGTTATCTGCAGTCAAAAATGAAGCTGAGACCATGAAGCTGAAGATATGAATCCAATACACAAGAGTTCAAATATAACCTGAGACACATCCCGCATGAATGTCAAGACCATCTCAAGAACAGGTATGGGTAACGGAGCACTAACTACAGGGAACTGGACCAGCTGTGGAATGACATCAATAATATCACTATGAAGAGAACAACATCCTTCACAAGGCAGAAAAGGAAGAATGACCAAGGTGGACATCAAGAGACTCTGAATGTTGCCACTGGGAAAATCATAGCTAAAGCAAATGGAAGAATTGATGAAAGAAAGAGCTAACAGAACAATTCAAAGACAAACTGAAGTATTAGAGGGAAACATGCTGCCCGGGGCTAAGTCATCAAAGTTATAAGAGTGAGAAGACAGAGCACGTCGTTCTCTAGATGTGGTAGAGAAAGGAGAGGTGGGAGTAGGCTCGCAGCCCAAGAAAGCTTTGCCTGACATTATCCAATGAAAAGTATATAGACAACGGTTAATATAGAGTCTGTCCTCCTTACAATCTCTTCATTTGTGGGACGTGGTGTTTAGGGCCCCCCGGGAGTTTGAAGACTAAGATTTAAACTTGCCCTTCAGACATGAGCATTTTGGCAGAAGTTTGGTTGTTTCAAATATATGACAGCCATGATCACGCCGTGGTGATTTAGAAGAGTCTTTATTCGATTATCAGCTAAAGATGACTCTTTGGTTGCAGTCCCAAGTGGACATTTGAGTCCATCTTTAAAGGTTAAACACTCATACATCATTTGTCTAAGACTCAATCAACAGAGGACAGAACCTCAAAGCAAAATGGATGTTAATATTCTATAGAGTTAGTGAAGCCTTACATGGTACAACATTGATATAACATCCTGGTTAATAAAATAAAAATAGCAATATCCTGGTTATGCATCAAAAATCAACATTATTGAGAACAATGTTCTGATCTGTAGAACATAAGAGCACACTTTAAAACCAATCACTCTCCGTCCTCTCCACCCCAACCCAGAACTATCAGACCAATTGTTTTCTCCTCCACACTGTTCATCTAGCCAATCTCATCTAGAGAGAGCTGAAGAGATAAAATACTTACCAAAAATACAATCATAGCAAGACAAAGTGACAAAAGAGAACACAGCGATGACAACAGAAGGGTTGTAGCGAGGAGACGAGCCAGTCAGGGTGCGATGCAGCAAGGATGAAACATACAACTTTCCTCTAGTTCTTAAATGCTTCCTCTCTGCCACTATCATGGCCCCAATTCTACCTTACAAATCTGGCTGGACCAGAGTATCTGTAGAAGGGTACATATAGGAATTGGAAACACAGGGAATCCAGGGAAGATGACCACTTCAGGACCAGTGCTGAGAGTGGTGATACTGGGATGGGGGCGAGGGAAAGTGGGGTAGAGAAGGGGAACCGATTACAAGGATCCACATATAACCTCCTCCCTGGGTGAATGACAACAGAAAATGGGTGAAGGGAGACATCGGACTATCTAAGATACGAGAAAATAATAATAATGTATAAATTATCAAGGGGTCATGAGGGTGGGGGGTGGGGATGGAGAGAGAGAAATGAGGAACTGACATTAAGTGCTCAGGTAGAAAGCATATGTTTTGAGAATGATGATGGCAACAAATATAACAAATGTGCTTTACCCAATTAATGGTTGTATGGGTTATGAGAAGAGTTGTAAGAGCCCCCAAAGAAATTATTTTAAAAAAACAAACCAAAACCAAAAACCAATCACTAGGTGGACTATCCATGATGGGAGGGTGAAGGTGGCAGGGCACTCAGCAGTCCACAAGATGGCATATAGTGGCTACTGCTAGTCTGTCTCAGAACAGATAATATTAATAATTCTGTTTTACTTTCTGTTGTCAATTGATTCTTGATTGTGAATCAGTGGGCATTTATGCTGGAAATCACCAGTTTCAGATTCAGTGATTTAAGCTATGTATCAATTCTGTAATGCTAACGATCTATCCATTCCCTGTAGTCCCTCTTGAGATGTACCGTGCTAGCACACACGGACAAAGCGCTCTTTAGAGGCAAGAATGGCAACACGTTCGAGGCACTCACTTCACAGAGGGCTCCAGAGAGACAAGCTTGGAACCCGGCCATCAAATCTAGGCCCCTCCGCACATAGATTCTCAGAACCACTTTAGACAGTTTTCATGCTACTCCCAATTCCAACTCACCGTTGAAGAGGCAGACAAGGCTCAGATTTCAGTCTTGACTCTTATCCTTGATCAAGTAGATCCAGTGGATGATGAATCCAAGATGGCAGGTCCAATGGCAGCCTTCTTCCTCAAGTGTGTTGAGACTGACAACGTCCAGAGAAGCAGGAACAATGGCAAGATTCTGTCCCAAGTCCCGAAACCTTCAGGTCAGAGGAAGGGTCCAGGTCCAGAACAAAGCTACAGAGCTCTCACGGAGACCTTTTAAATCATGAGGCCACACCCACAAGGTAGCTCTCTTCCCCGTCATTGGCTGTTCACAGTAAGTCTCAGCTTGGAATTGATGGCATTTTATGAAATCCCATCAACAACGATGATGCCATCGTAAAGAACCAATACCTTAGAATCAAGACCCGGCCCTGCGGACTCAAACTCTCAGCATCACACCTTCCCCACCGAGATTGAGACAACATAGAAAACTTTGAGGAGTGGGTTAGCTGATGAGAGTGGATTAAGCAATAGGTTACAGACATGGCTCTAGAGCCCAGAATCTCACATGTGTGACAGGGTTTTTTCCTTATGGATATACATCTATGTAATTAATTTCCCAAGGCACAACATTACTTGTATTCTGTGCCTCTTCCAACTAGGAGTCAACTATGGGAAAGAATTGAAGTGCCTCTAGCTTCCTAATGACTGCCGATGTCTCCAGGAGTAGAGGCCTCATCAAGTCCCTCAGATTGGCTGAGAGCTTTGAACCAGTGACTTGGTGGTAAGCACCCCAGTGGATTACCAAACACGAGATCTCAATTGCATGTCCGTAGAGCACAGTAGGGATTATTAGGTCACACTGGCCCTGCTTCAAGGATTGACTTTTGGAAAGAGCACTCTGCATTCTCTTCTCAAGTGCTCTGATGGGAGAAACATCACCAAATAGGGTACTTAAAATGCCCAACGTTAATGGTCCCTCTGTTTAGGTAGCTGGAATCCAAATCTAGGGCATCGCCTGCAGGAGAAGACTCTCCCTGTGTGCTCTGGGGTGTGTTCCTTTTCTCTTTGCAACATCTCTGCGCCGGACCTCCCTTGGCGAGCACTATGTGTTTGGGTCTCAGCCTTAACTTGGGCCAAGGAGGTTCACCAGGCAGGAACCGCACGTCCAGAGAAGCTCCCTGGTCTAGGTCTCCTTTCTTCCACTATTCAGTTAAACACTTATCAATAGTGCTGTCCCTGCTTTCCTCTGGTTCCTCTATGCTTCATATGCTTTTTGGGGGCCTCTGGTTTTAAGTAGTTTCAGGTCTGGGTGTATGAGTTATGAGGAAGCATGAGGTAGCATTTAATAGATTGTTTTCTGACTCATCTGATTCTCTCATTCTGTTAACTTTAGAATTAGTCCATTGACCTTGGGTGAAGTTATTGATATATATATATTCCAGAAATTTTGCTTTATATTTGTGCATGTTGTGTAAGAGTGTGTAAGTATATGTGTTAAGTTTCTTTGTTCTTCATGTATTACATTACTGCACGGGGTGTGGCTCTGTGTGTGTGTGTTGGTGTTTGTGAGCAGATTTGTGCGTGGTTGTCATTGATATTTCTCTCACAGTACGTCATTGAGTGCTTTTTGTGGTGGTGGTGTTGTATTTTGATTTCAGTTCTTCTTGTTTGTGAATTTTATTTCTCCCTCTTATTTGATCTATATATTTTCCAGGGAACAGAACTATAATCTCAGTCCTGACAAAAATTCCAATCACATATGATGATGAAATAAAAGAATTCCCCGACTAGAGGTTTACTTCTTTGCCCCATGGCGTTGCTGGGTTGGAATGGACTTGATGGGTGTGAGTGAACTTGGTGACATTGACTGATCTTTGTCTTGACACATCAAGGCTTTGTCCATCACAATTAACCTTTGTAATAATCACTTACAACTGAATCCTGTCTGGAATTCCCTCTTCCTTTCCTTTCTCAGAACGATCGTGATCCTCATCAATTTCTCTTTAAAAACCTATTGTTCTCTGCAATCCCAAGTAATTCACTGCACCACATACGATTTTAAGGGATTAAGGGTTTTGCCTAAAAACCTTAATACTTTCAGTAGTGAAAGAAGCACCACCAACCAGAAATAATTGTCTTATTAAGCTGTGTGAAGTCCAAATTCAGGGCATCAACCAGAGGAGAATGCTCTGTTTTTCTGTTGGGGCTGGAGCCATTTCCTAGTCAACTGGTAATATATGAGAGTGTGACCTTTCTGGGAAATCTGACGGTATTTTACCATCTGCCTTAACTTGGATCTACGAAGCTTGCTGCAAAAGGGTCCCAATCCAGAGCTACACCCTGACCCTCACTCCTTTCCTGGCTGTAGACAGCTGTGTGTTCTATCATCAGGCTGTGTTGTCCTTGAATCCCATGAGAGACGACAGTTCTGATCAGCCACATCTCAGAGAAACTCGCTTTCCTTCCATTTCCTTGCGGTTGTGAAGGGATGAGAGCTTGGATGTGCCAGCAGAGCAGCCCTGGACAGATCCTGACCTCCCCACCTCCTTTCTTGCTGGAGAAAGATCATGCTTCTCTCTGCTCACTTCCCTAAAATCGCTTGGGACGTGAAATGATCTGGATCGACACCTCTGGAAATTCCCCGGACATCCACGTGACAAAAATCGAGGAGGGACTAAGGTGTACTATCCCACCCTGAATTCTTTTACTATGGAATGTCTTCACACAGGATTCCATTCCAACAGATCTATTCATGGAAGCCATGTTATATCACAAAACATAAACACAAACCAAACTCAGGTGCGAAGGCAATGAGGACAGAAATATATAGATGATGGCAAGCCTCCCCATATCTCTATACCCTGTTTATGCTGAGTAGAGCAGCCGAATGCACTCGGATGAACACATCCTGGAATGCATGCAGCTCCTGCAAAACAGAAAGGCTGATGTTCAAACCGTGATATTCTGGTTTGGATCCCAATAGATAAACTATTGATACAGTGCAGCATCCCATGATGTGCACCACCCCTCCATGGTTTCTGAGGGCGTGATTAGTGCCAGGAGCATGGAACATGTACTTCTCTGTGGAGCACCTTGTGGGAGTGCCCTGTAGATCCGTTCCAGGATCCCACGTTGTCTCATAAAAAATAAAATGCACCAAACTCAGCGCGATTGCATCCCTTCCTTCCACCTCCTTGCCAACCTGCAGGACACATTAAGACGGATCGCTATTTTCCTCCACGTTGAACATGACAGGTTCACAACCTATGGGTTGCTACCCCTTTAGTGGTTGAGCGATGCTTTCACAGGTGTCGACTAAGACCATTGGAAAACACATATTTCGGAAGGTCTTGGAAACAGAGACTCCGCTCCTCTATTCGTCCCCTGGGGGGTCTGCCTGATGCACATATGCCCACATACTAGTGCCCGGTGTGAAGACCCATGCTACACCATGTTACAAGACCAAATGTCATCTATTTGTTATTAGAAATAAATATTTCACATAGCATGATTACATATTATTTTGTGATTAATGGCTATCCTTTAATTATGTTCCATTTGTAAAATGAGAATCCTGCATAGTGGATGATTTCTTATCAGCAGAGGTGTGACAAACGGACAAGCATATCTATCTGGAAAGAAATGTGACCACATTGCTCCTTACAGGCTTGGATGATGGGATTTCAATTGACATACTATGGACAGGTTTTGGGGAGAGATCAGTCCCTGGAGAAACACAGGGAGACTAAAGAAGTCCCTTGATGTGATGGATTGATGGAGTGGCTGCAACAAGGTCCTGAAACTTACAGTCGTGAGGATGGAACATGACTGTGCAGGCTTTCCTTTTGTCGTGCATGGGGTCCCTGTGCATCGGAGTTGACTCAATGACACGGAACAACAGCGACGTTGCAATCACTGAATTCACACTGTTCTCTGTGAGATAACAGGGCTGTGCACATCCATCCACGGTGATCAGAGGGCAGTCATGGGGAGTGTAATCCACCTGTGATGAACGCAAATGGGCTGTGTGCTTCCCCTGTCAGCTCTAGTGTCCTACAAAGCAGGTGTACACAGCTGAAGCTGCGATGCGATTCCATCATTTAGAAAGGGATTATATTATTGACAAGCATTGGATTGATCGGGAATATGTAGAAAGTCAATGGGCGCCGACTTAGGTGCTTGCTTCTTGGGATGTAAACTTTAAGAACCCTGACAGTGTTCTTTTGAGAGCCAGGCACCCACGAGTTCCTTCGTTAGACTTTGCTGTTGCACTTGTATCTTCAGAGCCCTGTTCTCTTGAGGAAGTGGAGCATCAAGGAGGAAGTTTTCCTGAGAGCTGATTGGTGTTACATTGGGGCGAGAATTAAGTGCAAACTCCCTCAACATTCACGCATCTAAAGTTTATCTATGTCTCTGATTCACCTTAGAAAAATCTTTGTCATTTTGTCTCAGAGAAGGGTATCAGTCATCCTCCAGGGCATCACTTCCGTTACCCTAAAGACTTTGCTGTCTTAGAGAGACTATATTCGATATTGTAGAACTACAGCATTGGGATGTACAGCATAGGTATATTTGATTGCATATATACAGTAATATAATTTTATATATAATTTTATTGGTAGAGCTCTTACACCTCTTATAAAAATCCATACACATTTGTACATATGTCACCACCATCATTTTCAAAACATTGTTTCCTACTTGAGCGCGTGTTGTCAGCTCCTCTTTAAGCCCCTTGTTCCCCCACTCTCCCACCCTCATGACTTAATGATAAATTATAAATTATTTTCACGTCTTACACTATCTGCTCTCTTCCTTCACTCACTTTTGTGTTGTTCGTCTCACTCAGGGTTGGGGTGGGTTCTACATCCATCCTTGTGATCAGTTGCCCATGTCCTCCACTTCTGGGCACACCAAAACTCTACCCCCATGGTATTGCAACACCCATGATTGCTTCTGAAGTTTTATCTGTCCTGGATTCCTTGTGCTGAGAGCTCTCATCTGTCCCTGTGTCTTCTTGAAAAGAGTCAATCCCATATTTCCCTGGGGGAGAAAATTGTAGTTTTGAACTCTCAACCTTCTCAACCTTCTAGATGTCAGCCCAACACAAAAGTCTCTAGACCATTAGAGCTCTAAAATATATATAATTACATCACTACCAAACTACAGAAAATCCTGTCCGTCCAACTGGGTCATGGCACCCAGAGCTCCTCAGAAGGGAGCTTTCTGGCTTTGTTACTCCTCTTAACAACTCACAGTGGGAGAGGCTTGCAAGATCCATGTGAGGCTTACATTTCACTTCCTCTTTCTACGTTGACCCTAAGGTTTTGGAATCCAATATGGGCAGGCCGATGGTGGACAGTGACCTCAGCAGCTGGCGAGGTGGATAAATCAAAGATCAGTAGGAAATGTGATCATTGCATATTGAATCGAACCATCCCAAGGCTAACTCTACAGGAGAGGCAAACTCAAGAGGCATAATGGTGCGTTCATCAAATGGAAACTTGGAGATCTGTATTGAACTACAATGCTCTCTGTGATGGATATCTATGGGAGTACAAGAAAGTCTAGTCAACACAATGATGAGTAAAATTTCCTCACGAATCACTAATGAAGAAGCTGAAGTAGTTTTCCAATCACTTCAGTATGAAATTGACCCATCATGTAGTCAAGCCACATAGATAATTATTGGTAATTGGAGTGAGAAATTAGGAAACAATGAGGTAGGGGAAACAGTTGGAAAATATGGTCTTGGTGATAAAAGGATTCGTGAAATCACAAGGTAAATTTTGCAAGTATACTTTAGACAAACATTGGTCACATTAAGACAATCTTGTTGACTGATGAATAACCTGACTCCTTCCCCCCTTCCATGTCAGAGAGTCCCAGTAGTCATTTAATTTAAAATATGCTCCTATGTAATCAAAATCAGAACATTTTAATTAATATCATTGTTCCCTTTAATGTTTCAACCATGATGGTACTATTTTTATTTTTTTAACCAGGATGTTGTTATCAATGCTATACCCTGCAACATTCACTAACTCTAAAGAATAACAGCATTAATTTTGCTGGCTGATTTGCAGAAGCTGGTGCCTTGTGTACTCTTGCTGAGTGAAGACAAGCGGCACCATGTAAGGCCATAGCCAGCCCACCAGGGGGATGCTGCCCGGGATGTAGTGGATCTTCTTGTGGTAGAAGAGGAGCCCGTCCACCTCAAAAGGGAAGCCTGTGGCCAGAACCTCACACAGACTCTTGGGGTGCACTGGAACTTCTGGGCCCCACAAACTAAAATGGATTGAGCTTTGTTTGCTCTCCCAGTTCGCCTTCCTCGGCTAACTTCGCATGCATCCAGTAGAACCAGAAATCAGAGGGGCAGTCATAAACGAGATGTCCCCGCTAACACATCAGTTCCAGAACATAGTAGGTCTGCTGCGCCTCGCTGTGAATGCAGTGCACAATGATGTCCATGAGCTCTGCCTGCTGCCTCCCGGCAGGAGGGAAGGAAACCTGTCCACGCAGTACCCGCTCTTGGTGTAGGCGCTGGTGCAACCCCTGGAGGCCACGATGAGCGCTCTTTTTCCAATGGGGCACTGACCGCAATCCACTCCTGCCCCAGGTCCGCGGGAACATCAATCAGCCACTCAGAGAGCATCAACTGATTGGCATAGCGCATGGGGAGTTTCTCGTCAATGTCAACATCTATGTCTTCGTCATCTTTCCTATGTTCCTAATCCTCACTCTCCACTCCAGTCCAGTCATCTTCAGCCAGCCTTCTGGTGTGGTTCACAGAGGCCAGTCACTTGCATTTCTGCAGTTCCAATAACGACGGTGCAGCTCATCCTGCTCCAAGGAACTGCACTTGGGCTTGTACTGGGACAGGCGTGGGTGTGGGGCTGCACGGCCGTTCAAAACTCGGGTCACAGAGAATGGGATAGCCAGGGCTGGACTCAGCTCTTCCATCGTTCCATCAAACTTTTTTGAACAGCATATTGGCAGCTATGCACGACTGACTTCTGCCTGTGCAATCCACAGAAATCAAATCCACTACAGAAGTTGGACAAGTGTTTCAGTACAAAAGAGACCCTAACACCAAGATAAGTAAGGACAAAGTGCCTTCGTTTATGAAGGAAACAAAGATGCAGACACATTAGGGTCGCCATTCCCATGAAGTCTTCATACCATGAGACCATTCAAAGACGGGATTTTACTTCACTAAGTCCTATGTTCTAATGAGTTTAGAACATTGGCACTTTCAAGTGAGGCATCTGAGCAAGATACTAGGGTAGGACTCCTGATTATACAACCTACAGTACTGTCCATCAAGGACACGCCCAGGAAATCCCTAAAACACTGCTCCTCCCTGGACCATCTTTAGACGCATGCAGGTAATGCAATTTCCAATGTACCCTACCTGAGGGCAAGAAGAACTACTTCATTTTTACATGATCTCAAGGCATCTGGAAGTGGTTTTTGGTTTGGGGTTTGTTTTTGACATTTGAAAGTTACATATAACATCCAAAAAGTTAATGTTGAGACTTAAGCCCTAACTTAAGAGATTTTGGAGGAGGTCATTATGTGCAGTGAAAAATAAAACTGGGGCCATGAAGCTGAAGAAATGAATCAACTACGTGAGAGCACAAATATAACCTGAGATCCATCCCACATGAGTGTCAAAGCCATCTCAAGAACAGGTAGGATTGACTGAACACTAGCAACAGGAAACTGGACCAGCTGTGTGATGACATCAATAACATCATGTATGAAGAAAGCAACGTCCTCCACAAGACACAAAAGGTAGAATGACCAAAGTGGACATCTAAGAGACTCTGAATCCTGCCATTGGTAGAAATGTAACTAAAGCAAATGGAAGAAATGATGAAAGAAACGGAACGGAATACTTAAAAAAGGGCAAGTTCAGGGGAAAAATTAAAATATTAACATGAAACATGATGCCCAAAGGGGAATCCTTCAAGTTTTAATAGTGAGAACATCGAGAATGTCATTCTGTAGATGTGGCACAGAAAAGAGAGGTGGGAATAGGCTCACACCCCAAGAAATCTTTGCCTGACTTTATCCAAAGAAATATAGTCAGACAGGCATTTTCTGCACAGCCTTCAGTTAATAGCTTAGTAATCAAGAGGGCCTTATTCATCCACCAGGTGAGAATTGACCACAGAAGACTAAGCTATCTCTGGTTTACATGTCTAGGACATGTTTGTCTCCCTCCTTAAATTTTCTGTTTTAAGGGTTTGTGGTGGGGGTGTGAGAGGGTTGAATAGTAAGGCTTCAACTTACTCTTCAGACACGAGATTCTCGGCAGCAGTGCTGTGGGTCCACAAAAATGACAGTCACTAAAACACCTTGATAATTAAGAAGAGTTGTTATTCAGTTTTCACCCGACATCGAGAATCTAAAAGCAATTCTAGGATTGAAGTCTTGAGTGGATATTTAAGTCCATCATTAAAAGCAAACACTCACTTAGAATCTGTCTATAAATATTAAGCAAGCACAAGGTTTGCACTAAAGTGCATACTCTCAAAGAGTAAAAGGAGCTTCTTGCCACTGTCCATGCAGATGAATGGAAACCACACAGGACAGAGTAAACCACCCCTGTGGGATTCCACGACTGTAATTCTGAATGGGAGAAGAAAGCCCCATCTTTCTCCCCTATTTAAAATACAGGTTATCACTGAATGGGCCATTCCATTTCACCTCAGTGGACGGGATCACCTACTTGGGGACCACTATTAAATGTCTTTATGGGAGCAGGCTCTCATCACTCTGAACTGGAAACAGCGGTGGTTCTGAAACCTCCAACAGTTGATTAATAGATGAATAACTCCACACTGGAGCCCATCCCCCAAACTGACACCCTTCTTTACCTGCCACACTACAGAGAATCATGATCTCAGCAAGATGTTACATTTAAAAAGAGGACCTGATGCAAAGGGCTTAATGGAGAGCAAATGCTGTGAAAATTATTAGGGCAAAGAATGTACAGATGTGCTTTATACACTTGATTTATGTATATGTATGGATTGTGATAAGAGTTGTATGAGCCCCTAATAAAATGTAAAAAAATGAAAAGAAAAAAAAAGAAAATGATTACGGCAAAGAATGTACAGATGTGCTTTATACAATTGTTGTATGTATATGTATTGTTTGTGATAAGAGTTGTATGAGCCCCTAATAAAATGTATTTGAAAAAGATGATACATTTAATGAACCATTGCACCAAAGTACGCTATTAAGATGCATCAAGTCCCTGAATAGGTACTGAGGTGTGAAGGAGATAGAGGGCAAGCACAACACCCTGATTAGCCTGGGTAGAGCAAATATATTTATATGTTCATAATGCAATATTGAATGCACTCAATTCACATAGGCCTCAAAGAAAGACAAGTTTGGAATGCCACACCTCAACCTCTAGGACCTTCCCCACTTAGCACCTCAGAACTATTTAGAGAATTTTCCTGTTACTCCCTATTTCAAATCACCATTGGAAAGGTTGACAAGGCTAAGATTTTAATCTTGACTCTTATCTTTGATCAAGTATTTCCAGTGGGTGATGAATCCAAGATGGCAGGTCAAAGGACAAACTTCTTCCCAAGGGTGTTGAGACCAACAATTTCCAGAGATACAGAGATAATGGCAAGATTCTATCTCAAGTCTCCAAACCTTCAAGACAGAGGAAGGGTCCAGGTCCAGAACAAAGCTAGAGAGCTTTCAGAGTCATTTTAATTCATAAAACCACACCCACAAGATAGCTATCTTCCCCATCATTGGCTGTTCACAGTAGGTCTCAGCAGGGAAGTGATGGTATTTTTGGTCATTTTATCCACCAGGCTGATGCCATCCTAACAGAACACACCCTTAGCGTCCAGACCCAACCCTGTTGAGATAAACTTTCAGCCATCAAACCTCACCCATTGTGATTGATAGAACATAGAACATTTTGAGGAGGTGAGTTAGCAGATGAGAGAGGATTAAGCAATTGGTTACAGAAATGGCTTTAGTACACAGATTGTCACATATGCAAAATAGTACCCTTATGAATATTCATTGATGTAACTCATTTCCCATAGCACAAACACACTTGTACTCTGTCTCTTCCAACATAGAGCCAACTTATGGGAAAGAGTAAAAGTGCCTCCTTGGCTGCCTACAGACTGTTGATCTCTCCAGGGGTAGATGACCTCATCAAGCCCCACAGATTGCCTGGTAGGTTGGAATGAGTGCCCTGGTTACCAAGTATGCCACATCAATTGCATTTATCTGGAGCACTGCAGGGATGATTGGATCACATTGGGCATGTTTAAAGGATTGACCTCTTGAGAAGGGCCCAGTATATTCTCTTCCCAACGGCTCTTATGTAAGAAGCATTACCAATTAGGGTTTATAAAACAAACAAACATCATTGTCTTACTGTTTAGGTAGGTGTGGGGGGCTTCTGCCGCACACAGCTGTATGGAGCCAAGAAAGCACAGAGATGGCATTCGAACAAGCCCAGGGGATGTGGCTCTGCCTCCCACCTTTCTGGACCCTGCAAGACCAGGAGGCTTCTCAGGGCGCACGCGCACGCGCAGTGTGACGAGGGGCTGTGCTTTGCCCAAGTTGGATTCACACGGAAGTCCTGAAGAGGGCGGAACTTCGTCATTGCCACGCGCCTGGGCTCAGGTGTCCTGCGCATGCGCGCAGCGGGCTTCCTGGGTGGTTCCTCCGTGACTACCCATCCGGGGCTCGGGCGCGCTACCGGGGGGCGGGGCTCCCTGGAGGGATCCGCCCCCTTACCGCCAATCCCTGGGCCAGGCGCGTGGAGCGTGGGGCGGGGCTTCGTTCCGGTTCCACTTTCTTTGCGTTTTCACAGGTCCAGAGTCAAGGCGATGTTTTTTTTATTCTGGGTAGATGAGAACTAAATACCACAATGGATGGTTTTACAAAGCGACATTTATTTCATCTCAGGAAAGGGCTGTTGGCGTACAGAAGCTTAGGTGTGGGTGTGCAAGGCTGTCAGCTGATTGTCTTGCTGTAGGAGGGACTGGCCTCTTTTCAACATGGGGGTGAATTCCTTGGAGATTCGTGGAGTGTTGGCGTCCACGTTCCTCGGAGTCTATGAGGTTCCCAGGGCAGGAAGCTTGGGTTTCAAGGACGTATAATGCTCCTTTCTGTCATTTCCAGGCTGTGGGAATCTATTTTCATGTCTTGTGAAAGAGATGTGAAGGCGGCAAGGAATGACTGGGTAAGGCTGTTAATGGCAGATGCTTCCTGTAGTCTTCTAGTCAAACGGACCACACTGTGCTAGCAAAGATAGCCGAATCCTCTTGAACCGAACTCGAAATTATCTTATTAGCGTAGTAAATATGAATGTCTTAAAAGTGAGAGGGTAAACCAAGAGCAGAGCTGAGAATTGGTAAAGAGGGTCATCACATTCACTTTACACATGTATGATGATTTCATCCCAATTACTCTTACCTGTGCTGGGAGAGAATTTTACAGAGAGGGGCCCATAGGCCTGCAGGGTCATCTCGAGCTCCCGCAAAGCCTCCGAAAGAGTACTCAGATACACTGGACCTCCATGATCCCGATAGCAATGCTGAGGAACAGGGAGCGCCACAAAGCAGAAATTGCACAGTGGCCACATGTGCTCAAGCAGGTCCTGCAGCACAGCCATGGAGACTGAGTTTCCACCCAGCAGCAAGGTAGTGAGCTGGGAGCACTGGCCCAGAGCAGGCTGCAAGGCAGTGAGCTCAGAGTCATTGATGCCACAGTCAGCTAAGTTGAGGTAGGTCAGGGTGGCTGAGACCCTCTCGAGCAGACTTGGGAGGAATTCATATCTCAAGGCCGCCTTGAACACTCCGCTCAAATCCAGGAATCTGAGGCTCCTGGTGCTGGGACTCGTGCACAGACTAAACATGTCAGAGTCCACTGGCACGCAGTACTTTAAGGTGAGGGTCTTCAAGGGAGCCGGCAAACACCTGAGCATCTGGTCAAGTTGTTCGTCGATGAAATAGACAGATTCCAGAATGAGGTGCCTGAGTTGATGCAGACTGAGCAGCTGAGAGGTCAACTCTTCAAGTAACTTCTCCACTTCCTCCCTGCTACATGACCCAAGGGGGTCCAGGATGATTCCAGAAAGATGGAGTGTGCTCAGCTGAGTGAAGTAGGCCAGGTAAGGTACAAACCACTTGAGGGTTTTCAGGTCCCATCTGCAGTGCAATACCACCTCCTGGACAGAGTCCAGCTGCACCTCATGCAGTACCCCTTCAATAACTGGGAGTTCTGGGAGACCTATAAATTCTAACTTCCTACAGCCCAGGGGTGGCAGACCCCTTCCCTGCTGAACTCTTTCAATGAGGCAGGTGAGCAATTCATCCTGGCCTGTTTCAAGAAAACACAGGTCTGTGATTAACACCATAGAGGCCAAGGGCTGAGACGTCTCCCCTGCTCTGAAATCCTTCCCTTGGTGAGTCATAGCTCTCGGCTGGGTGGACAGCGTATCATCTGATGAGGGCACAGAGCACACTTTCCAGACGTTGGTGTCAGGGTTCAGGGTTAGGTCCAGCACTCTCAATTTGGATCTCCTTGGTGGAACATTCCGTGCCCGCAGACTATCAAAACCATCCATGGCAGCCATTAAGATGTCTTGCTGAGTATAAGGATACTTCAGGAGAGCCCCTAGTGGGAGCCAGATGAAAGGCCAACACCACATCATGGCTTTCACTATCTCTGTGTGTCCCCCAACCGCAGCTGCTAGGAACAAGGAGGGGAAGAGGTCTGTAGGCAGCCAGTCCGGAGGAGCCATGGCTGAGGCCTCATTCTGCAACTCACGCTGCAGGTCAAGATCCTGGAGCTTGGGTGGCTTCCTGCTGCCCATGCTGATCAATCTGCCTCAAAGGGAGTCCTGACCTGTAAATAAAAGGAGGGGTCTGCTCAGACTTCTGGGATAGCCAAGGTAGTTGTGCTACAACTCCTAAATCTGACTCTGACCTACTTTTCTCCTAAGAGGGGAATGTAGGACACTCCTCTTATCAACTCACCGTGGTAGAGGCTGGTGACACTTCCACGTGACACTTCGATTGCAAACTAGATACTTCCTGTGGCTCAAGTGGGTGCTGAGGTTGTGGAATCCAGGATGGGCAGCCAAGGGTGGCAAGTGACCTCAACAGCTGAGGAGATGCATAAATCAAAGATCAGTAGGAATATCGTGCTTGCATATTGAATCAAGCTATCCTATGGCTTAATATACAGGAGAGTCAAATTCAAGAGGAATGACGGAGCACTCCTCAAATGGAAATTATGAGATCTATATTGAACTATAATGATCTGTGTTATCAAATAACGTCTATGAGACTACAAGAAAGTCTTCTAATGCAGTGAAACGTCAAATGTGCTCACTAATCACTAACAAAGAAACTGAAGAAATCTTCCAAACATTTTAGTATGAAATTGATCAACCATGTAGTCAGAAGACATAGATGATTATTGGTAATTGTAATAATAAATTAGGAAAGAGAAAGGAAGGAATTGTAGTTGGAAAAATATGGTCTTGGTGATAGAAACAAATCTGGAAATCACAGGGCATATCTTGTAAGAACAAGGACTTCTTCGCCACACACCTTCCTTGACAATGCAAATGGAAGCTGTACCTATAGCCTTATGCCGATGTGACTCACAGAAATCGAATCGACAGCATCTGGGGCAAATGTTTTAGAGTACAGAAGAAACCCCAATCCCAAATATAAATTGAGGACAATATTTATTCAGACATAAAGGACATAAAGACAAACCCAAACTAAAGATATATGATCTGGATGAGGAATGCTATTAGCATGAAGTCATGATAGCATCCAAAGATTCTCAGTCAGGATATACCCTCCTTAGGGCATGGAATACAAGAAAAGGTCAAATTCATGAGTAGTTTTATGTCCTTCATCACAGGAGGGGGGATTATGGAAACCCAAAGAAGGCCTAGATTGAGACACATACTTTACGTTCCTTGTCGTTTAGAAGATTGATCCTTACAAACAAGGCAGCGTGAGCACGATGGACAGGGTACGATTTTTGACTCTGCAACCTCTGGCTCAGAACTAACCATCAAGGACACACCAGTCAATCCGATAAGGAACTGCTCCTCCCTGAACTGACTGGAGGAGGGTGGAGGTAATCCACTCTCCAAGGTACCTTACCTGAGGGCAAGATGATCTCTTTAATTGTTACATGATCCCAAGTAATTTAATGGAGGGGTTTGGTTGGTTCTTTTTGCATTTGTCAGCTATGTATACCTTCCCCCAAATGAAATGTTCACCTATAAGCCCTGACATGAAAGAGATTTTAGAGGAGCTGGTTATCTGCAGGCAAAAATGAAGCTGAGACCACGAAGCTGAAGAAATGAATCAAATATATGAGAGCACAAATAGAACCTGAGAACCATCCCACTTCCATGGCAAGACCATCTCAAGAACAGATATGGCTTGTTGAGCACCAACAACAGGAAATGGTACCAGCTGTGGGACGACATAAGTAGCATCATGTATGAAGAATGCAACATTATCCACAAGACAAAGAAGGAAGAATGATCAAGGGGGATAAAAAGGAGACTCTGAATTTTGCCATTGGGAGAAATGCAACTAAAGAAAATGGAGGAAATGATGAGAGAAAGGAACAGAACGTTTCAAAGAGCAACTACAGACGACAAATTGGAGTATAAAAGTGTAACTTGCACCCCAAGGGGGAAGTCATCAAAGTGATGAGTGAGAACCAAGAGAGTGTCATTCTGTCGATGAGGTAGAGAAAAGGGAGATGGGAATAGGCTCACACCACAAAACAGCTTGGCCTGACATCATCCAAAGAAACGTAGAGAAAGAGCCATTTATATGGAGTCTGCCCTCTTTAAAATCTCTTCTTTTGCGGGGTGGGGAGTGAGAGGTTGGGGAGGAAGGTTTAAACTTGCTCTTCAGACATGAGAGGTTTGGCATAAATATTGTGAGTTCCAATAAAAGACAGCCATAATCATGCCTTGATGATTTAAAAGAGTCCTTGGTCCGTTATCACCCGGTGCTAGATTTTGAATATGACTCTTTGGATGCAATCACAAGTGGATTTTTCAGTCTCTCTTTAAAGGTCTGCACTCATTTATCATTTGTCCAGGACTGAAACAAGAGTGGACAGAAGTAGAAAGCCAAAATAACATTATGATTCTTCAGAGTCAGTGAGCCATTGAGGGCACAGCATTGATTGTAATAGCTATGTTAATAAAATTAAAATATTCATATCCTGGCTACATCAAAGGGGACATTGTTGATAAGCATGTTCTCACCTCCAGGCCATAGGATCCATGTTAAAATTAGTCACTAGTAGGACTTCACGTGATGGGAGGCGATCAACAGTCAACAAGCTGGCCTTTTTGTGGCTCACACTCGTCTGTGGCAGAACACATAATAGAAATAATTAATCATTTAATGCTGTTGTGAAATAATTATTTATGGTGAATTAGGTGGTGATTCATCCTTGAAATCATCCATTTCAGACTGGGTAATTTAAGTCATTTATCAAATTTGTAATTGTTTCAAAATATAATTGCTTCTGAGCATCGCCTGTAACCCCTCCTGAGAAATAACATGAAAACACACTTGGCCTAAGCTCCCTTTAGACACAAGAATGGCAACACTTTGTCTGACAGACTTTGCTTGTATGGTCAAGAAGGACCAGTCCGTGAGCAGGAGAGCATGGTGAAGAAGAGGGAAGCCCTCACAGAGGCGGATAGACACAGCCGATGGAACAATAGTCACGTCTTGGGGAGAATGCTGAGGATGGCCCAAAGTGTGCAAGGTTTCTTTCTGTCGTGCGGGGTGTGCCTAAGGGTTGGCCCCTATGGGCGGCACCTACCAGACAAAACCACCACCAATAAGAATTCCATCACATCTGGAATCCAATGCTTGTCCTAAAGCCCGTAATCCCAGACAAAGTATTAAAAGAGCTCACTGCCATCATCAATGTCGATGAATGGAAACCACACAGGACACAGAAAACCACCCCTGTGGGATTCGAGGACTGTAAATCTCAGTGGGTGCAGAAAGCCCCATCTTTCTCCCCAATATAAATACCGGAATCACTGAAGGGGATCATTCCTTTTCTGGTCAGTGGGCAGGATCACCTCCTTTGGGAACCACTGTTATATATCTTGCTGGGAGCAGACTCTCTATCTCTGAATTGGAAACTTGGTGGTTGTGAAGCCCCCAGGAGTTGACTAGTACACACATAAACCCACACTGGAGCCTGGCTCCCAAACAGACATCCTTACATCCCTACCACAATGTGGACAAGCATGACCTTAGCTAGTTGATACACATAATGAATGGTTGCACAAGGGAAGATAGGAAGACACATCAAATCCCTGGAGAGGTTACTAATGATGGAGGGTAAGCAGGACCCCCTACTCTGTTTACTCTGATTATACTGCATAGAGAACATACATCCACATGTTCATAATGGAATACAGAATACACTCACTTCACATAGGTCTCCAAGAGAGCCAAGCTGGGAACGCAGCCTTCCCACCTCTAGGTCTGCCCCCACTTAGCTCCTGAGAACCATTTAGAATGTTTTCATCTTACTTCCTATTTCAACTCACAGTTGCAGAGGCTGACAAAGCTCAGATTTCAGTCTTGACTCTTCTCCTTCATCAAATAGTTCCAGTGACTGATGAATCCAAGATGGTAGATCAAATGGCAGACTTCTTCCTCAACGGTGTTGAGACCGACAACATCCAGAGAAGCAGGAATGATGGCAGGATTCTGTCTCAAGTCCCCAAACCTTCAAGTCAGATGAAGGGTCCAGGTGCAGAACAAAGCTACAGAGCTTTCAGAGAGTCCTTTTAAACATAAGACCACACCCACAAGATAGCTATGCTCCCCCTCATTGGCTGTTCACAGTAGATCTCAGCTTGGAATTGATGGCATTTTTATAAAATCTCATCAACCAGGCTGATGTCATCATAACCAACCCTTCCCTGAGAATCCCTACCCAGCCCCATGGACACAAACTCCCAGCCATCACACCTTCCCCACTGGGATTGAGACAACATAGAAAACTTTGAGGAGTGTGTTTGCTGCTGAGAGTGGATTAAGCGGTTGCTTACAGAATGGCTCTAGAGCCCAGATTCTCACATGTGCAACAGAGTTTTGTCCATATGGATTTTCATCTGTGTAATTAATTTCCCATAGCACAAATTTACTTGTAACCTGTGCCCCTTCCAACTTAGAGCCAACTTTGGGAAAGAGTAGACGGGCCTCTTTGGCTTCCGAAGGACTGTCGATCTCTCCAGGTTTGAAAGGTCTCATCGAGCCTCACAGATTGGATGAGTGGTTTGAACCATTGCCGTGGTGGTAAGCACCCCAGTGGATTACCAAACATGCAACCTTAATTGCGTCTCCCTAGAGCACAGTAGGGAGTATTAGATCACATTGGGCGAGCTTAAATTATTGACCTCTTGAGAAGAACCTTGTACATTCCCTTCTCGAGTGCTGTGATGAGAGAAACATCACCAATTAGGGTTCTTAAAACAACCAACATTAATGGTCCCTCTGTTTAGGCAGCTGGAATCCAAATCTAGGGCATCGCCTGCAGGAGAAGACTCTCCCTGTGTGCTCTGGGGTGTCTTCCTTTTCTCTTTGCAACATCTCTGCGCCGGACCTCCCTTGGAGAGCACTATGTTTGGGCCTCAGCCTCACTTTGGGCCTCGGAGGTTCACCAGGCAGGGACTTCACATCCAGAGAAGCTCTCTGGTCTAGGTCAACTTTCTTCTGCTATTCAGCTAAACACTTATCAATAGTGCTGTCCCGGCTTTCCTTTGGTTGCTTTATGCTTCATATGCTTTTGGGCGGCCTCTGATTTTAAATATTTTCAGGTCTGTGTGTACGAGGTCTGAGGTAACTGGTAGCATTTGATAGATTTTGTTTTCTGGCCCATCAGCTTCTGTCCATCTGTTTAATTTAGAATAGCCCATTGACCTTGGGTGAGGTGATTGATGTGTATGTATTCATTCTAGCAGTTTTGCTTTCTATTTGTGCATGTTGTGTGTGATTGTGTATGTGTATTGTGTTCAGTTTCTTCGTTCTTCCTGTGTTATATCATTGCCTGGGGTGTGGCTCTTGTGTGTGTTGGTGTATGAGAGGAAATGCTGGTTTTAGATTTGTGTGTGGTTGTCACCGACATTTTTGTCACAGTACCTCATGAAGGGCTTTTTGTGGTGGTGGTGGTGGTGTTGAATTGTGATTTCATTTTTTCTTGTTTGTGAATTTTTTAATTCTGCATCATATCTGATTGATATTTTACCCAGGGAAAAGAATTATAACTTTGTAACTGACAAAAATATCAATCACATATCATCAGGAAATAAAGAATTCCCCGACTAGAAGTTTAGTTCTTCGCCCTCTGGGGTTGCTGGGTTGGAATGGACTTGATGGCTGTGAGGGAGGAGGGTGACTTTGACCAACATTTCTGTTGAGAGTTCAAGGCTTTGTCCATCACAATTAACCTTTGTAATAATCATTTATAACTGAATCCTGCCAGTAATCCTCTCTAACTTTCCTCTCTCAGAACAATCATGATAGTCATTAGTTTCTCATTAGAGAACTATGGTTTGCTGAGCGATCCCAAGTAATTCACTGCACCACGTGGCATTTTAAGGGATTAAGAGTTTTGCTTATGATCCTTAATCCTTTTACCAGTGATAGAAGCACCCCCAACCAGAAGTAACTATCTCATCATTAAAGCGGGTGAAGCCCAAATCCAGGGCATCAACCAGAGGAGAATGCTCTGTCTTCTTTTGGGTCTAGGGCCGGTTCCTCATCAACTGGTAACATGTGAGGGTGTGACCTGCTTTAGAAATCTTCCTGTATCTTAGCATCTGCCTTACATTCTGTCTAGGAAGCTCCCTGGTAAGAGACTACAGGTCCAGGGATTCAACCTGACCCATACTTCTATCCTGGATGTAGTCAACTTTGTAGTATATCTTCAGGTTGCTCTCACCTAGAATCCCTTGAGAAATGAAAGTTCTGTACAGCCACACCTCAGAGAAACTCCCTTTATATCTATTCCCTTGGGGTTGTGAAGGGATGAGTGCTTGGATGTGCCAGACACAGCTGCCTCAGAGAGCTCCTGACCTCTCTATCTCCTTTCTTTCTGCAGAGACATCAGACTTCTCTCTGCTCACATCTCTAAAACCCCTTGGTAGGTGATAGGATCTGGATCCACACCTCAGAAAACTCCCCGGACATCAATCTGACAAAGATTGAGAAGGGATTGAACAGTACTACCCACACCCTGATCCTTTTACTAAGGAATGTCTTCACACAAGATTCCATTATAGCAGATCCACTCATGGAAGCGACATTATATCATCAAACAATAAAATTAATCAAACTCAGGTGCAAAGGCAATGATGACAGAAAGATATAGGGGATGACAAGCCTCCCCATATCTCTATACCCTGTTTATGCTGAGTAGAGCAACTGAATGCACTCGGATGAACACATCCTGGAATGCATGCAGCTCCTGCAAAACAGAAAGGCTGATGTTCAAACCGTGATCTTCTGGTTTGCATCCCAAAAGATAAACTACTGAAACAGTCCAGCATCCCATCATGTGCACCACCCCGCCATGGTTTCTGAAGGGGTGAATAGTGCCTGGAGCATGTAACTTGTTCTTCTCTGTGGAGCACCTGGTGGGAATGGCCTGTAAATCGATTCTAGGATCCCACGTAGTCTCATAAAAAAGTAAAATAAACCAAACTCTGCACTATTGCATCCCTTTCACCTCATTGCCAACCTGCAGGACACATTAGGACGGATCCCCATTTCCCTCCAAGCTAATCACTGGTTCTCAACCTATAGGTCACCACCCCTTTACTGGTTGAACGATTCTTTCACAGGGTCTCCTAAGACTATCGAAAAACACATATTTCTGAAGGTCTTAGGAAGAGACTCTGCTCCTCTATGCATCTTCTACGGGCTCTGTGCACATGCATATACCCCCACACACAAGTACCCAGCGTGAAGACAGTTACCCATGCTACACCATGCTTCAAGACCAAATGTCATCTATTTATAATTAGAAATAAATGTTCCACAAAGTGTGATTATGTATTGTTTTGTGATTAATCACTATCCTTTAATTATGTTCCATTTCTAAAATGAAATACCTGTATGTCTGATATTTACATTACCATTCAGAACAGTAGCAAAATTACCGTTATGAATGAAGTAGCAACAAAAATAATTTTATGGTTGGGGGTCATCACAGGAGAAGGAACTGCATTAAAGGATCGCGACATTTGGAAGGTTGAGAACCAGTGCTATGCATCATAGGCTCCCAGGCTTATTGGTATCACTCCATGCCCAATTCCCAGGAACACAGAAAGAATATGCACACTCTTGCTGACAAATGGAAATTTATTTCCTGTAGCTTATGATGCAGGTTAAAGTATTACAAAATCTTTCTCCCATTATACAAGGAATAATTGCAAACTATGTAAGGATTCATCAAGCATAAATTCATTCTTCCCTACTATCCCTTGGTAGAAAGATAAACTTAGGGGACTGCCTGCTGGTCAGTGGTTCTCAACCTTCCTGATGTTACGACCCTGTAATAGAGTTCCTCATGTTGTGGTGACCTGACCCCCCAACCATCAAATTATTTTCATTGTTACTTCCTAAATGTAATATGCTACTGTTATGCATCATAATGTAAATAGCTGATACTCGGGATGTATTTTCATTGTTACAAATTGAACATAATTAAACACACTTAAAGCACAGTGATTAATCACAAACAATATGTAATTATGTATTGTGAAATATTTATGTGTTTTGCGATGTTCTGAGGCCACCCCTGTGAAAGGATTGTTTGACCCCCACAGGGATTGCGCCCCACAGGTTGAGAACCACTTCTGTAGGGGATGACTGTATCTGTCTGTTGGCATTGGATCAAAGTCTTTGTCACCATTCCACATTTGGTGTCCTGACATTTCACTTCCTGCTCCCTCAGGAAATTTGTTGAATCCAAAATATTTCCAGAGAGTCTGAGACGTCTCACATGAACCGTCTGGTCCAAATAAGAAGCAAAAGAGTTCAGGCAGAACAGTGGCAGCTGCAAAACACCACTACACCCTGCACATAGTCTTGTTGCACCAGTTTGAAGAAATACTCAAAAAGAGCAAGTTAAGGTCTGTAGGAAGCATCCAGCTGACCAAGGTGTTTACTAATGGGTGACTATTTAGTCCCCTGAGCCTCTGTGTCTCTGCAGACAAAAGTGTTGCAAACTGACTATTTGTGACTTTGCTGCTAAAAAGCATTGAGGGATAACTCAGTTAATAAGGATCCCTTTGAGGCTCTCTTGAATCTTGCATATCCCTGTGATTGTCTTTGAACCTGGTGCTTTTATTATTCTAAGGTTAAGAAACTGTGACTAGTTGAGTTACATTTGCATAGATAAGAGTTTAGGAATGCTTAAGTGCTTTGATGTTTGTTTTGTAACCAAGTACTGTGTAAGAAGAGTATATATACCAAGCTTTGAATGTACTGGCGACTTTAGTCTATTGGATTGGAGTCCTCCCTGTCCCATGCTTTGTACACAGCTCTTTCTTTTCCTTTCATCCACACGCCTCAGTTCAAACCCAGCTTGATGCGGGATAGCTGGTCTAATCCCCCGCAAAGGTCCAGTCCCAATAGCGTTCAGCTGCCTCCAACAGAGAAACGGTGTGCATCATCACCAATTAGGGTAGCGATGAGAAGATGGGGCATTCCAAAACACTTAGAAAAATCATTGTCATTTTATGTCAGAGAACGTTATCAATCATCCTCCTGGGCATCACTTCCGTTACCCTAAAGACATTGCAGTGTTAGAGAGACTATATTCGGCATCGTAGAACTACAGCATTGGGATCTACAGCATAGGTATATTTGATTGAATATATACAGTAATATAATTTTATATATGATATATTTTATATATAATATTATTAGTAGAACTCTTATACCTCTTATAAAAATCCATACACATTTGTGCATATGTCGCCACCATCATTTTCAAAACATTGTTTCCTTCTTGAGCCCATGCTCTCAGCTCCTCTTTACCCCCCTCCTTCCCCCACTCTCCCACCCTCGTGACTTAATGATAAATTATAAATTATTTTCACATCTTACACTATCTGCTCTCTCCCTTCACCCACTTTTGTGTTGTTCGTCTCACTCAGGGGTGGGGTGGGTTCTACATCCATCCTTGTGATTGGTTCCCCACAACCTCCACTTCGGTGCACACCAAAACTCTACCTTCATGGTATCGCAACACCCATGATTGCTTCTGAAGTTTTATCTGTCCTGGATTCCTTGTGCTGAGAGTTCTCATCTGTCCCTGTGTCTTCATGAAAAGAGTCAATCCCATATTTCCCTGCGGGAGAAAATTGTGGTTTTGAACTCTCAACCTTCTAGATGACAGCCCAACACAAAAGTCATTAGACCATTAGAGCTCTAAAATATATAAAATTGCATCACTACCAAACTACAGAAAATCCTGTCCCGTCCAAGTAGACATAGAGAAAGCCCCACCGCAAGTAGATGAGATATGCACAAAAGACAAGACAGACAGCTGCTGCAGGAACCGTGAGTGCAGAAAGGTACAGGGATGATGAGCTCCGACGTCCTTATACCCTGTTGATGCTGAGTACAGCAACCAGGTGCACTCTGACGACTGCACCCTGGGATGCACTCAGCCTATGAAATACTGGAAGATTTATGATCAAACCCTGATCTCCTGGTTTGTATATTGATACAAACACTGGCAACAGTCACCCTGTCCATCATAGGCAGCCAATATCTCTGATATCTGAGGACATAAATGTTTGAAGCAGATAAATTCGTCCTTCCCTGTGGAGCACCTGGTGGGATTATTCTACAGATCTTGTGCTTATCTGCCCATTACTTTCTTCAAAGCCAAACCAGGGATAAGGTGCTATGCAACGATACAATAGGGTTCCCCAAATGACATCAGGGAATAACTGAAGTATCCCCTAGGTGCAACTGAAACCAGGCGTCCTGGTACTTGAGAAGTTGGCCAAAGACCAGCTTTGAACGTGGTAATATTGGAGGAAAAGAAGAGGGAGACCAGTGCCCCCAAATGTGGATGCCCATTTCTGATGAGTGTGCAACCACAAACCATGTCATAAATAATTAATGTTCACTCAGGCTGCAAGAGGAATCAATACCACAATGAATGGCTTTACGGAGAGATGTTTATTTGAACGCAGTGTACACAAATTTACCCCTGGCTTTGAACAATGTGTTTCAGTGGCTTGGAAGGAAAGGGGCTGGTCTCTTCTCAACAAGGGGGGTTCTGAATTTCTTGGAGAGTTTCCTAGGTGGTGGAATCCAGGTTGCAGTGAATCGAGAAGATGCCCAAGATCAGACCTTCAATTCCAAAAACATGGTGCCGTCCTGCCATCCTTTATTGAGGGGGATCAGCATCCAGTCTCCTGGAATCTTTCTTTCAATGCCTTCTACAAGGCAGGTGAAGCAAGTGAGGGTGGACTTGGGTGAGGGTGATATCTGATGCATCCTGAAATCTTCACATCTGAAGGCGACTTTAACACAGAGAAGATTCCTGACCCTCGTGTACCTCAAGAACAAATCACTTAGGCATAGGGAACATGAACGCTTTAAAATGGGGCAAGGCACCCACAGCTGGACGTTTTGGACTGACAAGATAGCGTGAAGGAGATGATGGAATCAGCTGTCCATTTGGATGAGGATGGCATGCAATGATCTGTTAGTACCTCTGTGGCTACAGAATTCTACAGAATTGACCCCGTTGGGCATCAGGATCACCATCACCTCCTCCAAGACAGGGAGGAGAGCTTCCTAGTGCAGCATTCCTTGGGGGCCCAAGTAGCAATGCAGTGGGACAGGGAGCTCCAAGAACTTGCAGTGAGGGTTGGTGTGCTGCAGCAGCTCCTGCAGAACATCCCAGGACACGGAGTTTCCACATAACATCAAGGTGACCAGATGGGAGCAGCGGCCCAGTGCATTCTGCAAGGCCCTGAGGTCAGGGTCCTGGATCCCACAGCCAGCTAAGTTCAGGTGCATAAGGGTGGTGGAGACAACCTCTAGCAGACCCGGAAGGAATGCATAACTGGAGCTAGGCCTGGATAGACCACACAATACCAGGGTCCTTAGGCGGCTGGTACAGGGGCATAAAGACAGGTAAGTCAAGTCCTTGTCCAAAAGCACACAATCAGTCAGGCTGAGGGTCAGCAAGGGAGATGGCAAGCGTGTGAGCAGATTGATGAGGCATCCCCTGGGCAGGCAGGCAGAGTCCAGGAAGAGGTGCTGGAGCTGATGCAGATTGAAGAGCTAAGAGGTGAATTGGGCAAGGAGTTGCTCCACGTTGCAGTCTTTGCCGCAGTCCTTGCAACCCAAGATGACTCCAGAGAGAAAGAGGGTCTGCAGGTGACCCATCTGCGCCAAGTAAGGAGCAAACCAGTTGAGGCTGTGCAGGTCCCATTTGCCATGAATTTCCACCTCCTGGACACAGTCCAGCTGCACCATCTTCAGGATGTCCCCAAGAATGTGAAGTTGTGGGAGAGATCCAAGAAATGCCACCTTCCTGCAGCACAGCGTTGGCAGGGCCTTCTTCTGCTTGACCCTTTCAATCAGGAAGGTGAGCAGTACCTCTGAGGTAGCTTCCTCAAACCACAGGTCTGTGAGCACCTCCACGGAGGTCAGGGACTGGTGCTTCCCTCCTGATCTGGAATGGGGTCCTTTTTCCATCTCAATTCTGCGGGGTGTGTCCTCAGGCTCTTCTGATGACATCACAGAGTCATTAGATGGGGCTCCAGCCCATTCATTCCAGAAGTTGGTGCCAGTGTGCAGCTGTAAATCCAACACTTTCAGTTTGCATCTCCTGTGCTGAGCATTCTGGGCAAGCAGGATGTCAAGGCCATCGAGAGCACCCTTTAAGATGAGCTCTCGAAACACACAATCCTCCAACAGAGCCCCAAGTGGGAGCTGTGTGAAGGGCCAGTAGTGCACCATGGCCTTCACCACCTCACTGTGTCCCTTGGCAACGGCTGCCATGAACAAGGGAGGGAAGAAATGTGTGGGCAGCCACTCAAGAGCGGCGATGGCTGAGGCCTCATTCTGCAACACGCCCTGGATGGCCATGTCCTGGAGCCTGGGTGGGTTCCTGCTGCTCATGATGATCACTCTGCTCCAAGAGGATTCCTCACCTGTGGATGGGAAAACAGGTCTGCTCAGATGTCAAGGAGAGCCACTCTGTGGACCCCGCCATCCGACAACCGTGTCCTTCTCCCATGTTAGCCTCAGAATCATTTACAAGTAGAGGGCTTTCATGTTAATGATACATATTTCAACGCACAGTGGCAGGGACTGAGAAGACTCAGATTTCATTCCTGACTCTTACCCTTGAGAGACAGTGGCTGACGAATCCAAGCTGGGCGACTCAGATGACAGGCTTCTTCTTCAGAGGACGTTGAGACTGACAACTCCCAGAGAAGCAGGAGGGATGGCAAGATTCTGTCTCAAGTTCCCAAACCTTCAGGTCAGAAGACTGGGCTAGGAGAGAACAAAGATCATTAGCTTTCAGAGAGTCCTTTTACATCGTACGACCAACCCCACAAAGACGCTATCTTCACCCTCATGGGTTGATCGCAGTAGGGCTCAGCATGGAATTTTGGGTTTTTGAAATCTGCTCAACCAGGCTGATGCCATCAGAACTGACCAACCCCTGAGATTCCAGCCCCAACCCTGTTGACACAAGCCCTCAGCCATCTCTGTGCACAATGTGCGTGAGAGAATTTGGAAAACTTTGAGGAGTGTGTTAGTACATTAGAGTGGATTTAGCAATTGTTTCCAGAAAAGGCTGCATCACCAAAATTCTCATATGTGCAGTATCGTTTTTCCTTTGCATTTTCATGTAGGTAGCTCATTTCCCAAAGCTAAACCTTAAACCCACTGACTCTCTTCTGACTTTGAGAAACCTTATGGAAACGAAATGCCTCTTTGGGTTCCTACGGATTGTCAATCATTCCAAGAGAGCCTGGGCTCATCTATCATCACAGATCAGAATTGAACTGCTGACCTCACGTGGGGGAAACCCAAAGCCTAAAAAATATGCCACCGAGATTGCATCCCTCTGGAACACAGTAGGGATTCGTGGACCACACTGGGTGTCTATGCAGCATTGCTCTCTGGAGAAGAGTGCAGCACGTTCTCTCAGATTTCAAGGGAGATTATGAGAGAAGCGTCACCAACTGGGGGTCTTAAAACCCCCAAGATGTGCTGTCTTATTGTTCATTTGTATACAATCCGAATCCAGGACCTCAGCTCATGGATAGGTTTCTCTCCCTGTGTGTTCTGGCCCAGTTCCTTGTCTTCTTGCAAAATGTCTAGGCTTGACTTGCCTAGGGATCACTGAGTCTCTGAACATCAGCCTTAATGAGCTCAGGAGCTTCACCAAGCAGGGGCTGCAGGTCTACAGAGGCACCCAGATCCAAGTCACCTGTCTTGCTGCAGACAGATCCTGCTTCTCTCTGCCAACTTTTCTCCAATCCCTAGCTGGGTGAAAGGTTCTGAATTCACACCTCAGGAACCTCTGCTTATATCAATCTGGTAAAGATTAAGAAAGGATTAAGGATTGCTATCCTACACAGAATCTTTTGACCCTGGACCAGCTTCCTACAGGATCCCATCATAGCAGATCCAATCAAAGATACCACAGTTTAATGTAATAAAGGAAATAAACTGAATCCAGTGTCATTTCATGCTATACCCCCTCATGGCTATACTGTAGAACATGTTACAATTGCTCTCTAGTCCACTCAAGGTTACATATCACAAGCTTGTACACTTATTAGCCCTCGTGTGAGCCAGAAAAGTTACTCATACACTTTCTGGTCATTGAAACCTTTTGTGGGAAAGCTGAAATAAAGTATCAAGACCTTACTGTCACTGTCCCTGTCCATGAATTGTAGCCACATAGAACAGAGTAAACTGCCCCTACGTGTTTCCAATGCTATAATTCTTAATTGGAACAGAAAGCCCCATATATAAAGTACAGGCATCTCTTTTGCAATGAATGCGCATTCCCATTTAACCTCAGTGGGCAGAATGACCTACTTTGGTTAACGCTGCTGTGTGTCTTTATGGGAGCACACTGTCTTCGGTGTGAACTGCAGAGTCTGGTGGTTTTGAAGTCTCCAACCCTTGATTGATGGAGGAATAAGCCCACACTGGTGCCCAACTCCCAAACTGACATCCTTACATACCTGCCACGCTACGGAGCATATGGACCCAGCAAGTTGATACACATAATGGACCATTGCACAAAGACAAGATATTAAGACACATCAAGTCCCTGAATAGATTCTGAGGTGTGAAGGGGATTGATGGTGAGCAGGACACCCTAATCTGTTTACTCTGCTTATATGGAGTAGAGGAAACGCATCCATATGTTCAAAACACAATATAGAAACACTCACTTCACGTAGGTCTCCAAGAGGGCCAAGATGGGTACCCCGTGTACAAACGCCTAGTTCCCTCCCGACTTCATTCCTCAGAACCACTTAGAGAATTTTCTGCTTTCTCCCTATTTCAACTTTCAGTTCCAGAGGCTGGCAAAACTCACATTTCAGTCTTGGACTCTTACCGGTAATCAAGCAGATACAGTGGATGATGAATCCAAGATGGCAGGTCCAATGGCAGCCTTCTTCCTCAAGTGTGTTGAGACTGACAACTTCCAGAGAAGCAGGAACGATGAAACGATTCTGTCCCAAGCCCCCAAACTTTCAGGTCAGTGGAAGGGTCCAGGACCAGAACAAAGCTACAGAGCTCTCACGGAGACCTTTTAAATCATGAGGCCACACCCACAAGGTAGCTCTCTTCCCCGTCATTGGCTGTTCAAAGTAAGTCTCAGCTTGGAATTGATGGCATTTTATGAAATCCCATCAACAAGGATGATGCCATTGTAAAGAACCAAGCCTTGAGAATCTGGTCGCAGCCTTGTTAATACAAACTCTCAGCCATCACACCTTCCGCACTGTTTTTGAGACAACATAGTAAACTTTGAGGAGTGGGTTAGCTGCTGAGAGTGGATTAAGCAATTGGTTACGAAAAGCCTCTAGCGCCCAGAATCTCACATTTGCCACAGGGTTTTATCCATGTGGATATCCATCTGTGTAATTTATTTCCCAAGGTACAACATTACTTGAATTCTGTGATCTTCCAACCTACAGCCAAATATGGGAAAGAATTGAAGTGCCTGTTTAGCTTCCTAATGACTGCCGATGTCTCCAGGAGTAGAGGCCTCATCAAGTCCCTCAGATTGGCTGAGAGCTTTGAACCAGTGACTTGGTGGTAAGCACCCCAGTGGATTACCAAACACGAGACCTCAATTGCATGTCCATAGAGCACAGTAAGGATTATTAGGTCACACTGGCCGTGCTTCAAGGATTGACTTCTGAAAGAGCCCTTTGCATTCTCGTCTCAAGTGCTCTGATGGAAGAAACATCACCAATTAGGGTTCTTAAAACGACCAACGTTAATGGTCCCTCTGTTTAGGTAGCTGGAATCCAAATGTAGGGCATCACCTGCAGGAGAAGACTCTCACTGTGTGCTCTGGGGTGTCTTCCTTTTCTCTTTGCAACATCTCTGCGCTGGACCTCCCTTGGCGAGCACTGTGTGTTTGGGTCTCAGCCTTAACTTGGGCCAAGGAGGTTCACCAGGCAGAAACCACAGGTCCAGAGAAGCTACTTGGTCTAGGTCTCCTTTCCTCTGCTATTCAGTTAAACACTTATCAATAGTGCTGTCCCGGCTTTCCTCTGCTTGCTCTATGCTTCATATGGTTTTGGGCAGCCGCTGGTTTTAAGTAGTTTCAGGTCTGGGTGTATGAGGTCTGAGGTAACATGAGGTAGCATTTGATAGATTTTGTTTTCTGACCCATGCGCTTCTCTCATTCTGTTAACTTTAGAATTAGTCCATTGACCTTGGGTGAGGTTATTGATATATATATTCTAGAAATTTTGCCTTATGTTTGCACATGTTGTGTGAGAGTGTGTAAGTGTATTGTGTTAAGCTTCCTTGTTCTTCATGTATAACATTTTTGCGTGGGGTGTGGCTCTCCATGTGTGTGTTGGTGCTTGTGAGGAAATGATGGCTTCAGACTTGTGTGTGGTTGCCACTGATATTTTTCTCACAGTATATCATTGAGTGCTTTTTGTGGTGGTGGTGGTGTTGTATTTTGATTTCATTTCTTCTTGATTGTGAATTTTATTTCTCCCTCTTATTAGATCAATATGTTTTCCAGGAAACAGAATGATAATCTCATTACAGAGAAAAGTACCAATCACATATGAGGGGAAATACAAGAATTCCCAGACTAGAAGTGCAGTTCTTTGCCCCATGGCTTTGCTGGGTTGGAATGGGCTTGACGGCCAAAAGTGAGGTTGGGGACAGTGACCCATCTTTGTGTTGAGAGACCACCTTCTTCCATCACAATTAGCCTTTGTAATAATCACTTACAACGAAATCCTGTCCGTAGTCCCCTCTACCTTTCCTTTCTCAGAACAGTCATGATACTCAGCAGTTTCTCATTAAAAACCCATGGTTTGCTGAGAGATCTCAATTAATTCACTGCAGCACATAGGATTTTAAGGGATTAAGGGTTTTGACTAGGATCCTTAATCATTTCACAGTGATAGAAGCACCACCACCCTGAAGTAATTGTCTTATTATGGTGTGTGAAGCCCAAATTCAGGGCATCTACCTGAGGAGAATGCTCTGTCTTCTTTTGGGTGTGGGACCGGTTCCCAGTATACTGATAGCATATGAGAGTGTGAACTGACTCTGAAATCTGACTGTATTTTAGCATCTGGCTTTGCCTGGGTCTAGGTAGATCACTGGGAAGGGATTGCCAATCCAGAGTCACACCCTGATCCACACCCCTTGCCTGGCTGCAGACAGCTATGTATTCCATCAGCAGGGTGTGCTGTCCTTGAATCCCATGAGAGATGACAGTTCTGTTTAGCCACACATCAGAGAAACTCGCTTCCTTTCTATTTCCTTGGGGTTGTGAAGGGATGAGTGCTTGGATATACCAGACACAGCTGCCCCATGGAGCTCCTGACCTCCTCATCTCCTTTCTTTCTGCAGGGAGATCAGGCTTCTCTCTGCTCACTTCTCTAAAATCACTTGGGAGTTAGAAGTTTCAGGATTGACACCTCAAGAAACTCCCCCGACATCCACGTGACATAAATTGAGGAGATGCTAAGGAGTACTATCCCAACCTGATCCTTCTACTAAGGAATGTCTTCACATAGGATTCCATTATAACAGATCTATTCATGGAAGCCACATTATTTCACAAAACAATAACACAAACCAAACTCAGGTGCGAAGGCAATGAGGACAGAAAGATATAGGGAACGACAAGTCTCCCCGTGTCTCTGTACCCTGTTTATGCTGAGTAGAGCAACTGAATGCACTCGGATGAACACATCCTGGAATGCATGCAGCTCCTGCAAAACAGAAAGGCTGATGTTCAAACCGTGATCTTCTGGTTTGGATCCCAATAGATAAACCATTGATACAGTGCAGCATCCCAAGATGTGCACCACCCCTCCATGGTTTCTGAGGGCGTAATTAGTGCCTGGAGCATGGAACATGTACTTCTCTGTGGAGCACCTGGTGGGAGTACCCTGTAGATCCGTTCCAGGATCCAACGTTGTCTCATAAAAAATAAAATACACCAAACTCAGCGAGATTGCATCTGTTCCACCTCCTTGCCAACCTGCAGGACACATCAAGACGAATCCCTAGTTTCCTCCCGGCTGAACTTGAGCGGTTCTCAATCGATGAGTCGTGACCCCTTTAGTGGTTGAACGATCCTTTCACAGGGGTTCCCTAAGACTATTGGAAAACACATATTTCTGAAAGTCTTAGCAACAGAGACACCGCTCCTCTATTCATCCCCTGGGTTGTCTGTCCACATGCAGATACGGCCACATACTAGTGCCTGGTGTGAAGACACTTATCCATGCTACACCATTCTTCCAGACCAAATGTCATCTATTTGTAATTAGAAATAAATATTTACATAGCATGATTGCATATTGTTTTGTGATTAATGGCTATCCTTTAATTATGTTCCATTTGTGAAATGAAATTCCTATGTGTCTGATGTTTACATTATGATTCATACAGTAGCAAAATTACCATTATGATGTAGTAAGAAACATTATTTTATGGTTGGGCGTCATCCCAGTAGAAGGAAATGTTTTATATGATCGCGATATTTGGAAGGTTGAGAACCAGTGCTATGCATCATAGGCTCCCGGGCTTATTGTTATCACTCCATGCCCCCTTCCCAGGAACACAGAAAGAATATGCACACTCTTGCTGACAACTGAAAACTTATTTCCCGTAGCTTATGATGCAGGTTAAAGTATCACAAAATCTTTCTCCCATTATACAAGGAATAATTGCAAACTCTGTAAGGATTCAACAAACATAAATTCATTCTTTCCTACTATCCTTTGGTAGAAAGATAAACTTAGGGGACTGCCTGCAGGTCAGTGGTTCTCAAACTTCTTGATGCCATGACCCTTTAATAGAGTTCCTCGTGTTGTGGTGACACCAACCATCAAATTATTTTCATTGTTACTTCCTAAATGTAATCCGCTACTGTTCTGCATCATAATGTAAACATCTGATAGTCGGGATGTATTTTCATTGTTACAAATTGAACACAATGAAGCAGTGATTAATCACAAACAATATGTAATTATGTACTGTGAAATATTTACCTGTTTTCAGATGGTCTGAGGCCACCCCTGTGAAAGGATTGTTTGACCCCCACAGGGGTCGCGCCCCACAGGTTGAGTACCGCTTCTGTAGGGGATGACATTATCTGTCTGTTGGCATTGGGGCAAAGTCTTTGTCACCATTCCACATTTGGTGTCCTGACATTTCACCTCCTGCTCCCTCAGAATATGTGTTGAGTCCAAAATATTTCCAGAGAGTCTGAGACTTCTCACATGAACAATCCAGTCCAAATAAGAAGCAAACGAGTTCAGGCTGAACTGTTGCAGCTGCAAAACACCACCACACCGTGCACACAGTCTTGTTGCACCAGTTTGAAGAAATCCTCAAAAAGAGCAAGTTAAGGCCAAGCGTCAATAGACTCTGGCTGCCTCCAAACACAGAGACTGCGTGCATCGTGACCAATGAAGGATAGCGATGAGAAGAAGGGGCATTCCAAAACACTTCGTCATTGCACAGTTACGTTGGAGAAAAAAGTTTGGGAACACAACAAGGAAATAGTGGATGATTTCTAATCGTCACAGGTGTGCCAAAAGGACAAGCATATGTGTCTTGAAAGAAATGTGACCCGATTGCTGCTTACAGGCCTAGATGATGGGGCTCCAATTGACATACATTGGACCTGTTTTGGGGAGAGATCAGTCCCTGGAGAAGGACAGAGAGACTAAAGAAGTCCCTTGACGTGATGGAATGAAGGGGTGACTGCATCATTGGCCTCAAACTTACAAACAGTCGTGAGGATGGAAACGGAGTGTGCAGGCTTTCCTTCTGTCACTCATAGGGTCCCAGTGCATCGGAGGTGACTCAATGACACAGAACAACAGCAACGTTGCAATCACTGATTTCACACTGTTCTCTGTGAGATAACGGGGCTGTGCACATCCCTCCACGGTGATCAGAGGGCAGGCATGGGAGCTTTAACCCACCTGTGATCAGCGCAAATGGTCTGTGTGATTCCGCTGTCAGCTCTAGTCTACAACAAAGCAGGTGTGCACAACTGAAACTGCGATGCGATTCTATAATTTAGCACAGGGCTATATTATTTACACATACTGGATTGAACAGAAGTTGTGGAATGTCAATGGGCACTGACTTAGATGCTTGCTTGTTGGGACGTAAAACTTTAAGACCCCTGACATTGTTCTTTTGAGACCCAGGCACCCATGAGTTCCTTCCTTATACTTTGCTATTGCACTTATATCTTCAGAGATCTCTTCTCTGGGGGGTGTGGAGCATCAAGCAGGAAGTTGTCCTGAGAGCTGATTGCTCTTCCACTGGGGTGAGAATGAAGTGCAAACTCACTCACCATTCATGTATCTAAAATTTATATATGTCTCTGATTCACCTTAGAAAAATCATTGTCACTTTATGTCAGGGAACGTTATCAATCACCCTGCTGGGCATCACTTTAATTACCCTAAAGACATTGCTGTCTTAGAGAGACTATTTTCGGCATCGTAGAAATGTCCCTTTGAGTCTCCAAGGAATCTACAGCCTAGCTATATTTGATTGTATATATATGGTAATGCATACATATAGATAGAGTTAGATAGATAGATAGATAGATAGATAGATAGATAGATAGATAGATAGATAGATAGATAATTTTATTGGGAGAACTCTTATGCCTCTTATAAGAATCCATACATCAATTGTATCAAGCACTTTTGTACATGTGTCGCCGCCACCGTTTTCAAAACATTGTATCGGACTTGAGCGCCTGCTATCAGCTCCTCTTTTTTCCCAACTTTCCCCCAATCTCCAACCCTCGTGGGTCCATGATAAATTTAAAATTATTATTATTTTCACATCTTACACTGTCTGCTCTCTCCCTTCACCCATTTTTCAGTTGTTCACCTCCCACAGGGGTGGGGTGGGTTATACATCCATCCTTGTGATCGGCTGCCACTCTCCTTCACTTCTGCCCACACCTCACCCCTACCCTAATGGTATCGCTAGTCCCATGATTGTTCCTGAAGTTTTATCTGTCCAGGGTTCATTGTGCTGAGAGCTCTCATCTGTCCCAGTGCCTTCCTGAAAATAGTCAATCCCATATTTCCATGGGGGAGAAAAATGTGATTTTGAACTGTCAACTTTCTGGATAACAGCCCAACACATAAGTTCTTACACCATTAGGGCTCTAAAATATATACAATTAAATCACTACCAAACTACAGAAAATCCTATCCCATCCAAGCAGACACAGAGAAAGCCCCACCACAAGTAGTTGATATAAGGACAAAAGACAAGAGAGACAGCTGCTGCAGGAACCGTGAGTACAGAAAGATACAGGGGTGATGAGCTCCGACGTCCTTATACCCTGTTGGTGTTGAGTACAGCAAACAAGTGCACTCTGACGACTGCACCCTGGGATGCACTCAGCCCATGCAACATAGGAAGACATATGTTCAAGCTCTGAACTCCTGGTTTGTATATCGATACAATCACTGGCAACAGCCTACCCTGTCCATCATAGGCAGTCATCCATCTCTGATATCTGAGGTCATAAATGTTGTTTGAAGCAGATAAATTCGTCCTTCCCGGTGGAGCACCTGGTGGGATTATTCTATAGATCTTGTGCTTATCTGCCCAGTACTTTCTTCAAAGCCCCACCTGGGATAAGGTGCTATGCAACGATGCAATAGGGTTCCCCAAATGACATCAGGGAATAACTGAAGTATCCCCTAGGAGCATGACAGAAACAAGGCGTCCTGGTACTTGGGAAGTTTGCCAAAGCCCAGCTTTGAACGGGATAATATTGGAGATAAAGAGGGAGACCAGTACCCCCAAATGTGGATGTCCATTTCTGCTCAGTGTGCAACCTCAAACCATGTCATGAATAATTAATGTTCAGTAAGCCTGAAAGAGAAATCAATGCCACAATGAATGGCTTTACGGAGAGATGTTTATTTCAACGCAGTGTACAGAAATTTACATGTGTCTTTGAACAATGGGTTTCAGTTGGTTGGAAGGAAAGGGGCTGGTCCCTTCTTGACAAGGGAGGTTCCTGAATTTCTTGGAGAGTTTGCTAGGTCGTGGAATCCAGGTTTCACTGGATCGAGTAGGAGGCCAAGGACAGACCTTCAATTCCAAAAACATGGTGCCGTCCTGTCATCCTTTATTGAGGGGGGTCAGCATCCAGTCTGCTGGAATCTTTCGTTCAATGCCTTCTACAAGGCAGGTGTGAAGCAAGTGAGGGTGGACTTGGGTGAGGGTGATATCTGATGCATCCTGAAATCTTCACATCTGAAGGCGACTTTATCACAGAGAAGATTCGTGAGCCTCGTGAACCTCAAGAACAAATCACTTAGGCATAGGGAACATGAACGCTTTACATATGGGGTAAGGCACCCACAGCTGGACGTTTTGGACTGACAAGATAGCGTGAAGGAGATGATGGAATCAGCTGTCCATTTGGATGAGGATGGCATGCAATGATCTGTTAGTACCTCTGTGGTTACAGAATTTAAGAGAATTGACCCCGTTGGGCATCAGGATCACCATCAAATCATCCATGACAGGGAGGAGAGCTTCCAAGTCCAGCTTTCCTTGGGGGCCCACGTAGCAATGCAGTGGGACAGGGAGCTCCAAGAACTTGCACAAAGGGGGTGTGTGCTGCAGCAGCTCCTGCAGAACATCCCAGGACACGGGGTTTCCACATAACATCAAGGTGACCAGCTGGGAGCAGCGGCCCAGTGCATTCTGCAAGGCCCTGAGGTCAGGGTCCTGGATCCCACAGCCAGCTAAGTTCAGGTGCATAAGGGTGGTGGAGACAATCTCTAGCAGACCCGGAAGGAATGCATAACTGGAGCTAGGCCTGAATACACCACACAATACCAGGGTCCTTAGGCGGCTGGTACAGGGGCATAAAGACAGGTAAGTCAAGTCCTCGTCCAAAAGCACACAATCAGTCAGGCTGAGGGTCAGCAAGGGAGATGGCAAGCGAGTGAGCAGCCGGATGAGGCAGCCCCTGGGCAGGCCGGCAGAGTCCAGGAAGAGGTGCTGGAGCTGATGCAGATTGAGGAGCTGAGAGGTGAATTGGGCAAGGAGTTGCTCCACGTTGCAGTCTTTGCCGAAGTCCTTGCAACCCAAGATGACTCCAGAGAGAAAGAGGGTCTGCAGGTGACACATCCGCGCCAAGTAAGGAGCAAACCAGTTGAGGCTGTGCAGGTCCCATTTGCCATGAATTTCCAACTCCTGGACAGAGTCCAGCTGCACCATCTTCAGGATGTCCCCAAGAATGTGAAGTTGTGGGAGAGGTCCAAGAAACGCCACCTTGCTGCAGCACAGCGTTGGCAGGGCCTTCTTCTGCTTGACCCTTTCAATCAGGAAGGTGAGCAGTACATCTGAGGTTGCTTCCTCAAACCAAACGTCTGTGAGCACCTCCACGGAGGTCAGGGGCTGATGCTTCCTTCCTGATCTGGAATGGGGTCCTTTTTCCATCTGAATTCTGTGGGGTGTGTCCTCAGGCTCTTCTGATGACATCACAGAGTCATTAGATGGGGCTCCAGCCCATTCATTCCAGAAGTTGGTGCCAGTGTGCAGCTGTAAATCCAACACTTTCAGTTTGCATCTCCTGTGCTGAGCATTCTGGGCAAGCAGGATGTCAAGGCCATCAAGTGCAGCCTTTAAGATAGGCTCTCGAAACACACAATCCTCCAACAGAGCCCCTAGTGGGAGCTTTGTGAAGGGTCAGTAGTGCACCATGGCCTTCACCACCTCACTGTGTCCCTTGGCAACGGCTGCCATGAACAAGGGAGGGAAGAACTGTGTGGGCAGCCACTCAAGAGCGGCAATGGCTGAGGCCTCATTCTGCAACACGCCCTGGATGGCCATGTCCTGGAGCCTGGGTGGGTTCCTGCTGCTCATGATGATCACTCTGCTCCAAGAAGATTCCTCACCTGTGGATGGGAAAACAGGTCTGCTCAGATCTCAAGGAGAGCCACTCTGTGGACCCCGCCATCCGACAACCGTATCCTTCTCCCATGTTAGCCTCAGAATCATTTACAAGTAGAGGGCTTTCATGTTAATGATACATATTTCAACGCACAGTGGCAGGGACTGAGAAGGCTCAGATTTCATTCCTGACTCTTACCCTTGAGAGACAGTGGCTGACGAATCCAAGCTGGGCGACTCAGATGACAGGCTTCTTCTTCAAAGGATGTTGAGACTGACAACTCCCAGAGAAGCAGGAGGGATGGCAAGATTCTGTCTCAAGTTCCCAAACCTACAGGTCAGAAGACTGGCCTAGGAGAGAACAAAGATCATTAGCTTTCAGAGAGTCCTTTTAAATCATACGACCACCCCCACAAAGACGCTATCTTCACCCTCATGGGTTGATCGCAGAAAGGTTCAGCATGGAATTTTAGCTTTTTGAAATCTGCTCAACCAGGCTGATGCCATCAGAACTGACCAACACCTGAGAATCCAGCCCCAACCCTGTTGACACAAGCCCTCAGCCATCTCTGTGCACACTGTGCGTGAGAGAATTTGGAAAACTTTGAGGAGTGTGTTAGTACATTAGAGTGGATTTAGCAATTGTTTCCAGGAAAGGCTGCATCACCAAAATTCTCATATGTGCATTATAGTTTTTCCTTTGCATTTTCATGTGGGTAGCTCATTTCCCAAAGCAAAACCTTAAACCCACTGACTCTCTTCTGACTTTGAGAAACCTTATGGAAGCGAAATGCCTCTTTGGGTTCCTACGGATTGTCAATCATTCCAAGAGAGCCTGGGCTCATCTGTCATCACAGATCAGAATTGAACTGCTGACCTCACGGGGGGGAAACCCAAAGCCTAAAAAATATGCCACCGAGATTGCATCCCTCTCGAACACAGTAGGGATTCGTGGACCCCACTGGGTGTCTATGCAGCATTGCTCTCTGGAGAAGAGTGCAGCACGGTCTCTCAGATTTCAAGGGAGATTAGGAGAGAAGCGTCACCAACTGGGGGGTCTTAAAACCCCCAAGATGTGCTGTCTTATTGTTCATTTGTATACAATCCAAATCCAGGACCTCAGCTCATGGATAGGTTTCTCTCCCTGTGTGTTCTGGCCCAGTTCCTTGTCTTCTTGCAAAATGTCTAGGCTTGACTTGCCTAGGGATCACTGCGTCTCTGAACATCAGCCTTAATGAGTTCAGAAGCTTCACCAAGCAGGGGCTGCAGGTCTACAGAGGCACCCAGATCCAAGTCACCTGTCTTGCTGCAGACAGATCCTGCTTCTCCCTGCCAACTTTTCTCCAATCCCTAGCTGGGTCAAAGGTTCTGAATTCACACCGCAGGAACCTCTGCTTATATCAATCTGGTAAAGATTAAGAAAGGATTAAGGATTGCTATCCTACACAGAATCTTTTGACCCTGGACCAGCTTCCTACAGGATTCCATCATATCAGATCCTTTTAAAGATAACACAGTTTAACGTAATAAAGGAAAGAAACTGAATCCAGTGTCATTTCATGCTATACCCCCTCATGGCTATACTGTAGAACAGGTTACAACTGCTCTCTAGTCCACTCAAGGTTACATATCACAAACTTGTACATTTCTTGGCCCTCGTGTGAGCCGTCTTCTTAGGGAAACAGTAAACTTACTCATACACTTGCTGGTCATTGAAACCTTATGTGGTAAAGCTGCAATAAAGTATCAAAACCTTACTGTCACTGTCCCTGTCCATGAATGGCAACCACATAGAACAGAGTAAACTGCTCCTATGTGTTTCCATTCTGTAATTCTGAATGGGAGCAGAAAGCCCCATTATCTCCCAAAATAAAGTACAGGCATCACTTTTGCAATGAATGTGCATTCCCATTTAACCTCAGTGGGAAGAATGACCTACTTTGTTTAACGCTGCTGTGTGTCTTTCTGGGAGCACACTGTCTTCGGTGTGAACTGCAGAGTCTGGTGGTTTTGAAGCCTCCAACCCTTGATTGATGGAGGAATAAGCCCACACTGGAGCCCAACTCCCAAACTGACATCCTTACATACCTGCCACGCTACGGAGCATATGGACCCAGCAAGTTGATACACATAATGGACCATTGCACAAAGACAAGATATTAAGACACATCAAGTCCCTGAATAGATTCTGAGGTGTGAAGGGGATTGAGGGTGAGCAGGACACCTTAATCTGTTTACCCTTCTTATATGGAGTAGAGGAAACACATCCATATGTTCAAAACACAATATAGAAACACTCACTTCACGCAGGTCTCCAAGAGGGCCAAGATGCGTACCCCGTGTACAAACGCCTAGTTCCCTCACCACTTCATTCCACAGAACCATTTAGAGAATTTTCTGCTTACTCCCTATTTCAACTTTCAGTTCCAGAGGCTGGCAAAGCTCACATTTCAGTCTTGGACTCTTACCGGTAATCAAGCAGATACAGTGGATGATGAATCCAAGATGGAAGGTCCAATGGCAGCCTTCTTCCTCAAGTGTGTTGAGACTGACAACTTCCAGAGAAGCAGGAACGATGAAACGATTCTGTCCCAAGTCCCCAAACCTTCAGGTCAGTGGAAGGGTCCAGGTCCAGAACAAAGCTACAGAGCTCTCATGGAGACCTTTTAAATCATGAGGCCACACCCACAGGTAGCTCTCTTCCCCCTCATTGGCTGTTCACAGTAAGTCTCAGCTTGGAATTGATGGCATTTTATGAAATCCCATCAACAAGGATGATGCCATCGTAAAGAACCAATACCTTAGAATCAAGACCTGGCCCTGTTGACAGAAACTCTCAGCCATCACACCTTCCCCACCGAGATTGAGACAACATAGAAAACTGTGAGGAGTGGGTTAGCTGCTGAGAGTGGATTAAGCAATAGGTTACCGACATGGCTCTAGAGCCCAGAATCTCACATGTGTGACAGGGTTTTGTCCTTATGGATATTCATCTATGTAATTAATTTCCCAAGGTACAACATTACTTGAATTCTGTGCCTCTTCCAACTAGGAGTCAACTATGGGAAAGAACTGAAGTGCCTCTTTACCTTCCTAATGACTGTCGATCTCTCCAGGAGTAGAGGTCTCATCAAGTCCCTCAGATTGACTGAGAGCTTTGAACCAGTGACTTGGTGGTAAGCACCCCAGTGGATTACCAAACATGCGACCTCAATTGCGTGTCCCTAGAGCACAGTAGGGATGATTAGATCACACTGTCCCTGCATCAAGGATTGACTTTTGGAAAGAGCACTCTGCATTCTCTTTTCAAGTGCTCTGATGGGAGAAACATCACCAAATAGGGTTCTTAAAACGCCCAACGTTAATGGTCCCTCTGTTTAGGTAGCTGGAATCCAAATCTAGGGCATCACCTGCAGGAGAAGACTCTCCCTGTGTGCTCTGGGGTGTCTTCCTTTTCTGTTTGCAACATCTCTGCGCTGGACCTCCCTTGGCGAGCACTGTGTGTTTGGGTCTCAGACTTAACTAGGGCCTAAGAAGTTCGCCAGGCGGGAACCGCACGTCCAGAGAAGCTCCCTGGTCTAGGTCTCCTTTCTTCTGCTATTCAGTTAAACACTTATCAATAGTACTCTCCCGGCTTTCCTCTGGTTGCTCTATGCTTCATATGCTTTTGGGCGGCCTCTGGTTTTAAGTAGTTACAGGTCTGGGTGTATGAGGTCAGAGGAAGCATGAGGTAGCATTTGATAGCTTTTGTTTTCTGACCCACCCGCTTCTCTCATTCTGTTAACTTTAGAATTAGTCCATTGACCTTGGGTGAGGTTATTCATATGTATATTCCAGAAATAATGACTTATGTTTGCACGTGTTGTGTGAGAGTGTGTAACTGTATTGTGTTACGCACCTTTGTTCTTCATGTATAACATTTTTGCGTGGGGTGTGGCTCTCCATGTGTGTGTTGGTGCTTGTTAGGAAATTCTGACTTCATACTTGTGTGTGGTTGTCACTGATATTTTTCTCACAGTATATCATGTTGTGCTTTTTGTGGCGGTGGTGTTGTATTTTGATTTCATTTCTTCTTGATTGTGAATTTTATTTCTCCCTCTTATTAGATCAATATGTGTTCCAGGAAACAGAATGATAATCTCTTTACAGAGAAAAGTACCAATCACATATGAGGGGAAATACAAGAATTCCCAGACTAGAAGTGCAGTTCTTTGCCCCATGGCTTTGCTGGGTTGGAATAGGCTTGATGGCCAAGAGTGAGGTGTTGAGAGATCAGGCTTCGTCCATCACAATTAGCCTTTGTAATAATCACTTACAACAGAATCCTGTCCGTAGTTCCCTCTACCTTTCCTTTCTCAGAACAGTCGTGATCCTCAGCAGTTTCTCATTAAAAACCCATGGTTTGCTGAGAGATCTCAATGAATTCACTGCAGCACATAGGATTTTAAGGGATTAAGGGTTTTGACGAGGATATTTAATCATTTAACAGTGATAGAAGCAACACCAACCAGAAGTAATTGTCTTATGATGGTGTGTGAAGCCCAAATTCAGGGCATCTACCTGAGCGAATGCTCTGTCTTCTTTTGGGTGTAGGACCGGTTCCCTGTATACTGATAGCATATGAGAGTGTGAACTGACTGTGAAATCTGACGGTATTTTAGCATCTGGCTTTACCTGGGTCTAGGTAGATCACTGGGAAGGGATTGCCAATCCAGAGTCACACCCTGATCCACACCCCTTTCCTGGCTGCAGACAGCTATGTATTCTATCAGCAGGGTGTTCTGTACTTGAATCCCATGAGAGATGAAAGTTCTGTTTAGCCACACCTCAGAGAAACTTGCTTCCTTTCTATTTCCTTGGGGTTGTGAAGGGATGAGTGCTTGGATATGCCAGACACAGCTGCCCCATGTAGCTCCTGACCTCCCATCTCCTTTCTTTCTGCAGGGAGATCAGGCTTCTCTCTGCTCACTTCTCTAAAATATCTTGGGAGATGAAAGGATCAGGATCGACACCTCAAGAAACTCCCCCGACATCCACGTGACATAAATTGAGGAGGGACTAAGGAGTACTATCCCACCCTGATCCTTCTACTAAGGAATGTCTTCACACAGGATTCCATTATAACAGATCCATTCATGGAAGCCACATTATTTCACAAAACCATAACACAAACCAAACTCAGGTGCAAAGGCAATGAGGACAGAAAGATATAGGGAATGACAAGCCTCCCCGTGTCTCTATACCCTGTTTATGCTGAGTAGAGCAACTGAGTGCACTAGGATGAACACATCCTGGAATGCATGCAGCTCCTGCAAAACAGAAAGGCTGATGTTCAAACCGTGATCTTCTGGTTTGGATCCCAATAGATAAACCATTGATACAGTGCAGCATCCCAAGATGTGCACCACCCCTCCATGGTTTCTGAGGGCGTAATTAGTGCCTGGAGCATGGAACATGTACTTCTCTGTGGAGCACCTGGTGGGAGTACCCTGTAGATCCGTTCCAGGATCCCACGTTGTCTCATAAAAAATAAAATACACCAAACTCAGCGAGATTGCATCTGTTCCACCTCCTTGCCAGCCTGCAGGACACATCAAGATGGATCCCTAGTTGCCTCCCGGCTGAACTTGACCGGTTCTCAATCGATGAGTCGCGACCCCTTTAGTGGTTGAACGATCCTTTCACAGGGGTTCCCTAAGACTATTGGAAAACACATATTTCTGAAGGTCTTAGCAACAGAGACACCGCTCCTCTATTCGTCCCCTGGGTTGTCTGTCCACATGCACATACGCCCACATACTAGTGCCAGGTGTGAAGACAGTTACCCATGCTACACCATGCTTCAAGACCAAATGTCATCTATTTGTAATTAGAAGTAATTATTTCACATAGCATGATTACGTATTGTTTTGTGATTAATGGCTATCCTTTAATTATGTTCCATTTGTGAAATGAAATTTCTATGTATCTGATGTTTACATTATGATTCATACACTAACAAAATTACCATTATGATGTAGTAAGAAACATCATTTTATGGTTGGGCGTCATCCCAGTAGAAGGAACTGTTTATATGATCGCGATATATGGAAGGTTGAGAACCAATGCTATGCATCATAGGCTCCCGGACTTATTGTTATCACTCCATGACCCCTTCCCAGGAACACAGAAAGAATATGCACACTCTTGCTGACAACTGAAAACTTATTTCCCGTAGCTTATGATGCAGGTTAAAGTATCACAAAATCTTTCTCCCATTATACAAGGAATAATTGCAAACTCTGTAAGGATTCAACAAACATAAATTCATTCTTTCCTACTATCCCTTGGTAGAAAGATAAACTTAGGGGACTGCCTGCAGGTCAGTGGTTCTCAACCTTCTTGATGCCATGACCCTTTAACAGAGTTCCTCGTGTTGTGGTGACACCAACCATCAAATTATTTTCATTGTTACTAACTTAATGTAATCCGCTACTGTTCTGCATCATAATGTGAATATCTGATAGTCGGGATGTATTTTCATTGTTACAAATTGAACACAATGAAGCAGAGTGATTAATCACAAACAATATGTAATTATGTATTGTGAAATATTTATGTGTTTTCCGATGGTCTGAGGCCACCCCTGTGAAAGAATTGTCTGACCCCCACAGGGATTGTGCCCCACAGGTTGAGAACAGCTTCTGTAGGGGATGACATTATATGTCTGTTGGCATTGGGGCAAAGTCTTTGTCACCATTCCACATTTGGTGTCCTGACATTTCACTTCCTGCTCCCTCAGGAAATTTGTTGAATCCAAAATATTTCCGGAGAGTCTGAGACTTCTCACATGAACCGTCTGGTCCAAATAAGAAGCAAACGAGTTCAGGCAGAACAGTGGCAGCTGCAAAACACCACTACACCGTGCACACAGTCTTGTTGCACCAGTTTGAAGAAATCCTCAAAAAGAGCAAGTTAAGGTGTGTAGGAAGCATCCAGCTGACCAAGGTGTTTACTAATGGGTGACTATTTAGTCCCCTGAGCCTCTGTGTCTCTGCAGACAAAAGCATTGCAAACTGACTATTTGTGACTTTGCTGCTAAAAAGCATTGAGGGATAACTCAGTTAATAAGGATCCCTTTGAGGCTCTCTTGAATCTTGCATATCCCTGTAATTGTCTTTGAACCTGGTGCTTTTATTATTCTAAGGTTAAGAAACTGTGACTAGTTGAGTTCCATTTGCATAGATAAGAGGTTAGGAATGTTTAAGTGCTTTGATGTTTGTTTTGTAACCAAGTCCCTCTTGTAAGAGGAGTATATATACCAAGCTTTGAATATACTGGAGACTTCACTCCATCAGATTGGAGTCCTCCCTGTCCCATGCTTTGTACATAGCTCTTTCTTTTCCTTTAATCTGCACGCCTCAGTTCAAACCCAGCTTGATGTGGGATAGCTGGTCTGATCCCCCGCAAAGGTCCAGCCCCAAATAGAGTTCAGCTGCCTCCAACAGAGAAAAGGTGTGCTTCATCACCAATTAGGGATAGCGATGAGAAGAAGGGGCATTCCAAAGCACTTCGTCGTTGCACGGTTACATGGATGAAAAATCCTTTGGGATCACAATGAGGAATTACTGGATGATTTTTAATCAGCGCAGGTGTGCCAAAAGGACAAGCATATCTACCTTGAAAGAAATGTGACCAGATTGCTGCTTACAGGCTTGGATGTTGGGGCTTCAATTGACATACTTTGGACAGGTTTTGGGGAGGGATCATTCCCTGGAGAAGCACAGGGAGACTAAAGAAGTCCCTTGACGTGATGGATTGATGGAGTGGCTGCAACAAGGGCCTGAAACTTACAGTCGTGAGGATGGAACAGGAGTGTGCAGTCTTTCCTTCTGTCGTGCATGGGGTCCCTGCGCATCAGAGGTGACTCAGTGACACAGAACAACAGCGACGTCGGCCATCATTGAATTCACACTGTTCTCTGAGAGATAGCAGGACTGTTAGCATCCCTCCATGGTGATTACAGGGCAGTCATGGGGAGTGTAATTTACCTGTGATCAGCGCAAATGGGCTGTGTGCTTCCCCTGTCAGCTCTAGTCTACTACAAAGCAGGTGTGCACAACTGAAGCTGTGATGCGATTCCATCATATAGCACAGGGTTATATTATTTACAATCAATGGATTGAATGGAAGTTGTGGAACGTCAATGGGCACTGATTTAGAAGCTTGCTTCTTCGGACGTAAAGCTTTAAGAACCCAGACATTGTTCTTTTGAGGTCCAGGCACCCACGAATTGCTACGTTATACTATGCTATTGCACTTATATCTTCAGAGATCTCTTCTCTTGAGGAAGTGGAGCATCAAGCAGGAAGATGTCCTAAAAGCTGACTGTTCTTAGAATGGGGCAAGAATTAAGTGCAAACTCACTCACCATTCATGCAACTAAATTTTATATATATATATATATGATTCACCTTAGAAAAATCATTGTTATTTTACGTTACAGAACGTTATCAGTCATCCGCCTGAGCATCACTTCCATTACCTTAAAGACATTGTTGTCTTAGAGAGACTATATTCGGCAGTGTAGAACTTCCCTGTGAGTCTCCAAGGGATCTACAGCATAGATATATTTAATTGTATATATACGGTTACATATATATATAATATAACTTTATTGGTAGAGCTCTTACACCTCTTATAAGAATCCATACATCAATTGTATCAAGCACATTTGTACATATGTCACCACCAACATTTTCAAAACATTGTTTCCTACTTGAGCCCGTGCTATCAACTCCTCTTTACTCCCCTCCTTCCCCCACTCTCCCACCCTCGTGAGTTAATGATAAATAATAAATTATTTACATATCTTACACTGTCTGCTCTCTCCCTTCACCCATTTGTTTTTAGTTTGCTTCACTCGGGGGTGGGGCGGGGGTTCTACATCCATCCTTGTGATCGGTTGCCTATCCCCTCCACTTCTGCCCACACCTCAACTCTACCCTCATAGTATCGCAACACACATGATTGCTTCTGAAGTTTTATCTGTCCTGGACTCCTTGTGCTGAGAGCTCTCATCTCTCCCAGTGTCTTAGTAAGAGTACTCAGTCCCATATTTCTCTGGTGGAGAAAGGTGTGGATTTGAACTGTCAGCCTTCTAGATAACAGCCCACATATAAGTCGTTACACCATTAGCGCTCTAAAATATATATACTTACCTCACTACCAAACTACAGAATATCCTGTCCCATCCAAGTAGACACAGAGAAATCCCCACCGAAAGTAGATGGGATATACACAAAAGATAAGACAGACAGCTGCTGCAAGAACCGTGAGTGAAGAAAGATACAGTCCAAACTTTATACCCCATTCATGCTGAGTACAGCAACCAAGTGCACTCTGATGAATGCACCCTGGAATGCACTCAGCCCATGCAACGTAGGAAGACATATGTTCAAGCCGTGATGTCCTAGTTTGTATATCAATACAAGCAGTGGCAACAGCCACATCTTCCATCATAGGCAGCCACCCATCTCTGATATCTGAGGTCATAAATGTTGTTTGAAGCAGATAAATTCGTCCTTCCCTGTGGAGGACCTGGTCGGATAATTCCATAGATCTTGTGCTTATCTGCCCAGAACTTCCTTCACAGCACCACGTGCGATAAGGCATTATGCAACTATGCAATAGGACTCCCCAAATGACATCAGGGAATAACGGAAGTATCCCTTAAGAGCACTGGGAGGGTAGAGGGTGAGTGGGTTGGAAAGGGGGAACTGATTACAAGGATCCACATGTGACCTCCTCCCTTAGGGATGGACAACAGAAAATGGGGTGAAGGGAGACGCCGGATATGGCAAGATATGAAAAAATAATAATTTATAAACTACCAAGGGCTCATGAGGGAGGGGAGAGCGTGGTGGGAGGGGAAAAAAGAGGACTTGATGCAAAGGGCCTGAGTGGAGAACAAATGCTTTGAAAATGATTAAGGCAAAGAATATACAGATGTGCTTTATACAACTGATGCATGTATACGATGGATGGTGATAAGAGTTGTATGAGTCCCTAATAAAATGTTTTATTAAATAAATACAACTGCAGTGTTTCTCTTCATTGCTAAAAAAAATAAGGAAGGAAAGAGAACGAAAGAGAGGAAGAAACAAGAAACTGTGTCACATCCACACAATGGATCCTGCGCTTTCCTGAACACAGTGGATAAAAGGATGAAACCCCGCGAGACATGGGAGGACATGGAACCCGTTAGGCTGAGTGAAGTCAGTCCATCACAGAAGGATAGGTATTGTGCGAATCCACTAGTATAAGCACAGACACCAATTAAACAAATCTTAGAGGCCGATTCCAAAACACGCTGGTAGAAAGATTGCCTTCAATCCCTAATGCAGAGAGCACCGTCCTTATAAGCACTTCATACCATCCAACTGGAAAGAGGCCTCACCTCAGCGAGGGTCACTCCTATGGGAAGGAGGAACAGGGTGAAGACCATCCACTTGATGCTGTACAGCATCGAGACAAGGCTGGGACAAAATCAGCAGGCCCTCCACAGGACTGAGAGGGGAACCTTACTGGGCAATCATATTAAGACCAGGGCAGGGGAGCATGTACATATCAGAGGAGGCACTGACCAGTCTGCTGGTGGGTCCATGGGGAGGAGCATCCTCATAGGGGGAAGGTGTGCTAAACAGTAATTTATATGGAATTAAGGGAGGAATACACCCAGTTCTATGATCCTGAGTAGAAACGTTTGAGTAACTTTCTATGAAAAGCTCATTGATCCATGCCACGGACTAAGGACTATGATTACCCCAGGTGCTGACCGTACAGGGAACATGGCTTCACAATAGAAGAACGCGGTGTGGAAGCCTGACTGAAGGTCGGGGAACATCTCAGTCAGAAGTTGCTGTGGCTTCTGACTTAGGACTGAGATTCCTTGATGGGAGTGCAAGCAAACAATGGCCACCCCACACGGTGGAAATGGTCGTCTTTGGACCTCGGGTGGGACCCCTGGCTTCTTGGGTGTCCAATCAAAGGGCCCCCAGAACATCCATATATTTACTACTCAGCGCTCTCCTTGCATTCTTCTGACAGGTATGAATCTGATCGACAAGGTGCCACCCTTGTAAAGAACGTTACAGAAAATGCAACCCTGACGCAATGAAAACAGAGCTCGATCATTTCAGCATCCAATGCATGCAATGAAACCACGCACAGCCTGTGGTTCGCACCTGCACTGTGCTCACATAAACTCTTCTCCACATTACCTCACTATCTAAGCCAATGGATCAATTAGTGCCTCTATCAGCAAAATTGCACTATACCCCAAGGGGATGAGGGTCAATGTTTTCATTTTGCTTTGTTTGTTCGTTTTACAGTGTGTGTTTCCTTTGTTTCTATTCTACAAACTAATCAAAACAAGACTCCCAGTAAACCGGCGTGGTTTATAATCAGTGGACAAGATGAAAGAGTGGAAGCATCGAGATAATATCTGACGCAACGGTTTATCAGTGACAGAGGATGGAGAGGGTGAAGGGAATAGGGGAGCAAGTAATGAATGTAGGAGGGGGGCATAGAGTGGATTGTGAGGATGCATATGCAACCCTTTTTAAAAGCAACCAAACTATGGAGGTGTATGATATGCGAAATAAAATCAATAAAACTATACAGGCAGGCGAGGTATTGCAATGTCAGAATGGAAATTGTGTCAGATATGAATAGTTAGTGATGTGATACAGGCTACATTCTTCCACTGACGTCTTCCCAAATATTTGTTTGTTTTTAAAAATCATTTTATTGGGAGCTTACACAACTTACCCCATCAAATTACCTCATAACCACAGTGTGGGTGCCAACCTTTGCGTTGGTGTTTATTCCTACAATAGTGTTCTCATACAGTATTTGTGCTTTTGAGATTGACTGAGCACAAGACCAGAAGTTGTAAACGATGACTCACTTCGTGGGGTAAGTGGAGGCTGTGTCAGTCCCGAGGGGCAGTTGCTCCCTCTGGTGTAGGCTCCCTAGGTGTTGGAAGCACCCTGATTGTGGTGGCTCTGGCTTGTGCTATAGGGATTGAGATAGACAGATGTATATCCAACAGAACAAAACTATATGTAGACCTGAGACTGAGCATGATGATTCTGTTTCATGTGACTAATGTTTAGCCTCCTCCTCCTACACTGCCTTTCACATGTTCCTTTATGTTCTTAAATGAATCCCTTGTCAACACATGCAGTCATGGAGAAGGGTTAAGGTGATGTGTCAGCATGTCTGTTCTAGCATGCTCACGTACTGGGCTGGTATAATGCACTGGTCTTGGTGGTGAGGTTGATATCACATGATGAAGTCCAGGTGGAGATGTACTGTGAGCCAGGGAACTCGGAGGTAATTTCCTCATGACCATGGTCTCCCCATGTTTAAGGATTCTATGAAACTCTATGACTTTGAGCTGGATCTTGTCATGATCATCTTTGAAAAACATGGGATATATCTAAGGGCCCCAGAGCAGGGAATATACAGGCTACCAGATCTAAGAAAGGGAGCAGACACCATGGAGAACACAAAAGATGAGTGGAACCTGTTAAAAGAAAATATGTGTACATTAAAATATTTCCTCAAAAGATTAAAACAAGAATCCACACACTGGGAAAATATATTTATTGATAAAATAATGGACAATACTGAAATCCCATGTAATAACCAAAACTGTATCTCAATTAATAAAAATAAAAATTTTAAAATAAAGAAGAACAAATGATTGAAGGGGTAGAGATAGTGGATCACTATCCACTGCTGGTGGGCATGTAAATATGTACAAACACATTTAGGAATCTGGTGATTCCTAAAAGAGCTGGCAATAGAAATAGCACACAACCCAGCAGTGCCATTTGGGGGCATACACCCCAAAAGATATAAGAGACCACTGAGGAAAAGATGTATCTTGTCCTATGTTTGTTCCAGCAGCTAAAATCACGAAACCTAGGGATTAAAAGTCAATGTCAAAAAACCAAAATTGTCATAACTGAACCAGTATGTCACAGCATGATCAATGGAGAAAAATTTTAAATTGTCAAGAATTCTTTTCTTGCTTGGATCCACAATCAATGGTATGGAAACAGTATTCAAAATATCAAAAGACATTTTATCCTAAGGAAATCTGTTGCACAACACCTTCTTGAGGTACAGAACAGCAAAGATAGTCCTTTGAGAATTAAGGTATTCCTGACGAAGCCATGGTATTCTCCATGGTCTTCTACACATATGGAAGTTAGACACTGAAGAAGGAAGACCATAGTAAAACCGGTGCACTAGAATTCTGGCGCTGGAGAAGATCATTAAAAGTGCCATGGACAGCTAAAATGACAAACCAATGTGCCTTCATAAAAGTGTGGCCAGTGTGATCCTTAGATGCATGGAGCGCAAGACTTCTCCTGAACGTACTTTGAACATATTGTCAGGAAAACCAGTCCCTGCAGAAGGGCTTCCTGCTTGTCAGAGTGGAGGGCGGATAAAAAGAGGAAAGCCCTCATGGAGATAGATTGACACGGTGCCAGCATCAATGGGCTCAGGAATAGGGAAAATTGTGAGGATGGAGACGACTGGTCCGTGTTGGTTCTGTTGTGAAGAGGGTTGCTACGGGTGGGGTGTGATCCTACAGTAACTCACACCGACATCAGTAGGCATGCTCAAGGTTTTTATTGTCATGATCATTAAATATTTTGCGACTCTTATCACAATCCACACATCCATCCATTGTGTCAAGCACATTTGTGCATATGTTGCCAACATCATTTTCAAAACATTTTATTTCTACTTGAGCCGTTCATATCAGCTCCTTATTTTTCCCTCCCTCCTTTTTGAACGCGTTGTTTGTTATAAATTATTATTTTCATGTCTTACATCATCCGCTGTCCCCCTTCACCCACTTTTCTGTTGTTTCTCCCCCTGGGAGGGAGTTACAAGTCGATCCGAGTGATCGATTCCCTTTTTCTCCCCACACTTACACCTTACCCTCTTGGCATCCCTACTCTCATTATTGGTCCTACGTCTTTATCGATCCTGGATTCCCTGTGTTTCCAGCTCTGATCTTTATGAGTGTACATCCTCTGGTCTGGCTGGATTTCTAAGGTAGAAATGGGATCATGATAGTCAGGGGGAGTGGGCAGAAGCCTTAAAGGACTAGAGGAAAGTTGTATGTTTCATTCATACTGCACCCTGAGTGTCTCAACTTCTCCCCGACACACCTTCTGTAAAGGCATGTCCAATTGTCTACAGATGGGCTTGGGGATTCCACACTGTGCTTCCTCCCCACCACCCGCTGCACCCCTATTGAAATTAGTATGATTTTGTTCTGGGTCTCAAATGCCTGTAAAATAATCCCATTGACACCTCATGATCACACAGGCTGGTGTCTTTCCATGTGGACATGTTTGCTTTTCAGCTAGATGGCTGACTGTGTATCTTCAAGCCTTTAAGTCTCCAAATGCTATATCTTTTGATAGACGTGCACCATCAGTTTTCTCCAACACATTTGCTTATGCACCCACTTTGTCTTCAGCGATCATGTCGGGAAGGTGAGCATCACTGGGTGTTCTTAAGTTCGGCACTCTTGCAGCAGGAGAAATGAATAGCACGGGTGCATGGCTTTGGAACATGCGTTTATTTTCTACTATTGCAAGGGGTAGGAGACAGAAATGTGGGGCAGGGCTCTCGGCACTTGTTTTCTCCCTGGAAAGGAGTCAGCGGAAGGTCATGTCGCTTTTTAGCATCGGGGACACCTGCAGTCCTGAAGAACTCCATGTGCCTGGGCATCCACGTCGCCAAGGTCCTGCATATGCCCACGGAAGGGGCCGTGGGTGACAGGGATGTATTTTGCTCCTGGCTTTGATTCGTGATGTGGGTGAGCACATCTGCTACCTGCTGCTGAATCTCCTCTTCCATCACTTTCAGAAGATGGATGTGAAGCAATTAAGGCTTGACTTCAGGAAGGCTGATCACGTTAGATGCATCCTCTGACCGATACCTCCAACCTCCTTCGTCATCATAGCAAACATGACCTCAAGCTCAAGAACTCAATCCAAACCGCTCTAATTTAGGAAACACTAGTCTTTCCAAATACGACATTGGGATCCCGAGGTAGAAGTCAGGATTGAGAACAGATGGCAAAGGGTTGTGGCACTAGTTGTCCATACGGATGCAGATTGCATCGCACAGGGTGCGACAGTGCCTGTAAGCAAGGCGTATTCTTTGGGGTCCATGGAGCTGCAAGGTCAGCCTCAGCTGCACCATCACCTCTGCAAGGGTATGCCAGGGCAGAGTTAACTGGGGGTCCATGTAGCAATTGAGGGGGACAGGAAGCTCTAGAAAGGCAAAGTTGCACCTTGGGAAAGTGTGAAACAGCAGGGTCTGTAGGACAGCCATGGACAACGGGTTTCCGCAGAGTTTCAAGGTTCTGAGCTGAGAGCAGTGACCCAGAGCAGGCTGCAAGTAATCGCAGTCCGAGTCCGTGATGCCACAGTCCGCCAAATCCAGGTGGACCAGGGTGGCTGAGACTCTGTTCAGCAGAGCAGGGAGGAACTCGTAATTGGAGCCAGGCCTGCGTACACCACTCAAGTCAAGGGATTTCAGGTGGCTGGTGCAGGGACATGAGGACAGGTATGTCAAGTCCTGGTCCATAAGCAAGGAACGGCGTGTGTGCAGGGTCTCCAAGGGCGCCTGCAAGCATCTGAGCAGCTGGTGGAGGTGGTTACCAAAGAAGTTCACAGAGTGCAGCATGAGGGTGTGGAGCTGATGCAGACTGAGGAGCTGAGTGGTGAATTGTTGAAGCAGCTTCTGCACCTCGTCCTCATCGTTCTCCCCGGGGACGATGCAATACAGGGTGCATTCAGAGAGGAGGAGTGTATGCAGCTGGACCATCTGGGCCAGGTAAGGAGCGAACCAGTTGAGGCTTTGCAGGTCCCAGCTACCAAGCAATCTCATCTCCTGGACAGAGTCTAGCTGCACTATGTTGAGGATCTCCCCAAGAATGGGAAGCGGGGCAACATTCCGAACAAGCTCGAGCTTCCTGCAGCACAGGTGTGGCAGGTCCTTCGTCTGCTTGACCCTTTCGATGAGGAAGGTGAGCATTTCATTTGGGATGTCTGCCTGAAAGCACAGGTCAGTGAGCACCGTCATGCCAGCCAAGGCTGGATATTTCTCCACTGACCTACATTTGTCTTCTTTGAGGATCTGAGTCTTGGGATGGGTGGACTCTGGATCCTCTTCTGACGTTACAGAGGCAGTAGACTGGCGTCCAGCCCACACTTTCCAGAAGTTGGTCCCAGTGTTCATTTGTAAATCCAGCACTTTCAGTTTGCATCTCCTGTGCTTAACCTTCTGGGAAAGCAGTATAGCAAGGCCATCAAGGGCAGCCTTTAAGATGTCAGGGGGAGACTGACAATCTTCCATCAGAGCCCCCAGAGGGAGCTTGAGGAAGGGCCACACCCCAACCATGGCCTTCACTGTCTCTCTGTAATCTCCGACAACAGCTGCCACAAACAGGGGAGGGAAGAGCTCTGTGGGCAGCCACTCCAGAGAGGCAATGGCTGAGGCCTCATTCTGCAACACGCTCTGGATGGCCAGGTCCAGGAACCTGGGTGGGTTCCTGCTGCTCATGCTGATCAATCTGCTCCAAGAGCGATCCTGACCTGTGAATGAAGAGAAAGGGTCTGCTCAGTGTTTGGGAGAGCCAATCTGGTTGTCCTAGCCCTCCACACTCTGGACTCCACTGTCATCCCCTTAGCCCCTCAGAGAGGAGCTCGCTGACCATGCTAATCTTTCCAGTAACTCACACTGGTAGAGGCTGGTCCACGTGGGCTTAGATTTCAAACTGGATTCTTCTTCTTCTTCTGACTCAAGTTGACCCAGAGGCTGTGGAATCCAAGATGGGCAGTCAGGAGTCTGATGGCAGACAGTGACCTCAGCAGCTGGGGAGGTGAATGAAGCAAAAATAAGTAGGAAATTTGGGGGACGCTACCTCAAGTTTCAAAGACTGAGAGTGAGATGAAAGGGCCTGACATTTCAGAGCTAGGGAACACTTATCCATGGGACTGGAGGTCTCATCCTTTCAGCTCAGGGGCTCTGACAACAGATGGTTTTGCCTCTCTGGATTCATCTGCATCGCTCATTCCCTAGATCATGAATGCAGAATATTCAAACATCACAACAGAGTGAAATCATCAGGAAATAGACATTCCACTCAAAACTTACTTTCTGAGTAAGAAGCCGGATGTCCGCATTCACTTTTTAAAAATTTCTTTTAATGGAAGACAGATGTTTCTTTCCTTTTATTAAATACGTTTATTGGGGGCTCTTACACCTCTTATCATAAGCCACACATGCATTCATTGTGTCAAGCACATTTGCAGGGATGCTAATATCATCGGTTTCAAAACATTTTCTTTATACTTGACCCTGTTTATATACAATGAGAGGGAAACCGATCCATGTACTTATATCTATATGTTAAGAATTAAGGTTGCAGATGGACATGGGGCCTAGATTCAAGTACTACCTCAACAAAAGTCACTTGGTCCTAATTATCTGCATTCTGTGATGCTCACCTTCCCGATACCATAACGTAAGATGAAATGTGGGCATAAGCAAAGGTGGGGAAAGCTGCCTGTCTATGAAAAGATATAGCTTTGGGGGTGTTAAGGGCTTAAAAATTAAATAAGCAGCCATCTAGCTGAAGTGGTTTTCTTGATTTGACTGTTATTGATAACTTATTGAAAATGAAATGTTCTGACTGAAGCCCTTACCTAAAAGACATTTTGTGGGAGTTCATTATCAGCAGGCAAAAGCAAAGCTGGGGCCATGAAGCTGAAGACTTGAATCAGATGCAGGAGAATGCAAATATAACCTCAGACACATTCCACTTGAATGTCAAGAGCATCTCAACAACAGATGTGATCAAGTGAATACGATCGACAGAAAACTGAACCAGCTATAGCATGACATCAATAGTATCATGTATGAAAGAAAAATCCTTCACAAAACAGAAAAGAATGAATGACCTAGCTGGACGCAAAGGATACTCTGAATCCTGACATTGGTAGAAGCATCGCTAAAGCCAATGGAAGAAATCATCAAGAGCTGAGCAGAACATGTAAAACAGAAGACAAACTACACTATTATAGTGAGATATGCTGCTCAAGGTGAAAATCACCAGTGACAATAGGAGGTCAAAGAGGTGGTAAGAGGAGGCCATTCCGTGCATGTAACAGAGAAAGGAGAGGTGGGAAGGAGCTGAGACCCAGTTAAAGCTTTGTCTCACATAAAAGCTGGAAAAATAAAGGCAGAGCCAATTAAATACAGATTCGTTTGGGGTTTCCTCCTGTCTACAGAAAAACTAAACATAGTCATTTCTGCCAAGATCTTTGTTAATAGCTTTGGAATAAAAAAGGGACTTTTTTTATCCATCACATCATCATTGAGGAGGACAAAAGACGAAGCTTTCGCTCATTTACATGTCTTAGTCTACAGGAGACCTCCCTTAAGTCTACACTCTCATTCTGCCCCTGTGCTTCAGCATCATTTACCTGTCTTTCCCAGAGCAATCTGTTCCACCTTGCTTCCAGGACACCGTGAGATTCCGAGCTACTGATCTTCCCCGTGTCCTTTCAAGTTCAACATGAGTATTTGGTGGTCAGAAAATGAGTGTTGGTTCTCAAGAAGGCAGTGGGACTATTCCCTGCATTAGGACAGACTCGGGAGCATTCGCAGGCACTGGTTATACATTGGGCTGCTGTGACCTGCATGGTCAGCAGTTTGAAACCACCAGCAGCTTCGCAGGAAAAACACTGGGCTTTCTTGTCCCATGAAGAGTTATCGCACCAGCATTTCTAAGGGGAAGCTGAAAGTCAGCAGTGACTCCATGTCAGTGTGCTTCAGTCTGAGAGGCTGTCAGAAAGTGCTCGACATGTAAGGTCAAACCCAATACAGACAGAGCTGAAGAACCTTCCTTAGAATTTTTTAAGCACAAGGAACTGAAGAAGACCACAAGTGCTAGAAGCAAAACAAAACAAGACAGAACAGAACGAATCGAAAGTGCGAATTTCACAATCAAAATTCTATGGTTCCCAATTTTGAAAGATGCTGTTTTGGTTAGGAGCATTTGTGTCATTCCAGATGCACAGAAATCCTATAACCTACGAAGGAAGCACTGTTCTGTCCTGTCCTCCCAAGCCACCACTGTGAAACAAATTACCACACAAATATGCGATGAAAAATGCAGGGGCCACCAAAACAAGATGAAGGAACACACAGAGTGGGTTTCCTAAAAGAAGGAGACATTCAACCATGACAAGAAGTAGCGTATGAAACAGGGATTCTAGGACAAGACCCTTTCCCTCTGTCCATCCATGGATCTGGTCTCCCACGGAGAGGCCGCTGTGTTCTCCCATCTCCTTACACCAGCCCTCCAAGATCTGCGTCCCTCCCCATCAGCTCCTCGCAACCATTCAGGTAGTTTTCATGTAACTCTCATTCAACTCACAGTTGCAGACGCTGACAAGGCTCCAATTTCAGTCTTGGCCACGGTCCTTGTTGAAGTAGATCCGGTGCCTGAAGAATCCAAGAAGGCAGGTCGAACGGCAGACTTCTTCGTCAAGAATGTTGAGCCTGAAAACTTCCAGAGAAGCCAGGAAAATGTTGGCAAGGTTCCGTCTCAAGTCCAGAAACCTTCAGGTCAGGTGAAGGGTCCAGGTGCAGAACAAAGCTCCATAGCATTCAGAGAGTCCTTTTAAAGGATAAGACCACACCCACCAGGAAGCTATTGCTTCCCCCTCATTGGCTGTTCACAGTAGGTCTCATCATGGAAGTGATGGCATTTCATGAGATCTCATCAGCCGGGCTGATGCCATCAGAACAGACCAACTCCTGAGAATCCAGACCCAGCCCTGTTCACACAAGCCCTCGGCCATCACCCCTTATGCACTGGGAGGGAGAGGCCACAGAAGATGGTGAGGGTTGTGTTGGCGGGTGAAAAAGGATTAAGTGGGTGTTTACAGAAATGGTTTTATTTTCCCGTTTCTCATACATGCAATATAGTTTTGTCATTATGGATGCTCCTCTTTGTAGCGCACTTCCTGAAGCACAAACTTTCTTCCACTGTACCTCCTCCGACTTATGAAAAAAGTATGAAAAGGAGTACAAATTCCTCCTTGGCTTCCTACTGACTGTCAATCTTTCCAGGAGTCGATGGCTTCATTAAAGCACAAGGACTGGCTGACAAATTTGAACCAGTGACCTGGTGGTGTGCTGACCAATGTTTGAAGGACTGACCTCTGCAGAAGGATCCCACACACTGTCTTAAATCTCAAGTGCTCTCAGGATACAAGCATCAACCTAAGAGTTTCCATGACTGTAACTCTGTGTGGGAGTAGAAAGCCCCATCTTTCTCCCATATATAAAGCGTTCTTGTGTGCTTTTGCCCCATGGGATTCTTTCCCCTTTCTCTCAAGGGCTGTATGAGCTTTGTTGGTAAACAATGCTGCGTGTGTTTGAGGTGGCAGACTCTCATCATTCTCCATTGTAGAAGCTAGTGGTTTTGGAAGCCTCCAACTATTGATTAATAGACAAGCACAGCCGACTACCTAGGCACAACTCCAAAACTGACATCCTTCCGTGCCCATTTCTGTTAGGTCGAGGGAACAGAGACCAAAATTGAATGCACATTTTTAATAGTGTAGCTCCAGGAGAAGTAAATACCACAAGAGGATAGCTTTACAAAGAGACATTTATTTTATCTTAGGCAAAATATGTTAGTGTCAGAACCTTAGACATGGATATGAAAGATTGGATGTTGATTGTCTTGTACTGGGATGAACTGGTAACTTTTCAGGATCTGTGTGCATTCCATGGGGATTCCACGAGTGTTGGCATCCAGGTTCTTCTGAATCTATAAGTTTCCCCTGCAGGGACCCTGGGTTCCAAGGACATGCTCTGCTCCTGTCTGTTGGCCTCTCTTTTCATGTCTTGTAGATGAGAGATGTGAAGCCAGCAAGGAATGACTGGGCTAAGGGTGTAAATGTCAGATGCTTCCTGTAATCTTCAACCCCGATCACCACATTGTTAGAGCAAAGATAGCCTAATCCTCTTGAACCTAACTCCAAATAATATCATTGCATAGTGAACATGAGGGTTTTCCAAGTGGTACAGTAAACCAGAAGCATAAGTGAGGATTAGTAAGGAAGGCAACCACACTAGCTTTCCACATGCATGATGATTTCATCCCAACTTCCCTTACTGGGAGAAAATCTTAAAGTGAGGAATCTGTAGCCTGCAGGGTCGTCTTGGGATCCTCCAATGCCTCTAAAAGACTATCCTAATGCAGAGAACTTTCCGTGCCCTCATAGCAATCCTGAGGCAAAAGGAGCCCCAGAAGGGAGAACTTACACAGAGCTTGTGTGCTGAAGCAGGTCTGCAGGACAGCCATGGAGACTGGGTTTCCACCCAACTCTAAGGTGGTGAGCGCGGAGTACTGGCACAGAGCAGGCTGCAAGGCAGTGAGCTCAGAGTCATCGATTTCACAGTCAGCCAAATTCAGGTGGTTCACAGTGGCTGAGACCCTCTCTAGCAGACTTGGGAGGAATTCGTGTCTTAAGGAATCCCTGAACATACCACTCATATGCGGGGACCTTAGTTGGCTGGTTTGGGGACAAAAGCACAGGCTGTCAGGCCAGAGTCCAAAGCAATGCAGTGCTTTTAAAGAGAGAAACTGCGAATGTGTAGGCCAACAACTGAGCAGCTGATAGACGTGGTCATTGAGGAAGAAGACTGATTCCAGAACGAGGTGCTGGAGTAATGCAGACTGAGGATATGAGAGGCCAGTTTTGCAAGACACTTCTCCACTTTGTCCATGGTACATGACACCAGGGGATCTGGACTTATGTGGGACTTACGTGGGAAACATGGAGTGTGCTCCGGTGACCCATTTGGGACAGGTAAGCAGTAAACCAGTTGAGCCGCTGCAGGTCCATTCTGCAGTGGATTCCCACCTCCTGCACAGAATCCATCTGTACCCCATTTAAGATCTCCTCAATAATCGGAAGCTGTGACAGATCTCCTTCAAATGCTAACTCCTGACAGCAGAGGGGTGGCAGGGTCTTTCCACAGTTGACTCTTGTAATGATAATAGTGAGCAATTCATCTGGTACTGATTCAAGAAGGCAAAATGCTTGTGAGCAAATACATAGAGGCCAAACACTGAGGCTTCTCTCTTGCTACGGGATCCTTCCCTTTGGAAGTCACAGTCCTGGGTTGGGTTGTCACTGGACGCAATGGATTGGGTTTCAGACCACACTCTCCAAAACTTGGTGTCAGTGTTCAGGCATATATCCACATCTCAGAGTTCACATCCCCTGGGTGGAATCATCTGGGAAGCAGGATATCAAAATATCCTGTTGAGAATGCCAAGACTTCATGAGAGCCCCAAGCGGGAACAGGATAAAAAGCCAAGACCCTACCGTGGCCTTCGCTGCGTGTCTGTGTCCACCGACCACAGCTGCATGGCAGTGGGGGGAAGAGTTCATGAGTAGGGACCTTAGGACGGCCATGGCTGAGGCCTCATCCTGCCACACACTCTGGATGCCCAGGTCCAAGAGCCTGGGTGGGTTCCTGCTGCTTCTGCTGATCAATCTGCTCCAAGAGCAATCCTGACTTGTGAATGGTACGAGACGTCTGCTCAGACTTCTGGGAGATCTACACTGGTTGTCCTTGCCCTCCAAAACTGGATCATGGCACCCAGAGCTCCTCAGAAGGGAGCTTTCTGGCTTTGTTACTCCTCTTATCAACTCACAGTGGGAGAGGCTCGCAAGATCCATGTGAGACTTACATTTCAGTCTAGCTACTTCCTCTGTCTACGTTGGCCCTAAGGTTTTGGAATCCAATATGGGCAGACCGATGGTGGACAGTGACCTCAGCAGCTGGCAAGGTGGATAAATCAAAGATCAATAGAATATGTAGTCATTGCATATTGAATCGAACCATCCCAAGGCTAACTAACTCTACAGGAAAGGCAAACTCAAGAGGCATAATGGTGCGTTCATCAAACGGAAACTTGGAGATCTGTATTGAACTACAATGCTCTCTGTGATGGATATCTATGGGAATACAAGAAAGTGTAGTCAACACAATGATGAGTAAAATTTCCTCACGAATCACTAATGAAGACACTGAAGTAGTTTTCCAATCTCTTCAGTATGAAATTGACCCAACATGTAGTCAAGAGGCATAGATAATTATTGGTAATTGGAGTGAGAAATTAGGAAACAATGAGGTAGGGAAAACAGTTGGAAAATATGGTCTTGGTGATAGAAGGATTCGGGAAATCACAAGGTAAAATTTGTAAGTATACTTTAGACAAACATTGGTCACATTAAGGCAATCTTGTTGACTGATGAATAACCTGCCTCCTTCCCCCTCCCATGTCAGAGAGTCCCAGTAGTCATTTATTTTAAAATATGCTCCTATGTAATCAAAATCAGAACATTTTAATTAATATCATTGTTCCCTTGAATGTTTTAACCATGATTGTAGTATTTTTATTTTATTGACAAGGGTGTTGTTATCAATGCTATACCCCGCAACATTCACTAACTCTAAAGAATAACAGCATTAATTTTGCTGGCTGATTTGCAGCAGCTGTTGCCTTGTGTACTCTCGCTGGGTGGTCTGCAGACCAGCGGCATCATGTAAGGCCATAGCGAGCCCACCAGGCGTTTGCTGCCCGGGATGTAGTGGATCTTCTTGTGGTAGAAGAGGAGCCCGTCCTCCTCAAAAGGGAAGCCTGTGGCCAACACCTCACACAGCCTCTTGGGGAACACTGGAAGTTCTGGGCCCCACAAACTAAAAAGGATTGAGCTTTGTTTGCTCTCCCAGGTGGCCTTCCTCAGCTAACTTCGCATGCATCCTGTAGAACCAGAAATCAGTGGGGCAGTCATAAACGGGATGTCCTCAGTAACACATCAGGTCCAGAACGTAGTAGGTCTGGTGCGCCTCACTGTGAATGCACTGCACAATGGTGTCGTCAGTAGCTGTCCATGAGCTCTGCCTGCTGCCTCCCGGCAGGAGGGAAGGAAACCTGTTCACGCAGTAATCACTCTTGGTGTAGGCACTGGTGCAACCCCTGGAGGCCACGATGAGCGCTCTTTTTCCAACGGGGCACAAGACCGGAATCCACTCCTGCCGAAAGTCCGCGGGGACATCAATCAGCCACTCAGAGAGCATCAACTGATTGGCATAGCGCTAGGGGAGTTTCTCGTCAATGTCAACATCCATGTCTTCATCATCTTTCCTGTGTTCCTCCTCCTCACTCTGCACTCCGGTCCAGTCATCTGCAGCCAGCCTTCTGGTGTGGTTCACAGAGGCCAGTCGCTTGCATTTCTGCAGTTCCAATAACGATGGTGCAGCTCATCCTGCTCCAAGGAACTGCACTTGGGCTTGTACTGGGACAGGCGGGGGTGTGAGGCTGCACGGCCGTTCAAATCTCGGGAAACAGAGAATCTGCTAGCTAGGGCTGGACTCAGCTCTTCCATCGTTCCATCAAACTTCTTGAACAAAATAAATGGCAGCTATGCACGACTGACTCTTGCCTATACAATCCACGGAAATCAAATCCACTACAGAAGTTGCACAAGTGTTTCACTACATAAGGGACCCTAACACCAAAGATAAGTAAGGACAAAGTGCCTTCATTTATGAAGGACACAAATATGCAGACACATTAGGGTCGCCATTCCCATGAAGTCTTCATACCATCAGACCATTCAAAGACGGGATTTTACTTCACTAAGTCCTATGTTCTAAAGAGTTTAGAACATTGGCACTTTCAAATGAGGCATCTGAGCAAGATGCTAGGGTAGGACTCCTGATTATGCAACCTAAAGTCCTGTCCATCAAGTACACGCCCAGGAAATCCCTAAAACACTGCTTCTCCCTGGACCATCTTTACACGCATGCAAGTAATGCAATTTCCAATGTACCCTACCTGAGGGCAGGATGAACTACTTCATTGTTACATGATCTCAAGGCATTCCCAGAAGTGGTTTTTGGTTTGGGGTTTGTTTTTGACATTGGAAAGTTACTTATAACATCCAAAAAACTTAGTGCTGAGACATAAGCCCTAACTTAAGAGATTTTAGGAGGAGGTCATTATGTGCAGTGAAAAATGAAGCTGGGGCCATGAAGATGAAGAAATGAATCAACTACGTGAGAGCACAAATATAACCTGAGATCCATCCCACATGAATGGCAAGGCCATCTCAAGAACAGATAGGATTGAGTGAACACTAACAGCAGGAAACTGGACCAGCTGTGTGATGACATCAATAACATCATGTATGAAGAAAGCAAAGTCCACCACAAGACACAAAAGGTAGTATGACAAAAGTGGACAACTAAGAGACTCGGAATCCTGCCTTTGGTAGAAATATAACTAAAGCAAATGGAAGAAATGATGAAAGAAACGGAAGAGAACATTTCAAAGAGCAAGTTCAGGGGAAAAATTAAAATATTAACATGAAACATGATGCCTTAGGGGGAAATCATTCAAGTTATAGTAGTGAGTACATCGAGAATGTCATTCGGTAGATGTGGCACAGAAAAGAGAGGTGGGAATAGGCTCACACCCCAAGAAAGCTTGGCCTGACTTTATCCAAAGAAACATAGTCAGACAGGCATTTTCTGCACAGCTTTTAGTTGATAGCTTTGTAATCAAGAGGGTTTTATTCATCCACCAGGTGAGAGTTGACCACAGAACACTAAGCTATCTCTGGTTTACATGTCTAGGACATGTTTGTCTACCCTCCTTAAATTGCTGGTTTAAGGGTTTGTGGTGGGGGTGTCAGAGGGTTGAATAGTAAGGCTTCAACTTACTCTTCAGACACATGAGAGTTTCGGCAGCAATGCAGTGGGCCCACAAAAATGACAGCCACTAAAAAGCCTTGATAATTTAGAAGAGTTGTTATTCAGTTGTCACCCGACATTGAGAATCTAAAAGAAATTCCAGGATTGAAGTCTTGAGTGGATATTTAAGTCCATCATTAAAAGCAAACACTCACTTAGAATCTGTCTATAATTATTAAGCAAGCACAAGGTTTGCACAAAATCGCATACTCTCAAACAAAGGGTAAAAGGAGCTTCCTGCCACTGTCCATACAGATGAATGGGAACTACACAGGACAGAGTAAACCACCCCTGTGGGATTCCACGACTGTAATTCTGAATGGGAGAAGAAAGCCCCATCTTTCTCCCCTATTTGAAATACAGGTATCACTGAATGGGCCATTCCATTTCACCTCAGTGGACGGAATCACCTACTTGGTGACCACTATTTTATGTCTTTATGGCAGCAGGCTCTCATCACTCATAATTGTAAACAGCGGTGGTTCTGAAACCTCCAGCAGTTGATTAATAGATGAGTAACTCCACACTGGAGCCCATCCCCCAAACTGACACCCTTCTTTACCTGCCTACAACAGAGAATCATTATCTCAGCAAGATGATACATTTAAAAAGAGGACCTGATGCAAAGGGCTTAAGTGGAGAGCAAATGCTTTGAGAATGAATGGGGCAGGGAATGTGCGGATGTGCTTTATACACTGGATGTATGTATATGTATGGATTGTGATAAGAGTTGTATGAACCCCTAATAAAATGTAAAAAAGGAAAAGAAAAAAAAGAAAATTATTAGGGCAAAGAATGTACAGATGTGCTTTATACAATTGATGTATGTATATGTATTGTTTGTGATAAGAGTTGTATGAGCCGCTAATAAAATGTATTTTAAGAAGATGATACATTTAATGAACCATTGCACAAAAGCAAGCTATTAAGATGCATCAAGTCCCTGAATAGGTACTGAGGTGTGAAGGAGATAGAGGGTAAGCACAACCCCCTGATCTGTTTACCCTGATTAGACTGGGTAGAGCAAATATATTTATATGTTCATAATGCAATATTGAATGCACTCAATTCACATAGGCCTCAAAGAAAGACAAGTTTGGAATGCCACACCTCAACCTCTAGGACCTTCCCCAATTAGCACCTCAGAACTATTTAGAGAATTTTCCTGTCATTCCCTATTTCAAATCACCATTGGAAAGGTTAACAAGGCTCAGATTTTAATCTTGCCTTTTATCTTTGATCAAGTATTTGCAGTGGGTGATGAATCCAAGATGGCAGGTCAAAGGACAAACTTCTTCCCAAGGGTGTTGAGACCAACAATTTCCATAGATACAGAGATAATGGCAGGATTCTCTCTCAAGTCTCCAAACCTTCAGGACAGAGGAAGGGTCCATGTCCAGAACAAAGCTACAGAGCTTTCAGAGTCATTTTAACTCATAAAACCACACCCACAAGATAGCTAGCTTCCCCATCATTGGCTGTTCACAGTAGGTCTCAGCAGGGAAGTGATGGTATTTTTGGTCATTTTATCCACCAGGCTGATGCCATCCTAACAGAACACACCCTTAGCGTCCAGACCCAGCCCTGTTGAGATAAACTCTCAGCCATCAAACCTCACCCCCTGTGATTGATAGAACATAGAACATTTTGAGGAGGTGTGTCAGCAGATGAGAGTGGATTAAGCAATTGGTTACACAAACGGCTCTAGTCCACAGATTGTCACATATGCAAAATAATACCCTTATGAATATTCATTGGTGTAACTCATTTCCCATAGCACAAACACACTTGTACTCTGTCTCTTCCAACATAGAGCCAACTTATGGGAAAGAGTAAAAGTGCCTCCTTGGCTGCCTACAGACTGTTGATCTCTCCAGGGGTAGATGACCTCATCAAGCCCCACAGATTGCCTGGTAGGTTTGAATGAGTACCCTGGTGGCAATCAGCCCAATGCTTTACCAAACATGCCACATCAATTGCATTTATCTGGAGCACTGCAGGGATGATTGGATCACATTGGGCATGTTTAAAGCATGGACCTCTTGAGAAGAGCACAGTATATTCTCTTCTCAACGGCTCTTATGTCAGAAGCATTACCAATTATGGTTTATAAAACAAGGAAACATCATTGTCTTACTGTTTAGGTAGGTGGAATCCAACTTCAGGACCTCACCTGGAAGATAAGGTTCTCTCCCCGTGGGTTCTGAGGTACCTTCCTTATATCCTTGCAACATCTGTGGGATGCTAGATCCTGGCCAGACTTTGTCTCCCATCTGCATCAGGAAGTGCTTCAAGTCTGGCTGCCTTCCAGCTAGTTGGGTTGCATCATTTGCATTTGGTAGGATGTGTGCTTGTTCTTCCAATCCTAAACTTACACTCCAAACAGAGATGCTTACATACCTTCCAAACTGATGAGAGTCGTGACCTCAGCAAGTTGACACAGATCTTGTACCCTTGCACATAGGCAAGTTATAAAGACGTATCAAGGACCCTCAATGGGTATGGAGGTGTGAAAGATAGAGGGCAGTGGTTCTCAACCGTCCTAATGCGCGACCCTTTAATAGAGTTCCTCATGTTGAGGTGACCCGCCCAACCATAAGATTATTTCCCTTGCTACTTCATAACTGTCATTTTGCTATTGATATGAATTGGACGACCTCTAAAAAAGGATCCTTTGAGACCCCAAAGGGGTCAAGACACACAGGTTGAGAACCTATGTATTATAGAAGGTAAGCAATACACTCTAATTTTTGTATTGTTTCTATTGAGCAGAGCAAGTAAATACATAGGTGAATAATACAACATAGAACACATTCACTTCACCCAAAATGGAAACATGACTAATTGCAATACATGTAAGGTTTTCACAAACATAAATCCATTCTTTACTAATATCCCTTGTAGAAGGCTAAACGTAGGGGACTCCCTGTAGGAGATGACTGTATCTCTTTGTCATCATTGTACATTTGGAGTCCTGGCTCTCCACCTCCTATGTGTTTAGCCCAAGATGTTTCCAGACAGTCTGAGACTTCTCACATGAACCACCTGGTCCAAACAGGAGGCAAATCAGTGCAGGCTGAGCAGTTCCAGCTGCAAAACACTGCCACACTGTGGACACAGTCTTGTTGCACCCGTTTGAAGATATCCTCAAAAAGAGCAAGTTAAGGACAAGCGTCAATAGACCCTGGCTGCCTCCAAGGCAGAAACTGTGCATGATAACAAAGTATGGATAGCCATGAGAAGGGGCATTCCCAATACTTCGTCGTTGAATGGTTAAGTGGATCAAGAAAAAGTTGTGGCAACATAGCAAGGAAGCAGTGCTCAATTTCTATTGAGGAAGGGTATGCCAAACGGACAAGTATATATACTTTTATTTGTGTTTATAATATTATAACATAACATTATCTATATATAAAGAAGTATAACCAGATTGCTCCTTACAGATGTGGATGATGGGACGTCAAGCTACATATTTTGGACCTGTTTTTTGGAGAGATCAGTTCCTGGAAAAGGACAGAGAGACAAAAGCAGGCCATTGACGTGATGGATTCACAGAGCAGCTGCAACGAAGGCCTCACACTTACACACGGTTGTGAGGATGGCGCAGAGTATGCAGTCTTTCCCTCTCTCCTGCGCGGGTCCCTGTGCGTCGGAGCCGACTGAATGACGCTGAAAAAAACAATGTCTGCCATAATCGAATTCACGTGGTTTCCTGTGAGATAACAGGACTGTTACATCATGCTCCTTTTTTCAGCGGGAAATCTTGGGATGGGAAAGGCTAGATTAGCTGCGTCCTTGTCTTCTGATCCCAAGAAATTCAGTCGGGCGTGGTTAATCTGCAGATGATTTCAGTCTTTCTTTCTTTTTTCTTAAAGTGTCGTCCAGACTGTGTGCTCAGGATCTAGGCTCTAACAAAGATAAGATGTTGGAGAAGATTCTTATCAACAGTCAAACTTTTTTAGCATTATTGGTTTTACCAGTTTCATTTTCACTCTATCCAAAATGGGATACGATTCAATAAGATCAAGGAAGAGCTGTACCTCTGCCTTCAAATTCAATTCTAGAACATTTTCTACAGACCCTGTAGTACTTGCTCGTGTACTTTTCTTGTTGGTTTCTCCAAATGAAGTAATTATATACAAAACAGAACACTCCCATTCCACAACTTCAGCGCCAGGTCTCCGGGTCACGGAATATGGGAGGTGGGGCACCAGGTCCTGCTGCTTGCTAGGTCCCAGGTCTGGGAGCTCTGGCCCGGCTAGCATGGTTGGACTTGTGGTGGAGGCTCGGGATAGCTGCCTACCCGCTCCAAGCAGGGACAGGAATTAGCCCCCTCAGGCCCTGTGCTAGGCTGCTATCCTCACCGGCCCTTGTTAAAACTACCAGGCCAGGTAGCTGAGACCTTGTGCTGTCCAGACTCCCCAGACTCAGCTCATAGCTCTTACCTCTTGGCATTTGGCAGCTGGTTCAGGATGGCGGGAGGCCCGGGCCCGGTGACTGCCCCTAGTCGATGCTTCTTTACTTCCTCCATCAGGGCTGCCACCTCCTTCTGGTCTCCCTCCTGCTTCTGCCTCTGCTGCACCTCTGTCAGGCTGCTGCATAACGACCTCGAAATCCACGTGGGCCTGCCGCTGGTCCAGCCGCTGCAGGATCTCCCGCACCTCCATCTCCAATTGGGAGTCCTCGGTGCGCCTCCCCATCACCTTCACGGGGTCCTCCGGCTCCTTTGGCACCCTCTCTTCCTGATGCGTCTCAGCCTGCAAGTTACACGAGGCTCCAGCTGCAGGGCGTCGTCTGTGCTCTCGGGGTCTGTCTTGAAGGTCAACTCCTCCCCACAGTGCTTGCACTTGATGTAGAAGCAGGAGATGGTCAGGCCCGCGTAGTCCTCATGGTTCACCGTCTCTTTGCGCGCACTGACCTTCGTGCCCTTGTAGACATACTCTCCGCACGTCTTACATTTCATGTGGAAGGGGATCCTCAGTTGCACCTTATACAGCTGGTACTTGGGCATCATGAGCTTGGGGATCTTCTTGGGGTGCAAGTCTGGTCGGCAGTATTTGCTCAAAACTCTTCACTCCTGACAATTCAGCCTCTTTCTCTGCTCACAAGCACTGGAGAACTCGGAAGGCTCGGGTTTTATTCTCAATTCCACAATGCTCAGAGTACTTCCGGTGACGCACTTCCGGTGACGCACTTCCGGTGACGCAAAGGCGTTGACGTATTCATTCTTTCAACTGCTTTATGTGGATTTAGGAATTCCCCGCTGAGATGGATGATGAACGGGGTAGGATGCAACAATTGGGGGGGGGGGTTCCGCGGGAAGACATGGATGATCGTGCTCTGCATCGAAGAAGGTACTTCATGGAAGACTAATCTATGGAACTAGGTTTTGAAGGATAAGTAGGAATTTTCCAAGTTACTGAGGACACGGACATTTGGACCACAGTAACAAAAATCTAGAGATGATTAACCGGCAAGAGTTTCTTCCATTATGCACTGCCTGAGTTCTCTCTCTGTGATCGGAAGCTATTTGCTGCACTGTGGGGGCTTCTGTATGTCTATGATTCTGGAAGCTATGTCACCAGCATTTGAAAATACAGCGATGAATTCCAAGTGAACGGGTTTCAGCTGATCTTAGAGACTAAGAACAGACAAGAAGGCAGGAGGAAATGGTCCCCTTCTGAGGGATTAGACACTGAAGAGTAGCAGAAATGTGTCTGATATAGAGCCACGGATACGATGAGATGCTGCCACTGAAAAGTAGCTGAAGTGTGACTGGGGTGCGGTTGACGCTAATGAGGAGGCTCGAGCAGTTTGCTGGGCTTTCAATTACTGATGGTACTGGACTCCGCAGGAGGAGAATCACCTCAAGGGATGCTGAGTGGTGTTCAATCAGGAAAGGTGATCATTATCATATTCAGAATCTGAATTCTGATCAAATGTGTAATAAAATTGATTACATGAGGAACAATGTGGCCTGAGGATTGGGAGAAGACACACTATAAACCTTTGAAATGGAGACCATACAAGCCAGCTCGATGGAAAAGGAAGAATCGCTTGCAGTACTTTCTGAGGCAGATTAAATAGTGCAGCTTTCAATACGGAGAATAATTCATGAAGAAAGCAAAAATTCTCATAACTAGAGCAGGAAGAGGATGATACACAGGGGAAAGATTGAAGTTATCCAGAGTCCCAATTCACAGAAATGTATACTCAATGCTCAGAGACGCAACTGTTAAGAAATATGGTGATCTACTACATTGGTCTCTAGGCTATCTACACACCACTACTCTCTGTCCACCTGTCGTCTCCATCACTTGCTCCACCTCCATCCCCTGTATTCATAGTTTCCATCGCTGTTGTTCGGTGCTACGTAATCCTTTCTGAGTCATACGGAGCAATGGGCAACAGAAGGAAGCACTGGCTGGTCCTGCACCACCGTCAATGTGTTCTGAAGTTCAGTTCATTGTTTCACGCCATGTGGCAGCCCATCTGGTTCATGGTCTTCTTATCCACTGCCCCTCTAATTTACCAAGCATGGTGTCTTTTTCCAGGGATGGCTCTCTGCAGATAACTTGGCAAAAGAATGTAATACAAAGTATCTTCATTGCTGCGCCTAAGGAATATTCTCTTTGTCCGTCTTGCAAGTGAGATTTGTTGCTTGGCCAACCACAATACTTTTGATATTCTTGGCCACCACAGTCATTTATGTGCATGCATATTTCTTTGGTTTGCCATATTCGATGTTTAACTTACCACCACTAGCTTTTCTATCTCTGCCTCTCTCCATGTCTAACGCTACATAATAGCACTAAACAACAAAACAAAAAAAAAATAGCACTAAACACATCAAAAGGGCAGAGATAAATTAGGTTCAAATATGCCTTTCTTTCAGTGGTTTATATTTGTGTAATCCATGTCAAACGTAGTTTACAAAGGGAGAGGACAAGTACTTTTGTATAGAATATGCAGACACAGCCTCACGCAAAGGGGGTCTCCTGGGAGGAGGAATTTCCTGGGAGCACAGCTCTGACCCCATTGGCAGTTCTTGCAGGAAGCTGGACAGCCAAGCACTCCCGCATCCAGGTGTACTGCCAGCCCTGGCTTCAGCTCAGTGCCCGTTCCCTGCCCGCAGCTCTGAAATCGAGCCCCATGAGCTAAGACTAAGGAGAGGACCATGTCCCAGGCATCGTGTGCACCATGTCCAGGAGGAGAAATATACACCACTGAACACCTAGCATATGGATTAGGTAGGGGCGCCATGCTGGGGATGGGGAGACAGGCACCCCAAGAGGCCTGTGGGCTGAGCCCCTAGTCAGCCATGAGGGAGGCACAGCTTCAGATATTCTTTTAAAAAGTAAAAATAAATCATACAATCTAGGGGTCTGGAGGGCTGTCCCATTTATACACCACATTGTAAATATACAGGGTGTATAGTACATGTGCTTCAGTCTGGAGCTTGCATGTCTGTCTGTACATCTGGTCACTCTTGGGGCTGGATCTCAGGAGCCTTTTTAAAAAATCATTCTACTGGGGGCTCTTATACTCTTATAACATTCCATACATCAATTGTACCAGACATATTTCTGTATATGCTGCCTTCATCATTTCCCAAACATTTTATACTTGAGCCCTTGGTTTAACGTCCTCTTATTGTACCTCCCTCCCCCACTCACACCCTCGTGAAGATTTGCCATTTGTCTTCCATAGAAATTATTTACAGAATATACCTTAACAAAATCTTGTTTTCAAATAGAAGGGATTTTGATGGTTATCTCTTATTTTAACAGTCACATGGAGAAGCTGGGGCATTAGTGAAGACAAGGATTAGTGAACGGATTGAAGGAGATAAAAAATAGAAATATTATTAAGTAATCCTTAATGTTACTAACAAAAAGTGTGGAATTAAGTGACTAACAGTAATAAAAATGTTAAGTAAATGGAGTGTAGTGATACATATTTCTGAGGGTCATGTGGTTCATTCATGGCCATTCTGTATATTTAGCTATTGCATGGCTCTCTAGGCCATCAACCCACCTCTTTCTTCTCTAGCCAACTCTGGCGTCTCTATCCACCTCTGTGCTCTCATTGGATTAGGGACCTCACTGACAACATTCTTCCCTTTCACCAGAGTATCACTGCTGAGAGCCTTACCTTTAAACATCTTTGCACTGTAGGAGTAGGGTCTACTCATTTAGGACTATGCCAATTAGACATTACTCCATGTGATTGCTGTCATAGAAACAGCCAAGACCCATCTGTTTTGTTTACATTTTACTGTGGCATTCAAATGAGCAGCCATCTAAAAGCGGCATCAACTAAGTCCACATGGAAGAAGCACAGCTGTCTGTGAGACGTCCCAACAGAATGGAGAACAAAATGCAAGTATGGAGAAAGGGAAGGTATCAGAACTGAGGTTGTGAGCCCCTCTTTGTAGAAGGCATTGGAAGAGAGAGCGCCTGACGTCCAGCTGCAGAGCACCTAGTCAGACTCTGCCTCTGGCAGGTCTCCTCTGGCCACAGTTGAGGGCAGTGAAACACGTCTCTGTCAGAAGGAGATTGCTGTAAACTTTCCTGTAGTCGATGGGATTGTGGTATTATGGAAGACCTGCTCAGGTGACCTCCCTCTGGACTCCTCAGAAAGTTCTCTCGGTTTTTCCATGAGAGAAATCTTCCCTCTCACTTAATATTTAAGGTGGTCTTTTCTTTCATACCCTTTATTTATTTCAATTTAGTTGAATGCTTCCACGATGCTTCTGAATGTATCAGTTATCCCTTTCTACCCCAACCTACCCCTTGCCCTCCTTGTGTCCCTACTCTCATTATAGGTCCTGAAGGGGTTATCTGTCCTGGATTCCTTGTGTTTCCAGTTCCTGTCTGTGAATGAGGGGGAGAGCGGAGTGGAGGCCCAAAACCCATCTGTAGGCAACTGGACATCCCCTAACAGAATTGTTTCAGGGAGGAAACGAGCCAGTCAGGGTGCAGTGTAGGACTGATGAAACGTACACATTTCCTCTAATTCTTTAATGATCCCCCGCCCACTTCCGCGCTATCATGATCTCGATTCTACCTTACAAGTCGGGCTAACCAGAGGATGCACGCTGCTTGCAGATAATTGATCACAAGGATCGTTATATAACCCCCTCCAGGGGGATGGACAAGAGAAAAGTGGGTGAAGGGAGACATCAGACAGTTTAAGACAAGACAAAATAATACTATTTTATAAATTTCCAAGGGTTCGTAAGCGAGTCAGTGGTGGGAGGGAGAGGGAAAAAATGAGGAGCTGATACCAAGGGCTCAAGTAGAAAGCAAATGTTTAGAGAATGATGATGGCAACAAATGTACAAATGTGCTTGACACAATGGATGGGTGTTTGGATTGTGATAAGAGTTGTAGGAGCCCCCAATAAAATTATTTTAAAAAGAAAAAATAAAGAGTATTTCAATAAGGTATGGAACACAGGAAATTGTCAAAAAATCAATCCAGGTCAGATGATCCCTTCAGGGCCAGTGGTAAGAGTGGTGATACCTGGAGGGTGGAGGGAAGGTGGGGTAAAAAGGGGGAACCGTTTATAAGGATCTACATATAACCTCCTCCCTGGGGGTTGGACAATAGAAAAGTTGGTGAAGGGAGCCGTCGGGAAGTGTAAGATATGACAAATTAATAACTATTTATGAATTAAGAAGGGTTCATGAGAGAGAGGGAAGTGGGGGGAAAGGGGGAAATTAGGAGCTGATATTAAAGGCTCAAATCAAAAGCAAAGGTTTTGATAATGATGATGGCAACAAATGCACAAATGTGCTGGACACAATGGATGTATGGATTGTGATAAGAATTGTATGCACCCCCTAAGAATGATTAAAACACTAAGGGGAAACCACAACAGGGTCATGAATGAGACATGCATATTTTATTAGAGATTACAAGATAGGTACTTGTAACCAATGCAGTCAGTGTAGATCTGCTAGGGTCTGACTCCTGACCATGGGTTAGCAAACTTGGGCTTGAGAGCCTTAAGAGTAGCGGTTCTCAACCTGTGGGTCCCAACCAATCTGGGGGTGGAACGAACCTTTCACAGGGGTCGGTTGCCAAAGGCCATTGGAAAACACATGTTTCCGATGGTCTTAGGAACCTAGACACCACTCCTCTATCCGTCTCCAGATGGGTCCGCCCACATGCAGATAAGTTCACATAACACTACCCATTGTGAAGACTGTTCCCCATGCGACACCATGCTTCAAGAAAAAATTTCACTTATTTGTCATTAGAAATAAATATTTCACAATTTAGGGTTACATATTGTTTTTGTGATTCATCACTATGCTTTAATTATGTGCAACTTGTAACCATGAAAATGCCTCCGGCATATCAGATCATTACATTATGATTTACAAAAATGGCAAAACTACAGTTATAAAGTAGCAACAAAAATAATTTTACGGGTGGAGGCGACCACCACAGGAGAAGCTGAATTAAAGGGTTGACGCACTGGGAAAGTTGAGAACCACTGCTTAAGAGGATCTTTCAGTACATACATGTGTCTCTAAAATAAAATTGTAAATTAACTGATCATAGTTGTATTTGAAGGGTAATATTTCCATCATGGTGATTTCATTTGTTTGTAAGACTAGCTTCAAGACACTGGAATCCTTTTTATATTGTTGCTCTTCCAGCTCTAAAGTTTGCTAGCCTCTGCTTCCTGACTATGGAAACTTCATCAAGCCCATCAAGGACACACCCAAGACCCTAAGAGACCATTTTCCCCTAGGCTGCTGGAGAAAGAGGGAAGTAATCCACTTCTGATTCACTTTGCCTGAGGGGGAGATGATCTGCTTCTTTGGATACTGATTGCAAAGGAATTCAGTGAGGCTGAATTAGTGTGGGGACTCTGCACCTATATCCCTGGCTATATCTCTCAATAGCCGGGCACCATGAGCTTTCTTCACCACGTTTGCTTACGCACACGTCTGTCTTCAGTGATATCGACAGTAATTGTAATGACCACAGGACCATTATACTTGGGAATAAACTCCATGACCAGTGAGTTTGGTTTATTTCATATTTTTAATGGCAGACTTTGGCATCTAACGATCTCCTACATGGTCAGCCTAGGTGATAAATAAGCCAGGTGTGACACGATGCAGGGTGGGACACTAAGACCTTGATATCTTCAGAGCACAGATTAGATTCTTGGGAGGGGAGTTTTCTGTGGAGGCGGCTACAGAATTTGTCATTTGACAAGAGGCGATCAGTTATAACAGCCAGCAGAGAGACAGAAATTCACAGCAACCCAGAGAGCTGACCTGGATACCGTGCTCCGGTGAACCTGAAAATCCTACCCACTTCCCGACCCAGTTCCTAGACTCAAGGTAAGTTGATGGGAAGACACACGGCCTCTTCAAGGGAGGTCAGATCCATGGATATTGAACAGCTAAAAAGACCCATCCCCAGACACAATGGCTGGAAAGGTTTTCTCTTTGTACCACTGTTTCTTGGTCATATGCTTTCTCCTGAAATGGTTGATGGTCTAGCTCTCTTTGGTTTGGCGACTTTGTGTCCTTACATCTTCTACTTATGGTCCCTCCATCTTTCAACAACCACTTTTCTGCCAGCTTGTTGTACCCTGGTCCCTTGTGAGGATGGCACAGGACTGGGCAGTGTTTCCTTTTGTTGGGCAGAGTGTTGCTTTATGGGTCAGGAAGCACACAGTGGCTCAAAAAATTAACATTTCAAACTTGTGACCGTGTATTTTTAGTTGTGTTTAATTTTTTTTCCTCCACTTCTATCAGCTAAAGGTCTTCAGTTTGTTCAGCTTAAAAAATTTCTCAGGGGGTTCTTCAGTTTCCCCACAGGGTGAGTGCTTATACCTTACAGGCATTTTGACAATCCTCTTGAAATAAAACCTACTGGCAGGGAGTCAATGCTCACTGAAATAGACCCCCTGTGGATTGCTGACACTGTAGCTGTTTATGGGAGTAGAAACTCAGTCTATCTCCTGGGAATCTGCTGCTGGTTTCAAACTGCTGACTATGTGAACTAGTAGCCCAACATATAATGATTTCCATGTCAGGGCTCCTAAGTTTTTCCTAAGGCCTGGAATAGTCATACTGCCTTCTTGAGAACACCACACTCACTTTCTGACCAACAAACTCTAGCATTGAATTTTCAAGGATACAGGTAAAAGCAGTAGCTCTGAATTTCCCTGGTAGTCCTGGAAACCAGTAGGAACAGATTTCTATGAGAAAGACAGGTAAATGAATGAAGGTACCCAAAAAACAAAGGGTAGACCTAAGAAGGTTCCCCTGTAGTCTAAGACATGTAAATGAGAGAGCTCAGTCTTTTGTCCTCAATTCTGACCTGATGGATCTAAAAAGTGCCCTCTTGATTACAAAGCTATTAGCAAAGATCTTGGCAGAAGTGTCTGTGTATGTTTAGTTTGTTGAAAAGAAGAAACCACAAACAGATATGTCTGTAAATGGCTTTACCTACATTTTCCTTTGGCCTATGTCAGGCAAAGCTTTGTTGGGGTATCTGCCCTTTTCCACCTCTGTTTTCTGTAGTACATATATGGATTCAAATTCCCTTTGTCCTCATTTTATCGATTTGATGATTTTCCCCTTGGACAGCAAGCTTTTGCCATGATTCTTTGTCTTCTTAAGTTGCCCTTTGAAATGTTATGCTCAGTCTTGCTCCTTCATCATTTCTCACATTTCCTTTAATGACGTCCCCACCAATGGCAGACTCAGTCTCTGATTTCCACCTTGATCATTCTGTTCTGTCTGGTGAATGATTTTGCTTCCTTCATGCATGATGTCAGTGATGGCATCCTACAGCCGGCCCAGGTCCCTGTCCCTAGTGATCAATTAGTCAAATCTCCTCTTGAGATAACTTGGACATTAATGCATGATGCGTATAAGGTTATATTTTACTGAACTTGCATGTCAAGGCTGTGGGCCAGAATTCTCAAAGGTATTTCTGTTAGGTTGTGGGCATTCCCTCTAATTCCATCACCACTGTGATGAGATCTGTTGTGATCAGACAACCATGGAGAAGTAGTATCTGCGAGGCTGTGACTCACAAAGCTCTCTGACTCTTGGCTGGATCTCCATGTCTCTGGAACTGAGAGAGTAACTAGCCTTATTACCCACGTCTCTAGGATTTGTCAGCTTCCACAGCTTTCAAGGAAGCAGCCTGCTACTTACCTGCCCATCTTAGATTCATCAACTGGTAGTCACTGGAGTCAGTAGAAGTGTCAATTCTGATACCCCAAATTATATTGAGGGCTTGCCGGCACTACATTTTTGAGTTGAAATGAGGACTACTGCGACGCGAGAGGCCCATGGAGTCTCTAGGAAATCAGGGGGAAGGACCTAGAGTTTGGAGTGCGGGGCTTAGTAGCTTGACTCTCACTGAGGCTTTGGCACAGGTCCGTATCAAACAACGTGTGAGCAGGAGTGGAGAGCTTTGAGGCAGGCTGGACATCAGTTCACTCATAGACACAACGGGAAAAAAATCCCATACCTAAAAAAGTACACCGACCACCACCCACACCCATGGAGCCCTGATGGCTTAGCTGCTAAGCATTGGGCTGTTCACTGCAAGGTCAGTGGTTTGAAATCACCAGCACGCCTTGACTGAACTATGAGGCTTTATACTCCTGTAAAGACTGACAGGCTCAGGAGCCCAAAGGGGTTGTTCTACTCATCCTACAGGGTTGTGATGACTCAGAGTGGATACGAAGGTAGTGAATTGGGCTTGGAGTGTCTTACTTGTGTGTCAGACGGAGACTGGAGGATGAACCCCTGCAACGTCTCCTGAGTAAAGATGACTCTTTGTTACTGTGAAAGTCGGCAGCCTTGGAATCCCTAGTGATTTGGAAGAGACTCAAAGAGAGTGAACTTTGCGTGTTATTATTTTGGACGATGTACTTCTGCTTTGTGTCAATTTCCAGCATAGTGAACTATGAAATGATAAGGCAATGTTTGGTAAAGGGACTAAAGGCAGAATTCAAACATTTAATGCCTTTAACAGTGCTGACAGAAGCCTGGGTGTTTTCCCTGTTGTTGATTCCAGCACATTTAAACATGAAATGGATTATCACTAAGGGAATACAGTCCACAGAGTCTTGGGGTAAAAATTACTATCTGGAGGATAGAACGAGGTGCATTCAGTGTGGTGTTTGGACCCCCAGTTCCTGCACTGTCGTCCTCATACACCTGGAAACATGGGTGCTACAAGAAACGCCCCCCAGCACCGAATGATTACAATGAGGGGCAACCCTTCCTGTGCATTGCCTCCAGGAACAGCTGCAAGGCAGAGTTAAATGATCCCCATATGTTTGTAAAGTTGAGTGTGAGGCTCCAAGCAGATCCATCCAAAGTTGACGTAGCCACTAGGGGCACATGACTGATGGAGTCATTTTTTTGCCCCAATCATTTTTTTCTCCTCTTTTCTTTTTTTTTTTTTTTTACATTTTATTAGGGACTCATACAACTCTTTTTTTTTAACAATTTATTGGGGCTCATACAATTCTTTTCACAGTTCATAATATACATACATCAATTGTATAAAGCACATCTGTACAGTCTTTGCCCTAATCATTTTTTCTCTTTTCTTCTTTTACATTTTATTAGGGACTCATACAACTCTTACCACAATCCATACATATACATACATCAATTGTATAAAGCACATCTGCACAGTCCCTGCCCCAATCATTCTCAAGGCATTTGCTCTCCACTTAAGCCCCTTGCATCAGGTCCTCTTTTTTTTCCCTTCCCTCCCCTTTCCCCCCTCCCTCATATGCCCTTGGTAATTTATACATCGTTATTTTGTCATATCTTGCCCTATCCGGAGTCTCCCTTCCCCCCTTCTCTGCTGTCCCTCTCCCAGGGAAGAGGTCACATGTGGATCCTTGTAATCAGTTCCCCCTTTCCAACCCACTCACCCTCCACTCTCGATGGAGTCATTTTTAACAAGAAGTGTCGTCTCAGAACACTGGACCAATTATTGTGTCTAATATCTGCTCTGAAACTCTCTACTCTCAATGGACTTTGTTAAACTTTGGGAATGATGTAACACCGTTCTCATATTTGAAGAGGAATAAATATGACTGTTTGTCTAAGGGGAATCTGTTTCATAAATCCCAGCAGACTTAATCATATTTGCATATGTGAAGTTCACGGTGATGAGGCCATCTCTGGAACTATGGCTTCTCAACACTCCCTTTTCTACATGTCTTATGTTTTCTACAACACAGGTGTTGGTTGCTAGTGAGTATTGTGTGACTGGGTAGATTCTGTGTCAGGTTTATGGGCTAGAATTCTCAGAGAGTTTTCCTTATGATGTTGTAATTGGCACTGATGTTGTCTGTTGTGGTGCAATCACCTCTGCTGAGATCACTCTGTATGCATGTGTGGACTCTCTCTCAAAACTGTCTACGTTGTTGGTCAGCTTGCACAGTCTGTGCGGGAGCAGTCTGCCACGTGAATTGCCCATCTTGGATTGATCAACTTGTGTCAAGAATAGCCATCATCTGGCATCTGAACTTCCATTTAGGCCTTGGCAAAGTCTACCTGGTGAGTTCAAAAAAGTATTGTATGCCTTCTCTAGGTGCATGTTAAAAACTGCTCTGACAGAGGAGACCTCACCTGAGCTGGGGTCAGTGTTTCCAGAATGAGGGGGAAGGATGCATTTGTTGACGTACCGAACTGCGCACATAGGTGAATCCAAGTCACCAGAGAAGAATGATGTTTCCTAGAAACATTAGTCCCACAGGCTGGGTCATGGATCTCAGTGGTTTAGCAACACTGTCATGATGAATTCGCCCCCGAACTTGCAGTTGGCTATAACAACATCGTTTTGTTGATGAAATCTCATATGCTACAATCCCCTCTGTGGTGGGATTCTATAGGAAACACAATCGATAGGAAATTCCCTGGTGCTGTGTTTGACTCAGCAGAAATGAGACCTTTCTGAGCGCATTCTTTGCTTTTCTTTCCATGGTTAGGATACTACAACTAGATTGGCATCACCTGACTGACAGCTTGGACCCCACAGGCCTTCTGACCTGGCATAAGATTGTGAAACGACAGTAGTCAGAAGAGCCCAAACTTACACCCAACCTAAAACCTTGAGACGCTTCAGCACCTTGGCTGTCTTCGAGTTGAGAGAAGTTCCTGGACACTTCTCTGGTCAACAAGGATTCACATTCCTGCTGGAGCACCTGAATCAGCATGAAGAGGTACAGCCCACCCAGTCTTGTGGACCTTGCAAGCCAGAGCTTCCTGAAGGACGAGGCCTCAGCCATTGCCAAGCTGCGCTGCCTGCCCAGTCCTCTCTTCCTGCCTCTGTTCAAAGCAGCTGTTACTGGAAGGCACCTTGCAACATTGAAGGTGATGGTGGCTACCTGGCCTTTCACACGCATGCCCCTGGGGACTCTGATAGGAGCTCAGAAGCTCCCCCAGGACATTTTAAAAGCTGTGTTGGATGGACTAGATGTCCTGCTTGCCCAGAAGGTTCACCTTGGGAGATGTCAGCTGAAAGTTTTAGATTTTTGCACACACGCGCAGAGCAATTCTTGGAACCTGTGGTCTGATCCAGGTGCCCAGGGTTCATCAGACGACCTAGAGGCAGCCCAGCCCCCTAGAAAGAGGGCCAGAAGGTCTAAATCAATGTCTAACAGGCCTTCTGTGGAGTTGGTCCTAGACCTTTGCTTCTTCGAAGCCACTTTGGATAAAGTGCTCACATTCCTCCTTAAAAGGGTCAGTCAGAGACAGGGCCAGCTCCTTCTCTGTTGTAGGAAGCTGGAGATTTTTAATACGTCAACTAGAATGGAAATTATTGAGAAGGTCCTGAAAATGACGCAGTTGAACCGTGTCCAGGAGGTGGCAGTGAATTGCACGTGGGAACTCTCTACCCTGGCCAGGCTAGCTCCTCTCCTGGGCCAGATGGTTCATCTGAGAAGACTGATTCTCTCTGGAATCGTCTTGAACTCCTGGAGGGAGGAGGACGAAGTGAAGAATCTAGTCTCCCTATTGGCTTCACAGTTACACCATCTACACCAGCTCCAGGAACTGTATCTGGACCCTGCTCAGTTCCTGGAAGGTCACGTGGACCAGGTGTTTGCATGCTTGGAGGCCCCCTTGAAGACGCTCTGGATAACGGAGTGCTCACTCTCTGAGTCTGACTTCACAGATCTGTCGTTGTGTCTGAGCACCAAGTCCCTAAGATCCCTGAATTTGAGTAGAATCAAGTTGACTGGCTTCAATCCTCAGTCGCTGCAAGTTCTGTTGGAGAGCGCCTCAGACACTCTCCAGATGCTGAACTTGGGTGGCTGTGGGATCACAGACTCCCAGCTCAAAGCCATCCTGCCTGCCCTTGGACACTGCTCCCAGCTCCAGCTCTTCAGGTTCTATGGAATCCCGGTCCCAGTGGCTACCCTGGAGGGTTTGCTGCGGCACACCCTCCCTCTGTGCAAGCTGCAACTCTTGCAGTTTTCTATCCCTCTTGAGTGTTACCTGGACCTCCAGGGCCCTCTCCAACAGGAGAAGCTTCCCGTGTATATGGCCAAGCTGAAACGGACACTCCAGGACTTGGGAAAGTGGAACAGCTTGCTGGTCTGCCAACATGATACTGCTATAGACGATCATTCAATCACCTGCATTTTCCAGGACTGATGTGACTATCCTCTAATTCAAATGCATTTATGTAAAAATTGTAAAATTAAAAACATAGACTACACTGTGTAACTTTATTAAAACATGTTTACTTGGATATCATTAAAAATTAGTTCACAATGCCAGGGTATCCTTAGCTGAAACAAGATGTGTTTCATGTCTTATTTTTATGTACATTATGATGATGGTGTTGAAGAATTCTCAGTCACCAGGACACTCAAATAACACACAAGGCATTTTTGCAAATCATTCTCTAGGGGAAAGCAATGCTATAGCTGCTGTTTTAAACATGGAAACAGTCAAACCATAAAAATTTGAATCCAGTTCAGTAGCATGTTTCCTGAGCAGATTGCATGCACCGTTTTGTCCCTTGCCTGACCTTGTACTTGTTGAAAGATGAGTGTTTTTTAGAAACGAGGCTGGTGCCACTATGTTTTTAGCACTTTGAAGGTGAGATCAGGAGAGTGGTCTCTGGGGAGGGACATCATACTTGGCAATCTGGAGAGGCAGTGAAACGAGGAAGGCCCTCAAGGGGATGGATTGACCCAGGGGCTGCAGTGCTGTGCTAAAACAAAAAGTTTGTAAGAAGGGCCCGGGTCTGGGACGTGTTTCCTTCTCGGTCTCTGGTACATAGATTCCAGATGTTTGTAATCCAACTCTAGAACCAATAAAAACAGGATTTATACTCTCAGAAACCCACTGGGACAGTTCTGCTCTGCCCTACAGGCTCACTAGGCCTGGGAAAGATCTGATTCCTTTAATCAGAATAAAAAATTTAATGATTACAGATATAAAAGTTTCAGAACTGCTAAAATAGTAGTGCATAATTTATCAAGGTGTCACGACGGTCAGGGGAGGGAGGAAAAAAGAGTAGCCAATACCAAGGGCTCAATACAAAGTATATGTTTAATCATTGTAAATGAGGGTGATTGCAGACTGCAGACCCAAAGCCCATTTGTAGGCAACTGAACACCCCTTCACAGAAAGGTTGTGGGGAGTAGACCAGTTACACAGAGCAGGGAATCAGCGATGAAACATACAACTTTCCTCTGCCAGGAATGTAAAGTTGAGAAAGATTTTATTCAGGTAGGGAAAGAACTCCTGGGAAGGAAGGGAGAGCATGGAAGGACGGGCATCTTCAGCCCCCGGGCAGGTTCTGAGACACAGCGAGTTAGATCAGAGAAATCGCTGCTAGCAGTGAATCGTGGGACATATATAGGGCTTGAGCCAAGGATGTATGTGCTCATGAGGGGAAGGAAGGCCTTCTGGGGCTGCAGGTGCAGGGTCTGAGTCAGGATGTGGTCTGTGAGTAAATCGTCCCGGAACACTGAGGGAAGGGGCTGTACAGACCCGGCCTGGAGAGATGAGCTCCTTAATATGCTGGAGGCAGGGACTGCACAGTCCAGCTCTGGCCTTGTGAGCTGGGGGAAGGGGCCCCAGAGAACAGCAGGCCATCTTCAGGGAGAGTTAGAGGAAGAGGCTGCATGGTTAAGACCTGGCCCAAACATCAAAACTCTTAATAGTGGAAATAGGTGTGGTGTTCTATGGTTCACTACTTCCTGCTGTGATAGGACAAAGAAGGGGGGATTGAGAGCTGGAAAGTTCGGGCCCGGTTTAGTTGGCAGCAGACTATAAGGGCGAAGCAAGACTTGGCTGAAGGGCAGGTTGGAGATGGCTTTCATTTGGTCCTGGAAAAATTTAAACAGAGGGAGGCAACAGTAACAGTACACAAATTATTCCCAAAGGTCCCTCGAGGGGCATAATCCAGGACGTGGTTTTACAGCACTCAGTGAGGAGGGGTTGATGGTGCCCGACTGAGGTTTCCTTATTTCCCTGACCATGTTATAGAGTCCTTTAACATTTTATTTAACAGCTTTTGACTCATTGATAGAGTGTGTGTACTTTTTTGTCAGCTGTTAGCGGATTTAATGCATGGTGGTTCTGAAGGGTTACCTGAGCCAGGGATGCAATTTGTTGCTTCAAGGAGGTGAGAGACTCTGAGGAAGAGTTTATGACCAGCCGGAGTTGAGAGAGGGAGCCTGGCACAGGGTTCTATTAGGGTTTTCAATAAACGTAAGGTGGATTTTTTGTAGGTTGTTGGGAGACAGCAAAGACAGGACTTGGTGTGAGGGAAGGTTTTGCAGTTTGTGGGTAGATAACGTCTGGATAGGCTCTCTTAGTGTTAGTTTGACACCTTCTTTTGTAAGGGTGCAGCTTCTGCCAGGTCCCAACGCACGGCTGCCCGCCTCTGACTGTCATATCTGTCTGTATAGACTTGTAAGTTACTGGAGAGTGGGTGGGTCCCAGGGCCTGAGTGAAGACTTTAACTGCTATTTCCTTGGTTTGCGTTCGTGTAAAGTAAAAAAGGTTTACTGGGTTTGGTAAATGTAAAGGCGGAGATTGGAGGAGAGTTTGTTAAAAAGTTGCTTTGAGTAAATGGGGAGGAGTCTGCAGGTTTAGCAGAGGTGGCTGGTTTGAATGAGTGACCTTGTCTGTTTTGTTATTTTCCTGTGTTCCCGAGGAACAGTCCACTTGATATCCTTTACATCTTTTTATTAACTAAGTGTCAGCAAGGAGTTAACGGTCTGCTGGGAATCATTTGGGTTGTAGCACAGGAAGGCTGCTGCTTGGAGGGAGAGAGAAGTTAAGGGAGTTGAGCTGTGTCTGCTTTAGAACTGTTTTAGGAGAGGCTGCAGGTAACGGCAAATGAATGCTGGTAAGCTGGGTTAAGGGGGATGGTAATACAAAGGCATCATTAAAGGTGGGGTGGCTAAAGGCTTGGAGAGATGACCATCAGTTCCCATAACTGAGACCTGGCAAGGGGAAGTCGGGCTCGAGAAGGAGGGGAGGACTGAAAAGACCGTGTCCACCAAAAGGAAACCGGCTTACCTGCTGCCCTGGTCACTACCCTGAGCACGGAGAAGGAGGGGTCACTGAGGATGCTGAGTGAGGGGCTTCTTCATCAGTCATTGGAGGCCAGGTCAAGTAGTGTTAATGGTGGTTCAAGGTTTGGAGGGACTGACTCTCCATGACTAGGCACTGAAGGACAGTCACTTCTCCAGTGGCCTTGCTGACTGCACGATGGGAATGGCTAGGTGGGTGGCCGGGGATGTGGGCAATGCTTAGTCCAGTGCCCTTTCTGGCCACCTGTGAAGTGACTGCTGAAGTTGCTGTTTCCTGAATTCTTCTGACCCCTCCCTCCAGACGACTTCAAGACTTGGGCTTGCCATCTTGCCTCAGAATTCGCAAGTTGCCTAAACTTTAAATGCGACATTGACTAAGTCACGTATTGGCATCTGAGGTCCATCCTCAGTTTTTTTACGTTTCTTTTGAGTATTGGTGACTGACTATGTTATGATTGGCTAGCACCGGAGGCCTCGTTCGAGAGGGAGCGTCTAGCCTGGTGTACTCAGGTAAGGCTCCAGCTAGGCGAGCGAGGAAAGCTGCCGGATTCTCACTCGGTTGCTGGGTAATTTCCTGGAGCTTGTCTGAGTTTGCTGCTTTATGAGCGATGGCTTGTAAGCCTGAGTAAGGGCGGGCGACTGAGGGGTTTGGGAGGCTGTGGATGTCGCCACTGAGAGCTGAGGGAGGTGGTGCTGAGGGGCACCCAAAATATGGAGGAGGCCTTACTGGGGATGCAGACAAGGAGTCAGGGGGGTTAGGGAAAGATCAACGGGAGTAATGTCAGGGGCCTGATTAAGAGAGTGTTTGGTTAAGAGAACCTGAGCCGGGTGACATGCAGTACATAGAGAGGAAAGGGAGCGAAGAAAGAAAAGGGCCTGAACATTGGGAACCTCAGATCATTTTGGAGTCTAGTGACAAAAATTTTCGAGGTCTCAGAGAATGTTGGAATCGAAAGTATTGGCCAGGGTGACTCATTGTCCAATTGGGATTGTGGCCACACTTGCTTACAGAAAAAGACCGGGTGCTTAGGGGGAATATCCGGAACCTGGCCCCGTTCAGTGAGGTTGGTCAGGAGGCTTCCCAAGGGACTGGTCTTGGGAGACTTAGAGAGCGAGCTCCCCATGATGTCTTAAGCTGCAAGGGGTAGGATCAGAGAAGGGCGTCTACTGGTCCCTGTCCACACCCGTCAGTCAGGGGGTGACCTGGTATACTTGAGAGGCGTCCCGGTCAGAGCTAGGGGTCCGGTGGGAGAGTACTGGACTCCCCGTACAGGAAGGTTCCCTGGCACAGTTTTCGGCTTTAACCAGCACACAGGGACTTTGGGTCAGTGACAATGAAAGACACTGCAGGAAGCGAGGGAGGGGAGTGGCCTGGCTTTTGGGCCAGATGTATGAAGAGCGGTCAGAGGAGTTGTTCAGGAGGGAGTTGATTTTAGATAAGGTCTGAGAGCAGGCACTGCAGAACTGGTAGAGAGAAGGAGGAAGTAGATTTTAGAATAAATCTGAGAGCAGGCACCACAGAACTGCCAGCACAAGATACACAAACAGGTAGAAAGAGCTCAGACAGACTCTGAACTCTAGTCCAGTCAGAGGTGCAGGGACTGCTACGTACTCACTTGTAGATGCGGAGGATGGCAGCTGAGAGGTCCTGGTTAAAGGGAAGTTGGGAAGGGTGGGTGGGGCGCGTCAGCACACCTCTTACTCCAGCAGCATTCATGCACCAAGTTGAGAGGTTGAAAACGGAGGACAGGACTGTGCACTCCCCAGAGGATGGACGGGGTCCCCCCCTGTCAGTCCTGGGTCTGTCAGCACCAAGATGAAAGGTTGGAGATGGAGGTATGGAACAGAAAGAATTTAGCCAGGAATGTGAAGTGGAGAAAGATTTTATTGAGGCAGGGAAAGAATTCCCTGGAGGGAAGCGAGAGCAGGGCAGCATCTTGAGCCCTTGGGCGGGTTGTGAGACACAAGGAATTAGGTCAGGGAAATCGCTCCTGGCAGTGAGGCAACGCTTGAGCCAAGAACTGATTAGGGGAAGGGAGGCCTTCTGACGATGCAGTTGCACGGTCTGAGTCAGGACGTGGTCTGTGAGTAAATCATCTTGGAACAATGAGGGAAGGGGCTACAGAGAGATATGCTCCTTGGAATGCTGTAGGTAGGGACTGCACAATCCAGTTCTGGCCTTGAGAAGCGAGGAGAAGGGGCCGCACGATCCAGCAGGCCATCTTTGGGGGGGAGCTAGGGGAAGGTGAAGCATGGTCTGGACCCAGCTGGAACAAGTCGAAGAGCCTCTTTGGCTTCCTAAGGACGGCCAATCTCTCCAGGAGTACATGGCCAGACCAAGCCCCATAGATTGGCTGTCCTGGTGCTCTATGTCTCTGTGGAGGCAGACTCTCATCGCTTTGCATTGTAGAAGTTACTTGTTTAGAAGCCTCCAACTAGTGATTCATAGACCAACAATACCCACTACCCAGGCACAGCACCCTAATGGGCATCCTTTCATGCCTACTTCTGCGGGAAAGACTGAACACCTCCCAGGTCATGAATGCTTGATTTTTGTATTTAGTCTGGAGGAGAAGTGAACACGATAGTTAGTAGCTTTACAAAGAGATGTTTATTTTATTGTAGGCAAGGAGAATGGGTTTGGAGAAATTTGATCATCTGTAGTGGGAGGGAGTGGTCTCTTTTCAACGTCTGGAGCGCCCTCTCCCTTGGAAATCTCCATGAGTCTTGTTATCCACATTCCAGAGTCCAGGAGGTTCCCAAGGCAGGAAGGGACCTTGTGTCCACAAAACAGGATGTGCTCTGTCTCCTATCTGCATCTATCTGTGTGCTGGCCTCTCTGTTCATGGCTTCAGAAGAGAGATGGGATGTCAGCAAGGGTGGTCTCGGGTGAAGCTGCTGATGTGAGACGCCTGCCGTAATCGTCACCTCCACGTAGTCACATTATCATAGCACATATGTCATGATCACGAACCTAGTCCCAAATGATCCCGTATACATCAGAAACATGAACATTCGACAAATGGGGTAGAAACTCAGAATCAATGGTGAGGATTGAGAAGACCCGGTACGGAAGGTGAGCTGTCTTTGTGAATGATGATTGCATCCCAATCTCTGTAAGGAGTGCTACCAGCAAAGCTTACATAGAGAGGCTCATAGGCTTGCAGGGTCTCCCTGAGCGCCTGCATTGCCTCTACAAGAGAATCCTGGCACAGAGACACTTGGAAACCCTCATAGCAATCCTGAGGGACAGGCAGCTCCAGAAGGGAGAACTTGCACAGTGGCCAAGTGTGACGAAGGAAGTCCTGCAGGGCAGCTAGGGAGACAGGGTTTCCACCCAACACCAAGGTGCTCAGCAGGGAACAGTGGCCCAGAGCAGGCTGCAAGGCACGGAGCTCAGAGTCCTCAATTTCGCAGTCAGCTAAGTTCAGGTGGGTCAGGGTGGCTGAGACCCTCCCTAGCAGACTTGGGAGGAATCTACGGCTAAAGCCTGCACTGAGCGCACCACTCAGATCGAGGTAGCTGAGGAGGCTGGTGCAGGGACACGAGCACAGACTACTCATGTCCGAGTCCACAGGCACGCAGTACGAGAGGGTGAGGGACTCTAAGGGGGCTGACAGACTTCTTAGCAGCTGGCCGAGCTGTTCATCCCTGAAGAAGACCGATTCCAGGATGAGGTGCTGGAGCTGATGCAGACCGAGGAGCTGACAGGTCAGTTTTTCAAGTACCTCCTCCACCTTAGTCATGCGATCTGGTACCGGGGGTTCCAGGATTATTCCCGTGAGGTGAAGTGTGTGAAGCTGACCCATATGGGTCAAATAAGGAAGAAACCAGTCGAGGATGTGCAGGTCCCATCTGCAATGCAACGCCACTTTCTGCACATCGCCCAGCTGCACCGCCTTCAGGATCTCCTCCATAACGGGAAGTGGTGGGACACCAACAAACTCTAGCTCCCTACAACACAGATTGGGCAGGTCCTTTCCCTGTTGGGCCCTTTCCATGAGGAAGGTAAGCACTTCATCTGGGCCTGTTTCTAGGACACGCAGGTCTGTGAGGAACATGGCGGAGGCCAAGGGCTGAGGCTTCTCCCCTGTTCTGGAATCCTTCCTGGTGTGGGTCAGAGTCCAGGGACGGGTGGCCACTGGATCCTCTGATGAGGTCACAGAGGCAATGGATTCGGTTCCAGACCACACTTTCCAGAAGTTGGTGTCAGTGTCCAGGCATAGATCCAGCACTCTCAGCTTGCATCTCCTGGGGGGAACTTTTGGGGAAAGCAGGATGTCAAAAGCATCCAGGGCAGCCTTTAAGATGTCCTGGTGAGAATGTGAAGACTTCATGAGAGCCCCTAGTGGGAGCCGGATAAAAGGCCAGGACCCCACCATGGCCTTCACTGTCTCTGCGTGTCCCCCAATGACAGCTGCCATGAACAGCGGGGGGAAGAGCTCTGTGGGCAGCCACTCCAGGGTACCAATGGCTGAGGCCTCATCCTGCAACACACTCTGGATGGCCAGGTTCAGGAGCCTGGGTGGGTTCTTGCTGCTCATGTTGACCAAACAGCTCCACAGAGAGGCCAGACCTGTGAATAAAAAGAAGGGTGTGCTCAGACTTCTCGGATAGCCACACTGGTTGTTCCAGCACTTTAAAACCTGTAACCTGCCCACCTTAGCTCCTCACAGGGAAGCTTCATGGCTATGCCACTCCTGTTATGAACTCACAGTGGTAGAGGCTGGCAAGGTAGGGGCTGGAAAGTTTTCAAACTGGATACTTTCGCAGATTCAAGTGTGTCCTCGAGTTGTAGAATCCAAGATAGGCAGGTCCGATGGTGGGCAGTGACCTCAGCAGCTGTGGAAATGCATAAATCAAAGATCAGTAGGAAGTATGGTGGTTGCGCATTGTATCCAACCATCCTATGGCTTACTGTGCAGGAGAGATCCATTCAGAAGGAATGACTGGGCATTCCTCAAATGGAAATTTTACATCTATATTGAACTACTATGCTCTCTGTTTAGGGATATTACCTATGGGAGGACATGAAAGTCTCGTCAATACAGTGAACAGTCAAATTTGTTCACCAATCGCTAAATGAAAGAACTGAAGGATTCTTCAAACCGTCTCAGTATGAAATTGATCAAAATGAAACCAAACATACATGATCTCAATGAAGAATGCTATTAGCATGAAGCCATGGTAGAGTCCAAAGATTCAGTCAGGATATTCTGTCACTAAGTCATGGAATACAGGAAACTCTCAAGGTCATGAAGCATTGGAAGCTCATTAATCACAATAGGAGGAGGGATTATGGAAACCCAAAGAAGTCCAAGATTTAAAAAGATACTTTTGCCTTCATATAGCTTAGATGATTGATCTTTCCAAAGAAGGCCGCCTAAGCAACAGGGCTAGGGTATGCCTTTTGACTGAAACTTCCAGTACTGGACTATCCATCAAGCACACACCCAATCTGGTGAGAGACTATTGCTCCCAGGATGGCCTGTAGGAGGGTGGAGGTAACCCACTCTCCAATGCACTCTCCCTGTGGGCAAGATGATCTGCTTTATTGTTCCATGATCTCAAGGAATTTAATAAAGAATTTATAGGTGGGGGGAGGGGAGACTCCGGGTGGGGCAAGATCTGGCGAAAGGGCGAGGTATGGATTGCCGGGGGCGCATGGGGGAGGGGGGAGGGGGGAGAGGGGAGGGGCGAGGGATGGGAAGAGAACGGGAGGACCTGATGCAGAGGGCTTGAGTGGAGAGTGGATGCTTTGGGGGTGATTGGGGCAGGGAATGTATGGATGTGCTTTGTACAGTTGATGTATGTGTGTGTATGGATGGTGATGGGAGTTGTATGGGTCCCTAATAAAATGTAAAAAAAGAAAGGAGGAGAAAAAAACGATTGGGGCAGTGACTGTACAGATGTGCTTTATACAATTGATGTATGTATATGTATGAACTGTGATAAGAATTGTATGAGCCCCTAATAAATTGTTAAAATTTAAAAAAAATTAAAAAGAAAATGATTAGGGCAAAGAATGTACAGATGTGTTTTATACAATTGATGTATGTATATGTATGGATTGTGATAAGAGTTGTATGAGCCCCTAATAAAATGTTTTTTAATTAATTAAAAAAAAGAATTTATAGGTAATTTGGGGTTTTTTGGTTGTTGTTGTTTTTATTTGCATTTCAATGTTATGTTTACCCTCCCAGAAAGGAAATGTTCAGAGTTAACCACTAACATAAAGGAGATTCTGGGGGAGCTCGTTATCTGCAGTCAAAAATGAAGCTGAAACCATGAAGCTGAACAAATGATTCCAGTACACAAGAGTTCAAATATAACCTGAGACACATCCCGCATGAATGTCAAGACCATCTCAAGAACAGGTATGGGTAACTGAACACTAACTACAGGGAACTGGACCAGCTGTGGAATGACATCAATAATATCACTATGAAGAGAACAACATCCTTCACAAGGCAGAAAAGGAAGAATGACCAAGGTGGACATCAAGAGACTCTGAATGTTGCCACTGGGAAAATCATAGCTAAAGCAAATGGAAGAATTGGTGAAAGAACGAGCTAACAGAACAATTCAAAGACAAACGGAAGTATTAGAGGGAAACATGCTGCCCGGCGCTAAAAAATCAAAGTTGTAAGAGGGAGAAGACAGAGCACGTCGTTCTCTAGATGTGGTGGAGAAAGGAGAGGTGGGAGTAGGCTCGCAGCCCAAGAAAGGTTTGCCTGACATTATCCAATGAAAAGTATATAGACAACAGTTAATATAGAGTCTGTCCTCCTTACAATCTCTTCATTGGGGGGACGTGGTGTTTGGGGCCCCGTGAGAGTTTGAAGACTAAGATTTAAACTTGCCCTTCAGACATGAGCATTTTGGCAGAAGTTTTGTTGGTTCCAATAGATGACAGCCATGAGCATGTCTTGATGATTTAAAGACTCTTTATTAAGTTATCTACTAAAGGTGATTCTGGTTGCAGTCTGAAGTGGACATTTGAGTCTATCTTTAAAGGCAAAACACTCATACATCATTTGTCTAAGACTCAATCAACAGTGGACAGAACCACAAAGGAAAATGAATGTTATTATTCTATATTGTTAGTGAGCCTTACATGGTACAACATTGATATAACATACCAGTTAAAATAAAAATAGCAATTTCCTGGTTGTGCATCAAAATCAACATTATTGATAGCAATGTTCTGATCTGTAGAACATAAGAGCACACTTTAAAACCAATCACTGTCCGTCCTCTCCACCCCAACCCAGAACTATCAGACCAATTGTTTTCTCCTCCACACTGTTCATCTAGCCAATCTCATCTAGAGAGAGCTGAAGAGATAAAATACTTACCTAAAATACAAGGCATAGCAAGACAAAGTGACAAAAGAGAACCCAGCGATGACAACAGAAGGGTTGTAGTGAGGAGACGAGCCAGTCAGGGTGCGATGTAGCAATGATGGAATATACAACTTTCCTCTAGTTCTTAAATGCTTCCTCTCTGCCACTATCATGGCCCCAATTCTACCTTACAAATCTGGCTAAACCAGAGTATCTGTAGAAGGGTACATATAGGAATTGGAAACACAGGGAATCCAGGGAAGATGACCACTTCAGGACCAGTGCTGAGAGTGGTGATACTGGGAGGGGGGGAGGGAAAGTGGGGTAGAGAAGGGGAACCGATTACAAGGATCCACATATAACCTCCTCCCTGGGCGAATGACAACAGAAAATGGGTGAAGAGAGACATCGGACTATCTAAGATACGAGAAAATAATAATAATGTATAAATTATCAAGGGGTCATGAGGGCGGGGGTGGAGGATAGAGAGAGAGAAATGAGGAAATGACATTAAGTGCTCAGGTAGAAAGCATATGGTTTGAGAATGATGATGGCAACAAATATAACAAATATGCTTTACCCAATTGATGGTTGTATGAGCCCCAAAAATGATTAAAAAACAAACCAAAACCAAAAACCAATCACTAGGTGGACTCTCCATGATGGGAGAGTGAAGGTGGCAGGGCACTCAGCAGTCCACAAGATGGCATATAGCCACATTAAAGCAATCTTGTTGACTAATGAATAACCTGCCTCCTTCCCCCTCCCATGTCAGAGAGTCCCAGTAGTCATTTATTTTAAAATATGCTCCTATATAATCAAAATCAGAACATTTTAATTAATATCATTGTTCCCTTGAATGTTTTAACCATGATGGTACTATTTTTATTTTATTGACCAGGATGTTGTTATCAATTGTATACCCTGAAACATTCACTAACCCTAAAGAATAACAGCATTAATTTTGCTGGCTGATTTGCAGAAGCTGGTGCCTTGTGTACTCTTGCTGGGTGGTCTGCAGGCCAGCAGCACCATGTAAGGCCATAGCCAGTCCACCAGGGGGATGCTGCCCAGGTTGTAGTGGATCTGCTTGTGGTAGAGGAGGAGCCCGTCCACCTCAAATGGGAAGCCTGTGGCAAGCACCTCACACAGCCTCTTGGGGTGCACTGGAACTTCTGGGCCCCACAAACTAAAAAGGATTGAGCTTTGTTTGCTCTCCCAGGTCGCCTTCCTCGTCTAACTTCACTTGCATCCAGTAGAACCAGAAATCAGTGGGGCAGTCATAAACGGGATGTCCCTGCCAGTACATCAGGTCCAGAACGTAGTAGGTCTGCTGCGCCTCGCTGTGAAAGCAGTGCACAATGATGTCCATGAGCTCTGCCTGCTGCCTCCCGGCAGGAGGGAAGGAAACCTGTCCACACAGTAACCGCTCTTGGTGTAGGCGCTGGTGCAACCCCTGGAGGCCACAATGAGCGCTCTTTTTCCAATGGGGCACAAGAACGCAATCCACTCCTGCCCCATGTCCGCGGGGACATAAATCAGCCACTCAGAGAGCATCAACTGATTGGCATAGCACTTGGGGAGTTTCTCATCAATATCAACATCCATGTCTTCATCATCTTTCCTGTGTTCCTCCTCCTCACTCTCCACTCCGGTCCAGTCATCTGCAGCCAGCCTTCTGGTGTGGTTCACAGAGGCCAGTCGCTTGCATTTCTGCAGTTCCAATAATGATGGTGCAGCTCATCCTGCTGCAAGGAACTGCACTTGTGCTTGTACTGGGACAGGTTGGGGTGTGAGGCTGCACAGCCTTTCAAATCTCGGGACACAGAGAATCTGCTAGCCAGGGCTGGACTCAGCTCTTCCATCGTTCCATCAAACTTTTTTGAACAAAATAAATGGCAGCTATGCACGACTGACTTCTGCCTATACAATCCACGGAAATCAAATCCACTACAGAAGTTGCACAAGTGTTTCACTACAAAAGGGACCCTAACACCAAAGATAAGTTAAGGACAAAGTGCCTTCGTTTATGAAGGACACAAAGATGCAGACACATTAGGGTCGCCATTCCCACGAAGTCTTCATACCATCAGACCATTCAAAGACGGGATTTTACTTCACTAAGTCCTATGTTCTAAAGAGTTTAGAACATTGGCACTTTCAAATGAGGCATCTGAGCAAGATGCTGGGGTAGGACTCCTGATTATACAACCTACAGTACTGTCCATCAAGGACACGCCCAGGAAATCCCTAAAACACTGCCTCTGCCTGGACCATCTTTAGACGCATGCAGGTAATGCAATTTCCAATGTACCCTACTTGAGGGCAAGAAGAACTACTTCATTGTTACATGATCTCAAGGCATTTCCGGAAGTGTTTTTTGGTTTGGGGTTTGTTTTTGGCATTTGAAAGTTAGGTATAACATCCAAAAAGTTAATGTTGAGACTTAAGCCCTAACTTAAGGGATTTTGGAGGAGGTCATTATGTGCAGGGAAAAATAAAGCTGGGGCCATGAAGCTGAAGAAATGAATCAACTACGTGAGAGCAGAAATATAACCTGAGATCCATCCCACATGAATGTCAAAGCCATCTCAAGAACAGATATGATTGAGTGAACACTAGCAACAGGAAACTGGACCAGCTGTGTGATGACATCAATAACATCATGTATGAAGAAACCAAAGTCCTCCACAACACAAAAGGTAGAATGACCAAAGTGGACATCTAAGAGACTCTGAATCCCGCCATTGGTAGAAATATAACTAAAGCAAATGGAAGAAATGATGAAAGAAACGGAACAGAATATTTCAAAGAGCAACTTCAGGAGAAAAATTAAAATATTAACATGAAACATGATGCCCAAGGGGGAATCCTTCAAGTTATAATAGTGAGAACATCGAGAATGTCATTCGGTAGATGTGGCACAGAAAAGAGAGGTGGGAATAGGCTCACAACCCAAGAAAGCTTGGCCTGATTTTATCCAAAGAAACATAGTCAGACAGGCATTTTCTGCACAGCTTTCAGTTAATAGCTTAGTAATCAAGAGGGCCTTATTCATCCACCAGGTGAGAATTGACCACAGAAGACTAAGCTATCTCTGGTTTACATGTCTAGGACCTATTTGTCTACCCTCCTTAAAATTTCTGTTTTAAGGGTTTGGGGTGGGGTTGTGAGAGGGTTGAATAGTAAGGCTTCAACTTACTCTTCAGACACGAGAGTCTCGGCAGCAGTGCTGTGGGTCCACAAAAATGACAGCACTAAAACACCTTGATAATTTAGAAGAGTTGTTATTCAGTTTTCACCCGACATCGAGAATCTAAAAGCAATTCTAGGATTGAAGTCTTGAGTGGATATTTAAGTCCATCATTAAAAGCAAACACTCACTTAGAATCTGTCTATAATTATTAAGCAAGCACAAGGTTTGCACTAAAGTGCATTCTCTCAAACAAAGAGTAAAAGGAGCTTCTTGCCACTGTCCATGCAGATGAATGGAAACCACACAGGACAGAGTAAACCACCCCTGTGGGATTCCACGACTGTAATTCTGAATGAGAGAAGAAAGCCCCATCTTTCTCCCCTATTTAAAATACAGGTATCACTGAATGGGCCATTCCATTTCACCTCAGTGGACGTGATCACCTACTTGGGGACCACTATTATATGTCTTTATGGGAGCAGGCTCTCATCACTCTGAACTGGAAACAGCGGTGGTTCTGAAACCTCCAACAGTTGATTACTAGATGAATAACTCCACACTGGAGCCGATCCCCCAAATTGACACCCTTCTTTACCTGCCACACTACAGAGAATCATGATCTCAGCAAGAGGATACATTTAAAAAGAGGACCTGATGCAAAGGGCTTAGGTGGAGAGCAAATGCTGTGAAAATTATTAGGGCAAAGAATGTACAGATGTGCTTTATACACTTGATGTATGTATACGTATGGTTTGTGATAAAAGTTGTATGAGCCCCTAATAAAATGTATTTTAAAAAGATGATACATTTAATGAATCATTGCACAAAAGCAAGCTATTAAGATGCATCAAGTGTCTGCATAGGTACTGAGGTGTGAAGGAGATAGAGGGTAAGCACAACACCCTGGTTAGACTGGGTAGAGCAAATATATTTATATGTTCATAATGCAATATTGAATGCACTCAATTCACATAGGCCTCAAAGAAAGACAAGTTTGGAATGCCACACCTCAACCTCTAGGACCTTCCCCACTTAGCACCTCAGAACTATTTAGAGAATTTTCCTGTTACTCCCTATTTCAAATCACCATAGGAAAAGTTAGAAAGGCTCAGACTTTAATCTTGACTCTTATCTTTGATCAAGTATTTCCAGTGGGTGATGAATCCAAGATGGCAGGTCAAAGGACAAACTTCTTCCCAAGGGTGTTGAGACCAACAATTTCCATAGATACAGAGATAATGGCAGGATTCTCTCTCAAGTCTCCAAACCTTCAGGACACAGGAAGGGTCCAGTTCCTGAACAAAGCTAGAGAGCTTTCAGAGTCATTTTAATTCATAAAACCACACCCACAAGATCGCTAGCTTCCCCATCATTGGCTGTTCACAGTAGGTCTCAGCAGGGAAGTGATGGTATTTTGGGTCATTTTATCCACCAGGCTGATGCCATCCTAACAGAACACACCCTTAGCATCCAGACCCAGCCTTGTTGAGATAAACTCTCAGCCATCAAACCTCACCCGCTGTGATTGATAGAACATAGAACATTTTGAGGAAGTGAGTTAGCAGATGCGAGTGGATTAAGCAATTGGTTACAGAAATGGCTCTAGTCCACAGATTGTCAAATATGCAAAATAATACCCTTATGAATATTCATTGCTGTAACTCATTTCCCATAGCACAAACACACTTGTACTCAGGGTCTTCCAACATAGAGCCAACTTATGGGAAAGAGTAAAAGTGCCTCCTTGGCTGCCTACAGACTGTTGATCTCTCCAGGGGTAGATGACCTCATCAAGCCCCACAGATTGCCTGGTAGGTTTGAATGAGTGCCCTGGTTACCAAGCATGCCACATCAATTGCATTTATCTGGAGCACTGCAGGGGTGATTGGATCACATTGGGCATGTTTAAAGGATTGACCTATGGAGAAGCGCCCAGTATATTCTCTTCTCAATGGCTCTTATGTAAGAAGCATTACCAATTAGGGTTTATAAAACAAACAAACATCATTGTCTTACTGTTTAGGTAGGTGTGGGGGGCTTCTGCCGCACACAGCTGTATGGAGCCAAGAAAGCACAGAGATGGCATTCGAACAAGCCCAGGGGATGTGGCTCTGCCTCCCACCTTTCTGGACCCTGCAAGACAAGGAGGCTTCTCAGGGCGCACGCGCACGCGCAGTGTGACGAGGGGCTGTGCTTTGCCCAAGTTGGATTCACACGGAAGTCCTGAAGAGGGCGGAACTTCGTCATTGCCACGCGCCTGGGCTCAGGTGTCCTGCGCATGCGCGCAGCGGGCTTCCTGGCTGGTTCCTGAGTGACTACCCATCCGGGGCTCGGGCGCGCGGCCGGGGGGCGGGGCTCCCTGGAGGGATCCGCCCCCTTACCGCCAATCCCTGGGCCAGGCGCGTGGAGCGTGGGGCGGGGCTTCGTTCCGGTTCCACTTTCTTTGCGTTCTCACAGATCCAGAGTCAAGACGATGTTTTTTTATATTCTGGGTAGATGAGAACTAAATACCACAATGGATGGTTTTACAAAGCGACATTTATTTCATCTCAGGAAAGGGCTGTTGGCGTACAGAAGCTTAGGTGTGGGTGTGCAAGGCTGTCAGCTGATTGTCTTGCTGTAGGAGGGACTGGCCTCTTTTCAACATGGGGGTGAATTCCTTGGAGATTCGTGGAGTGTTGGCGTCCACGTTCCTCGGAGTCTATGAGGTTCCCAGGGCAGGAAGCTTGGGTTTCAAGGACGGATAATGCTCCTTTCTGTCATTTCCAGGCTGTGGGAATCTATTTTCATTTCTTGTGAAAGAGATGTGAAGCCGGCAAGGAATGACTGGGTGAGGCTGTTAATGTCACATGCTTCCTGTAGTCTTCCAGTCAAACGGACCACACTGTGCTAGCAAAGATAGCCTAATCCTCTTGAACCGAACTCGAAATTATCTTCTTAGCGTAGTAAATATGAATGTCTTAAAAGTGAGAGGGTAAACCAGGAGCAGAGCTGAGAATTGGTAAAGAGGGTCATCACATTCACTTTACACATGTATGATGATTTCATCCCAAGTACTTTTACCTGTGCTGGGAGAGAATTTTACAGAGAGGGGCCCATAGGCCTGCAGGGTCATCTCGAGCTCCCGCAAAGCCTCCGAAAGAGTCCTCAGATACACTGGACCTCCATGATCCCGATAGCAATGCTGAGGAACAGGGAGCGCCACAAAGCAGAAATTGCACAGTGGCCACGTGTGCTCAAGCAGGTCCTGCAGCACAGCCATGGAGACTGAGTTTCCACCCAGCAGCAAGGTAGTGAGCTGGGAGCACTGGCCCAGAGCAGGCTGCAAGGCAGTGAGCTCAGAGTCATTGATGCCACAGTCAGCTAAGTTGAGGTAGGTCAGGGTGGCTGAGACCCTCTGTAGCAGACGTGGGAGGAATTCATGTCTTAAGGCCGCCTTGAACACTCCGCTCAAATCCAGGGATCTGAGGCTCCTGGTGCTGGGACTCGTGCACAGACTAAACATGTCAGAGTCCACTGGCACGCAGTACTTTAAGGTGAGGGTCTTCAAGGGAGCCGGCAAACACCTGAGCATCTGGTCAAGTTGTTCGTCGATGAAATAGACAGATTCCAGAATGAGGTGCCTGAGTTGATGCAGATTAAGCAGCTGAGAGGTCAACTCTTCAAGTAACTTCTCCACTTCCTCCCTGCTACATGACCCAAGGGGGTCCAGGATGATTCCAGAAAGATGGAGTGTGCTCAGCTGAGTGAAGTGGGCCAGGTAAGGTACAAACCACTTGAGGGTTTTCAGGTCCCATCTGCAGTGCAATACCACCTCCTGGACAGAGTCCAGCTGCACCTCATGCAGTACCCCTTCAATAACTGGGAGTTCTGGTAGACCTATAAATTCTAACTTCCTACAGCCCAGGGGTGGCAGACCCCTTCCCTGCTGAACTCTTTCAATGAGGCAGGTGAGCAATTCATCCTGGCCTGTTTCAAGAAAACACAGGTCTGTGATTAACACCATAGAGGCCAAGGGCTGAGACGTCTCCCCTGCTCTGAAATCCTTCCCTTGGTGAGTCATAGCTCTCGGCTGGGTGGACAGCGTATCATCTGATGAGGGCACAGAGCACACTTTCCAGACGTTGGTGTCAGGGTTCAGGGTTAGGTCCAGCACTCTCAATTTGGATCTCCTTGGTGGAACATTCCGTGCCCGCAGACTATCAAAACCATCCATGGCAGCCATTAAGATGTCTTGCTGAGTATAAGGATACTTCAGGAGAGCCCCTAGTGGGAGCCAGATGAAAGGCCAACACCACATCATGGCTTTCACTATCTCTGTGTGTCCCCCAACCGCAGCTGCTAGGAATAAGGAGGGGAAGAGATCTGTAGGCAGCCAGTCCGGAGGAGCCATGGCTGAGGCCTCATTCTGCAACTCACGCTGCAGGTCAAGATCCTGGAGCTTGGGTGGCTTCCTGCTGCCCATGCTGATCAATCTGCCTCAAAGGGAGTCCTGACCTGTAAATAAAAGGAGGGGTCTGCTCAGACTTCTGGGATAGCCAAGGTAGTTGTGCTACAACTCCTAAATCTGACTCTGATCCCCTTTTCTCCTAAGAGGGGAATGTAGGACACTCCTCTTATCAACTCACCGTGGTAGAGGCTGGTGACACTTCCACGTGACACGTCGATTGCAAACTGGATACTTCCTGTGGCTCAAGTGGGTGCTGAGGTTGTGGAATCCAGGATGGGCAGCCAAGGGTGGCAAGTGACCTCAACAGCTGAGGAGGTGCATAAATCAAAGATCAGTAGGAATATCGTGCTTGCATATTGAATCAAGCTATCCTATGGCTTACTATACAGGAGAGTCAAATTCAAGAGGAATGACTGAGCATTCCTCAAATGGAAATTTTGAAATCTATATTCCACTATAATTGTCTGTGTTATCAAATAACGTCTATGATAGTACAAGAAAGTCTTCTAATGCAGTGAAACGTCAAATGTACTCACTAATCACTAACAAAGAAACTGAAGAAATCTTCCAAACATTTTAGTATGAAATTGATCAACCATGTAGTCAGAAGACATAGATGATTATTGGTAATTGTAATAATAAATTAGGAAAGAGAAAGGAAGGAATTGTAGTTGGAAAATATGGTCTTGGTGATAGAAACAAATCTGGAAATCACAGGGCATATCTTGTAAGAACAAGGACTTCTTTGCCACACACCTTCCTTGACAATGCAAATGGAAGCTGTACCTATAGCCTTATGCCAATGTGACTCACAGAAATCGAATCGACAGCATCTGGGGCAAATGTTTTAGAGTACAGAAGAAACCCCAATCCCAAATATAAATTGAGGACAATATTTATTCAGACATAAAGGACATAAAGACAAACCCAAACTAAAGATATATAATCTGGATGAGGAATGCTATTAGCATGAAGTCATGATAGCATCCAAAGATTCTCAGTCAGGATATACCCTCCCTAGGGCATGGAATACAAGAAAAGGTCAAATTCATGAGTCGTTTTATGTCCTTCATCACAGGAGGGGGGATTATGGAAGCCCAAAGAAGGCCTAGATTGAGACACATACATTACGTTCCTTGTCATTTAGAAGATTGATCCTTACAAACAAGGCAGCGTGAGCACAATGGACAGGGTACGATTTTTGACTCTGCAACCTCTGGCTCAGAACTAACCATCAAGGACACACCAGTCAATCCGATAAGGAACTGCTCCTCCCTGAACTGACTGGAGGAGGGTGGAGGTAATCCACTCTCCAAGGTACCTTACCTGAGGGCAAGATGATCTCTTTCATTGTTACATGATCCCAAGTAATTTAATGGAGGGGTTTGGTTGGTTCTTTTTGCATTTGTCTGCTATGTATACCTTCCCCCCAAATGAAATGTTCAGACATAAGACCTGACATGAAAGAGATTTTAGAGGAGCTGGTTATCTGCAGGCAAAAATGAAGCTGAGACCACGAAGCTGAAGAAATGAATCAAATATATGAGAGCACAAACAGAACCTGAGAACCATCCCACTTCCATGGCAAGACCATCTCAAGAACAGATATGGCTTGTTGAGCACCAACAACAGGAAATGGTACCAGCTGTGGGACGACATAAGTAGCATCATGTATGAAGAATGCAACATTATCCACAAGACAAAGAAGGAAGAATGATCAAGGGGGATAAAAAGGAGACCCTGAATTTTGCCATTGGGAGAAATGCAACTAAAGAAAATGGAGGAAATGATGAGAGAACGGAACAGAACGTTTCAAAGAGCAACTACAGACGACAAATTGGAGTATAAAAGTGTAACTTGCACCCAAAGGGTGAAATCATCAAAGTGATAAGAGTGAGAACAAAGAGAGTGTCATTCTGTCGATGAGGTAGAGAAAAGGGAGATGGGAATAGGCTCACACCACAAAACAGCTTGGCCTGACATCATCCAAAGAAACGTAGAGAAAGAGCCATTTATATGGAGTCTGCCCTCTTTAAAATCTCTTCTTTTGCGGGGTGGGGAGTGAGAGGTTGGGGAGGAAGGTTTAAACTTGCTCTTCAGACATGAGCGGTTTGGCATAAATATTGTGAGTTCCAATAAAAGACAGCCATAATCATGCCTTGATGATTTAAAAGAGTCCTTGGTCCGTTATCACCCGGTGCTAGATTTTGAATATGACTCTTTGGATGCAATCACAAGTGGATTTTTCAGTCTCTCTTTAAAGGTCTGCACTCATTTATCATTTGTCCAGGACTGAAACAAGAGTGGACAGAAGTAGAAAGCCAAAATAACATTAGGATTCTTCAGAGTCAGTGAGCCATTGAAGGCACAGCATTGATTGTAATAGCTATGTTAATAAAATTAAAATATTCATATCCTGGCTACATCAAAGGGGACATTGTTGATAAGCATGTTCTCACCTCCAGGCCATAGGATCCATGTTAAAATTAGTCACTAGTAGGACTTCACGTGATGGGAGGCGATCAACAGTCAACAAGATGGCCTCTTTGTGGCTCTCGCTCGTCTGTGGCAGAACACATAATAGAAATAATTAATCATTTAATGCTGTTGTGAAATAATTATTTATGGTGAATTAGGTGGTGATTCATCCTTGAAATCATCCATTTCAGATTGGGTAATTTAAGTCATTTATCAAATTTGTAATTGTTTCACAATATAATTGCTTCTGAGCATCGCCTGTAACCCCTCCTGAGAAATAACATGAAAACACACTTGGCCTAAGCTCCCTTTAGACACAAGAATGGCAACACTTTGTCTAACAGACTTTGCTTGTATGGTCAAGAAGGACCAGTCCGTGAGCAGGAGAGCATGGTGAAGAAGAGGGAAGCCCTCACAGAGGCGGATAGACACAGCAGATGGAACAATAGTCACGTCTTGGGGAGAATGCTGAGGATGGCCCAAAGTGTGCAAGGTTTCTTTCTGTCGTGCGGGATGTGCCTAAGGGTTGGCCCCTATGGGCGGCACCTAACAGACAAAACCACCACCAATAAGAATTCCATCACATCTGGAATCCAAGGCTTGTCCTAAAGCCCGTAATCGAAGACAAAGTATTAAAAGAGCTCACTGCCATCATCAATGTCGATGAATGGAAACCACACAGGACAGAGAAAACCACCCCTGTGGGATTCCAGGACTGTCAATCTCAGTGGGTGGAGAAAGCCCCATCTTTCTCCCCAATATAAATACCAGAATCACTGAAGGGGATCATTCCTTTTCTGGTCAGTGGGCAGGATCGCCTCCTTTGGGAACCACTGTTATATATCTTGCTGGGAGCAGACTCTCTATCTCTGAATTGGAAACATGGTGGTTGTGAAGCCCCCAGGAGTTGACTAGTACACACATAAACCCACACTGGAGCCTGGCTCCCAAACAGACATACTTACATCCCTGCCACAATGTGGACAAGCATGATCTCAGCTAGTTGATACACATAATGAATCGTTGCACAAGGGAAGATAGGAAGACACATCAAATCCCTGGAGAGGTTACTAATGATGGACGTTAAGCAGGACCCACTAATCTGTTTACTCTGATTATACTGCATAGAGAACATACATCCACATATTCATAATGGAATATAGATTACACTCACTTCACATAGGTCTCCAAGAGAGCCACCTGGGAACCCAGCCTTCCCACATCTAGATCTGCCCCCACTTAGTTCCTGAGAACCATTTAGAATGTTTTCATCTTACTCCCTATTTCAACTCACAGTTGCAGAGGCTGACAAAGCTCACATTTCAGTCTTGGACTCTTACCGGTAATCAAGCAGATACAGTGGATGATGAATCCAAGATGGCAGGTCAATGGCAGTCTTCTTCCTCAAGTGTGTTGAGACTGACAACTTCCAGAGAAGCAGGAATGATGGCAGGATTCTGTCTCAAGTCCCCAAACCTTCAGGTCAGATGAAGGGTCCAGGTGCAGAACAAAGCTACAGAGCTTTCAGAGAGTCCTTTTAAACAAGAGACCACACCCACAAGATAGCTATGCTCCCCCTCATTGGCTGTTCACAGTAGATCTCAGCTTGGAATTGATGGCATTTTTATAAAATCTCATCAACCAGGCTGATGTCATCATAACCAACCCTTCCCTGAGAATCCCTACCCAGCCCCATGGACACAAACTCCCAGCCATCACACCTTACCCACTGGGATTGAGACAACATAGAAAACTTTGAGGAGTGTGTTTGCTGCTGAGAGTGGATTAAGCAGTTGCTTACAGGAATGGCTCTAGAGCCCAGATTCTCACATGTGCAACTGAGTTTTGTCCATATGGATTTTCATCTGTGTAATTAATTTCCAATAGCACAAATTTACTTGTAACCTGTGCCCCTTCCAACTTAGAGCCAACTTTGGGAAAGAGTAGACGGGCCTCTTTGGCTTCCGAAGGACTGTCGATCTCTCCAGGTTTAAAAGTTCTCATCGAGCCTCACAGATTGGATGAGTGGTTTGAACCATTCCCCTGGTGGTAAGCACCCCAGTGGATTACCAAACATGCGACCTTAATTGCGTCTCCCTAGAGCACAGTAGGGAGTATTAGATCACATTGGGCGAGCTTAGAGTTTTGACCTCTTGAGAAGAGCCCTGTACATTCTCTTCTCAAGCGCTCTGATGAGAGAAACATCACCAATTAGGGTCCTTAAAACAACCAACATTAATGGTCCCTCTGTTTAGGTAGCTGGAATCCAAATGTAGGGCATCACCTGCAGGAGAAGACTCTCCCTGTGTGCTCTGGGGTGTCTGTCTTTTCTCGTTGCAACATCTCTGCGCCGGACCTCCCTTGGAGAGCACTAAGTTTGGGCCTCAGCCTCACTTTGGGCCTCGGAGGTTCACCAGGCAGGGACTTCACATCCAGAGAAGCTCTCTGGTCTCGGTCAACTTTCTTCTGCTATTCAGCTAAACACTTATCAATAGTGCTGTCCCTGCTTTCCTTTGGTTGCTTTATGCTTCATATGCTTTTGGGCAGCCTCTGATTTTAAATATTTTCAGGTCTCTGTGTACGAGGTCTGAGGTAACATGAGGTAGCATTTGATAGATTTTGTTTTCTGACCCATCAGCTTCTGTCCATCTGTTTAATTTAGAATTAGCCCATTGACCTTGGGTGAGATGATTGATGTGTATGTATTCATTCTAGCAATTTTGCTTTCTATTTGTGCATGTTGTGTGTGATTGTGTATGTGTATTGTGTTTAGTTTCTTCTTTCTTCCTGTGTTACATCATTGCATAGGGTGTGGCTCTGGTGTGTGTTGGTGTTTGTGAGGAAATGCTGGTTTTAGATTTGTGTGTGGTTGTCACCGACATTTTTTTCACAGTACCTCATGAAGGGCTTTTTGTGGTGGTAGTGGTGTTGAATTGTGATTTCATTTTTTCTTGTTTGTGAATTATTTTAATTCTGCATCATATCTGATTGATATTTTTCCCAGGGAAAAGAATTATAACTTTGTCACTGACAAAAATATCAATCACATATCATCGGTAAATAAAGAATTCCCCGACTATTAGTTTAGTTCTTTGCCCTCAGGGGTTGCTGGGTTGGAATGGACTTGATGGCTGTGAGGGAGGAGGGTGACTTTGACCAACATTTGTGTTGAAGTTCAAGGCTTTGTCCATCACAATTAACCTTTGTAATAATCATTTACAACTGAATCCTGTCAGTAATCCTATCTACCTTTCCTCTCTCAGAACAATCATGATAGTCATTAGTTTCTCATTAGAGAATTATGGTTTGCTGAGCGATCCCAAGTAATTCACTGCACCACGTGGGATTTTAAGGGATTAAGAGTTTTGCTTATGATCCTTAATCCTTTTACCAGTGATAGAAGCACCACCAACCAGAAGTAACTATCTCATCATTAAAGCGGGTGAAGCCCAAATCCAGGGCATCAACCAGAGGAGAATGCTCTGTCTTCTTTTGGGTCTAGGGCCGGTTCCTCATCAACTGGTAACATGTGAGAGCGTGTCCTGCCTTAGAAATCTGCCTGTATCTTAGCATCTGCCTTACATTGTGTCTAGGAAGCTTCTTGGTAAGAGACTATAGGTCCAGGGATTCAACCTAACCCATACTTCTATCCTGGATGTAGTCAACTTTGTATTATATCTCCAGGTTGCTCTCACCTAGAATCCCTTGAGAAATGAAAGTTCTGTACAGCCACACCTCAGAGAAACTCCCTTTATATCTATTTCCTTGGGGTTGTGAAGGGATGAGTGCTTGGATGTGCCAGACACAGCTGCCTCAGAGAGCTCCTGACCTCTCTATCTCCTTTCTTTCTGCAGAGACATCAGACTTCTCTCTGCTCACATCTCTAAAATCCCTTGGTAGATGATAGGATCTGGATCCACACCTCAGAAAACTCCCGGGACATCAATCTGACAAAGATTGAGAAGGGATTGAACAGTACTACCCCCACCCTGATCCTTTTACTAAGGAATGTCTTCACACAAGATTCCATTATAGCAGATCCACTCATGGAAGCCACATTATATCATCAAACAATAAAATTAATCAAACTCAGGTGCAAAGGCAATGATGACAGAAAGATATAGGGGATGACAAGCCTCCCCATATCTCTATACCCTGTTTATGCTGAGTAGAGCAGCTGAATGCACTCAGATGAACACACCCTGGAATGCATGCAGCTCCTGCAAAACAGAAAGACTGATATTCAAACCGTGATCTTCTGGCTTGCATCCCAAAAGATAAACTATTGAAACAGTCCAGCATCCCATCATGTACACCACCACTCCATGGTTTCTGAAGGAGTGAATGGTGCCTGGAGCATGTAACTTGTTCTTCTCTGTGGAGCACCTGGTGGGCGTGGCCCGTACATTCATTCTAGGATCCCACATAGTCTCATAAAAAATAAAATAAAACAAACTCTGCACTATTGCGTCCCTTACACCTCATTGCCAAACTGCAAGACACATTAGGGCGGATCTCCACTTCCTTGCAAGCTAAACATCACCGGTTCTCAACCTATGGGTGGCTACCCCTTTAGTGGTTAAACGATTCTTTCACAGGGGTCCCCTAAGACTATCGAAAAACACATATTTTCGAAGGTCTTAGGAAGAGACTCTGCTCCTCTATGCATCTCCTAGGCGTCTGCTCACATGCAGATACCCCCCCACACAAGTACCCAGCGTGAAGACAGTTACCCATGCTACACCATGCTTCAAAACCAAATGTCATCTATTTGTAATTAGAAATAAATATTCCACAAAGTGTGATTATGTATTGTTTTGTGATTAATCACTATCCTTTAATTATGTTCCATTTCTAAAATGAAATATCTGTATGTCTGATATTTACATTACGATTCAGAAGAGTAGCAAAATTACCGTTATGAATGAAGTAGCAACAAAAATGATTTTATGGTTGGGGGTCATCACAGGAGAAGGAACTGTGTTAAAGGATCGCGACATTAGGAAGGTTTAGAACCAGTGCTATGCATCATAGGCTCCCGGGCTTATTGGCATCACTCCATGCCCCCTTCCCAGGAACACAGAAAGAATATGCACACTCTTGCTGACAAATGGAAATTTATTTCCTGTAGCTTATGATGCAGGTTAAAGTATTACAAAATCTTTCTCCCATTATACAAGGAATAATTGCAAACTATGTAAGGATTTATCAAGCATAAATTCATTCTTCCCTACTATCCCTTGGTAGAAAGATAAACTTAGGGGACTACCTGCAGGTCAGTGGTTCTCAACCTTACTGATGTTACGACCCAGTAATAGAGTTCCTCATGTTGTGGTGACCTGACCCTCCAACCATCAAATTATTTTCGTTGTTACTTCCTAAATGTAATTTGCTACTGTTATGCATAATAATGTAAATATCTGATACTCGGGATGTATTTTCATTGTTACAAATTGACCATAATTAAACACACTTAAAGCACAGTGATTAATCACAAACAATATGTAATTATGTATTGTGAAATATTTATGTGTTTTCCGATGGTCTGAGGCCACCCCTGTGAAAGGATTGTTTAACCCCCACAGGGATTGCGCCCCACAGGTTGAGAACCACTTCTGTAGGGGATGACTGTATCTGTCTCTTGGCATTGGATCAAAGTCTTTGTCACCATTCCATATTTGGTGTCCTGATATTTCACTTCCTGCTCCCTCAGGAAATTTGTTGAATCCAAAATATTTCCAGAGAGTCTGAAACATCTCACATGAACTGTCTGGTTCAAATAAGAAGCAAACGAGTTCAGGCAGAACAGTGGCAGCTGCAAAACACCACTACACCATGCACACAGTCTTGTTGCACCAGTTTGAAGAAATCCTCAAAAAGAGCAAGTTAAGGTCTGTAGGAAGCATCCAGCTGACCAAGGTGTTTACTAATGGGTGACTATTTAGTCCCCTGAGCCTCTGTGTCTCTGCAGACAAAAATGTTGCAAACTGACTATTTGTGACTTTGCTGCTAAAAAGCATTGAGGGACAACTCAGTTAATTAGGATCCCTTTGAGGCTCTCTTGAATCTTGTATCCCTGTGATTGTCTTTGAACCTAGTGCTTTTATTATTCTAAGGTTAAGAAACTGTGACCAGTTGAGGTACATTTGCATAGATAAGAGTTTAGGAATGTTTAAGTGCTTTGATGTTTGTTTTGTAACCAAGTCCTGTGTAAGAAGAGTATATATACCAAGATTTGAATGTACTGGAGACTTCAGTCTATTGCATTGGAGTCCTCCCTGTCCCATGCTTTGTACATAGCTCTTTCTGTTCCTTTCATCCACACGCCTCAGTTCTAACCCAGCTTGATGCGGGATAGCTGGTCTAATCCCCCGCAAAGGTCCAGTCCCAATAGAGTTCAGCTGCCTCCAACAGAGAAACGGTGTGCATCATCACCAATTAGGGTAGCGATGAGAAGATGGGGCATTCCAAAACACTTAGAAAAATCATTGTCATTTTATGTCAGAGAACGTTAGCAGTCATCCTCCTGGGCATCACTTCCGTTACCCTAAAGACATTGCTGTCTTAGACAGACTATATTCGGCATTGTAGAACTATAGCATAGGTATATTTGATTGAATATATACAGTAATATAATTTTATATATGATATATTTTATATATAATATTATTGGTAGAACTCTTATACCTCTTATAAAAATCCATACACATTTGTGCATATGTCACCACCATCATTTTCAAAACATTGTTTCCTTCTTGAGCCCATGCTCTCAGCTCCTCTTTACCCCCCTCTTTCCCCATTCTCCCACCCTCGTGACTTAATGATAAATTATAAATTATTTTCACATCTTACACTATCTGCTCTCTCCCTTCACCCACTTTTGTGTTGTTCGTCTCACTCAGGGGTGGGGTGGGTTCTACATCCATCCTTGTGATTGGTTCCCCACCACCTCCACTTCTGTGCACACCAAAATTCTACCCACATGGTATCGCAACACCCATGATTGCTTCTGAAGTTTTATCTGTCCTGGATTCCTTGTGCTGAGAGTTCTCATCTGTCCCTGTGTCTTCATGAAAAGAGTCAATCCCATATTTCCCTGGGGGAGAAAATTGTGGTTTTGAACTCTCAACCTTCTAGATGACAGCCCAACACAAAAGTCATTAGACCATTAGAGCTCTAAAATATATATAATTGCATCACTACCAAACTACAGAAAATCCTGTCCCATCCAAGTAGACATAGAGAAAGCCCCACCGCAAGTAGATGAGATATGCACAAACGACAAGACAGACAGCTGCTGCAGGAACCGTGAGTGCAGAAAGGTACAGGGATGATGAACTCCGACGTCCTTATACCCTGTTGATGCTGAGTACAGCAACCAGGTGCACTCTGACGACTGCACCCTGGGATGCACTCAGCCTATGAAATACAGGAAGACTTATGTTCAAACCCTGATCTCCTGGTTTGTATATTGATACAAACACTGGCAACAGCCACCCTGTCCATCATAGGCAGCCAATATCTCTAATATCTGAGGACATAAATGTTGTTTGAAGCAGATAAATTCGTCCTTCCCTATGGAGCACCTGGTGGGATTAATCTACAGATCTTGTGCTTATCGGCCCATTACTTTCTTCAAAGCCCCACCTGGGATAAAGTGCTGTGCAACGATGCAATAGGGTTCCCCAAATGACATCAGGAAATAACTGAAGTATCCCCTAGGTGCATTACTGAAACCAGGCGTCCTGGTACTTGCGAAGTTGGCCAAAGCCCAGCTTTGAACGTGGTAATATTGGAGGAAAAGAAGAGGGAGACCAGTGCCCCCAAATGTGGATGCCCATTTCTGCTGAGTGTGCAACCACAAACCATGTCATGAATAATTAATGTTCACTCAGGCTGCAAGAGGAATCAATACCACAATGAATGGCTTTACAGAGAGATGTTTATTTGAACGCAGTGTACACAAATTTACGCCTGGCTGTGAACAATGGGTTTCAGTGGCTTGGAAGGAAAGGGGCTGCTCTCTATTCAACAAGGGGGATTCTGAATTTCTTGGAGAGTTTCCTAGGTGGTGGAATCCAGGTTGCAGTGAATCGAGAAGATGCCCAAGATCAGACCTTCAATTCCAAAAACATGGTGCTGTCCTGCCATCCTTTATTGAGGGGGGTCAGCATCCAGTCTGCTGGAATCTTTCTTTCAATGCCTTCTACAAGGCAGGTGAAGCAAGCGAGGGTTGACTTGGGTGTGGGTGATGTCTGATGCATCCTGAAATCTTCACATCTGAAGGCGACTTTATCACAGAGAAGATTCCTGACCCTCGTGTACCTCAAGAACAAATCACTTAGGCATAGGGAACATGAACGCTTTAATATGGGGCAAGGCACCCACAGCTGGACGTTTTGGACTGACAAGACAGCGTGAAAGAGATGATGGCATCAGCTGTCCATTTGGATGAGGATGGCATGCAATGATCTGTTAGTACCTCTGTGGTTACAGAATTCTACAGAATTGACCCCGTTGGGCATCAGGATCACCATCACCTCCTCCAAGACAGGGAGGAGAGCTCCTAGTGCAGCATTCCTTGGGGGCCCAAGTAGCAATGCAGTGGGACAGGGAGCTCCAAGAACTTGCACTGAGGGGTGGTGTGCTGCAGCAGCTCCTGCAGAACATCCCAGGACACGGAGTTTCCACATAACATCAAGGTGACCAGCTGGGAGCAGCGGCCCAGTGCATTCTGCAAGGCCCTGAGGTCAGGGTCCTGGATCCCACAGCCAGCTAAGTTCAGGTGCATAAGGGTGGTGGAGACAATCTCTAGCAGACCCGGAAGGAATGCATAACTGGAGCTAGGCCTGGATAGACCACACAATACCAGGGTCCTTAGGCGGCTGGTACAGGGGCATAAAGACAGGTAACTCAAGTCCTCGTCCAAAAGCACACAATCAGTCAGGCTGAGGGTCAGCAAGGGAGATGGCAAGCGTGTGAGCAGCCGGATGAGGCAGCCCCTGGGCAGGCAGGCAGATTCCAGGAAGAGGTGCTGGAGCTGATGCAGATTGAGGAGCTGAGAGGTGAATTGGGCAAGGAGTTGCCCCACGTTGCAGTCTTTGCCGCAGTCCTTGCAACCCAAGATGACTCCAGAGAGAAAGAGGGTCTGCAGGTGACACATCCGCGCCAAGTAAGGAGCAAACCAGTTGAGGGTGTGCAGGTCCCATTTGCCATGAATTTCCACCTCCTGGACAGAGTCCAGGTGCACCATCTTCAGGATGTCCCCAAGAATGTGAAGTTGTGGGAGAGGTCCAAGAAACGCCACCTTCCTGCAGCACAGCGTTGGCAGGGCCTTCTTCTGCTTGACCCTTTCAATCAGGAAGGTGAGCAGTACATCTGAGGTAGCTTCCTCAAACCACAGGTCTGTGAGCACCTCCATGGAGGTCAGGGGCTGGTGCTTCTTTCCTGATCTGGAATGGGGTCCTTTTTCCATCTGAATTCTGCGGGGTGTGTCCTCAGGCTCTTCTGATGACATCACAGAGTCATTAGATGGGGCTCCAGCCCAGACATTCCAGAAGTTGGTGCCAGTGGGCAGCTGTAAATCCAACACTTTCAGTTTGCATCTCCTGTGCTGAGCATTCTGGGCACGCAGGATGTCAAGGCCATCGAGTGCAGCCTTTAAGATGAGCTCTCGAAACACACAATCCTCCAACAGAGCCCCTAGTGGGAGCTTTGTGAAGGGCCAGTAGTGCACCATGGCCTTCACCACCTCACTGTGTCCCTTGGCAACGGCTGCCATGAACAAGGGAGGGAAGAACTGTGTGGGCAGCCACTCAAGAGCGGCGATGGCTGAGGCCTCATTCTGCAACACGCCCTGGATGGTCAGATCTAGGAGCCTGGGTGGGTTCCTGCTGCTCATGATGATCACTCTGCTCCAAGAGGAATCCTCACCTGTGGATGGGAAAACAGGTCTGCTCAGATCTCAAGGAGAGCCACTCTGTGGACCCCGCCATCCGACAACCGTGTCCTTCTCCCATGTTCGCCTCAGAATCATTTACAAGTAGAGGGCTTTCATGTTAATGATACATATTTCAACGCACAGTGGCAGGGACTGAGAAGGCTCAGATTTCATTCCTGACTCTTACCCTTGATAGCCAGTGGCTGACAAATCCAAGCTGGGCGACTCAGATGACAGGCTTCTTCTTCAAAGGACGTTGAGACTGACAACTCCCAGAGAAGCAGGAGGGATGGCAAGATTCTGTCTCAAGTTCCCAAACCTTCAGGTCAGAAGACTGGGCTAGGACAGAACAAAGATCATTAGCTTTCAGAGAGTCCTTTTAAATCATACGACCACCCCCACAAAGACGCTATCTTCACCCTCATGGGTAGATCGCAGTAGGGCTCAGCATGGAATTTTGGCTTTTTGAAATCTGCTCAACCAGGGTGATGCCATCAGAACTGACCAACCCCTGAGAATCCAGCCCCAACCCTGTTGACACAAGCCCTCAGCCATCTCTGTGCACACTGTGCGTGAGAGAACATGGAAAACTTTGAGGAGTGTGTTAGTAGATTAGAGTGGATTTAGCAATTGTTTCCAGAAAAGGCTGCAAAACCAAAATTCTCATATGTGCAGTACAGTTTTTCCTTTGCATTTTCATGTGGGTAGCTCATTTCCCAAAGCAAAACCTTAAACCCACTGACTCTCTTCTGACTTTGAGAAACCTTATGGAAGCGAAATGCCTCTTTGGGTTCCTACGGATTGTCAATCATTCCAAGAGAGCCTGGGCTCATCTATCATCACAGATCATAATTGAACTACTGACCTCACGGGGGGGAAACCCAAAGCCTAAAAAATATGCCACCGAGATTGCATCCGTCTCGAACACAGTAGGGATTCGTGGACCCCACTGGCTGTCTATGCAGCATTGCTCTCTGGAGAAGAGTGCAGCACGTTCTCTCAGATTTCAAGGGAGATTCTTAGAGAAGCATCAACAACTGGGGGTCTTAAAACCCCCAAGTTGTGCTGTCTTATTGTTCATTTGAATACAATCCGAATCCAGGACCTCAGCTCATGGATAGGTTTCTCTCCCTGTGTGTTCTGGCCCAGTTCCTTGTCTTCTTGCAAAATGTCTAGGCTTGACTTGCCTAGGGATCACTGCGTCTCTGAACATCAGCCTTAATGAGCTCAGGAGCTTCACCAAGCAGGGGCTGCAGGTCTACAGAGGCACCCAGATCCAAGTCACCTGTCTTGCTGCAGACAGATCCTGCTTCTCTCTGCCAACTTTTCTCCAATCCCTAGCTGGGTCAAAGGTTCTGAATTCACACCTCAGGAACCTCTGCTTATATCAATCTGGTAAAGATTAAGAAAGGATTAAGGATTGCTATCCTACACAGAATCCTTTCAACTTGGACCAGCTTCCTAAAGGATCCCATCTTGCAGATCCAATCAAAGATACCACAGTTTAATGTAATAAAGGAAATAAACTGAATCCAGTGTCATTTCATGCTATACCCCCTCATGGCTACACTGTAGAACATGTTACAACTGCTCTCTAGTCCACTCAAGGTTACATATCACAAGCTTGTACACTTATTAGCCCTCGTGTGAGCTGTCTTCTTAGGAAAACAGAAAAGTTACTCATACACTTTCTGGTCATTGAAACCTTTTGTGGGAAAGCTGAAATAAAGTATCAAGACCTTACTGTCACTGTCCCTGTCCATGAATGGTAGCTACATAGAACAGAGTAAACTGCCCCTACGTGTTTCCAATGCTATAATTCTTAATTAGAACAGAAAGCCCCATATATAAAGTACAGGCATCTCTTTTGCAATGAATGCGCATTCCCATTTAACCTCAGTGGGCAGAATGACCTACTTTGGTTAACGCTGCTGTATGTCTTTCTGGGAGCAGACTGCCATCGGTGTGAACTGCAGAGTCTGGTGGTTTTGAAGTCTCCAACCCTTGATTGATGGAGGAATAAGCCCACACTGGAGCCCAGCTCCCAAACTGACATCCTTACATACCTGCCACGCTACGGAGCACATGGACCCAGCAAGTTGATACACATAATGGACCATTGCATAAAGACAAGATATTAAGACACATCAAGTCCCTGAATAGATTCTGAGGTGTGAAGGGGATTGAGGGTGAGCAGGACACCTTAATCTGTTTACCCTTCTTATATGGAGTAGAGGAAACACATCCATATGTTCAAAACACAATATAGAAACGCTCACTTCACGTAGGTCTCCAAGAGGGCCAAGATGGGTACCCCGTGTACAAACGCCTAGTTCCCTCCCAACTTCATTCCTCAGAACCACTTAGAGAATTTTCTGCTTTCTCCCTATTTCAACTTTCAGTTCCAGAGGCTGTCAAAGCTCACATTTCAGTCTTGGACTCTTACCAGTAATCAAGCAGATACAGTGGATGATGAATCCAAGATGGCAGGTCCAATGGCAGCCTTCTTCCTCAAGTGTGTTGAGACTGACAACTTCCAGAGAAGCAGGAACGATGAAACGATTCTGTCCCAAGTCCCCAAACCTTCAGGTCAGTGGAAGGGTCCAGGTCCAGAACAAAGCTACAGAGCTCTCACGGAGACCTTTTAAATCATGAGGCCACACCCACAAGGTAGCTCTCTTCCCCGTCATTGGCTGTTCAAAGTAAGTCTCAGCTTGGAATTGATGGCATTTTATGAAATCCCATCAACAAGGATGATGCCATCGTAAAGAACCAACACCTTAGAATCAAGACCCGGCCCTGTTGACAGAAACTCCCAGCATCACACCTTCCCCACCGAGATTGAGACAACATAGAAAACTTTGAGGAGTGGGTTAGCTGCTGAGAGTGGATTAAGCAATAGGTTACAGACATGGCTCTAGAGCCCAGAATCTCACATTTGCGACAGGCTTTTATCCATGTGGATAGCCATCTGTGTAGTTAATTTCCCAAAGCACAAAATTGCTTGTATGCTGTGCCTCTTCCAACTAGGAGTCAACTATGGGAAAGAACTGAAGTGCCCCTTTAGCTTCCTAATGACTGTCGATCTCTCCAGGAGTAGAGGCCTCATCAAGTCCCTCAGATTGGCTGAGAGCTTTGAACCAGTGACTTGGTGGTAAGCACCCCAGTGGATTACCAAACATGCAACCTCAATTGCATGTCCGTAGAGCACAGTTGGGATTATTAGATCATACTGGACGTGCTTTAAGGATTGACAAATGGAAAGAGCCCTGTACATTCTCTTCTCAAGTGCTCTGATGGGAGAAACAAACCAATTAGGGTTCTTAAAACAACCAGCGTTAATGGTCTGTGTATTTAGGTAGCTGGGATCCAAATCTAGGGCATCACCTGCAGGAGAAGACTCTCCCTGTGTGCTCTGGGGTGTCTTCCTTTTCTGTTTGCAACATCTCTGCGCTGGACCTCCCTTGGCGACCAGTGTGTGTTTGGGTCTCAGACTTAATTAGGGCCTAAGAAGTTCGCCAGGCGGGAACCGCACATCCAGAGAAGCTCCCTGGTCTAGGTCTCCTTTCTTCTGCTATTCAGTTAAATACTTATCAATAGTACTATCCCGGCTTTCCTCTGGTTGCTCTAAGCTTCATATGTTGGGCGGCCTCTGGTTTTAATAGTTCCAGGTCTGGCTGTATGAGGTCAGAGGAAGCATGAGGTAGCATTTGATATATTTTGTTTTCTGACCCACCTGCTTCTCTCATTCTGTTAACTTTAGAATTAGTCTATTGACCTTGGGTGAGGTTATTGATATGTATATTCCAGAAATAATGACTTATGTTTGCACGTGTTGTGTGAGAGTGTGTAACTGTATTGTGTTAAGCTTCCTTGTTCTTCATGTATAACATTTTTGCGTGGGGTGTGGCTCTCCATGTGTGTGTTGGTGCTTGTGAGGAAATGATGGCTTCAGAGTTGTGTGTGGTTGTCACTGATATTTTTCTCACAGTATATCATGTTGTGCTTTTTGTGGTGGTGGTGTTGTATTTTGATTTCATTTCTTCTTGATTGTGAATTTTATTTCTCACTCTTATTAGATCAATATGTGTTCCAGGAAACAGAATGATAATCTCATTACAGAGAAAAGTACCAATCACATATGAGGGGAAATACAAGAATTCCCAGACTAGAAGTGCAGTTCTGTGCCCCATGGCTTTGCTGGGTTGGAATGGGCTTGACGCTAAGAGTGAGGTTGGGGACAGTGACCCATCTTTGTGTTGAGAGATCAGGCTTCGTCCATCACAATTAGCCTTTGTAATAATCACTTACAACGAAATCCTGTCCTTAGTCCCCTCTACCTTTCCTTTCTCAGAACAGTCGTGATACTCAGCAGTTTCTCATTAAAAACCCATGGTTTGCTGAGAGATCTCAATTAATTCACTGCAGCACATAGGATTTTAAGGGATTACGGGTTTTGACTAGGATCCTTAATCATTTCACAGTGATAGAAGCACCACCACCCTGAAGTAATTGTCTTATTATGGTGTGTGAAGCACAAATTCAGGGCATCTACCTGAGGAGAATGCTCTGTCTTCTTTTGGGTGTAGGACCGGTTCCCAGTATACTGATAGTATATGAGAGTGTGAACTGACTCTGAAAAATGACTGTATTTTAGCATCTGGCTTTGCCTGGGTCTAGGTAGATCACTGGGAAGGGATTGCCAATCCAGAGTCACACCCTGATCCACACCACTTTCCTGGCTGCAGACAGCTATGTATTCCATCAGCAGGGTGTGCTGTCCTTGAATCCCATGAGAGATGAAAGTTTAGTTTAGCCACACCTCAGAGAAACTCGCTTCCTTTCTATTTCCTTGGGGTTGTGAAGGGATGAGTGCTTGGATATGCCAGACACAGCTACTCCATGGAGCTCCTGACCTCCTCATCTCCTTTCTTTCTGCAGGGAGATCAGGCTTCTCTCTGCTCACTTCTCTAAAATCACTTGGGAGTTAGAAGTTTCAGGATCGACACCTCAAGAAACTCCCCCGACATCCACGTGACATAAATTGAGGAGATGCTAAGGAGTACTATCCCACCCTGATCCTTCTACTAAGGAATGTCTTCACACAGGATTCCATTATAACAGGTCCATTCATGGAAGCCACATTATTTCACAAAACAATAACACAAACCAAACTCAGGTGCAAAGGCAATGAGGACAGAAAGATATAGGGAACGACAAGTCTCCCCGTGTCTCTATACCCTGTTTATGCTGAGTAGAGCAACTGAATGCACTCGGTGAACACATCCTGGAATGCATGCGGCTCCTGCAAAACAGAAAGGCTGATGTTCAAACCATGATCTTCTGGTTTGGATCCCAATAGATAAACCATTGATACACTGCAGCATCCCAAGATGTGCACCACCCCTCCATGGTTTCTGAGGGCGTAATTAGTGCCTGGAGCATGGAACATGTACTTCTCTGTGGAGCACCTGGTGGGAGTACCCTGTAGATCCGTTCCAGGATCCAACGTTGTCTCATAAAAAATAAAATACACCAAACTCAGCGAGATTGCATCTGTTCCACCTCCTTGCCAACCTGCAGGACACATCAAGACGGATCCCTAGTTTCCTCCCGGCTGAACTTGACCGGTTTTCAATCGATGAGTCGCAACCCCTTTAGTGGTTGAACGATCCTTTCACAGGGGTTCCCTAAGACTATTGGAAAACATATATTTCTGAAGGTCTTAGCAACAGAGACACCGCTCCTCTATTCATCCCCTGGGTTGTCTGTCCACATGCAGATACGGCCACATACTAGTGCCTGGTGTGAAGACAGTTACCCATGCTACACCATGCTTCAAGACCAAATGTCATCTATTTGTAATTAGAAATAAATATTTACATAGCATGATTACATATTGTTTTGTGATTAATGGCTATCCTTTAATTATGTTCCATTTGTGAAATGAAATTCCTATGTGTCTGATGTTTACATTATGATTCATACAGTAGCAAAATTACCATTATGATGTAGTAAGAAACATTATTTTATGGTTGGGCGTCATCCCAGTAGAAGGAACTGTTTTATATGATCGCGATATTTGGAAGGTTGAGAACCAATGCTATGCATCATAGGCTCCCGGGCTTATTGTTATCACTCCATGCCCCCTTCCCAGGAACACAGAAAGAATATGCACACTCTTGCTGACAACTGAAAACTTATTTCCTGTAGCTTATGATGCAGGTTAAAGTATCACAAAATCTTTCTCCCATTATACAAGGAATAATTGCAAACTCTGTAAGGATTCAACAAACATAAATTCATTCTTTCCTACTATCCCTTCGTAGAAAGATAAACTTAGGGGACTGCCTGCAGGTCAGTGGTTCTCAAACTTCTTGATGCCATGACCCTTTAATAGAGTTCCTCGTGTTGTGGTGACACCAACCATCAAATTATTTTCATTGTTACTTCCTAAATGTAATCCGCTACTGTTCTGCATCATAATGTGAATATCTGATAGTCGGGATGTATTTTCATTGTTACAAATTGAACACAATGAAGCAGAGTGATTAATCACAAACAATATGTAATTATGTACTGTGAAATATTTACGTGTTTTCCGATGGTCTGAGGCCACCCCTGTGAAAGGATTGTTTGACCCCCACAGGGGTCGCGCCCCACAGGTTGAGAACCACTTGTGTAGGGGATGACTGTATCTGTCTGTTGGCATTGGGGCAAAGTCTTTGTCATGATTCCACATTTGGCGTCCTGACATTCCGCCTCCTGTTCCCTCAGAATATGTGTTGAGTCCAAAATATTTACAGAGAGTCTGAGACTTCTCACATGAACAATCCGGTCTAAATAAGAAGCAAACGAGTTCAGGCTGAACTGTTGCAGCTGGACAACACCACCACACCGTGCACACAGTCTTGTTGCACCAGTTTGAAGAAATCCTCAAAAAGAGCAAGTTAAGGCCAAGCGTCAATAGACTCTGGCTGCCTCCAAACACAGAGACTGTGTGCATCGTGACCAATGAAGGATAGCGATGAGAAGAAGGGGCATTCCAAAACACTTCGTCATTGCACAGTTACGTTGGAGAAAAAAGTTTGGGAACACGACAAGGAAATAGTGGATGATTTCTAATCGTCACAGGTGTGCCAAAAGGACAAGCATATGTGTCTTGAAAGAAATGTGACCCGATTGCTGCTTACAGGCCTAGATGATGGGGCTCCAATTGACATACATTGGACCTGTTTTGGGGAGAGATCAGTCCCTGGAGAAGGACAGAGAGACTAAAGAAGTCCCTTGACGTGATGGAATGAAGGGGTGACTGCATCATTGGCCTCAAACTTACAAACAGTCATGAGGATGGAAACGGAGTGTGCAGGCTTTCCTTCTGTCACTCATAGGGTCCCAGTGCATCGGAGGTGACTCAATGACACAGAACAACAGCAACGTTGCAATCACTGATTTCACACTGTTCTCTGTGAGATAACGGGGCTGTGCACATCCCTCCACGGTGATCAGAGGGCAGGCATGGGAGCTTTAACCCACCTGTGATCAGCGCAAATGGGCTGTGTGATTCCGCTGTCAGCTCTAGTCTACAACAAAGCAGGTGTGCACAACTGAAACTGCGATGCGATTCTATAATTTAGCACAGGGCTATATTATTTACAACTACTGGATTGAACGGAAGGTGTGGAACGTCAATGGGCACTGACTTAGATGCTTGCTTGTTGGGACGTAAAACTTTAAGACCCCTGACATTGTTCTTTTGAGACCCAGGCACCCATGAGTTCCTTCCTTATACTTTGCTATTGCACTTATATCTTCAGAGATCTCTTCTCTTGAGGGTGTGGAGCATCAAGCAGGAAGTTGTCCTGAGAGCTGATTGTTCTTCCACTGGGGTGAGAATGAAGTGCAAACTCACTCACCACTCATGTATCTAAAATTTATATATGACTCTGATTCACCTTAGAAAAATCATTGTCACTTTATGTCAGGGAACGTTATCAATCACCCTGCTGGGCATCACTTCCATTACCCTAAAGACATTGCTGTCTTAGAGAGACTATATTCGGCATCGTAGAAATGTCCCTTTGAGTCTCCAAGGAATCTACAGCCTAGGTATATTTGATTGTATATATATATGGTAATGCATACATATAGATAGAGTGTTAGATAGATAGATAGATAGATAGATAGATAGATAGATAGATAGATAGATAGAAAATTTTATTGGGAGAACTCTTATGCCTCTTATAAGAATCCATACATCAATTGTATCAAGCACTTTTGTACATGTGTCGCCGCCACCGTTTTCAAAACATTGTATCAGACTTGAGCGCCTGCTATCAGCTCCTCTTTTTTCCCAACTTTTCCCCTATCTCCAACCCTCGTGGGTCCATGATAAATTTAAAATTATTATTATTTTCACATCTTACACTGTCTGCTCTCTCCCTTCACCCATTTTTCACTTGTTCACCTCCCACAGGGGTGAGGTGGGTTATACATCCATCCTTGTGATCGGCTGCCACTCTCCTTCACTTCTGCCCACACCTCACCCCTACCCTAATGGTATCGCTAGTCCCATGATTGTTCCTGAAGTTTTATCTGTCCAGGGTTCATTGTGCTGAGAGCTCTCATCTGTCCCAGTGCCTTCCTGAAAATAGTCAATCCCATATTTCCATGTGGGAGAAAATTGTGGTTTTGAACTGTCATCTTTCTGGATAACAGCCCAACACATAAGTTGTTACACCATTAGGGCTCTAAAATATATACAATTACATCACTACCAAACTACAGAAAATCCTATCCCATCCAAGCAGACAGAGAGAAAGCCCCACCAGAAGTAGTTGAGATAAGGACAAAAGACAAGAGAGACAGCTGCTGCAGGAACCGTGAGTGCAGAAAGATACAGGGGTGATGAGCTCCGACGTCCTTATACCCTGTTGATGTTGAGTACAGCAACCAAGTGCACTCTGACGACTGCACCCTGTATGCACTCAGCCCATGCAACATAGGAAGACTTATGTTCAAGCTCTGAACTCCTGGTTTGTGTATCGATACAAACACTGGCAACAGCCACCCTGTCCATCATAGGCAGTCATCCATCTCTGATATCTGAGGTCATAAATGTTGTTTGAAGCAGATAAATTCGTCCTTCCCTGTGGAGCACCTGGTGGGATTATTCTACAGATCTTGTGCTTATCTGCCCAGTACTTTCTTCAAAGCCCCACCTGGGATAAGGTGCTATGCAACGATGCAATAGGGTTCCCCAAATGACATCAGGAAGTAACTGAAGTATCCCCTAGGAGCATTACTGAAACCAGGCATCCTGGTACTTGGGAAGTTTGCCAAAGCCCAGCTTTGAACGGGATAATATTGGAGGAGATAAAGAGGGAGACCAGTACACCCAAATGTGGATGCCCATTTCTGCTCAGTGTGCAACCTCAAACCATGTCATGAATAATTAATGTTCAGTAAGCCTGAAAGAGAAATCAATGCCACAATGAATGGCTTTACGGAGAGATGTTTATTTGAACGCAGTGTACAGAAATTTACACGTGTCTTTGAACAATGGGTTTCAGTTGGTTGGAAGGAAAGGGGCTGGTCTCTTCTCGACAAGGGAGGTTCCTGAATTTCTTGGAGAGTTTGCTAGGTCGTGGAATCCAGGTTGCACTGAATCGAGAAGGAGGCCAAGGCCAGACCTTCAATTCCAAAAACATGGTGCCGTCCTGTCATCCTTTATTGAGGGGGGTCAGCATCCAGTCTGCTGGAATCTTTCTTTCAATGCCTTCTACAAGGCAGGTGTGAAGCAAGTGAGGGTGGACTTGGGTGAGGGTGATATCTGATGCATCCTGAAATCTTCACATCTGAAGGCGACTTTATCACAGAGAAGATTCGTGATCCTCGTGTACCTCAAGAAGAAATCACTTAGGCATAGGGAACATGAACGCTTTACATATGGGGTAAGGCACCCACAGCTGGACGTTTTGGATTGACAAGATAGCATGAAGGAGATGATGGAATCAGCTGTCCATTTGGATGAGGATGGCATGCAATGATCTGTTAGTACCTCTGTGGTTACAGAATTCTACAGAATTGACCCCGTTGGGCATCAGGATCACCATCAAATTATCCATGACAGGGAGGAGAGCTTCCAAGTCCAGCTTTCCTTGGGGGCCCACGTAGCAATGCAGTGGGACAGGGAGCTCCAAGAACTTGCACAAAGGGGGTGTGTGCTGCAGCAGCTCCTGCAGAACGTCCCAGGACACGGGGTTTCCACATAACATCAAGGTGACCAGCTGGGAGCAGCGGCCCAGTGCATTCTGCAAGGCCCTGAGGTCAGGGTCTTGGATCCCACAGCCAGCTAAGTTCAGGTGCATAAGGGTGGTGGAGACAATCTCTAGCAGACCCGGAAGGAATGCATAACTTGAGCTAGGCCTGAATACACCACACAATACCAGGGTCCTTAGGCGGCTGGTACAGGGGCATAAAGACAGGTAAGTCAAGTCCTCGTCCAAAAGCACACAATCAGTCAGGCTGAGGGTCAGCAAGGGAGATGGCAAGCGTGTGAGCAGCCGGATGAGGCAGCCCCTGGGCAGGCAGGCAGAGTCCAGGAAGAGGTGCTGAAGCTGATGCAGATTGAGGAGCTGAGAGGTGAATTGGGCAAGGAGTTGCTCCATGTTGCAGTCTTTGCCGAAGTCCTTGCAACCCAAGATGACTCCAGAGAGAAAGAGGGTCTGCAGTTGACCCATCTGCGCCAAGTAAGGAGCAAACCAGTTGAGGCTGTGCAGGTCCCATTTGCCATGAATTTCCACCTCCTGGACACAGTCCAGCTGCACCATCTTCAGGATGTCCCCAAGAATGTGAAGTTGTGGGAGAGGTCCAAGAAACGCCACCTTCCTGCAGCACAACGTTGGCAGGGCCTTCTTCTGCTTGACCCTTTCAATCAGGAAGGTGAGCAGTACCTCTGAGGTAGCTTCCTCAAACCACAGGTCTGTGAGCACCTCCACGGAGGTCAGGGGCTGGTGCTTCTTTCCTGATCTGGAATGGGGTCCTTTTTCCATCTGAATTCTGCGGGGTGTGTCCTCAGGCTCTTCTGATGACATCACAGAGTCATTAGATGGGGCTCCAGCCCATTCATTCCAGAAGTTGGTGCCAGTGTGCAGCTGTAAATCCAACACTTTCAGTTTGCATCTCCTGTGCTGAGCATTCTGGGCAAGCAGGATGTCAAGGCCATCGAGTGCAGCCTTTAAGATGAGCTCTCGAAACACACAATCCTCCAACAGAGCCCCAAGTGGGAGCTTTGTGAAGGGCCAGTAGTGCACCATGGCCTTCACCACCTCACTGTGTCCCTTGGCAACGGCTGCCATGAACAAGGGAGGGAAGAATTGTGTTGGCAGCCACTCAAGAGCCTCGATGGCTGAGGCCTCATTCTGCAACACGCCCTGGATGGCCATGTCCTGGAGCCTGGGTGGGTTCCTGCTGCTCATGATGATCAGTCTGCTCCAAGAGGAATGCTCACCTGTGGATGGGAAAACAGGTCTGCTCAGATCTCAAGGAGAGCCACTCTGTGGACCCCGCCATCCGACAACCTTATCATTCTCCCATGTTCGCCTCAGAAACATTTACAAGTAGAGGGCTTTCATGTTAATGATACATATTTCACGCACAGTGGCAGGGACTGAGAAGACTCAGATTTCATTCCTGACTCTTACCCTTGAGAGACAGTGGCTGACGAATCCAAGCTGGGCAACTCAGATGACAGGCTTCTTCTTCAAAGGACGTTGAGACTGACAACTCCCAGAGAAGCAGGAGGGATGGCAAGATTCTGTCTCAAGTTCCCAAACCTTCAGGTCAGAAGACTGGCCTAGGAGAGAACAAAGATCATTAGCTTTCATAGAGTCCTTTTAAATCATACGACCACCCCCACAAAGACGCTATCTTCACCCTCATGGGTTGATCGCAGTAGGGCTCAGCATGGAATTTTGGCTTTTTGAAATCTGCTCAACCAGGCTGATGCCATCAGAACTGACCAACCCCTGAGAATCCAGCCCCAGCCCTGTTGACACAAGCCCTCAGCCATCTCTGTGCACACTGTGCGTAGGGGAACATGGAAATCTTTGAGAAGTGTGTTAGTAGATTAGAGTGGATTTAGCAATTGTTTCCAGAAAAGGTTGTATCACCAATATTCTCATATGTGCAGTATCGTTTTTCCTTTGCATTTTCATGTGGGTAGCTCATTTCCCAAAGCAAAACCTTAAACCCACTGACTCTCTTCTGACTTTGAGAAACCTTATGGAAGTCAAATGCCTCTTTGGGTTCCTAAGGACTGTCAATCATTGCAAGAGAGCCTGGGCTCATGCATCATCACAGATCAGATTTGAACTGCTGACCTGACGGGGGGCAACCCAAAGCCTAACAAAATATGCCACCGAGATTGCATCCCTCTGAGCACAGTGGGGACTCGTGGACCCCACTGGGTGTCTATGCAGCATTGCTCTCTGGAGAAGAGTCCAGCACGTTCTCTTAGATTTCAAGGGAGATTATGTGAGTAGCGTCACCAACTGGGGGTCTTAAAACCCCCAAGATGTGCTGTCTTATTGTTCATTTCTATACAATCCGAATCCAGGACCTCAGCTCAAGGATAGGTTTCTCTACCTGTGTGTTCTGGCCCAGTTCCTTGTCTTCTTGCAAAATGTCTAGGCTTGACTTGCCTAGGGATCACTGCGTCTCTGAACATCAGCCTTAATGAGCTCAGGAGCTTCACCAAGCAGGGGCTGCAGGTCTACAGAGGCACCCAGATCCAAGTCACCTGTCTTGCTGCAGACAGATCCTGCTTCTCTCTGCCAACTTTTCTCCAATCCCTAGCTGGGTGAAAGGTTCTGAATTCACACCCCAGGAACCTCTGCTTATATCAATCTGGTAAAGATTAAGAAAGGATTAAGGATTGCTATCCTACACAGAATCTTTTGACCCTGGACCAGCTTCCTACAGGATCCCATCATAGCAGATCCAATCAAAGATACCACAGTTTAATGTAATAAAGGAAATAAACTGAATCCAGTGTCATTTCATGCTATACCCCCTCATGGCTATACTGTAGAACATGTTACAACTGCTCTCTAGTCCACTCAAGGTTACATATCACAAGCTTGTACACTTATTAGCCCTCCTGTGAGCCGTCTTCTTAGGAAAACAGAAAAGTTACTCATACACTTTCTGGTCATTGAAACCTTTTGTGGGAAAGCTGAAATAAAGTATCAAGACCTTACTGTCACTGTCCCTGTCCATGAATGGTAGCCACATAGAACAGAGTAAACTGCCCCTACGTGTTTCCAATGCTATAATTCTTAATTAGAACAGAAAGCCCCATATATAAAGTACAGGCATCTCTTTTGCAATGAATGCGCATTCCCATTTAACCTCAGTGGGCAGAATGACCTACTTTGGTTAACGCTGCTGTGTGTCTTTATGGGAGCAGACTGCCACCGGTGTGAACTGCAGAGTCTGGTGGTTTTGAAGTCTCCAACCCTTGATTGATGGAGGAATAAGCCCACACTGGAGCCCAGCTCCCACACTGACATCCTTACATACCTGCCACGCCACGGAGCACCTCTACCCAGCAAGTTGATAACATAATGGACCATTGCACAAAGACAAGATATTAAGACACATCAAGTCCCTGAATAAGTTCTGAGGTGTGAAGGGGATTGAGGGTGAGCAGGACACCTTAATCTGTTTACCCTTCTTATATGGAGTAGAGGAAACACATCCATATGTTCAAAACACAATATAGAAACACTCACTTCACGTAGGTCTCCAAGAGGGCCAAGATGGGTACCCCGTGTACAAACGCCTAGTTCCCTCCCGACTTCATTCCTCAGAACCACTTAGAGAATTTTCTGCTTTCTCCCTATTTCAACTTTCAGTTCCAGAGGCTGGCAAAGCTCACATTTCAGTCTTGGACTCTTACCGGTAATCAAGCAGATACAGTGGATGGTGAATCCAAGATGGCAGGTCCAATGGCAGCCTTCTTCCTCAAGTGTGTTGAGACTGACAACTTCCAGAGAAGCAGGAACGATGAAACGATTCTGTCCCAAGTCCCCAAACCTTCAGGTCAGTGGAAGGGTCCAGGTCCAGAACAAAGCTACAGAGCTCTCACGGAGACCTTTTAAATCATGAGGCCACACCCACAAGGTAGCTCTCTTCCCCGTCATTGGCTGTTCACAGTAAGTCTCAGCTTGGAATTGATGGCATTTTATGAAATCCCATCAACAAGGATGATGCCATTGTAAAGAACCAAGCCCTGAGAATCTGGTAGCAGCCTTGTTAATACAAACTCTCAGCCATCACACCTTCCACACTGTTTTTGAGACAACATAGTAAACTTTGAGGAGTGGGTTAGCTGCTGAGAGTGGATTAAGCAATTGGTTACGAAAAGCCTCTAGCGCCCAGAATCTCACATTTGCCACAGGGTTTTATCCATGTGGATATCCATCTGTGTAATTTATTTCCCAAGGTACAACATTACTTGAATTCTGTGCCTCTTCCAACCTACAGCCAAATATGGGAAAGAATTGAAGTGCCTCTTTAGCTTCCTAATGACTGCCGATGTCTCCAGGAGTAGAGGCCTCATCAAGTCCCTCAGATTGGCTGAGAGCTTTGAACCAGTGACTTGGTGGTAAGCACCCCAGTGGATTACCAAACACGAGACCTCAATTGCATGTCCCTAGAGCACAGTAGGGATTATTAGGTCACACTGGCCGTGCTTCAAGGATTGACTTCTGAAAGAGCCCTCTGCATTCTCGTCTCAAGTGCTCTGATGGAAGAAACATCACCAATTAGGGTTCTTAAAACGACCAACGTTAATGGTCCCTCTGTTTAGGTAACTGGGATCCAAATGTAGGGCATCACCTGCAGGAGAAGACTCTCCCTGTGTGCTCTGGGGTGTCTTCCTTTTCTCTTTGCAACATCTCTGCTCCGGACCTCCCTTGGCGAGCACTGTGTGTTTGGGTCTCAGCCTTAACTTGGGCCAAGGAGGTTCACCAGGCAGGAACCGCACGTCCAGAGAAGCTCCCTGGTCTAGGTCTCCTTTCTTCTGCTATTCAGTTAAACACTTATCAATAGTACGGTCCCGGCTTTCCTTTGGTTGCTCTATCTATGCTTCATATGGTTTTGGGCGGCCGCTGGTTTTAAGTAGTTTCAGGTCTGTGTGTATGAGGTCTGAGGAAGCATGAGTTAGCATTTAATAGATTATATTATCTGACCCATCCGCTTCTCTCATTCTGTTAACTTTAGAATTAGTCCATTGACCTTGAGTGAGGTTATTGATATATATATTCTAGAAATTTTGCCTTATGTTTGCACATGTTGTGTGAGTGTGCAAGTGTATTGTGTTAAGCTTCCTTGTTCTTCATGTATAACATTTTTGCGTGGGGTGTGGCTCTCCATGTGTGTGTTGGTGCTTGTGAGGAAATGATGGCTTCAGAGTTGTGTGTGGTTGTCACTGATATTTTTCTCACAGTATATCATGTTGTGCTTTTTGTGGTGGTGGTGTTGTATTTTGATTTCATTTCTTCTTGATTGTGAATTTTATTTCTCCCTCTTATTAGATCAATATGTTTTCCAGGAAACAGAATGATAATCTCATTACAGAGAAAAGTACCCATCACATATGAGGGGAAATACAAGAATTCCCAGACTAGAAGTGCAGTTCTTTGCCCCATGGCTTTGGTGGGTTGGAATGGGCTTGACGGCCAAGAGTGAGGTTGGGGACAGTGACCCATCTTTGTGTTGAGAGATCAGGCTTCGTCCATCACAATTAGCCTTTGTAATAATCACTTACAACGAAATCCTGTCCGTAGTCCCCTCTACCTTTCCTTTCTCAGAACAGTCGTGATCCTCAGCAGTTTCTCATTAAAAACCCATGGTTTGCTGAGAGATCTCAATTAATTCACTGCAGCACAAAGGATTTTACGGGATTAAGGGTTTTGACTAGGATCCTTAATCATTTCACAGTGATAGAAGCACCACCATCCTGAAGTAATTGTCTTATTATGGTGTGTGAAGCCCAAATTCAGGGCATCTACCTGAGGAGAATGCTCTGTCTTCTTTTGGGTGTAGGACCGGTTCCCAGTATACTGATAGCATATGAGAGTGTGAACTGACTCTGAAATCGGACTGTTTTTTAGCATCTGGCTTTGCCTGGGTCTAGGTAGATCACTGGGAAGGGATTGCCAATCCAGAGTCACACCCTGATCCACACCCCTTTCCTGGCTGCAGACAGCTATGTATTCCATCAGCAGGATATGCTGTCCTTGAATCCCATGAGAGATGAAAGTTTATTTTAGCCACACCTCAGAGAAACTTGCTTCCTTTCTATTTCCTTGGGGTTGTGAAGCGATGAGTGCTTGGATATGCCAGACACAGCTGCCCCATGGAGCTCCTGACCTCCTCATCTCCTTTCTTTCTGCAGGGAGATCAGGCTTCTCTCTGCTCACTTCTCTAAAATCACTTGGGAGTAAAAGTTTCAGGATTGACACCTCAAGAAACTCCTCTGACATCCACGTGACATAAATTGAGGAGATGCTAAGGAGTACTATCCCACCCTGATCCTTCTACTAAGGAATGTCTTCACACAGGATTCCATTATAACAGATCCATTCATGGAAGCCACATTATTTCACAAAACAATAACACAAACCAAACTCAGGTGCAAAGGCAATGAGGACAGAAAGATATAGGGAACGACAAGCCTCCCCGTGTCTCTATACCCTGTTTATGCTGAGTAGAGCAACTGAATGCACTCGGATGAACACATCCTGGAATGCATGCAGCTCCTGCAAAACAGAAAGGCTGATGTTCAAACCGTGATCTTCTGGTTTGGATCCCAATAGATAAACCATTGATACAGTGAGCATCCCATGATGTGCACCACCCCTCCATGGTTTCTGGGGGCGTAATTAGTGCCTGGAGCATGGAACATGTACTTCTCTGTGGAGCACCTGGTGGGAGTACCCTGTAGATCCGTTCCAGGATCCCACGTTGTCTCAGAAAAAATAAAATACACCAAACTCAGCGAGATTGCATCTGTTCCACCTCCTTGCCAACCTGCAGGACACATCAAGACGGATCCCTAGTTGCCTCCCAGCTGAACTTGACCGGTTCTCAATCGATGAGTCGCGACCCCTTTATTGGTTGAACGATCCTTTCACAGGGGTTCCTTAAGACTATTGGAAAACACATATTTCTGAAAGTCTTAGCAACAGAGACACCGCTCCTCTATTCGTCCCCTGGGTTGTCTGTCCACATGCAGATACGACCACATACTAGTGCCTGGTGTGAAGACAGTTACCCATGCTACACCATGCTTCAAGACCAAATGTCATCTATTTGTAATTAGAAATAAATATTTACATAGCATCATTACGTATTGTTTTGTGATTAATGGCTATCCTTTAATTATGTTCCATTTGTGAAATGAAATTCCTATGTGTCTGATGTTTACATTATGATTCATACAGTAGCAAAATTACCATTATGATGTAGTAAGAAACATTATTTTATGGTTGGGCGTCATCCCAGTAGAAGGAACTGTATTATAGGATCGCGACATTTGGAAGGTTGAGAACCAATGCTATGCATCATAGGCTCCCGGGCTTATTGTTATCACTCCATGCCCCCTTCCCAGGAACACAGAAAGAATATGCACACTCTTGCTGACAACTGAAAACTTATTTCCCGTAGCTTATGATGCAGGTTAAAGTATCACAAAATCTTTCTCCCATTCTACAAGGAATAATTGAGAACTATGTAAGGATTCAACAAACATAAATTCATTCTTCCCTACTATCCCTTGGTAGAAAAATAAACTTAGGGGACTGCCTGCAAGTCAGTGGTTTTCAAACTTCTTGATGCCATGACCCTTTAACAGAGTTCCTCGTGTTGTGGTGACACCAACCATCAAATTATTTTCATTGTTACTAACTAAATGTAATCCGCTACTGTTCTGCATCATAATGTAAATATCTGATAGTCGGGATGTATTTTCATTGTTACAAATTGAACACAATGAAGCAGAGTGATTAATCACAAACAATATGTAATTATGTACTGTGAAATATTTACGTGTTTTCCGATGGTCTGAGGCCACCCCTGTGAAAGGATTGTTTGACCCCCACAGGGGTCGCTCCCCAAAGGTTGAGAACCGCTTCTGTAGGGGATGACATTATCTGTCTGTTGGCATTGGGGCAAAGTCTTTGTCACCATTCCACATTTGGTGTCCTGATATTCCACCTCCTGCTCCCTCAGGAAATGTGTTCAGTCCAAAATATTTCCAGAGTCTGAGACGTCTCACATGAACCATCAGGTCCAAATAAGAAGCAAAGGAGTCGAGGCAGAGCAGTGACAGCTACAAAACACTACCACACCATGCACACAGTCTTGTTGCAATAGTTTGAAGAAATCCTCAAAAAGAGCAAGTTAAGGTGTGTAGGAAGCATCCAGCTGACCAAGGTGTTTACCAATGGGTGACTATTTAGTTCCTTGAGCCTCTGTGTCTCTGCAGACAAAAGCATTGCAAACTATTTGTGACATTGCTGCTAAAAAGCATTGAGGGATAACTCAGTTAATTAGGATCCCTTTGAGGCTCTCTTGAATCTTGCATATCCCTGTGATTGTCTTTGAACCTAGTGCTTTTATTATTCTAAGGTTAAGAAACTGTGACTAATTAAGTTACATTTGCATAGATAAGAGTTTAGGAATGTTTAAGTGCTTTGATGTTTGCTTTGTAACCAAGTCCCTGTGTAAGAAGAGTATATATACCAAGCTTCCAATATACTGGAGACTTCAGTCCATTGGATTGGAATCCTCCCTATCCCTTGCTTTATACATAACTCTTTCTTTTCCTTTAATCTGCACGCCTCAGTTCAAACCCAGCTTGATGCAGGATAGCTGGTCTAATCCCCCGCAAAGGTCCAGCCCCAATAGAGTTCAGCTGCCTCCAACAGAGAAACAGTGTGCTTCATCACCAATTAGGGATAGTGATGAGAAGAAGGGGCATTCCAAAGCACTTCGTCCTTGCAAGGTTACATGGATGAAAAATCATTTGGGATCACAATGAGGAATTAGTGGATGATTTCTAATCAGCGCAGGTGTGCCAAAAGGACAAGCATATCTATCTTGAAAGAAATGTGACCAGATTGCTGCTTACAGGCTTGGATGATGGGATTTCAATTGACATAATTTGGAAAAGTTTTTGGGAGGGATCATTCCCTGGAGAAGCACAGGGAGACTAAAGAAGTCCCTTGACGTGATGGATTGATGGAGTGGCTGCAACAAGGGCCTGAAACTTAAAGTCGTGAGGATGGAACAGGAGTGTGCAGTCTTTCCTTGTGTCGTGCATGGGGTCCCTCTGCATCAGAGGTGACTCAGTGACACAGAACAACAGCGACGTCGGCCATCATTGAATTTACACTGTTCTCTGTGAGATAGCAGGACTGTTCGCATCCCTCCATGGTGATTACAGGGCAGTCATGGGGAGTGTAATTTACCTGTAATCAGCGCAAATGGGCTGTGTGCTTCCCCTGTCAGCTCTAGTCTACTACAAAGCAGGTGTGCACAACTGAAGCTGTGATGTGATTCCATCATTTAGCACAGGGTTATATTATTTACAATCAATGGATTGAATGGAAGTTGTGGAACGTCAATGGGCACTGATTTAGAAGCTTGCTTCTTCGGACGTAAAGCTTTAAGAACCCAGACATTGTTCTTTTGAGGTCCAGGCACCCAGGAATTACTACGTTATACTATGCTATTGCACTTGTATCTTCAGAGATCTCTTCTCTTGAGGAAGTGGAGAATCAAGCAGGAAGATGTCCTAAAAGCTGACTGTTCTTAGAATGGGGCAAGAATTAAGCGCAAACTCACTCACCATTCATGCATCTAAATTATATATATATATATATATATATATATATATATATATATATATATATATATATATATATATGATTCACCTTAGAAAAATCATTGTCATTTTACGTTACAGAACGTTATCAGTCATCCGCCTGGGCATCACTTCCATTACCTTAAAGACATTGTTGTCTTAGAGAGACTATATTCGGCAGTGTAGAACTTCCCTGTGAGTCTCCAAGGGATCTACAGCATAGATATATTTAATTGTATATATACGGTAACATATATATAATATAACTTTATTGGTAGAGCTCTTACACTTCTTATAAGAATCCATACATCAATTGTATCAAGCACATTTGTACATATGTCACCACCAACATTTTCAAAGCATTGTTTCCTACTTGAGCCTGTGCTATCAACTCCTCTTTACTCCCCTCCTTTCCCCACTCTCCCACCCTCGTGAGTTAATGATAAATAATAAATTATTTACATATCTTACACTGTCTGCTCTCTCCCTTCACCCATTTGTTTTTAGTTTGCTTCACTCAGGGGTAGGGCGGGGGTTCTACATCCATCCTTGTGATCGGTTGCCCATCCCCTCCACTTCTGCCCACACCTCAACTCTACCCTCATAGTATCGCAACACCCATGATTGCTTCTGAAGTTTTATCAGTCCTGGATTCCTTGTGCTTAGAGCTCTCATCTCTCCCAGTGTCTTAGTAAGAGTACTCAGTCCCATATTTCTCTGGTGGAGAAAGTTGTGGATTTGAACTGTCAGCCTTCTAGAAAACAGCCCACATATAAGTCGTTACACCATTAGCGCTCTAAAATATATATCCTTACCTCACTACCAAACTACAGAATATCCTGTCCCGTCCAAGTAGACATAGAGAAATCCCCATCGAAAGTAGATGGGATATGCACAAAAGATAAGACAGACAATTGCTGCAAGAACCGTGAGTGCAGAAAGATACAGTCCAAACTTTATACCCCATTCATGCTGAGTACAGCAACCAAGTGCATTCTGATGAATGCACCCTGGAATGCACTCAGCCCATGCAACGTAGGAAGACATGGGTTCAAGCCATGATCTCCTGGTTTGTATATCGATACAAGCACTGGAAACAGCCACCTCTTCCATCATAGGCAACCATGCATCTCTGATATCTGAGGTCATAAATGTTTGAAACAGATAAATTCGTCCTTCCCTGTGGAGTACCTGGTCGGATAATTCCATAGATCTTGGGCTTATCAGCCCAGTACTTCTTTCACAGCACCACGTGTGATAAGGCACTATGCAACTATGCAATAGGGTTCCCCAAATGACATCAGGGAATAACTGAAGTATCCCTTAGGAGCACTGGGAGGGTAGAGGGTGAGTGGGTTGGAAAGGGGGAACTGATTACAAGGATCCACATGTGACCTCCTCCCTTAGGGATGGACAACAGAAAATGGGGTGAAGGGAGACGCCGGATATGGCAAGATATGAAAAAATAATAATTTATAAACTACCAAGGGCTCATGAGGGAGGGGAGAGCGTGGTGGGAGGGGAAAAAAGAGGACTTGATGCAAAGGGCCTGTGTGGAAAACAAATGCTTTGAAAATGATTAAGGCAAAGAATGTACAGATGTGCTTTATACAACTGATGTAGGAATACGATGGATGGTGATAAGAGTTGTATGAGTCCTAATAAAATGTTTTAATAATAATAAATAAATAAATACAACTGCAGTGTTTCTCTTCATTGCTAAAAAAATAAAGAAGGAAAGAGAACGAAAGAGAGGAAGGAACAAGAAGCTGTGTCACATCCACACAATGGATCCTGCGCTTTCCTGAACACGGTGGATAAAACGATGAAACCCCGCGAGACATGGGAGGACCTGGAACCCGTTAGGCTGAGTGAAGTCAGTCCATCACAGAAGGATAGGTATTGTGCGAATCCACTAGTATAAGGAAACACACCAATTAAACAAATCTTAGAGGCCGATTCCAAAACACGCTGGTAGATAGTTTGCCTTCAGTCCCTAATGCACAGAGCACTGTCCTTATAAGCACTTCGTACCATCCAACTGGAAAGAGGCCTCACCTCAGCGAGGGTCATCCTATGGGAAGGAGGAACAGGGTGAAGACCATCCACTTGATGCTGTACAGCATCGAGACAAGGCTGGGACAAAATCAGCAGGCCCTCCACAGGACTGAGAGGAGAACCTTACTGGACAATCAGATTAAGACCAGGGCAGGGGGCATGTCCATTTCAGAGGAGGCACTGACCATTCTGTTGGTGGGTCAATGGAGAGGAGCATCCTCATAGGGGGAAGGTGTGCTGAACAGTAATTTTAGGGAATTAAAGGAAGATTAAACCCAGTTCTATGATCCTGAGTAGAAACGTTTGAATAAGTTTCTATGAAAAACTCATTGATCCATGCCACGGACTAAGGACTATGATGACCCCAAGTGCTGACCGTACAGGGAACATGGCTTCACAATAGAAGAACTCAGTGTGGAAGCCTGACTGAAGGCCGGGGAACATCTCAGTCAGACCTTGCTGTGGCTTCAGACTTAGGACTGAGATTCCTTGATGGGAGTGCTAGCAAACAATGCCCACCCCACACGGTGGAAATGGCCAGCTTTGGACTTTGGGTGGGACCCCTGGCTTCTTGGGTGTCCAATCAAAGGGCCCCCAGAACATCCATATATTTACTACTCAGCTCTCTCCTTGCATTCTTCTGACAGGTATGGATCTGATCGACAAGGTGCCACCCTTGTAAAGAACGTTACAGGAAATGCAACCCTGACTCAATGAAAACAGAGCTCGATCATTTCAGCATCCAATGCATGCAATGAAACCACGCAAAGACTGTGGTTCACACCTGCACTGGGCTCACATACACTCTTCTCCATATTACCTCGCTATCTAAGCCAATGGATCAATTACTGCCTCTGTCAGCACAATTGCACAATACCCCAAGGGGATGACGGTTAATGTTTTCATTTTGCTTTGTTTGTTCGTTTTACACTGTGTGTTTTCTTTGTTTGTTTTCCACAAACAAATCAAAACAAGACCCCCCAGTAAACCGGCGTGGTTTATAATCAGTGGACAAGCAGAAAGAGTGGAAGCATCGAGATAATATCTGACGCAACGGTGTATCAGTGACAGAGGATGGAGAGGGTGAAGGGAATAGGGGAGCAAGTAATGAAAGTAGGAGGGGGGCATAGAGTGGATTGTGAGGATGCATATGCAACCCTTTTTAAAAGCAACCAAACTATGGAGGTGTAAGATATGTGAAATTTATATCAATAAAACTATACAGGCAGGCTAGGTTTTGCAATGTCAGAATGGAAATTGTGTCAAATATGAATAGGTAGTGATGTGATACAGGCTACATTCTTCCACTGACGTCTTCCCAAATATTCGTTTGTTTTTAAAAATCATTTTATTGGGAGCTTAAACAACTCTTATCAAATTACCCCATAACCAGAGTGTGGGTGTCAAACTTTGTGTTGGTGTTTATTCCTACAATAGTGTTCTCATACAGTATTTGTGCTTTTGAGATTGACTGAGCACAACACCAGAAGTTGTAAATGATGACTCACTTCGTGGGGTAAGTGGAGGCTGTGTCAGTCCCGAGGGGCAGTTACTCCCTGTGGTGTAGGCTCCCTAGGTGTTGGAAGCACACTGATGGTGGTGGCTCTGGCGTGTGCTATAGGGATTGAGATAGACAGATGTATATCCAACAGAACAAAACTCTATGTAGACCTGAGATTGAGCATGATGATTCTGTTTCAGGTGACTAATGTTTAGCCTCCTCCTCCTACACTGCCTTTCACATGTTCCTTTATGTTCTAAAATGAATCCCTTGTCAACACATGCAGTCATGGAGAAGGGCTGAGGTGATGTGTCAGCATGTCTGTTCTAGTATGCTCATGGACTGGGCTGGTATAATGCACTGGTCTTGGTGGTGAGGTTGATATCACATGATGAAGTCCAAGTGGAGATGTACTGTGAGCCAGGGAACTCGGAGGTAATTTCCTCATGACCATGGTCTCCCCATGTTTAAGGATTCTATGAAACTCTATGACTTTGAACTGGATCTGGTCATGATCATCTTTGAAAAACATGGGATATATATAAGGGCCCAAGAGCAGGGAATATACAGGCTACCAGATCTAAGAAAGGGAGCAGACACCATGGAGAACACAAAAGATGAGTGGAACCTGTTAAAAGAAAATATGTGTACATTAAAATATTTCCTCAAAAGATTAAAACAAGAATCCAGACACTGGGAAAATATATTTATTGATAAAATAATGGACAATAATGAAATCCCATGTAATAACCAAAACTGTATCTCAATTATTAAAAATAAAAATTTAAAAATAAAGAACAACAAATGATTGAAGGGGTAGAGATAGTGAACACTATCCATTGCTGGTGGGCATTTAAATATGTACAAACACATTTAGGAATCTGGTGATTCCTAAAAGAGCTGGCAATAGAAATAGCATAAAACCCAGCAGTGCCATTTGGGGGCATACACCCCAAAAGATATGAGACCACTGAGGAACAGATGTATCTTGTCCTATGTTTGTTCCAGCAGCTAAAATCACGAAACCCAGAGATTAAAAGTCAATGTCAAAAAACCAAAATTGTCATAACTGAACCAGTATGTCACAGCATGATCAATGGAGAAAAATTTTAAATGGTCAAGGATTCTTTTCTTGCTTGGATCCACGATCAATGGTATGGAAACAGTATTCAAAATATCAAAAGACATTTTATCCTAAGGAAATCTGTTGCACAACACCTTCTTGAGGTGCAGAACAGCAAGGTAGTCCTTTGAGAATTAAGGTATTCCTGACCAAGCCATGGTATTCTCCATGGACTTCTACACATATGGAAGTTAGACACTGAAGAAGGAAGACCATAGTAAAACCGGTGCATTAGAATTCAGGCGCTGGAGAAGATCATTAAAAGTGCCATGGACAGCTAAAATGACAAACCAAAGTGCCTTCATAAAAGTGTGGCCAGTGTGATCCTTAGATGCATGGAGCGCAAGACTTCTCCTGAACGTACTTTGAACATATTGTCAGGAAAACCAGTCCCTGCAGAAGGGCTTCCTGCTTGTCAGAGTGGAGGGTGGATAAAAAGAGGAAAGCCCTCATGGAGATAGAGTGACACGGTGGCTGCATCAATGGGCTCAGGAATAGGGACAATTGTGAGGATGGAGACGACTGGTCCGTGTTGGTTCTGTTGTGAAGAGGGTTGCTACGGCTGGGGTGTGATTCTACAGTAACTCACACCGACATCAGTAGGTATGCTCAAGGTATTTATTATCATGATCATTAAATATTTTGCGACTCTTATCACAATCCACACATCCATCCATTGTGTCAAGCACATTTGTGCATATGTTGCCAACATCATTTTCAAAACATTTTCTTTCTACTTGAGCCGTTCATATCAGCTCCTTATTTTTCCCTGCCTCCTTTTTGAACGCTTTGTTTGTTATAAATTATTATTTTCATGTCTTACATCATCCGCTGTCCCCCTTCACCCACTTTTCTGTGGTTTCTCCCCCTGGGAGGGGGTTACAAGTCGATCCGAGTGATCGATTCCCTTTTTCTCCCCACACTTACACCTTACCCTCTTGGCATCCCTACTCTCATTATTGGTCCAACGTCTTTATCGATCCTGGATTCCCTGTGTTTCCAGCTCTGATCTTTATGAGTGTACATCCTCTGGTCTGGCTGGATTTCTGAGGTAGAAATGGGATCATGATAGTCAGGGGGAGTGGGCAGAAGCCTTAAAGGACTAGAGGAAAGTTGTATGTTTCATTCATACTGCACCCTGAGTGTCTCAACTTCTCCCCGACACACCTTCTGTAAAAGCATGTCCAATTGTCTACAGATGGGCTTGGGGATTCCACTCTGTGCTTCCTCCCCACCACCCGCTGCACCCCTATTGAAATTGGTATGATTTTGTTCTGGGTCTTAAATGCCTGTAACATAATCCCATTGACACCTCATGATCACACGGGCTGGTGTCTTTCCATGTGGACATGTTTGCTTTTCAGCTAGATGGCTGACTGTGTATCTTCAAGCCTTTAAGTCTCCAAATGCTATATCTTTTGATAGACGTGCACCATCAGTTTTCTACAACACATTTGCTTATGCACCCACTTTGTCTTCAGCGATCCTGACGGGAAGGTGAGCATCACTGGGTGTTCTTAAGTTCGGCACTCTTGCAGCAGGAGAAATGAATAGAACGGGTGCATGGCTTTGGAACATGCGTTTATTTTCTACTATTGCAAGTGGTAGGAGACAGAAATGTGGGGCAGGGCTCTCGGCACTTGTTTTCTCCCTGGAAAGGAGTCAGCGGAAAGTCATGTCGCTTTTTAGCATCGGGGACACCTGCAGTCCTGAAGAACTCCATGTGCCTGGGCATCCACGTCGCCAAGGTCCTGCATATGCCCACGGAAGGGGCCGTGGGTGACAGGGATGTATTTTGCTCCTGGCTTTGATTCGTGATGTGGGTGAGCACATCTGCTACCTGCTGCTGAATCTCCTTTTCCATCACTTTCAGAAGATGGATGTGAAGCAATTAAGGCTTGACTTCAGGAAGGCTGATCACGTTAGATGCATCCTCTGACCAATACCTCCAACCTCCTTCGTCATCATGGCAAACATGACCTCAAGCTCAAGAACTCAATCCAAACCGCTCTAATTTAGGAAACACTAGTCTTTCCAAATACGACATTGGGATCCCGAGGTAGAAGTCAGGATTGAGAACAGATGGCAAAGGGTTGTGGCACTAGTTGTCCATACGGATGCAGATTGCATCGCACAGGGTGCGACAGTGCCTGTAAGCAAGGCGTATTCTTTGGGGTCCAGGGAGCTGCAAGGTCAGCCTCAGCTGCTCCATCACCTCTGCAAGGGTATGCCAGGGAAGAGTTAACTGGGGGTCCATGTAGCAATTGAGGGGGACAGGAAGCTCTAGAAAGGCAAAGTTGCACCTTGGGAAAGTGTGAAACAGCAGGGTCTGTAGGACAGCCATGGACAACGGGTTTCCGCAGAGTTTCAAGGTTCTGAGCTGAGAGCAGTGACCCAGAGCAGGCTGCAAGTAATTGCAGTCCGAGTCCGTGATGCCACAGTCCGCCAAATCCAGGTGGACCAGGGTGGCTGAGACTCTGTTCAGCAGAGCAGGGAGGAACTCGTAATTGGAGCCAGGCCTGCGTACACCACTCAAGTCAAGGGATTTCAGGTGGCTGGTGCAGGGACATGAGGACAGGTATGTCAAGTCCTGGTCCATAAGCAAGGAACGGCGTATGTGCAGGGTCTCCAAGGGCGCCTGCAAGCATCTGAGCAGCTGGTGGAGGTGGTTACCAAAGAAGTTCACAGAGTGCAGCATGAGGGTGTGGAGCTGATGCAGACTGAGGAGCTGAGTGGTGAATTCTTGAAGTAGCTTCTGCACCTCGTCCTCATCGTTCTCCCCGGGGACGATGCAATACAGGGTGCATTCAGAGAGGAGGAGTGTATGCAGCTGGACCATCTGGGCCAGGTAAGGAGCGAACCAGTTGAGGCTTTGCAGGTCCCAGCTACCAAGCAATCTCACCTCCTGGACAGAGTCTAGCTGCACTATGTTGAGGATCTCCCGAAGAATGGGAAGCGGGGCAACATTCCGAACAAGCTCGAGCTTCCTGCAGCACAGGTGTGGCAGGTCCTTCGTCTGCTTGGCCCTTTCGGTGAGGAAGGTTAGCATTTCATTTGGGATGTCGTCCTGAAAGCACAGGTCAGTGAGCACCGTCATGCCAGCCAAGGCTGGATATTTCTCCACTGACCTACATTTGTCTTCTTTGAGGATCTGTGTCTTGGGATGGGTGGACTCTGGATCCTCTGATGACGTTACAGAGGCAGTAGACTGGCGTCCAGCCCACACTTTCCAGAAGTTGGTCCCAGTGCTCATTTGTAAATCCAGCACTTTCAGTTTGCATCTCCTGTGCTTAACCTTCTGGGAAAGCAGTATACAAAGGCCATCAAGGGCAGCCTTTAAGATGTCAGGGGGAGACTGACAATCTTCCATCAGAGCCCCCAGAGGGAGCTTGAGGAAGGGCCACACCCCAACCATGGCCTTCACTGTCTCTCTGTATTCTCCGACAACAGCTGCCACGAACAGGGGAGGGAAGAGCTCTGTGGGCAGCCACTCCAGAGAGGCAATGGCTGAGGCCTCATTCTGCAACACGCTCTGGATGGCCAGGTCCAGGAACCTGGGTGGGTTCCTGCTGCTCATGATGATCAATCTGCTCCAAGAGCGATCCTGACCTGTGAATGAAGAGAAAGGGTCTGCTCAGTGTTCTGGGAGAGCCAATCTGGTTGTCCTAGCCCTCCACACTCTGGACTCCACTGTCATCCCCTTAGCCCCTCAGAGAGGAGCTCGCTGACCATGCTAATCTTTCCAGTAACTCACACTGGTCGAGGCTGGTCCACGTGGGCTTAGATTTCAAACTGGATTCTTCTTCTTCTGACTCAAGTTGGCCCAGAGGCTGTGGAATCCAAGATGGGCAGTCAGGAGTCTGATGGCAAGCAGTGACCTCAGCAGCTGGGGAGGTGAATGAAGCAAAATTAAGTAGGAAATTTGGGGAACGCTACCTCAAGTTTCAAAGACTGAGAGTGAGATGAAAGGGCCCGACATTTCAGAGCTAGGGAACACTTATCCATGGGACTGGAGGTCTCATCCTTTCAGTTCAGGGGCTCGGGCAACAGATGGTTTTGCCTCTTTGGATTCATCTGCTTCGCTCATTCCCTAGACCATGAATGCAGAATATTCAAACAACACAACAGAGTGAAATCATCTGGAAAGAGAAATTCCACTCAAATCTTACTTTCTGAGTAAGAAGCTGGATGTCCGCATTCACTTTTAAAAAATCTCTTTTAATGGAAGACAGATGTTTCTTTGCTTTTATTAAATACCTTTATTGGGGGCTCTTACATCTCTTATCGTAAGCCACACATGCATTCATTGTGTCAAGCACATTTGCAGGGATGCTAATATCATCGGTTTCAAAATATTTTCTTTATACTTGACCCTGTTTATGTACAATGAGAGGGAAATCGATCCATGTACTTATATCTATATGTTAAGAATTAAGGTTGCAGATGGACATGGGGCCTAGATTCAAGTACTACCTCAACACAGGACCACTTGTCCTAATTATCTGCATTCTGTGATGCTCACCTTCCCGATACCATAGCGTAAGTCCAAATGTATGCATAAGCAACGATGGAGAAAGCTGCCTGTCTATGAAACGATATAGCATTTGGGGTGTTAAGGGCTTAAAGTTAAATAAGCAGCCATCCAGCTGAAGGGGTTTTCTTGATTTGACTGTTATTGATAACTTATTGAAAATGAAATGTTCTGACTGAAGCCCTTACCTAAAAGACATTTTGTGGGAGTTCATTATCAGCAGACAAAAGCGAAGCTGGGGCCATGAAGCTGAAGACATGAATCAGATGCAGGAGAATGCAAATATAACCTCAGACACATTCCACTTGAATGTCAAGAGCATCTCAACAACAGATATGATCAAGTGAATACGATCGACAGAAAACTGGACCAGCTATAGCATGACATCAATAGTATCATGTATGAAAGAAAAATCCTTCACAAAACAGAAAAGAATGAATGACCTAGCTGGACGCAAAGGAGACTCTGAATCCTGACATTGATAGAAGCATTGCTAAAGCCAATGGAAGAAACCATCAAGAGCTGAGCAGAACATGTAAAACAGAAGACAAATTACACTATTATAGTGAGATATGCTGCTCAATGTGAACATCACTAGTGATAATAGGAGGTCAAAGAGGTGGTAAGAGGAGGCCATTCTGTGCATGTAACAGAGAAAGGAGAGGTGGGAAGGAACTGAGACCCAGTTAAAGTTTTGTCTGACATAAAAGCTGGAAAAATAAAGGCAGAGCCAATTAAATACAGATTCGTTTGGGGTTTCCTCCTGTCGACAGAAAAACTAAACATAGTCATTTCTGCCAAGATCTTTGTTAATAGCTTTGTAATAAAGAAGGGACTTTCTTTTATCCATCACATCATCATTGAGGAGGACAAAAGACTAAGCTTTCGCTCATTTACATGTCTTAGTTTACAGGAGACCTCCCTTAAGTCTACACTCTCATTCTGCCCCTGTGCTTCAGCATCATTTACCTGTCTTTCCCAGAGCAATCTGTTCCACCTTGCTTCCAGGACACCATGAGATTCTGAGCTACTGATCTTCCCCGTGTCCTTTCAAGTTCAACATGAGAATTTGGTGGTCAGAAAATGAGTGTTGGTTCTCAAGAAGGCAGTGGGACTATTCCCTGCCTTAGGACAGGCTCGGGAGCCTTCACAGGCAGTGGTTATGCCTTGGGCTGCTGTGACCTGCATGGTCAGCAGTTTGAATCCACCAGCAGCTTCGCAGGAAAAACACTGGGCTTTCTTGTCCCATGAAGAGTTATCGCACCAGCATTTCTAAGGGGTTGCTGAAAGTCAGCAGTGACTCCATGGCAGTGTGCTTCAGTCTGAGAGGCTGTCAGAAAGTGCTCGACATGTAAGGTCAAACCCAATGCAGACAGAGCTGAAGAACCTTCCTTAGAATTTTTTAAGCACAAGGAACTGAAGAAGACTACAAGTGCTAGAAGCAAAACAAAACAAGACAGAACAGAACGAATCGAAAGTGCAAATTTCACAATCAAAATTCTATGGTTCCCAATTTTGAAAGATGCTGTTTTGGTTAGGAGCATTTGTGTCATTCCAGATGCACACAAATCCTATAACCTACGAAGGAAGCACTGTTCTGTCCTGTCCTCCCAAGCCACCACTGTGAAACAAACTACCACACAAATATTCGATGAAAAATGCAGGGGCCACCAAAACAAGATGAAGGAACACACAGAGTGGGTTTCCTAAAAGAAGGAGACATTCAACCATGACAAGAAGTAGCGTATGAAACAGGGATTCTAGGACAAGACCCTTTCCCTCTGTCCATCCATGGATCTGGTCTCCCACGGAGAGGCCGCTGTGTTCTCCCATCTCCTTACACCAGCCCTCCAAGATCTGCGTCCCTCCCCATCAGCTCCTCGCAACCATTCAGGTAGTTTTCATGTAACTCTCATTCAACTCACAGTTGCAGAGGCTGACAAGGCTCCAATTTCACTCTTGGCCACTGTCCTTGTTGAGGTAGATCCGGTGCCTGAAGAATCCAAGAAGGCAGGTCGAACGGCAGACTTCTTCGTCAAGAATGTTGAGCCTGAAAACTTCCAGAGAAGCCAGGAAAATGTTGGCACGGTTCCGTCTCAAGTCCAGAAACCTTCAGGTCAAGGGAAGGGTCCAGGTGCAGAACAAAGCTCCAGAGCTTTCAGAGAGTCCTTTTAAAGGATAAGACCACACCCACCAGGAAGCTATTGCTTCCCCCTCATTGGCTGTTCACAGTAGGTCTCATCATGGAAGTGATGGCATTTCGTGAGATCTCATCAGCCGGGCTGATGCCATCAGAACAGACCAACGCCTGAGAATCCAGACCCAGCCCTGTTCACACAAGTCCTCGGCCATCACCCCTTATGCTCGGGGAGGGAGAGGACACAGAAGATGGCGAGGGTTGTGTTGGCAGGTGAGAGGGATTAAGTGGGTGTTTACAAAAATGGTTTTGTTGCCCCGTTTCTCATACATGCAATATAGTTTTGTCATTATGGATGCTCCTCTTTGTAGCGCACTTCCTGAAGCACAAACTTTCTTCTACTGTAGCTCATCCGACTCATGAACAAACTTATGAAAAGGAGTAGAAATGCCTCCTTGTCTTCCTACTGACTGTCAATCTCTCCAGGAGTAGATGGCTTCATTAAAGCACATGGACTGGCTGACAGATTTGAACCAGTGACCTGGTGGTGTGCTGACCAATGTTTGAAGGACTGACCTCTGCCGAAGGATCCCACACATTGTCTTAAATCTCAAGTGCTCTCAGGATACAAGCATCAACCTAAGAGTTTCCATGATTGTAACTCTGTGTGGGAGTAGAAAGCCCCATCTTTCTCCCATATATAAAGTGTCTTGTCTGCTTTTGCCCCATGGGATGCTTTCCACTTTCTCTCAAGGGCTGTATGAGCTTTGTTGGTAAACAATGCTGCGTGTCTTTGAGGTGGCAGACTCTCATCTTTCTCCATTGTAGAAGCTAGTGGTTTTGGAAGCCTCCAACTATTGATTTATAGACAAGCACAGCCCACTACCTAGGCACAACTCCAAAACTGACATCCTTCCATGCCCATTTCTGTTAGGTCGAGGGAACAGAGCCCAAAATTGAATGCACATTTTTAATAGTGTTGCTCCAGGAGAGGTAAATACCACAAGAGGATAGCTTTACAAAGAGACATTTATTTTATCTTAGGCAAAATATGTTAGTGTCAGAAGCTTAGACATGGATATGAAAGATTGGATGTTGATTGTCTTGTACTGGGATGGACTGGTAACTTTTCAGCATCTGTGTGCATTCCATGGGGATTCCACGAGTGTTGGCATCCAGGTTCTTCTGAATCTATAAGGTTCCCCTGCAGGGACCCTGGGTTCCCAGGACATGCTCTGCTCCTGTCTGTTGGCCTCTCTTTTCATGTCTTGTAGATGAGAGATGTGAAGCCAGCAAGGAATGACTGGGCTAAGGGCGTAAATGTCAGATGCTTCTTGTAATCTTCAACTCCAATCACCACATTGTTAGAGCAAAGATAGCCTAATCCTCTTGAACCTAACTCCAAATAATATCATTTGCATAGTGAACATGAGGGTTTTCCAAGTGGTACAGTAAACCAGAAGCATAAGTGAGGATTAGTAAGGAAGGCAACCACATTAGCTTTCCACATGCATGATGATTTCATCCCAACTTCCCTTACTGGGAGAAAATCTTAAAGTGAGGAATCTGTAGCCTGCAGGGTCGTCTTGGGATCCTCCATTGCCTCTAAAAGAGTATCCTAAGACAGAGAACTTTCCGTGTCCTCATAGCAATCCTAAGGCACAAGGAGCCTCAGAAGGGAGAACTTACACAGAGCTTGTGTGCTGAAGCAGGTCTGCAGGACAGCCATGGAGACTGGGTTTCCACCCAACTCAAAGGTGGTGAACTGGGAGTACTGGCACAGAGCAGGCTGCAAGGCAGTGAGCTCAGAGTCATCGATTTCACAGTCAGCTAAATTCAGGTGGTTCACGGTGGCTGAGACCCTCTCTAGCAGACTTGGGAGGAATTCATGTCTTAAGGAATCCCTGAACATACCACTCATATGCGGGGACCTTTGATGGCTGGTTCGGGGACAAAAGCACAGGCTGGCAGGCCAGAGTCCAACGCAATGCAGTGCTTTTAAAGAGAGAAACTGCGAATGTGTAGGCCAACAACTGAGCAGCTGATAGACGTGGTCATTGAGGAAGAAGACTGCTTCCAGAACGAGGTGCTGGAGTAATGCAAACTGAGGACATGAGAGGCCAATTTTGCAAGACACTTCTCCACTTTGTCCATGGTACATAACACCAGGGGATCTGGACTTATGTGGGACTTACGTGGGAAACATGGAGTGTGCTCTGGTGACCCATCTGGGACAGGTAAGCAGTAAACCAGTTGCACCTCTGCAGGTCCCATCTGCAGTGGATTCCCACCTCCTGCACAGAATCCATGTGTACCCCATTTAAGATCTCCTCAATAATCGGAAGCTGTGACAGATCTCCTTCAAATGCTAACTCCTGACAGCAGAGGGGTGGCAGGGTCTTTCCACAGTTGACTCTTGTAATGATAATAGTGAGCAATTCATCTGATACTGTTTCAAGAAGGCAAATGCTTTGAGCAAATACATAGAGGCCAAACACTGAGGCTTCTCTCCTGCTACGGGATCCTTCCCTTTGAGTGTCACAGTCCTGGGCTGCGTTGTTACTGGACGCAATGGATTGGGTTTCAGACCACACTCTCCAAAACTTGGTGTCAGTGTTCAGGCATATATCCACAACTCAGAGTTCACATCCCCTGCGTGGAATCATCTGGGAAGCAGGATATCAAAATATCCTGTTGAGAATGCCAAGACTTCATGAGAGCCCCTACGGGAGCAGGATAAAAAGCCAAGACACTACCGTGGCCTTCGCTGCGTATCTGTGTCCACCGACCACAGCTGCATGACAGAGGTGGGAAGAGTTCGTGAGTAGCGACTCCAGGACGGCCATGGCTGAGATCTCATTATGAAACACACTCTGGATGCCCAGGTCCAGGAGCCTGGGTAGGTTCCTGCTGCTTATGCTGATGAATCTGCTCCAAGAGCAATCCTGACTTGTGAATGGTATGAGACGTCTGCTCAAACTTCTGGGAGAGCTACACTGGTTGTCCTTGCCCTCCAAAACTGGATCATGGCACCCAGAGCTCCTCAGAAGGGAGCTTTCTGGCTTTGTTACTCCTCTTATCAACTCACAGTGGGAGAGACTCGCAAGACCTATGTGAGGCTTACATTTCAGTCTAGATACTTCCTCTGTCTATGTTGGTCCTAAGGTTTTGGAATCCAATATGGGCAGACAGATGGTGGACAGTGACCTCAGCAGCTGGTGAGGTGGATAAATCAAAGATCAGTAGGAAATGTGGTCATTGCACATTGAATCGAACCATCCCAAGGCTTACTCTACAGGAAAGGCAAACTCAAGAGGCATAATGGTGCGTTCATCAAACTGAACTTGGAGATCTGTATTGAACTACAACGCTCTGGGTGATGGGGTATCTATGGGAGTACAAGAAAGTCTTGTCAATACAATGATGAGTAAAATTTCCTCACGATTCACTAATGAAGAAGCTGAAGTAGTTTTCCAATCACTTCAGTATGAAATTGACCCATCATGTAGTCAAGAGGCATAGATAATTATTGGTAATTGGAGTAAGAAATTAGGAAACAATGAGGTAGGGAAAACAGTTGGAAAATATGGTCTTGGTGATAGAAGGATTTGGGAAATCACAAGGTAAAATTTGCAAGTATACTTTAGACAGACAAACATTAGCCACATTAAGGCCATCTTGTTCACTGATGGATAACCTGCCTCCTTCCCCCCCCCCTCCCATGTCAGCGAGTCCCAGTAGTCATTTATTTTTATTTATTTTTAAATATGCTCCTATGTAATCAAAATCAGAATATTTTAATTAATATCAGTGTTCCCTTTAATGTTTTAACCATGATTGTACTATTTTTATTTTATTAACCAGGATGTTGTTATCAATGCTATACCCTGCAACATTCACTAACTCTAAAGAATAACAGCATTAATTTTGCTGGCTGATTTGCTGCAGCTGGTGCCTTGTGTACTCTTGCTGGGTGGTCTGCAGGCCAGCAGCACCATGTAAGGCCATAGCCAGCCCACCAGGGGGATGGTGCCCCTGATTTAGTGGATCTGCTTGTGGTTGAAGAGGAGCCCGTCCGCCACAAAAGGGAAGCCTGTGGCCAGAACATCACACAGCCTCTTGGGGAGCACTCGAATTTCCGGAGCCCCACAAATTTAAAGGGATTGAGCTTTGTTTGCTCTCCCAGGTCGCCTTCCTCGGCTAACTACACATACATCCAGTAGAACCAGAAATCAGAGGGGCCGTCATAAACGGGAATATCCCTGCCAGTACATAAGGTTCAGAACGTAGTAGGTCTGGTGCGCCTCGCTGTGAATGCACTCCACAGTGGTGTCATCAGTAGCTGTCCATGAGCTCTGCCTGCTGCCTCCCGGCAGGAGGGAAGGAAACCTGTCCACACAGTAACCGCTCTTGGTGTAGGCGCTGGTGCAACCCCTGGAGGCCACGATGAGCGCTCTTTTTCCAACGGGGCACAATACCGCAATCCACTCCTGCCGCAAGTCCGCGGGGACATCAATCAGCCACTCAGAGAGCATCAACTGATTGGCATAGCGCTTGGGGAGTTTCTCGTCAATATCAACATCCATGTCTTCGTCATCTTTCCTGTGTTCCTCCTCCTCACTCTCCACTCTGGTCCAGTCATCTTCAGCCAGCCTTCTGGTGTGGTTCACAGAGGCCAGTCCCTTGCATTTATGCAGTTCCAATAACAACGGTGCGGCTCATCCTGCTCCAAGGAAGTGCACTTGGGCTTGTACTGGGACAGGCGTGGCTGTGAGGCTGCACGGCCGTTCAAATCTCGGGACACAGAGAATCTGCTAGCCAGGGCTGGACTCAGCTCTTCCATCTTTCCAGCAACCTTTATGGACCAAATGGCAGGAATGCACGACTGACTTCTGCCTGTACAATCTTCAGAAATCAAATCCATTACAGAAGTTGGACAAGTGTTTCAGTACAAAAGAGACCCTAACACCAAAGATAAGTTTAGGACAAAGTGCCTTCATTTATGAAAGATACAAAGACACAGACACATTAGGGACGCCAACCCATTAAGTCTTGGTACCTCAGACCATTCAAAGACAGGATTTTACTTCACTACGTCCTGGAATACTGGAAGCTGTACAAATTCATGAGTAATTGTAAGACCATTAATCACAATAAGAGGGGGATTATGGAAGCCAGAGGAGGACCAAGATTGGGACACATAGTTTATGTTCTAAAGAGTTTAGAAGATTGTTGATTTCAAATGAGGCATCTGAGCAAGATGCTAAGGTAGGACTCCTGATTATGCAACCGACAGTCCTGTCCATCAAGGACACGCCCAGGGAGCCCTAAAACACTGCTTCTCCCTGGACCATCTTTAGAAGCATGCAAGTAATGCAATTTCCAATGCACCCTACCAGAGGGCAGGATGAACTACTTCATTGTTACATGATCTCAAGACATTACCGGAAGTGGTTTTTGATTTGGGGTTTTTGTTTTGTTTTGTTTTGTTTTGGGCATTGGAAAGTTATGTGTAACATCCAAAAAACTTAGTGCTGAGACTTAAGCCCTAACTTAAGAGATTTTGGAGGAGGTCATTATGTGCAGTCAAAAATGAAGCTGGGGCCATGAAGATGAAGAAATGAATCAACTACGTGAGAGCACAAATATAACCTAAGATCCATCCCACATGAATGGCAAGGCCATCTCAAGAACAGATAGGATTGAGTGAACACTAGCAACAGGAAACTGGACCAGCTGTGCGATGACATCAATAACCTCTTGTATGAAGAAAGCAGTCCTCCACAAGACACAAAAGGTAGAATGACCAAAGTGGACATCTAAGAGACTCTGAAACCTGCCATTGGTAGAAATGTAACTAAAGCAAATGGAAGAAATGATGAAAGAATGCTGAACAGAACATTTCAAAGAGCAACTTCAGGAGAAAAATTAAAATATTAACATGAAACATGATGCCCAAGGGGGAAATCCTTCAAGTTATAATAGTGAGAACATCGAGAATGTCATTCGGTAGATGTGGCACAGAAAGGAGAGGTGGGAATAGGCTCACACCCCAAGAAAGCTTTGCCTGACTTTATCCAAAGAAGCATAGTCAGACAGGCATTTTCTGCACAGCTTTCAGTTAATAGCTTTGTAATCAAGAGGGTCTTATTCATCCACCAGGTGAAAATTGACCACAGAAGACTAAGCTATCTCTGGTTTACATGTCTAGGACATGTTTGTCTACCCGCCTTAAAATTTATGTTTTTAGGGTTTGTGGTGGGGTTGTGAGAGGGTTGAATAGTAAGGCTTCAACTTCCTCTTCAGACACATGAGAGTTTCAGCAGCAGTGCTGTGGGTCCACAAAAATGACAGCCACTGAAATGCCTTGATAATTTAGAAGAGTTGTTATTCAGTTGTCACCCGACATCGAGAATCTAAAAGCAATTCTAGGATTGAAGTCTTGAATGGATATTTAAGTCCATCATTAAAAGCAAAAACTTACTTAGAATCTGTCTACAATTATTAAGCAAGCACAAGGTTTGCACTAAAGTGCATTCTCTCAAACAAAGAGTAAAAGGAGCTTCTTGCCACTGTCCATGCAGATGAATGGAAACCACACAGGACAGAGTAAACCACCCCTGTGGGATTCCACGACTGTAATTCTGAATGGGAGAAGAAAGCCCCATCTTTCTCCCCTATTTAAAATACAGGTATCACTGAATGGGCCATTCCATTTCACCTCAGTGGACAGTATCAGCTACTTGGGGACCAATATTATATGTCTTTATGGGAGCAGGCTCTCATCACTCTGAACTTTAAACAGCAGTGGTTCAGAAAACTCCAACAGTTGATTAATAGATGAATAACTCCACACTGGAGCCCATCCCCCAAACTGACACTCTTCTTTACTTGCCACACTACTGAGATTCATGATCTCAGCAAGATGATATTTTTAAAGAACCATTGCACAACAGCAAGCTATTAAGATGCATCAAGTCCCTGAATAGGTACTGAGGTGTGAAGGAGATAGAGGGTAAGCACAACACCCTGATTAGACTGGGTAGAGCAAATATATTTATATGTTCATAATGCAATATTGAATGCACTCAATTCACACAGGCCTCAAAGAAAGACAAGTTTGGAATGCCACACCTCAACCTCTAGGACCTTCCCCACTCAGCACCTCAGAACTATTTAGATTTCATGTTACTCCCTATTTCAAATCACCATTGGAAAGGTTAACAAGGCTCAGACTTTAATATTGACTCTTATCTTTGATCAAGTATTTCCAGTGGGTGATGAATCCAAGATGGCAGGTCAAAGGGCAAACTTCTTCCCAAGGGTGTTGAGACCAACAATTTCCATAGATACAGAGATAATGGCAGGATTCTCTCTCAAGTCTCCAAACCTTCAGGACAGAGGAGGGTCCAGGTCCAGAACAAAGCTAGAGAGCTTTCAGAGTCATTTTAATTCATAAAACCACACCCACAAGATAGCTAGCTTCCCCATCATTGGCTGTTCACAGTAGGTCTCAGCAGGGAAGTGATGGTATTTTTGGTGATCTTATCCACCAGGCTGATGCCATCCTAACAGAACACACCCTTAGTGTCCAGATCCAGCCCTGTTGAGATAAACTGTCAGCCATCAAAACTCACCCGCTGTGATTGATAGAACAAAGAACATTTTGAGGAAGTGAGTTAGCAGATGAGAGAGGATTAAGCAATTGGTTACAGAAATGGCTCTAGTCCACAGATTGTCACATATGCAAAATAATACCCTTATGAATATTCATTGGTGTAACTCATTTCCAATAGCACAAGCACATTGTACTGTGTCTCTTCCAACATAGAGCCAACTTATGGGAAAGAGTAAAAGTGCCTCCTTGGCTGCCTACAGACTGTTGATCTCTCTGGGGTAGATGACCTCATCAAGCCCCACAGATTGCCTGGTAGGTTTGAATGAGTACCCTGGTTACCAAGCATGCCACATCAATTGCATTTATCTGGAGCACTGCAGGGATGATTGGATCACATTGGGCATTTAAAGGATTGACCTCTGGAGAAGGGCCCAGTATATTCTCTTCTCAACGGCTCTTCTGTAAGAAGCGTTACCAATTAGTGTTTATAAAACAAACAACATCATTGTCTTACTGTTTAGGTAGGTGTGGGGGGGCTTCTGCCGCACACAGCTGTATGGAGCCAAGAAAGCACAGAGATGGCATTCGAACAAGCCCAGGGGATGTTGCTCTGCCTCCCACCTTTCTGGACCCTGCAAGACAAGGAGGCTTCTCAGGGCGCACGCGCACGCGCAGTGTGACGAGGGGCTGTGCTTTGCCCAAGTTGGATTCACACGGAAGTCCTGAAGAGGGCGGAACTTCGTCATTGCCACGCGCCTGGGCTCAGGTGTCCTGCGCATGCGCGCAGCGGGCTTCCTGGCTGGTTCCTCCGTGACTACCCATCCGGGGCTCGGGCGCGCGACCGGGGGGCGGGGCTCCCAGGAGGGATCCGCCCCCTTACCGCCAATCCCTGGGCCAGGCGCGTGGAGCGTGGGGCGGGGCTTTGTTCCGGTTCCACTTTCTTTGCGTTTTCACAGGTCCAGAGTCAAGGCGATGTTTTTTTATATTCTGGGTAGATGAGAACTAAATACCACAATGGATGGTTTTACAAAGCGACATTTATTTCATCTCAGGAAAGGGCTGTTGGCGTGCAGAAGCTTAGGTGTGGGTGTGCAAGGCTGTCAGCTGATTGTCTTGCTGTAGGAGGGACTGGCCTCTTTTCAACATGGGGGTCAATTCCTTGGAGATTCGTGGAGTATTGGCGTCCACGTTCCTCGGAGTCTATGAGGTTCCCAGGGCAGGAAGCTTGGGTTTCAAGGACGTATAATGCTCCTTTCTGTCATTTCCAGGCTGTGGGAATCTATTTTCATGTCTTGTGAAAGAGATGTGAAGGCGGCAAGGAATGACTGGGTAAGGCTGTTAATGGCAGATGCTTCCTGTAGTCTTCTAGTCAAACGGACCACACTGTGCTAGCAAAGATAGCCCAATCCTCTTGAACCGAACTCGAAATTATCTTATTAGCGTAGTAAATACGAATGTCTTAAAAGTGAGAGGGTAAACCAGGAGCAGAGCTGAGAATTGGTAAAGAGGGTCATCACATTCACTTTACACATGTATGATGATTTCATCCCAAGTACTCTTACCTGCGCTGGGAGAGAATTTTACAGAGAGGGGCCCATAGGCCTGCAGGGTCATCTCGAGCTCCCGCAAAGCCTCCGAAAGAGTACTCAGATACACTGGACCTCCATGATCCCGATAGCAATGCTGAGGAACAGGGAGCGCCACAAAGCAGAAATTGCACAGTGGCCACGTGTGCTCAAGCAGGTCCTGCAGCACAGCCATGGAGACTGAGTTTCCACCCAGCAGCAAGGTAGTGAGCTGGGAGCACTGGCCCAGAGCAGGCTGCAAGGCAGTGAGCTCAGAGTCATTGATGCCACAGTCAGCTAAGTTGAGGTATGTCAGGGTGGCTGAGACCCTCTCGAGCAGACTTGGGAGGAATTCATGTCTTAAGGCCGCCTTGAACACTCCGCTCAAATCCAGGGATCTGAGGCTCCTGGTGCTGGGACTCGTGCACAGACTAAACATGTCAGAGTCCACTGGCACGCAGTACTTTAAGGTGAGGGTCTTCAAGGGAGCCGGCAAACACCTGAGCATCTGGTCAAGTTGTTCGTCGATGAAATAGACAGATTCCAGAATGAGGTGCCTGAGTTGATGCAGACTGAGCAGCTGAGAGGTCAACTCTTCAAGTAACTTCTCCACTTCCTCCCTGCTACATGACCCAAGGGGGTCCAGGATGATTCCAGAAAGATGGAGTGTGCTCACCTGAGTGAAGTGGGCCAGGTAAGGTACAAACCACTTGAGGGTTTTCAGGTCCCATCTGCAGTGCAATACCACCTCCTGGACAGAGTCCAGCTGCACCTCATGCAGTACCCCTTCAATAACTGGGAGTTCTGGTAGACCTATAAATTCTAACTTCCTACAGCCCAGGGGTGGCAGACCCCTTCCCTGCTGAACTCTTTCAATGAGGCAGGTGAGCAATTCATCCTGGCCTGTTTCAAGAAAACACAGGTCTGTGATTAACACCATAGAGGCCAAGGGCTGAGACGTCTCCCCTGCTCTGAAATCCTTCCCTTGGTGAGTCATAGCTCTCGGCTGGGTGGACAGCGTATCATCTGATGAGGGCACAGAGCACACTTTCCAGACGTTGGTGTCAGGGTTCAGGGTTAGGTCCAGCACTCTCAATTTGGATCTCCTTGGTGGAACATTCCGTGCCCGCAGACTATCAAAACCATCCATGGCAGCCATTAAGATGTCTTGCTGAGTATAAGGATACTTCAGGAGAGCCCCTAGTGGGAGCCAGATGAAAGGCCAACACCACATCATGGCTTTCACTATCTCTGTGTGTCCCCCAACCGCAGCTGCTAGGAACAAGGAGGGGAAGAGGTCTGTAGGCAGCCAGTCCGGAGGAGCCATGGCTGAGGCCTCATTCTGCAACTCACGCTGCAGGTCAAGATCCTGGAGCTTGGGTGGCTTCCTGCTGCCCATGCTGATCAATCTGCCTCAAAGGGAGTCCTGACCTGTAAATAAAAGGAGGGGTCTGCTCAGACTTCTGGGATAGCCAAGGTAGTTGTGCTACAACTCCTAAATCTGACTCTGACCTCCTTTTCTCCTAAGAGGGGAATGTAGGACACTCCTCTTATCAACTCACCGTGGTAGAGGCTGGTGACACTTCCACGTGACACTTCGATTGCAAACTAGATACTTCCTGTGGCACAAGTGGGTGCTGAGGTTGTGGAATCCAGGATGGGCAGCCAAGGGTGGCAAGTGACCTCAACAGCTGAGGAGATGCATAAATCAAAGATCAGTAGGAATATCGTGCTTGCATATTGAATCAAGCTATCCTATGGCTTAATATACAGGAGAGTCAAATTCAAGAGGAATGACGGAGCATTCCTCAAATGGAAATTATGAGATCTATATTGAACTATAATGATCTGTGTTATCAAATAACGTCTATGATAGTACAAGAAAGTCTTCTAATGCAGTGAAACGTCAAATGTGCTCACTAATCACTAACAAAGAAACTGAAGAAATCTTCCAAACATTTTAGTATGAAATTGATCAACCATGTAGTCAGAAGACATAGATGATTATTGGTAATTGTAATAATAAATTAGGAAAGAGAAAGGAAGGAATTGTAGTTGGAAAATATGGTCTTGGTGATAGAAACAAATCTGGAAATCACAGGGCATATCTTGTAAGAACAAGGACTTCTTCGCCACACACCTTCCTTGACAATGCAAATGGAAGCTGTACCTATAGCCTTATGCCGATGTGACTCACAGAAATCGAATCGACAGTATCTGGGGCAAATGTTTTAGAGTACAGAAGAAACCCCAATCCCAAATATAAATTGAGGACAATATTTATTCAGACATAAAGGACATAAAGACAAACCCAAACTAAAGATATATGATCTGGATGAGGAATGCTATTAGCATGAAGTCATGATAGCATCCAAAGATTCTCAGTCAGGATATACCCTCCTTAGGGCATGGAATACAAGAAAAGGTCAAATTCATGAGTAGTTTTATGTCCTTCATCACAGGAGGGGGGATTATGGAAGCCCAAAGAAGGCCTAGATTGAGACACATACTTTACGTTCCTTGTCGTTTAGAAGATTGATCCTTACAAACAAGGCAGCGTGAGCACGATGGACAGGGTACGATTTTTGACTCTGCAACCTCTGGCTCAGAACTAACCATCAAGGACACACCAGTCAATCCGATAAGGAACTGCTCCTCCCTGAACTGACTGGAGGAGGGTGGAGGTAATCCACTCTCCAAGGTACCTTACCTGAGGGCAAGATGATCTCTTTAATTGTTACATGATCCCAAGTAATTTAATGGAGGGGTTTGTTTGGTTCTTTTTGCATTTGTCTGCTATGTATACCTTCCCCCAAATGAAATGTTCACCTATAAGCCCTGACATGAAAGAGATTTTAGAGGAGCTGGTTATCTGCAGGCAAACATGAAGCTGAGACCACGAGGCTGAAGAAATGAATCAAACACATGAGAGCACAAATAGAACCTGAGAACCATCCCACTTCCATGGCAAGACCATCTCAAGAACTGATATGGCTTGTTGAGCACCAACAACAGGAAATGGTACCAGCTGTGGGACGACATAAGTAGCATCATGTATGAAGAATGCAACATTATCCACAAGACAAAGAAGGAAGAATGATCAAGGGGGATAAAAAGGAGACCCTGAATTTTGTCATTGGGAGAAATGCAACTAAAGAAAATGGAGGAAATGATGAGAGAACGGAACAGAACGTTTCAAAGAGCAACTACAGACGACAAATTGGAGTATAAAAGTGTAACTTGCACCCCAAGGGGGAAATCATCAAAGTGATAAGAGTGAGAACAAAGAGAGTGTCATTCTGTCGATGAGGTAGAGAAAAGGGAGATGGGAATAGGCTCACACCACAAAACAGCTTGGCCTGACATCATCCAAAGAAACGTAGAGAAAGAGCCATTTATATGGAGTCTGCCCACTTTAAAATCTCTTCTTTTGCGGGGTGGGGAGTGAGAGGTTGGGGAGGAAGGTTTAAACTAGCTCTTCAGACATGAGAGGTTTGGCATAAATATTGTGAGTTCCAATAAAAGACAGCCATAATCATGCCTTGATGATTTAAAAGAGTCCTTGGTCCGTTATCACCCGGTGCTAGATTTTGAATATGACTCTTTGGATGCAATCACAAGTGGGTTTTTCAGTCTCTCTTTAAAGGTCTGCACTCATTTATCATTTGTCCAGGACTGAAACAAGAGTGGCCAGAAGTAGAAAGCCAAAATAACATTAGGATTCTTCAGAGCCAGTGAGCCATTGAGGGCACAGCATTGATTGTAATAGCTATGTTAATAAAATTAAAATATTAATATCCTGGCTACATCAAAGGGGACATTGTTGATAAGCATGTTCTCACCTCCAGGCCATAGGATCCATGTTAAAATTAGTCACTAGTAGGAGTTCACGTGATGGGAGGCGATCAACAGTCAACAAGATGGCCTTTTTGTTCCTCTCGCTCGTCTGTGGCAGAACACATAATAGAAATAATTAATCATTTAATGCTGTTGTGAAATAATTATTTATGGTGAATTAGGTGGTGATTCAGCCTTGAAATTATCCATTTCAGATTGGGTAATTTAAGTCATTTATCAAATTTGTAATTGCTTCGAAATATATTGCTTCTGAGCATCGCCTGTAACCCCTCTTGAGAAATAACATGAAAACACACTTGGCCTAAGCTCCCTTTAGACACAAGAATGGCAACACTTTGTCCGACAGACTTTGCACGTATGGTCAAGAAGGACCAGTCCGTGAGCAGGAGAGCATGGTGAAGAAGAGGGAAGCCCTCACAGAGGCGGATAGACACAGCAGATGGAACAATAGTCACGTCTTGGGGAGAATGCTGAGGATGGCCCAAAGTGTGCAAGGTTTCTTTCTGTCGTGCGGGGTGTGCCTAAGGGTTGGCCCCTATGGGCGGCACCTAACAGACAAAACCACCACCAATAAGAATTCCATCACATCTGGAATCCAAGGCTTGTCCTAAAGCCCGTAATGCCAGACAAAGTATTAAAAGAGTTCACTGCCATCATCAATGTCGATGAATGGAAACCACACAGGACACAGAAAACCACCCCTGTGGGATTCCAGGACTGTCAATCTCAGTGGGTGGAGAAAGCCCCATCTTTCTCCCCAATATAAATACCGGAATCACTGAAGGGGATCATTCCTTTTCTGGTCAGTGGGCAGGATCGCCTCCTTTGGGAACCACTGTTATATATCTTGCTGGGAGCAGACTCTCTATCTCTGAATTGGAAACTTGGTGGTTGTGAAGCCCCCAGGAGTTGACTAGTACACACATAAACCCACACTGGAGCCTGGCTCCCAAACAGACATCCTTACATCCCTGCCACAATGTGGACAAGCATGACCTCAGCTAGTTGATACACATAATGAATGGTTGCACAAGGGAAGATAGGAAGACACATCAAATCCCTGGAGAGGTTACTAATGATGGAGGGTAAGCAGGACCCCCTACTCTGTTTACTCTGATTATACTGTGTAGAAAACATACATCCACATGTTCATAATGGAATATAGAATACACTCACTTCACATAGGTCTCCAAGAGAGCCAAGCTGGGAACCCAGCCTTCCCACCTCTAGGTCTGCCCCCACTTACCTCCTGAGAACCATTTAGAATGTTTTCATCTTACTCCCTATTTCAACTCACAGTTGCAGAGGCTGACAAAACTCAGATTTCAATCTTGACTCCTCTCCATGACTGATGAATCCAAGATGGCAGGTCTAATGGCAGACTTCTTCCTCAACGGTGTTGAGACCGACAACATCCAGAGAAGCAGGAATGATGGCAGGATTCTGTCTCAAGTCCCCAAACCTTCAAGTCAGATGAAGGGTCCAGGTGCAGAACAAAGCTACAGAGCTTTCAGAGAGTCCTTTTAAACATAAGACCACACCCACAAGATAGCTATGCTCCCCCTCATTGGCTGTTCACAGTAGATCTCAGCTTGGAATTGGTGGCATTTTTATAAAATCTCATCAACCAGGCTAATGTCATCATAACCAACCCTTCCCTGAGAATCCCTACCCAGCCCTATGGACACAAACACCCAGCCATCACACCTTCCCCACTGGGATTGAGACAACATAGAAAACTTTGAGGAGTGTGTTTGCTGCTGAGAGTGGATTAAGCAGTTGCTTACAGGAATGGCTCTAGAGCCCAGATTCTCACATGTGCAACAGAGTTTTGTCCATATGGATTTTCATCTATGTAATTAATTTCCCATAGCACAAATTTACTTGTAACCTGTGCCCCTTCCAACTTAGAGCCAACTTTGGGAAAGAGTAGACGGGCCTCTTTGGCTTCCGAAGGACTGTCGATCTCTCCAGGTTTAAAAGGTCTCATCGAGCCTCACAGATTGGATGAGTGGTTTGAACCATTGCCCTGGTGGTAAGCACCCCAGTGGATTACCAAACATGCGACCTTAATTGCGTCTCCCTAGAGCACAGTAGGGAGTATTAGATCACATTGGGCGAGCTTAGAGTTTTGACCTCTTGAGAAGAGCCCTGTACATTCTCTTCTCAAGCGCTCTGATGAGAGAAACATCACCAATTAGGGTTCTTTAAAAAACCAACATTAATGGTCCCTCTGTTTAGGCAGCTGGAATCGAAATCTAGGGCATCACCTGCAGGAGAAGACTCTCCCTGTGTGCTCTGGGGTGTCTTCCTTTTCTCTTTGCAACATCTCTGCGCCGGACCTCCCTTGGAGAGCACTGTGTGTTTGGGCCTCAGCCTCTCTTTGGGCCTCGGAGGTTCACCAGGCAGGGACTTCACATCCAGAGAAGCTCTCTGGTCTAGGTCTCCTTTCTTCTGCTATTCAGCTAAACACTTATCAATAGTGCTGTCCCTGCTTTCCTTTGGTTGCTTTATGCTTCATATGCTTTTGGTCGGCCTCTGATTTTAAATATTTTCAGGTCTCTGTGTACGAGGTCTGAGGTAACATGAGGTAGCATTTGATAGATTTTGTTTTTTGGCCCATCAGCTTCTGTCCATCTGTTTAATTTAGAATAGTCCATTGACCTTGGGTGAAGTTATTGATGTGTATGTATTCATTCTAGCAGTTTTGCTTTCTATTTGTGCATGTTGTGTGTGATTGTGTATGTGTATTGTGTTCAGTTTCTTCTTTCTTCCTGTGTTACATCATTGCCTGGGGTGTGGCTTTGGTGTGTGTTGGTGTTTGTGAGGAAATGCTGGTTTTAGATTTGTGTGTGGTTGTCACCGACATTTTTGTCACAGTACCTCATGAAGGGCTTTTTGTGGTGGTGGTGGTGGTGTTGAATTGTGATTTCATTTTTTCTTGTTTGTGAATTTTTTAATTCTGCATCATATCTGATTGATATTTTTCCCAGGGAAAAGAATTATAACTTTGTAACTGACAAAAATATCAATCACATATGATCGGTAAATAAAGAATTCCCCGACTAGACGTTTAGTTCTTTGCCCTCTGGGGTTGCTGGGTTGGAATGGACTTGATGGCTGTGAGGGAGGAGGCTGACTTTGACCAACATTTGTATTGAGAGTTCAAGGCTTTGTCCATCACAATTAACCTTTGTAATAATCATTTGCAACTGAATCCTGCCAGTAATCCTCTCTACCTTTCCTCTCTCAGAACATTCATGATAGGCATTAGTTTCTCATTAGAGAACTATGCTTTGCTGAGAGATCCCAAGTAATTCACTGCACCACGTGGGATTTTAAGGGATTAAGAGTTTTGCTTATGATCCTTAATCCTTTTACCACTGATAGAAACACCACCAACCAGAAGTAACTATCTCATCATTAAAGCGGGTGAAGCCCAAATCCAGGGCATCAACCAGAGGAGAATGTTGTCTTCTTTTGGGTCTAGGGCCGGTTCCTCATCAACTGGTAACATGTGAGAGCGTGTCCTGCCTTAGAAATCTGCCTGTATCTTAGCATCTGCCTTACATTGTGTGTAGGAAGATCCCTGGTAAGAGACTACAGGTCCAGGGATTCACCCTGACCCATACTTCTATCCTGGATGTAGTCAACTTTGTAGTATATCTCCAGGTTGCTCTCACCTAGAATCCCTTGAGAAATGAAAGTTCTGTTCAGCCACACCTCAGAGAAACTCCCTTTATATCTATTTCCTTGGGGTTGTGAAGGGATGAGTGCTTGGATGTGCCAGACACAGCTGCCTCAGAGAGCTCCTGACCTGTCTATCTCCTTTCTTTATGCAGAGACATCAGACTTCTCTCTGCTCACATCTCTAAAATCCCTTGGTAGATGATAGGATCTGGATCCACACCTCAGAAAACTCCCCGGACATCAATCTGACAAAGATTGAGAAGGGATTGAACAGTACTACCCACACCCTGATCCTTTTACTAAGGAATGTCTTCACACAAGATTCCATTATAGCAGATCCACTCATGGAAGCCACATTATATCATCAAACAATAAAATTAATCAAACTCAGGTGCAAAGGCAATGATGACAGAAAGATATAGGGGATGACAAGCCTCCCCATATCTCTATACCCTGTTTATGCTGAGTAGAGCAACTGAATGCACTCAGATGAACACACCCTGGAATGCATGCAGCTCCTGCAAAACAGAAAGGCTGATGTTCAAACCGTGATCTTCTGGTTTGCATCCCAAAAGATAAACTACTGAAACAGTCCAGCATCCCATCATGTGCACCACCCCGCCATGGTTTCTGAAGGGGTGAATAGTGCCTGGAGCATGTAACTTGTTCTTCTCTGTGGAGCACCTGGTGGGAATGGCCTGTACATCCATTCTAGGATCCCACGTAGTCTCATAAAAAAGTAAAATAAACCAAACTCTGCACTATTGCATCCCTTTCACCTCATTGCCAACCTGCAGGACACATTAGGACGGATCCCCATTTCCCTCCAAGCTAATCACCGGTTCTCAACCTATGGGTCACCACCCCTTTAGTGGTTGAACGATTCTTTCACAGGGTCTCCTAAGACTATCGAAAAACACATATTTCTGAAGGTCTTAGGAAAAGACTCTGCTCCTCTATGCATCTTCTAGGGGCTCTGTGCACATGCATATACCCCCACACACAAGTACCCGGCGTGAAGACAGTTACCCATGCTACACCATGCTTCAAGACCAAATGTCATCTATTTGTAATTAGAAATAAATGTTCCACAAAGTGTGATTATGTATTGTTTTGTGATTAATCACTATCCTTTAATTATGTTCTATTTCTAAAATGAAATACCTGTATGTCTGATATTTACATTACGATTCAGAACAGTAGCAAAATTACCGTTATGAATGAAGTAGCAACAAAAATAATTTTATGGTTGGGGGTCATCACAGGAGAAGGAACTGCATTAAAGGATCGCGACATTTGGAAGGTTGAGAACCAGTGCTATGCATCATAGGCTCCCAGGCTTATTGGTATCACTCCATGCCCAATTCCCAGGAACACAGAAAGAATATGCACACTCTTGCTGACAAATGGAAATTTATTTCCTGTAGCTTATGATGCAGGTTAAAGTATTACAAAATCTTTCTCCCATTATACAAGGAATAATTGCAAACTATGTAAGGATTCATCAAGCATAAATTCATTCTTCCCTACTATCCCTTGGTAGAAAGATAAACTTAGGGGACTACCTGCTGGTCAGTGGTTCTCAACCTTCCTGATGTTACGACCCTGTAATAGAGTTCCTCATGTTGTGGTGACCTGACCCCCCAACCATCAAATTATTTTCATTGTTAGTTCCTAAATGTAATATGCTACTGTTATGCATCATAATGTAAATAGCTGATACTCGGGATGTATTTTCATTGTTACAAATTGAACATAATTAAACACACTTAAAGCACAGTGATTAATCACAAACAATATGTAATTATGTATTGTGAAATATTTATGTGTTTTCCGATGGTCTGAGGCCACCTCTGTGAAAGGATTGTTTGACCCCCACAGGGATTGCGCCCCACAGGTTGAGAACCGCTTCTGTAGGGGATGACTATCTGTCTGTTGGCATTGGATCAACGTCTTTGTCACCATTCCACATTTGGTGTCCTGACATTTCACTTCCTGCTCCCTCAGGAAATTTGTTGAATCCAAAATATTTCCAGAGAGTCTGAGACTCCTCACATGAACCGTCTGGTCCAAATAAGAAGCAAAAGAGTCCAGGCAGAACAGTGGCAGCTGCAAAACACCACTACACCGTGCTCACAATCTTGTTGCACCAGTTTGAAGAAATGCTCAAAAAGAGGAAGTTAAGGTCTGTAGGAAGCATCCAGCTGACCAAGGTGTTTACTAATGGGGGACTATTTAGTCTCCTGAGCCTCTGTGTCTCTGCAGACAAAAGTGTTGCAAACTGACTATTTGTGACTTTGCTGCTAAAAAGCAATGAGGGATAACTCAGTTAATAAGGATCCCTTTGAGGTTCTCTTGAATCTTGCATATCCCTGTGATTGTCTTTGAACCTAGTGCTTTTATTATTCTAAGGTTAAGAAACTGTGACTAGTTGAGTTACATTTGCATAGATAAGAGTTTAGGAATGTTTAAGTGCTTTGATGTTTGTTTTGTAACCAAGTCCTGTGTAAGAAGAGTATATATACCAAGCTTTGAATGTACTGGCGACTTTAGTCTATTGGATTGGAGTCCTCCCTGTCCCATGCTTTGTACACAGCTCTTTCTTTTCCTTTCATCCACACGCCTCAGTTCAAACCCAGCTTGATGCGGGATAGCTGGTCTAATCCCCCGCAAAGGTCCAGTCCCAATAGCGTTCAGCTGCCTCCAACAGAGAAACGGTGTGCATCATCACCAATTAGGGTAGCGATGAGAAGATGGGGCATTCCAAAACACTTAGAAAAATCATTGTCATTTTATGTCAGAGAACGTTATCAGTCATCCTCCTGGGCATCACTTCCATTACCCTAAAGACATTGCTGTGTTAGAGAGACTATATTCGGCATCGTAGAACTACAGCATTGGGATCTACAGCATAGGTATATTTGATTGAATATATACAGTAATATAATTTTATATATAATATATTTTATATATAATTTTATTGGTAGAACTCTTACACCTCTTATAAAAATCCATACACATTTGTGCATATGTCGCCACCATCATTTTCAAAACATTGTTTCCTTCTTGAGCCCATGCTCTCAGCTCCTCTTTACCCCCCTCCTTCTCCCACTCTCCCACCTTTGTGGGTTAATGATAAATTATAAATTATTTTCACATCTTACACTATCTGCTCTCTCTCTTCACCCACTTTTGTGTTGTTCGTCTCACTCAGGGGTGGGGTGGGTTCTACATCCATCCTTGTGATGGTTCCCCACCACCTCCACTTATGTGCACACCAAAACTCTTACCTCATGGTATCGCAACACCCATGATTGCTTCTGAAGTTTTATCTGTCCTGGATTCCTTGTGCTGAGAGCTCTCATCTGTCCCTGTGTCTTCATGAAAAGAGTCAATCCCATATTTCCCTGGGGGAGAAAATTGTGGTTTTGAACTCTCAACCTTCTAGATGACAGCCCAACACAAAAGTCGCAAGACCATTAGAGCTCTAAAATATATATAATTGCATCACTACCAAACTACAGAAAATCCTGTCCCGTCCAAGTAGACATAGAGAAAGTCCCACCGCAAGTAGATGAGATATGCACAAAAGACAAGACAGACAGCTGCTGCAGGAACTGTGAGTGCAGAAAGGTACAGGGATGATGAGCTCCGACGTCCTTATACCCTGTTGATGCTGAGTACAGCAACCAGGTGCACTCTGACGACTGCACCCTGTATGCACTCAGCCTATGAAATACAGGAAGACTTATGTTCAAACCCTGATCTCCTGGTTTGTATATTGATACAAACACTGGCAACAGCCACCCTGTCCATCATAGGCAGCCAATATCTCTGATATCTGAGGACATAAATGTTTGAAGCAGATAAATTCGTCCTTCCCTGTGGAGCACCTGGTGGGATTATTGTACAGATCTTGTGCTTATCTGCCCATTACTTTCTTCAAAGCCCCACCAGGGATAAGGTGCTATGCAACGATGCAATAGGGTTCCCCAAATGACATCAGGAAATAACTGATATCCCCTAGGTGCATTACTGAAACCAGGCGTCCTGGTACTTGCGAAGTTGGCCAAAGCCCAGCTTTGAACGGGGTAATATTGGAGGAAAAGAAGAGGGAGACCAGTGGCCCCAAATGTGGATGCCCATTTCTGCTGAGTGTGCAACCACAAACCATGTCATGAATAATTAATGTTCACTCAGGCTGCAAGAGGAATCAATACCACAATGAATGGCTTTACGGAGAGATGTTTATTTGAACGCAGTGTACACAAATTTACCCCTGGCTTTGAACAATGTGTTTCAGTGGCTTGGAAGGAAAGGGGCTGGTCTCTTCTCAACAAGGGGGGTTCTGAATTTCTTGGAGAGTTTCCTAGGTGGTGGAATCCAGGTTGCAGTGAATCGAGAAGATGCCCAAGATCAGACCTTCAATTCCAAAAACATGGTGCCGTCCTGCCATCCTTTATTGAGGGGGATCAGCATCCAGTCTGCTGGAATCTTTCTTTCAATGCCTTCTACAAGGCAGGTGAAGCAAGCGAGGGTTGACTTGGGTGAGGGTGATGTCTGATGCATCCTGAAATCTTCACATCTGAAGGCGACTTTATCACAGAGAAGATTCCTGACACTCGTGTACCTCAAGAACAAATCACTTAGGCATAGGGAACATGAACGCTTTAAAATGGGGCAAGGCACCCACAGCTGGACGTTTTGGACTGACAAGATAGCGTGAAGGAGATGATGGCATCAGCTGTCCATTTGCATGAGGATGGCATGCAATGATCTGTTAGTACCTCTGTGGTTACAGAATTCTACAGAATTGACCCCGTTGGGCATCAGGATCACCATCACCTCCTCCAAGACAGGGAGGAGAGCTTCCTAGTGCAGCATTCCTTGGGGGCCCAAGTAGCAATGCAGTGGGACAGGGAGCTCCAAGAACTTGCAGTGAGGGTTGGTGTGCTGCAGCAGCTGCTGCAGAACATCCCAGGACACGGAGTTTCCACATAACATCAAGGTGACCAGCTGGGAGCAGCGGCCCAGTGCATTCTGCAAGGCCCTGAGGTCAGGGTCCTGGATCCCACAGCCAGCTAAGTTCAGGTGCATAAGGGTGGTGGAGACAATCTCTAGCAGACCCGGAAGGAATGCATAACTTGAGCTAGGCCTGGATAGACCACACAATACCAGGGTCCTTAGGCGGCTGGTACAGGGGCATAAAGACAGGTAAGTCAAGTCCTCGTCCAAAAGCACACAATCAGTCAGGCTGAGGGTCAGCAAGGGAGATGGCAAGCGTGTGAGCAGCCGGATGAGGCAGCCCCTGGGCAGGCAGGCAGAGTCCAAGAAGAGGTGCTGGAGCTGATGCAGATTGAGGAGCTGAGAGGTGAATTGGGCAAGGAGTTGCTCCACGTTGCAGTCTTTGCCGAAGTCCTTGCAAGCCAAGATGACTCCAGAGAGAAAGAGGGTCTGCAGGTGACCCATCTGCGCCAAGTAAGGAGCAAACCAGTTGAGGCTGTGCAGGTCCCATTTGCCATGAATTTCCAACTCCTGGACACAGTCCAGCTGCACCATCTTCAGGATGTCCCCAAGAATGTGAAGTTGTGGGAGAGGTCCAAGAAACGCCACCTTCCTGCAGCACAGCGTTGGCAGGGCCTTCTTCTGCTTGACCCTTTCAATCAGGAAGGTGAGCAGTACATCTGAGGTAGCTTCCTCAAACCACACGTCTGTGAGCACCTCCACGGTGGTCAGGGGCTGGTGCTTCCCTCCTGATCTGGAATGGGGCCCTTTTTCCATCTGAATTCTGCGGGGTGTGTCCTCAGGCTCTTCTGCTGGCATCACAGAGTCAGTAGATGGGACTCCAGCCCATTCATTCCAGAAGTTGGTGCCAGTGTGCAGCTGTAAATCCAACACTTTCAGTTTGCATCTCCTGGGCTGAGCATTCTGGGCAAGCAGGATGTCAAGGCCATCGAGTGCAGCCTTTAAGATGAGCTCTCGAAACACACAATCCTCCAACAGAGCCCCAAGTGGGAGCTTTGTGAAGGGCCAGTAGTGCACCATGGCCTTCACCACCTCACTGTGTCCCTTGGCAACGGCTGCCATGAACAAGGGAGGGAAGAACTGTGTGGGCAGCCACTCAAGAGCGGCAATGGCTGAGGCCTCATTCTGCAACACGCCCTGGATGGCCAGGTCCAGGATCCTGGGTGGGTTCCTGCTACTCATGATGATCACTCTGCTCCAAGAGGATTCCTCACCTGTGGATGGGAAAACAGGTCTGCTCAGATCTCAAGGAGAGCCACTCTGTGGACCCCGCCATCCGACAACCGTGTCCTTCTCCCATGTTAGCCTCAGAATCATTTACAAGTAGAGGGCTTTCATGTCAATGATACATATTTCAACGCACAGTGGCAGGGACTGAGAAGGCTCAGATTTCATTCCTGACTCTTACCCTTGATAGCCAGTGGCTGACGAATCCAAGCTGGGCGACTCAGATGACAGGCTTCTTCTTCAAAGGACGTTGAGACTGACAACACCCAGAGAAGCAGGAGGGATGGCAAGATTCTGTCTCAAGTTCCCAAACCTTCAGGTCAGAAGACTTGGCTAGTAGAGAACAAAGATCATTACTTTCATTGAGTCCTTTTAAATCATACGACCACCCCCACAAAGACACTATCTTCACCCTCATGGGTTGATCGCAGTAGGGCTCAGCATGGAATTTTGGCTTTTTGAAATCTGCTCAACCAGGCTGATGCCATCAGAACTGACCAACCCCTGAGAATCCAGCCCCAACCCTGTTGACACAAGCCCTCACATGAAACGTCTGGTCCAAATAAGAAGCAAACGAGTTCAGGCAGAACAGTGGCAGCTGCAAAACACCACCACACAGTGTACACAGACTTGTTGCACCAGTTTGAAGAAATCCTCAAAAAGAGCAAGTTAAGGTCTGTAGGAAGCATCCAGCTGACCAAGGTGTTTACTAATGGGTGACTATTTAGTCCCCTGAGCCTCTGTGTCTCTGCAGACAAAAGCATTGCAAACTGACTATTTGTGACTTTGCTGCTAAAAAGCAATGATGGATAACTCAGTTAATTAGGATCTCTTTGAGGCTCTCTTGAATCTTGCATATCCCTGTGATTGTCTTTGAACCTAGTGCTTTTATTATTCTAAGGTTAAGAAACTGTGACTAGTTAAGTTACATTTGCATAGATAAGAGTTTAGGAATGTTTAAGTGCTTTGATGTTTGCTTTGTAACCAAGTCCTGTGTAAGAAGAGTATATATACCAAGCTTTGAATGTACTGGAGACTTCAGTCTATTGGATTGGAGTCCTCCCTATCCCTTGCTTTGTACACAGCTCTTTCTTTTCCTTTCATCCACACGCCTCACTTCAAACCCAGCTTGATGCTGGATAGCTCGTCTAATCCCCCGCATAGGTCCAGTCCCAACAGAGTTCAGCTGCCTCCAACAGAAACGGTGTGCTTCATCACCAATTAGGGATAGCGATGAGAAGATGGGGCATTCCAAAGCACTTCGTCGTTGCACGGTTACGTGGATGAAAAATCGTTTGGGATCACAATGAAGAATTACTGGATGATTTCTAATCAGCGCAGGTGTGCCAAAAGGACAAGCATATCTATCTTGAAAGAAATGTGACCAGATTGCTGCTTACAGGCTTGGATGATGGGATTTCAATTGACATAATTTGGACAGGTTTTGGGGAGGGATCATTCCCTGGAGAAGCACAGGGAGACTAAAAAGTCCCTTGACGTGATGGATTGATGGAGTGGCTGCAACAAGGGCCTGAAACTTACAGTAGTGAGGATGGAACAGGAGTGTGCAGTCTTTCCTTCGGTCGTGCATGGGGTCCCTGCGCATCAGAGGTGACTCAGTGACACAGAACAACAGCGACGTGGGCCATCATTGAATTCACACTGTTCTCTGTGAGATAGCAGGACTGTTCGCATCCCTCCATGGTGATTACAGGGCAGTCATGGGGAGTGTAATCCACCTGTGATGAACGCAAATGGGCTGTGTGAATCCCCTGTCAGCTCTAGTCTACTACAAAGCAGGTGTGCACAAATGAAGTTGCGATGCGATGCCATCATATAGCACAGGGTTATATTATTTACAATCACTGGATTGAACGGGAAGGTGTGGAACGTCAATGGGCACTGATTTGGATGCTTGCTTCTTGGGACATAAAGCTTTAAGAATCCTGATATTGTTCTTTTGGGGCCAGGCACCCACGAGTTACTACGTTATACTTTGCTGTTGCACTTGTATCTTCAGAGACCTCTTCTCTTGAGGAAGTGGTGCATCAAGCAGGAAGTTGTCCTGAGAGCTGAATTTTCTTAGAATGGGGCGAGATTTAAGTACAAACTCACTCACCATTCATGCATCTAAAGTTTGTATATATCTCTGATCCACCTTAGAAAAATCATTGTCATTTTATGTCAGAGAACGTTATCAGTCATCCTCCTGGGCATCACTTCCGTTACCCTAAAGACATTGCTGTGTTAGAGAGACTATATTCGGCATCGTAGAACTGCAGCATTGGTATATTTGATTGCATATATACAGTAATATAATTTTATATATAATTTTATTGGTAGAACTCTTACACCTCTTATAAAAATCCATACACATTTGTGCATATGTCGCCACCAGGACTTAGTGGAAGATGGCTGTCAAGACACATTGAGTTAATGCTGCTGTCTGTCTTTATGGGAGGAGACTGTGATCGGTGTGAACTGCAGAGTCTGGTGGTTTTGAAGCCTCCAACTCTTGATTAATAGCCCACACTGAATAAGCCCACACTGGAGCCCAGCTCCCACACTGATATCCTTACATACCTGCCACACTATGGAGCACCTGAACCCAGCAAGTTGATACACATAATGGACCATTGCACAAAGACAAGATATTAAGACACATCAAGTCCCTGAATAGGTTCTGAGGTGTGAAGGGGATTGAGGGTGAGCAGGACACATTAATCTGTTTACCTTGATTATATGGAGCAGAGCAAACACATCCATATATTCAAAATTCAATGTTGAATAAATTCACTTCATATGGGCCTCCAAGAGGTCCAAGCTGGGAACCCCGTTTTTGAACCCCTAGGTCCCTCCCCACTTAATTCCTCAGAACCACTTAGAGAATTTTCTTCTTACTCCCTATTTCAACTCAGTTTCAGAGGCTGACAAGACTCATATTTCAGTATTGGACTCTTACCCGTAATCAAGTAGATCCAGTGGATGGTGAATCCCAGATGGCAGGTCCAATGGATGCCTTCTTCCTCAAGGGTGTTGAGACTGACAACATCCAGAGAAGCAGGAATGATGGCAGGATTCTGCCCCAAGTTCCCAAACCTTCAGGTCAGATGAAGGGTCCAAGTCCAGAACCAAGCTACAGAGCTTTCAGGGAGCTTTTTTCAATGATGAGACCACACCCACAAAGAAGTTATCTTCTTCCTCATTGGTTGTTCGCAGTAGGTCTCAGCTTGGAAGTGATGGCATTTCTTGAAATTTCATCAACCAGGCTGATGCCACCATAATGAAGTAACCCCTTGGACTCCTGACCCAACCATGTTGTCACAAACACTCAGCCACCACACCTTACCCACTGTGATTCAGAGAGTTCATCTGTGCATCTCATGTTCCATAGTTCAAACTTACACCCACTATGTCTCTTCAAACTTAGAGCTAACATGTGAAAAAGAGTAGAAGTCCCTCTTTGGTCTTCTAAGGTCTGCTCATCTTTCCAGGAGTAGATGACACCATCAAGTCCCACCGATTGACTGATGGGGTTAAATGTGTAACCTGGTGGTGAGCAGACTAATCCCTAACCAAACATGCCACCTCAACTGCCTCTCTCCAGAGCACAGTAGGGATTATTGAATCACTCTGGGTGTCTTTGAAGGATTGATCTGGGGAGAAGAGGCCAGTACACACTCTCAATTCTGAAGTGAGATTCTGAAAGAAGCATCACCAATGGAGAGGGGGTGGGGGCTGTGTTTAAGCAAACCAAACTGAATTGTTTTATTATTTAGGTGGGTAGATACCAAATCCAGCGCATCAGGCTCTCTCCCTGTTGTTCCGGGGTCAGATCTTTGGTCCCTTGCAACATCTGTGTTCCTGTCCTCCCTTGGAGAGCACTGGGTGTCTGGGCATCAGCCTTACCTTGAATTCAGCAGGAATCCTGCAGGTCCAGGGAAGCACCCTGATCCAGGTCTTCTTGCTTGGTTACTGTCAGCTACCTCCCTCTTAATCTTAGTCCTCCTGCTTTCTTTTGGCTGCTGTATACTTGGTTTACTTTTGTCCAGTCTCTGAATTTTAGTCTGTTCATGTGTGTTTCTGAGGTGTGGTATCTTGTAGACAGCATCTGATAGATTTTGTTTTCAGATGTATCTACTTCTCTCTCTCTCTTTCCTGGTTTGTTTAGTCACTTACATTCAGTCAGATTATTTATATGTGTGTGTGTGTGTGTTACTGTCACTTTTCTTATATTAGTGAATGTTGTGAGAGTGTATGTGTGTTGGGTTTAGTGTCCTTGTTCTTTTTGTATTGCAGTGTTGCTTTGAGTGTCGCGCTGCGTGTTGGTTTTTGTGAGGAAATGTCTTGTTTGCTGGTTTCTGATTTATGTGTTTTTTATTTTTCGGCCATGTTACTTCGTTGAGTGTGTTTTAGAGTGGTGATCTTGTTTTTTTTTGCTTTACCTTCATTTCTCCTTCTCTGGGAACACCTTTATTGCTCCATCATGATGGAGTGCTGTTTTTGTAGTTCATTTGTTCTACGTGGTTGCTGAGCTGGAATGGACTTGGTGTCAGTGAATGACGATGGTAGAGTTGATCAACCCCCATGTCAGAGGTCAAAGCTCTTACGATCACAATCAATCCTCTTCATCCCTTACAACCGAATTCTATCAATAATTCCGCCAACCTTTCCTTACTCAGAACATGTATGCGGATGTCATTATTTTCTCCCTGGAAAACTATGGCTAGAAGAGCTATCTCTAGAATGTCACTTCGCTGAAAACGATGTTGAGGGATTCAGGATCTTGCCTGCCACCCTTGATCATTTTACCAGTAATATTTTAGCAGAAGTGCCCTGGTGTTAAATTGGTTAAGCATTGTGGACTGTTAACTGCATGCTTAACCTGAGAAAGGGGATCTTACTCCATTAAGGACTCTACTTTCATGGGAGAAGAGTGTCATCTCTCCACCCTTTATTAAATATGGGAATCACTGAAGGGACAACTCCATTTCACTCAGTGGGCAGGACCACCTACTTTGGGAAACACCGTTATATATCTGGATGGGAGCAGACTCTCATTTCTATGAATTGGAAAAGCTGGTGGTTTTGAATCTCTCTCTTCTCAAGTGCTCCAATTAGAGGAACATCAATAATTAGGGTTTTTAAAACAACCAACATTAATGGTCTTTCTGCTTAGCAGGTGGAATCCAAATTCAGGGCATCTCCTGGAAGAGGAGATTCCCTCCCTATGTCTTCTGAGGTCCTTTCCCTTTTTCCTTGCAGCATATTGGGCACTGACCTCCGTTGGAGAGCACGGTGTGTCTGAGCCTCAGTCTTACCATGTGCCTATGAGTTTGACCAGGTGGGGACTGCATGTCGTTAGATGCACCCTGATCCTGGTCTCCTTTCTTCTTTTATTCTTCCTATCAACATCGCTACCCCTGCTTTATTTATGTTTCTGTATGAAAGTGTATTTGTCTGCATTGACACCAAGTGAGTCACTCCATTTTCTGGCACGGGCAGTGTCGGCTACGTGGGTAATCAATGGCTCTCTGTCTTTCGGTGTCAGACGCTCACCTTCCTCCATTGGAGAAGAGGGTGGTTTTCAAACCTCCAATTGATGATTCATAGACCAACACAGCCCACTACTCAGGCACAGCACCGAATCGGGCATTCCCCATGTCCTCTTCTGCTGGAATGAATAAGCACCTCCCAGGCGATGAACACTTAATTTCTTAAGTCAGTCAGGAGCAGAAGTGAATATGACAGGTGAGAGCTTTTCAAAGGGTAGTTTATTTTATTGTAGGTTAGGCAAGGAGAATGGGTTTGGAGAAATGCAAAACAGGTTTTCAGTTGATCATCTGTAGTGGGAGGGAGTGGTCTGGAGTGCTCCTCTCCCTGCGGCATCTCCATGAGTCTTGGAATCGACGTTCCAGATCCCAGGAGGTTCCCAAGGCAGGAAGGCACCTTCCGTTTCAAACGCAGGCTGTGCTCTGCCTGTCCTCTCATGAAGGTACTCTGCACCTATCTGTCTGCTGGCCTCTCTGTTCATTTTTAGGAGATGTGAAGCCAGCAATGATGGTCTGGGGTGAAGTTGCCAATGTGAGACGCCTCCTGTAATCTCCACTTCCTTGTGGCCATATTATCATAGTACAGATCATGTCATGATCATGAACCTAGTCCCAAATTATCCCGTATACATCAGAAACATGAACATTCGACAAATGGGGTAGAAACTCAGAATCAATGGTGAGGATTGAGAAAACACGGTATGGAAGGTAAGCTGTCTACGTGAATGATGATTGCATCCCAATCTCTGTCAGGAGTGCTGCCAGCAAAGCTTACATAGAGAGGCTCATAGGCTTGCAGGGTCTCCCTGAGCGCCTGCATTGCCTCGACAAGAGAATCCTGGCACAGAGACACTTGGAAAACCTCATAGCAATCCTGAGGGACAGGCAGCTCCAGAAGGGAGAACTTGCACAGTGGCCAAGTGTGACGAAGGAAGCCCTGCAGGGCCGCCAGGGAGACGGGGTTTCCACCCAACGCCAAGGTGCTCAGCAGGGAACAGTGGCCCAGAGCAGGCTGCAAGGCACGAAGCTCAGAGTCATCAAATTCACAGTCAGCTAAGTCCAGGTGGGTCAGGGTGGCTGAGACCCTCCCTAGCAGACTTGGGAGGAATCCACGGCTAAAGCCTGCACTGAGCGCACCACTCAGATCGAGGTACCTGAGGAGGCTGGTGCAGGGACACGAGCACAGACTACTCATGTCCGAGTCCACAGGCACGCAGTACGAGAGGGTGAGGGACTCTAAGGGGGCTGACAGACTTCTGAGCAGCTGGCCGAGCTGTTCATCCCTGAAGAAGACCGATTCCAGGATGAGGTGCTGGAGCTGATGCAGACCGAGGAGCTGAGAGGTCAGTTTTTCAAGTAGCTCCTCCACCTTAGCCATGCGATCTGGTACCGGGGGTTCCAGGATTATTCCCGTGAGGTGAAGTGTGTGAAGCTGACCCATCTGGGTCAGGTAAGGAAGGAACCAGTCGAGGGTGTGCTGGTCCCATCTGCAATGCAACGCCACTTCCTGCACATCGCCCAGCTGCACCGCCTTCAGGATCTCCTCCATAACAGGAAGTGGTGGCAGACCAACAAACTCTAGCTCCCTACAACACAGATTGGGCAGGTCCTTTCCCTGTTGGGCCCTTTCCATGAGGAAGGTAAGCACTTCATCTGGGCCTGTTTCTAGGACACGCAGGTCTGTGAGGAACATGGCGGAGGCCAAGGGCTGAGGCTTCTCCCCTGTTCTGGAATCCTGCCTGGTGTGGGTCAGAGTCCAGGGACGGGTGGTCACTGGATCCTCTAATGAGGTCACAGAGGCAATGGATTCGGTTCCAGACCACACTTTCCAGAAGTTGGTGTCAGTGTCCAGGCATAGATCCAGCACTCTCAGCTTGCATCTCCTGGGGGGAACCTTTGGGGAAAGCAGGATGTCAAAAGCATCCAGGGCAGCCTTTAAGATGTCCTGGTGAGAATGCGAAGACTTCATGAGAGCCCCTAGTGGGAGCCGGATAAAAGGCCAGGACCCCACCATGGCCTTCACTGTCTCTCCGTGTCCCCCAATGACAGCTGCCATGAACAGCGGGGGGAAGAGCTCTGTGGGCAGCCACTCCAGGGCAGCAATGGCTGAGGCCTCGTCCTGCAACACATTCTGGATGGCCAGATCCAGGAGCCTGGGTGGGTTCTTCCTGCTCATGTTGACCAATCAGCTCCACAGAGAGTCCAGACCTGTGAATATAAAGAGGGGTGTGCTCAGACTTCTGGGACAGCCACACTGGTTGGTACAGCACATTAACAGCTGGAACCTGCCCGCCTTAGCTCCTCAGAGGGAAGCTTCCTGGCTATGCCACTCCTGTTATGAACTCACAGTGGTAGAGGCTGGCAAGGTAGGGGCTGGAAAGTTTTCAAACTGGATACTTTTGCAGACTCAAGGGGGTCCTCGAGTTGTAGAATCCAAGGTCGGCAGGTCCGATGGTGGGCAGTGACCTCAGCAGCTGTGGAAATGCATAAATCAAAGATCAGTAGGAAGTATGGTGATTGCGAATTATATCCAACAATCCTATGGCTTACTGTGCAGGAGAGATCAATTCAGAAGGAATGACTGGGCATTCCTCAAATGGAAATTTTAGATCTATATTGTACTACTATGCTCTCTGTTTCGGGATAATATCTATGGGAGACATGAAAGTCTCGTCAATAGGGGAGGAGATGAGTCAGTCAGGGTGCGATGTAGCACCAATGAAGAATACAGCTTTCCTCTAGTTCCTAAATGCTTCCCTCCACTCCCCCTAATCCCACTATCATGATCCAAATACTCCCTTGTAATTCTGGCTAGACCGATTGAGCTGCCTGCGATTTGAGGGCGCGCTTTAGGAGTCACCACCATGGCAGAAGACATCAAGACCAAAATCAAGAACTACCGAACTGCGCCTTTTGACAGCCGCTTCCCCAACCAGAACCAAACAAGGAACTGCTGGCAGAACTACTTGGACTTCCACCGCTGTGAGAAGGCGATGAATGCCAAAGGGGGCGACGTCTCCGTGTGTCAGTGGTATCAGCCCGTGTACAAGTCCCTCTGCCCCATTTCCTGGGTGACCGCCTGGGATGACCGCCGGGCACAAGGCACATTTCCCGGGAAGATCTGAAATGGCCTCACTTCTCTCCTGGGATCCTGATTCCTGACTTCCCTACTAATAAAACTTCATTGAACACGTGTGAAAAAAAAATTCTGGCTAGACCAGGGGAAGTACACTGGTGCATATAGGAGTTGGAGTGACAGGGAATCCAGGGCAGGTGATACCTTCAGGACCAGTGGTGTGAGTAGTGATACTGAGAGAGTAGAGGGAGAGTGGGTTGGAAAAAGAAAACCGATTACAAGGATCTACATGTGACCTTCCCTGGGGGACGAAAAACAGAAAAGGGAGTGAAGGGAGACACCGAACAGGGCAAGATATGACAAAGAAATAATTTAAAAATTATCAAGGGCTCATGAGGGAGTGGGGAACGGGGAAGAAATGGGAAAAAAGAGGACCTGATGCGAAGGGCTTACGTGGAGAGCAAATGCTTTGAGAATGATGAGGGGAATTAAAGTACAGATGTGTTTTACACAATTGATGTATGTATGCATTGTGATGACAGTGTATGAGCCACTGATAAAACTTTTTTTTAAAAAAAGAAAATCTTGTCAATAGAGTGAACAGTCAAATTGGCTCACCAATCGCTAAACAAAAGAACTGAAGGATTCTTCAAGCCCCCTCAGTATGAAATTGATCACCCGCGTAGTCAAGAGGCAGAGATGATGATAGGTGATTGCAGTAGTAAATTAGGAAACAGAGAGGAAGGAGAGGAAGACAGGAAATATGATCTTGGTGATAGAAAGAAACCTGGAAATAACAGGGTAAATTTTGCAAGGCCAATGACTTCTTCTCCACACACACCTGCTTTAACAATGCAAATGGCAGCTCCACATGTTGACTTTCTCTGCTGATGTGATTCACAGAAGTCAAATAGACTTCGTCTGTGGTAAATGTATTAGGGTACAGAAGAGACCCCAATGCAAAATGTCAATTAAGCAAAACATGGACTGTCATAAATGATATTAAGGCAAAATGAAACCAAAGATACATGATCTGGATGACGAATGCTATTAGCATGAAGCCATAGTCGAGTCCAAAGATTCAGTCAGGATATTCAGTCACTAAGTCATGCAATACAGGAAACTGTCAAGTTCCTGAATCATTGGAAGCTCGTTAATCACAATAGGAGGAGGGATTATGGAAGCCCAAAGATGGCCAAGACTAAAAAGCATATTTTAGGCTCTATGGAGCTTAGATGATTGATCCTTTGAAAGAAGGCAGCCTAAGCAACAGGGCTAGGCTCTGCCTTTTGACTATGCAACCTCCAGTACTGGACTATCCATCAAGGACACACCCAGTCAATCTGCAGAGACTGCTCCTCCCAGGAATGCCTGTCGGAGGGTGGAGGTAATCCACTCTCCAATTCACTCTCCCCGAGGGCTAGATGATCTACTTCATTGTTCCATGATCTCAAGGAATTTAATAAAAGACTTATAGGTACTGGGGGTTTTTTTGGTTGTTTTTTTGCATTTCAATGTCATGTTTACCCTCCCAAAAAGGAAATGTTCAGACTTAACCACTAACATAAAGGAGATTTTGGGGGAGCTCGTTATCTGCAGTCAAAAATGAAGCTGAGACCATGAAGCTGAAGATATGAATCCAATACACAAGAGTTCAAATATAACCTGAGACACATCCCGCATGAATGTCAAGACCATCTCAAGAACAGGTATGGGTAACTGAACACTAACTACAGGAAACTGGACCAGCTGTGGAATGACATCAATAATATCACTATGAAGAGAACAACATCCTTCACAAGGCAGAAAAGGAAGAATGACCAAGGTGGACATCAAGAGACTCTGAATGTTGCCACTGGGAAAATCATAGCTAAAGCAAATGGAAGAATTGATGAAAGAAAGAGCTAACAGAACATTTCAAAGACAAACTGAAGTATTAGAGTGAAAAATGCTGCCCAGGGCTAAGTCATCAAAGTTATAAGAGTGAGAAGACAGAGCACGTCATTCTCTAGATGTGGTAGAGAAAGGAGAGGTGGGAGTAGGCTCGCTGCCCAAGAAAGCTTTGCCTGACATTATCCAATGAAAAGTATATAGACAACGGTTAATATAGAGTCTGTCCTCCTTACAATCTCTTCATTTGTGGGACGTGGTGTTTAGGGCCCCCCGGGAGTTTGAAGACTAAGATTTAAACTTGCCCTTCAGACATGAGCATTTTGGCAGAAGTTTGGTTGTTTCAAATATATGACAGCCATGATCACGCCGTGGTGAATTAGAAGAGTCTTTATTCGATTATCAGCTAAAGATGACTCTTTGGTTGCAGTCCCAAGTGGACATTTGAGTCCATCTTTAAAGGTTAAACACTCATACATCATTTGTCTAAGACTCAATCAACAGAGGACAGAACCTCAAAGCAAAATGGATGTTAATATTCTATAGAGTTAGTGAAGCCTTACATGGTACAACATTGATATAACATACTGGTTAATAAAATAAAAATAGCAATGTCCTGGTTATGCATCAAAAATCAACATTATTGAGAACAATGTTCTGATCTGTAGAACATAAGAGCGCACTTTAAAACCAATCACTGTCCGTCCTCTCCACCCCAACCCAGAACTATCAGACCAATTGTTTTCTCCTCCACACTGTTCATCTAGCCAATCTCATCTAGAGAGAGCTGAAGAGATAAAATACTTACCAAAAATACAATCATAGCAAGACAAAGTGACAAAAGAGAACACAGCGATGACAACAGAAGGGTTGTAGCGAGGAGACGAGCCAGTCAGGGTGCGATGCAGCAAGGATGAAACCTACAACTTTCCTCTAGTTCTTAAATGCTTCCTCTCTGCCACTATCATGGCCCCAATTCTACCTTACAAATCTGGCTGGACCATAGTATCTGTAGAAGGGTACATATAGGAATTGGAAACACAGGGAATCCAGGGAAGATGACCACTTCAGGACCAGTGCTGAGAGTGGTGATACTGGGAGGGGGGAGGGAAGGTGGGGTAGAGAAGGGGAACCGATTACAAGGATCCACATATAACCTCCTCCCTGGGCGAATGACAACAGAAAATGGATGAAGAGAGACATCGGACTATCTAAGATACGAGAAAATAATAATAATGTATAAATTATCAAGGGGTCATGAGGGCGGGGGGTGGGGATGGAGAGAGAAAAATGAGGAACTGACATTAAGTGCTCAGGTAGAATGCAAATGTTTTGAGAATGATGATGGCAACAAATATAACAAATGTGCTTTACCCAATTAATGGTTGTATGGGTTATGAGAAGAGTTGTAAGAGCCCCCAGAGAAATTATTTTAAAAAAACAAACCAAAACCAAAAACCAATCACTAGGTGGACTATCCATGATGGGAGGGTGAAGGTGGCAGGTCACTCAGACGTCCACAAGATGGCATATAGTGGCTACTGCTAGTCTGTCTCAGAACACATAATAGAAATAATTCTGTTTTACTTTCTGTTGTCAATTGATTCTTGATTGTGAATCAGTGGGCATTTATGCTGGAAATCACCAGTTTCAGATTCAGTGATTTAAGCTATGTATCAATTCTGTAATGCTAACGATCTATCCATCCCCTGTAGTCCCTCTTGAGATGTACCGTGCTAGCACACACGGACAAAGCACACTTTAGAGGCAAGAATGGCAACACGTTCGAGGCACTCACTTCCCAGAGGGCTCCGAGAGACAAGCTTGGAACCAGGACATCAAATCTAGGCCCCTCCGCACAGAGATTCTCAGAACCACTTTAGACAGTTTTCATGCTACTCCCAAGTCCAACTCACCGTTGCAGAGGCTAACAAGGCTCAGATTTCAGTCTTGACTCTTATCCTTGATCAAGTAGATCCAGTGGATGATGAATCCCAGATGGCAGGTCCAATGGCAGCCTTCTTCCTCAAGGGTGTTGAGACTGACAACGTCCAGAGAAGCAGGAACAATGGCAAGATTCTGTCCCAAGTCCCGAAACCTTCAGGTCAGAGGAAGGGTCCAGGTCCAGAACAAAGCTACCCGGCTCTCAGAGAGACCTTTTAAATCATGAGGCCACACCCACAAGGTAGCTCTCTTCCCCCTCATTGGCTGTTCACAGTAAGTCCCAGCTTGGAATTGAGGGCATTTTATGAAATTCCATCAACAAGGCTGATGCTATTGAAAAGAACCAACCCCTTAGAATCTGGACCCGGCCCTGGTGACTCAAACTCTCAGCCATCACACCTTCCCCACTGTGATTGACACAACATAGAAAACTTTGAGGAGTGGGTTAGCTGCTGAGAGTGGATTAAGCAATCGGATTAAGCAGAAATGGCTCTAGAGCCCAGAATCTCACATTTGCGACAGGTTTTTGTCCTTACGAATATCCATCTGTGTAATTAATTTCCCAAAGCACAAAATTACTTGTATTCTGTGCCTCTTCCAACTAGGAATCAACTATGGGAAAGAACTGAAGTGCCTCTTTAGCTTCCTAATGACTGTCGATGTCTCCAGGAGTAGAGGCCTCATCAAGTCCCTCAGATTGGCTGAGAGCTTTGAACCAGTGACTTGGTGGTAAGCACCCCAGTGGATTACCAAACACGAGACCTCAATTGCATGTCCGTAGAGCACAGTAGGGATTATTAGGTCACACTGGCCGTGTTTCAAGGATTGACTTCTGAAAGAGCCCTCTGCATTCTCGTTTCAAGTGCTCTGATGGGAGAAACATCACCAATTAGGGTTCTTAAAATGACAACGTAAGTGGTCCCTCTGTTTAGGTAGCTGGAATCCAAATCTAGGGCATCACCTGCAGGAGAAGACTCTCCCTGTGTGCTCTGGGGTGTCTTCCTTTTCGCTTTGCAACATCTCTGCGCTGGACCTCCCTTGGCGAGCACTGTGTGTTTGGGTCTCAGCCTTACCTTGGGTCAAGGAGGTTCACCAGGCAGGAACGGCACGTCCAGAGAAGCTCCCTGCTCTAGGTCTCCTTTCATCTGCTATTCAGTTAAACACTTATCAATAGTGCTGTCCCGGCTTTCCTCTGGTTGCTCTATGCTTCATATGCTTTTGGGGGGCCTCTGGTTTTAAGTAGTTTCAGGTCTGGGTGTATGAGTTATGAGGAAGCATGATGTAGCATTTAATAGATTGTTTTCTGACTCATCTGCTTCTCTCATTCTGTTAACTTTAGAATTAGTCCATTGACCTTGGGTGAAGTTATTGATATATATATATTCCAGAAATTTTGCTTTATATTTGTGCATGTTGTGTAAGAGTGTGTAAGTATATGTGTTAAGTTTCTTTGTTCTTCATGTATGACATTACTGCACGGAGTGTGGCTCTGTGTGTGTGTGTGTGTGTGTGTTGGTGTTTGTGAGCAGATTTGTGCGTGGTTGTCATTGATATTTCTCTCACAGTACGTCATTGAGTGCTTTTTGTGGTGGTGTTGTATTTTGATTTCAGTTCTTCTTGTTTGTGAATTTTATTTCTCCCTCTTATTTGATCCATATATTTTCCAGGGAACAGAACTATAACCTCAGTCCTGACAAAAATTGCAATCACATATGATGATGAAATAAAAGAATTCCCCGACTAGAGGTTTACTTCTTTGCCCCATGGCATTGCTGGGTTGGAATGGAGTTGATGCCCTTGAGTTAACTTGGTGACATTGACCAATCTTTGTGTTGAGAGATCAGGGCTTTGTCCATCACAATTAACCTTTGTAATAATCACTTACAACTGAATCCTGTCCGGAATTCCCTCTTCCTTTCCTTTCTCAGAACAATAGTGATCCTCATCAGTTTCTCTTCAAAAACCTATTGTTCTCTGTGACCCCAAGTAATTCACTGCACCACAGAGGATTTTAAGGGATTAAGGGCTTTGCCTAAGATCCTTAATCCTTTCACTAGTGAAAGAAGCACGACCAACCAGAAGTAATTGTCTTATTAAGTTGTGTGAAGTCCAAATTCAGGGCATCAACCAGAGGAGAATGCTCTGTTTTTCTGTTGGGGCTGGGGCCATTTCCTAGTCAACTGGTAATATATGAGAGTGTGACCTGTCTGGGAAATCTGACGGTATTTTAGCATCTGCCTTAACTTGGATCTTGGAAGCTCACTGCAAAAGGATTCCCAATCCAGAGACACACCCTGACCCTCACTCCTTTCCTGGCTGTAGACAGCTATGTGTTCTATCATCAGGCTGTGTTGTCCTTGAATCCCATGAGAGACGACAGTTCTGATCAGCCACATCTCAGAGAAACTCGCTTTCCTTCTATTTCCTTGGTGTTGTGGAGGATGAGAGCTTGGATGTGCCAGCAGAGCAGCCCTGGACAGATCCTGATCTCCCCACCTCCTTTCTTGCTGGAGAAAGATCATGCTTCTCTCTGCTCACTTCCCTAAAATCTCTTGGGACGTGAAATGATCTGGATCGACACCTCTGGAAATTCCCCGGACATCCACGTGACAAAAATCGAGGAGGGACTAAGGTGCACTATCCCACCCTGAATTCTTTTACTAAGGAATGTCTTCACACACGATTCCATTCCAACAGATCTATTCATGGAAGCCACGCTATTTCACAAGACAATATCACAAAACAAACTCAGGTTCAAAGGCCACGAGGACAGAAAGATTTACGGAATAGCAAGCCTCCCCATATCTCTATACCCTCTTTATGCTGAGTAGAGCAACTGAATGCACTCGGATGAACACATCCTGGAATGCATGCAGCTCCTGCAAAACAGAAAGGCTGATGTTCAAACCGTGATCTTCTGGTTTGGATCCCAATAGATAAACTATTGATACAGTGCAGCATCCCATGATGTGCACCACCCCTCCATGGTTTCTGAGGGCGTAATTAGTGCCGGGAGCATGGAACATGTACTTCTCTGTGGAGCACCTGCTGGGAGTGCCCTGTAGATCCGTTCCAGGATCCCACGTTGTCTCATAAAAAATAAAATGCACCAAACTCAGCGCGATTGCATCCCTTCCTTCCACCTCCTTGCCAAACTGCAGTACACATTAAGACAGATCCCTATTTTCCTCCCCGTTGAACATGACAGGTTGACAACCTATGGGTTGCTACCCCTTTAGTGGTTGAGCGATGCTTTCACAGGTGTCGACTAAGACCATTGGAAAACACATATTTTGGAAGGTCTTAGAAATAGAGACACCGCTCCTCTATTCGTCCCCTGGGGTGTCTGCCTGATGCACATACGCCCACATACTAGTGCCCGGTGTGAAGACCCATGCTACACCATGTTACAAGACCAAATGTCATCTATTTGTTATTAGAAATAAATATTTCACATAGCATGATTACATATTATTTTGTGATTAATGGCTATCCTTTAATTATGTTCCATTTGTAAAATGAGAATCCTGCATAGTGGATGATTTCTAATCAGCAGAGGTGTGTCAAACGGACAAGCATATCTATCTTGAAAGAAATGTGACCACATTGCTGCTTACAGGCTTGGATGATGGGATTTCAATTGACATACTTTGGACAGGTTTTGGAGAGAGATCAGTCCCTGGAGAAACACAGGGAGACTAAAGAAGTTCCTTGATGCGATGGATGGATGGAGTGGCTACAACAAGGTCCTGAAACTTACAGTCGTGAGGATGGAACATGACTGTGCAGGCTTTACTTTTGTCGTGCATGGGGTCCCTGTGCATCGGAGTCGACTCAATGACACGGAACAACAGCGACGTTGCAATCACTGAATACACACTGTTCTCTGTGAGATAACAGGGCTGTGCACATCCCTCCACGGTGACCAGAGGGCAGTCATGTGGAGTGTAATCCACCTGTGATGAACGCAAATGGGCTGTGTGCTTCCCCTTTCCCCTCTAGCCTTCTACAAAGCAGGTGTACACAACTGAAGCTTCGATGTGATTCCATCATTTAGAAAGGGATTATATTATTGACAAGCACTGGATTGAACGGGAAGGTGCGGAAAGTCAATGGGCGCCGACTTAGGTGCTTGCTTCTTGGGATGTAAACTTTAAGAACCCTGACATTGTTCTTTTGAGAGCCAGGCACCCACGAGTTCCTTCGTTAGACTTGGCTGTTGCACTTGTATCTTCAGAGCCCTGTTCTCTTGAGGACTTGGAGCATCAAGGAGGAAGTTTTCCTGAGAGCTGATTGGTGTTACATTGGGGCGAGAATTAAGTGCAAACTCCCTCAACATTCACGAATCTAAAGTTTATCTATGTCTCTGATTCACCTTAGAAAAATCTTTGTCATTTCATCTCAGAGAAGGTTATCAGTCATCCTCCAGGGCATCACATCCCTTACCCTAAAGACTTTGCTGTCTTAGAGAGAATATATTCGGCATCATAGAACTACAGCATTGGGATCTACATCATAGGTATATTTGATTGCATATATACAGTAATATTATTTTATATATAATTTTATTGGTAGAGCTCTTACACCTCTTATAAAAATCCATACACATTTGTACATATGTTGCCACCATCATTTTCAAAATATTGTTTCCTACTTGAGCGCGTGCTGTCAGCTCCTCTTTAACCCTCTCCTTCCCCCACTCTCCCACTCTCGTGACTTAATGATAAATTATAAATTATTTTCACATCTTACACTATCTGCTCTCTTCCTTCACTCACTTTTGTGTTGTTCGTCTCACTCAGGGGTGGGGTGGTTTCTACATCCATCCTTGTGATCGGTTGCCCATGTCCTCCACTTCTGTGCACACCAAAACTCTACCCCCATGGTATTGCAATACCCATGATTGCTTCTGAAGTTTTATCTGTCCTGGATTCCTTGTGCTGAGAGCTCTCATCTGTCCCTGTGTCTTCATGAAAAGAGTCAATCCCATATTTCCCTGGGGGAGAAAATTGTGGTTTTGAACTCTCAACCTTCTCAACCTTCTAGATGGCAGCCCAACACAAAAGTCTCTAGACCATTAGAGCTCTAAAATATATATAATTACATCACTACCAAACTACAGAAAATCCTGTCTGTCCAACTGGGTCATGGCACCCAGAGCTCCTCAGAAGGGAGCTTTCTGGCTTTGTTACTCCTCTTACCAAGTCTCAGTGGGAGAGGCTCGCAAGATCCATGTGAGGCTTACATTTCCGTCTAGATACTTCCTCTGTCTATGTTGGCCCTAAGGTTTTGGAATCCAATATGGGCAGGCCGATGGTGGACAGTGACCTCAGCAGCTGGCGAGGTGGATAAATCAAAGATCAGTAGGAAATGTGATCATTGCATATTGAATCGAACCATCCCAAGGCTTACTCTACAGGAAAGGTAAACTCAAGAGGCGTAATGGTGCGTTCATCAAACGGAAACTTGGAGATCTGTATTGAACTACAATGCTCTCTGTAATGGATATCTATGGGAGTACAAGAAAGTCTAGTCAACACAATGATGAGTAAAATTTCCTCACGAATCACTAATGAAGACGCTGAAGTAGTTTTCCAATCACTTCAGTATGAAATTGACCCAACATGTAGTCAAGAGGCATAGATAATTATTGGTAATTGGAGTGAGAAATTAGGAAACAATGAGGTAGGGAAAACAGTTGGAAAATATGGTCTTGGTGATAGAAGGATTTGGGAAATCACAAGGTAAAATTTGCAAGTATACTTTGGACATACAAATATTAGCCACATTAAGGCCATCTTGTTGACTAATGAATAACCTGCCTCCTTCCCCCTCCCATGTCAGAGAGTCCCAGTAGTCATTTATTTTAAAATATGCTCCTATATAATCAAAATCAGAACATTTTAATTAATATCATTGTTCCCTTTAATGTTTTAACCATGATGGTTCTATTTTTATTTTATTAACCAGGATGTTGTTATCAATGCTATACCCTGCAACATTCACTAACTCTAAAGAATAACAGCATTAATTTTGCTGGCTGATTTGCTGCAGCTGGTGCCTTGCGTACTCTTGCTGGGTGGTCTGCAGGCCAGCACCACCATGTAAGGCCCTAGCCAGCCCACCAGGGGGATTCTGCTCGGGTTGTAGTGCATCTGCTTGTGGTAGAGGAGGAGTCCATCCACCGCAAAAGGGAAGCCTGTGGCCAGCACCTCACACAGACTCTTGGGGTGCACTGGAACTTCTGGGCCCCAGAAACTAAAAAGGATTGAGCTTTGTTTACTCTCCCAGGTCGCCTTCCTCGACTAACTTCGCATGCATCCGGTAGAACCAGAAATAAGTGGGGCTGTCATAAACGGGATGTCCCTGCTAACACATCAGGTCCAGAACGTAGTAGGTCTGGTGCACCTTGCTGTGAATGCACTGCACAATGGTGTCGTTGGTGGCTGTCCTTGAGCTCTGCCTGCTGCCTCCCGGCAGGAGGGAAGAAAACCTGTCCAAGTAGTAACTGCTCTTGGTGTAGGCGCTGGTGCAACCCCTGGAGGCCACAATGAGCGCTCTTTTTCCAACGGGGCACAAGACCGGAATCCACTCCTGCCCCATGTCCACGGGGACATCAATCAGCAACTCAGAGATCATCAACTGATTGGCATAGCGCTTGGGGAGTTTCTCGTCAATGTCAACATCCATGTCTTCATCATCTTTTCCTGTGTTCCTCCTCCTCACTCTCCACTCTGGTCCAGTCATCTTCAGCCAGCCTTCCGGTGTGGTTCACAGAGGCCAGTCGCTCGCATTTCCGCAATTCCAATAACGATGGTGCAGCTCATCCTGCTCCAAAGAACTGCACTTGGGCTTGTACTGGGACAGGCGGGGTGTGAGGCTGCACGGCCTTTCAAAGCTCGGGACACAGAGAATCTGCTAGCCAGGGCTGGACTCAGCTCTTCCATCGTTCCATGAAACTTTTTTGAAGAAAATAAATGGCAGCTATGCATGACTGACTTCTGCCTATACAATCCACGGAAATCAAATCCACTACAGAAGCTGCACAAGTGTTTCACTACAAAAGGGACCCTAACACCAAAGATAAGTTAAGGACAAAGTACCTTCGTTTATGAAGGACACAAAGATGCAGACACATTAGGGTCGCCATTCCCATGAAGTCTTCATACCATCAGACCATTCAAAGACGGGATTTTACTTCACTAAGTCCTATGTTCTAAAGAGTTTAGAACATTGGCACTTTCAAATGAGGCATCTGAGCAAGATGCTAGGGTAGGACTCCTGATTATACAACCTACAGTACTGTCCATCAAGGACACGCCCAGGAAATCCCTAAAACACTGCTCCTCCCTGGACCATCTTTAGACGCATGCGGGTAATGCAATTTCCAATGTACCCTACCTGAGGGCAAGAAGAACTACTTCATTGTTACATGATCTCAAGGCATTTCCGGAAGTGGTTTTTGGTTTGGGGTTTGTTTTTGGCATTTGAAAGTTACGTATAACATCCAAAAAGTTAATGTTGAGACTTAAGCCCTAACTTAAGGGATTTTGGAGGAGGTCATTATGTGCAGTGAAAAATGAAGCTGGGGCCATGAAGCTGAAGAAATGAATCAACTGCATGAGAGCACAAATATAACCTGAGAACCATCCCACATGAATGTCAAAGCCATCTCAAGAACAGATATGATTGAGTGAACACTAGCAACAGGAAACTGGCCCAGCTGTGTGATGACATCAATAACATCATGTATGAAGAAAGAAAAGTCCTCCACAAGACACAAAAGGTAGAATGACCAAAGTGGACATCTAAGAGACTCTGAATCCCGCCATTGGTAGAAATATAACGAAAGTAAATGGAAGAAATGATGAAAGAAATGGAACAGAATATTTCAAAGAGCAAGTTCAAGGGAAAAATTAAAATGTTAACATGAAACATGATGCCCAAGGGGAAATCCTTCAAGTGATAGTAGTGAGAACATCGAGAATGTCATTCGGTAGATGTGGCACAGAAAAGAGAGGTGGGAATAGGCTCACACCCCAAGAAAGCTTGGCCTGATTTTATCCAAAGAAGCATAGTCAGAAAGGCATTTTCTGCACAGCTTTCAGTTAATAGCTTTGTAATCAAGAGGGTCTTATTCATCCACCAAGTGAGAATTGACCACAGAAGACTAAGCTATCTCTGGTTTACATGTCTAGCACATGTTTGTCTACCCTCCTTAAATTTTCTGTTTTAAGGGTTTGTGGTGGGGGTGTGAGAGGGTTGAATAGTAAGGCTTCAACTGACTCTTCAGACACGAGAGTCTCGGCAGCAGTGCTGTGGGTCCACAAAAATGACAGCCACTGAAACGCCTTGATAATTTAGAAGAGTTGTTATTCAGTTTTCACCCGACATCGAGAATCTAAAAGCAATTTTAGGATTGAAGTCTTGAGTGGATATTTAAGTCCATCATTAAAAGCAAACACTCACTTAGAAGCTGTCTATAATTATTAAGCAAGCACAAGGTTTGCTCTAAAGTGCATTATCTCAAAGAAAGAGTAAAAGGAGCTTCTTGCCACTGTCCATGCAGATGAATGGAAACCACAAAGGACAGAGTAAGCCACCCCTGTGGGATTCCACGACTGTAATTCAGAATGGGAGAAGAAAGCCCCATCTTTCTCCCCTATTTAAAATACAGGTTATCACTGAATGGGCCATTCCATTTCACCTCAGTGGACGGGATCACCTACTTGGGGACCACTATTAAATGTCTTTATGGGAGCAGGCTCTCATCACTCTGAACTGGAAACAGCAGTGGTTCTGAAACCTCCAACAGTTGATTAATAGATGAATAACTCCACACTGGAGCCCAGCCCCCAAACTGACACCCTTCTTTACCTGCCACACTACAGAGAATCATGATCTCAGCAAGATGTTACATTTAAAAAGAGGACCTGATGCAAAGGGCTTAATGGAGAGCAAATGCTGTGAAAATTATTAGGGCAAAGAATGTACAGATGTGCTTTATACACGTGATTTATGTATATGTATGGATTGTGATAAGAGTTGTATGAGCCCCTAATAAAATGTAAAAAAATGAATAGAAAAAAAAAGAAAATGATTACGGCAAAGAATGTACAGATGTGCTTTATACAATTGTTGTATGTATATGTATTGTTTGTGATAAGAGTTGTATGAGCCCCTAATAAAATGTATTTTAAAAAGATAATACATTTAATGAACCATTGCACCAAAGTACGCTATTAAGATGCATCAAGTCCCTGAATAGGTACTGAGGTGTGAAGGAGATAGAGGGCAAGCACAACACCCTGATTAGACTGGGTAGAGCAAATATATTTAAATGATCATAATGCAATATTGAATGCACTCAATTCACATAGGCCTCAAAGAAAGACAAGTTTGGAATGCCACACCTCAACCTCTAGGACCTTCCCCACTTAGCACCTCAGAACTATTTAGAGAATTTTCCTGTTACTCCCTATTTCAAATCACCATTGGAAAGGTTGACAAGGCTAAGATTTTAATCTTGACTCTTATCTTTGATCAAGTATTTCCAGTGGGTGATGAATCCAAGATGGCAGGTCAAAGGACAAACTTCTTCCCAAGGGTGTTGAGACCAACAATTTCCAGAGATACAGAGATAATGGCAGGATTCTATCTCAAGTCTCCAAACCTTCAAGACAGAGGAAGGGTCCAGGTCCAGAACAAAGCTAGAGAGCTTTCAGAGTCATTTTAATTCATAAAACCACACCCACAAGATAGCTATCTTCCCCATCATTGGCTGTTCACAGTAGGTCTCAGCAGGGAAGTGATGGTATTTTTGGTCATTTTATCCACCAGGCTGATGCCATCCTAACAGAACACACCCTTAGCGTCCAGACCCAACCCTGTTGAGATAAACTTTCAGCCATCAAACCTCACCCATTGTGATTGATAGAACATAGAACATTTTGAGGAGGTGAGTTAGCAGATGAGAGAGGATTAAGCAATTGGTTACAGAAATGGCTTTAGTACACAGATTGTCACATATGCAAAATAGTACCCTTATGAATATTCATTGATGTAACTCACTTCCCATAGCACAAACACACTTGTACTCTGTCTCTTCCAACATAGAGCCAACTTATGGGAAAGAGTAAAAGTGCCTCCTTGGCTGCCTACAGACTGTTGATCTCTCTGGGGTAGATGACCTCATCAAGCCCCACAGATTGCCTGGTAGGTTTGAATGAGTACCCTGGTTACCAAGCATGCCACATCAATTGCATTTATCTGGAGCACTGCAGGGATGATTGGATCACATTGGGCATGTTTAAAGGATTGACCTCTGGAGAAGGGCCCAATATATTCTCTTCTCAACGGCTCTTATGTAAGAAGCATTACCAATTAGGGTTTATAAAACAAACAAACATCATTGTCTTACTGTTTAGGTAGGTGTGGGGGGGCTTCTGCCGCACACAGCTGTATGGAGCCAAGAAAGCACAGAGATGGCATTCGAACAAGCCCAGGGGATGTGGCTCTGCCTCCCACCTTTCTGGACCCTGCAAGACCAGGAGGCTTCTCAGGGCGCACGCGCACGCGCAGTGTGACGAGGGGCTGTGCTTTGCCCAAGTTTGATTCACACGGAAGTCCTGAAGTGGGCGGAACTTCGTCATTGACACGCGCCTGGGCTCAGGTGTCCTGCGCATGCGCGCAGCGGGCTTCCTGGCTGGTTCCTCCTGACTAGCCAACCGGGGCTCGGGCGCGCGACCGGGGGGCGGGGCTCCCTGGAGGGATCCGCCCCCTTACCGCCAATCCCTGGGCCAGGCGCGTGGAGCGTGGGGCGGGGCTTCGTTCTGGTTCCACTTTCTTTGCGTTTTCACAGATCCAGAGTCAAGGCGATGTTTTTTTATATTCTGGGTAGATGAGAACTAAATACCACAATGGATGGTTTTACAAAGCGACATTTATTTCATCTCAGGAAAGAGCTGTTAGCGTGCAGAAGCTTAGGTGTGGGTGTGCAAGGCTGTCAGCTGATTGTCTTGCTGTAGGAGGGACTGGCCTCTTTTCAACATGGGGGTGAATTCCTTGGAGATTCGTGGAGTGTTGGCGTCCACGTTCCTCGGAGTCTATGAGGTTCCCAGGGCAGGAAGCTTGGGTTTCAAGGACGTATAATGCTCCTTTCTGTCATTTCCAGGCTGTGGGAATCTATTTACATTTCTTGTGAAAGAGATGTGAAGCCGGCAAGGAATGACTGGGTAAGGCTGTTAATGTCAGATGCTTCCTGTAGTCTTCCAGTCAAACGGACCACACTGTGCTAGCAAAGATAGCCCAATCCTCTTGAACCGAACTCGAAATTATCTTATTAGCGTAGTAAATATGAATGTCTTAAAAGTAAGAGGGTAAACCAGGAGCAGAGCTGAGAATTGGTAAAGAGGGTCATCACATTCACTTTACACATGTATGATGATTTCATCCCAAGTACTCTTACCTGTGCTGGGAGAGAATTTTACAGAGAGGGGCCCATAGGCCTGCAGGGTCATCTCGAGCTCCCGCAAAGCCTCCGAAAGAGTACTCAGATACACTGGACCTCCATGATCCCGATAGCAATGCTGAGGAAAAGGGAGCGCCACAAAGCAGAAATTGCACAGTGGCCACGTGTGCTCAAGCAGGTCCTGCAGCACAGCCATGGAGACTGAGTTTCCACCCAGCAGCAAGGTAGTGAGCTGGGAGCAATGGCCCAGAGCAGGCTGCAAGGCAGTGAGCTCAGAGTCATTGATGCCACAGTCAGCTAAGTTGAGGTAGGTCAGGGTGGCTGAGACCCTCTCTAGCAGACTTGGGAGGAATTCATGTCTTAAGGCCGCCTTGAACACACCGCTCAAATCCAGGGATCTGAGGCTCCTGGTGCTGGGACTCGTGCACAGACTAAACATGTCAGAGTCCACTGACAAGCAGTACTTTAAGGTGAGGGTCTTCAAGGGAGCCGGCAAACACCTGAGCATCTGGTCAAGTTGTTCGTCGATGAAATAGACAGATTCCAGAATGAGGTGCCTGAGTTGATGCAGACTGAGCAGCTGAGAGGTCAACTCTTCAAGTAACTTCTCCACTTCCTCCCTGCTACATGACCCAAGGGGGTCCAGGATGATTCCAGAAAGATGGAGTGTGCTCAGCTGAGTGAAGTGGGCCAGGTAAGGTACAAACCACTTGAGGGTTTTCAGGTCCCATCTGCAGTGCAATACCACCTCCTGGACAGAGTCCAGCTGCACCTCATGCAGTACCCCTTCAATAACTGGGAGTTCTGGGAGACCTATAAATTCTAACTTCCTACAGCCCAGGGGGGGCAGACCCCTTCCCTGCTGAACTCTTTCAATGAGGCAGGTGAGCAATTCATCCTGGCCTGTTTCAAGAAAACACAGGTCTGTGATTAACACCATAGAGGCCAAGGGCTGAGACGTCTCCCCTGCTCTGAAATCCTTCCCTTGGTGAGTCATAGCTCTTGGCTGGGTGGACAGCATATCATCTGATGAGGGCACAGAGCACACTTTCCAGACGTTGGTGTCAGGGTTCAGGGTTAGGTCCAGCACTCTCAATTTGCATCTCCTTGGTGGAACATTCCGTGCCCGCAGACTATCAAAACCATCCATGGCAGCCATTAAGATGTCTTGCTGAGTATAAGGATACTTCAGGAGAGCCCCTAGTGGGAGCCAGATGAAAGGCCAACACCACATCATGGCTTTCACTATCTCTGTGTGTCCCCCAACCGCAGCTGTTAGGAACAAGGAGGGGAAGAGGTCTGTAGGCAGCCAGTCCGGAGGAGCCATGGCTGAGGCCTCATTCTGCAACTCACGCTGCAGGTCAAGATCCTGGAGCTTGGGTGGCTTCCTGCTGCCCATGCTGATCAATCTGCCTCAAAGGGAGTCCTGACCTGTAAATAAAAGGAGGGGTCTGCTCAGACTTCTGGGATAGCCAAGGTAGTTGTGCTAGAACTCTTAAATATGACTCTAACACCCTTTTCTCCTAAGAGGGGAATGTAGGACACTCTACTTATCAACTCACCGTGATAGAGGCTGGTGACACTTCCACGTGACACTTCGATTGCAAACTGGATACTTCCAGTGGCTCAAGTGGGTGCTGAGGTTGTGGAATCCAGGATGGGCAGCCAAGGGTGGCAAGTGACCTCAACAGCTGAGGAGGTGCATAAATCAAAGATCAGTAGGAATATTGTGCTTGCATATTGAATCAAACTATCCTATGGCTTACTATGCAGGAGAGTCAAATTCAAGAGGAATGACTGAGCATTCCTCAAATGGAAATTTTGAGATCTATATTCAACTATAATGATCTGTGTTATCAAATAACGTCTATGAGACTACAAGAAAGTCTTCTAATGCAGTGAAACGTCAAATGTACTCACTAATCACTAACAAAGAAACTGAAGAAATCTTCCAAATATTTTAGTATGAAATTGACCAACCATGTAGTCAGAAGACATAGATGATTGTTGGTAATTGTAATAATAAATTAGGAAAGAGAAAGGAAGGAATTGTAGTTGGAAAATATGGTCTTGGTGATAGAAAAAAATCTGGAAATCCCAGGGTATATCTTGTAAGAACAAGGACTTCTTCGCCACACACCTTCCTTGACAATGCAAATGGAAGCTGTACCTATAGCCTTATGCGGATGTGACTCACAGAAATCGAATCGACTGCATCTGGGGCAAATGTTTTAGAGTACAGAAGAAACCCCAGTCCCAAATATAAATTGAGGACAATATTTATTCAGACATAAAGGACATAAAGACAAACCCAAACTAAAGCTATATGATCTGGATGAGGAATGCTATTAGCATGAAGTCATGATAGCACCCAAAGATTCACAGTCAGGATATACCCTCCCTAGGGCATGGAATACAAGAAAAGGTCAAATTCATGAGTAGTTTTATGTCCTTCATCACAGGAGGGGGGATTATGGAAACCCAAAGAAGGCCTAGATTGAGACACATACTTTACATTCCTTGTCATTTAGAAGATTGATCCTTACAAACAAGGCAGCATGAGCACGATGGACAGGGTACGATTTTTGACTCTGCAACCTCTGGCTCAGAACTAACCATCAAGGACAATCCAGTCAATCTGATAAGGAACTGCTCCTCCCTGAACTGACTGGAGGAGGGTGGAGGTAATCCACTCTCCAAGGTACCTTACCTGAGGGCAAGATGATCTCTTTAATTGTTACATGATCCCAAGTAATTTAATGGAGGGGTTTGGTTGGTTCTTTTTGCATTTGTCTGCTATGTATACCTTCCCCCAAAAGAAATGTTCACCTATAAGCCCTGACATGAAAGAGATTTTAGAGGAGCTGGTTATCTGCAGGCAAAAATGAAGCTGAGACCACGAAGCTGAAGAAATGAATCAAATACATGAGAGCACAAATAGAACCTGAGAACCATCCCACTTCCATGGCAAGACCATCTCAAGAACAGATATGGCTTGTTGAGCACCAACAACAGGAAATGGTACCAGCTGTGGGACGACATAAGTAGCATCATGTATGAAGAATGCAACATTATCCACAAGACAAAGAAGGAAGAATGATCAAGGGGGATAAAAAGGAGACTCTGAATTTTGCCATTGGGAGAAATGCAACTAAAGAAAATGGAGGAAATGATGAGAGAACGGAACAGAACGTTTCAAAGAGCAACTACAGACGACAAATTGGAGTATAAAAGTGTAACTTGCACCCCAAGGGGGAAATCATCAAAGTGATAAGAGTGAGAACAAAGAGAGTGTCATTCTGTCGATGAGGTAGAGAAAAGGGAGATGGGAATAGGCTCACACCACAAAACAGCTTGGCCTGACATCATCCAAAGAAACGTAGAGAAAGCCATTTATATGGAGTCTGCTCTCTTTAAAATCTCTTCTTTTGCGGGGTGAGGAGTGAGAGGTTGGGGAGGAAGGTTTAAACTTGCTCTTCAGACATGAGAGGTTTGGCATAAATATTGTGAGTTCCAATAAAAGACAGCCATAATCATGCCTTGATGATTTAAAAGAGTCCTTGGTCCGTTATCACCCGGTGCTAGATTTTGAATATGACTCTTTGGATGCAATCACAAGTGGATTTTTCAGTCTCTCTTTAAAGATCTGCACTCATTTATCATTTGTCCAGGACTGAAACAAGAGTGGACAGAAGTAGAAAGCCAAAATAACATTATGATTCTTCAGTCAGTGAGCCATTGAGGGCACAGCATTGATTGTAATAGCTATGTTAATAAAATTAAAATATTAATATCCTGGCTACATCAAAGGGGACATTGTTGATAAGCATGTTCTCACCTCCAGGCCATAGGATCCATGTTAAAATTAGTCACTAGTAGGACTTCACGTGATGGGAGGCGATCAACAGTCAACAAGATGGCCTTTTTGTTCCTCTCGCTCGTCTGTGGCAGAACACATAATAGAAATAATTAATCATTTAATGCTGTTGTGAAATAATTATTTATGGTGAATTAGGTGGTGATTTATCCTTGAAATCATCCATTTCAGATTGAGTAATTTAAGTCATTTATCAAATTTGTAATTGCTTCAAAATATAATTGCTTCTGTGCATCGCATGTAACCCATCCTGAGAAATAAAATGAAAACACACTTGGCCTAAGCTCCCTTTAGAAACATTATGTCAACCCTTTGTCTGACAGACTTTGCACATATGGTCAATAAGGACCAGTCCGTGAGCAGGAGAGCATGGTGAAGAAGAGGGAAGCCCTCACAGAGGCGGATAGACACAGCCGATGGAACAATAGTCACGTCTTGGGGAGAATGCTGAGGATGGTCCAAAGTGTGCAAGGTTTCTTCCTGCCGTGCGGGGTGTGCCTAAGGGTTGGCCCCTATTGGCGGCACCTAACAGACAAAACCACCACCAATAAGAATTCCATCACATCTGGAATCCAAGGCTTGTCCTAAAGCCCGTAATCCCAGACAAAGTATTAAAAGAGCTCACTGCCATCATCAATGTCGATGAATGGAAACCACACAGGACACAGAAAACCACCCCTGTGGGATTCGAGGACTGTAAATCTCAGTGGGTGCACAAAGCCCCATCTTTCACCCCAATATAAATACCGGAATCACTGAAGGGGATCATTCCTTTTCTGGTCAGTGGGCAGGATCGCCTCCTTTGGGAACCACTGTTATATATCTTGCTGGGAGCAGACTCTCTATCTCTGAATTGGAAACTTTGTGGTTGTGAAGCCCCCAGGAGTTGACTAGTACACACATAAACCCACACTGGAGCCTGGCTCCCAAACATACATCCTTACATCCCTGCCACAATGTGGACAAGCATGATCTCAGCTAGTTGATACACATAATGAATCGTTGCACAGGGAAGATAGGAAGACACATCAAATCCCTGGAGAGGTTACTAATGATGGACGTTAAGCAGGACCCACTAATCTGTTTACTCTGATTATACTGCATAGAGAACATACATCCACGTGTTCATAATGGAATACAGAATACACTCACTTCACATAGGTCTCCAAGAAAGCCAAGCTGGGAACCCAGCCTTCCCACCTCTAGGTCTGCCCCCACTTAGCTCCTGAGAACCATTTAGAATGTTTTCATCTTACTCCCTATTTCAACTCACAGTTGCAGAGACTGACAAAGCTCAGATTTCAGTCTTGACTCTTCTCCTTCATCAAATAGTTCCAGTGACTGATGAATCCAAGATGGTAGATCAAATGGCAGACTTCTTCCTCAACGGTGTTGAGACCGACAACATCCAGAGAAGCAGGAATGATGGCAGGATTCTGTCTCAAGTCCCCAAACCTTCAAGTCAGATGAAGGGTCCAGGTGCAGAACAAAGCTACAGAGCTTTCAGAGAGTCCTTTTAAACATAAGACCACACCCACAAGATAGCTATGCTCCCCCTCATTGGCTGTTCACAGTAGATCTCAGCTTGGAATTGATGGCATTTTTATAAAATCTCATCAACCAGGCTGATGTCATCATAACCAACCCATTCCTGAGAATCCCTACCCAGCCCCATGGACACAAACTCCCAGCCATCACACCTTCCCAACTGGGATTGAGACAACATAGAAAACTTTGAGGAGTGTGTTTGCTGCTGAGAGTGGATTAAGCAGTTGCTTACAGGAATGGCTCTAGAGCCCAGATTCTCACATGTGCAACAGAGTTTTGTCCATATGGATTTTCATCTGTGTAATTAATTTCCCATAGCACAAATTTACTTGTAATCTGTGCCCCTTCCAACTTAGAGCCAACTTTGGGAAAGAGTAGACGGGCCTCTTTGGCTACCGAAGGACTGTCGATCTCTCCAGGTTTGAAAGGTCTCATCGAGCCTCACAGATTGGATGAGTGGTTTGAACCATTGCCCTGGTGGTAAGCACCCCAGTGGATTACCAAACATGCGAGCTTAATTGTGTCTCCCTAGAGCACAGTAGGGAGTATTAGATCACATTGGGCGAGCTTAGAGTTTTTACCTCTTGAGAAGAGCCCTGTACATTCTCTTCTCAAGCGCTCTGATGAGAGAAACATCACCAATTAGGGTCCTTAAAACAACCAACATTAATGGTCCCTCTGTTTAGGCAGCTGGAATCCAAATCTAGGGCATCACCTGCAGGAGAAGACTCTCCCTGTGTGCTCTGGGGTGTCTTCCTTTTCTCTTTGCAACATCTCTGCGCCGGACCTCCCTTGGAGGGCACTATGTTTGGGCCTCAGCCTCACTTTGGGCCTCGGAGGTTCACCAGGCAGGGACTTCACATCCAGAGAAGCTCTCTGGTCTCGGTCAACTTTCTTCTGCTATTCAGCTAAACACTTATCAATAGTCCTATCCCTGCTTTCCTTTGATTGCTCTATGCTTCATATGCTTTTGGGGCAGCCTCTGATTTTAAATATTTTCAGGTCTGTGTGTACGAGGTTTGAGGTAACATGAGGTAGCATTTGATAGATTTTGTTTTCTGGCCCATCAGCTTCTGTCCATCTGTTTAATTTAGAATTAGCCCATTGACCTTGGGTGAGATGATTGATGTGTATGTATTCATTCTAGCAGTTTTGCTTTCTATTTGTGCATGTTGTGTGTGATTGTGTATGTGTATTGTGTTCAGTTTCTTCGTTCTTCCTGTGTTACATCATTGTCTGGGGTGTGGCTCTGGTGTGTGTTGGTGTTTGAGAGGAAATGCTGGTTTTAGATTTGTGTGTGGTTGTCACCGACATTTTTGTCACAGTACCTCATGAAGGGCTTTTTGTGGTGGTGGTGGTGTTGAATTGTGATTTCATTTTTTCTTGTTTGTGAATTATTTTAATTCTCCATCATATCTGATTGATATTTTCCCGGCGAAAAGAATTATAACTTTGTAACTGACAAAAATATCAATCACATATGATCGGTAAATAAAGAATTCCCCGACTAGAAGTTTAGTTCTTTGCCCTCAGGGGTTGCTGGGTTGGAATGGACTTGATGGCTGTGAGGGGGGAGGGTGACTTTGACCAGCATTTGTGTTGAAGTTCAAGGCTTTGTCCATCACAATTAACCTTTGTAATAATCATTTACACCTGAATCCTGCCAGTAATCCTCTCTACCTTTCCTCTCTCAGAACAATCATGATAGTCATTAGTTTCTCATTAGAGAACTATGCTTTGCTGAGCGATCCCAAGTAATTCACTGCACCACGTGGGATTTTAGGGGATTAAGAGTTTTGTTTATGATCCTTAATCCTTTTACCAGTGATAGAAGCACCACCAACCTGAAGTAACTATCTCATCATTAAAGCGGGTGAAGCCCAAATCCAGGGCATCAACCAGAGGAGAATGTTGTCTTCTTTTGGGTCTAGGGCCGGTTCCTCATCAACTGGTAACATGTGAGGGTGTGACCTGCTTTAGAAATCTGCCTGTATCTTAGCATCTGCCTTACATTGTGTCTAGGAAATTCCCTGGTAAGAGACTACAGGTCCAGGGATTCAACCTGAACCATACTTCTATCCTGGATGTACTCAACTTTGTAATATATCTCCAGGTTGCTCTCACCTAGAATCCCTTGAGAAATGAAAGTTCTGTACAGCCACACCTCAGAGAAACTCCCTTTATATCTATTCCCTTGGGGTTGTGAAGGGATGAGTGCTTGGATGTGCCAGACACAGCTGCCTCAGAGAGCTCCTGACCTCTCTATCTCCTTTCTTTCTGCAGAGACATCAGACTTCTCTCTGCTCACATCTCTAAAACCCCTTGGTAGATGATAGGATCTGGATCCACACCTCAGAAAACTCCCCGGACATCAATCTGACAAAGATTGAGAAGGGATTGAACAGTACTACCCACACCCTGATCCTTTTACTAAGGAATGTCTTCACACAAGATTCCATTATAGCAGATCCGCTCATGGAAGCCACATTATATCATCAAACAATAAAATTAATCAAACTCAGGTGCAAAGGCAATGATGACAGAAAGATATAGGGGATGACAAGCCTCCCCATATCTCTATACCCTGTTTATGCTGAGTAGAGCAGCTGAATGCACTCGGATGAACACACCCTGGAATGCATGCAGCTCCTGCAAAACAGAAAGACTGATGTTCAAACCGTGATCTTCTGGTTTGCATCCCAAAAGATAAACTACTGAAACAGTCCAGCATCCCATCATGTGCACCACCCCGCCATGGTTTCTGAAGGGGTGAATAGTGCCTGGAGCATGTAACTTGTTCTTCTCTGTGGAGCACCTGGTGGGAATGGCCTGTACATCCATTCTAGGATCCCACGTAGTCTCATAAAAAAGTAAAATAAACCAAACTCTGCACTATTGCATCCCTTTCACCTCATTGCCAACCTGCAGGACACATTAGGACGGATCCCCATTTCCCTCCAAGCTAATCACCGGTTCTCAACCTATAGGTCACCACCCCTTTAGTGGTTGAACGATTCTTTCACAGGGTCTCCTAAGACTATCGAAAAACACATATTTCTGAAGGTCTTAGGAAAAGACTCTGCTCCTCTATGCATCTTCTAGGGGTTCTGTGCACATGCATATACCCCCACACACAAGTACCCGGCGTGAAGACAGTTACCCATGCTACACCATGCTTCAAGACCAAATGTCATCTATTTGTAATTAGAAATAAATGTTCCACAAAGTGTGATTATGTATTGTTTTGTGATTAATCACTATCCTTTAATTATGTTCCATTTCTAAAATGAAATACCTGTATGTCTGATATTTACATTACGATTCAGAACAGTAGCAAAATTACCGTTATGAATGAAGTAGCAACAAAAATAATTTTATGGTTGGGGGTCATCACAGGAGAAGGAACTGCATTAAAGGATCGCGACATTTGGAAGGTTGAGAACCAGTGCTATGCATCATAGGCTCCCAGGCTTATTGGTATCACTCCATGCCCAATTCCCAGGAACACAGAAAGAATATGCACACTCTTGCTGACAAATGGAAATTTATTTCCTGTAGCTTATGATGCAGGTTAAAGTATTACAAAATCTTTCTCCCATTATACAAGGAATAATTGCAAACTATGTAAGGATTCATCAAGCATAAATTCATTCTTCCCTACTATCCCTTGGTAGAAAGATAAACTTAGGGGACTACCTGCTGGTCAGTGGTTCTCAACCTTCCTGATGTTACGACCCTGTAATAGAGTTCCTCATGTTGTGGTGACCTGACCCCCCAACCATCAAATTATTTTCATTGTTACTTCCTAAATGTAATATGCTACTGTTATGCATCATAATGTAAATAGCTGATACTCGGGATGTATTTTCATTGTTACAAATTGAACATAATTAAACACACTTAAAGCACAGTGATTAATCACAAACAATATGTAATTATGTATTGTGAAATATTTATGTGTTTTCCGATGGTCTGAGGCCACCCCTGTGAAAGGATTGTTTGACCCCCACCGGGATTGCGCCCCACAGGTTGAGAACCGCTTCTGTAAGGGATGACTGTATCTGTCTGTTGGCATTGGATCAACGTCTTTGTCACCATTCCACATTTGGTGTCCTGACATTTCACTTCCTGCTCCCTCAGGAAATTTGTTGAATCCAAAATATTTCCAGAGAGTCTGAGACTCCTCACATGAACCGTCTGGTCCAAATAAGAAGCAAAAGAGTTCAGGCAGAACAGTGGCAGCTGCAAAACACCACCACACCTTGCTCACAGTCTTGTTGCACCAGTTTGAAGAAATCCTCAAAAAGAGCAAGTTAAGGTCTGTAGGAAGCATCCAGCTGACCAAGGTGTTTACTAATGGGTGACTATTTAGTCCCCTGAGCCTCTGTGTCTCTGCAGACAAAAGTGTTGCACACTGACTATTTGTGACTTTGCTGCTAAAAAGCATTGAGGGATAACTCAGTTAATAAGGATCCCTTTGAGGCTCTCTTGAATCTTGCATATCCCTGTGATTGTCTTTGAAGCTAGTGCTTTTATTATTCTAAGGTTAAGAAACTGTGACTAGTTAAGTTACATTTGCATAGATAAGAGTTTAGGAATGTTTAAGTGCTTTGATGTTTGTTTTGTAACCAAGTCCTGTGTAAGAAGAGTATATATACCAAGCTTTGAATGTACTGGCGACTTTAGTCTATTGGATTGGAGTCCTCCCTGTCCCATGCTTTGTACACAGCTCTTTCTTTTCCTTTCATCCACACGCCTCAGTTCAAACCCAGCTTGATGCGGGATAGCTGGTCTAATCCCCCGCAAAGGTCCAGTCCCAATAGAGTTCAGCTGCCTCCAACAGAGAAACGGTTTGCATCATCACCAATTAGGGTAGTGATGAGAAGATGGGGCATTCCAAAACACTTAGAAAAATCATTGTCATTTTATGTCAGAGAACGTTATCAGTCATCCTCCTGGGCATCACTTCCATTACCCTAAAGACATTGCTGTGTTAGAGAGACTATATTCGGCATCGTAGAACTACAGCATTGGGATCTACAGCATAGGTATATTTGATTGAATATATACAGTAATATAATTTTATATATAATATATTTTATATATAATTTTATTGGTAGAACTCTTACACCTCTTATAAAAATCCATACACATTTGTGCATATGTCGCCACCATCATTTTCAAAACATTGTTTCCTTCTTGAGCCCATGCTCTCAGCTCCTCTTTACCCCCCTCTTTCCCCCACTCTCCCACCTTTGTGGGTTAATGATAAATTATAAATTATTTTCACATCTTACACTATCTGCTCTCTCTTTTCACCCACTTTTGTGTTGTTCGTCTCACTCAGGGGTGGGGTGGGTTCTACATCCATCCTTGTGATGGTTCCCCACCACCTCCACTTATGTGCACACCAAAACTCTTACCTCATGGTATCGCAACACCCATGATTGCTTCTGAAGTTTTATCTGTCCTGGATTCCTTGTGCTGAGAGCTCTCATCTGTCCCTGTGTCTTCATGAAAAGAGTCAATCCCATATTTCCCTGGGGGAGAAAATTGTGGTTTTCAACTCTCAACTTTCTAGAATACAGCCCAACACAAAAGTCATTAGACCATTAGAGCTCTAAAATATATATAATTGCATCACTACCAAACTACAGAAAATCCTGTCCCGTCCAAGTAGACATAGAGAAAGTCCCACCGCAAGTAGATGAGATATGCACAAAAGACAAGACAGACAGCTGCTGCAGGAACCGTGAGTGCAGAAAGGTACAGGGATAATGAGCTCCGACGTCCTTATACCCTGTTGATGCTGAGTACAGCAAACAGGTGCACGATGATGACTGCACCCTGTATGCACTCAGCCTATGAAATACAGGAAGACTTATGTTCAAACCCTGATCTCCTGGTTTGTATATTGATACAAACACTGGCAACAGCCACCCTGTCCATCATAGGCAGCCAATATCTCTGATATCTGAGGACATAAATGTTTGAAGCAGATAAATTCGTCCTTCCCTGTGGAGCACCTGGTGGGATTATTCTACAGATCTTGTGCTTATCTGCCCATTACTTTCTTCAAAGCCCCACCAGGGATAAGGTGCTATGCAACGATGCAATAGGGTTCCCCAAATGACATCAGGAAATAACTGAAGTATCCCCTAGGTGCATTACTGAAACCAGGCGTCCTGGTACTTGCGAAGTTGGCCAAAGCCCAGCTTTGAACGTGGTAATATTGGAGGTAAAGAAGAGGGAGACCAGTGCCCCCAAATGTGGATGCCCATTTCTGCTGAGTGTGCAACCACAAACCATGTCATGAATAATTAATGTTCACTCAGGCTGCAAGAGGAATCAATACCACAATGAATGGCTTTACGGAGAGATGTTTATTTGAACGCAGTGTACACAAATTTACCCCTGGCTTTGAACAATGTGTTTCAGTGGCTTGGAAGGAAAGGGGCTGGTCTCTTCTCAACAAGGGGGGTTCTGAATTTCTTGGAGAGTTTCCTAGGTGGTGGAATCCAGGTTGCAGTGAATCGAGAAGATGCCCAAGATCAGACCTTCAATTCCAAAAACATGGTGCCGTCCTGCCATCCTTTATTGAGGGGGATCAGCATCCAGTCTGCTGGAATCTTTCTTTCAATGCCTTCTACAAGGCAGGTGAAGCAAGCGAGGGTTGACTTGGGTGAGGGTGATGTCTGATGCATCCTGAAATCTTCACATCTGAAGGCGACTTTATCACAGAGAAGATTCCTGACCCTCGTGTACCTCAAGAACAAATCACTTAGGCATAGGGAACATGAACGCTTTAAAATGGGGCAAGGCACCCACAGCTGGACGTTTTGGACTGACAAGATAGCGTGAAGGAGATGATGGCATCAGCTGTCCATTTGGATGAGGATGGCATGCAATGATCTGTCAGTACCTCTGTGGTTACAGAATTCTACAGAATTGACCCCGTTGGGCATCAGGATCACCATCACCTCCTCCAAGACAGGGAGGAGAGCTTCCTAGTGCAGCATTCCTTGGGGGCCCAAGTAGCAATGCAGTGGGACAGGGAGCTCCAAGAACTTGCAGTGAGGGTTGGTGTGCTGCAGCAGCTGCTGCAGAACATCCCAGGACACGGAGTTTCCACATAACATCAAGGTGACCAGCTGGGAGCAGCGGCCCAGTGCATTCTGCAAGGCCCTGAGGTCAGGGTCCTGGATCCCACAGCCAGCTAAGTTCAGGTGCATAAGGGTGGTGGAGACAATCTCTAGCAGACCCGGAAGGAATGCATAACTTGAGCTAGGCCTGGATAGACCACACAATACCAGGGTCCTTAGGCGGCTGGTACAGGGGCATAAAGACAGGTAAGTCAAGTCCTCGTCCAAAAGCACACAATCAGTCAGGCTGAGGGTCAGCAAGGGAGATGGCAAGCGTGTGAGCAGCCGGATGAGGCAGCCCCTGGGCAGGCAGGCAGAGTCCAGGAAGAGGTGCTGGAGCTGATGCAGATTGAGGAGCTGAGAGGTGAATTGGGCAAGGAGTTGCTCCACGTTGCAGTCCTTGCCACAGTCCTTGCAACCCAAGATGACTCCAGAGAGAAAGAGGGTCTGCAGGTGACCCATCTGCGCCAAGTAAGGAGCAAACCAGTTGAGGCTGTGCAGGTCCCATTTGCCATGAATTTCCACCTCCTGGACACAGTCCAGCTGCACCACCTTCAGGATGTCCCCAAGAATGTGAAGTTGTGGGAGAGGTCCAAGAAACGCCACCTTCCTGCAGCACAGTGTTGGCAGGGCCTTCTTCTGCTTGACCCTTTCAATCAGGAAGGTGAGCAGTACCTCTGAGGTAGCTTCCTCAAACCACAGGTCTGTGAGCACCTCCACGGAGGTCAGGGGCTGGTGCTTCCCTCCTGATCTGGAATGGGGTCCTTTTTCCATCTGAATTCTGCGGGGTGTGTCCTCAGGCTCTTCTGATGACATCACAGAGTCAGTAGATGGGGCTCCAGCCCAGACATTCCAGAAGTTGGTGCCAGTGTGCAGCTGTAAATCCAACACTTTCAGTTTGCATCTCCTGTGCTGAGCATTCTGGGCAAGCAGGATGTCAAGGCCATCGAGTGCAGCCTTTAAGATGAGCTCTCGAAACACACAATCCTCCAACAGAGCCCCAAGTGGGAGCTTTGTGAAGGGCCAGTAGTGCACCATGGCCTTCACCACCTCACTGTGTCCCTTGGCAACGGCTGCCATGAACAAGGGAGGGAAGAACTGTGTGGGCAGCCACTCCAGAGCGGCGATGGCTGAGGCCTCATTCTGCAACACGCCCTGGATGGTCAGGTCTTGGAGCCTGAATGGGTTCCTGCTGCTCATGGTGATCAGTCTGCTCCAAGAGGATTCCTCACCTGTGGATGGGAAAACAGGTCTGCTCAGATCTCAAGGAGAGCCATTCTCTGGACCCCGCCATCCGACAACCGTGTCCTTCTCCCATGTTAGCCTCAGAATCATTTACAAATAGAGGGCTTTCATGTTAATGATACATATTTCACGCACAGTGGCAGGGACTGAGAAGGCTCAGATTTCATTCCTGACTCTTACCCTTGATAGCTAGTGGCTAACGAATCCAAGCTGGGCAACTCAGATGACAGGCTTCTTCTTCAAAGGACGTTGAGACTGACAACTCCCAGAGAAGCAGGAGGGATGGCAAGATTCTGTCTCAAGTTCCCAAACCTTCAGGTCAGAAGACTGGCCTAGGAGAGAACAAAGATCATTAGCTTTCAGAGAGTCCTTTTAAATCATATGACCACCCCCACAAAGACGCTATCTTCACCCTCATGGGTTGATCGCAGTAGGGCTCAGCATGGAATTTTGACTTTTGGAAATCTGCTCAACCAGGTTGATGCCATCAGAACTGACCAACCCCTGAGAATCCAGCCCCAACCCTGTTGACACAAGCCCTCAGCCATCTCTGTGCACACTGTGCGTGAGAGAACATGGAAAATTTTGGAGTGTTAGTAGATTAGAGTGGATTTAGCAATTGTTTCCAGAAAAGGCTGCATCACCAAAATTCTCATATGTGCAGTATAGTTTTTCCTTTGCATTTTCATGTGGGTAGCTCATTTCCCAAAGCAAAACCTTAAACCCACTGACTCTCTTCTGACTTTGAGAAACCTTATGGAAGCGAAATGCCTCTTTGGGTTCCTACGGATTGTCAATCATTCCAAGAGAGCCTGGGCTCATCTATCACCACAGATCAGAATTGAACTGCTGACCTCACGGGGGTGGGGGGGAACCAAAGCCTAAAAAATATGCAACCGAGATTGCATCCCTCTCGAACACAGTAGGGATTCGTGGACCCCACTGGGTGTCTATGCAGCATTGCTCTCTGGAGAAGAGTGCAGCACGTTCTCTCAGATTTCAAGGGAGATTATGAGAGAAGCGTCACCAACTGGGGGTCTTAAAACCCCCAAGATGTGCTGTCTTATTGTTCATTTGTATACAATCCAAATCCAGGACCTCAGCTCATGGATAGGTTCCTCTCCCTGTGTGTTCTGGCCCAGTTCCTTGTCTTCTTGCAAAATGTCTAGGCTTGACTTGCCTAGGGATCACTGCGTCTCTGAACATCAGCCTTAATGAGCTCAGGAGCTTCACCAAGCAGGGGCTGCAGGTCTACAGAGGCACCCAGATCCAAGTCACCTGTCTTGCTGCAGACAGATCCTGCTTCTCTCTGCCAACTTTTCTCCAATCCCTAGCTGGGTGAATGGTTCTGAATTCACACCTCAGGAACCTCTGCTTATATCAATCTGGTAAAGATTAAGAAAGGATTAAGGAGTGCTATCCTACACAGAATCCTTTCAACTTGGACCAGCTTCCTAAAGGATCCCATCATAGCAGATCCAATCAAAGATACCACAGTTTAATGTAATAAAGGAAATAAACTGAATCCAGTGTCATTTCATGCTATACCCCCTCATGGCTATACTGTAGAACATGTTACAACTGCTCTCTAGTCCACTCAAGGTTACACATCACAAGCTTGTACATTTCTTGGCCCTCGTGTGAGCCGTCTTCTTAGGAAAACAGAAAAGTTACTCATACACTTTCTGGTCATTGAAACCTTTTGTGGGAAAGCTGAAATAAATTATCAAAACCTTACTGTCACTGTCCCTGTCCATGAATGGTAGCCACATAGAACAGAGTAAACTGCCCCTACGTGTTTCCAATGCTATAATTAATTAGAACAGAAAGCCCCATATATAAAGTACAGGCATCTCTTTTGCAATGAATGGGCATTCCCATTTAACCTCAGTGGGCAGAATGACCTACTTTGTTTAACGCTGCTGTGTGTCTTTATGGGAGCACACTGACTTCGGTGTGAACTGCAGATTCTGGTGGTTTTGAAGCCTCCAACCCTTGATTGATGGAGGAATAAGCCCACACTGGAGCCCAGCTCCCAAACTGACATCCTTACATACCTGCCACGCTACGGAGCACATGGACCCAGCAAGTTGATACACATAATGGACCATTGCACAAAGACAAGATATTAAGACACATCAAGTCCCTGAATAGATTCTGAGGTGTGAAGGGGATTGAGGGTGAGCAGGACACCTTAATCTGTTTACCCTGCTTATATGGAGTAGAGGAAACACATCCATATGTTCAAAACACAATATAGAAACACTCACTTCACGTAGGTTTCCAAGAGGGCCAAGATGGGTACCCCGTGTACAAACGCCTAGTTCCCTCCCGACTTCATTCCTCAGAACCACTTAGAGAATTTTCTGCTTTCTCCCTATTTCAACTTTCAGTTCCAGAGGCTGGCAAAGCTCACATTTCAGTCTTGGACTCTTACCGGTAATCAAGCAGATACAGTGGATGATGAATCCAAGATGGCAGGTCCAATGGCAGCCTTCTTCCTCAAGTGTGTTGAGACTGACAACTTCCAGAGAAGCAGGAACGATGAAACGATTCTGTCCCAAGTCCCCAAACCTTCAGGTCAGTGGAAGGGTCCAGGTCCAGAACAAAGCTACAGAGCTCTCACGGAGACCTTTTAAATCATGAGGCCACACCCACAAGGTAGCTCTCTTCCCCGTCATTGGCTGTTCACAGTAAGTCTCAGCTTGGAATTGATGGCATTTTATGAAATCCCATCAACAGGGATGATGCCATTGTAAAGAACCAAGCCCTGAGATTCTGGTCGCAGCCTTGTTAATACAAACTCTCAGCCATCACACCTTCCACACTGTTTTTGAGACAACATAGTAAACTTTGAGGAGTGGGTTAGCTGCTGAGAGTGGATTAAGCAATTGGTTACGAAAAGCCTCTAGCGCCCAGAATCTCACATTTGCCACAGGGTTTTATCCATGTGGATATCCATGTGTGTAATTTATTTCCCAAGGTACAACATTACTTGAATTCTGTGCCTCTTCCAACCTACAGCCAAATATGGGAAAGAATTGAAGTGCCTCTTTAGCTTCCTAATGACTGCTGATGTCTCCAGGAGTAGAGGCCTCATCAAGTCCCTCAGATTGACTGAGAGCTTTGAACCAGTGACTTGGTGGTAAGCACCCCAGTGGATTACCAAACACGAGACCTCAATTGCATGTCCGTAGAGCACAGTAGGGATTATTAGGTCACAGTGGCCGTGCTTCAAGGATTGACTTCTGAAAGAGCCCTCTGCATTCTCGTCTCAAGTGCTCTGATGGAAGAAACATCACCAATTAGGGTTCTTAAAACGACAACGTTAATGGTCCCTCTGTTTAGGTAGCTGGGATCCAAATTTAGGGCATCACCTGCAGGAGAAGACTCTCCCTGTGTGCTCTGGGGTGTCTTCCTTTTCTCTTTGCAACATCTCTGCGCCTGACCTCCCTTGGAGAGCACTGTGTGTTTGGGTCTCAGCCTTACCTTGGGCCAAGGAGGTTCACCAGGCAGGAACCACAGGTCCAGAGAAGCTCCCTGGTCTAGGCCTCCTTTCTTCTGCTATTCAGTTAAACACTTATCAATAGTACGGTCCCGGCTTTCCTTTGGTTGCTCTATGCTTCATATGGTTTTGGGCGGCCTCTAGTTTTATGTAGTTTCAGGTCTGTGTGTATGAGGTCTGAGGAAGCATGAGGTAGCATTTAATAGATTATATTATCTGACTCATCTGCTTCTCTCATTCTGTTAACTTTAGAATTAGTCTATTGACCTTGGGTGAGGTTATTGATATGTATATTCCAGAAATTTTGCCTTATGTTTGCACATGTTGTGTGAGAGTGTGTAAGTGTATTGTGTTAAGCTTCCTTGTTCTTCATGTATAACATTTTTGCGTGGGGTGTGGCTCTCCATGTGTGTGTTGGTGCTTGTGAGAAAATGCTGGCTTCAGACTTCTGTGTGGTTGTCACTGATATTTTTCTCACAGTATATCTTTGAGTGCTTTTTGTGGTGGTGGTGTTGTATTTTGATTTCATTTCTTCTTGATTGTGAATTTTATTTCTCCCTCTTATTAGATCAATATGTTTTCCAGGAAACAGAATGATAATCTCATTACAGAGAAAAGTACCCATCACATATGAGGGGAAATACAAGAATTCCCAGACTAGAAGTGCAGTTCTTTGCCCCATGGCTGTGCTGGGTTGGAATGGGCTTGACGGCCAAGAGTGAGGTTGGGGACAGTGACCCATCTTTGTGTTGAGAGATCAGGCTTCGTCCATCACAATTAGCCTTTGTAATAATCACTTACAACGAAATCCTGTCCGTAGTTCCCTCTACCTTTCCTTTCTCAGGACATTCGTGATACTCAGCAGTTTCTCATTAAAAACCCATGGTTTGCTGAGAGATCTCAATTAGTTCACTGCAGCACATAGGATTTTAAGGGATTAAGGGGTTTGAGTAGGATCCTTAATCATTTCACAATGATAGAACCACCACCACCCTGAAGTAATTGTCTTATTATGGTGTGTGAAGCCCAAATTCAGGGCATCTACCTGAGGAGAATGCGCTGTCTTCTTTTGGGTGTAGGACCGGTTCTCAGTATACTGATAGCATATGAGAGTGTGAACTGACTCTGAAATCTGACTGTATTTTAGCATCTGGCTTTACCTGGGTCTAGGTAGATCACTGGGAAGGGATTGCCAATCCAGAGTCACACCCCGATCCACACCCCTTTCATGGCTGCAGACAGCTATGTATTCCATCAGCAGGGTGTGCTGTTCTTGAATCCCATGAGAGATGAAAGTTTAGTTTAGCCACACCTCAGAGAAACTCGCTTCCTTTCTATTTCCTTAGGGTTGTGAAGGGATGAGTGCTTGGATATGCCAGACACAGCTGCTCCATGGAGCTCCTGACCTCCTCATCTCCTTTCTTTCTGCAGGGAGATCAGGCTTCTCTCTGCTCACTTCTCTAAAATCACTTGGGAGTTAGAAGTTTCAGGATTGACATCTCAAGAAACTCCCCCGACATCCACGTGACATAAATTGAGGAGATGCTAAGGAGTACTATCCCAACCTGATCCTTCTACTAAGGAATGTCTTCACACAGGATTCCATTATAACAGATCTATTCATGGAAGCCACATTATTTCACAAAACAATAACACAAACCAAACTCAGGTGCAAAGGCAATGAGGACAGAAAGATATAGGGAACGACAAGTCTCCCCGTGTCTCTATACCCTGTTTATGCTGAGTAGAGCAACTGAATGCACTAGGATGAACACATCCTGGAATGCATGCGGCTCCTGCAAAAGAGAAAGGCTGATATTCAAACCGTGATCTTCTGGTTTGGATCCCAATAGATAAACCATTGATACAGTGCAGCATCCCATGATGTGCACCACCCCTCCATGGTTTCTGAGGGCGTAATTAGTGCCTGGAGCATGGAACATGTACTTCTCTGTGGAGCACCTGTTGGAAGTACCGTGTAGATCCGTTCCAGGATCCCACGTTGTCTCATAAAAAATAAAATACACCAAACTCAGCGAGATTGCATCTGTTCCACCTCCTTGCCTACCTGCAGGACACATCAAGACGGATCCCTAGTTGCCTCCTGGGTGAACTTGACCAGTTCTCAATCTATGCGTCGCGACCCCTTTAGTGGTTGAACGATCCTTTCAGAGGGGTTCCTTAAGACTATTTGAAAACACATATTTCTGAAGGTCTTAGCAACAGAGACACCGCTCCTCTATTCATCCCCTGGGTTGTCTGTCCACATGCACATACGCCCACATACTAGTGCCTGGTGTGAAGACAGTTACCCATGCTACACCATGCTTCAAGCCCAAATGTCATCTATTTGTAATTAGAAATAAATATTTACATAGCATGATTACATATTGTTTTGTGATTAATGGCTATCCTTTAATTATGTTCCATTTGTGAAATGAAATTCCTATGTGTCTGATGTTTACATTATGATTCATACAGTAGCAAAATTACCATTATGATGTAGTAAGAAACATTATTTTGTGGTTGGGCGTCATCCCAGTAGAAGGAACTGTTTTATATGATCGCGACATTTGGAAGGTTGAGAACCCGTGCTATGCATCATAGGCTCCCGGGCTTATTGTTATCACTCCATGCCCCATTCCCAGGAACACAGAAAGAATATGCACACTCTTGCTGACAACTGAAAGCTTATTTCCCGTAGCTTATGATGCAGGTTAAAGTATCACAAAATCTTTCTCCCATTATACAAGGAATAATTGCAAACTCTGTAAGGATTCAACAAACATAAATTCATTCTTTCCTACTATCCCTTGGTAGAAAGATAAACTTAGGGGACTGCCTGCAGGTCAGTGGTTCTCAACCTTCTTGATGCCATGACCCTTTAATAGAGTTCCTCGTGTTGTGGTGACACCAACCATCAAATTATTTTCATTGTTACTTCCTAAATGTAATCCGCTACTGTTCTGCATCATAATGTGAATATCTGATAGTCGGGATGTATTTTCATTGTTACAAATTGAACACAATGAAGCAGAGTGATTAATCACAAACAATATGTAATTATGTACTGTGAAATATTTACGTGTTTTCCGATGGTCTGAGGCCACCCCTGTGAAAGGATTGTTTGACCCCCACAATGGTCGCACCCCACAGGTTGAGAACCGCTTCTGTAGGGGATGACATTATCTGTCTGTAGGCATTGGGGCTAAGTCTTTGTCATGATTCCACATTTGGAGTCCTGACATTTCACCTCCTGCTCCCTCAGAATATGTGTTGAGTCCAAAATATTTCCAGAGAGTCTGAGACTTCTCACATGAACAATCAGGTCCAAATAAGAAGCAAACGAGTTCAGGCTGAACTGTTGCAGCTGCAAAACACCACCACACCGTGCACACAGTCTTGGTGCACCGGTTTGAAGAAATCCTCAAAAAGAGCAAGTTAAGGCCAAGCGTCAATAGACTCTGGCTGCCTCCAAACACAGAGACTGTGTGCATCGTGACCAATGAAGGATAGCGATGAGAAGAAGGGGCATTCCAAAACACTTCGTCATTGCACAGTTACGTTGGAGAAAAAAGTTTGGGAACACGACAAGGAAATAGTGGATGATTTCTAATCGTCACAGGTGTGCCAAAAGGACAAGCATATGTGTCTTGAAAGAAATGTGACCCGATTGCTGCTTACAGGCCTAGATGATGGGGCTCCAATTGACATACATTGGACCTGTTTTGGGGAGAGATCAGTCCCTGGAGAAGGACAGAGAGACTAAAGAAGTCCCTTGACGTGATGGAATGAAGGGGTGACTGCATCATTGGCCTCAAACTTACAAACAGTCATGAGGATGGAAACGGAGTGTGCAGGCTTTCCTTCTGTCACTCATAGGGTCCCAGTGCATCGGAGGTGACTCAATGACACAGAACAACAGCAACGTTGCAATCACTGATTTCACACTGTTCTCTGTGAGATAACGGGGCTGTGCACATCCCTCCACGGTGATCAGAGGGCAGGCATGGGAGCTTTAACCCACCTGTGATCAGCGCAAATGGGCTGTGTGATTCCGCTGTCAGCTCTAGTCTACAACAAAGCAGGTGTGCACAACTGAAACTGCGATGCGATTCCATCATTTAGCACAGGGCTATATTTTTTACAACTACTGGATTGAACGGAAGGTGTGGAATGTCAATGGGCACTGACTTAGATGCTTGCTTGTTGGGACGTAAAACTTTAAGACCCCTGACATTGTTCTTTTGAGACCCAGGCACCCATGAGTTCCTTCCTTATACTTTGCTATTGCACTTATATCTTCAGAGATCTCTTCTCTGGAGGGTGTGGAGCATCAAGCAGGAAGTTGTCCTGAGAGCTGATTGTTCTTCCACTGGGGTGAGAATGAAGTGCAAACTCACTCACCATTCATGTATCTAAAATTTATATATGTCTCTGATTCACCTTAGAAAAATCATTGTCACTTTATGTCAGGGAACGTTATCAATCACCCTGCTGGGCATCACTTCCATTACCCTAAAGACATTGCTGTCTTAGAGAGACTATATTCGGCATTGTAGAAATGTCCCTTTGAGTCTCCAAGGAATCTACAGCCTAGCTATATTTGATTGTATATATACGGTAATGCATACATATAGATAGAGAGTTAGATAGATAGATAGATAGATAGATAGATAGATAGATAGATAGATAGATAGATAGATAGATAATTTTATTGGGAGAACTCTTATGCCTCTTATAAGAATCCATACATCAATTGTATCAAGCACATGTGTACATGTGTCGCCGCCACCCTTTTCAAAACATTGTATCGGACTTGAGCGCCTGCTATCAGCTCCTCTTTTTTCCCAACTTTCCCCCTATCTCCAACCCTCGTGGGTCCATGATAAATTTAAAATTATTATTACTTTCAAATCTTACACTGTCTGCTCTCTCCCTTCACCCATTTTTCACTTGTTCACCTCCCACAGGGGTGAGGTGGGTTATACATCCATCCTTGTGATCGGCTGCCACTCTCCTTCACTTCTGCCCACACCTCACCCCTACCCTAATGGTATCGCTAGTCCCATGATTGTTCCTAAAGTTTTATCTGTCCAGGGTTCATTGTGCTGAGAGCTCTCATCTGTCCCAGTGCCTTCCTGGAAATAGTCAATCCCATATTTCCATGTGGGAGAAAATTGTGGTTTTGAACTGTCATCTTTCTGGATAACAGCCCAACACATAAGTTGTTACACCATTAGGGCTCTAAAATATATACAATTACATCACTACCAAACTACAGAAAATCCTATCCCATCCAAGCAGACAGAGAGAAAGCCCCACCACAAGTAGTTGAGATAAGCACAAAAGACAAGAGAGACACCTGCTGCAGGAACCGTGAGTGCAGAAAGATACAGGGGTGATGAGCTCCGACGTCCTTATACCCTGTTGATGTTGAGTACAGCAACCAAGTGCACTCTGACGACTGCACCCTGTATGCACTCAGCCCATGCAACATAGGAAGACTTATGTTCAAGCTCTGAACTCCTGGTTTGTATATCGATACAAACACTGGCAACAGCCCACCCTGTCCATCATAGGCAGTCATCCATCTCTGATATCTGAGGTCATAAATGTTGTTTGAAGCAGATAAAATCGTCCTTCCCTGTGGAGCACCTGGTGGGATTATTCTACAGATTTTGTGCTTATCTGCCCAGTACTTTCTTCAAAGCCCCACCTGGGATAAGGTGCTATGCAACGATGCAATAGGGTTCCCCAAATGACATCAGGAAATAACTGAAGTATCCCCTAGGAGCATTACTGAAACCAGGCGTCCTGGTACTTGGGAAGTTTGCCAAAGCCCAGCTTTGAACGGGATAATATTGGAGGAGATAAAGAGGGAGACCAGTACCCCCAAAAGTGGATGCCCATTTCTGCTCAGTGTGCAACCTCAAACCATGTCATGAATAATTAATGTTCAGTAAGCCTGAAAGAGAAATCAATGCCACAATGAATGGCTTTACGGAGAGATGTTTATTTGAACGCATTGTACAGAAATTTACACGTGTCTTTGAACAATGGGTTTCAGTTGGTTGGAAGGAAAGGGGCTGGTCTCTTCTCGACAAGGGAGGTTCCTGAATTTCTTGGAGAGTTTGCTAGGTCGTGGAATCCAGGTTGCACTGAATCGAGAAGGAGGCCAAGGCCAGACCTTCAATTCCAAAAACATGGTGCCGTCCTGCCATCCTTTATTGAGGGGGGTCAGCATCCAGTCTGCTGGAATCTTTCTTTCAATGCCTTCTACAAGTCAGGTGTGAAGCAAGTGAGGGTGGACTTGGGTGAGGGTGATATCTGATGCATCCTGAAATCTTCACATCTGAAGGCGACTTTATCACAGAGAAGATTCGTGATCCTCGTGTACCTCAAGAAGAAATCACTTAGGCATAGGGAACATGAACGCTTTACATATGGGGTAAGGCACCCACAGCTGGACGTTTTGGATTGACAAGATAGCATGAAGGAGATGATGGAATCAGCTGTCCATTTGGATGAGGATGGCATGCAATGATCTGTTAGTACCTCTGTGGTTACAGAATTCCACAGAATTGACCCCGTTGGGCATCAGGATCACCATCAAATTATCCATGACAGGGAGGAGAGCTTCCAAGTCCAGCTTTCCTTGGGGGCCCACGTAGCAATGCAGTGGGACAGGGAGCTCCAAGAACTTGCACAAAGGGGGGGTGTGCTGCAGCAGCTCCTGCAGAACATCCCAGGACACGGGGTTTCCACATAACATCAAGGTGACCAGCTGGGAGCAGCGGCCCAGTGCATTCTGCAAGGCCCTGAGGTCAGGGTCTTGGATCCCACAGCCAGCTAAGTTCAGGTGCATAAGGGTGGTGGAGACAATCTCTAGCAGACCCGGAAGGAATGCATAACTTGATCTAGGCCTGAATACACCACAAAATACCAGGGTCCTTAGGCGGCTGGTACAGGGGCATAAAGACAGGTAAGTCAAGTCCTCGTCCAAAAGCACACAATCAGTCAGGCTGAGGGTCAGCAAGGGAGATGGCAAGCGTGTGAGCAGCCGGATGAGGCAGCCCCTGGGCAGGCAGGCAGAGTCCAGGAAGAGGTGCTGGAGCTGATGCAGATTGAGGAGCTGAGAGGTGAATTGGGCAAGGAGTTGCTCCATGTTGCAGTCTTTGCCGAAGTCCTTGCAACCCAAGATGACTCCAGAGAGAAAGAGGGTCTGCAGTTGACCCATCTGCGCCAAGTAAGGAGCAAACCAGTTGAGGCTGTGCAGGTCCCATTTGCCATGAATTTCCACCTCGTGGACACAGTCCAGCTGCACCATCTTCAGGATTTCCCCAAGAATGTGAAGTTGTAGGAGAGGTCCAAGAAACGCCACCTTCCTGCAGCACAGCATTGGCAGGGCCTTCTTCTGCTTGACCCTTTCAATCAGGAAGGTGAGCAGTACCTCTGAGGTAGCTTCCTCAAACCACAGGTCTGTGAGCACCTCCACGGAGGTCAGGGGCTGGTGCTTCCCTCCTGATCTGGAATGGGGTCCTTTTTCCATCTGAATTCTGCGGGGTGTGTCTTCAGGCTCTTCTGATGACATCACAGAGTCAGTAGATGGGGCTCCAGCCCATTCATTCCAGAAGTTGGTGCCAGTGTGCAGCTGTAAATCCAACACTTTCAGTTTGCATCTCCTGTGCTGAGCATTCATGGCAAGCAGGATGTCAAGGCCATCGAGTGCAGCCTTTAAGATGAGCTCTCGAAACACACAATCCTCCAACAGAGCCCCAAGTGGGAGCTTTGTGAAGGGCCAGTAGTGCACCATGGCCTTCACCACCTCACTGTGTCCCTTGGCAACGGCTGCCATGAACAAGGGAGGGAAGAACTGTGTGGGCAGCCACTCAAGAGCGGCAATGGCTGAGGCCTCATTCTGCAACACGCCCTGGATGGCCATGTCCTGGAGCCTGGGTGGGTTCCTGCTGCTCATGATGATCAGTCTGCTCCAAGAGGAATCCTCACCTGTGGATGGGAAAACAGGTCTGCTCAGATCTCAAGGAGAGCCACTCTGTGGACCCCGCCATCCGACAATCTTATCATTCTCCCATGTTCGCCTCAGAACCATTTACAAGTAGAGGGCTTTCATGTTAATGATACATATTTCACGCACAGTGGCAGGGACTGAGAAGACTCAGATTTCATTCCTGACTCTTACCCTTGAGAGACAGTGGCTGACGAATCCAAGCTGGGCAACTCAGATGACAGGCTTCTTCTTCAAAAGACGTTGAGACTGACAACTCCCAGAGAAGCAGGAGGGATGGCAAGATTCTGTCTCAAGTTCCCAAACCTTCAGGTCAGAAGACTGGCTTAGGAGAGAACAAAGATCATTAGCTTTCAGAGAGTCCTTTTAAATCATAGGACCACCCCCCACAAAGACGCTATCTTCACCCTCATGGGTTGATCGCAGTAGGGCTCAGCATGGAATTTTGGCTTTTTGAAATCTGCTCAACCAGGCTGATGCCATCAGAACTGACCAACCCCTGAGAATCCAGCCCCAGCCCTGTTGACACAAGCCCTCAGCCATCTCTGTGCACACTGTGCATAGGGGAACATGGAAATCTTTGAGAAGTGTGTTAGTAGATTAGAGTGGATTTAGCAATTGTTTCCAGAAAAGGCTGCATCACCAAAATTCTCATATGTGCAGTATAGTTTTTCCTTTGCATTTTCATGTGGGTAGCTCATTTCCCAAAGCAAAACCTTACACCCACTGACTCTCTTCTGACTTTGAGAAACCTTATGGAAGTGAAATGCCTCTTTGGGTTCCTAAGGACTGGCAATCATTGCAAGAGAGCCTGGACTCATCCATCATCACCGATCAGATTTGAGCTGCTGATCTGACGGTGAGCAACCCAAAGCCCAACAAAATATGCCACCGAGATTGCATCCCTCTCGAACACAGTAGGGATTCGTGGACCCCACTGGGTGTCTATGCAGCATTGCTCTCTGGAGAAGAGTCCAGCACGTTCTCTTAGATTTCAAAGGAGATTATGAGAGTAGCGTCACCAACTGGGGGTCTTAAAAGCCCCAAGATGAGCTGTCTTATTGTTCATTTGTATACAATCCGAATCCAGGACCTCAGCTCATGGATAGGTTTCTCTCCCTGTGTGTTCTGGCCCAGTTCCTTGTCTTCTTGCAAAATGTCTAGGCTTGACTTGCCTAGGGATCACTGCGTCTCTGAACATCAGCCTTAATGAGCTCAGGAGCTTCACCAAGCAGGGGCTGCAGGTCTACAGAGGCACCCAGATCCAAGTCACCTGTCTTGCTGCAGACAGATCCTGCTTCTCTCTGCCAACTTTTCTCCAATCCCTAGCTGGATCAAAGGTTCTGAATTCACACCTCAGGAACCTCTGCTTATATCAATCTGGTAAAGATTAAGAAAGGATTAAGGATTGCTATCCTACACAGAATCTTTTGACCCTGGACCAGCTTCCTACAGGATTCCATCATATCAGATCCTTTTAAAGATAACACAGTTTAACATAATAAAGGAAAGAAACTGAATCCAGTGTCATTTCATGCTATACCGCCTCATGGCTATACTGTAGAACAGGTTACAACTGCTCTCTAGTCCACTCAAGGTTACATATCACAAACTTGTACATTTCTTGGCCGTCGTGTGAGCCCTCTCCTTAGGGAAACAGTAAACTTACTCATACACTTGCTGGTCATTGAAACCTTATGTGGTAAAGCTGCAATAAAGTATCAAAACCTTACTGTGACTGTCCCTGTCCATGAATGGCAACCACATAGAACAGAGTAAACTGCTCCTATGTGTTTCCATGCTGTAATTCTGAATGGGAGCAGAAAGCCTCATGTATCTCCCAAAATAAAGTACAGGCATCACTTTTGCAATGAATGTGCATACCCATTTAACCTCAGTGGGAAGAATGACCTACTTTGTTTAACGCTGCTGTGTGTCTTTATGGGAGCACACTGTCTTCGGTGTGAACTGCAGAGTCTGGTGGTTTTGAAGCCTCCAACCCTTGATTGATGGAGGAATAAGCCCACACTGGAGCCCAACTCCCAAACTGACATCCTTACATACCTGCCACACTACGGAGCATATGGACCCAGCAAGTTGATACACATAATGGACCATTGCACAAAGACAAGATATTAAGACACATCAAGTCCCTGAATAGATTCTGAGGTGTGAAGGGGATTGATGGTGAGCAGGACACCTTAATCTGTTTACCCTGCTTATATGGAGTAGAGGAAACACATCCATATGTTCAAAACACAATATAGAAACACTCACTTCACGCAGGTCTCCAAGAGGGCCAAGATGGGTATGCCGTGTACAAACGCCTAGTTCCCTCCCGACTTCATTCCACAGAACCATTTAGAGAATTTTCTGCTTACTCCCTATTTCAACTTTCAGTTCCAGAGGCTGGCAAAGATCACATTTCAGTCTTGGACTCTTACCGGTAATCAAGCAGATACAGTGGATGATGAATCCAAGATGGAAGGTCCAATGGCAGCCTTCTTCCTCAAGTGTGTTGAGACTGACAACTTCCAGAGAAGCAGGAACGATGAAACGATTCTCTCCCAAGTCCCCAAACCTTCAGGTGAGTGGAAGGGTCCAGGTCCAGAACAAAGCTACAGGGCTCTCACGGAGACCTTTTAAATCATGAGGCCACACCCACAGGTAGCTCTCTTCCCCCTCATTGGCTGTTCACAGTAAGTCTCAGCTTGGAATTGATGGCATTTTATGAAATCCCATCAACAAGGATGATGCCATCGTAAAGAACCAATACCTTAGAATCAAGACCTGGCCCCACTGAGATTGAGACAACATAGAAAACTGTGAGGAGTGGGTTAGCTGCTGAGAGTGGATTAAGCAATAGGTTACCGACATGGCTCTAGAGCCCAGAATCTCACATGTGTGACAGGGTTTTGTCCTTATGGATATTCATCTATGTAATTAATTTCCCAAGGCACAACATTACTTGAATTCTGTGCGTCTTCCAACTAGGAGTCAACTATGGGAAAGAATTGAAGTGCCTCTTTAGCTTCCTAATGACTGTCGATCTCTCCAGGAGTAGAGGCCTCATCAAGTCCCTCAGATTGACTGAGAGCTTTGAACCAGTGACTTGGTGGTAAGCACCCCAGTGGATTACCAAACATGCGACCTCAATTGCGTGTCCCTAGAGCACATTAGGGATTATTAGATCACACTGTCCCTGCATCAAGGATTGACTTTTGGAAAGAGCCCTCTGCATTCTCTTCTCAAGTGCTCTGATGGGAGAAACATCACCAATTAGGGTTCTTAAAACGACCAACGTTAATGGTCCCTCTGTTTAGGTAGCTGGAATCCAAATCTAGGGCATCACCTGCAGGAGAAGACTCTCCCTGTGTGCTCTGGGGTGTCTTCCTTTTCTGTTTGCAACATCTCTGCGCTGGACCCCCCTTGGCGAGCACTGTGTGTTTGGGTCTCAGACTTAACTAGGGCCTAAGAAGTTCGCCAGGCGGGAACCGCACGTCCAGAGAAGCTCCCTGGTCTAGGTCTCCTTTCTTCTGCTATTCAGTTAAACACTTATCAATAGTACTATCCCGGCTTTCCTCTGGTTGCTCTATGCTTCATATGCTTTGGGCGGCCTCTGGTTTTAATAGTTCCAGGTCTGGCTGTATGAGGTCAGAGGAAGCATGAGGTAGCATTTGATAGCTTTTGTTTTCTGACCCACCCGCTTCTCTCATTCTGTTAACTTTAGAATTAGTCCATTGACCTTGGGTGAGGTTATTGATATGTATATTCCAGAAATAATGACTTATGTTTGCACGTGTTGTGTGAGAGTGTGTAAGTGTATTGTGTTACGCTTCTTTGTTCTTCATGTATAACATTTTTGCGTGGGGTGTGGCTCTCCATGTGTGTGTTGGTGCTTGTTAGGAAATTCTGACGTCATACTTGTGTGTGGTTGTCACTGATATTTTTCTCACAGTATATCATGTTGTGCTTTTTGTAGTGGTGGTGTTGTATTTTGATTTCATTTCTTCTTGATTGTGAATTTTATTTCTCCCTCTTATTAGATCAATATGTGTTCCAGGAAACAGAATGATAATCTCTTTACAGAGAAAAGTACCAATCACATATGAGGGGAAATACAAGAATTCCCAGACTAGAAGTGCAGTTCTTTGCCCCATGGCTTTGCTGGGTTGGAATGGGTTTGATGGCCAAGAGTGAGGTTGGGGACAGTGACCCATCTTTGTTTTGAGAGATCAGGCTTCGTCCATCACAATTAGCCTTTGTAATAATCACTTACAACGGAATCCTGTCCGTAGTCCCCTCTACCTTTCCTTTCTCAGAACAGTCGTGATCCTCAGCAGTTTCTCATTAAAAACCCATGGTTCGCTGAGAGATCCCAATTAGTTCACTGCAGCACATAGGATTTTAAGGGATTAAGGGTTTTGATGAGGATCCTTAATCATTTCACAGTGATAGAAGCAACACCAACCAGAAGTAATTGTCTTATTATGGTGTGTGAAGCCCAAATTCAGGGCATCTACCTGAGGAGAATGCTCTGTCTTCTTTTGGGTGTATGACCGGTTCCCAGTATACTGATAGCATATGAGAGTGTGAACTGACTCTGAAATCTGACTGTATTTTAGCATCTGGCTTTACCTGGGCCTAGGTAGATCACTGGGAAGGGATTGCCAATCCAGAGTCACACCCCTATCCACACCCCTTTCCTGGCTGCAGACAGCTATGTATTCTATCAGCAGGGTGTTCTGTCCTTGAATCCCATGAGAGATGAAAGTTCTGTTTAGCCACACCTCAGAGAAACTCGCTTCCTTTCTATTTCCTTGGGGTTGTGAAGGGATGAGTGCTTGGATATGCCAGACACAGCTGCCCCATGCAGATCCTGACCTCCCCATCTCCTTTCGTTCTGCAGGGAGATCAGGCTTCTCTCTGCTCACTTCTCTAAAATCACTTGGGAGTTAGAAGGATCAGGATCTACAGCTCAAGAAACTCCCCCGACATCCACGTGACATAAATTGAGGAGGGATTAAGGATTACTATCCCACCCTGATCCTTCTACTAAGGAATGTCTTCACACAGGATTCCATTATAACAGATCCATTCATGGAAGCCACATTATTTCACAAAACAATAACACAAACCAAACTCAGGAGCAAAGGCAATGAGGACAGAAAAATATAGGGAATGACAAGCCTCCCCGTGTCTCTATACCCTGTTTATGCTGAGTAGAGCAACTGAATGCACTCGGATGAACACATCCTGGAACGCATGCAGTTCCTGCAAAACAGAAAGGCTGATGTTCAAACCGTGATCTTCTGGTTTGGATCCCAATAGATAAACCATTGATACAGTGCAGCATCCCATGATGTGCAAGACCCCTCCATGGTTTCTGAGGGCGTAATTAGTGCCTGGAGCATGGAACATGTACTTCTCTGTGGAGCACCTGGTGGGAGTACCCTGTAGATCCGTTCCAGGATCCCACGTTGTCTCATAAAAAATAAAATACACCAAACTCTACGCAATTGCATCCCTTCCACCTCCTTGCCATCCTGCAGGAAACATTAAGACGGATCCCTAGTTTCCTCCTGGCTGAACATGACAGGTTCTCAACCTATGGGTCGCCACCCCTTTAGTGATTGAACGATCCTTTCAGAAGTGTCCCCTAAGACCATTGGAAAACAAGTATTTCTGAAGGTCTTAGCAACAGAGACACTGCTCCTCTATTCATATGCAGATACGCCCACATACTACTGCCAGGTGTGAAGAGAGTTACCCATGCTACACCATGTTTCAAGACCAAATGTCATCTATTTGTAATTAGAAATAAATATTTCACATAGCATGATTACATATTGTTATGTGATTAATGGCTATCCTTTAATTATGTTCCATTTGTGAAATGAAATTCCTACGTGTCTGATGTTTACATTATGATTCATACAGTAGCAAAATTACCATTATGATGTAGTAAGAAACATTATTTTGTGGTTGGGGGTCATCCCAGTAGAAGGAACTGTATTAAAGGATCGTGACATTTGGAAGGTTGAGAACCAGTGCTATGCATCATAGGCTCCCGGGCTTATTGGTATCACTCCATGCCCCCTTCCCAGGAACACAGAAAGAATATGCACACTATTGCTGACAAATGAAAACTTATTTCCTGTATTTTATGATGCACGTTAAAGTATCACAAAATCTTTCTCCCTTTATACAAGGAATAATTCCAAACTATGTAAGGATTCATCAAGCATAAATTCATTCTTCCCTACTATCCCTTGGTAGAAAGATAAACTTAGGGGACTACCTGCAGGTCAGTGGTTCTCAAACTTCCTGATGTTACGACCCTTTAATAGAGTTCCTCATGTTGTTGTGACCCCAACCATCAAATTATTTTCGTTGTTACTTCCTAAATGTAATTTGCTACTGTTCTGCATCATAATATAAATATCTGATAGTCGGGATGTATTTTCATTGTTTCAAATTGAACAGAATTAAACACAATTAAAGCACAGTATTAATCACAAACAATATGTAATTATATATTGTGAAATATTTACGTGTTTTCCGATGGTCTGAGGCCACCCCTGTGAAAGGATTTCTTGACCCCCCACAGAGATTGCGCCCCACAGGTTGGGAACCACTTCTGTAGGGGATGACTGTATCTGTCTGTTGGGATTGGATCAAAGTCTTTGTCACCATTTCACATTTGGTGTCCTGACATTTCACTTCCTGCTCCCTCAGGAAATTTGTTGAATCCAAAATATTTCCAGAGAGTCTGAGACGTCTCACATGAAATGTCTGGTCCAAATAAGAAGCAAACGAGTTCAGGCAGAACAGTGGCAGCTGCAAAACACCACTACACCGTGCTCACAGACTTGTTGCACCAGTTAGAAGAAATCCGCAAAAAGAGGAAGTTAAGGTCTGTAGGAAGCATCCAGCTGACCAAGGTGTTTACTAATGGGTGACTATTTAGTACCCTGAGTCTCTCTGTCTCTGCAGACAAAAGCATTGCAAACTGACTATTTGTGACTTTGCTGCTAAAAAGCAATGAGGGATAACTCAGTTAATTAGGATCTCTTTGAGGCTCTCTTGAATCTTGCATATCCCTGTGATTGTCTTTGAACCTAGTGCTTTTATTATTCTAAGGTTAAGAAACTGTGACTAGTTGAGTTACATTTGCATAGATAAGAGTTTAGGAATGTTTAAGTGCTTTGATGTTTGCTTTGTAACCAAGTCCCTGTGTAAGAAGAGTATATATACCAAGCTTCCAATATACTGTAGACTTCAGTCCATTGGATTGGAATCCTCCCTGTCCCATGCTTTGTACATAGCTCTTTCTTTTCCTTTCATCCACATGCCTCACTTCAAACCCAGCTTGATGCGGGACAGCTGGTCTAATCCCCCGCAAAGGTCCAGTCCCACCAGAGTTCAGCTGCCTCCAACACAAAAGGTGTGCATCATCACCAATTAGGGTAGCGATGAGAAGATGGGGCATTCCAAAACACTTCGTCCTTGCACGGTTACATGGATGAAAAATCGTTTGGGATCACAATAAGGAATTAGTGGATGATTTCTAATCAGCGCAGGTGTGCCAAAAGGACAGGCTTATCTATCTTGAAAGAAATGTGACCAGATTGCTGCTTACAGCCTTGGATGATGGGATTTCAATTGACATACTTTGGACAGGTTTTGGGGAGGGATCATTCCCTGGAGAAGCACAGGGAGACTAAAGAAGTCCCTTGATGTGATGGATTGATGGAGTGGCTGCAACAAGGGCCTGAAACTTACAGTCGTGAGGATGGAACATGAGTGTGCAGTCTGTCCTTCTGTCGTGCATGGGGTCCCTGCACATCAGATGTGACTCTGACACAGAACAACAGCGACGTCGGCCATCATTGAATTCACACTGTTCTCTGTGAGATAACAGGGCTGTTCGCATCCCTCCATGGTGATTACAGGGCAGTCATGTGGAGTGTAATCCACCTGTGATGAACGCAAATGGGCTGTGTGCTTCCCCCTGTCAGCTCTAGTCTACTACAAAGCAGGTGTGCACAACTGAAGCTGCGATGCGATACCATCATTTAGAACAGGGTTATATTATTTACAATCACTGGATTGAACGGAAGGTGTGGAACGTCAATGGGCACTGATTTAGATGCTTGCTTCTTGGGACTTAAAGCTTTAAGAATGCTGACATTGTTCTTTTGAGGGCCAGGCACCTACGAGTTACTATGTTATACTTTGCTATTGCATGTGTTTCTTCAGAGATCTCTTCTCTTGAGGAAATGCAGCATCAAGCATAATTGTATGTATACGGTAACATAATTTTATATATATATATATAATATAACTTTATTGGTAGAGCTGTTACACCTCTTATAAGAATCCATACATCACTTGTATCAAGCACATTTGTACATATGTCACCACCATAATTTTCAAAACATTGTTTCCTACTTGCGCCCGTGCTATCAGCTCCTCTTTACTCCCCTCCTTCCCCCACTCTCCCACCCTCGTGAGTTAGTGATATATTATAAATTATTTTCATACCTTACACTGTCTGCTCTCTCCCTTCACCCATTTTTCTGTTGTTCATATCACTCGGGGGTGGGGTGGGTACTACATCTATCCTTGTGATCGGTTGCCCATCTCCTCCACTTCTGCCCACACCTCACACCTGCCCTCATGGTATCGCAACACCCATAATTGCTTCTGAAGTTTTATCTGTCCTGCATTCCTTGTGTTGAGAGCTCTCATCTGTCCCAGTGTCTTAACAAGAGTACTCAGTCCCATATTTCTCTGGTGGAGAAAGTTGTGGACTTGAATTGTCAGCCTTCTAGATAACAGCCCACACACAAGTCGTTACACCATTAGCATTCTAAAATATATATACTTACCTCACTACCAAAAAAAGTTTTAAATTGTCCACAATTCTTCTCTTGCCTGGATCCACAATCAATGGTATGGAAACAGTATTCAAAATATCAAAACACATTTTATCCTAAGGAAATCTGTTGCACAACACCTTGAGGTGCAGAACAGCAAAGATAGTCCTTTGAGAATTAAGGTATTCCTGACCAAGCCATGGTATTCTCCATGGTCTTCTACACATATGGAAGTTAGACACTGAAGAAGGAAGACCATAGTAAAACCGCTGCACTAGAATTCTGGCGCTGGAGAAGATCATTAAAGGCACCGTGGACAGCTAAAATGACAAACCAAAGTGCCTTCATAAAAGTGTGGCCAGTGTGATCCTTAGATGCATGGAGCGCAAGACTTCTCCTGAACGTACTTTGAACATATTGTCAGGAAAACCAGTCCCTGCAGAAGGGCTTCCTGCTTGTCAGAGTGGAGGGCGGATAAAAAGAGGAAAGCCCTCATGGAGATAGAGTGACACGGTGGCTGCATCAATGGGCTCAGGAATAGGGACAATTGTGAGGATGGAGACGACTGGTCCGTGTTGGTTCTGTTGTGAAGAGGGTTGCTACGGGTGGGGTGTGATTCTACAGTAACTCACACCGACATCAGTAGGTATGCTCAAGGTTTTTATTGTCATGATCATTAAATATTTTGCGACTCTTATCACAATCCACACATCCAACCATTGTGTCAAGCACATTTGTGCATATGTTGCCAACATCATTTTCAAAACATTTTATTTCTACTTGAGCCGTTCATGTCAGCTCCTTATTTTTCCCTCCCTCCTTTTTGAACGCTTTGTTTGTTATAAATTATTATTTTCATGTCTTACATCATCCGCTGTCCCTCTTCACCCACTTTTCTGTTGTTTCTCCCCCTGGGAGGGAGTTACAAGTCGATCCGAGTGATCGATTCCCTTTTTCTCCCCACACTTACACCTTACCCTCTTGGCATCCCTACTCTCATTATTGGTCCAACGTCTTTATCGATCCTGGATTCCCTGTGTTTCCAGCTCTGATCTTTATGAGTGTACATCCTCTGGTCTGGCTGGATTTCTAAGGTAGAAATGGGATCATGATAGTCAGGGGGAGTGGGCAGAAGCCTTAAAGGACTAGAGGAAAGTTGTATGTTTCATTCATACTGCACCCTGAGTGTCTCAACTTCTCCCCGACACACCTTCTGTAAAAGCATGTCCAATTGTCTACAGATGGGCTTGGGCATTCCACTCTGTACTTCCTCCCCACCACCCGCTGCACCCCTATTGAAATTAGTATGATTTTGCTCTGGGTCTCAAATGCCTGTAAAATAATCCCATTGACAACTCATGATCACACAGGCTGGTGTCTTTCCATGTGGACATGTTTGCTTTTCAGCTAGATGGCTGACTGTGTATCTTCAAGCCTTTAAGTCTCCGAATGCTATATCTTTTGATAGACACGCACCATCAGTTTTCTCCAACACATTTGCTTATGCACCCACTTTGTCTTCAGCGATCCTGTCTGGAAGGTGAGCATCACTGGGTGTTCTTAAGTTCGGCACTCTTGCGGCAGGAGAAATGAATAGCACGGGTGCATGGCTTTGGAACAGGCGTTTATTTTCTACTATTGCAAGTGGTAGGAGACAGAAATGTGGGGCAGGGCTCTCGGCACTTGGTTTCTCCCTGGAAAGGAGTCAGTGGAAGGTCATGTCGCTTTTTAGCATCGGGGACACCTGCAGGCCTGAAGAACTCCATGCGCCTGGGCATCCATGTCGCCAAGGTCCTGCATATGCCCAGGGAAGGGGCCGTGGGTGACAGGGATGTATTTTGCTCCTGGCTTTGATTCGTGATGTGGGTGAGCACATCTGCTACCTGCTGCTGAATCTCCTTTTCCATCACTTCCAGAAGATGGATGTGAAGCAATTAAGGCTTGACTTCAGGAAGGCTGATCACGTTAGATGCATCCTCTGACCGATACCTCCAACCTCCTTCGTCATCATGGCAAACTCAAGCTCAAGCTCAAGAACTCAATCCAAACCGCTCTAATTTAGGAAACACTAGTCTTTCCAAATACGACATTGGGATCCCAAGGTAGAAGTCAGGATTGAGAACAGATGGCAAAGGGTTGTGGCACTAGTTGTCCATACGGATGCAGATTGCATCGCACAGGGTGCGACAGTGCCTGTAAGCAAGGCGTATTCTTTGGGGTCCATGGAGCTGCAAGGTCAGCCTCAGCTGCTCCATCACCTCTGCAAGGGTATGCCACGGCAGAGTTAACTGGTGGTCCATGTAGCAATTGAGGGGGACAGGAAGCTCTAGAAAGGCAAAGTTGCACCTTGGGAAAGTGTGAAACAGCAGGGTCTGTAGGACAGCCATGGACAACGGGTTTCCGCAGAGTTTCAAGGTTCTGAGTTGAGAGCAGTGACCCAGAGCAGGCTGCAAGTAATCGCAGTCCGAGTCCGTGATGCCACAGTCCGCCAAATCCAGGTGGGCCAGGGTGGCTGAGACTCTGTTCAGCAGAGCAGGGAGGAACTCGTAATTGGAGCCAGGCCTGCGTACACCACTCAAGTCAAGGGATTTCAGGTGGCTGGTGCAGGGACATGAGGACAGGTATGTCAAGTCCTGGTCCATAAGCAAGGAACGGCGTATGTGCAGGGTCTCTAAGGGCGCCTGCAAGCTTCTGAGCAGCTGGTGGAGGTGGTTACCAAAGAAGTTCACAGAGTGCAGCATGAGGGTGTGGAGCTGATGCAGACTGAGGAGCTGAGTGGTGAATTGTTGAAGTAGCTTCTGCGCCTCGTCCTCATCGTTCTCCCCGGGGACGATGCAATACAGGGTGCATTCAGAGAGGAGGAGTGTATGCAGTTGGACCATCTGGGACAGGTAAGGAGAGAACCAGTTGAGGCTTTGCAGGTCCCAGCTACCAAGCAATCTCATCTCCTGGACAGAGTCTAGCTGCACTTTGTTGAGGATCTCCCCAAGAATGGGAAGCGGGGCAACATTCCGAACAAGCTCGAGCTTCCTGCAGCACAGGTGTGGCAGGTCCTTCGTCTGCTTGACCCTTTCGATGAGGAAGGTGAGCATTTCATTTGGGATGTCTTCCTGAAAGCACAGGTCAGTGAGCACCGTCATGCCAGCCAAGGCTGGATATTTCTCCACTGACCTACATTTGTCTTCTTTGAGGATCTGAGTCTTGGGATGGGTGGACTCTGGATCCTCTGATGACATTACAGAGGCAGTAGACTGGCGTCCAGCCCACACTTTCCAGAAGTTGGTCCCAGTGTTCATTTGTAAATCCAGCACTTTCAGTTTGCATCTCCTGTGCTTAACCTTCTGGGAAAGCAGTATAGCAAGGCCATCAAGGGCAGCCTTTAAGATGTCAGGGGGAGACTGACAATCTTCCATCAGAGCCCCCAGAGGGAGCTTGAGGAAGGGCCACACCCCAACCATGGCCTTCACTGTCTCTCTGTAATCTCCGACAACAGCTGCCACGAACAGGGGAGGGAAGAGCTCTGTGGGCAACCACTCCAGAGAGGCAATGGCTGAGGCCTCATTCTGCAACACGCTCTGGATGGCCAGGTCCAGGAACCTGGGTGGGTTCCTGCTGCTCATGCTGATCAATCTGCTCCAAGAGCGATCCTGACCTGTGAATGAAGAGAAAGGGTCTGCTCAGTGTTCTGGGAGAGCCAATCTGGTTGTCCTAGCCCTCCACACTCTGGACTCCACTGTCATCCCCTTAGCCCCTCAGAGAGCAGCTCGCTGACCATGCTAATCTTTCCAGTAACTCACACTGGTAGAGGCTGGTCCACGTGGGCTTAGATTTCAAACTGGATTCTTCTTCTTCTGACTCAAGTTGACCCAGAGGCTGTGGAATCCAAGATGGGCAGTCAGGAGTCTGATGGCAGACAGTGACCTCAGCAGCTGGGGAGGTGAATGAAGCAAAAATAAGTAGGAAATTTGGGGGACGCTACCTCAAGTTTCAAAGACTGAGAGTGAGACGAAAGGGCCCGACATTTCAGAGCTAGGGAACACTTATCCATGGGACTGGAGGTCTCATCCTTTCAGCTCAGGGGCTCTGACAACAGATGGTTTTGCCTCTCTGGATTCATCTGCATCGCTCATTCCCTAGATCATGAATGCAGAATATTCAAACATCACAACAGAGTGAAATCATCTGGAAATAGAAATTCCACTCAAAACTTACTTTCTGAGTAAGAAGCCGGATGTCCGCATTCACTTTTTAAAAATTTCTTTTAATGGAAGACAGATGTTTCTTTCCTTTTATTATATACGTTTATTGGGGGCTCTTACATCTCTTATCGTAAGCCACACATGCATTCATTGTGTCAAGCACATTTGCAGGGATGCTAATATCATCGGTTTCAAAACATTTTCTTTATACTTGACCCTGTTTATATACAATGAGAGGGAAACCGATCCATGTACTTATATCTATATGTTAAGAATTAAGGTTGCAGATGGACATGGGGCCTAGATTCAAGTACTACCTCAACAAAAGTCACTTGGTCCTAATTATCTGCATTCTGTGATGCTCACCTTCCCGATACCATAACGTAAGATGAAATGTGGGCATAAGCAAAGGTGGGGAAAGCTGCCTGTCTATGAAAAGATATAGCATTTGGGGTGTTAAGGGCTTAAAGTTAAATAAGCAGCCATCTAGCTGAAGTGGTTTTCTTGATTTGACTGGTATTGATAACTTATTGAAAATGAAATGTTCTGACTGAAGCCCTTACCTAAAAGACATTTTGTGGGAGTTCATTATCAGCAGGCAAAAGCAAAGCTGGGGCCATGAAGCTGAAGACTTGAATCAGATGCAGGAGAATGCAAATATAACCTCAGACACATTCCACTTGAATGTCAAGAGCATCTCAACAACAGATGTGATCAAGTGAATACGATCGACAGAAAACTGAACCAGCTATAGCATGACATCAATAGTATCATGTATGAAAGAAAAATCCTTCACAAAACAGAAAAGAATGAATGACCTAGCTGGACGCAAAGGAGACTCTGAATCCTGAAATTGGTAGAAGCATCCCTAAAGCCAATGGAAGAAACCATCAAGAGCTGAGCAGAACATGTAAAACAGAAGACAAATTACACTATTATAGTGAGATATGCTTCTCAATGTGAACATCACCAGTGATAATAGGAGGTCAAAGAGGTGGTAAGAGGAGTCCATTCCGTGCATGTAACAGATAAAGGAGAGGTGGGAAGGAGGTGAGACCCAGTTAAAGCTTTGTCTGACATAAAAGCAGGAAAAATAAAGGCAGAGCCAATTAAATACAGATTCGTTTGGGGTTTCCTCCTGTCGACAGGAAAACTAAACATAGTCATTTCTGCCAAGATCTTTGTTAATAGCTTTGTAATAAAGAAGGGACTTTCTTTTATCCATCACATCATCATTGAGGAGGACAAAAGACTAAGCTTTCGCTCATTTACATGTCTTAGTCTACAGGAGACCTCCCTTAAGTCTACACTCTCATTCTTCCCCTGTGCTTCAGCATCATTTACCTGTCTTTCCCAGAGCAATCTGTTCCACCTTGCTTCCAGGACACGGTGAGATTCCGAGCTACTGATCTTCCCCGTGTCCTTTCAAGTTCAACATGAGTATTTGGTGGTCAGAAAATGAGTGTTGGTTCTCAAGAAGGCAGTGGGACTATTCCCTGCATTAGGACAGACTCGGGAGCCTTCACAGGCAGTGGTTATGCATTGGGCTGCTGTGACCTGCATGGTCAGCAGTTTGAAACCACCAGCAGCTTCGCAGGAAAAACACTGGGCTTTCTTGTCCCATGAAGAGTTATCGCACCAGCATTTCTAAGGGGCTGCTGAGTCAGCAGTGACTCCATGGCAGTGTGCTTCAGTCTGAGAGGCTGTCAGAAAGTGCTCGACATGTAAGGTCAAACCCAATGCAGACAGAGCTGAAGAACCTTCCTTAGAATTTTTTAAGCACAAGGAACTGAAGAAGACCACAAGTGCTAGAAGCAAAACAAAACAAGACAGAACAGAACGAATCAAAAGTGCGAATTTCACAATCAAAACTCTATGGTTCCCAATTTTGAAAGATGCTGCTTTTGTTAGGACCATTTGTGTCATTCCAGATGCACAGAAATCCTATAACCTACGAAGGAAGCACTGTTCTGTCCTGTCCTCCCAAGCCACCACTGTGAAACAAATTACCACACAAATATTCTATGAAAAATGCAGGGGCCACAAAAACAAGATGAAGGAACACACAGAGTGGGTTTCCTAAAAGAAGGAGACATTCAACCATGACAAGAAGTAGCGTATGAAACAGGGATTCTAGGACAAGACCCTTTCCCTCTGTCCATCCATGGATCTGGTCTCCCACGGAGAGGCCGCTGTGTTCTCCCATCTCCTTACACCAGCCCTCCAAGATCTGCGTCCCTCCCCATCAGCTCCTCGCAACCATTCAGGTAGTTTTCATGTAACTCTCATTCAACTCACAGTTGCAGACGCTGACAAGGCTCCAATTTCAGTCTTGGCCACGGTCCTTGTTGAAGTAGATCCGGTGCATGAAGAATCCAAGAAGGCAGGTCGAACGGCAGACTTCTTCGTCAAGAATGTTGAGCCTGAAAACTTCCAGAGAAGCCAGGAAAATGTTGACAAGGTTCCGTCTCAAGTCCAGAAACCTTCAGGTCAAGTGAAGGGTCTAGGTGCGGAACAAAGCTCCAGAGCATTCAGAGAGTCCTTTTAAAGGATAAGACCACACCCACCAGGAAGCTATTGCTTCCCCTTCATTGGCTGTTCACAGTAGGTCTCATCATGGAAGTGATGGCATTTCATGAGATCTCATCAGCCGGGCTGATGCCATCAGAACGGACCAACTCCTGAGAATCCAGACCCAGCCCTGTTCACACAAGCCCTCGGCCATCAGCCCTTATGCACTGGGAGGGAGAGGACACAGAAGATGGTGAGGGTTGTGTTGGAGGGTGAAAAAGGATTAAGTGGGTGTTTATAGAAATAGCTTTATTGGCCCGTTTCTCATACATGCAATATAGTTTTGTCATTATGGATGCTCCTCTTTGTAGCGCACTTCCTGAAGCACAAACTTTCTTCCACTGTAGCTCCTCCGACTTATGAAAAACGTATGAAAAGGAGTACAAATGCCTCCTTGGCTTCCTACTGACTGTCAATCTTTCCAGGAGTCGATGGCTTCATTAAAGCACATGGACTGGCTGACAGATTTGAACCAGTGACCTGGTGGTGTCCTGACCAATGTTTGAAGGACTGACCTCTGCAGAAGGATCCCACACACTGTCTTAAATCTCAAGTGCTCTCAGGATACAAGCATCAACCTAAGAGATTCCATGACTGTAACTCTGTGTGGGAGTAGAAAGCCCCATCTTTCTCCCATATATAAAGTGTCTTGTCTGCTTTTGCCCCATGGGATGCTTTCCACTTTCTCTCAAGGGCTGTATGAGCTTTGTTGGTAAACAATGCTGTGTGTCTTTGAGGTGGCAGACTCTCATCTTTCTCCATTGTAGAAGCTAGTGGTTTTGGAAGCCTCCAACTATTGATTAATAGACAAGCACAGCCCACTACCTAGGCACAACTCCAAAACTGACATCCTTCCGTGCCCATTTCTGTTAGGTCGAGGGAACAGAGCCCAAAATTGAATGCACATTTTTAATAGTGTTGCTCCAGGAGAAGTAAGTACCACAAGAGGATAGCTTTACAAAGAGACATTTATTTTATCTTAGGCAAAATATGTTAGTGTCAGAAGCTTAGACATGGATATGAAAGATTGGATGTTGATTGTCTTGTACTGGGATGGACTGGTAACTTTTCAGCATCTGTGTGCATTCCATGGGGATTCCACGAGTTTTGGCATCCAGGTTCTTCTGAATCTATAAGGTTCCCCTGCAGGGACCCTGGGTTCCAAGGACATGCTCTGCTCCCGTCTGTTGGCCTCTCTTTTCATGTCTTGTAGATGAGAGATGTGAAGCCAGCAAGGAATGACTGGGCTAAGGGTGTAAATGTCAGATGCTTCCTGTAATCGTCAACCCCAATCACCACATTGTTAGAGCAAAGATAGCCTAATCCTCTTGAACCTAACTCCAAATAATATCATTTGCATAGTGAACATGAGGGTTTTCCAAGTGTTACAGTAAACCAGAAGCATAAGTGAGGATTAGTAAGGAAGGCAATCACATTAGCTTTCCACATGCATGATGATTTCATCCCAACTTCCCTTACTGGGAGAAAATCATAAAGTAAGGAATCTGTAGCCTGCAGGGTCGCCTTGAGATCCTCCATTGCCTCTAAAAGAGTATCCTAAGACAGAGAACTTTCCGTGTCCTCATAGCAATCCTGAGACACAAGGAGCCCTAGAAGGGAGAACTTACACAGAGCTTGTGTGCTGAAGCAGGTCCTGCAGCACAGCCATGGAGACTGGGTTTCCACCCAACTCTAAGGTGGTGAGCGCGGAGTACTGGCACAGAGCAGGCTGCAAGGCAGTGAGCTCAGAGTCATCGATGTCACAGTCAGCTAAATTCAGGTGGTTCACGGTGGCTGAGACCCTCTCTAGCAGACTTGGGAGGAATTCATGTCTTAAGGAATCCGTGAACATACCACTCATATGCGGGGACCTTAGTTGGCTGCTTCAGGGACAAGAGCACAGGCTGTCAGGCCAGAGTCCAAAGCAATGCAGTGCTTTTAAAGAGAGAAACTGCGAATGTGTAGCCCACAACTGAGCAGCTGATAGACGTGGTCATTGAGGAAGAAGACTGCTTCCAGAACGAGGTGCTGGAATAATGCAGACTGAGGATATGAGAGGCCAATTTTGCAAGACACTTCTCCACTTTGTCCATGGTACATGACACCAGGGGATCTGGACTTATGTGGGACTTACGTGGGAAACATGGAGTGTGCTCTGGTGACCCATCTGGGACAGGTAAGCAGTAAACCAGTTGAGCCTCTGCAGGTCCCATCTGCAGTGGATTCCCACCTCCTGCACAGAATCCATCTGTACCCCATTTAAGATCTCCTCAATAATCAGAAGCTGTGACAGATCTCCTTCAAACGCTAACTCCTGACAGCAGAGGGTAGGCAGGGTCTTTCCACAGTTGACTCTTGTAATGATAATAGTGAGCAATTCATCTGGTACTGATTCAAGAAGGCAAATGCTTGTGAGCAAATACATAGAGGCCAAACACTGAGGCTTCTCTCCTGCTATGGGATCCTTCCCTTTGAGAGTCACAGTCCTGGGTTGGGTTGTTACTGGACGCAATGGATTGGGTTTCAGACCACACTCTCCAAAACTTGGTGTCAGTGTTCAGGCATATATCCACAACTCAGAGTTCACATCCCCTGTGTGGAATCATCTGGGAAGCAGGATATCAAAATATCCTGTTGAGAATGCCAAGACTTCATGAGAGCCCCTAGCGAGAGCAGGATAAAAAGCCAGGACACTACCGTGGCCTTCGCTGCGTGTCTGTATCCACCGACCACAGCTGCATGACAGTGGTGGGAAGAGTTCATGAGTAGCGACCCCAGGACAGCCATGGCTGAGGCCTCATCCTGCCACACACTCTGGATGGCCAGGTCCAGGAGCCTGGGTGGGTTCCTGCTGCTTATGCTGATCAATCTGCTCCAAGAGCAATCCTAACTTGTGAATGATACGAGACGTCTGCTCAGACTTCTGGGAGAACTACACTGGTTGTCCTTGCCCTCCAAAACTGGGTCATGGCACCCAGAGCTCCTCAGAAGGGAGCTTTCTGGCTTTGTTACTCCTCTTATCAACTCACAGTGGGAGAGGCTCTCAAGATCCATGTGAGGCTTACTTTTCAGTCTAGCTACTTCCTCTGCGTACGTTGGCCCTAAGGTTTTCGAACCCAATATGGGCAGGCCGATGATAGACCTCAGCAGCTGGTGAGGTGGATAAATCAAAGATCAGTAGGAAATATGGTCATTGCATATTGAATCAAACCATCCCAAGGCTAACTAACTCTACAGGAAAGGCAAACTCAAGAGGCATAATGGTGCGTTCATCAAACTGAACTTGGAGATCTGTATTGAACTACAACACTCTGGGTGATGGGGTATCTATGGGAGTACAAGAAAGTCTTGTCAATACAATGATGAGTAAAATTTCCTCACGAATCACTAATGAAGACGCTGAAGTAGTTTTCCAATCACTTCAGTATGAAATTGACCCAACATGTAGTCAAGCCACATAGATAATTATTGGTAATTGGAGTGAGAAATTAGGAAACAATGAGGTAAGGAAAACAGTTGGAAAATATGGTCTTGGTGATAGAAGGATTCGGGAAATCACAAGGTAAATTTTGCAAGTATACTTTAGACAAACATTGGTCACAATAAGGCAATCTTGTTGACTGATGAATAACCTGACTCCTTCCCCCCTTTCATGTCAGAGAGTCCCAGTAGTCATTTATTGTAAAATATGCTCCTATGTAATCAAAATTAAAACATTTTAATTAATATCATTGTTCCCTTTAATGTTTTAGCCATGATGGTACTATTTTTATTTTATTGACCAGGATGTTGTTATCAATGCTATACCCTGCAACATTCACTAACTCTAAAGAATAACAGTATTAATTTTCCTGGCTGATTTGCAGAAGCTGGTGCCTTGCGTACTCTTGCTGGGTGGTCTGCAGACCAGGGGCACCATGTAAGGCCATAGCCAGCCCACCAGGGGGATGCTGCCCGGGATGTAGTGGATCTTCTTGTGGTAGAAGAGGAGCCCGTCCACCTCAAAAGGGAAGCGTGTGGCCAGCACCTCACACAGCCTCTTGGGGTGCACTGGAAGTTCTGGGCCCCACAAACTAAAAAGGATTGAGCTTTGTTTGCTCTCCCAGGTCGCCTTCCTCGGCTAACTTCACATGCATCCAGTAGAACCAGAAATCAGTGGGGCAGTCATAAACGGGATGTCCCCGCTAACACAACAGGTCCAGAACGTAGTAGGTCTGCTGCACCTCGCTGTGAATGCAGTGCACAATGGTGTCCATGAGCTCTGCCTGCTGCCTCCGGGCAGGAGGGAAGGAAACCTGTCCACACAGTAACCGCTCTTGGTGTAGGTGCTGGTGCAACCCCTGGAGGCCACGATGAACGCTCTTTTTCCAACGGGGCACAAGACCACAATCCACTCCTGCCCCAAGTCCGCGGGGACATCAATCAGCCACTCAGAGAGCATCAACTGATTGGCAAAGTGCTAGGGGAGTTTCTCGTCAATGTCAACATCCATGTCTTCGTCATCTTTCCTGTGTTCCTCCTCCTCACTCTGCACTCCAGTCCAGTCATCTTCAGCCAGCCTTCTGGCCTGGTTCACAGAGGCGAGTCGCTTGTATTTCTGCAGTTCAAATAACGACGGTGCAGCTCATCCTGCTCCAAGGAACTGCACTTGGGCTTGTACTGGGACAGGAGCGGGTGTGAGGCTGCACATCCGTTCAAATCTCGGGACACAGAGAATCTGCTAGCCAGGGCTGGACTCAGCTCTTCCATCATTCCATCAAACTTTTTGAACAAAATAAATGGCAGCTATGCACGACTGACTTCTGCCTGTGCAATCCACGGAAATCAAGTCCACTACAGAAGTTGGACAAGTGTTTCACTACAAAAGAGACCCTAACACCAAGATAAGTTAAGGACAAAGTGCCTTCGTTTATGAAGGACACAAAGATGCAGACACATTAGGGTTGCCATTCCCATGAAGTCTTCATACCATCAGGCTAATCAAACACGGGATTTTACTTCACTAAGTCCTGGAATGCAGGCAGCTGTACAAATTCATGAGTAATTGTAAGACCACTGATCACAATAAGAGGGGGATTATGGAAGCCAGAGGAGGACCAAGATTGGGACACATAGTTTATGTTCTAAAGACTTTGGCACTTTCAAATGAAGCAATTGAGCAAGATGCTAGGGTAGGACTCCTGATTATGCAACCTACAGTCCTGTCCATCAAGGACATGCCCAGGGAGCCCTAAAACACTGCTCCTCCCTGGACCATCTTTAGAAGCATGCAAGTAATGCAATTTCCAATGCACCCTACCAGAGCGCAAGATGAACAACTTCATTGTTACATGATCTCAAGGCATTTCCGGAAGTGGTTTTTGGTTTGGGGTTTTTGTTTTGTTTTTGACATTGGAAAGTTATGTGTAACATCCAAAAAACTTAGTGCTGAGACATAAGCCCTAACTTAAGAGATTTTGGAGGAGGTCATTATGTGCAGTCAAAAATGAAGCTGGGGCCATGAAGATGAAGAAATGAATCAACTACGTGAGAGCACAAATATAACCTGAGATCCATCCCACATGAATGGCAAGGCCATCTCAAGAACAGATAGGATTGAGTGAACACTAACAGCAGGAAACTGGACCAGCTGTGTGATGACATCAATAACATCATGTATGAAGAAAGCAAAGTCCTCCACAAGACACAAAAGGTAGAATGACAAAAGTGGACATCTAAGAGACTCTGAATCCTGCCATTGGTAGAAATGTAACTAAAGCAAATGGAAGAAATGATAAAAGAATGCTGAACAGAACATTTCAAAGAGCAACTTCAGGAGAAAAATTAAAATATTAACATGAAACATGATGCCCAAGGGGGAATCCTTCAAGTTATAGTAGTGAGAACATCGGGAATGTCATTCGGTAGATGTGGCACAGAAAAGAGAAGCGGGAATAGGCTCACACCCCAGGAAAGCTTGGCCTGACTTTATCCAAAGAAACATAGTCAGACAGGCATTTTCTGCACAGCTTTCAGTTAATAGCTTAGTAATCAAGAGGGTCTTATTCATCCACCAGGTGAGAATTGACCACAGAAGACTAAGCTATCTCTGGTTTACATGTCTAGGACATGTTTGTCTACCCTCCTTAAATTTTCTGTTTTAAGGGTTTGTGGTGGGGTTGTGAGAGGGTTGAATAGTAAGGGTTCAACTTACTCTTCAGACACGAGAGTCTCAGCAGCAGTGCTGTGGGTCCACAAAAATGACGGCCACTAAAACGCCTTGATAATTTAGAAGAGTTGTTATTCAGTTGTCATCCTACATTGAGAATCTAAAAGAAATTCCAGGATTGAAGTCTTGAGTGGATATTTAAGTCCATCATTAAAAGCAAACACTCACTTAGAATCTGTCTATAATTATTAAGCAAGCACATGGTTTGCACTAAATTGCATTCTCTCAAACAAAGAGTAAAAGGAGCTTCTTGCCACTGTCCATGCAGATGAATGGAAACCACACAGGACAGAGTAAACCACCCCTGTGGGATTCCACGACTGTAATTCTGAATGGGAGAAGAAAGCCCCATCTTTCTCCCCTATTTAAAATACAGGTATCACTGAATTGGCCATTCCATTTCACCTCAGTGGACGGGATCACCTACTTGGGGACCACTATTATATGTCTTTATGGGAGCAGGCTGTCATCACTCTGAACTGGAAACAGCGGTGGTTCTGAAAACAACAGTTGATTAATAGATGAATAAGTCCACATTGGAGCCCATCCCCCAAACTGACACCCTTCTTTACCTGCCACACTACAGAGAATCATGATCTCAGCAAGATGATACATTTAAAAAGAGGACCTGATGCAAAGGGCTTAAGTGGAGAGCAAATGCTTTGAGAATGATTGGGGCAGGGAATGTACAGATGTGCTTTATACAATTTATGTGTATATATATGTATGGATTGTGATAAGAGTTGTATGAGCAGCTGATAAAATGTATTGTAAAAAGATGATACATTTAATGAACCATTGCACAAAAGCAAGCTATTAAGATGCATCAAGTCCCTGAATAGGTACTGAGGTGTGAAGGAGATAGAGGGTAAGCACAACCCCCTGATCTGTTTACCCTGATTAGACTGGGTAGAGCAAATATATTTATATGTTCATAATGCAATATTGAATGCACTCAAATCACATAGGCCTCAAAGAAAGACAAGTTTGGAATGCCACACCTCAACCTCTAGGACCTTCCCCACTTAGCACCTCAGAACTATTTAGAGAATTTTCCTGTAACTCCCTATTTCAAATCACCATTGAAAAGGTTAACAAGGCTCAGATTTTAATCTTGACTCTTATCTTTGATAAAGTATTTCCACTGGGTGATGAATCCAAGATGGCAGGTCAAAGGACAAACTTCTTCCCAAGGGTGTTGAGACCAACAATTTCCATAGATACAGAGATAATGGCAGGATTAGGTCTCAAGTCTCCAAACATTCAGGACAGAGGAAGGGTCCAGGCCCAGAACAAAGGAGAGAGCTTTCAGAGTCATTTTAACTCATAAAACCACACCCACAAGATAGCTAGCTTCCCCATCATTGGCTGTTCACAGTAGGTCTCAGCAGGGAAGTGATGGTATTTTTGGTCGTTTTATCCACCAGGCTGATGCCATCCTAACAGAACACACCCTTTGCGTCCAGACCCAGCCCTGTTGAGATAAACTGTCAGCCATCAAACCTCACCCCCTGTGATTGATAGTACATAGAACATTTTGAGGAGATGTGTCAGCAGATGAGAGTGGATTAAGCAATTGGTTACAGAAATGGCTCTAGTCCACAGATTGTCACATATGCAAAATAATACCCTTATTGATATTCATTTGTGTAACTCATTTCCCATAGCACAAACACACTTGTACTGTGTCTCTTCCAACATAGAGCCAACTTATGGGAAAGAGTAAAAGTGCCTCCTTGGCTGCCTACAGACTGTTGATCTCTCCAGGGGTAGATGACCTCATCAAGCCCCACAGATTGTCGGGTAGGTTTGAATGAGTACCCTGGTGGCAATCAGCCCAATGCTTTACCAAGCATGCCACATCAATTGCATTTATCTGGAGCACTGCAGGGATGATTGGATCACATTGGGCATGTTTAAAGCATGGACCTCTTGAGAAGAGCACAGTATATTCTCTTCTCAACGGCTCTTATGTCAGAAGCATTACCAATTAGGGTTTATAAAACAAGGAAACATCATTTTCTTACTGTTTAGGTAGGTGGAATCCAACTTCAGGACCTCACCTGGAAGATAAGGTTCTCTCCCCGTGGGTTCTGAGGTACCTTCCTTATATCCTTGCAACATCTGTGGGATGCTAGATCCTGGCCAGACTTTCTCTCCCATCTGCATCAGGAAGTGCTTCAAGTCTGGCTGCCTTCCAGCTAGTTGGGTTGCATCATTTGCATTTGGTAGGATGTGTGCTTGTTCTTCCAATCCTAAACTTCCACTCCAAACAGAGATGCTTACATACTTTCCACACTGATGAAATTCGTGACCTCAGCAAGTTGACACAGATCTTGTACCCTTGCACATAGGCAAGTTATAAAGACGTATCAAGGACCCTCAATGGGTATGGAGGTGTGAAAGATAGAGGGCAGTGGTTCTCAACCGTCCTAATGCGCGACCCTTTAATAGAGTCCCTCATGTTGAGGTGACCCGCCCAACCATAAGATTATTTCCCTTGCTACTTCATAACTGTCATTTTGCTATTGATATGAATCGGACGACCTCTACGAAAGGATCCTTTGAGACCCCAAAGGGGTCAAGACACACAGGTTGAGAACCTATGTATTATAGAAGGTAAGCAATACACTCTAATTTTTGTATTGTTTCTATTGAGCAGAGCAAGTAAATACATAGGTGAATAATACAACATAGAACACATTCACTTCACCCAAAATGGAAACATGACCGTGTTGTGTTTCACAGGCCCATTATACAAGAACTAATTGCAATATATGTAAGGTTTTCACAAACATAAATCCATTCTTTACTAATATCCCTTGTAGAAGGCTAAACGTAGGGGACTCCCTGTAGGAGATGACTGTATCTCTTTGTCATCATTGTACATTTGGAGTCCTGGCTCTCCACCTCCTATGTGTTTAGCCCAAGATGTTTCCAGACAGTCTGAGACTTCTCACATGAACTACCTGGTCCAAACAAGAGGCAAATCAGCGCAGGCTGAGCAGTTCCAGCTGCAAAACACTGCCACACTGTGGACACAGTCTTGTTGCACCCGTTTGAAGATATCCTCAAAAAGAGCAAGTTAAGGACAAGCGTCAATAGACCCTGGCTGCCTCCAAGGCAGAAACTGTGCATGATAACAAAGTATGGATAGCCATGAGAAGGGGCATTCCCAATACTTCGTCGTTGAATGGTTAAGTGGATCAAGAGAAAGTTGTGGCAACATAGCAAGGAAGCAGTGCTCAATTTCTATTGAGGAGGTATGCCAAACGGACAAGTATATATACTTTTATTTGTGTTTATAATATTATAACATAACATTATCTATATATAAAGAAGTATAACCAGATTGCTCCTTACAGATGTGGATGATGGGACGTCAAGCTACATATTTTGGACCTGTTTTTTGGAGAGATCAGTTCCTGGAAAAGGACAGAGAGACAAAAGCAGGCCATTGACGTGATGGATTCAGAGTAGCTGCAACGAAGGCCTCACACTTACACACGGTTGTGAGGATGGCCCAGAGTGTGCAGTCTTTCCCTCTCTCCTGCGCGGGTCCCTGTGCGTCGGAGCCGACTGAATGACGCTGAAAAAAACAATGTCTGCCATAATCGAATTCACGTGGTTTCCTGTGAGATAACAGGACTGTTCACATCACGCTCCTTTTTTCAGAGGGACATCTTGGGATGGGAAAGGCTAGATTAGCTGCGTCCTTGTCTTCTGATCCCAAGGAATTCAGTCGGGTGTGGTTAATCTGCAGATGATTTCAGTCTTTCTTTTCTCTTAAAGTGTCGTCCAGACTGTGTGCTCAGGATCTAGGCTCTAACAAAGATAAGATGCTGGAGAAGATTCTTATCAACAGTCAAACTTTTTTAGCATTATTGGTTTTACCTGTTTCATTTTCACTGCATCGAAAATGGGATACGATTCAATAAGATCAAGGAAGAGCTGTACCTCTGCCTTCAAATTCAATTCTAGAACATTTTCTACAGACCCTGTAGTAGTTGCTCGTGTACTTTTCTTGTTGGTTTCTCCAAATGAAGTAATTATATACAAAACAGAACAGTCCCATTCTACAACTTCAGCGCCAAGTCCCCGGGTCACAAAATATGGGAGGTGGGGCTCCAGGTCCTGCTGCTTGTTAGGTCCCAGTTCTGCGAGCTCTGGCCCAGCTAGCATGGTTGGACTTGTGGTGGAGGCTCAGGGATGGGCCTCTGGCGCGACTGTCCTCAATCTCGGGATAGCTGCCTACCCGCTCCAAGCAGGGACGGGAATTGGCACCTCAGGGCCAGTGGTAGACTGCTATCCACACCCATCTTTGTTAAAACTACCAGGCGAGGCAGCTGACACCTTGTGCTGTCCAGACTCCCCAGCTCAGCTCATAGCTCTCTTACCTCTTAGCATTTGGCAGCTGGTTCAGGATGGCGGGAGGCCCGGCCCGGTGACTGCCCCTAGTCGATGCTTCTTTACTTCCTCCATCAGGGCCGCCACCTCCTTCTGGTCTCCCTCCTGCTTCTGCCTCTGCTGCTCCTCTGTCAGGCTGCTGCATCACGACCTCGAAATCCACGTGGGCCTGCCGCTGGTCCAGTCGCTGCAGGATCTCCCGCACCTCCATCTCCAATTGGGAGTCCTCGGTGCGCTTCCCCATCACCTTCACGGGGTGCTCCGGCTCCTTTGGCACCCTCTCTTCCTGATGCTTCTCAGTCTGCAAGTTACACGAGGCTCCAGCTGCAGGGCGTCGTCTGTGCTCTCAGGGTCTGTCTTGAAGGTCAACTCCTCCCCACAGTGCTTGCACTTGATGTAGAAGCAGGAGATCGTCAGGCCCGCGTAGTCCTCATGGTTCACCGTCTCTTTGCGCGCACTGACCTTCGTGCCCTTGTAGACATACTCTCCGCACGTCTTACATTTCATGTGGAAGGGGATCCTCAGTTGCACCTTATACAGCTGGTACTTGGGCATCATGAGCTTGGGGATCTTCTTGGGGTGCAAGTCTGGTCGGCAGTATTTGCTCAAAACTCTTCACTCCTGACAATTCAGCCTCTTTCTCTGCTCACAAGCACTGGAGAACTCGGTAGGCTCGGGTTTTAATCCCAATTCCACAATGCTCGGAGCACTTCCGGTGACGCACTTCCGGTGACGCAAAGGCGTTGGCGTATTCATTTTTTCAACTGCTTTATGTGGATTTAGGAATTCCCCGCTGAGATGGATAATGAACGGTGTAGGATGCAACAATTGGGGGGGGGGGGTTCCGCGGGAAGATATGGATGATAGTGCTCTGCATCGAAGAAGGCACAATACTTCATGGAAGAGTAATCTATGGAACTAGGTTTTGAAGGATAAGTAGGAGTTGTCCAAGTTAGAGAGGACACAGATATTTGGACCACAGTAACAAAAATCTAGAGATGATTAACCAGCAAGTGTTTCTTCCATTATGCACTGCCTGAGTTCTCTCTCTGTGATTGGAAGCTATTTGCTGAAGTGTGGGGGCTTCTGTGTGTCTATGATTCTGGAATCTATGTCACCAGCATTTGAAAATACAGCGATGAATTCCAAGTGAACGGGTTTCAGCTGATCTTAGAGACTAAGAACAGACAAGAAGGCAGGAGGAAATGGTCCCCTTCTGAGGGATTAGACACTGAAGAGTAGCAGAAATGTGTCTGATATAGAGCCACGGATACGATGAGATGCTGCCACTGAAAAGTAGCTGAAGAGTGACTGGGGTGCGGTTGACGCTAATGAGGAGGATCGAGCAGTTTGCTGGGCTTTCAATTACTGAGGGTACTGGACTCCGCAGGAGGAGAATCACCTCAAGGGATGCTGAGTGGTGTTCAATCAGGAAAGGTGGTCATTATCATATTCAGAATCTGAATTCTGATCAAATGTGTAATAAAGTTGATTACATGAGGAACAATGTGGCCTGAGGATTGGGAGAAGACACACTATAAACCTTTGAAATGGAGACCATACAAGCCAGCTCGATGGAAAAGGAGGAATCGCTTGCAGTACTTTCTGAGGCAGATTAAATAGTGCAGCTTTCAGTACGGAGAATAATTCATGAAGAAAGCAAAAATTCTCATAACTAGAGCAGGAAGAGGATGATACACAGGGGAAAGATTGAAGTTATCCAGAGTCCCAATTCACAGATATCTACAGTCAATGCTCACAGACGCAACCGTTAAGAAATATGGTGATCTACTACATTGGTCTCTAGGCTATCGACACACTACTACTCTCTGTCCACCTGTCGTCTCTATCACTTGCTCCACCTCCATCCCCTGTATTCATCAGTTTCCATCGCTCTTGTTCGGTGCTACGTCATCCTTTCTGAGTCATATGGAGCAATGGACAACAGAAGGAAGCACTGGCTGGTCCTGCACCACCGTCAATGTGTTCTTAAGTTCGGCTCATTGTTTCACGCCATGTGGCAGCCTATCTTGTTGATGATTTTCTTATCCACTGCCCCTCTACTTTACCAAGCGTGGTGTCTTTTTCCAGGGATTTCTCTCTGCAGATAACTTCGCAACAGAATGTAATACACAGTATCTTCATTGCTGCGCCTAAGGAATATTCTCTTTGTCCGTCTTGCAAGTGAGATTTATTGATTGGCCAACCACAGTACTTTTGATGTTATTGGCCACCACAGTCATTTATGTGCATGCATATTTCTTTGGTTTGCCATATTCGATGTTCAACTTACCACCACTAGCTTTTCTACACTCTCTGTCTCTCTCCATGTCTAACGCTACATAATAGGACCAAACACATCAAAAGGGCAGAGATGAATTAGGTTCAAATATGCCTTTCTTTCAGTGGTTTATATTTGTGTAATCCATGTCAAACGTAGTTTACAAAGGGAGAGGACAAGTACTTTTGTATAGAATATGCAGACACAGCCTCACTCAAAGGGGTCCTGGGAGGAGGAATTTCCTGGGAGCACAGCTCTGACCCCATTGGCAGTTCTTGGCAGGAAGCTGGACAGCCAAGCACTCCCGCATCCAGGTGTACTGCCAGCCTTGGCTTCAGCTCAGTGCCCGTTCCCTGCCCCCAGCTCTGAAACTGAGCCCCATGAGCTAAGACTAAGGAGAGGACCATGTCCCAGGCATCGTGTGCCCCATGTCCAGGAGGAGAAATATACACCACTGAACACCTAGCATATGGATTAGGTAGGGGCGCCATGCTGGGGATGGGGAGACAGGCACCCCAAGAGGCCTGTGGGCTGAGCCCCTAGTCAGCCAAGAGGGAGACACAGCTTCAGATATTCTTTTAAAAAACAAAAATAAATCATACAACAAAGAGGTTTGGAGGGCTGTCCCATTTATACACCACATTGTAAATATACAGGGTTTATAATACATGTGCTTCGGTCTGGAGCTTGCATGTCTGTCTGTACATCTGGTCAGTCTTGGGGCTGGATCTCAGGAGCATTTTAAAAAATCATTCTACTGGGGGCTCTTACAGTCTTAGAACATTCCACACATCAATTGTACCAGGCATATTTCTGTAAATGCTGCCTTCATGATTTCCAAAACATTTTATATTTAAGATCCTCGTTTTGCACCCCCTTCTGCCACTCACACCCTCGTGAAGATTTGCCATTTGTCTTCCACAGAAATTATTTACAGAATATACCTTAACAAAATCTTGTTTTCAAATAGAAGGGATTTTGATGGTTATCTCTTATTTTAACAGTCACATGGAGAAGCTGGGGCATTAGTGAAGACAAGGATTAGTGAACGGATTGAAGGAGATAAAAAATAGAAATATTATTAAGTAATCCTTAATGTTACTAACAAAAAGTGTGGAATTAAGTGACTAACAGTAATAAAAATGTTAAGTAAATGGAGTGTAGTGATACATATTTCTGAGGGTCATGTGGTTCATTCATGGCCATTCTGTATATTTAGCTATTGCATGGCTCTCTAGGCCATCTACCCACCTCTTTCTTCTCTAGCCAACTCTGGCGTCTCTATCCACCTCTGTGCCCTCATTGGATTAGGGACCTCACTGACAACATTCTTCCCTTTCACCAGAGTATCATTGCTGAGAGCCTTACCTTTACCCATCTTTGCACTGTAGGAGTAGGGTCTACTCATTTAGGACTATGCCCATTAGACATTATTCCATGTGATTACTGTCATAGAAACAGCCTAGACCCATCTATTTTGTTTACATTTTACTGTGGCATTCAAATTAACAACCATCTAAAAGCGGCACCAACTAAGTCCACATGGAAGAAGCACAGCTGTCTATGAGACGTCCCAAGAGAATGGAGAACAAAATGCAAGTATGGAGAAGGGGAAGGTATCAGAACTGAGGTTGTGAGCCCCTCTTTGTAGAAGGCATTGGAAGAGAGAGCGCCTGACGTCCAGCTGCAGCGCACCTAGTCGGACTCTGCCTCTGGCAGATCTCCTCTGGTCACAGTTTAGGGAAGTGAAACGCGTCTCTGTCAGAAGGAGATTGCTGTAAACTTTCCTGTAGTCGATGGGATTGTGGTATTATGGAAGACCTGCTCAGGTGACCTCCCTCTGGACTCCTCAGAAAGTTCTCTCGGTTTTTCCATGAGAGAAATCTTCCCTCTCACTTATTTTAATATTTAAGGTGGTCTTTTCTTTCATACCCTTTATTTATTTGAATTTAGTTGAATGCTTCCACGATGCTTCTGAATGTATCAGTTATCCCTTTCTACCCCAACCTACCCCTTGCCCTCCTTGTGTCCCTACTCTCATTATAGGTTCTGAGGGGTTTATCTGTCCTAGATTCCTTGTGTTTCCAGTTCCTGTCTGTGAATGAGGGGGAGTGCGGAGTGGAGGCCCAAAACCCATCTGTAGGCAACTGGACATCCCCTAACAGAATTGTTTCAGGGAGGAAACGAGCCAGTCAGGGTGCAGTGTAGGACTGATGAAACGTACACATTTCCTCTAATTCTTTAATGATCCCCCGCCCACTTCCGCGCTATCATGATCTCGATTCTACCTTACAAGTCGGGCTAACCAGAGGATGCACGCTGCTTGCAGATAATTGATCACAAGGATCGTTATATAACCCCCTCCAGGGGGATGGACAAGAGAAAAGTGGGTGAAGGGAGACATCAGACAGTTTAAGACAAGACAAAATAATACTATTTTATAAATTTCCAAGGGTTCGTAAGCGAGTCAGTGGTGGGAGGGAGAGGGAAAAAATGAGGAGCTGATACCAAGGGGTCAAGTGGAAAGCAAATGTTTAGAGAATGATGATGGCAACAAATGTACAAATGTGCTTGACACAATGGATGGGTGTTTGGATTGTGATAAGAGTTGTAGGAGCCCCCAATAAAATTATTTTAAAAAGAAAAAATAAAGAGTATTTCAATAAGGTATGGAACACAGGAAATTGTCAAAAAATCAATCCAGGTCAGATGATCCCTTCAGGGCCAGTGGTAACAGTGGTGATACCTGGAGGGTGGAGGGAAGGTGGGGTACAAAGGGGGAACCGTTTATAAGGATCTACATATAACCTCCTCCCTGGGGGTTGGACAATAGAAAAGTTGGTGAAGAGAGCCGTCGGGAAGCGTAAGATATGACAAATTAATAACTATTTATGAATTAAGAAGGGTTCATGAGAGAGAGGGAAGAGGGGAGGAAGGGGGAAATTAGGAGCTGATATTAAAGGCTCAAATCAAAAGCAAAGGTTTTGATAATGATGATGGCAACAAATGCACAAATGTGCTGGACACAATGGATGTATGGATTGTGATATAAATTGTATGCACCCCCAAAGAATGATTAAAACACTAAGGGGAAACCACAACAGGGTCATGAATGAGACATGCATATTTTATTAGAGATTACAAGATAGGTACTTGTAACCATGCAGTCAGTGTATATCCGCTAGGGTCTGACTCCTGACCAGGGGTTAGCAAACTTGGGCTTGAGAGCCTTAAGAGTAGCGGTTCTCAACCTGTGGGTCCCAACCAATCTGGGGGTGGAAGGAACCTTTCACAGGGGTCGGTTGCCAAAGGCCATTGGAAAACACATGTTTCCAATGGTCTTAGGAACCTAGACACCACTCCTCTATCCGTCTCCAGATGGGTCCGCCCACATGCAGATAAGTTCACATAACAGTACCCGGTGTGAAGACTGTTCCCCATGCGACACCATGCTTCAAGAAAAAATTTCACTTATTTGTCATTAGAAATAAATATTTCACAATTTAGAGTTACATATTGTTTTTGTGATTAATCACTATGCTTTAATTATGTGCAACTTGTAACCATGAAAATGCCTCCGGCATATCAGATCATTACATTATGATTTACAAAAATGGCAAAACTACAGTTATGAAGTAGCAACGAAAATAATTTTACAGGTGGAGGTGACCACCACATGAGAAGCTGAATTAAAGGCTTGACGCACTGGGAAAGTTGAGAACCACTGCTTAAGAGGATCTTTCAGTACATACATGTGTCTCTAAAATAAAATTGTAAATTAACTTATCATAGTTGTATTTGAAGGGTAATATTTCCATCATGGTGATTTCATTTGTTTGTAAGACTAGCTTCAAGACACTGGAATCCTTTTTATATTGTTGCTCTTCCAGCTCTAAAGTTTGCTAGCCTCTGCTTCCTGACTATGGAAACTTCATTAAGCCCATCAACGACACACCCAAGACCCTAAGAGACCACTTTCCCCGAGGCTGCTGGAGAAAGAGGGAAGTAATCCACTTCTGATTCACTTTGCCTGAGGGGGAGATGATCTGCTTCTGTGGATACTGATTGCAAAGGAATTCAGTGAGGCTGAATTAGTGTGGGGACTCTGCACCTACATCTCTGGCTATATCTCTCAATAACCGGGCACCATCAGCTTTCTTCACCACGTTTGCTTACGCACACGTCTGTCTTCAGTGATATCAACAGTAATTGTAATGACCACAGGACCATTATAATTGGGAATAAACCCGATGACCAGTGAGTTTGGTTTATTTCATATTTTTAATGGCAGACTTTGGCATCTAACGATCTCCTACATGGTCAGCCTAGGTGATAAATAAGCCAGGTGTGACAAGATGCAGGGTGGGACACTAAGAACTTGATATCTTCAGAGCACAGATTAGATTCTTGGGAGGGGAGTTTTCTGTGGAGGCGGCTACAGAATTTGTCATTTGACAAGAGAGGATCAGTTATAACAGCCAGCAGAGAGAGAGAAATTCACAGCAACCCAGAGAGCTGACCTGGATACCGTGCTCCGGTGAACCTGAAAATTCTACCCACTTCCTGACCCAGTTCCTAGACTCAAAGTAAGTTGATGGGAAGACACACGGCCTCTTCAAGGGAGGTCAGATCCATGGATATTGAACAGCTAAAAAGACCCATCCCCAGACACATTGGCTGCAAAGGTTTTCTCTTTGTACCACTGTTTCTTGGTCACATGCTTTCTCTTGAAATGGTTGATGGTCTAGCTCTCTTTGGTTTGGCGACTTTGTGTCCTTACATCTTCTACTTATGGTCCCTCCATCTCTCAACAACCACTTTTCTGCCAGCTTGTTGTACCCTGGTCCCTTGTGAGGATGGCACAGGACTGGGCAGTGTTTCCTTTTGTTGGGCAGAGTGTTGCTTTATGGGTCAGGAAGCACACAGTGGCCGATAAAATTAACATTTCAAACTTGTGACCGTGTATTTTTAGTTGTGTTTAATTTTTTTTCCTCCACTTCTATCAGCTAAAGGTCTTCAGTTTGTTCAGCTTAAAAAATTTCTCAGGGGGTTCTTCAGTTTCCCCAAAGGGTGAGTGCTTATACCTTACAGGCATTTTGACAATCCTCTTGAAATAAAACCTACTGGCAGGGGGTCAATGCTCACTGAAATAGACCCCCTGTGGATTGCTGACACTGTAGCTGTTTATGGGAGTAGAAAGCTCAGTCTATCTCCTGGGAAGCTGCTGCTGGTTTCAAACTGCTGACTATGTGAACTAGTAGCCCAACATATAACGATTTCCATGTCAGGGCTCCTCAGTTTTTCCTAAGGCCTGGAATAGTCATACTGCCTTCTTGACAACACCACACTCACTTTCTGACCAACAAACTCTAGCATTGAATTTTCAGGGATACAGGTAAAAGCAGTAGCTCTGGATCTCCCTGGTAGTCCTGGAAACCAGTAGGAACAGATTTCTATGAGAAAGACAGGTAAATGAATGAAGGTACCCCAAAATTGAAGGGTAGACCTAAGAAGGTTCCCCTGTAGTCTAAGACATGTACATGAGAGAGCTCAGTCTTTTGTCCTTCATTCTGACCTGATGGATCCAAAAAGTGCCCTCTTGATTACAAAGCTATAAGCAAAGATCTTGGCAGAAGTGTCTGTGTATGTTTAGTTTGTTGAAAAGAAAAAACCACAAACAGATATGTCTGTAAATGCTTCAAATGCCTACATTTTCCTTTGGTCTATGTCAGGCAAAGCTTTGTTGGGGTATCTGCCCTTTCCCACCTCTGTTTTCTGTACTACATATATGGAATGAAATTCCCTTTGTCCTCATATTATAGATTTGATTATTTTCCCCTTGGACAGCATGCTTTGGCATGATAGTTTATCTTCTTACATTGCCCTTTGAAATGTTATGCTCAGTCTTGCTCCTTCATCATTTCTCGCATTTCCTTTAACGACGTCCCCACGAATGGCAGACTCTGAGTCTCTGATTTCCACCTTGATCGTTCTGTTCTGTCTGGTGAATGATTTTGCTTCCTTCATGCATGTTACTGATGGCATCCTACAGACGGCCCAGGTCCCAGTCCCTAGTGATCACTTAGTCAAATCTGCTCTTGAGATGGTTTGGACATTCATGTGTGATGCGCATAAGTTTACATTTTGCTGTATTTGCATGTCAAGGCTGTGGGCCAGAATTCTCAGAGGTATTTCTGTTAGGTTGTGGACATTCTGTCTAATTCCATCCCTACTCTGATGAGATCTGTTGTGATCAGACAACCATGGAGAGGTAGTATCTGTGAGGCTGTGACTCACAAAGCTCTCTGACTCTTGACTGGATCTCCAGGGCCCTGGAACTGAGAGAGTAATGGTTCTTAATGCCCATTTATCTTGGATTTGTCAACTTGCACGGTTTCTGCAGCTTTCAAAAAGCAGCCTGCGACTCACCTGCCCATCTTGGATTCATCAACTGGTGGAGTCACGGGGGTTAGTAGAAATTCCCATTCTGATATCCCAACTTATATTGAGGGCTTCCCAGGCACTACATTTGTGAGTTGAAATGAGGACTACTGGGATGAGAGAGGCCCATAGAGTCTCTAGGAAATCAGGGCGAAGGAACTAGAGTTTGGAGTGCGGGTCTCAGTAGCTTGACTCTAATTGAGGCTTTGGCACAGGTCCGTATCAAACAACGTGTGAGCAGGAGTGGAGAGATTTGAGGCAGGCTGGACATCAGTTCACTCATAGACACAACGAAAAAACATCCCATACCTAAAAAAGTACACCGACCACCACCCACACCCATGGAGCCCTGATGGCTTAGCTGCTAAGCATTGGACTACTCACTGCAAGGTCAGTGGTTTGAAATCACCTGCACACCTTGATTGAACTATGAGACTTTATACTCCTGTAAAGACTGACAGTCTCAGGAGCCCAAAGGGGTTGTTCTACTCATCCTACAGGGTTGTGATGACTCAGAGTGGATACGAAGGTAGTGAATTGGGCTTGGAGTGTCTTACTTGTGTGTCAGACGGAGACTGGAGGATGAAACCCTGCAACGTCTCCTGAGTAAAGATGACTCTTTGTTACTGTGAAAGTCGGCAGCCTTGGAATCCCTAGTGATTTGGAAGAGACTCAAAGAGAGTGAACTTTGCGTGTTATCATTTTGGACGATGTAGCTCTGCTTTGTGTCAATTTCCAGCATAGTGAACTATGAAATGATAAGGCAATGTTTGGTAAAGGGACTAAAGGCAGAATTCAAACATTTAATGCCTTTAACAGTGCTGACAGAAGCCTGGGGATTTTCCCTGTTGTTGATTCCAGCACATTTAAACATGAAATGAATTATCACTACGGGAATACAGTCCACAGAGACTTGGGGTAAAAATTACTATCTGGAGGATAGAACGAGGTGCATTCAGTGTGGCGTTTGGACCCCCAGTTCCTGCACTGTCGTCCTCATACACCTGGAAACATGGGTGCTACAAGAAAAGCCCCCCCAGCACCGAATGATTACAATGAGGGGCAACCCTTCCTGTGCATTGCCTCCAGGAACAGCTGCAAGGCAGAGTTAAATGATCCCCATATGTTTGTAAAGTTGAGTGTGAGGCTCTAAGCAGATCCATCCGAAGTTGATGTAGTCACTGGGGGCACATGACTGATGGAGTCACTTTTAACAAGAAGTGTCGTCTCACAGCACTGGATCAATTAATATGTCTAATGTCTGCTCAGAAACTCTCTACTCTCAATGGACTTTATTAAACTTTGGGAATGATTTAACACCGTTCTCATATTTGAAGAGGAATAAATATGACTGTTTGTCTAAGGGGAATCTGTTTCATAAATCCCAGCAGACTTAATCATATTGGCATATGTGAAGTTCACGGTGATGAGGCCATCTCTGGAACTATGGCTTCTCAACACTCCCTTTTCTACATGTCTTATGTTTTCTACAACACAGGTGTTGGTTGCTAGTGAGTATTGTGTGACTGGGTAGATTCTGTGTCAGGTTTATGGGCTAGAATTCTCAGAGAGTTTTCCTTATGATGTTGTAATTGGCCCTGATGTTGTCTGTTGTGGTGCAATCACCTCTGTGCTGAGATCACTCTGTATGCATGTGTGGACTCTCTCTCAAAACTGTCTACGTTGTTGGTCAGCTTGCACAGCCTGTGCGGGAGCAGTCTGCCACGTGAATTGCCCATCTTGGATTGATCAACTTGAGTCAAGAATAGCCATCATCTGGCATCTGAACTTCCATTTAGGCCTTGGCAAAGTCTAACTGGTGAGTTCAGAAAAGTATTGTATCCCTTCTCTAGGTACATGTTAAAAACTGCTCTGACAGAGGAGACCTCACCTGAGCTGGGGTCAGTGTTTCCAGAATGAGGGGGAAGGATGCATTTGTTGACGTACTGAACTGCGCACACAGGTGAATCCAAGTCACCAGAAAAGAATGATGTTTCCTAGAAACATTAGTCCCACAGGCTGGGTCATGGATCTCAGTGGTTTAGCAACACTGTCATGATGAAGTCGCCCCTGAACTTGCAGTTGGCTATAACAACGTCGTTTTGTTGATGAAATCTCATATGCTACAATCCCCTCTGTGGTGGGATTCTATAGGAAACACAATCGATAGGGAATTCCCTGGTGCTGTGTTTGACTCAGCAGAAATGAGACCTTTCTGAGCGCATTCTTTGTTTCCCTTTCCATGGTTAGGATACTACAACTAGATTGGCATCACCTGACTGACAGCTTGGACCCCACAGGCCTTCTGACCTGGCATAAGATTGTGAAACGACAGTAGTCAGAAGAGCCCAAACTTACACCCAACCTAAAACCTTGAGACGCTTCAGCACCTTGGCTGTCTTCGAGTTGAGGGAAGTTCCTGGACACTTCTCTGGTCAACAAGGATTCACATTCCTGCTGGAGCACCTGAATCAGCATGAAGAGGTACAGCCCACCCAGTCTTGTGGACCTTGCAAGCCAGAGCTTCCTGAAGGACGAGACCTCAGCCATTGCCAAGCTGCGCTGTCTACCCCGTCCTCTCTTCCTGCCTGTGTTCAAAGCAGCTGTTACTGGAAGGCACCTTGCAACATTGAAGGTGATGGTGGCTACCTGGCCTTTCACACGCATGCCCCTGGGGACTCTGATAGGAGCTCAGAAGCTCCCCCAGGACATTTTAAAAGCTGTGTTGGATGGACTAGATGTCCTGCTTGCCCAGAAGGTTCACCTTGGGAGATGTCAGCTGAAAGTTTTAGATTTTTGCGCACACGCGCACAGCAATTCCTGGAACCTGTGGTCTGATCCAGGTGCCCAAGGTTCATCAGACGACCTAGAGGCAGCCCAGCCCCCTAGAAAGAGGGCCAGAAGGTCTAAATCAATGTCTAACAGGCCTTCTGTGGAGTTGGTCCTAGACCTTTGCTTCTTCGAAGCCACTTTGGATAAAGTGCTCACATTCCTCCTTAAAAGGGTCAGTCAGAGACAGGGCCAGCTCCTTCTCTGTTGTAGGAAGCTGGAGATTTTTAATACGTCAACTAGAATGGAAATTATTGAGAAGGTCCTGAAAATGACGCAGTTGAACCGTGTCCAGGAGGTGGCAGTGAATTGCACGTGGGAACTCTCTACCCTGGCCAGGCTAGCTCCTCTCCTGGGCCAGATGGTTCATCTGAGAAGACTGATTCTCTCTGGAATCGTCTTGAACTCCTGGAGGGAGGAGGATGAAGTGAAGAATCTAGTCTCCCTATTGGCTTCACAGTTACACCATCTACACCAGCTCCAGGAGCTGTATCTGGACCCTGCTCAGTTACTGGTAGGTCACATGGACCAGGTGTTCGCATGCTTGGAGGCCCCCTTGAAGATGCTCTGGATAACGGAGTGCTCACTTTCTGAGTCTGACTTCATAGATCTGTCCTTGTGTCTGAGCACCAAGTCCCTAAGATCCCTGAATTTGAGTAGAATCAAGTTGACTGGCTTCAATCCTCAGTCGCTGCAAGTTCTGTTGGAGAGCGTCTCAGACACTCTCCAGATGCTGAACTTGGGTGGCTGTGGGATCACAGACTCCCAGCTCAAATCCATCCTGCCTGCCCTTGGACACTGCTCCCAGCTCCAGCTCTTCAGGTTCTATGGAATCCCGGTCCCAGTGGCTACCCTGGAGGGTTTGCTGCGGCACACCCTCCCTCTGTGCAAGCTGCAACTCTTGCAGTTTTCTATCCCTCTCGAGTGTTACCTGGACCTCCAGGGCCCTCTCCAACAGGAGAAGCTTCCCGTGTATATGGCCAAGCTGAAGCGGACACTCCAGGACTTGGGAAAGTGGAACAGCTTGCTGGTCTGCCAGCATGATACTGCTATAGACGACCATTCAGTCACCTGCATTTTCCAGGACTGATGTGACTATCCTCTAATGCAAATGCATTTATGTAAAAATTGTAAAATTAAAAACATAGACTACACTGTGTAACTTTATTAAAACATGTTTACTTGGATATCATTAAAAATTAGTTCACAATGCCAGGGTATCCTTAGCTGAAACAAGATGTGCTTCATGTCTTATTGTTATGTACATTATGATGATGGTGTTGAAGAATTCTCAGTCACCAGGACACTCAAATAACACACAAGGCATTTTTGCAATCATTCTGTAGGGGAAAGCAATGCTATAGCTGCTGTTTTAAACATGGACACAGTCAAACCATAAAAATTTGAATCCAGTTCAGTAGCATGTTTCCTGAGCAGATTGCATGCACCGTTTTGTCTCTTGCCTGACCTTGTACTTGTTGAAAGCAGAGTGTTCTTTAGAAACGAAGCTGGTGCCGCTATGTTTTGAGCTCTTTGAAGGTGTGATCAGGAGAGTGGTCTCTGGGGAGGGACATCATACTTGGCAATCTGGAGAGGCAGTGAAACGAGGAAGGCCCTCAAGGGGATGGATTGACCCAGGGCCTGCAGTGCTGTGCTAAAACAAAAAGATTGTAAGAATGGCCCGGGTCATGGACGTGTTTCCTTCTCGGTCTCTGGTACATAGATTCCAGATGTTTGTAATCCAACTCTAGAACCACTAAAAACAGGATTTATACTCTCAGAAACCCACGAGGACAGTTCTGCTCTGCCCTACAGGCTCACTAGGCCTGGGAAAGATCTGATTCCTTTAATCAGAATAAAAAATTTAATGATTACAGATATAAAAGTTTCAGAACTGCTAAAATAGTAGTGCATAATTTATCAAGGTGTCACGACGGTCAGGGGAGGGAGGAAAAAAGAGTAGCCAATATCAAGGGCTCAATACAAAGTATATGTTTAATCATTGTAAATGAGGGTGATTGCAGACTGCAGACCCAAAGCCCATTTGTAGGCAACTGAACACCCCTTCACAGAAAGGTTGTGGGGAGTAGACCAGTTAGACAGAGTGCAGGGAATCAGCGATGGAACATACAACTTTCCTCTGCCAGGAATGTAAAGTTGAGAAAGATTTTATTCAGGTAGGGAAAGAACTCCTGGGAAGGAAGTGAGAGCATGGAAGGACGGGCATCTTCAGCCCCCGGGCAGGTTCTGAGACATACGAGTTAGATCAGGGAAATCGCTGCTAGCAGTGAATCTTGGGACATATATAGGGCTTGAGCCAAGGATGTATGTGCTCATGAGGGGAAGGAAGGCCTTCTGGGGCTGCAGGTGCAGGGTCTGAGTCAGGATGTGGTCTGTGAGTAAATCGTCCCGGAACACTGAGGGAAGGGGCTGTACAGACCCGGCCTGGAGAGATGAGCTCCTTAATATGCTGGAGGCAGGGACTGCACAGTCCAGCTCTGGCCTTGAGAGCTGGGGGGAAGGGGCCCCAGAGAACAGCAGGCCATCTTCAGGGAGAGTTAGAGGAAGAGGCTGCATGGTTCGGACCTGGCCCAAACATCAAAACTCTTAATAGTGGAAATAGGTGTGGTGTTCTATGGTTCACTACTTCCTGCTGTGATAGGACAAAGAAGGGGGGATTAAGAGCTGGAAAGTTCGGGCCCGGTTTAGTTGGCAGCAGACTATAAGGGCGAAGCAAGAGTTGGCTGAAGGGCAGGTTGGAGATGGCTTTCATTTGGTCCTGGAAAAATTTAAACAGAGGGAGGCAACAGTAACAGTACACAAATTATTCCCAAAGGTCCCTCGAGGGGCATAATCCAGGACGTGGTTTTACAGAACTCCGTGACAAGGGGTTGATGGTGCCCCACTGAGGTTTCCTTATTTCCCTGACCATGTTATAGAGTCCTTTAACATTTTATTTAACAGCTTTTGACTCATTGATAGAGTGTGTGTACTTTTTTGTCAGCTGTTAGCGGATTTAATGCATGGTGGTTCTGAAGGGTTACCTGAGCCAAGGATGCAATTTGTTGCTTCAAGGAGGTGAGAGACTCTGAGGAAGAGTTTATGACCAGCCGGAGTTGAGAGAGGGAGCCTGGCACAGGGTTCTATTAGGGTTTTCAATAAACTTAAGGTGGATTTTTTGTAGGTTGTTGGGAGACAGCAAAGACAGGACTTGGTGTGAGGGAAGGTTTTGCAGTTTGTGGGTAGATAACGTCTGGATAGGCTCTCTTAGTGTTAGTTTGACACCTTCTTTTGTAAGGGCGGCAGCTTCTGCCAGGTCCCAACGCACGGCTGCCCGCCTCTGACTGTCATATCTGTCTGTATAGACTTGTAAGTTACTGGAGAGTGGGTGTGTCCCAGGACCTGAGTCAAGACTTTAACTGCTATTTCCTTGGTTTGCGTTCATGTAAAGTAAAAAAGGTTTACTGGGTTTGGTAAATGTAAAGGCGGAGATTGGAGGAGAGTTTGTTAAAAAGTTGCTTTGAGTAAATGGGGAGGACTCTGCAGGTTTAGCAGAGGTGGCTGGTTTGAATGAGTGACCTTGTCTGTTTTGTTGCTTTCCTGTGTTCGCGAGGAACAGTCCACTTGATATCCTTTACATCTTTTTATTAACTAAGTGTCAGCAAGGAGTTAACGGTCTGCTGGGAATCATTTGGGTTGTAGCACAGGAAGGCTGCTGCTTGGAGGGAGAGAGAAGTTAAGGGAGTTGGGCTGTGTCTGCTTTAGAACTGTTTTAGGAGAGGCTGCAGGTAACGGCAAATGAATGCTGGTAAGCTGGGTTAAGGGGGATGGTAATACAAAGGCATCATTAAAGGTGGGGTGGCTAAAGGCTTGGAGAGATGACCATCAGCTCCCATAACTGAGACCTGGCAAGGGGAAGTCGGGCTCGAGAAGGAGGGGAGGACTGAAAAGACCGTGTCCACCAAAAGGAAACCGGCTTACCTGCTGCCCTGGTCACTACCCTGAGCACGGAGAAGGAGGGGTCAATGAGGATGCTGAGTGAGGGGCTTCTTCATCAGTCATTGGAGGCCAGGTCAAGCAGTGTTAATGGTGGTTCAAGGTTTGGAGGGACTGACTCTCCATGACTAGGCACTGAAGGACAGTCACTTCTCCAGTGGCCCTGCTGACTGCACGATGGGCAAGGCTAGGTGGGTGGCCGGGGATGTGGGCAATGCTTAGTCCAGTGCCCTTTCTGGCCGCCTGTGAAGTGACTGCTGAAGTTGCTGTTTCCTGAATTCTTCTGACCCCTCCCACCAGACGACTTCAAGACTTGGGCTTGCCATCTTGCCTCAGAATTCTCAAGTTGCCTCAGCCTGGTCTTCTCAGGTGCTAAAAACTTTAAATGCCACATTGACTAAGTCACGTATTGGCATCTGAAGTCCATCCTCAGCTTTCTTACGTTTCTTTTGAGTATTGGTGACTGACTATGTTATGAGTGGCTAGCACCGGAGGCCTCGTTCGAGAGGGAGCGTCTAGCCTGGTGTACTCAGGTAAGGCTCCAGCTAGGCGAGTGAGGAAAGCTGCCGGATTCTCACTCGGTTGCTGGGTAATTTCCTGGAGCTTGTCAGAGTTTACTGCTTTATGAGCGATGGCTTGTAAGCCTGAGTAAGGGTGGGCGACTGAGGGGTTTGGGAGGCTGTGGATGTCACCACTGAGAGCTCAGGGAGGTGGTGCTGAGGGGCACCCAGAATATGGATGAGGCCTTACTGGGGGTGCAGACAAGGAGTCAGGGGGGTTAGAGAAAGATCAACGGGAGTAATGTCAAGGGCCTGATTAAGAGAGTGTTTGGTTAAGAGAACTTGAGCCGGGTGACAGGCAGTACATAGAGAGGGAAGGGAGCGAAGAAAGAAAAGGGCCTGAACATTGGGAACCTCAGATCATTTTGGAGTCTAGTGACAAAAATTGTGAGGTCTCAGAGAATGTTGGAATCGAAAGCCCTGGCCAGTGTGACTCATTGTCCAATTGGGATTGTGGCCACACTTGCTTACACAAAAAGACCGGGTGCTTAGGGGGAATATCCGGAACCAGGCCCCGTTCAGTGAGGTTGGTCAGGAGGCTTCCCAAGGGACTGGTCTTGGGAGACTTAGAGAGCGAGCTCCCCATGATGTCTTAAGCTGCAAGGGGTAGGATCAGAGAAGGGCGTATACTGGTCCCTGTCCACACCCGTCAGTCAGGGGGTGACCTGGTATCCTTGAGAGGCGTCCGGGTCAGAGCTAGGGGCCCCGTGGGAGAGTACTGGACTCCCCGTACAGGAAGGTTCCCTGGCACAGTTTTCGACTTTAACCAGCACACAGGGACTTTGGGTCAGTGACAATGAAAGACACTGCAGGAAGCGAGGGAGGGGAGTGGCCTGGCTTTTGGGCCAGATGTATGAAGAGCAGTCAGAGGAGTTGTTCAGGAGGGAGTTGATTTTAGATAAGGTCTGAGAGCAGGCACTGCAGAACTGGTAGGCAGAAGGAGGAAGTAGATTTTAGAATAAATCTGAGAGCAGGCACCACAGAACTGCCAGCAAAAGATACACAAACAGGTAGAAAGAGCTCAGACAGACTCTGAACTCTAGTCCAGTCAGAGGTGCAGGGACTGCTAGGTACTCACTTGTAGATGCGGAGGATGGCAGCTGAGAGGTCCTGGTTCAAGGGAAGTTGGGAAGGGTGGGTGGGGCGCGTCAGCAGACCTCTTACTCCAGCAGCATTCATGCACCAAGTTGAGAGGTTGAAAACGGAGGACAGGACTGTGCACTCCCCAGAGGATGGACAGGGTCCCCCCCTGTCAGTCCTGCGTCTGTCAGCACCAAGATGAGAGGTTGTAGATGGAGGCATGGAACAGAAAGAATTTAGCCAGGAATGTGAAGTTGAGAAAGATTTTATTGAGGCAGGGAAAGAATTCCCTGGAGGGAAGGGAGGGCAGGGGAGCATCTTGAGCCCTTGGGCCGGTTGTGAGAAACAAGGAATTAGGTCAGGGAAATCGCTCCTGGCAGTGAGGCAGCGCTTGAGCCAAGGACTGATTAGGGGAAGGGAGGCCTTCTGAAGATGCAGTTGCAGGGTCTGAGTCAGGAGGTGGTCTGTGAGTAAATCATCTTGGAACAATGAGGGAAGGGGCTACAGAGAGATACGCTCCTTGGAAAGCTGGAGGTAGGGACTGCACAATCCATTTCTGGCCTTGAGAGGCGAGGAGAAGGGGCCGCACGATCCAGCAGCCCATCTTTGGGGGGGAGCTAGGGGAAGGTGAAGCATGGTCCGGACCCAGTTCAAACAAGTCGAAGAACCTCTTTGGCTTCCTAAGGACAGTCAATCTCTCCAGGAGTAGATGGCCAGACCAAGCCCCATAGATTGGCTGTCCTGGTGCTCTATGTCTCTGTGGAGGCAGACTCTCATCGCTTTGCATTGTAGAAGTTACTTGTTTAGAAGCCTCCAACTAGTGATTCATAGACCAACACTACCCACTACCCAGGCACAGCACCCTAATGGGCATCCTTTCATGCCTACTTCTGCTGGAAAGACGGATCACCTCCCAGGTCATGAATGCTTGATTTTTGTATTTAGTCTGTAGGAGAAGTGAACATGATAGTTAGTAGCTTTACAAAGAGATGTTTATTTAATTGTAGGCATGGAGAATGGGTTTGGAGAAATTTGAGCATCTGTAGTGGGAGGGAGTGGTCTCTTTTCAACGTCTGGAGCGCCCCTCTCCCTTGGAAATCTCCATGAGTCTTGTTATCCACATTCCAGAGTCCAGGAGGTTCCCAAGGCAGGAAGGGACCTTGTGTCCACAAAACAGGCTGTGCTCTGTCTCCTATCTGCACCTATCTGTGTGCTGGCCTCTCTGTTCATGGCTTCAGAAGAGAGATGGGATGTCAGCAAGGGTGGTCTCGGGTGAAGCTGCTGATGTGAGACGCCTGCCGTAATCGTCACCTCCACGTAGTCACATTATCATAGCACATATGTCATGATCACGAACCCAGTCCCAAATGATCCCGTATACATCAGAAACATGAACATTCGACAAATGGGGTAGAAACTCAGAATCAATGGTGAGGATTGAGAAGACCCGGTACGGAAGGTGAGCTGTCTATGTGAATGATGATTGCATCCCAATATCTGTAAGGAGTGCTGCCAGCAAAGCTTACATAGAGAGGCTCATAGGCTTGCAGGGTCTCCCTGAGCGCCTGCATTGCCTCTATAAGAGAATCCTGGCACAGAGACACTTGGAAACCCTCATAGCAATCCTGAGGGACAGGCAGCTCCAGAAGGAAGAACTTGCACAGTGGCCAAGTGTGACGAAGGAAGTCCTGCAGGGCAGCTAGGGAGACAGGGTTTCCACCCAACACCAAGGTGCTCAGCAGGGAACAGTGGCCCAGAGCAGGCTGCAAGGCACGGAGCTCAGAGTCCTCAATTTCGCAGTCAGCTAAGTTCAGGTGGGTCAGGGTGGCTGAGACCCTCCCTAGCAGACTTGGGAGGAATCTAGGGCTAAAGCCTGCACTGAGCGCACCACTCAGATCGAGGTAGCTGAGGAGGCTGGTGCAGGGACACGAGCACAGACTTCTCATGTCCGAGTCCACAGGCACGCAGTACGAGAGGGTGAGGGACTCTAAGGGGGCTGACAGACTTCTGAGCAGCTGGCCGAGCTGTTCATCCCTGAAGAAGTCCGATTCCAGGATGAGGTGCTGGAGCTGATGCAGACCGAGGAGCTGACAGGTCAGTTTTTCAAGTAGCTCCTCCACCTTAGCCATGCGATCTGGTACCGGGCGTTCCAGGATTATTCCCGTGAGGTGAAGTTTGTGAAGCTGACCCATCTGGGCCAGGTAAGGAAGAAACCAGTCGAGGGTGTGCAGGTCCCATCTGCAATGCAACGCCACTTTCTGCACATCGCCCAGCTGCACCGCCTTCAGGATCTCCTCCATAACGGGAAGTGGTGGGAGACCAACAAACTCTAGCTCCCTACAACACAGATTGGGCAGGTCCTTTCCCTGTTGGGCCCTTTCCATGAGGAAGGTAAGCACTTCATCTGGGCCTGTCTCTAGGACTCGCAGGTTTGTGAGGAACATGGCGGGGGCCAAGGGCTGAGGCTTCTCCCACGTTCTGGAATCCTGCCTGGTGTGGGTCAGAGTCCCGGGACGGGTGGTCACTGGATCCTCTGATGAGGTCACAGAGGCAATGGATTCGGTTCCAGACCACACTTTCCAGAAGTTGGTGTCAGTGTCCAGGCATAGATCCAGCACTCTCAGCTTGCATCTCCTGGGGGGAACCTTTGGGGAAAGCAGGATGGCAAAAGCATCCAGGGCAGCCTTTAATATGTCCTGGTGAGAATGCGAAGACTTCATGAGAGCCCCTAGTGGGAGCCGGATAAAAGGCCAGGACCCCACCATGGCCTTCACTGTCTCTCCGTGTCCCCCAATGACAGCTGCCATGAACAGCGGGGGGAAGAGCTCTGTGGGCAGCCACTCCAGGGCAGCAATGGCTGAGGCCTCGTCCTGCAACACACTCTGGATGGCCAGATCCAGGAGCCTGGGAGGGTTCTTGCTGCTCATGTTGAACAATCAGCTCCACAGAGAGTCTAGACCTGTGAATAAAAAGAGGGGTGTGCTCAGACTTCTGGAACAGCCACACGGATTGTCCCAGCACTTTAAAACCCGGAACCTGCCCGCCTTAGCTCCTCAGAGGGAAGCTTCCTGGCTATGCCACTCCTGTTATGAACTCACAGTGGTAGAGGCTGGCAAGGTAGGGGCTGGAAAGTTTTCAAACTGGATACTTTCGCTGACTCAAGTGGGTGCTCGAGTTGTAGAATCCAAGATAGGCAGGGCCGATGGTGTGCAGTGACCTCAGCAGCTGTGGAAATGCATAAATCAAAGATCAGTAGGAAGTATGGTGGTTGCATATAGAATCCAACAATCCTATGGCTTACTGTGCAGGAGAGATCAATTCAGAAGGAATGACTGGGCATTCCTCAAATGGAAATTTTACATCTATATTGAACTAACATGGTCTCTGTTTCGGGATATTATCTATTGGAGGACATGAAAGTCTCGTCAATACAGTGTGCAGTCAAATTTGCTCACCAATCGCTAAACGAAAGAACTGAAGGATTCTTCAAACCATCTCAGTATGAACTTGATCACCCGTGTAGTCAAGAGGCAGAGATGAAGATAGGTGATTGCAATAGTAAATTAGGAAACAGAGAGGAAGGAAAAGAGGACAGGAAATATGATCTTGGTGACTGAAAGAAACCTGGAAATAAAGGGTAAATATTTTAAGGCCAATGACTTCTTCCCCAAGCACACCTGCTTTAACAACACAAATGGCAGCTACACATGTTGACTTTCTATGCAGATATGATGGACAGATCTCAAATAGACTTAATCTGAGGAAAATGTTTTAGGGTACAGAAGAGACCCCAATGAAAAATGTCAATTAAGCAAAGCAAGCACTGTCATAAACGATATTAAGGCAAAATGAAACCAAACATACATGATCTCAATGAAGAATGCTATTAGCATGAAGCCATGGTAGAGACCAAAGATTCAGTAAGGATATTCTGTCACTAAGTCATGGAATACAGGAAACTGTCAAGTTCAGGAATCATTGGAAGCTCATTAATCACAATAGGAGGAGGGATTATGGAAACCCAAAGATGGCCAAGACTAAAAAAAGATACCTTAGCCTTCATATAGCTTAGATGATTGATCTTTCCAAAGAAGGCCGCCTAAGCAACAGAGCTAGGGTATGCCTTTTGACTGAAACTTCCAGTACTGGACTAACCATCAAGCACACACCCAATCTGGTAAGAGACTGCTCCTCCCAGGACGACCTGTAGGAGGGTGGAGGTAATCCACTCTCCAATGCACTCTCCCTGTGGGCAAGATGATCTGCTTTATTGTTCCATGATCTCAAGGAATTTAATAAGGGATTTATAGGTGTTTTGGGGTTTTTGGTTGTTTTTTTTTGCATTTCAATGTTATGTTTACCTTCCCCAAAAGGAAATGTTCAGACTTAACCACTAACATAAAGGAGATTTTGGAGGAGCTCGGTATGTGCCGTCAAAAATGAAGCTGAGACCATGAATCTGAAGAAATGAATCCAATACACAAATTTTCAAATATAATCTGAGACTTAACACGCATGAATGTCAAGACCATCTGAAGAACAGGTATGAGTAACGGAGCACTAACTACAGGAAACTGGACCAGCTGTGGAATGACATCAATAATATCACTATGAAGAAAACATCCTTCACAAGGCAGAAAAGGAAGAATGACCAAGGTGGACATCAAAGAGACTCTGAATGTTGCCTCTGGGAAAATCATAGCTAAAGCAAATGGAAGAATTGGTGAAAGAACGAGCTAACAGAACAATTCAAAGACAAACTGAAGTATTAGAGTGAAACATGCTGCCCGGGGGTTTAATCGTGCTCTACAGACATGAGCATTTTGGCAGATTTGTTGGTTCCAATAGATGACAGCCATGAGCATGTCTTGATGATTTAGAAGAGTCTTTATTCGGTTATCTACTAAAGGTGACTCTGGTTGCAGTCTGAAGTGGACATTTGAGTCTATCTTTAAAGGCAAAACACTCATACATCATTTGTCTAAGACTCAATCAACAGTGGACAGAACCACAAAGGAAAATGAATGTTATTATTCTATATTGTTAGCGAGCCTTACATGGTACAACATTGATATAACATCGCGGTTAATAAAACAAAAATAGCAATATCCTGGTTATGCATCAAAATCCACATTATTGAGAACAATGTTCTGATCTGTAGAACATAAGAGCGCACTTTAAAACCAATCACTGTCCGTCCTCTCCACCCCAACCCAGAACTATCAGACCAATTGTTTTCTCCTCCACACTGTTCATCCAGCCAATCTCATCTAGAGAGAGCTGAAGAGATAATAATACTTACCAAAAATACGAGGCATAGCAAGACAAAGTGACAAAAGAGAACACAGCGATGACAACAGAAGGGTTGTAGCGAGGAGACGAGCCAGTCAGGGTGCGATGCAGCAAGGATGAAACATACAACTTTCCTCTAGTTCTTAAATGCTTCCTCTCTGCCACTATCATGGCCCCAATTCTACCTTACAAATCTGGCTAAACCAGAGTATCTGTAGAAGGGTACAGATAGGAATTGGAAACACAGGGAATCCAGGGAAGATGACCACTTCAGGACCAGTGCTGAGAGTGGTGATACTGGGAGGGGGGGAGGGAAGGTGGGGTAGAGAAGGGGAACCGATTACAAGGATCCACATATAACCTCCTCCCTGGGCGAATGACAACAGAAAATGGGTGAAGGGAGACATCAGACTATCTAAGATACGAGAAAATAATAATAATGTATAAATTATCAAGGGGTCATGAGGGCGGGGAGTGGAGGATGGAGAGAGAAAAATGAGGAACTGACATTAAGTGCTCAAGTAGAAAGCAAATGTTTTGAGAATGATGATGGCAACAAATATAACAAATATGCTTTACCCAAATGATGGTTGTATGGGTTATGAGAAGAGTTGTAAGAGCCCCCAAAGAAATTATTTTTAAAAAACAAACCAAAACCAATCACTAGGTGGACTATCCATGATGGGAGGGTAAAGGTGGCAGGTCACTCAGCAGTCAACAAGATGGCATATAGTGGCTACTGCTAGTCTGTCTCCGAACAGATAATAGAAATAATTCTGTTGTATTTTCTGTTGTGAATTGATTCTTGATTGTGAATCAGTGGGCATTTATGCTGGAAATCATCAGTTCAGATTCAGAGATTTAAGCTATGTGTTAATTCTGTAATGCTAACTATCCATCCCCGTAGTCCCTCTTGAAATGGACTGTGCGAGCGCACACGGCCAAAGTGCTCTTTAGAGGCAAGAATGGCAACACATTGGTGGCACTCGATTCACATAGGCCCTCAGAGACGAGCTTCAAACAAACATCCAGGCTCCTCCCCACACAGATTCTCATGCCACTCCCAAGTCCAACTCACCGTTGCAGAGGCAGACAAGGCTCAGATTTCAGTCTTGACTCTTATCCTTGATCAAGTAGATCCAGTGGATGATGAATCCCAGATGGCAGGTCCAATGGCAGCCTTCTTCCTCAAGGGTGTTGAGACTGACAACGTCCAGAGAAGCAGTAATGATGGCAAGATTCTGTCCCAAGTCCCAAAACCTTCAGGTCAGAGGAAGGGTCCAGGTCCAGAACAAAGCTACAGTGCTCTCACAGAGACCTTTTAAATCATGAGACCACACCCACAAGGTAGCTCTCTTGCCCCTCATTGGCTGTTCACAGTAAATCTCAGCTGGAAATTGATGGTATTTTATGAAATCCCATCAACAAGGTTGATGCCATCGTAAAGAACCAGCCCCTTAGAATCCAGACCCAGCCCTGTTGACACAAACTCTCAGCCATCACACCTTACCCACTGTGGTTGAGACAACATAGTAAACATTGAGGAGTGGGTAAGCTGCTGAGAGTGGATTATGCTATTGGTTACAGACATGGCTCTAGAGCACAGAATCTCACCTTTGCGACAGGGTTTTTTTTTTAATTTTAACAATTTATTAGGGGCCCATACAATTCTTTTCACAGTTCATACATATACATACATCAATTGTATAAAGCACATCTGTACAGTCTTTGCCCTAATCATTTTTTTCTCCTCTTTTCTTTTTTTACATTTTATTAGGGACTCATACAACTCTTACCACAATCCATACATATACATACATCAATTGTATAAAGCACATCCATACATTCCCTGCCCCAATCATTCTCAAGGCATTTGCTCTCCACTTAAGGCCCTTGCATCAGGTCCTCTTTTTTTTCCCTCCCTTCCCTTTCCCCCCTCCCTCAGCGACAGGGTTTTATCCATGTGGATATCCATCTGTGTAATTAATTTCCCAAAGCACAACATTACTTGTATTCTGTTTCTCTTCCAACTAGGAGTCAACTATGGGAAAGAACTGAAGTGCCTCTTTAGCTTCCTAATGACTGTCGATGTCTCCAGGAGTAGAGGCCTCATCAAGTCCCTCAGATCGGCTGAGAGCTTTGAACCAGTGACTTGGTGGTAAGCACCCCAGTGGATTACCAAACACGAGACCTCAATTGCATGTCCGTAGAGCACAGTAGGGATTATTAGATCACACTGGACGTGCTTTAAGGATTGACTTCTGGAAAGAGTCCTGTACATTCTCTTCTCAAGTGCTCTGATGGGAGAAACATCACCAATTAGGGTTCTTAAAACAACCAACGTTAACGGTTTTCTGACCCATCTGCTTCTCTCATTCTGTTAACTTTAGAATTAGTCCATTGACCTTGGGTGAGGTTATTGATATATATATTCCAGAAATTTTGCTTTATATTTGTGCATGTTGTGTGAGAGTGTGTAAGTGTATTGTGTTGTTTCTTGTTCTTCATGTATTACATTATTGCGTGGGGTGTGGGTCTCTCTGTGTGTGTTGTTGTTTGTGAGGAAGCGCTGGTTTCAGATTTGTGTTTGGTTTTCACTGATATTTTTCTCACAGTCCGTTACTGAGTGCTTTTTCTGGTTGTGGTGTTGTATTTTGATTTCAGTTCTTCTTGTTTGTGAATTTTATTTCTCCATCATATTTGATCAATATATTTACCAGGGAACAGAACTATAATCTCATTACAGAGAACAACATCAATCACATATGATGGGGAAATACAAGAATTCCCAGACTAAAAGTGCAGTTCTTTGCCCCATGGCGTTGCTGGGTTGGAATGGATTTGATGCCCGTGAGTGAACTTGGTGACGTTGACCAATCTTTGTGTTGAGAGATCAGGCTTCGTCCATCACAATTAGCCTTTGTAATAATCACTTACAACAGAATCCTGTCCGTAGTTCCCACTACCTTTCCTTTCTCAGAATAATCGTGATCCTCAGCAGTTTCTCTTTAAAAACCCATGGTTCGCTGAGAGATCCCAATTAATTCACTGTACCACATATGATTTTAAGGGATTAAGTGTTTTTCCTAGGATCCTTAATCCTTTCACAAGGATAGAAGCAACAGAAACCAGAAAAAATTGTCTTATCAAGGTGTGTGAAGTCCAAATTCAGGGCACCAACCAGAGGAGACAGTTCTGTTTTTCGGGTTGGGTCTGGGGCCAGTTCCTAGTCAACTGGTAATATATGAGAGTGTGACCTGCCTGGGAAATCTGATGGTATTTTAGCATCTGCCTTAACTTGTGTCTAGGAAGCTCACTGCAAAAGGATTCCCAATCCAGAGACACACCTGACCCTCACTCCTTTCCTGGCTGTAGACATCTGTGTGTTCTATCATCAGGCTGTGTTGTCCTTGAATCCCATGCGAGACGACAATTCTGTTCAGCCACATCTCAGAGAAACTCGCTTTCCTTCTATTTCCTTGTGGTTGTGGAGGGATGAGAGCTTGGATGTGCCAGCAGAGCAGCCCTGGAGAGTTCCTGATCTCCCCACGCTTGCTGCAGTAAGATCATGCTTCTCTCTGCTCACTTGTCTAAAATCTCTTGGGAGGTAAAGTGATCTGGATCGACACCTCCGGAAAGTCCCCGAACCTCCACGTGACAAAAATTGAGGAGGGATTAAGGATTACTATCCCACCCTGATCCTTCTAAGGAATGTCTTCACACAGGGTTCCATTATAACAGATCCACTCATGGAAGCCACATTATATCACAAAACAATAACACAAACCAAACTCAGGTGCAAAGGCAATGAGGACAGAAAGATATAGGGGATGACAAGCCTCCCCGTGTCTCTATACCCTGTTTATGCTGAGTAGAGCAGCTGAATGCACGTGGATGAAGACATCCTGGAATGCATGCAGCTCCTGCAAAACTGAAAAACTGGTGTTCAAACCGTGATCTTCTGGTTTGCATCCCAAAAGATAAACTATTGATACAGTGCAGCATCCCATCATGTGCACCACCCCTCCATGGTTTCTGAGGGCATAATTAGTGCCTGGAGCATGGAACATGTACTTCTCTGTGGAGCACCTGGTGGGAGTGGCCTGTAGATCCATTCCAGGATACCACATTGTCTCTTAAAAAATAAAATGCACCAAACTCTGCGTGATTGCATCCCTTCCACCTCCTTGCCATCCTGCAGGAACTATTAAGATGAATCCATTCTTTCCTCCAGGCTAAACATCACGTATTTTCAACCTATGGGTCGCTACCCCTTTAGTGGTTGAACGATTCTTTCACAGGTGTCGCCTAAGAGCATTGGAAAACACTTATTTCTAAGATCTCAGAAACAGAGACACCGCTCCTCTATTCCCTTCTCTTGAGGAAGTGGAGCTTGAAGCAGGAAGATGTCCTAAAAGCTGATTGTTCTGAGAATGGGGCAAGAATTAAGTGCAAATTCACTCACCATTCATGCATCTAAATTTTATATATGTCTGATTCACCTTAGAAAAATCATTGTCATTTTATGTCAGCGAACGTTATCAGTCATCCTCCTGGGCATCACATCCATTACCCTAAAGACAATGCTGTCTTAGAGAGACTATATTTGGCAGCGTAGAATGGCCCCTGTGAGTCTCCAAAGGATCCACAGCATAGCTAAATTTGATGGTATGTATACGGTAATATAATTTTATATATAATTCTATTGGTAGGGCTCTTACACTACTGATAAGAATCCATACATCAATTGTATCAAGCACATATGTCACCACCAACATTTTCAAAACTTTGTTTCCTACTTGAGCCCATGCTATCAGCTCCTCTATACACCCCTCCTTCCACCACTCTCCCATTCTCGTGAGTTAATGATAAATTATAAATTATTTACATTTCTTACACTGTCTGCTCTCTCCCTTCACCCAGTTTTCTGTTGTTCGTCTCACTCGGGGGTGGGGTGCATTATACATCCATCCTTGTGATTGGTTGCCCATCCCCTCCACATCAGCCCACACCTCAACTCTACCCTCATGGTATCGCAACACGCATAATTGCTTCTGAAGTTTTAACTGTCCTGGATTCCTTGTGCTGACAGCTCTCATCTGTCCCTGTGTCTTAATAACAGTAGTCAGTCCCATATTTCTCTGCTGGAGAAAAGTGTGGTTTTGAACTGTCAGCCTTCTAGATAACTGTCCAACACATAAGTCGTTACACCATTAGAGCTCTAAAATATATATCCTTACCTCACTACCAAACTACAGAAACTCCTGTCCCGTCCAAGTAGACATAGAGAAAGCCCCACCGCAAGTTGATGGGATATGCAGAAAAGACAAGACAGACAGCTGCTGCAGGAACCGTGAGTGCAGCAAGGTACAGGGGTGACCAGCTCCGACGTCCTTATACCCTGTTGATGCTGAGTACAGCAACCATGTGCACTCTGACGAATGCACCCTGGAATGCACTCAGCCTATGAAATACAGGAAGACTTATGTTCAAACCCTGATCTCCTGGTTTGTATATCAATACAAGCACTGGCAACAACCACCTCTTCCATCATAGGCAGCCACCCATCTCTGATATCTGAGGTCATAAATGTTTGAAGCAGATAAATTCGTCCTTCCCTGTGGAGCACCTGGTGGGATAATTCCATAGGTCTTGTGCTTATCTGCCCAGAACTTCCTTCACAGCACCACCTGGGATAAGGCTCTATGAAGCGATGCAATAGGAACCCCAAATGACATCAGGGAATAACTGAAGTATCCCCTAGGAGCACTACTGAAACATGTCGTCCTGATACTTGGGAAGGTGGCCAAAGCCCAGCTTTAAAGGTGGTAAAATTTGAGGAGATAAAGAGGGAGACCAGTACCCCCAAAAGTGGATGCCCATTTCTGCTGAATGTGCAACCACAAACCATGTCATGATTACTTAAAGTTCAGACAGTCTGCAAGAGAAATAAATACCACAGTGAATGGCTTTACGGAGAGATGTTTATTTGAACACAGAGTACAGAAATGTAGGCATGACTTTTAACAACGGGTTTCAGTTGGTTGTAAGGAAAGGGGCTGGTCTCTTCTCGACAAGGGGGGTTCCTGAATTTCTTGGAGAGTTTCCTAGGTCGTGGAATCCAGGTTGAACTGAATCGAGAAGGAGGCCAAGGCCAGACCTTCAATTCCAAAAACATGGTGCCGTCCTGTCATCCTTTATTGAGGGTGGGGTCAGCATCCAGTCTGCTGGAATCTTTCTTTCAATGCCTTGTACAAGGCAGGTGTGAAGCAAGCGAGGGTTGACTTGGATGAGGGTGATGTCCGATGCTGCCTGAAAACTTCAACTCTAAAGGCGACTTTATCACAGAGAAGACTCCTGATCCTCATGCACCTCAAGAACAAATGCTTAGGCATAGGGAACAGGAACACTTTACAAAGGGGATAAGGGACTCACAGCTGGATATTTTGGACTGAGAAGATACCGGGGAGGAGATGATGGCATCAGCTGTCCATTTGAATGATGATGGCTTGCGATGTTTTGTTAGTACCTCTGTGGTTACAGAATTCTACACAATCGACTCCGTTGGGCATCAGGATCACCATCAATTCCTCCATCACAGGAAGGAGAGCATCCATGTCCAGCATTCCTTGGGGGCCCACGTAGCAATGCAGTGGGACAGGGAGCTCCAAGAACTTGCACTGAGGGGGGGTGTGCTGCAGCAGCTCCTGCAGAACATCCCAGGACACGGGATTTCCACATAACATCAAGGTGACCAGCTGGGAGCAGCGGCCCAGTGCATTCTGCAAGGCCCTGAGGTCAGGGTCTTGGATCCCACAGCCAGCTAAGTTCAGGTGCATAAGGGTGGTGGAGACAATCTCTAGCAGACCCGGAAGGAATGCATAACTTGAGCTAGGCCTGAATACACCACACAATACCAGGGTCCTTAGGCGGCTGGTACAGGGGCATAAAGACAGGTAAGTCAAGTCCTCGTCCAAAAGCACACAATCAGTCAGGCTGAGGGTCAGCAAGGGAGATGGCAAGCGTGTGAGCAGCCGGATGAGGCAGCCCCTGGGCAGGCAGGCAGAGTCCAGGAAGAGGTGCTGAAGCTGATGCAGATTGAGGAGCTTAGAGGTCAATTGGGCAAGGAGTTGCTCCATGTTGCAGTCTTTGCCGAAGTCCTTGCAACCCAAGATGACTCCAGAGAGAAAGAGGGTCTGCAGGTGACACATCCGCGGCAAGTAAGGAGCAAACCAGTTGAGGCTGTGCAGGTCCCATTTGCCATGAATTTCCACCTCCTGGACACAGTCCAGCTGCACCATCATCAGGATGTCCCCAAGAATGTGAAGTTGTGGGAGAGGTCCAAGAAACGCCACCTTCCTGCAGCACAGCGTTGGCAGGGCCTTCTTCTGCTTGACCCTTTCAATCAGGAAGGTGAGCAGTACCTCTGAGGTAGCTTCCTCAAACCACAGGTCTGTGAGCACCTCCACGGAGGTCAGGGGCTGGTGCTTCCCTCCTGATCTGGAATGGGGTCCTTTTTCCATCTGAATTCTGCGGGGTGTGTCCTCAGGCTCTTCTGATGACATCACAGAGTCAGTAGATGGGGCTCCAGCCCAGACATTCCAGAAGTTGGTGCCAGTGTGCAGCTGTAAATCCAACACTTTCAGTTTGCATCTCCTGTGCTGAGCATTCTGGGCAAGCAGGATGTCAAGGCCATCGAGTGCAGCCTTTAAGATGAGCTCTCGAAACACACAATCCTCCAACAGAGCCCCAAGTGGGAGCTTTCTGAAGGGCCAGTAGTGCACCATGGCCTTCACCACCTCACTGCGTCCCTTGGCAACGGCTGCCATGAACAAGGGAGGGAAGAACTGTGTGGGCAGCCACTCAAGAGCGGCAATGGCTGAGGCCTCATTCTGCAACACGCCCTGGATGGCCATGTCCTGGAGCCTGGGTGGGTTCCTGCTGCTCATGATGATCAGTCTGCTCCAAGAGGAATCCTCACCTGTGGATGGGAAAACAGGTCTGCTCAGATCTCAAGGAGAGCCACTCTGTGGACCCCGCCATCCGACAACCTTATCCTTCTCCCATGTTCGCCTCAGAACCATTTACAAGTAGAGGGCTTTCATGTTAATGATACATATTTCACGCACAGTGGCAGGGACTGAGAAGACTCAGATTTCATTCCTGACTCTTACCCTTGAGAGACAGTGGCTGACAAATCCAAGCTGGGCAACTCAGATGACAGGCTTCTTCTTCAAAGGACGTTGAGACTGACAACTCCCAGAGAAGCAGGAGGGATGGCAAGATTCTGTCACAAGTTCCCAAACCTTCAGGTCAGAAGACTGGGCTAGGAGAGAACAAAGATCATTAGCTTTCAGAGTGTCCTTTTAAATCATACGACCACCCCCACAAAGACGCTATATTCACCCTCATGGGTTGATCGCAGTAGGGCTCAGCATGGAATTTTGGCTTTTTGATATCTGCTCAACCAGGTTGATGCCATCAGAACTAACCAACCCCTGAGAATCCAGCCCCAACCCTGTTGACACAAGCCCTCAGCCATCTCTGTGCACACTGTGCGTGAGAGAACATGGAAAACTTTGAAGAGTGTGTTAGTAGATTATGTGGATTTAGCAATTGTTTCCAGAAAAGGCTGCATCACCAAAATTCTCATATGTGCAGTATAGTTTTTCCTTTGCATTTTCATGTGGGTAGCTCATTTCCCAAAGCAAAACCTTAAACCCACTGACTCTCTTCTGACTTTGAGAAACCTTATGGAAGCGAAATGCCTCTTTGGGTTCCTACGGATTGTCAATCATTCCAAGAGAGCCTGGGCTCATCTGTCATCACAGATCAGAATTGAACTGCTGACCTCACGGGGGGGAATCCCAAAGCCTAAAAAATATGCCACCGAGATTGCATCCCTCTCAAACACAGTAGGGATTCGTGTACCCCACTGGGTGTCTATGCAGCATTGCTCTCTGGAGAAGAGTGCAGCACGTTCTCTCAGATTTCAAGTGAGATTATGAGAGAAGCGTCACCAACTGGGGGTCTTAAAACCCCCAAGATGTGCTGTCTTATTGTTCATTTGTATACAATCCAAATCCAGGACCTCAGCTCATGGATAGGTTTCTCTCCCTGTGTGTTCTGGCCCAGTTCCTTGTCTTCTTGCAAAATGTCTAGGCTTGACTTGCCTAGGGATCACTGCGTCTCTGAACATCAGCCTTAATAAGCTCAGGAGCTTCACCAAGCAGGGGCTGCAGGTCTACAGAGGCACCCAGATCCAAGTCACCTGTCTTGCTGCAGACAGATCCTGCTTCTCTCTGCCAACTTTTCTCCAATCCCTAGCTGGGTGAAAGGTTCTGAATTCACACCCCAGGAACCTCTGCTTATATCAATCTGGTAAAGATTAAGAAAGGATTAAGGATTGCTATCCTACACAGAATCTTTTGACCCTGGACCAGCTTCCTACAGGATCCCATCATAGCAGATCCAATCAAAGATACCACAGTTTAATGTAATAAAGGAAATAAACTGAATCCAGTGTCATTTCATGCTATACCCCCTCATGGCTATACTGTAGAACATGTTACAACTGCTCTCTAGTCCACTCAAGGTTACATATCACAAGCTTGTACACTTACTAGACCTCCTGTGAGCCGTCTTCTTAGGAAAACAGAAAAGTTACTCATACACTTTGTGGTCATTGAAACCTTTTGTGGGAAAGCTGAAATAAAGTATCAAGACCTTACTGTCACTGTCCCTGTCCATGAATGGTAGCCACATAGAACAGAGTAAACTGCCCCTACGTGTTTCCAATGCTATAATTCTTAATTGGAACGGAAAGCCCCATGTATAAAGTACAGGCATCTCTTTTGCAATGAATGGGCATTCCCATTTAACCTCAGTGGGCAGAATGACCTACTTTGGTTAACGCTGCTGTATGTCTTTCTGGGAGCAGACTGCCATCGGTGTGAACTGCAGAGTCTGGTGGTTTTGAAGCCTCCAACCCTCGATTGATGGAGGAATAAGCCCACACTGGAGCCCAGCTCCCACACTGACATCCTTACATACCTGCCACGCCACGGAGCACCTCTACCCAGCAAGTTGATAACATAATGGACCATTGCACAAAGACAAGATATTAAGACACATCAAGTCCCTGAATAAGTTCTGAGGTGTGAAGGGGATTGAGGGTGAGCAGGACACCTTAATCTGTTTACCCTTCTTATATGGAGTAGAGGAAACACATCCATATGTTCAAAACACAATATAGAAACACTCACTTCACGTAGGTCTCCAAGAGGGCCAAGATGGGTACCCCGTGTACAAACGCCTAGTTCCCTCCCAACTTCATTCCTCAGAACCACTTAGAGAATTTTCTGCTTTCTCCCTATTTCAACTTTCAGTTCCAGAGGCTGGCAAAGCTCACATTTCAGTCTTGGACTCTTACCGGTAATCAAGCAGATACAGTGGATGATGAATCCAAGATGGCAGGTCCAATGGCAGCCTTCTTCCTCAAGTGTGTTGAGACTGACAACTTCCAGAGAAGCAGGAACGATGAAACGATTCTGTCCCAAGTCCCCAAACCTTCAGGTCAGTGGAAGGGTCCAGGTCCAGAACAAAGCTACAGAGCTCTCATGGAGACCTTTTAAATCATGAGGCCACACCCACAAGGTAGCTCTCTTCCCCGTCATTGGCTGTTCACAGTAAGTCTCAGCTTGGAATTGATGGCATTTTATGAAATCCCATCAACAGGGATGATGCCATTGTAAAGAACCAAGCCCTGAGATTCTGGTCGCAGCCTTGTTAATACAAACTCTCAGCCATCACACCTTCCACACTGTTTTTGAGACAACATAGTAAACTTTGAGGAGTGGGTTAGCTGCTGAGAGTGGATTAGGCAATTGGTTACGAAAAGCCTCTAGCGCCCAGAATCTCACATTTGCCACAGGGTTTTATCCATGTGGATATCCATCTGTGTAATTTATTTCCCAAGGTACAACATTACTTGAATTCTGTGCCTCTTCCAACCTACAGCCAAATATGGGAAAGAATTGAAGTGCCTCTTTAGCTTCCTAATGATTGTCGATGTCTCCAGGAGTAGAGGCCTCATCAAGTCCCTCAGATTGACTGAGAGCTTTGAACCAGTGACTTGGTGGTAAGCACCCCAGTGGATTACCAAACACGAGACCTCAATTGCATGTCCGTAGAGCACAGTAGGGATTATTAGATCATACTGGCCGTGCTTCAAGGATTGACTTCTGAAAGAGCCCTCTGCATTCTCGTCTCAAGTGCTCTGATGGAAGAAACATCACCAATTAGGGTTCTTAAAATGACCAACGTTAATGGTCCCTCTGTTTAGGTAGCTGGGATCCAAATGTAGGGCATCACCTGCAGGAGAAGACTCTCCCTGTGTGCTCTTGGGTGTCTTCCTTTTCTCTTTGCAACATCTCTGATCCGGACCTCCCTTGGCGAGCACTGTGTGTCTGGGTCTCAGCCTTAACTTGGGCCAAGGAGGTTCACCAGGCAGGAACCGCACGTCCAGAGAAGCTCCCTGGTCTAGGTCTCCTTTCTTCTGCTATTCAGTTAAACACTTATCAATAGTACGGTCCCGGCTTTCCTTTGGTTGCTCTATCTATGCTTCATATGGTTTTGGGCGGCCGCTGGTTTTAAGTAGTTTCAGGTCTGTGTATATGAGGTCTGAGGTAACATGATGTAGCATTTGATAGTTTTGTTTTCTGACCCACCCGCTTCTCTCATTCTGTTAACTTTAGAATTAGTCCATTGACCTTGGGTGAGGTTATTGATATATATATTCTAGAAATTTTGCCTTATGTTTGCACATGTTGTGTGAGAGTGTGTAAGTGTATTGTGTTAAGCTTCCTTGTTCTTCATGTATAACATTTTTGCGTGGGGTGTGGCTCTCCATGTGTGTGTTGGTGCTTGTGAGGAAATGATGGCTTCCGACTTGTGTGTGGTTGTCACTGATATTTTTCTCACAGTATATCATTGAGTGCTTTTTGTGGTGGTGGTGGTGTTGTATTTTGATTTCATTTCTTCTTGATTGTGAATTTTATTTCTCCCTCTTATTAGATCAATATGTTTTCCAGGAAACAGAATGATAATCTCATTACAGAGAAAAGTACCAATCACATATGAGGGGAAATACAAGAATTCCCAGACTAGAAGTGCAGTTCTTTGCCCCATGGCTTTGGTGGGTTGGAATGGGCTTGACGGCCAAGAGTGAGGTTGGGGACAGTGACCCATCTTTGTGTTGAGAGATCAGGCTTCGTCCATCACAATTAGCCTTTGTAATAATCACTTACAACGGAATCCTGTCCGTAGTCCCCTCTACCTTTCCTTTCTCAGAACAGTCGTGATCCTCAGCAGTTTCTCATTAAAAACCCATGGTTTGCTGAGAGATCTCAATTAATTCACTGCAGCACATAGGATTTTAAAGGATTAAGGGTTTTGACTAGGATCCTTAATCATTTCTCAGTGATAGAAGCACCACCACCCTGAAATAATTGTCTTATTATGGTGTGTGAAGCCCAAATTCAGGGCATCTACCTGAGGAGAATGCTCTATCTTCTTTTGGGTGTGGGACCGGTTCCCAGTATACTGATAGCATATGAGAGTGTGAACTGACTCTGAAATCTGACTGTATTTTAGCATCTGGCTTTACCTGGGTCTAGGTAGATCACTGGGAAGGGATTGCCAATCCAGAGTCACACCCCAATCCACACCCCTTTCCTGGCTGCAGACAGCTATCGCGATATTTGAAGGTTGAGAACCAATGCTATGCATCATAGGCTCCCGGGCTTATTGTTATCACTCCATGTCCCCTTCCCAGGAACACAGAAAGAATATGCACACTCTTGCTGACAACTGAAAACTTATTACCTGTAGCTTATGATGCAGGTTAAAGTATCACAAAATCTTTCTCCCATTATACAAGGAATAATTGCAAACTCTGTAAGGATTCAACAAACATAAATTCATTCTTTCCTACTATCCCTTGGTAGAAAGATAAACTTGGGGACTGCCTGCAGGTTCTCAACCTTCTTGATGCCATGACCCTTTAACAGAGTTCCTCGTGTTGTGGTGACCCCAACCAACAAATTATTTTCATTGTTACTTCCTAAATGTAATCCGCTACTGTTCTGCATCATAATGTAAATATCTGATAGTCGGGATGTATTTTCATTGTTACAAATTGAACAGAATGAAGCAGAGTGATTAATCACAAACAATATGTAATTATGTACTGTGAAATATTTACGTGTTTTCCAATGGTCTGAGGCCACCCCTGCGAAAGGATTGTTTGACCCCCACAGGGGTCGCGCCCCACAGGTTGAGAACCGCTTCTGTAGGGGATGACATTATCTCTCTGTTGGCATTGGGGCAAAGTCTTTGTCACCATTCCACATTTGTGTCCTGACATTTCACCTCCTGCTCCTTCAGGAAATGTGTTGAGTCCAAAATATTTCCAGAGTCTGAGATGTCTCACATGAACCGTCAGGTCCAAATAAGAACCAGACGAGTCCAGGCAGAGCAGTGGCAGCTGCAAAACACCACCACACCGTGCACACAGTCTTGTTGCAACAGTTTGAAGAAATCCTCAAAAAGAGCAAGTTAAGTTCTGTAGGAAGCATCCAGCTGACCAAGGTGTTTACTAATGGGTGACTAGTCCCCTGAGCCTCTGTGTCTCTGCAGACAAAAGCATTGCAAACTGACTATTTGTGACTTTGCTGCTAAAAAGCATTGAGGGATAACTCAGTTAATTAGGATCCCTTTGAGGCTCTCTTGAATCTTGCATATCCCTGTGATTGTCTTTGAACCTAGTGCTTTTATTACTCTAAGGTTAAGAAACTGTGACTAGTTGAGTTACATTTGCATAGATAAGAGTTTAGGAATGTTTAAGTGCTTTGATGTTTGTTTTGGAACCAAGTCCTGTGTAAGAAGAGTATATATACCAAGCTTTGAATATACTGGAGACTTCAGTCTATTGGATTGGAGTCCTCCCTGTCCCATGCTTTGTACATAGCTCTTTCTTTTCCTTTCATCCACACGCCTCAGTTCAAACCCAGCTTGATGCGGGACAGCTGGTCTAATCCCCCGCAAAGGTCCAGTCCCAATAGAGTTCAGCTGCCTCCAACAGAGAAACGGTGTGCATCATCACGAATTAGGGTAGCGATGAGAAGATGGGGCATTCCAAAACACTTCGTCGTTGCACGGTTACGTGGATGAAAAACCGTTTGGGAACACAATAAGGAATTAGTGGATGATTTCTAATCAGCGCAGGTGTGCCAAAAGGACAAGCATATCTATCTTGAAAGAAATGTGACCAGATTGCTGCTTACAGGCTTGGATGATGGGATTTCAATTGACATAATTTGGACAGGTTTTGGGGAGAGATCATTCCCTGGAGAAGCACAGGGAGACAAAAGAAGTGCCTTGACGTGATGGATTGATGGAGTGGCTGCAACAAGGGCCTGAAACATACAGTCGTGAGGATGGAACAGGAGTGTGCAGTCTTTCCTTCTGTCGTGCATGGAGTCCCTGCGCATCAGAGGTGATTCAGTGACACAGAACAACAGCGACGTCGGCCATCATTGAATTCACACTGTTCTCTGTGAGATAGCAGGACTGTTCGCATCCCTCCATGGTGATTACAGGCCAGTCATGGGGAGTGTAATTTACCTGTGATCAGCGCAAATGGGCTGTGTGCTTCCCCTGTCAGCTCTAGTCTACTACAAAGCAGGTGTGCACAACTGAAGCTGTGATGCGATTCCATCATATAGCACAGGGTTATATTATTTACAATCACTGGATTGAATGGAAGTTGTGGAACGTCAATGGGCACTGATTTAGAAGCTTGCTTCTTCGGACATATAGCTTTAAGAATCCTGATATTGTTCTTTTGGGGCCAGGCACCCACGAGTTACTACGTTATACTTTGCTATTGCACTTGTATCTTCAGAGATCTCTTCTCTTGAGGAAGTGGAGCATCAAGCAGGAAGATGTCCTAAAAGCTGACTGTTCTTAGAATGGGGCAAGAATTAAGTGCAAACTCACTCACCATTCATGCATCTAAATTTTATATATATAGATATGATTCACCTTAGAAAAATCATTGTCATTTTACGTTACAGAACGTTATCAGTCATCCGCCTGGGCATCACTTCCATTACCTTAAAGACATTGTTGTCTTAGAGAGACTATATTGGGCAGTGTAGAACTTCCCTGTGAGTCTCCAAGGGATCTACAGCATAGATATATTTAATTGTATATATACGGTAACATATATATATAATATAACTTTATTGGTAGAGCTCTTACACCTCTTATAAGAATCCATACATCAATTGTATCAAGCACATTTGTACATATGTCACCACCAACATTTTCAAAACATTGTTTCCTACTTGAGCCCGTGCTATCAACTCCTCTTTACTCCCCTCCTTCCCCCACTCTCCCACCCTCGTGAGTTAATGATAAATAATAAATTATTTACATATCTTACACTGTCTGCTCTCTCCCTTCACCCATTTGTTTTTAGTTTGCTTCACTCGGGGGTGGGGCGGGGGTTCTACATCCATCCTTGTGATCGGTTGCCCATCCCCTCCACTTCTGCCCACACCTCAACTCTACCCTCATAGTATCGCAACACCCATGATTGCTTCTGAAGTTTTATCTGTCCTGGATTCCTTGTGCTGAGAGCTCTCATCTCTCCCAGTGTCTTAGTAAGAGTACTCAGTCCCATATTTCTCTGGTGGAGAAAGGTGTGGATTTGAACTGTCAGCCTTCTAGATAACAGCCCACATATAAGTCGTTACACCATTAGCGCTCTAAAATATATATACTTACCTGACTACCAAACAACAGAATATCCTGTCCCGTCCAAGTAGACATAGAGAAATCCCCACCGAAAGTAGATGGGATATGCACAAAAGATAAGACAGACAATTGCTGCAAGAACCGTGAGTGCAGAAAGATACAGTCCAAACTTTATACCCCATTCATGCTGAGTACAGCAACCAAGTGCATTCTGATGAATGCACCCTGGAATGCACTCAGCCCATGCAACGTAGGAAGACATGTGTTCAAGCCATGATCTCCTGGTTTGTATATCGATACAAGCACTGGCAACAGCCACCTCTTCCATCATAGGCAGCCACCCATCTCTGATATCTGAGGTCATAAATGTTATTTGAAGCAGATAAATTCGTCCTTCCCTGTGGAGTACCTGGTCGGATAATTCCATAGATCTTGGGCTTATCAGCCCAGTACTTCCTTCACAGCACCACGTGCGATAAGGCACTATGCAACTATGCAATAGGACTCCCCAAATGACATCAAGGAATAACTGAAGTATCCCATAAGAGCACTGGGAGGGTAGAGGATAAGTGGGTTGGAAAGGGGGAACTGATTACAAGGATCCACATGTGACCTCCTCCCTTAGGGATGGACAACAGAAAATGGGGTGAAGGGAGACGCCGGATATGGCAAGATATGAAAAAATAATAATTTATAAACTACCAAGGACTCATGAGGGAGGGGAGAGCGTGGTGGGAGGGGAAAAAGGAGGACTTGATGCAAAGGGCCTGAGTGGAGAACAAATGCTTTGAAAATGATTAAGGCAAAGAATGTACAGATGTGCTTTATACAACTGATGTATGAATACGATGGATGGTGATAAGAGTTGTATGAGTCCCTAATAAAATGTTTTAAAAATAATAAATAAATAAATACAACTGCAGTGTTTCTCTTCATTGCTAAAAAAATAAAGAAGGAAAGAGAACGAAAGAGAGGAAGGAACAAGAAGCTGTGTCACATCCACACAATGAATCCTGCGCTTTCCTAAACACGGTGGATAAAAGGATGAAACCCCGCGAGACATGGGAGGACCTGGAACCCGTTAGGCTGAGTGAAGTCAGTCCATCACAGAAGGATAGGTATTGTGCGAATCCACTAGTATAAGGAAAGACACCAATTAAACAAATCTTAGAGGCCGATTCAAAACATGCTGGTAGAAAGTCTGCCTACGGACCCTAATGCAGAGAGCACCGTCCTTATAAGCACTTCGTACCATCCAACTGGAAAGAGGCCTCACCTCAGCGAGGGTCATCCTATGGGAAGGAGGAACAGGGTGAAGACCATCCACTTGATGCTGTACAGCATCGAGACAAGGCTGGGACAAAATCAGCAGGCCCTCCACAGGACTGAGAGGAGAACCTTACTGGGCAATCAGATTAAGACCAGGGCAGGGGGCATGTCCATTTCAGAGGAGGCACTGACCAGTCTGTTGGTGGGTCAATGGAGAGGAGCATCCTCATAGGGAGAAGGTAGGCTAACCAATAATTTTAGGGAATTAAGGGAAGATTAAACCCAGTTCTATGATCCTGAGTAGAAACGTTTGAATAAGTTTCTATGAAAACGTCATTGATCCATGCCACGGACTAAGGACTATGATGACCCCAGGTGCTGACCGTACAGGGAACATGGCTTCACAATAGAAGAACTCGGTGTGGAAGCCTGACTGAAGGCGAGGGAACATCTCAGTCAGACCTTGCTGTGGCTTCTGACTTAGGACTGAGATTCCTTGATGGGAGTGCTAGCAAACAACGGCCACCCCACACGGTGGAAATGGCCAGCTTTGGATTTTGGGTGGGACCCCTGGCTTCTTGGGTGTCCAATCAAAGGGCCCCCAGAACATACATATATTTACTACTCAGCTCTCTCCTTGCATTCTTCTGACAGGTATGAATCTGATCGACAAGGTGCCACCCTTGTAAAGAACGTTACAGGAAATGCAACCCTGACTCAATGAAAACAGAGCTCGATCATTTCAGCATCCAATGCATGCAATGAAACCACGCACAGACTGTGGTTCACACCTGCACTGGGCTCACATACACTCTTCTCCACATTACCTCGCTATCTAAGCCAATGGATCAATTACTGCCCCTGTCAGCACAATTGCACTATACCCCAAGGGGATGACAGTTAATGTTTTCGTTTTGCTTTGTTTGTTCGTTTTACACTGTGTGTTTTCTTTGTTTGTTTTCCACAAACAAATCAAAACAAGACCCCCAGTAAACCGGTGTGGTTTATAATCAGTGGACAAGCAGAAAGAGTGGAAGCATCGAGATAATATCTGACGCAATGGTTTATCAGTGACAGAGGATGGAGAGGGTGAAGGGAATAGGGGAGCAAGTAATGAAAGTAGGAGGGGGGCACAGAGTCGATTGTGAGGATGCATATGCAACCCTTTTTAAAAGCAACCAAACTATGGAGGTGTAAGATATGTGAAATTTATATCAATAAAACTATACAGGCAGGCGAGGTTTTGCAATGTCAGAATGGAAATTGTGTCAAATATGAATAGGTAGTGATGTGATACAGGCTACATTCTTCCACTGACGTCTTCCCAAATATTCGTTTGTTTTTAAAAATCATTTTATTGGGAGCTTACACAACTCTTATCAAATTACCCCATAACCACAGTGTGGGTGTCAACTTTTGTGTTAGTGTTTATTCCTACAATAGTGTTCTCATACAGTATTTGTGCTTTTGAGATTGACTGAGCACAACACCAGAAGTTGTAAATGATGACTCACTTCGTGGGGTAAGTGGAGGCTGTGTCAGTCCCGAGGGGCAGTTGCTCCCTGTGGTGTAGGCTCCCTAGGTGTTGGAAGCACCCTGATTGTGGGGGCTATGGCTTGTGCTATAGGGATTGAGATAGACAGATGTATATCCAACAGGACTAAACTATATGTAGACCTGAGATTGAGCATGATGATTCTGTTTCAGGTGACTAATGTTTAGCCTCCTCCTCCTACACTTCCTTTCACATGTTCCTTTATGTTCTTAAATGAATCCCTTGTCAACACATGCAGTCATGGAGAAGGGTTAAGGTGATGTGTCAGCATGTCTGTTCTAGCATGCTCACGGACTGGGCTGGTATAATGCACTGGTCTTGGTGGTGAGGTTGATATCACATGATGAAGTCCAGGTGGAGATGTACTGTGAGCCAGGGAACTCGGAGGTAATTTCCTCATGACCATGGTCTCCCCATGTTTAAGGATTCTATGAAACTCTATGACTTTGAACTGGATCTGGTCATGATCATCTTTGAAAAACATGGGATATATCTAAGGGCCCCAGAGCAGGGAATATACAGCCTACCAGATCTAAGAAAGGGAGCAGACACCATGGAGAACACAAAAGATGAGTGGAACCTGTTAAAAGAAAATATATGTACATTAAAATATTTCCTCAAAAGATTAAGACAAGAATCCAGACACTGGGAAAATATATTTATTGATAAAATAATGGACAATAATGAAATCCCATGTAATAACCAAAACTGTATCTCAATTAATAAAAATAAAAATTTAAAAATAAAGAACAACAAATGATTGAAGTGGTAGAGATAGTGGAACACTATCCATTGCTGGTGGGCATTTAAATATGTACAAACACATTTAGGAATCTGGTGATTCCTAAAAGAGCTGGCAATAGAAATAGCATACAACCCAGCAGTGCCATTTGGGGGCATACACCCCAAAAGATATAAGAGACCACTGAGGAACAGATGTATCTTGTCCTATGTTTGTTCCAGCAGCTAAAATCACGAAACCTAGGGATTAAAAGTCAATGTCAAAAAACCCAAAATTGTCATAACTGAACCAGTATGTCACAGCATGATCAATGGAGAAAAATTTTAAATTGTCAAGGATTCTTTTCTTGTTTGGATCCACAATCAATGGTATGGACACAGTATTCAAAATATCAAAAGACATTTTATCCTAAGGAAATCTGTTCCACAACACCTTCTTGAGGTGCAGAACAGCAAAGATAGTCCTTTGAGAATTAAGGTATTCCTGACGAAGCCATGGTATTCTCCATGGTCTTCTACACATATGGAAGTTAGACACTGAAGAAGGAAGACCATAGTAAAACCGGTGCACTAGAATTCTGGCGCTGGAGAAGATCATTAAAAGTGCCATGGACAGCTAAAATGACAAACCAAAGTGCCTTCATAAAAGTGTGGCCAGTGTGATCCTTAGATGCATGGAGCGCAAGACTTCTCCTGAACGTACTTTGAACATATTGTCAGGAAAACCAGTCCCTGCAGAAGGGCTTCCTGCTTGTCAGAGTGGAGGGCGGATAAAAAGAGGAAAGCCCTCATGGAGATAGAGTGACACGGTGGCTGCATCAATGGGCTCAGGAATAGGGACAATTGTGAGGATGGAGACGACTGGTCCGTGTTGGTTCTGTTGTGAAGAGGGTTGCTACGGGTGGGGTGTGATTCTACAGTAACTCACACCGACATCAGTAGTTATGCTCAAGTTTTTTATTATCATGATCATTAAATATTTTGCGACTCTTATCACAATCCACACATCCATCCATTGTGTCAAGCACATTTGTGCATATGTTGCCAACATCATTTTCAAAACATTTTCTTTCTACTTGAGCCGTTCATATCAGCTCCTTATATTTCCCTCCCTCCTTTTTGAACGCGTTGTTTGTTATAAATTATTATTTTCATGTCTTACATCATCCGCTGTCCCCCTTCACCCACTTTTCTGTTGTTTCTCCCCCTGGGAGGGAGTTACAAGTCGATCCGAGTGATCGATTCCCTTTTTCTCCCCACACTTACACCTTACCCTCTTGGCATCCCTACTCTCATTATTGGTCCTACGTCTTTATCGATCCTGGATTCCCTGTGTTTCCAGCTCTGATCTTTATGAGTGTACATCCTCTGGTCTGGCTGGATTTCTAAGGTAGAAATGGGATCATGATAGTCAGGGGGAGTGGGCAGAAGCCTTAAAGGACTAGAGGAAAGTTGTATGTTTCATTCATACGGCACCCTGAGTCTCTCAACTTCTCCCCGACACACCTTCCGTAAAGGCATGTCCAATTGTCTACAGATGGGCTTGGGGATTCCACTCTGTGCTTCCTCCCCACCACCCGCTGCACCCCTATTGAAATTAGTATGATTTTGTTCTGGGTCTTAAATGCCTGTAACATAATCCCATTGACACCTCATGATCACACAGGCTGGTGTCTTTCCATGTGGACATGTTTGCTTTTCAGCTAGATGGCTGACTGTGTATCTTCAAGCATTTAAGTCTCCAAATGCTATATCTTTTGATCGACGTGCACCATCAGTTTTCTCCAACACATTTGCTTATGCACCCACTTTGTCTTCAGCGATCCTGTCGGGAAGGTGAGCATCACTGGGTGTTCTTAAGTTCGGCACTCTTGCTGCAGGAGAAATGAATAGCACGGGTGCATGGCTTTGGAACAGGCGTTTATTTGCTACTATTGCAAGTGGTAGGAGACAGAAATGTGGGGCAGGGCTCTCGGCACTTGTTTTCTCCCTGGAAAGGAGTCAGCGGAAGGTCATGTCGCTTTTTAGCATCGGGGACACCTGCAGCCTGAATAACTCCATGTGCCTGGGCATCCACGTCGCCAAGGTCCTGCATATGCCCACGGAAGGGGCCGTGGGTAACAGGGATGTATTTTGCTCCTGGCTTTGATTCGTGATGTGGGTGAGCACATCTGCTACCTGCTGCTGAATCTCCTTTTCCATCACTTTCAGAAGATGGATGTGAAGCAATTAAGGCTTGACTTCAGGAAGGCTGATCACGTTAGATGCATCCTCTGACCGATACCTCCAACCTCCTTCATCATCATGGCAAACATGACCTCAAGCTCAAGAACTCAATCCAAACCGCTCTAATTTAGGAAACACTAGTCTTTCCAAATACGACATTGGGATCCCGAGGTAGAAGTCAGGATTGAGAACAGATGGCAAAGGGTTGTGGCACTAGTTGTCCATACGGATGCAGATTGCATCGCACAGGGTGTGACAGTGCCTGTAAGCAAGGCGTATTCTTTGGGGTCCATGGAGCTGCAAGGTCAGCCTCAGCTGCTCCATCACCTCTGCAAGGGTATGCCAGGGCAGAGTTAACTGGGGGTCCATGTAGCAATTGAGGGGGACAGGAAGCTCTAGAAAGGCAAAGTTGCACCTTGGGAACGTGTGAAACAGCAGGGTCTGTAGGACAGCCATGGACAACGGGTTTCCGCAGAGTTTCAAGGTTCTGAGCTGAGAGCAGTGACCCAGAGCAGGCTGCAAGTAATCGCAGTCCGAGTCCGTGATGCCACAGTCCGCCAAATCCAGGTGGACCAGGGTGGCTGAGACTCTGTTCAGCAGAGCAGGGAGGAACTCGTAATTGGAGCCAGGCCTGCGTACACCACTCAAGTCAAGGGATTTCAGGTGGCTGGTGCAGGGACATGAGGACAGGTATGTCAAGTCCTGGTCCATAAGCAAGGAACGGCGTATGTGCAGGGTCTCCAAGGGCGCCTGCAAGCATCTGAGCAGCTGGTGGAGGTGGTTACCAAAGAAGTTCACAGAGTGCAGCATGAGGGTGTGGAGCTGATGCAGACTGAGGAGCTGAGTGGTGAATTCTTGAAGTAGCTTCTGCACCTCGTCCTCATCGTTCTCCCCGGGGACGATGCAATACAGGGTGCATTCAGAGAGGAGGAGTGTATGCAGCTGGACCATCTGGGCCAGGTAAGGAGCGAACCAGTTGAGGCTTTGCAGGTCCCAGCTACCAAGCAATCTCATCTCCTGGACAGAGTTTAGCTGCACTATGTTGAGGATCTCCCCAAGAATGGGAAGCGGGGCAACATTCCGAACAAGCTCGAGCTTCCTGCAGCACAGGTGTGGCAGGTCCTTCGTCTGCTTGACCCTTTCGATGAGGAAGGTGAGCATTTCATTTGGGATGTCTTCCTGAAAGCACAGGTCAGTGAGCACCGTCATGCCAGCCAAGGCTGGATATTTCTCCACTGACCTACATTTGTCTTCTTTGAGGATCTGAGTCTTGGGATGGGTGGACTCTGGATCCTCTGATGATGTTACAGAGGCAGTAGACTGGCGTCCAGCCCACACTTTCCAGAAGTTGGTCCCAGTGTTCATTTGTAAATCCAGCACTTTCAGTTTGCATCTCCTGTGCTTAACCTTCTGGGAAAGCAGTATAGCAAGGCCATCAAGGGCAGCCTTTAAGATGTCAGGGGGAGACTGACAATCTTCCATCAGAGCCCCCAGAGGGAGCTTGAGGAAGGGCCACACCCCAACCATGGCCTTCACTGTCTCTCTGCAATCTCCGACAACAGCTGCCACGAACAGGGGAGGGAAGAGCTCTGTGGGCAGCCACTCCAGAGAGGCAATGGCTGAGGCCTCATTCTGCAACACACTCTGGATGGCCAGGTCCAGGAACCTGGGTGGGTTCCTGCTGCTCATGCTGATCAATCTGCTCCAAGAGCGATCCTGACCTGTGAATGAAGAGAAAAGGTCTGCTCAGTGTTCTGGGAGAGCCAATCTGGTTGTCCTAGCCCTCCACAATCTGGACTCCACTGTCATCCCCTTAGCCCCTCAGAGAGGAGCTCGCTGACCATGCTAATCTTTCCAGTAACTCACACTGGTAGAGGCTGGTCCACGTGGGCTTAGATTTCAAACTGGATTCTTCTTCTTCTGACTCAAGTTGACCCAGAGGCTGTGGAATCCAAGATGGGCAGTCAGGAGTCTGATGGCAGACAGTGACCTCAGCAGCTGGCGAGGTGAATGAAGCAAAAATAAGTAGGAAATTTGGGGGACGCTACCTCAAGTTTCAAAGACTGAGAGTGAGATGAAAGGGCCCGACATTTCAGAGCTAGGGAACACTTATCCATGGGACTGGAGGTCTCATCCTTTCAGCTCAGGGGCTCTGACAACAGATGGTTTTGCCTCTCTGGATTCATCTGCATCGCTCATTCCCTAGATCATGAATGCAGAATATTCAAACATCACAACAGAGTGAAATCATCTGGAAATAGAAATTCCACTCAAAACTTACTTTCTGAGTAAGAAGCCGGATGTCCGCATTCACTTTTTAAAAATTTCTTTTAATGGAAGACAGATGTTTCTTTGCTTTTATTAAATATGTTTATTGGGGGCTCTTACATCTCTTATCGTAAGCCCCACATGCATTCATTGTGTCAAGCACATTTGCAGGGATGCTAATATCATTGGTTTCAAAACATTTTCTTTATACTTGACCCTGTTTATATACAATGAGAGGGAAACCGATCCATGTACTTATATCTATATGTTAAGAATTAAGGTTGCAGATGGACATGGGGCCTAGATTCAAGTACTACCTCAACAAAAGTCACTTGGTCCTAATTATCTGCATTCTGTGATGCTCACCTTCCCGACACCATAACGTAAGATGAAATGTGGGCATAAGCAAAGGTGGGGAAAGCTGCCTGTCTATGAAAAGATATAGCATTTGGGGTGTTAAGGGCTTAAAGTTAAATAAGCAGCCATCTAGCTGAAGTGGTTTTCTTGATTTGACTGTTATTGATAACTTATTGAAAATGAAATGTTCTGACTGAAGCCCTTACCTAAAAGACATTTTGTGGGAGTTCATTATCAGCAGGCAAAAGCAAAGCTGGGGCCATGAAGCTGAAGACTTGAATCAGATGCAGGAGAATGCAAATATAACCTCGGACACATTCCACTTGAATGTCAAGAGCATCTCAACAACAGATGTGATGAAGTCAACACGATCGACAGAAAACTGGACCAGCTATAGCATGACATCAATAGTATCATGTATGAAAGAAAAATCCTTCACAAAACAGAAAAGAATGAATGACCTAGCTGGACGCAAAGGAGACTCTGAATCCTGACATTGGTAGAAGCATCCCTAAAGCCAATGGAAGAAACCATCAAGAGCTGAGCAGAACATGTAAAACAGAAGACAAATTACACTATTATAGTGAGATATGCTTCTCAATGTGAACATCACCAGTGATAATAGGAGGTCAAAGAGGTGGTAAGAGGAGGCCATTCCATGCATGTAACAGAGAAAGGAGAGGTGGGAAGGAGCTGAGACCCAGTTAAAGCTTTGTCTCACATAAAAGCAGGAAAAATAAAGGCAGAGCCAATTAAATACAGATTCGTTTGGGGTTTCCTCCTGTCGACAGGAAAACTAAACATAGTCATTTCTGCCAAGATCTTTGTTAATAGCTTTGGAATAAAAAAGGGACTTTTTTTTATCCATCGCGTCATCATTGAGGAGGACAAAAGACTAAGCTTTCGCTCATTTACATGTCTTAGTTTACAGGAGACCTCCCTTAAGTCTACACTCTCATTCTTCCCCTGTGCTTCAGCATCATTTACCTGTCTTTCCCAGAGCAATCTGTTCCACCTTGCTTCCAGGACACCGTGAGATTCCGAGCTACTGATCTTCCCCGTGTCCTTTCAAGTTCAACATGAGAATTTGGTGGTCAGAAAATGAGTGTTGGTTCTCAAGAAGGCAGTGGGACTATTCCCTGCATTAGGACAGACTCGGGAGCCTTCGCAGGCAGTGGTTATGCATTGGGCTGCTGTGACCTGCATGGTCAGCAGTTTGAAACCACCAGCAGCTTCGCAGGAAAAACACTGGGCTTTCTTGTCCCATGAAGAGTTATCGCACCAGCATTTCTAAGGGGTTGCTGAAAGTCAGCAGTGACTCCATGGCAGTGTGCTTCAGTCTGAGAGGCTGTCAGAAAGTGCTCGACATGTAAGGTCAAACCCAATGCAGACAGAGCTGAAGAACCTTCCTTAGAATTTTTTAAGCGCAAGGAACTGAAGATGACCACAAGTGCTAGAAGCAAAACAAAACAAGACAGAACAGAACGAATCGAAAGTGCAAATTTCACAATCAAAATTCTATGGTTCCCAATTTTGAAAGATGCTGTTTTGGTTAGGAGCATTTGTGTCATTCCAGATGCACAGAAATCCTATAACCTACGAAGGAAGCACTGTTCTGTCCTGTCCTCCCAAGCCACCACTGTGAAACAAACTGCCACACAAATATTCGATGAAAAATGCAGGGGCCACAAAAACAAGATGAAGGAACACACAGAGTGGGTTTCCTAAAAGAAGGAGACAGTCAACCATGACAAGAAGTAGCGTATGAAACAGGGATTCTAGGACAAGACCCTTTCCCTCTGTCCATCCATGGATCTGGTCTCCCACGGAGAGGCCGCTGTGTTCTCCCATCTCCTTACACCAGCCCTCCAAGATCTGCGTCCCTCCCCATCAGCTCCTCGCAACCATTCAGGTAGTTTTCATGTAACTCTCATTCAACTCACAGTTGCAGACGCTGACAAGGCTCCAATTTCAGTCTTGGCCACGGTCCTTGTTGAAGTAGATCCGGTGCATGAAGAATCCAAGAAGGCAGGTCGAACGGCAGACTTCTTCGTCAAGAATGTTGAGCCTGAAAACTTCCAGAGAAGCCAGGAAAATGTTGGCAAGGTTCCGTCTCAAGTCCAGACACCTTCAGGTCAGGTGAAGGGTCCAGGTGCAGAACAAAGCTACAGAGCATTCAGAGAGTCCTTTTAAAGGATAAGACCACACCCACCAGGAAGCTATTGCTTCCCCCTCATTGGCTGTTCACAGTAGGTCTCATCATGGAAGTGATGGCATTTCGTGAGATCTCATCAGCCGGGCTGATGCCATCAGAACGGACCAACTCCTGAGAATCCAGACCCAGCCCTGTTCACACAAGTCCTCGGCCATCAGCCCTTATGCACGGGGAGGGAGAGGACACAGAAGATGGTGAGGGTTGTGTTGGCGGGTGAGAGGGATTAAGTGGGTGTTTAAAAAATGGTTTTATTTTCCTATTTCTCATACATGCAATATAGTTTTGTCATTATGGGTGCTCCTCTTTGTAGTGCATTTCCTGAAGCACAAACTTTCGTCCACTGTAGCTCATCCGACTTATGAACAAACTTATGTAAAGGAGTAGAAATGCCTCCTTGTCTTCCTACTGACTGTCAATCTCTCCAGGAGTAGATGGCTTCATTAAAGCACATGGACTGGCTGACAGATTTGAACCAGTGACCTGGTGGTGTGCTGACCAATGTTTGAAGGACTGACCTCTGCAGAAGGATCCCACACACTGTCTTAAATCTCAAGTGCTCTCAGGATACAAGCATCAACCTAAGAGTTTCCATGACTGTAACTCTGTGTGGGAGTAGAAAGCCCCATCTTTCTCCCATATATAAAGTGTCTTGTCTGCTTTTGCCCCATGGGATGCTTTCCACTTTCTCTCAAGGGCTGTATGAGCTTTGTTGGTAAACAATGCTGCGTGTCTTTGAGGTGGCAGGCTCTCATCTTTCTCCATTGTAGAAGCTAGTGGTTTTGGAAGCCTCCAACTATTGATTAATAGACAAGCACAGCCCACTACCTAGGCACAACTCCAAAACTGACATCCTTCCGTGCCCATTTCTGTTAGGTCGAGGGAACAGAGCCCAAAATTGAATGCACATTTTAAATAGTGTTGCTCCAGGAGAAGTAAATACCACAAGAGGATAGCTTTACAAAGAGACATTTATTTTATCTTAGGCAAAATATGTTAGTGTCAGAAGCTTAGACATGGATATGAAAGATTGGATGTTGATTGTCTTGTACTGGGATGGACTGGCAACTTTCAGCATCTGTGTGCATTCCATGGGGATTCCACGAGTGTTGGCATCCAGGTTCTTCTGAATCTATAAGGTTTCCCTGCAGGGACCCTGGGTTCCAAGGACATGCTCTGCTCCTGACTGTTGGCCTCTCTTTTCATGTCTTGTTAATGAGAGATGTGAAGCCAGCAAGGAATGACTGGGCTAAGGGCGTAAAGGTCAGATGCTTCCTGTAATCTTCAACCCCAATCACCACATTGTTAGAGCAAAGATAGCCTAATCCTCTTGAACCTAACTCCAAATAATATCATTTGCATAGTGAACATGAGGGTTTTCCAAGTGGTACAGTAAACCAGAAGCATAAGTGAGGATTAGTAAGGAAGGCAACCACATTAGCTTGCCACATGCATGATGATTTCATCCTAACTTCCCTTACTGGGAGAAAATCTAAAGTGAGAAATCTGTAGGCCTGCAGGGTCGTCTTGAGATCCTCCATTGCCTCTAAAAGAGTATCCTAAGAGAGAACTTTCCGTGTCCTCATAGCAATCCTGAGGCACAAGGAGCCCCAGAAGGGAGAACTTACACAAAACTTGTGTGCTTAAGCAGGTCCTGCAGGACAGCCATGGAGATTGGGTTTCCATCCAACTCTAAAGGTGGTGAGGTGGGAGTACTGGCACAGAGCAGGCTGCAAGGCAGTGAGCTCAGAGTCATCCGGCTGAGACCCTCTCTAGCAGACTTGGGAGGAATTCATGTCTTAAGGAATCCCTGAACAAACCACTCATATGCGGGGACCTTAGTTGGCTGGTTCGGGGACAAAAGCACAGGCGGTCAGACCAGAGTCCAGCGCAATGCAGTGCTTTTAAAGAGAGAAACTGCGAATGTGTAGGCCAACAACTGAGCAGCTGATAGACGTGGTCATTGAGGAAGAAGACTGCTTCCAGAACGAGGTGCTGGAGTAATGCAGACTGACGATATGAGAGGCCAATTTTGCAAAACACTTGTCCACTTTGTCCATGGTACATGACACCAGGGGATCTGGACATATGTGGGACTTACTTGGGAAAGATGGGGTGTGCTCTGGTGACCCATCTGGGACAGGTAAGCAGTAAACCAGTTGCGCCTCTGCAGGTCCCATCTGCAGTGGATTCCCACCTCCTGCACAGAATCCATCTGTACCCCATTTAAGATCTCCTCAATAATCAGAAGCTGTGACAGATCTCCTTCAAATGCTAACACCCGACAGCAGAGGGGTGGCAGGGTCTTTCCACAGTTGACTCTTGTAATGATAATAGTGAGCAATTCATCTGGTACTGATTCAAGAAGGCAAATGCTTGTGAGCAAATACATAGAGGACAAACACTGAGGCTTCTCTCCTGCTATGGGATCCTTCCCTTTGAGAGTCACAGTCCTGGGCTGGGTTGTCACTGGACGCAATGGATTGGGTTTCAGACCACACTCTCCAAAACTTGGTGTCAGTGTTCAGGCATATATCCACAACTCAGAGTTCACATCCCCTGCGTGGAATCATCTGGGAAGCAGGATATCAAAATATCCTGTTGAGAATGCCAAGACTTCATGAGAGCCCCTAGCGAGAGCAGGATAAAAAGCCAAGACACTACCGTGGCCTTTGCTGCGTGTCTGTGTCCACCGACCACAGCTGCATGACAGTGGTGGGAAGAGTTCATGAGTAGCGACCCCAGGACAGCCATGGCTGAGGCCTCATCCTGCCACACACTCTGGATGCCCAGGTCCAGGAGCCTGGGTGGGTTCCTGCTGCTTCTGCTGATCAATCTGCTCCAAGAGCAATCCTGACTTGTGAATGATACGAGACGTCTGCTCAGACTTCTGGGAGAGCTACACTGGTTGTCCTTGCCCTCCAAAACTGGATCATGGCACCCAGAGCTCCTCAGAAGGGAGCTTTCTGGCTTTGTTACTCCTCTTATCAACTCACAGTGGGAGAGGCTCTCAAGATCCATGTGAGGCTTACTTTTCAGTCTAGCTACTTCCTCTGCGTACGTTGGCCCTAAGGTTTTCGAACCCAATATGGGCAGGCCGATGTTGGACCTCAGCAGCTGGTGAGGTGGATAAATCAAAGATCAGTAGGAAATATGGTCATTGCATATTGAATCAAACCATCCCAAGGCTAACTAACTCTACAGGAAAGGCAAACTCAAGAGGCATAATGGTGCGTTCATCAAACTGAACTTGGAGATCTGTATTGAACTACAACACTCTGGGTGATGGGGTATCTATGGGAGTACAAGAAAGTCTTGTCAATACAATGATCAGTAAAATTTTCTCACGAATCACTAATGAAGACGCTGAAGTAGTTTTCCAATCACTTCAGTATGAAATTGACCCATCATGTAGTCAAGCCACATAGATAATTATTGGTAATTGGAGTGAGAAATTAGGAAACAATGAGGTAGGGAAAACAGTTGGAAAATATGGTCTTGGTGATAGAAGGATTCGTGAAATCACAAGGTAAATTTTGCAAGTATACTTTAGACAAACATTGGTCACATTAAGGCAATCTTGTTGACTGATGAATAACCTGACTCCTTCCCCCCTTTCATGTCAGAGAGTCCCAGTAGTCATTTATTTTAAAATATGCTCCTATGTAATCAAAATTAAAACATTTTAATTAATATCATTGTTCCCTTTAATGTTTTAGCCATGATGGTACTATTTTTATTTTATTGACCAGGATGTTGTTATCAAAGCTATACCCTGCAACATTCACTAACTCTAAAGAATAACATTATTAATTTTCCTGGCTGATTTGCAGAAGCTGGTGCCTTGCGTACTCTTGCTGGGTGGTCTGCAGACCAGCGGCACCATGTAAGGCCATAGCCAGCCCACCAGGGGGATGCTGCCCGGGATGTAGTGGATCTTCTTGTGGTAGAAGAGGAGCCCGTCCACCTCAAAAGGGAAGCGTGTGGCCAGCACCTCACACAGCCTCTTGGGGTGCACTGGAAGTTCTGGGCCCCACAAACTAAAAAGGATTGAGCTTTGTTTGCTCTCCCAGGTGGCCTTCCTCGGCTAACTTCACATGCATCCAGTAGAACCAGAAATCAGTGGGGCAGTCATAAACGCGATGTCCCCGCTAACACAACAGGTCCAGAACGTAGTAGGTCTGCTGCACCTCGCTGTGAATGCAGTGCACAATGGTGTCCATGAGCTCTGCCTGCTGCCTCCGGGCAGGAGGGAAGGAAACCTGTCCACACAGTAAACGCTCTTGGTGTAGGTGCTGGTGCAACCCCTGGAGGCCAGGATGAGCGCTCTTTTTCCAATGGGGCACAAGACCACAATCCACTCCTGCCCCAAGTCCGTGGGGACATCAATCAGCCACTCAGAGAGCATCAACTGATTGGCAAAGTGCTAGGGGAGTTTCTCGTCAATGTCAACATCCATGTCTTCGTCATCTTTCCTGTGTTCCTCCTCCTCACTCTGCACTCCAGTCCAGTCATCTTCAGCCAGCCTTCTGGCCTGGTTCACAGAGGCGAGTCGCTTGTATTTCTGCAGTTCAAATAACGACGGTGCAGCTCATCCTGCTCCAAGGAACTGCACTTGGGCTTGTACTGGGACAGGAGCGGGTGTGAGGCTGCACATCCGTTCAAATCTCGGGACACAGAGAATCTGCTAGCCAGGGCTGGACTCAGCTCTTCCATCATTCCATCAAACTTTTTGAACAAAATAAATGGCAGCTATGCACGACTGACTTCTGCCTGTGCAATCCACGGAAATCAAGTCCACTACAGAAGTTGGACAAGTGTTTCACTACAAAAGAGACCCTAACACCAAGATAAGTTAAGGACAAAGTGCCTTCGTTTATGAAGGACACAAAGATGCAGACACATTAGGGTCGCCATTCCCATGAAGTCTTCATACCATCAGACTAATCAAACACGGGATTTTACTTCACTAAGTCCTGGAATACAGGCAGCTGTACAAATTCATGAGTAATTGTAAGACCACTAATCACAATAAGAGGGGGATTATGGAAGCCAGAGGAGGACCAAGATTGGGACACATAGTTTATGTTCTAAAGACTTTGGCACTTTCAAATGAAGCAATTGAGCAAGATGCTAGGGTAGGACTCCTGATTATGCAACCTACAGTCCTGTCCATCAAGGACATGCCCAGGGAGCCCTAAAACACTGCTTCTGCCTGGACCATCTTTAGACGCATGCAAGTAATGCAATTTCCAATGCACCCTACCAGAGGGCAAGATGAACAACTTCATTGTTACATGATCTCAAGGCATTTACAGAAGTGGTTTTTGATTTGGGGTTTTTGTTTTGTTTTTGACATTGGAAAGTTATGTGTAACATCCAAAAACTTAGTGCTGAGACATAAGCCCTAACTTAAGAGATTTTGGAGGAGGTCATTATGTGCAGTCAAAAATGAAGCTGGGGCCATGAAGATGAAGAAATGAATCAACTACGTGAGAGCACAAATATAACCTGAGATCCATCCCACATGAATGGCAAGGCCATCTCAAGAACAGATAGGATTGAGTGAACACTAACAGCAGGAAACTGGACCAGCTGTGTGATGACATCAATAACATCATGTATGAAGAAAGCAAAGTCCTCCACAAGACACAAAAGGTAGAATGACAAAAGTGGACATCTAAGAGACTCTGAATCCTGCCATTGGTAGAAATGTAACTAAAGCAAATGGAAGAAATGATAAAAGAATGCTGAACAGAACATTTCAAAGAGCAACTTCAGGAGAAAAATTAAAATATTAACATGAAACATGATGCCCAAGGGGGAATCCTTCAAGTTATAGTGGTGAGAACATCGAGAATGTCATTCGGTAGATGTGGCACAGAAAAGAGAAGTGGGAATAGGCTCACACCCCAGGAAAGCTTGGCCTGACTTTATCCAAAGAAACATAGTCAGACAGGCATTTTCTGCACAGCTTTCAGTTAATAGCTTTGTAATCAAGAGGGTCTTATTCATCCACCAGGTGAGAATTGACCACAGAAGACTAAGCTATATCTGGTTTACATGTCTAGGACATGTTTGTCTACCCTCCTTAAATTTTCTGTTTTAAGGGTTTGTGGTGGGGGTGTGAGAGGGTTGAATAGTAAGGGTTCAACTTACTCTTCAGACACGAGAGTCTCAGCAGCAGTGCTGTGGGTCCACAAAAATGACGGCCACTAAAACGCCTTGATAATTTAGAAGAGTTGTTATTCAGTTGTCACCCGACATTGAGAATCTAAAAGAAATTCCAGGATTGAAGTCTTGAGTGGATATTTAAGTCCATCATTAAAAGCAAACACTCACTTAGAATCTGTCTATAATTATTAAGCAAGCACAAGGTTTGCACTAAAGTGCATTCTCTCAAACAAAGAGTAAAAGGAGCTTCTTGCCACAGTCAATGCAGATGAATGGAAACCACACAGGACAGAGTAAACCACCCCTGTGGGATTCCACGACTGTAATTCTGAATGGGAGAAGAAAGCCCCATCTTTCTCCCCTTTTTAAAATACAGGTATCACTGAATTGGCCATTCCATTTCACCTCAGTGGACGGGATCACCTACTTGGGGACCACTATTATATGTCTTTATGGGAGCAGGCTCTCATCACTCTGAACTGGAAACAGCGGTGGTTCTGAAGACTCCAACAGTTGATTAATAGATGAATAACTCCACACTGGAGCCCATCCCCCAAACTGACACCCTTCTTTACCTGCCACACTACAGAGAATCATGATCTCAGCAAGATGATACATTTAAAAAGAGGACCTGATGCAAAGGGCTTAATGGAGAGCAAATGCTGTGAAAATTATTAGGGCAAAGAATGTACAGATGTGCTTTATACACTTGATTTATGTATATGTATGGATTGTGATAAGAGTTGTATGAGCCCCTAATAAAATGTAAAAAAATGAAAAGAAAAAAAAATAAAATGATTACGGCAAAGAATGTACAGATGTGCTTTATACAATTGTTGTATGTATATGTATTGTTTGTGATAAGAGTTGTATGAGCCCCTAATAAAATGTATTTGAAAAAGATGATACATTTAATGAACCATTGCACCAAAGTACGCTATTAAGATGCATCAAGTCCCTGAATAGGTACTGAGGTGTGAAGGAGATAGAGGGCAAGCACAACACCCTGATTAGCCTGGGTAGAGCAAATATATTTATATGTTCATAATGCAATATTGAATGCACTCAATTCACATAGGCCTCAAAGAAAGACAAGTTTGGAATGCCACACCTCAACCTCTAGGACCTTCCCCACTTAGCACCTCAGAACTATTTAGAGAATTTTCCTGTTACTCCCTATTTCAAATCACCATTGGAAAGGTTGACAAGGCTAAGATTTTAATCTTGACTCTTATCTTTGATCAAGTATTTCCAGTGGGTGATGAATCCAAGATGGCAGGTCAAAGGACAAACTTCTTCCCAAGGGTGTTGAGACCAACAATTTCCAGAGATACAGAGATAATGGCAAGATTCTATCTCAAGTCTCCAAACCTTCAAGACAGAGGAAGGGTCCAGGTCCAGAACAAAGCTAGAGAGCTTTCAGTCATTTTAATTCATAAAACCACACCCACAAGATAGCTATCTTCCCCATCATTGGCTGTTCACAGTAGGTCTCAGCAGGGAAGTGATGGTATTTTTGGTCATTTTATCCACCAGGCTGATGCCATCCTAACAGAACACACCCTTAGCGTCCAGACCCAACCCTGTTGAGATAAACTTTCAGCCATCAAACCTCACCCATTGTGATTGATAGAACATAGAACATTTTGAGGAGGTGAGTTAGCAGATGAGAGAGGATTAAGCAATTGGTTACAGAAATGGCTTTAGTACACAGATTGTCACATATGCAAAATAGTACCCTTATGAATATTCATTGATGTAACTCATTTCCCATAGCACAAACACACTTGTACTCTGTCTCTTCCAACATAGAGCCAACTTATGGGAAAGAGTAAAAGTGCCTCCTTGGCTGCCTACAGACTGTTGATCTCTCCAGGGGTAGATGACCTCATCAAGCCCCACAGATTGCCTGGTAGGTTGGAATTAGTGCCCTGGTTACCAAGTATGCCACATCAATTGCATTTATCTGGAGCACTGCAGGGATGATTGGATCACATTGGGCATGTTTAAAGGATTGACCTCTGGAGAAGGGCCCAGTATATTCTCTTCCCAACGGCTCTTATGTAAGAAGCATTACCAATTAGGGATTATAAAACAAACAAACATCATTGTCTTACTGTTTAGGTGGGTGTGGGGGGCTTCTGCCGCACACTGCTGTATGGAGCCAAGAAAGCACAGAGATGGCATTCGAACAAGCCCAGGGGATGTTGCTGTGCCTCCCACCTTTCTGGACCCTGCAAGACCAGGAGGCTTCTCAGGGCGCACGCGCACGCGCAGTGTGACGAGGGGCTGTGCTTTGCCCAAGTTGGATTCACACGGAAGTCCTGAAGAGAGCGGAACTTCGTCATTGACACGCGCCTGGGCTCAGGTGTCCTGCGCATGCGCGCAGCGGGCTTCCTGGCTGGTTCCTCCTGACTAGCCATCTGGGGCTCGGGCGCGCTACCGGGGGGCGGGGCTCCCTGGAGGGATCCGCCCCCTTACCGCCAATCCCTGGCCCAGGCGCGTGGAGCGTGGGGCGGGGCTTCGTTCCGGTTCCACTTTCTTTGCGTTTTCACAGATCCAGAGTCAAGGCGATGTTTTTTTATTCTGGGTAGATGAGAACTATATACCACAGTGGATGGTTTTACAAAGCGACATTTATTTCATCTCAGGAAAGAGCTGTTGGCGTGCAGAAGCTTAGGTGTGGGTGTGCAAGGCTGTCAGCTGATTGTCTTGCTGTAGGAGGGACTGGCCTCTTTTCAACATGGGGGTCAATTCCTTGGAGATTCGTGGAGTGTTGGCGTCCACGTTCCTCGGAGTCTATGAGGTTCCCAGGGCAGGAAGCTTGGGTTTCAAGGACGTATAATGCTCCTTTCTGTCATTTCCAGGCTGTGGGAATCTATTTTCATTTCTTGTGAAAGAGATGTGAAGGCAGCAAGGAATGACTGGGTGAGGCTGTTAATGTCAGATGCTTCCTGTAGTCTTCTAGTCAAACGGACCACACTGTGCTAGCAAAGATAGCCCAATCCTCTTGAACCGAACTCGAAATTATCTTATTAGCGTAGTAAATATGAATGTCTTAAAAGTGAGAGGGTAAACCAAGAGCAGAGCTGAGAATTGGTAAAGAGGGTCATCACATTCACTTTACACATGTATGATGATTTCATCCCAAGTATTCTTACCTGTGCTGGGAGAGAATTTTACAGAGAGGGGCCCATAGGCCTGCAGGGTCATCTCGAGCTCCCGCAAAGCCTCCGAAAGAGTACTCAGATACACTGGACCTCCATGATCCCGATAGCAATGCTGAGGAACAGGGAGCGCCACAAAGCAGAAATTGCACAGTGGCCACATGTGCTCAAGCAGGTCCTGCAGCACAGCCATGGAGACTGAGTTTCCACCCAGCAGCAAGGTAGTGAGCTGGGAGCACTGGCCCAGAGCAGGCTGCAAGGCAGTGAGCTCAGAGTCATTGATGCCACAGTCAGCTAAGTTGAGGTAGGTCAGGGTGGCTGAGACCCTCTCGAGCAGACTTGGGAGGAATTCATATCTCAAGGCCGCCTTGAACACTCCGCTCAAATCCAGGAATCTGAGGCTCCTGGTGCTGGGACTCGTGCACAGACTAAACATGTCAGAGTCCACTGGCACGCAGTACTTTAAGGTGAGGGTCTTCAAGGGAGCCGGCAAACACCTGAGCATCTGGTCAAGTTGTTCGTCGATGAAATAGACAGATTCCAGAATGAGGTGCCTGAGTTGATGCAGACTGAGCAGCTGAGAGGTCAACTCTTCAAGTAACTTCTCCACTTCCTCCCTGCTACATGACCCAAGGGGGTCCAGGATGATTCCAGAAAGATGGAGTGTGCTCAGCTGAGTGAAGTAGGCCAGGTAAGGTACAAACCACTTGAGGGTTTTCAGGTCCCATCTGCAGTGCAATACCACCTCCTGGACAGAGTCCAGCTGCACCTCATGCAGTACCCCTTCAATAACTGGGAGTTCTGGTAGACCTATAAATTCTAACTTCCTACAGCCCAGGGGGGGCAGACCCCTTCCCTGCTGAACTCTTTCAATGAGGCAGGTGAGCAATTCATCCTGGCCTGTTTCAAGAAAACACAGGTCTGTGATTAACACCATAGAGGCCAAGGGCTGAGACGTCTCCCCTGCTCTGAAATCCTTCCCTTGGTGAGTCATAGCTCTCGGCTGGGTGGACAGCGTATCATCTGATGAGGGCACAGAGCACACTTTCCAGACGTTGGTGTCAGGGTTCAGGGTTAGGTCCAGCACTCTCAATTTGGATCTCCTTGGTGGAACATTCCGTGCCCGCAGACTATCAAAACCATCCATGGCAGCCATTAAGATGTCTTGCTGAGTATAAGGATACTTCAGGAGAGCCCCTAGTGGGAGCCAGATGAAAGGCCAACACCACATCATGGCTTTCACTATCTCTGTGTGTCCCCCAACCGCAGCTGCTAGGAACAAGGAAGGGAAGAGGTCTGTAGGCAGCCAGTCCGGAGGAGCCATGGCTGAGGCCTCATTCTGCAACTCACGCTGCAGGTCAAGATCCTGGAGCTTGGGTGGCTTCCTGCTGCCCATGCTGATCAATCTGCCTCAAAGGGAGTCCTGACCTGTAAATAAAAGGAGGGGTCTGCTCAGACTTCTGGGATAGCCAAGGTAGTTGTGCTACAACTCCTAAATCTGACTCTGACCTACTTTTCTCCTAAGAGGGGAATGTAGGACACTCCTCTTATCAACTCACCTTGGTAGAGGCTGGTGACACTTCCACGTGACACTTCGATTGCAAACTAGATACTTCCTGTGGCTCAAGTGGGTGCTGAGGCTGTGGAATCCAGGATGGGCAGCCAAGGGTGGCAAGTGACCTCAACAGCTGAGGAGGTGCATAAATCAAAGATCAGTAGGAATATCGTGCTTGCATATTGAATCAAGCTATCCTATGGCTTAATATACAGGAGAGTCAAATTCAAGAGGAATGACGGAGCATTCCTCAAATGGAAATTATGAGATCTATATTGAACTATAATGATCTGTGTTATCAAATAACGTCTATGAGACTACAAGAAAGTCTTCTAATGCAGTGAAATGTCAAATGTGCTCACTAATCACTAACAAAGAAACTGAAGAAATCTTCCAAACATTTTAGTATGAAATTGATCAACCATGTAGTCAGAAGACATAGATGATTATTGGTAATTGTAATAATAAATTAGGAAAGAGAAAGGAAGGAATTGTAGTTGGAAAAATATGGTCTTGGTGATAGAAACAAATCTGGAAATCACAGGGCATATCTTGTAAGAACAAGGACTTCTTCGCCACACACCTTCCTTGACAATGCAAATGGAAGCTGTACCTATAGCCTTATGCCGATGTGACTCACAGAAATCGAATCGACAGCATCTGGGGCAAATGTTTTAGAGTACAGAAGAAACCCCAATCCCAAATATAAATTGAGGACAATATTTATTCAGACATAAAGGACATAAAGACAAACCCAAACTAAAGATATATGATCTGGATGAGGAATGCTATTAGCATGAAGTCATGATAGCATCCAAAGATTCTCAGTCAGGATATACCCTCCTTAGGGCATGGAATACAAGAAAAGGTCAAATTCATGAGTAGTTTTATGTCCTTCATCACAGGAGGGGGGATTATGGAAACCCAAAGAAGGCCTAGATTGAGACACATACTTTACGTTCCTTGTCGTTTAGAAGATTGATCCTTACAAACAAGGCAGCGTGAGCACGATGGACAGGGTACGATTTTTGACTCTGCAACCTCTGGCTCAGAACTAACCATCAAGGACACACCAGTCAATCCGATAAGGAACTGCTCCTCCCTGAACTGACTGGAGGAGGGTGGAGGTAATCCACTCTCCAAGGTACCTTACCTGAGGGCAAGATGATCTCTTTAATTGTTACATGATCCCAAGTAATTTAATGGAGGGGTTTGGTTGGTTCTTTTTGCATTTGTCAGCTATGTATACCTTCCCCCAAATGAAATGTTCACCTATAAGCCCTGACATGAAAGAGATTTTAGAGGAGCTGGTTATCTGCAGGCAAAAATGAAGCTGAGACCACGAAGCTGAAGAAATGAATCAAATATATGAGAGCACAAATAGAACCTGAGAACCATCCCACTTCCATGGCAAGACCATCTCAAGAACAGATATGGCTTGTTGAGCACCAACAACAGGAAATGGTACCAGCTGTGGGACGACATAAGTAGCATCATGTATGAAGAATGCAACATTATCCACAAGACAAAGAAGGAAGAATGATCAAGGGGGATAAAAAGGAGACTCTGAATTTTGCCATTGGGAGAAATGCAACTAAAGAAAATGGAGGAAATGATGAGAGAACGGAACAGAACGTTTCAAAGAGCAACTACAGACGACAAATTGGAGTAGGAAAGTTTAACTTGCACCCCAAGGGGGAAGTCATCAAAGTGATAAGAGTGAGAACAAAGAGAGTGTCATTCTGTCGATGAGGTAGAGAAAAGGGAGATGGGAATAGGCTCACACCACAAAACAGCTTGGCCTGACTTCATCCAAAGAAACGTAGAGAAAGAGCCATTTATATGGAGTCTGCTCTCTTTAAAACTCTTCTTTTGCGGGGTGAGGAGTGAGAGGTTGGGGAGGAAGGTTTAAACTTGCTCTTCAGACATGAGAGGTTTGGCATAAATATTGTGAGTTCCAATAAAAGACAGCCATAATCATGCCTTGATGATTTAAAAGAGTCCTTGGTCCGTTATCACCCGGTGCTAGATTTTGAATATGACTCTTTGGATGCAATCACAAGTGGATTTTTCAGTCTCTCTTTAAAGGTCTGCACTCATTTATCATTTGTCCAGGACTGAAACAAGAGTGGACAGAAGTAGAAAGCCAAAATAACATTATGATTCTTCAGAGTCAGTGAGCAATTGAGGGCACAGCATTGATTGTAATAGCTATGTTAATAAAATTAAAATATTAATATCCAGGCTACATCAAAGGGGACATTGTTGATAAGCATGTTCTCACCTCCAGGCCATAGGATCCATGTTAAAAACAGTCACTAGTAGGACTTCACGTGATGGAAGGTGATCAACAGTCAACAAGATGGCCTTTTTGTGGCTCTCGCTCGTCTGTGGCAGAACACATAATAGAAGTAATTAATCATTTAATGCTGTTGTGAAATAATTATTTATGTTGAATTAGGTGGTGATTCAGCCTTGAAATCATCCATTTCAGATTGGGTAATTTAAGTCATTTATCAAATTTGTAATTGCTTCAAAATATAATTGCTTCTGAGCATCGCCTGTAACCCCTCCTGAGAAATAACATGAAAACCCACTTGGCCTAAGCTCCCTTTAGACACAAAATGGCAACACTTTGTCTGACAGACTTTGCACATATGGTCAAGAAAGACCAGTCCGTGAGCAGGAGAGCATGGTGAAGAAGAGGGAAGCCCTCACAGAGGCGGATAGACACAGCGATGGAAAAATAGTCACGTCTTGGGGAGAATGCTGAGGATGGCCCAAAGTGTGCAAGGTTTCTTTCTGTCATGCGGGGTGTGCCTATGGGTTGGCCCCTATTGGCGGCACCTAACAGACAAAACCACCACCAATAAGAATTCCATCACATCTGGAATCCAATGCTTGTCCTAAAGCCCGTAATCCCAGACAAAGTATTAAAAGAGCTCACTGCCATCATCAATGTCGATGAATGGAAACCACACAGGACACAGAAAACCACCCCTGTGGGATTCGAGGACTGTAAATCTCAGTGGGTGCACAAAGCCCCATCTTTCTCCCCAATATAAATACCGGAATCACTGAAGGGGATCATTCCTTTTCTGGTCAGTGGGCAGGATCACCTCCTTTGGGAACCACTGTTATATATCTTGCTGGGAGCAGACTCTCTATCTCTGAATTGGAAACTTGGTGGTTGTGAAGCCCCCAGGAGTTGACTAGTACACACATAAACCCACACTGGAGCCTGGCTCCCAAACAGACATCCTTACATCCCTGCCACAATGTGGACAAGCATGACCTTAGCTAGTTGATACACATAATGAATGGTTGCACAAGGGAAGATAGGAAGACACATCAAATCCCTGGAGAGGTTACTAATGATGGAGGGTAAGCAGGACCCCCTACTCTGTTTACTCTGATTATACTGCATAGAGAACATACATCCACATGTTCATAATGGAATACAGAATACACTCACTTCACATAGGTCTCCAAGAGAGCCAAGCTGGGAACGCAGCCTTCCCACCTCTAGGTCTGCCCCCACTTAGCTCCTGAGAACCATTTAGAATGTTTTCATCTTACTTCCTATTTCAACTCACAGTTGCAGAGGCTGACAAAGCTCAGATTTCAGTCTTGACTCTTCTCCTTCATCAAATAGTTCCAGTGACTGATGAATCCAAGATGGTAGATCAAATGGCAGACTTCTTCCTCAACGGTGTTGAGACCGACAACATCCAGAGAAGCAGGAATGATGGCAGGATTCTGTCTCAAGTCCCCAAACCTTCAGGTCAGATGAAGAGTCCAGGTGCAGAACAAAGCTACAGAGCTTTCAGAGAGTCCTTTTAAACAAGAGACCACACCCACAAGATAGCTATGCTCCCCCTCATTGGCTGTTCACAGTAGATCTCAGCTTGGAATTGATGGCATTTTTATAAAATCTCATCAACCAGGCTGATGTCATCATAACCAACCCTTCCCTGAGAATCCCTACCCAGCCCCATGGACACAAACTCCCAGCCATCACACCTTCCCCACTGGGATTGAGACAACATAGAAAACTTTGAGGAGTGTGTTTGCTGCTGAGAGTGGATTAAGCAGTTGCTTACAGGAATGGCTCTAGAGCCCAGATTCTCACATGTGCAACAGAGTTTTGTCCATATGGATTTTCATCTGTGTAATTAATTTCCCATAGCACAAATTTACTTGTAACCTGTGCCCCTTCCAACTTAGAGCCAACTTTGGGAAAGAGTAGACGGGCCTCTTTGGCTTCCGAAGGACTGTCGATCTCTCCAGGTTTAAAAGTTCTCATCGAGCCTCACAGATTGGATGAGTGGTTTGAACCATTGCCCTGGTGGTAAGCACCCCAGTGGATTACCAAACATGCGACCTTAATTGCGTCTCCCTAGAGCACAGTAGGGATTATTAGATCACATTGGGCGAGCTTAGAGTTTTGACCTCTTGAGAAGAGCCCTGTACATTCTCTTCTCAAGTGCTCTGATGAGAGAAACATCACCAATTAGGGTTCTTAAAACAACCAACGTTAATGGTCCCTCTGTTTAGGCAGCTGGAATCCAAATCTAGGGCATCACCTGCAGGAGAAGACTCTCCCTGTGTGCTCTGGGGTGTCTGTCTTTTCTCGTTGCAACATCTCTGCGCCGGACCTCCCTTGGAGAGCACTATGTTTGGGCCTCAGCCTCACTTTGGGCCTCGGAGGTTCACCAGGCAGGGACTTCACATCCAGAGAAGCTCTCTGGTCTCGGTCAACTTTCTTCTGCTATTCAGCTAAACACTTATCAATAGTGCTGTCCCGGCTTTCCTTTGGTTGCTTTATGCTTCATATGCTTTTGGGCAGCCTCTGATTTTAAATATTTTCAGGTCTGTGTGTACGAGGTCTGAGGTAAAATGAGGTAGCATTTGATAGATTTTGTTTTCTGGCCCATCAGCTTCTGTCCATCTGTTTAATTTATAATAGTCCATTGACCTTGGGTGAGGTGATTGATGTGTATGTATTCATTCTAGCAGTTTTGCTTTATATTTGTGCATGTTGTGTGTGATTGTGTATGTGTATTGTGTTCAGTTTCTTCGTTCTTCCTGTGTTACATCATTGCCTGGGGTGTGGCTCTGGTGTGTGTTGGTGTTTGAGAGGAAATGCTGGTTTTAGATTTGTGTGTGGTTGTCACCGACATTTTTGTCACAGTACCTCATGAAGGGCTTTTTGTGGTGGTGGTGGTGTTGAATTGTGATTTCATTTTTTCTTGTTTGTGAATTTTTTAATTCTGCATCATATCTGATTGATATTTTTCCCAGGGAAAAGAATTATAACTTTGTAACTGACAAAAATATCAATCACATATGATCGGTAAATAAAGAATCCCCCGACTAGAAGTTTAGTTCTTTGCCCTCTGGGGTTGCTGTGTTGGAATGGACTTGATGGCTGTGAGGGAGGATGGTGACGTTGACCAACATTTCTGTTGAAGTTCAAGGCTTTGTCCATCACAATTAACCTTTGTAATAATCATTTACAACTGAATCCTGCCAGTAATCCTCTCTACCTTTCCTCTCTCAGAACAATCATGATAGGCATTAGTTTCTCATTAGAGAACTATGGTTTGCTGAGAGATCCCAAGTAATTCACTGCACCACGTGGGATTTTAAGGGATTAAGAGTTTTGCTTATGATCCTTAATCCTTTTACCAGTGATAGAAGCACCACCAACCAGAAGTAACTATCTCATCATTAAAGTGGGTGAAGCCCAAATCCAAGGCATCAACCAGAGGAGAATGCTCTGTCTTCTTTTGGGTCTAGGGCCGGTTCCTCATCACCTGGTAACATGTGAGAGCGTGTCCTGCCTTAGAAATCTGCCTGTATCTTAGCATCTGCCTTACATTGTGTGTAGGAAGCTCCCTGGTAAGAGACTACAGGTCCAGGGATTCAACCTGACCCATACTTCTATCCTGGATGTAGTCAACTTTGTAGTATATCTCCAGGTTGCTCTCACCTAGAATCCCTTGAGAAATGAAAGTTCTGTTCAGCCACACCTCAGAGAAACTCCCTTTATATCTATTTCCTTGGGGTTGTGAAGGGATGAGTGCTTGGATGTGCCAGACACAGCTGCCTCAGAGAGCTCCTGACCTCTCTATCTCCTTTCTTTATGCAGAGACATCAGACTTCTCTCTGCTCACATCTCTAAAATCCCTTGGTAGATGATAGGATCTGGATCCACACCTCAGAAAACTCCCCGGACATCAATCTGACAAAGATTGAGAAGGGATTGAACAGTACTACCCACACCCTGATCCTTTTACTAAGGAATGTCTTCACACAAGATTCCATTATAGCAGATCCACTCATGGAAGCCACATTATATCATCAAACAATAAAATTAATCAAACTCAGGTGCAAAGGCAATGATGACAGAAAGATATAGGGGATGACAAGCCTCCCCATATCTCTATACCCTGTTTATGCTGAGTAGCGCAGCTGAATGCACTCGGATGAACACACCCTGGAATGCATGCAGCTCCTGCAAAACAGAAAGGCTGATGTTCAAACCGTGATCTTCTGGTTTGCATCCCAAAAGATAAACTACTGAAACAGTACAGCATCCCATCATGTGCACCACCCCGCCATGGTTTCTGAAGGGGTGAATAGTGCCTGGAGCATGTAACTTGTTCTTCTCTGTGGAGCACCTGGTGGGAATGGCCTGTACATCCATTCTAGGATCCCGCGTAGTCTCATAAAAAAGTAAAATAAACCAAACTCTGCACTATTGCATCCCTTTCACCTCATTGCCAACCTGCAGGACACATTAGGACGGATCCCAATTTCCCTCCAAGCTAATCACCGGTTCTCAACCTATGGGTCACCACCCCTTTAGTGGTTGAACGATTCTTTCACAGGGTCTCCTAAGACTATCGAAAAACACATATTTCTGAAGGTCTTAGGAAAAGACTCTGCTCCTCTATGCATCTTCTAGGGGCTCTGTGCACATGCATATACCCCCACACACAAGTACCCGGCGTGAGGACAGTTACCCATGCTACACCATGCTTCAAGACCAAATGTCATCTATTTGTAATTAGAAATAAATGTTCCACAAAGTGTGATTATGTATTGTTTTGTGATTAATCACTATCCTTTAATTATGTTCCATTTCTAAAATGAAATACCTGTATGTCTGATATTTACATTACGATTCAGAACAGTAGCAAAATTACCGTTATGAATGAAGTAGCAACAAAAATAATTTTATGGTTGGGGGTAATCACAGGAGAAGGAACTGCATTAAAGGATCGCGACATTTGGAAGGTTGAGAACCAGTGCTATGCATCATAGGCTCCCAGGCTTATTGGTATCACTCCATGCCCAATTCCCAGGAACACAGAAAGAATATGCACACTCTTGCTGACAAATGGAAATTTATTTCCTGTAGCTTATGATGCAGGTTAAAGTATTACAAAATCTTTCTCCCATTATACAAGGAATAATTGCAAACTATGTAAGGATTCATCAAGCATAAATTCATTCTTCCCTACTATCCCTTGGTAGAAAGATAAACTTAGGGGACTACCTGCTGGTCAGTGGTTCTCAACCTTCCTGATGTTACGACCCTGTAATAGAGTTCCTCATGTTGTGGTGACCTGACCCCCCAACCATCAAATTATTTTCATTGTTACTTCCTAAATGTAATATGCTACTGTTATGCATCATAATGTAAATAGCTGATACTCGGGATGTATTTTCATTGTTACAAATTGAACATAATTAAACACACTTAAAGCACAGTGATTAATCACAAACAATATGTAATTATGTATTGTGAAATATTTATGTGTTTTCCGATGGTCTGAGGCCACCCCTGTGAAAGGATTGTTTGACCCCCACAGGGATTGCGCCCCACAGGTTGAGAACCGCTTCTGTAGGGGATGACTGTATCTGTCTGTTGGCATTGGATCAACGTCTTTGTCACCATTCCACATTTGGTGTCCTGACATTTCACTTCCTGCTCCCTCAGGAAATTTGTTGAATCCAAAATATTTCCAGAGAGTCTGAGACTCCTCACATGAACCGTCTGGTCCAAATAAGAAGCAAAAGAGTTCAGGCAGAACAGTGGCAGCTGCAAAACACCACCACACCGTGCTCACAGTCTTGTTGCACCAGTTTGAAGAAATCCTCAAAAAGAGCAAGTTAAGGTCTGTAGGAAGCATCCAGCTGACCAAGGTGTTTACTAATGGGTGACTATTTAGTCCCCTGAGCCTCTGTGTCTCTGCAGACAAAAGTGTTGCAAACTGACTATTTGTGACTTTGCTGCTAAAAAGCATTGAGGGATAACTCAGTTAATAAGGATCCCTTTGAGGCTCTCTTGAATCTTGCATATCCCTGTGATTGTCTTTGAACCTGGTGCTTTTATTATTCTAAGGTTAAGAAACTGTGACTAGTTGAGTTACATTTGCATAGATAAGAGTTTAGGAATGTTTAAGTGCTTTGATGTTTGTTTTGTAACCAAGTCCTGTGTAAGAAGAGTATATATACCAAGCTTTGAATGTACTGGCGACTTTAGTCTATTGGATTGGAGTCCACCCTGTCCCATGCTTTGTACACAGCTCTTTCTTTTCCTTTCATCCACACGCCTCAGTTCAAACCCAGCTTGATGCTGGATAGCTGGTCTAATCCCCCGCAAAGGTCCAGTCCCAATAGAGTTCAACTGCCTCCAACAGAGAAACGGTTTGCATCATCACCAATTAGGGTAGCGATGAGAAGATGGGGCATTCCAAAACACTTAGAAAAATCATTGTCATTTTATGTCAGAGAACGTTATCAGTCATCCTCCTGGGCATCACTTCCATTACCCTAAAGACATTGCTGTGTTAGAGAGACTATATTCGGCATCGTAGAACTACAGCATTGGGATCTACAGCATAGGTATATTTGATTGAATATATACAGTAATATAATTTTATATATAATATATTTTATATATAATTTTATTGGTAGAACTCTTATACCTCTTATAAAAATCCATACACATTTGTGCATATGTCGCCACCATCATTTTCAAAACATTGTTTCCTTCTTGAGCCCATGCTCTCAGCTCCTCTTTACCCCCCTCTTTCCCCCACTCTCCCACCTTTGTGGGTTAATGATAAATTATAAATTATTTTCACATCTTACACTATCTGCTCTCTCTCTTCACCCACTTTTGTGTTGTTCGTCTCACTCAGGGGTGGGGTGGGTTCTACATCCATCCTTGTGATGGTTCCCCACCACCTCCACTTATGTGCACACCAAAACTCTTACCTCATGGTATCGCAACACCCATGATTGCTTCTGAAGATTTATCTGTCCTGGATTCCTTGTGCTGAGAGCTCTCATCTGTCCCTGTGTCTTCATGAAAAGAGTCAATCCCATATTTCCCTGGGGGAGAAAATTGTGGTTTTCAACTCTCAACCTTCTAGATGACAGCCCAACACAAAAGTCGCAAGACCATTAGAGCTCTAAAATATATATAATTGCATCACTACCAAACTACAGAAAATCCTGTCCCGTCCAAGTAGACATAGAGAAAGCCCCACCGCAAGTAGATGAGATATGCACAAAAGACAAGACAGACAGCTGCTGCAGGAACCGTGAGTGCAGAAAGGTACAGGGATAATGAGCTCCGACGTCCTTATACCCTGTTGATGCTGAGTACAGCAAACAGGTGCACGATGACGACTGCACCCTGTATGCACTCAGCCTATGAAATACAGGAAGACTTATGTTCAAACCCTGATCTCCTGGTTTGTATATTGATACAAACACTGGCAACAGCCACCCTGTCCATCATAGGCAGCCAATATCTCTGATATCTGAGGACATAAATGTTTGAAGCAGATAAATTCGTCCTTCCCTGTGGAGCACCTGGTGGGATTATTCTACAGATCTTGTGCTTATCTGCCCATTACTTTCTTCAAAGCCCCACCAGGGATAAGGTGCTATGCAACGATGCAATAGGGTCCCCCAAATGACATCAGGAAATAACTGAAGTATCCCCTAGGTGCATTACTGAAACCAGGCGTCCTGGTACTTGCGAAGTTGGCCAAAGCCCAGCTTTGAACGTGGTAATATTGGAGGTAAAGAAGAGGGAGACCAGTGCCCCCAAATGTGGATGCCCATTTCTTCTGAGTGTGCAACCACAAACCATGTCATGAATAATTAATGTTCACTCAGGCTGCAAGAGGAATCAATACCACAATGAATGGCTTTACGGAGAGATGTTTATTTGAACGCAGTGTACACAAATTTACCCCTGCTTTGAACAATGTGTTTCAGTGGCTTGGAAGGAAAGGGGCTGGTCTCTTCTCAACAAGGGGGGTTCTGAATTTCTTGGAGAGTTTCCTAGGTGGTGGAATCCAGGTTGCAGTGAATCGAGAAGATGCCCAAGATCAGACCTTCAATTCCAAAAACATGGTGCCGTCCTGCCATCCTTTATTGAGGGGGGTCAGCATCCAGTCTGCTGGAATCTTTCTTTCAATGCCTTCTACAAGGCAGGTGAAGCAAGCGAGGGTTGACTTGGGTGAGGGTGATGTCTGATGCATCCTGAAATCTTCACATCTGAAGGCGACTTTATCACAGAGAAGATTCCTGACCCTCGTGTACCTCAAGAACAAATCACTTAGGCATAGGGAACATGAACGCTTTAAAATGGGGCAAGGCACCCACAGCTGGACGTTTTGGACTGACAAGATAGCGTGAAGGAGATGATGGCATCAGCTGTCCATTTGGATGAGGATGGCATGCAATGATCTGTCAGTACCTCTGTGGTTACAGAATTCTACAGAAATGACCCCGTTGGGCATCAGGATCACCATCACCTCCTCCAAGACAGGGAGGAGAGCTTCCTAGTGCAGCATTCCTTGGGGGCCCAAGTAGCAATGCAGTGGGACAGGGAGCTCCAAGAACTTGCAGTGAGGGTTGGTGTGCTGCAGCAGCTGCTGCAGAACATCCCAGGACACGGAGTTTCCACATAACATCAAGGTGACCAGCTGGGAGCAGCGGCCCAGTGCATTCTGCAAGGCCCTGAGGTCAGGGTCCTGGATCCCACAGCCAGCTAAGTTCAGGTGCATAAGGGTGGTGGAGACAATCTCTAGCAGCCCCGGAAGGAATGCATAACTTGAGCTAGGCCTGGATAGACCACACAATACCAGGGTCCTTAGGCGGCTGGTACAGGGGCATAAAGACAGGTAAGTCAAGTCCTCGTCCAAAAGCACACAATCAGTCAGGCTGAGGGTCAGCAAGGGAGATGGCAAGCGTGTGAGCAGCCGGATGAGGCAGCCCCTGGGCAGGCAGGCAGATTCCAGGAAGAGGTGCTGGAGCTGATGCAGATTGAGGAGCTGAGAGGTGAATTGGGCAAGGAGTTGCTCCACGTTGCAGTCTTTGCCACAGTCCTTGCAACCCAAGATGACTCCAGAGAGAAAGAGGGTCTGCAGGTGACCCATCTGCGCCAAGTAAGGAGCAAACCAGTTGAGGCTGTGCAGGTCCCATTTGCCATGAATTTCCACCTCCTGGACACAGTCCAGCTGCACCACCTTCAGGATGTCCCCAAGAATGTGAAGTTGTGGGAGAGGTCCAAGAAACGCCACCTTCCTGCAGCACAGTGTTGGCAGGGCCTTCTTCTGCTTGACCCTTTCAATCAGGAAGGTGAGCAGTACCTCTGAGGTAGCTTCCTCAAACCACAGGTCTGTGAGCACCTCCACGAAGGCCAGGGGCTGGTGCTTCCCTCCTGATCTGGAATGGGGTCCTTTTTCCATCTGAATTCTGCGGGGTGTGTCCTCAGACTCTTCTGATGACATCACAGAGTCATTAGATGGGGCTCCAGCCCAGACATTCCAGAAGTTGGTGCCAGTTTGCAGCTGTAAATCCAACACTTTCAGTTTGCATCTCCTGTGCTGAGCATTCTGGGCAAGCAGGATATCAAGGCCATCGAGTGCAGCCTTTAAGATGAGCTCTCGAAACACACAATCCTCCAACAGAGCCCCAAGTGGGAGCTGTGTGAAGGGCCAGTAGTGCACCATGGCCTTCACCACCTCACTGTGTCCCTTGGCAACGGCTGCCATGAACAAGGGAGGGAAGAACTGTGTGGGCAGCCACTCAAGAGCGGCAATGGCTGAGGCCTCATTCTGCAACACGCCCTGGATGGTCAGGTCTTGGAGCCTGAATGGGTTCCTGCTGCTCATGGTGATCAGTCTGCTCCAAGAGGATTCCTCACCTGTGGATGGGAAAACAGGTCTGCTCAGATCTCAAGGAGAGCCACTCTGTGGACCCCGCCATCCGACAACCGTGTCCTTCTCCCATGTTAGCCTCAGAATCATTTACAAATAGAGGGCTTTCATGTTAATGATACATATTTAACGCACAGTGGAGGGACTGAGAAGGCTCAGATTTCATTCCTGACTCTTACCCTTGATAGCTAGTGGCTAACGAATCCAAGCTGGGCAACTCAGATGACAGGCTTCTTCTTCAAAGGACGTTGAGACTGACAACTCCCAGAGAAGCAGGAGGGATGGCAAGATTCTGTCTCAAGTTCCCAAACCTTCAGGTCAGAAGACTGGCCTAGGAGAGAACAAAGATCATTAGCTTTCAGAGAGTCCTTTTAAATCATACGACCACCCCCACAAAGACGCTATCTTCACCCTCATGGGTTGATCGCAGTAGGGCTCAGCATGGAATTTTGACTTTTGGAAATCTGCTCAACCAGGTTGATGCCATCAGAACTGACCAACCCCTGAGAATCCAGCCCCAACCCTGTTGACACAAGCCCTCAGCCATCTCTGTGCACACTGTGCGTGAGAGAACATGGAAAACTTTGGAGTGTTAGTAGATTAGAGTGGATTTAGCAATTGTTTCCAGAAAAGGCTGCATCACCAAAATTCTCATATGTGCAGTATAGTTTTTCCTTTGCATTTTCATGTGGGTAGCTCATTTCCCAAAGCAAAACCTTAAACCCACTGACTCTCTTCTGACTTTGAGAAACCTTATGGAAGCAAAATGCCTCTTTGGGTTCCTAAGGACTGTCAATCATTCCAAGAGAGCCTGTGCTCATGCATCATCACAGATCAGATTTGAACTGCTGACCTAACGGGGGGCAACCCAAAGCCTAAAAAAATATGCCACCGAGATTGCATCCCTCTCAAACACAGTAGGGATTCGTGGACACCACTGGGTGTCTATGCAGCATTGCTCTCTGGAGAAGAGTCCAGCACGTTCTCTCAGATTTTAAGGGAGATTATGAGAGTAGCGTCACCAACTGGGGGTCTTAAAACCCCCAAGATGTGCTGTATTATTGTTCATTTGTATACAATCCAAATCCAGGACCTCAGCTCAAGGACAGGTTTCTCTCCCTGTGTGTTCTGGCCCAGTTCCTTGTCTTCTTGCAAAATGCCTAGGCTTGACTTGCCTAGGGATCACAGAGTCTTTGAACATCAGCCTTAATGAGCTCAGGAGCTTCACCAAGCAGGGGCTGCAGGTCTACAGAGGCACCCAGATCCAAGTCACCTGTCTTGCTGCAGACAGATCCTGCTTCTCTCTGCCAACTTTTCTCCAATCCCTAGCTGGGTGAAAGGTTCTGAATTCACACCTCAGGAACCTCTGCTTATATCAATCTGGTAAAGATTAAGAAAGGATTAAGGAGTGCTATCCTACACAGAATCCTTTCAACTTGGACCAGCTTCCTAAAGGATCCCATCATAGCAGATCCAATCAAAGCTACCACAGTTTAATGTAATAAAGGAAATAAACTGAATCCAGTGTCATTTCATGCTATACCCCCTCATGGCTATACTGTAGAACATGTTACAACTGCTCTCTAGTCCACTCAAGGTTACATATCACAAGCTTGTACACTTATTAGCCCTCGTGTGAGCAGTCTTCTTAGGAAAACAGAAAAGTTACTCATACACTTTCTGGTCATTGAAACCTTTTGTGGGAAAGCTGAAATAAAGTATCAAAATCTTACAGTCACTGTCCCTGTCCATGAATGGTAGCCACATAGAACAGAGTAAACTGCCCCTACGTGTTTCCAATGCTATAATTCTTAATTAGAACAGAAAGCCCCATATATAAAGTACAGGCATCTCTTTTGCAATGAATGGGCATTTCCATTTAACCTCAGTGGGCAGAATGACCTACTTTGGTTAACGCTGCTGTATGTCTTTCTGGGAGCAGACTGCCATCGGTGTGAACTGCAGAGTCTGGTGGTTTTGAAGCCTCCAACCCTTGATTGATGGAGGAATAAGCCAACACTGGAGCCCAGCTCCCAAACTGACATCCTTACATACCTGCCACGCTACGGAGCACCTCTACCCAGCAAGATGAGAACATAATGGACCATTGCACAAAGACAAGATATTAAGACACATCAAGTCCCTGAATAGATTCTGAGGTGTGAAGGGGATTGAGGGTGAGCAGGACACCTTAATCTGTTTACCCTTCTTATATGGAGTAGAGGAAACACATCCATATATTCAAAACACAATATAGAAACACTCACTTCACGTAGGTCTCCAAGAGGGCCAAGATGGGTACCCCGTGTACAAACGCCTAGTTCCCTCCCGACTTCATTCCTCAGAACCACTTAGAGAATTTTCTGCTTTCTCCCTGTTTCAACTTTCAGTTCCAGATGCTGGCAAAGCTCACATTTCAGTCTTGGACTCTTACCGGTATTCAAGCAGATCCAGTGGATGATGAATCCAAGATGGCAGGTCCAATGGCAGCCTTCTTCCTCAAGTGTGTTGAGACTGACAACTTCCAGAGAAGCAGGAACGATGAAACGATTCTGTCCCAAGTCCCCAAACCTTCAGGTCAGTGGAAGGGTCCAGGTCCAGAACAAAGCTACAGAGCTCTCACGGAGACCTTTTAAATCATGAGGCCACACCCACAAGGTAGCTCTCTTCCCCGTCATTGGCTGTTCAAAGTAAGTCTCAGCTTGGAATTGATGGCATTTTATGAAATCCCATCAACAAGGATGATGCCATCGTAAAGAACCAATACCTTAGAATCAAGACCTGGCCCTGTTGACAGAAACTCTCAGCCATCACACCTTCCCCACCGAGATTGAGACAACATAGAAAACTGTGAGGAGTGGGTTATCTGCTGAGAGTGGATTAAGCAATAGGTTACCGACATGGCTCTAGAGCCGAGAATCTCACATGTGTGACAGGGTTTTGTCCTTATGGGTATCCATCTGTGTAATTAATTTCCCAAAGCACAACATTACTTGAATTCTGTGCCTCTTCCAACTAGGAGTCAACTATGGGAAAGAACTGAAGTGCCTCTTTAGCTTCCTAATGACTGTCGATCTCTCCAGGAGTAGAGGCCTCATCAAGTCCCTCAGATTGGCTGAGAGCTTTGAACCAGTGACTTGGTGGTAAGCACCCCAGTGGATTACCAAACACGAGACTGCAATTGCATGTCCGTAGAGCACAGTAGGGATTATTAGGTCACACTGGCCGTGCTTCAAGGATTGACTTTTGGAAAGAGCCCTGTACATTCTCTTCTCAAGTGCTCTGATGAGAGAAACATCACCAATTAGGGTTCTTAAAACAACCAACATTAATGGTCCCTCTGTTTAGGTAGCTGGAATCCAAATCTAGGGCATCACCTGCAGGAGAAGACTCTCCCTGTGTGCTCTAGGGTGTCTTCCTTTTCTCTTTGCAACATCTCTGCGCTGGACCTCCCTTGGCGAGCACTGTGTGTTTGGGTCTCAGCCTTAACTAGGGCCTAAGAAGTTCGCCAGGCGGGAACCGCAGGTCCAGAGAAGCTCCCTGGTCTAGGTCTCCTTTCTTCTGCTATTCAGTTAAACACTTATCAAAAGTACGGTCCCGGCTTTCCTCTGGTTGCTCTATGCTTCATATGCATTGGGCTGCCTCTGGTTTTAAGTTGTTCCAGGTCTGGGTGTATGAGGTCAGAGGAAGCATGAGGTAGCATTTGATAGCTTTTTTTTTCTGACCCACCCGCTTCTCTCATTCCTTTAACTTTAGAATTAGTCCATTGATCTTGGGTGAGGTTATTGATATGTATATTCCAGAAATTTTGCCTTATGTTTGCACATGTTGTGTGAGAGTGTGTAAGTGTATTGTGTTAAGCTTCTTTGTTCTTCGTGTATAACATTTTTGCGTGGGGTGTGGCTCTCCATGTGTGTGTTGGTGCTAGTTAGGAAATGATCGCTTCAGACTTGTGTGTGGTTGTCACTGATATTTTTCTCACAGTATATCATTGAGTGCTTTTTGTGGTGGTGGTGTTGTATTTTGATTTCATTTCTTCTTGATTGTGAATTTTATTTCTCCCTCTTATTAGATCAATATATGTTCCAGGAAACAGAACGATAGTCTCATTACAGAGAAAAGTACCAATCACATATGAGGGGAAATACAAGAATTCCCAGACTAGAAGTGCAATTCTTTGCCCCATGGCTTTGCTGGGTTGGAATGGGCTTGACGGCCAAGAGTGAGGTTGGGGACAGTGACCCATCTATGTGTTAAGAGATCAGGCTTCGTCCATCACAATTAGCCTTTGTAATAATCACTTACAACGGAATCCTGTCCGTAGTCCCCTCTACCTTTCCTTTCTCAGAACAGTCGTGATCCTCAGCAGTTTCTCATTAAAAACCCATGGTTTGCTGAGAGATCTCAATTAATTCACTGCAGCACATAGGATTTTAAAGGATTAAGGGTTTTGACTAGGATCCTTAATCATTTCACAGTGATAGAAGCACCACCACCCTGAAGTAATTGTCTTATTATGGTGTGTGAAGCCCAAATTCAGGGCACCTACCTGAGGAGAATGCTCTGTCTTCTTTTGGGTGTGGGACCGTTTCCCAGTATACTGACAGCATATGAGAGTGTGAACTGACCCTGAAATCTGACTGTATTTTAGCATCTGGCTTTGCCTGGGTCTAGGTAGATCACTGGGAAGAGATTGCCAATCCAGAGTCACACCCTGATCCACACCCCTTTCCTGGCTGCAGACAGCTATGTATTCCATCAGCAGGGTGTGCTGTCCTTGAATCCCATGAGAGATGAAAGTTTATTTTAGCCACACCTCAGAGAAACTCGCTTCCTTTCTATTTCCTTGGGGTTGTGAAGGGATGAGTGCTTGGATATGCCAGACACAGCTGCCCCGCGGAACTCCTGACCTCCTCATCTCCTTTCTTTCTGCAGGGAGATCAGGCTTCTCTCTGCTCACTTCCCTAAAATCACTTGGGAGTTAGAAGTTTCAGGATTGACTCCTCAAGAAACTCCCCCGACATCCACGTGACATAAATTGAGGAGATGCTAAGGAGTACTATCCCACCCTGATCCTTCTACTAAGCAATGTCTTCACACCGGATTCCATTATAACAGATCTATTCATGGAAGCCACATTATTTCACAAAACAATAACACAAACCAAACTCAGGTGCGAAGGCAATGAGGACAGAAAGATATAGGGAACGACAAGTCTCCCCGTGTCTCTATACCCTGTTTATGCTGAGTAGAGCAACTGAATGCACTCGGATGAACACATCCTGGAATGCATGCAGCTCCTGCAAAACAGAAAGGCTGATGTTCAAACCGTGATCTTCTGGTTTGGATCCCAATAGATAAACCATTGATACAGTGCAGCATCCCATGATGTGCAAGACCCCTCCATGGTTTCTGAGGGCGTAATTAGTGCCTGGAGCATGGAACATGTACTTCTCTGTGGAGCACCTGGTGGGAGTGCCCTGTAGATCCGTTCCAGGATCCCACGTTGTCTCATAAAAAATAAAATACACCAAACTCAGCGAGATTGCATCTGTTCCCCCTCCTTGCCAACCTGCAGGACACATCAAGCCGGATCCCTAGTTGCCTCCCGGCTGAACTTGACCGGTTCTCAATTGATGAGTCTCGACCCCTTTAGTGGTTGTACGATCCTTTCACAGGGGTTCCCTAAGACTATTGGAAAACACATATTTCTGAAGGTCTTAGCAACAGAGACACCGCTCCTCTATTCGTCCCCTGGGTTGTCTGTCCACATGCACATACACCCACATACTAGTGCCAGGTGTGAAGACAGTTACCCATGCTACACCATGCTTCAAGACCAAATGTCATCTATTTGTAATTAGAAATAATTATTTCACATAGCATGATTACGTATTGTTTTGTGATTAATGGCTATCCTTTAATTATGTTCCATTTGTGAAATGAAATTTCTATGTGTCTGATGTTTACATTATGATTCATACAGTAACAAAATTACCATTATGATGTAGTAAGAAACATTATTTTATGGTTGGGCGTCATCCCAGTAGAAGGAACTGTTTTATATGATCGCGATATTTGGAAGGTAGAGAACCAATGTTATGCATCATAGGCTCCCGGGCTTATTGTTATCACTCCATGCCCCCTTCCCAGGAACACAGAAAGAATATGCATACTCTTGCTGACAACTGAAAACTTATTTCCCGTAGCTTATGATGCAGGTTAAAGTATCACAAAATCTTTCTCCCATTATACAAGGAATAATTGCGAACTATGTAAGGATTCAACAAACATAAATTCATTCTTTCCTACTATCCCTTGGTAGAAAGATAAACTTAGGGGACTGCCTGCAGGTCAGTGGTTCTCAACCTTCTTGATGCCATGACCCTTTAACAGAGTTCCTCGTGTTGTGGTGACACCAACCATCAAATTATTTTCATTGTTACTAACTTAATGTAATCCGCTACTGTTCTGCATCATAATGTGAATATCTGATAGTCGGGATGTATTTTCATTGTTACAAATTGAACACAATGAAGCAGAGTGATTAATCACAAACAATATGTAATTATGTTCTGTGAAATGTTTACGTGTTTTCCGATGGTCTGAGGCCACCCCTGTGAAAGGATTGTTTGACCCCCACAGGGGTCGCGCCCCACAGGTTGAGAACCGCTTCTGTAGGGGATCACATTATCTCTCTGTTGATTTGGATCAAAGTCTTTGTCACCATTCCACATTTGGTGACCTGACATTTCACCTCCTGCTCCCTCAGGAAATGTGTTGAGTCCAAAATATTTCCAGAGTCTAAGACGTCTCACATGAACCGTCAGGTCCAAATAAGAACCAGACGAGTCCAGGCAGAGCAGTGGCAGCTGCAAAACACCACCACACCGTGCACACACTCTTGTTGCACCAGTTTGAAGAAATCCTCCAAAAGAGCAAGTTAAGGTCTTTAGAAAGCATCCAGCTGACCAAGGTGTTTACTAATGGGTGACTATTTAGTCCCCTGAGCCTCTGTGTCTCTGCAGACAAAAGTGTTGCACACTGACTATTTGTGACTTTGCTGCTAAAAAGCATTGAGGGATAACTCAGTTAATTGGGATCTCTTTGAGGCTCTCTTGAATCTTGCATATCCCTGTGATTGTCTTTGAACCTAGCGCTTTTATTATTCTAAGGTTAAGAAACTGTGACTGGTTACATTACATTTGCATAGATAAGAGGTTAGGAATGTTTAAGTGCTTTGATGTTTGCTTTGTAACTAAGTCCCTGTGTAAGAAGAGTATATATACCAAGCTTCCAATATACTGGAGACTTCAGTCCATTGGATTGGAGTCCTCCCTATCCCATGCTTTATACATAACTCTTTCTTTTCCTTTCATCTGCACGCCTTAGTTCGAACCCAGCTTGATGTGGGATAGCTGGTCTAATCCCCCTGCAAATGTCCAGCCCCCAATAGAGTTCAGCTGCCTCCAACAGAGAAACGGTGTGCATCATCACCAATTAGGGATAGCGATGAGAAGATGGGGCATTCCAAAGCACTTCGTCGTTGCACGGTTACGTGGATGAAAAATCATTTGTGATCACAATAAGGAATTAGTGGATGATTTCTAATCAGCGCAGGTGTGCCAAAAGGACAAGCTTATCTATCTTGAAAGAAATGTGACCAGATTGCTGCTTACAGGCTTGGATGATGGGATTTCAATTGACATACTTTGGACAGGTTTTGGGGAGGGATCATTCCCTGGAGAAGCACAGGGAGACTAAAGAAGTCCCTTGACGTGATGAATTGATGGAGTGGCGGCAACAAGGGCCTGAAACTTACAGTCGTGAGGATGGAACAGGAGTGTGCAGTCTTCCCTTCTGTCGTGCATGGGGTCCCTGCGCATCAGAGGTGACTCAGTGACACAGAACAACAGCGACGTCAGCCATCATTGAATTCACACTGTTCTCTGTGAGATAACAGGGCTGTTCGCATCCCTCCATGGTGATTACAGGGCAGTCATGGGGAGTGTAATTTACCTGTGATCAGCGCAAATGGGCTGTGTGCTTTCCCTGTCAGCTCTAGTCTACTACAAAGCAGGTGTGCACAACTGAAGCTGTGATGCGATTCCATCATATAGCACAGGGTTATATTATTTACAATCAATGGATTGAATGGAAGTTGTGGAACGTAATGGGCACTGATTTAGAAGCTTACTTCTTCGGACGTAAAGCTTTAAGAACCCAGACATTGTTCTTTTGAGGTCCAGGCACCCACGAATTACTACGTTATACTATGCTATTGCACTTGTATCTTCAGAGATCTCTTCTCTTGAGGAAGTGGAGCATCAAGCAGGAAGATGTCCTAAAAGCTGACTGTTCTTAGAATGGGGCAAGAATTAAGTGCAAACTCACTCACCATTCATGCATCTAAATTTTATATATATATATGATTCACTTAGAAAAATCATTGTCATTTTACGTTACAGAACGTTATCAGTCATCCGCCTGGGCATCACTTCCATTACCTTAAAGACATTGTTGTCTTAGAGAGACTATATTTGGCAGTGTAGAACTGTCCCTGTGAGTCTCCAAGGGATCTACGGCATAGATATATTTAATTGTATATATACGGTAACATATATATATACTATAACTTTATTGGTAGAGCTCTTACACCTCTTATAAGAATCCATACATCAATTGTATCAAGCACATTTGTACAAATGTCACCACCAACATTTTCAAAACATCGTTTCCGACTTGAGCCCGTCCTATCAACTCCTCTTTATTCCCCTCCTTTCCCCACTCTCCCACCCTCCAGAGTTAATGATAAATAATAAATTATTTACATATCTTACACTGTCTGCTCTCTCCCTTCACCCATTTGTTTTTAGTTTCCTTCACTCGGGGGTGGGGCGGGGGTTCTATATCCATCCTTGTGATCGGTTGCCCATCCCCTCCACTTCTGCCCACACCTCAACTCTACCCTCATAGTATCGCAACACCCATGATTGCTTCTGAAGTTTTATCTGTCCTGGATTCCTTATGCTGAGAACTCTCATCTCTCCCAGTGTCTTAGTAAGAGTACTCAGTCCCATATTTCTCTGGTGGAGAAAGGTCTGGATTTGAACTGTCAGCCTTCTAGATAACAGCCCACATATAAGTCGTTACACCATTAGCGCTCTAAAATATATATACTTACCTCACTACCAAACTACAGAATATCCTGTAACATCCAAGTAGACATAGAGAAATCCCCACCGAAAGTAGATGGGATATGCACAAAAGATAAGACAGACAGCTGCTGCAAGAACCGTGCGTGCAGAAAGATACAGTCCAAACTTTATATCCCATTCATGCTGAGTACAGCAACCAAGTGCACTCTGATGAATGCACCCTGGAATGCACTCAGCCCATGCAACGTAGGAAGACATGTGTTCAAGCCGTGATCTCCTGGTTTGTATATCGATACAAGCACTGGCAACAGCCACCTCTTCCATCATAGGCAACCACGCATCTCTGATATCTGAGGTCATAAATGTTGTTTGAAGCAGATAAATTCGTCCTTCCCTGTGGAGGACCTGGTCGGATAATTCCATAGATCTTGTGCTTATCTGCCCAGAACTTCCTTCACAGCACCACGTGCGATAAGGCACTATGCAACTATGCAATAGGACTCCCCAAATGACATCAGGGAATAACTGAAGTATCCCTTAGGAGCACTGGGAGGGAAGAGGGTGAGTGGGTTGGAAAGGGGGAACTGATTACAAGGATCCACATGTGACCTCCTCCCTTAGGGATGGACAACAGAAAATGGGGTGAAGGGAGACGCCGGATATGGCAAGATATGAAAAAATAATAATTTATAAACTACCAAGGGCTCAAGAGGGAGGGGAGAGCGTGGTGGGAGGGGAAAAAAGAGGACTTGATGCAAAGGGCCTGAGTGGAAAACAAATGCTTTGAAAATGATTAAGGCAAAGAATGTACAGATGTGCTTTATACAACTGATGTATGAATACGATGGATGGTGATAAGAGTTGTATGAGTCCCTAATAAAATGTCTTAAAAATAACAAATAAATAAATACAACTGCAGTGTTTCTCTTCATTGCTAAAAAAAATAAGGAAGGAAAGAGAACGAAAGAGAGGAAGGAACAAGAAACTGTGTCACATCCACACAATGGATCCTGCGCTTTCCTGAACACGGTGGATAAAAGGATGAAACCCCGCGAGACATGGGAGGACCTGGAACCCGTTAGGCTGAGTGAAGTCAGTCCATCACAGAAGGATAGGTATTGTGCGAATCCACCTGTATAAGGAAAGACACCAATTAAACAAATCTTAGAGGCCGATTCAAAACACGCTGGTAGAAAGTCTGCCTACGGTCCCTAATGCAGAGAGCACTGTCCTTATAAGCACTTCGTACCATCCAACTGGAAAGAGACCTCACCTCAGCGAGGGTCATCCTATGGGAAGGAGGAACAGGGTGAAGACCATCCACTTGATGCTGTACAGCATCGAGACAAGGCTGGGACAAAATCAGCAGGCCCTCCACAGGACTGAGAGGGGAACCTTACTGGGCAATCAGATTAAGACCAGGGCAGGGGGCATGTCCATTTCAGAGGAGGCACTGACCATTCTGTTGGTGGGTCAATGGAGAGGAGCATCCTCATACGGGGAAGGTGTGCTAAACAGTAATTATAGGAAATTAAGGGAGGAGTACACCCAGTTCTATGATCCTGAGTAGAAACGTTTGAGTAACATTCTATGAAAAGCTCATTGATCCATGCCACGGACTAAGGACTATGATGACCCCAGGTGCTGACCGTACAGGGAACATGGCTTCACAATAGAAGAACTCGGTGTGGAAGCCTGACTGAAGGCCGGGGAACATCTCAGTCAGACCTTGCTGTGGCTTCTGACTTAGGACTGAGATTCCTTGATGGGAGTGCTAGCAAACAATGGCCACCCCACACGGTGAAAATGGCCTGCTTTGGACTTTGGGTGGGACCCCTGGCTTCTTGGGTGTCCAATCAAATGGCTCCAGAACATCCATATATTTACTACTCAGCTCTCTCCTTGCATTCTTCTGACAGGTATGAATCTGATCGACAAGGTGCCACCCTTGTAAAGAACGTTACAGGAAATGCAACCCTGACTCAATGAAAACAGAGCTTGATCATTTCAGCATCCAATGCATGCAATGAAACCACGCACAGATTGTGGTTCACACCTGCACTGGGCTCACATACACTCTTCTCCATATTACCTCGCTATCTAAGCCAATGGATCAATTAATGCCTCTGTCAGCACAATTGCACAATACCCCAAGGGGATGACGGTTAATGTTTTCATTTTGCTTTGTTTGTTCGTTTTACACTGTGTGTTTTCTTTGTTTGTTTTCCACAAACAAATCAAAACAAGGCCCCCCAGTAAACCGGTCTGGTTTATAATCAGTGGACAAGCTGAAAGAGTGGAAGCATCGAGATAATATCTGACGCAACGGTTTATCAGTGACAGAGGATGGAGAGGGTGAAGGGAATAGGAGAGCAAGTAATGAAAGTAGGAGGGGGGCACAGAGTCGATTGTGAGGATGCATATGCAACCCTTTTTAAAGGCAACCAAACTATGGAGGTGTATGATATGCGATATTTATATCAATAAAACTATCCAGGCAGGCTAGGTTTTGCAATGTCAGAATGGAAATTGTGTCAAATATGAATAGGTAGTGATGTGATACAGGCTACATTCTTCCACTGACGTCTTCCCAAATATTCGTTTGTTTTTAAAAATCATTTTATTGGGAGCTTACACAACTCTTATCAAATTACCCCATAACCACAGTGTGGGTGTCAACCTTTGTGTTAGTGTTTATTCCTACAATAGTGTTCTCATACAGTATTTGTGCTTTTGAGATTGACTGAGCACAACACCAGAAGTTGTAAACGATGACTCACTTCGTGGGGTAAGTGGAGGCTGTGTCAGTCCCGAGGGGCAGTTGCTCCCTGTGGTGTAGGCTCCCTAGGTGTTGGAAGCACCCTGATTGTGGTTGCTCTGGCGTGTGCTATAGGGATTGAGATAGACAGATGTATATCCAACAGGACAAAACTATATGTAGACCTGAGATTGAGCATGATGATTCTGTGTCAGGTGACTAATGTTTAGCCTCCTCCTCCTACACTGCCTTTCACATGTTCCTTTATGTTCTTAAATGAATCCCTTGTCAACACATGCAGTCATGGAGAAGGGTTGAGGTGATGTGTCAGCATGTCCTAGCGTGCTCAGGGATTGGTCTGGTATAATGCACTGGTCTTGGTGGTGAGGTTGATATCACATGATGAAGTCCAGGTGGAGATGTACTGTGAGCCAGGGAACTCGGAGGTAATTTCCTCATGACCATGGTCTCCCCATGTTTAAGGATTCTATGAAACTCTATGGCTTTGAACTGGATCTGGTCATGATCATCTTTGAAAAACATGGGATATATCTAAGGGCCCCAGAGCAGGGAATATACAGGCTACCAGATCTAAGAAAGGGAGCAGACACCATGGAGAACACAAAAGATGAGTGGAACCTGTTAAAAGAAAATATGTGTACATTAAAATATTTCCTCAAAAGATTAAAACAAGAATCCACACACTGGGAAAATATATTTATTGATAAAATAATGGACAATAATGAAATCCCATGTAATAACCAAAACTATATCTCAATTAATAAAAATAAAAATTTAAAAATAAAGAACAACAAATGATTGAAGGGGTAGAGATAGTGGAACACTATCCATTGCTGGTGGGCATTTAAATATGTACAAACACATTTAGGAATCTGGTGATTCCTAAAAGAGCTGGCAATAGAAATAGCATACAACCCAGCAGTGCCATTTGGGGGCATACACCCCAAAAGATATAAGAGACCACTGAGGATCAGATGTATCTTGTCCTATGTTTGTTCCAGCAGTTAAAATCACAAAACCTAGGGATTAAAAGTCAATGTCAAAAAACCCAAAATTGTCATAACTGAACCAGTATGTCACAGCATGATCAATGGAGAAATATTTTAAATTGTCAAGGATTCTTCTCTTGCCTGGATCCACAATCAATGGTATGGAAACAGTATTCAAAATATCAAAAGACATTTTATCCTAAGGAAATCTGTTGCACAACACCTTCTTGAGGTGCAGAACAGCAAGATAGTCCTTTGAGAATTAAGGTATTCCTGACCAAGCCATGGTATTCTCCATGGTCTTCTACACATATGGAAGTTAGACACTGAAGAAGGAAGACCATAGTAAAACCGGTGCACTAGAATTCTGGCGCTGGAGAAGATCATTAAAGGTGCCATGGACAGCTAAAATGACAAACCAAAATGCCTTCATAAAAGTGTGGCCAGTGTGATCCTTAGATGCATGGAGCGCAAGACTTCTCCTGAACGTACTTTGAACATATTGTCAGGAAAACCAGTCCCCGCAGAAGGGCTTCCTGCTTGTCAGAGTGGAGGGTGGATAAAAAGAGGAAAGCCCTCATGGAGATAGATTGACACGGTGGCTGCATCTATGGGCTCAGGAATAGGAACAATTGTGAGGATGGAGACGACTGGTCCGTGTTGGTTCTGTTGTGAAGAGGGTTGCTACGGGTGGGGTGTGATCCTACAGTAACTCACACCAACATCAGTAGTTATGCTCAAGGTTTTTATTATCATGATCATTAAATATTTTGCGACTCTTATCACAATCCACACATCCAACCATTGTGTCAAGCACATTTGTGCATATGTTGCCAACATCATTTTCAAAACATTTTATTTCTACTTGAGCCGTTCATGTCAGCTCCTTATTTTTCCCTCCCTCCTTTTTGAACGCTTTGTTTGTTATAAATTATTATTTTCATGTCTTACATCATCCGCTGTCCCCCTTCACCCACTTTTCTGTTGTTTCTCCCCCTGGGAGGGAGTTACAAGTCGATCCGAGTGATCGATTCCCTTTTCCTCCCCACACTTACACCTTACCCTCTTGGCATCCCGACTCTCATTATTGGTCCTACGTCTTTATCGATCCTGGATTCCCTGTGTTTCCAGCTCTGATCTTTATGAGTGTACATCCTCTGGTCTGGCTGGATTTCTAAGGTAGAAATGGGATCATGATAGTCAGGGGGAGTGGGCAGAAGCCTTAAAGGACTAGAGGAAAGTTGTATGTTTCATTCATACTGCACCCTGAGTGTCTCAACTTCTCCCCGACACACCTTCTGTAAAGGCATGTCCAATTGTCTACAGATGGGCTTGGGGATTCCACACTGTGCTTCCTCCCCACCACCCGCTGCACCCCTATTGAAATTAGTATGATTTTGCTCTGGGTCTCAAATGCCTGTAAAATAATCCCATTGACACCTCATGATCACACAGGCTGGTGTCTTTCCATGTGGACATGTTTGCTTTTCAGCTAGATGGCTGACTGTGTATCTTCAAGCCTTTAAGTCTCCAAATGCTATATCTTTTGATAGACGTGCACCATCAGTTTTCTCCAACACATTTGCTTATGCACCCACTTTGTCTTCAGCGATCCTGTCGGGAAGGTGAGCATCACTGGGTGTTCTTAAGTTCGGCACTCTTGCAGCAGGAGAAATGAATAGCACGGGTGCATGGCTTTGGAACATGCGTTTATTTTCTAGTATTGCAAGTGGTAGGAGACAGAAATGTGGGGCAGGGCTCTCGGCACTTGTTTTCTCCCTGGAAAGGAGTCAGCGGAAAGTCATGTCGCTTTTTAGCATCGGGGACACCTGCAGTCCTGAAGAACTCCATGTGCCTGGGCATCCACGTCACCTAGATCCTGCATATGCCCACGGAAGGGGCCGTGGGTGACAGGGATGTATTTTGCTCCTGGCTTTGATTCGTGATATGGGTGAGCACATCTGCTACCTGCTGCTGAATCTCCTTTTCCATCACTTTCAGAAGATGGATGTGAAGCAATTAAGGCTTGACTTCAGGAAGGCTGATCACGTTAGATGCATCCTCTGACCGATACCTCCAACCTCCTTCGTCATCATGGCAAACATGACCTCAAGCTCAAGAACTCAATCCAAACCGCTCTAATTTAGGAAACACTAGTCTTTCCAAATACGACATTGGGATCCCGAGGTAGAAGTCAGGATTGAGAACAGATGGCAAAGGGTTGTGGCACTAGTTGTCCATACGGATGCAGATTGCATCGCACAGGGTGCGACAGTGCCTGTAAGCAAGGCGTATTCTTTGGGGTCCATGGAGCTGCAAGGTCAGCCTCAGCTGCTCCATCACCTCTGCAAGGGTATGCCAGGGCAGAGTTAACTGAGGGTCCATGTAGCAATTGAGGGGGACAGGAAGCTCTAGAAAGGCAAAGTTGCACCTTGGGAACGTGTGAAACAGCAGGGTCTGTAGGACAGCCATGGACAACAGGTTTCCGCAGAGTTTCAAGGTTCTGAGCTGAGAGCAGTGACCCAGAGCAGGCTGCAAGTAATCGCAGTCCGAGTCCGTGATGCCACAGTCCGCCAAATCCAGGTGGACCAGGGTGGCTGAGACTCTGTTCAGCAGAGCAGGGAGGAACTCGTAATTGGAGCCAGGCCTGCGTACACCACTCAAGTCAAGGGATTTCAGGTGGCTGGTGCAGGGACATGAGGACAGGTATGTCAAGTCCTGGTCCATAAGCAAGGAACGGCGTATGTGCAGGGTCTCCAAGGGCGCCTGCAAGCATCTGAGCAGCTGGTGGAGGTGGTTACCAAAGAAGTTCACAGAGTGCAGCATGAGGGTGTGGAGCTGATGCAGACTGAGGAGCTGAGTGGTGAATTGTTGAAGTAGCTTCTGCACCTCGTCCTCATCGTTCTCCCCGGGGACGATGCAATACAGGGTGCATTCAGAGAGGAGGAGTGTATGCAGTTGGACCATCTGGGCCAGGTAAGGAGCGAACCAGTTGAGGCTTTGCAGGTCCCAGCTACCAAGCAATCTCATCTCCTGGACAGAGTCTAGCTGCACTACATTGAGGATCTCCCCAAGAATGGGAAGCGGGGCAACATTCCGAACAAGCTCGAGCTTCCTGCAGCACAGGTGTGGCAGGTCCTTTGTCTGCTTGACCCTTTCGATGAGGAAGGTGAGCATTTCATTTGGGATGTCTGCCTGAAAGCACAGGTCAGTGAGCACCGTCATGCCAGCCAAGGCTGGATATTTCTCCACTGACCTACATTTGTCTTCTTTGAGGATCTGAGTCTTGGGATGGGTGGACTCTGGATCCTCTGATGACGTTACAGAGGCAGTAGACTGGCGTCCAGCCCACACTTTCCAGAAGTTGGTCCCAGTGTTCATTTGTAAATCCAGCACTTTCAGTTTGCATCTCCTGTGCTTAACCTTCTGGGAAAGCAGTATAGCAAGGCCATCAAGGGCAGCCTTTAAGATGTCAGGGGGAGACTGACAATCTTCCATCAGAGCCCCCAGAGGGAGCTTGAGGAAGGGCCACACCCCAACCATGGCCTTCACTGTCTCTCTGTAATCTCCGACAACAGCTGCCACGAACAGGGGAGGGAAGAGCTCTGTGGGCAGCCACTCCAGAGAGGCAATGGCTGAGGCCTCATTCTGCAACACGCTCTGGATGGCCAGGTCCAGGAGCCTGGGTGGGTTCCTGCTGCTCATGCTGATCAATCAGCTCCAAGAGCGATCCTGACCTGTGAATGAAGAGAAAGGGTCTGCTCAGTGTTCTGGGAGAGCCAATCTGGTTGTCCTAGCCCTCCACACTCTGGACTCCACTGTCATCCCCTTAGCCCCTCAGAGAGGAGCTGGCTGACCATGCTAATCTTTCCAGTAACTCACACTGGTAGAGGCTGGTCCACGTGGGCTTAGATTTCAAACTGGATTCTTCTTCTTCTGACTCAAGTTGACCCAGAGGCTGTGGAATCCAAGATGGGCAGTCAGGAGTCTGATGGCAGACAGTGACCTCAGCAGCTGGGGAGGTGAATGAAGCAAAAATAAGTAGGAAATTTGGGGGACACTACCTCAAGTTTCAAAGACTGAGAGTGAGACGAAAGGGCCCGACATTTCAGAGCTAGGGAACACTTATCCATGGGACTGGAGGTCTCATCCTTTCAGCTCAGGGGCTCTGACAACAGATGGTTTTGCCTCTCTGGATTCATCTGCATCGCTCATTCCCTAGATCATGAATGCAGAATATTCAAACATCACAACAGAGTGAAATCATCTGGAAATAGAAATTCCACTCAAAACTTACTTTCTGAGTAAGAAGCCGGATGTCCGCATTCACTTTTTAAAAATTTCTTTTAATGGAAGACAGATGTTTCTTTCCTTTTATTAAATACGTTTATTGGGGGCTCTTACATCTCTTATCGTAAGCCACACATGCATTCATTGTGTCAAGCACATTTGCAGGGATGCTAATATCATCGGTTTCAAAACATTTTCTTTATACTTGACCCTGTTTATATACAATGAGAGGGAAACCAATCCATGTACTTATATCTATATGTTAAGAATTAAGGTTGCCGATGGACATGGGGCCTAGATTCAAGTACTACCTCAACAAAAGTCACTTGGTCCTAATTATCTGCATTCTGTGATGCTCACCTTCCCGATACCATAACGTAAGATGAAATGTGGGCATAAGCAAAGGTGGGGAAAGCTGCCTGTCTATGAAAAGATATAGCATTTAGGTGTTAAGGGCTTAAAGTTAAATAAGCAGCCATCTAGCTGAAGTGGTTTTCTTGATTTGACTGTTATTGATAACTTATTGAAAATGAAATGTTCTGACTGAAGCCCTTACCTAAAAGACATTTTGTGGGAGTTCATTATCAGCAGGCAAAAGCAAAGCTGGGGCCATGAAGCTGAAGACTTGAATCAGATGCAGGAGAATGCAAATATAACCTCAGACACATTCCACTTGAATGTCAAGAGCATCTCAACAACAGATGTGATCAAGTGAATACGATCGACAGAAAACTGGACCAGCTATAGCATGACATCAATAGTATCATGTATGAAAGAAAAATCCTTCACAAAACAGAAAAGAATGAATGACCTAGCTGGACGCAAAGGAGACTCTGAATCCTGACATTGGTAGAAGCATCGCTAAAGCCAATGGAAGAAACCATCAAGAGCTGAGCATAACATGTAAAACAGAAGACAAATTACACTATTATAGTGAGATATGCTGCTCAAGGTGAAAATCACCAGTGACAATAGGAGGTCAAAGAGGTGGTAAGAGGAGGCCATTCCGTGCATGTAACAGATAAAGGAGAGGTGGGAAGGAGCTGAGACCCAGTTAAAGCTTTGTCTTACATAAAAGCAGGAAAAATAAAGGCAGAGCCAATTAAATACAGATTCGTTTGGGGTTTCCTCCTTTCGACAGAGAAACTAAACATAAATAGTCATTTCTGCCAAGATCTTTGTTAATAGCTTTGGAATAAAAAAGGGACTTTTTTTATCCATCACGTCATCATTGAGGAGGACAAAAGACTAAGCTTTCGCTCATTTACATGTCTTAGTTTACAGGAGACTTCCCTTAAGTCTACACTCTCATTCTGCCCCTGTGCTTCAGCATCATTTACCTGTCTTTCCCAGAGCAATCTGTTCCACCTTGCTTCCAGGACACCGTGAGATTCCGAGCTACTGATCTTCCCCGTGTCCTTTCAAGTTCAACATGAGTATTTGGTGGTCAGAAAATGAGTGTTGGTTCTCAAGAAGGCAGTGGGACTATTCCCTGCATTAGGACAGACTCGGGAGCATTCGCAGGCACTGGTTATGCAATGGGCTGCTGTGACCTGCATGGTCAGCAGTTTGAAACCACCAGCAGCTTCGCAGGAAAAACACTGGGCTTTCTTGTCCCATGAAGAGTTATCGCACCAGCAATTCTAAGGGGTTGCTGAAAGTCAGCAGTGACTCCATGGCAGTGTGCTTCAGTCTGAGAGGCTGTCAGAAAGTGCTCGACATGTAAGGTCAAACACAATGCAGACAGAGCTGAAGAACCTTCCTTAGAATTTTTTAAGCGCAAGGAACTGAAGAAGACCACAAGTGCTAGAAGCAAAACAAAACAAGACAGAACAGAACGAATCGAAAGTGCAAATTTCACAATCAAAATTCTATGGTTCCCAATTTTGAAAGATGCTGTTTTGGTTAGGAGCATTTGTGTCATTCCAGATGCACAGAAATCCTATAACCTACGAAGGAAGCACTGTTCTGTCCTGTCCTCCCAAGCCACCACTGTGAAACAAACTGCCACACAAATATTCGATGAAAAATGCAGGGGCCACAAAAACAAGATGAAGGAACACACAGAGTGGGTTTCCTAAAAGAAGGAGACAGTCAACCATGACAAGAAGTAGCGTATGAAACAGGGATTCTAGGACAAGACCCTTTCCCTCTGTCCATCCATGGATCTGGTCTCCCACGGAGAGGCCGCTGTGTTCTCCCATCTCCTTACACCAGCCCTCCAAGATCTGTGTCCCTCCCCATCAGCTCCTCGCAACCATTCAGGTAGTTTTCATGTAACTCTCATTCAACTCACAGTTGCAGACGCTGACAAGGCTCCAATTTCAGTCTTGGCCACGGTCCTTGTTGAAGTAGATCCGGTGCATGAAGAATCCAAGAAGGCAGGTCGAACGGCAGACTTCTTCGTCAAGAATGTTGAGCCTGAAAACTTCCAGAGAAGCCAGGAAAATGTTGGCAAGGTTCCGTCTCAAGTCCAGACACCTTCAGGTCAGGTGAAGGGTCCAGGTGCAGAACAAAGCTACAGAGCATTCAGAGAGTCCTTTTAAAGGATAAGACCACACCCACCAGGAAGCTATTGCTTCCCCCTCATTGGCTGTTGACAGTAGGTCTCATCATGGAAGTGATGGCATTTCGTGAGATCTCATCAGCCGGGCTGATGCCATCAGAACGGACCAACTCCTGAGAATCCAGACCCAGCCCTGTTCACACAAGTCCTCGGCCATCAGCCCTTATGCACGGGGAGGGAGAGGACACAGAAGATGGTGAGGGTTGTGTTGGAGGGTGAAAAAGGATTAAGTGGGTGTTTATAGAAATAGCTTTATTGGCCCGTTTCTCATACATGCAATATAGTTTTGTCATTATGGGTGCTCCTCTTTGTAGTGCATTTCCTGAAGCACAAACTTTCGTCCACTGTAGCTCATCCGACTTATGAACAAACTTATGAAAAGGAGTAGAAATGCCTCCTTGGCTTCCTACTGACTGTCAATCTCTCCAGGAGTAGATGGCTTCATTAAAGCACATGGACTGGCTGACAGATTTGAACCAGTGACCTGGTGGTGTGCTGACCAATGTTTGAAGGACTGACCTCTGCAGAAGGATCCCACACACTGTCTTAAATCTCAAGTGCTCTCAGAATACAAGCATCAACCTAAGAGTTTCCATGAGTAACTCTGTGTGGGAGTAGAAAGCCCCATCTTTCTCCCATATATAAAGTGTTCTTGTGTGCTTTTGCCCCATGGGATTCTTTCCCCTTTCTCTCAAGGGCTGTATGAGCTTTGTTGGTAAACAATGCTGCGTGTCTTTGAGGTGGCAGACTCTCATCTTTCTCCATTGTAGAAGCTAGTGGTTTTGGAAGCCTCCAACTATTGATTAATAGACAAGCACAGCCCACTACCTAGGCACAACTCCAAAACTGACATCCTTCCGTGCCCATTTCTGTTAGGTCGAGGGAACAGAGCCCAAAATTGAATGCACATATTTAATAGTGTTGCTCCAGGAGAAGTAAATACCACAAGAGGATAGCTTTACAAAGAGACATTTATTTTATCTTAGGCAAAATATGTTAGTGTCAGAAGCTTAGACATGGATATGAGAGGTTGGATGTTGATTGTCTTGTACTGGGATGGACTGGTAACTTTCAGCATCTGTGTGCATTCCATGGGGATTCCACGAGTGTTGGCATCCAGGTTCTTCTGAATCTATAAGTTTCCCCTGCAGGGACCCTGGGTTCCAAGGACATGCTCTGCTCCTGTCTGTTGGCCTCTCTTTTCATGTCTTGTAGATGAGAGATGTGAAGCCAGCAAGGAATGACTGGGCTAAGGGCGTAAATGTCAGATGCTTCTTGTAATCTTCAACTCCAATCACCACATTGTTAGAGCAAAGATAGCCTAATCCTCTTGAACCTAACTCCAAATAATATCATTTGCATAGTGAACATGAGGGTTTTCCAAGTGGTACAGTAAACCAGAAGCATAAGTTAGGATTAGTAAGGAAGGCAACCACATTAGCTTTCCACATGCATGATGATTTCATCCCAACTTCCCTTACTGGGAGAAAATCTAAAGTGAGGAATCTGTAGCCTGCAGGGTCGTCTTGGGATCCTCCATTGCCTCTAAAAGAGTATCCCAAGACAGAGAACTTTCCGTGTCCTCATAGCAATCCTGAGGCACAAGGAGCCTCAGAAGGGAGAACTTACACAGAGCTTGTGTGCTGAAGCAGGTCCTGCAGGACAGCCATGGAGACTGGGTTTCCACCCAACTCTAAGGTGGTGAGCGCGGAGTACTGGCACAGAGCAGGCTGCAAGGCAGTGAGCTCAGAGTCATCGATGTCACAGTCAGCTAAATTCAGGTGGTTCACGGTGTCTGAGACCCTCTCTAGCAGACTCGGGAGGAATTCAGGTCTTAAGGAATCCCTGAACATACCACTCATATGCGGGGACCTTAGTTGGCTGGTTCGGGGACAAAAGCACAGGCTGTCAGGCCAGAATCCAACGCAATGCAGTGCTTTTAAAGAGAGAAACTGTGAATGTGTAGGCCAACAATTGAGCAGCTGATAGACGTGCTCATTGAGGAAGAAGACTGCTTCCAGAACGAGGTGCTGGAGTAATGCAGACTGAGGATATGAGAGGCCACTTTTGCAAGACACTTCTCCACTTTGTCCATGGTACATGACACCAGGGGATCTGGACTTATGTGGGACTTACTTGGGAAACATGGAGTGTGCTCTGGTGACCCATCTGGGACAGGTAAGCAGTAAACCAGTTGAGCCTCTGCAGGTCCCTTCTGCAGTGGATTCCCACCTCTTGCACAGAATCCATCTGTACCCCATTTAAGATCTCCTCAATAATCAGAAGCTGTGACAGATCTCCTTCAAATGCTAACTCCTGACAGCAGAGGGGTGGCAGGGTCTTTCCACAGTTGACTCTTGTAATGAAAATAGTGAGCAATTCATCTGGTACTGATTCAAGAAGGCAAATGCTTGTGAGCAAATACATAGAGGCCAAACACTGAGGCTTCTCTCCTGCTACGGGATCCTTCCCTTTGAGTGTCACAGTCCTGGGCTGCGTTGTCACTGGACACAATGGATTGGGTTTCAGACCACACTCTCCAAAACTTGGTGTCAGTGTTCAGGCATATATCCACAACTCAGAGTTCACATCCCCTGCGTGGAATCATCTGGGAAGCAGGATATCAAAATATCCTGTTGAGAATGCCAAGACTTCATGAGAGCCCCTACGGGAGCAGGATAAAAAGCCAAGACCCTACCGTTGCCTTTGCTGCGTCTCTGTGTCCACCGACCACAGCTGCATGGCAGTGGTGGGAAGAGTTCGTGAGTAGCGACTCCAGGACAGCCATGGCTGAGACATCATTGTGCCACACACTCTGTATGGCCAGGTCCAGCAGCCTGGGTGGGTTCCTGCTGCTTATGCTGATCAATCTGCTCCAAGAGCAATCCTGACTTGTGAATGGTACGAGACGTCTTCTCAGACTTCTGGGAGAGCTACACTGGTTGTCCTTGCCCTCCAAAACTGGATCATGGCACCCAGAGCTCCTCAGAAGGGAGCTTTCTGGCTTTGTTACTCCTCTTATCAACTCACAGTGGGAGAGGCTCGCAAGATTCATGTGAGGCTTACATTTCAGTCTAGATACTTCCTCTGTCTACGTTGGCCCTAAGGTTTTCGAACCCAATATGGGCAGGCCGATGGTGGACCTCAGCAGCTGGTGAGGTGGATAAATCAAAGATCAGTAGGAAATGTGGTCATTGCATATTGAATCAAACCATCCCAAGGCTAAATCTACAGGAAAGGCAAACTCAAGAGGCATAATGGTGCGTTCATCAAACTGAACTTGGAGATCTGTATTGAACTACAACGCTCTGGGTGATGGGGTATGTATGGGAGTACAAGAAAGTCTTGTCAATACAATGATGAGTAAAATTTCCTCAAGAATCACTAATGAAGAAGCTGAAGTAGTTTTCCAATCTCTTCAGTATGAAATTGACCCAACATGTAGTCAAGCCACATAGATAATTATTGGTAATTGGAGTGAGAAATTAGGAAACAATGAGGTAGGGAAAACAGTTGGAAAATTTGGTCTTGGTGATAGAAGGATTCGGGAAATCACAAGGTAAATTTTGCAAGTATACTTTAGAGAAACATTGGTCACATTAAGGCAATCTTGTTGACTGATGAATAACCTGACTCCTTCCCCCATTTCATGTCAGAGAGTCCCAGTAGTCATTTATTTTAAAATATGCTCCTATGTAATCAAAATTAGAACATTTTAATTAATATCATTGTTCCCTTTAATGTTTTAGCCATGATGGTACTATTTTTATTTTTTTTAACCAGGATGTTGTTATCAATGCTATACCCTGCAATATTCACTAACTCTAAAGAATAACAGCATTAATTTTGCTGGCTGATTTGCTGCAGCTGGTGCCTTGTGTACTCTCGCTGGGTGGTCTGCAGACCAGCGGCACCATGTAAGGCCATAGCCAGCCCACCAGGGGGATGCTGCCCGGGATGTAGTGGATCTTCTTGTGGTAGAAGAGGAGCCCGTCCACCTCAAAAGGGAAGCCTGTGGCCAGCACCTCACACAACCTCTTGGGGTGCACTGGAACTTCTTGGCCACACAAAGTAAAAAGGATTGAGCTTTGTTTGCTCTCCCAGGTCGCCTTCCTCGGCTAACTTCGCATGTGTCCAGTAGAACCAGAAATCAGTGGGGCAGTCATAAACGGGATGTCCCTGCTAACACATCAGGTCCAGAACGTAGTAGGTCTGGTAAGCCTCGCTGTGAATGCAGTGCACAATGGTGTCCATGAGCTCTGTTTGCTGCCTCCTGGCAGGAGGGAAGGAAACCTGTCCACGCAGTAACCGCTCTTGGTGTAGGCGCTGGTGCAACCCCTGGAGGCCACGATGAGCGCTCTTTTTCCAATGGGGCACAAGACGGCTATCCACTCCTGCCCCAAGTCCGCGGGGACATCAATCAGCCACTCAGAGAGCATCAACTGATTGGCAAAGCACTAGGGGAGTTTCTCCTCAATGTCAACATCCATGTCTTCGTCATCTTTCCTGTGTTCCTCCTCCTCACTCTGCACTCCGGTCCAGTCATCTTCAGCCAGCATTCTGGCCTGGTTCACAGAGGCCAGTCGCTTGCATTTCTGCAGTTCAAATAACGACGGTGCAGCTCATCCTGCTCCAAGGAACTGCACTTGGGCTTGTACTGGGACAGGCAGGGGTGTGAGGCTGCACGGCCGTTCAAATCTCGGGACACAGAGAATCTGCTAGCCAGGGCTGGAATCAGCTCTTCCATCGTTCCATCAAACTCTTTGAACAAAATAAATGGCAGCTATGCAGGACTGACTTCTGCCTGTGCAATCCACGGAAATCAAATCCACTACAGAAGTTGGACAAGTGGTTCAGTACAAAAGAGACCCTAACACCAAAGATAAGTTAAGGACAAAGTGCCTTCATTTATGAAAGACACAAAGACGCAGACACATTAGGGAAGCCAACCCATGAAGTCTTGGTACCTCAGACCATTCAAAGACAGGATTTTACTTCACTAAGTCCTGGAATACAGGCAGCTGTACAAATTCATGAGTAATTGTAAGACCATTAATCACAATAAGAGGGGGATTATGGAAGCCAGAGGAGGACCAAGATTGGGACGCATAGTTTATGTTCTAAAGACTTTGGCACTTTCAAATGAAGCATTTGAGCAAGATGCTAGGGTAGGACTCCTGATTATGCAACCTACAGTCCTGTCCATCAAGGACACGCCCAGGAAAGCCCTAAAACACTGCTCCTCCCTGGACCATATTTAGAATCATGCAAGTAATGCAATTTCCAATGCACCCTACCTGAGTGCAGGATGAACTACTTCATTCTTACATGATCTCAAGGCATTTCCGGAAGTGGTTTTTGGTTTGTTTTGTTTTTGACATTGGAAAGTTATGTGTAACATCCAAAAAACTTAGTGCTGAGACATAAGCCCTAACTTAAGAGATTTTGGAGGAGGTCATTATGTGCAGTCAAAAATGAAGCTGGGGCCATGAAGCTGAAGAAATGAATCAACTACATGAGAGCACAAATATAACCTGAGATCCACCCCACATGAATGGCAAGGCCATCTCAAGAACAGATAGGATTGAGTGAACACTAGCAACAGGAAACTGGACCAGCTGTGTGATGACATCAATAACATCTTGTATGAAGAAAGAAAAGTCCTCCACAAGACACAAAAGGTAGAATGACCAAAGTGGACATCTAAGAGACTCTGAATCCTGCCATTGGTAGAAATATAACTAAAGCAAATGGAAGAAATGATGAAATAATGCTGAACAGAACATTTCAAAGAGCAACTTCAGGAGAAAAATTAAAATATTAACATGAAACATGATGCCCAAGGGGGAATACTTCAAGTTATAGTAGTGAGAACATCGAGAATGTCATTCGGTAGATGTGGCACAGAAAAGAGAGGTGGGAATAGGTTCACACCCCAAGAAAGCTTGGCCTGATTTTATCCAAAGAAACATAGTCAGACAGGCATTTTCTGCACAGCTTTCAGTTAATAGCTTTGTAATCAAGAGGGTCTTATTCATCCACCAGGTGAAAATTGAACACAGAAGTCTAAGCTATCTCTGGTTTACATGTCTAGGACATGTTTGTCTACCCTCCTTAAATTTTCTGTTTTTAGGGTTTGTGGTGGGGTTGTGAGAGGGTTGAATAGTAAGGCATCAACTTACTCTTCAGACACGAGAGTCTCGGCAGCAGTGCTGTGGGTCCACAAAAAAGACAGCGACTGAAACGCCTTGATAATTTAGAAGAGTTGTTATTCAGTTGTCACCCGACATCGAGAATCTAAAAACAATTCTAGGATTGAAGTCTTGAGTGGATATTTAAGTCCATCATTAAAAGCAAACACTCACTTAGAATCTGTCTATAATTATTAAGCAAGCACAAGGTTTGCACTAAAGTGCATTCTCTCAAACAAAGAGTAAAAGGAGCTTCTTGTCACTGTCAATGCAGATGAATGGAAACCACACAGGACAGAGTAAACCACCCCTGTGGGATTCCATGACTGTAATTCTGAATGGGAGAAGAAAGCCCCATCTTTTGCCGCTATTTAAAATACAGGTATCACTGAATGGGTCATTCCATTTCACCTCAGTGGACGGGATCAGCTACTTGGGGACCACTATTATATGTCTTTATGGGAGCAGGCTCTCATCACTCTGAACTGGAAACAGCGGTGGTTCTGAAACCTCCAACAGTTGATTAATAGATGAATAACTCCACACTGGAGCCCATCCCCCAAACTGACACTCTTCTTTACTTGCCACACTACTGAGATTCATGATCTCAGCAAGATGATATTTTTAAAGAAGCATTGCACAACAGCAAGCTATTAAGATGCATCAAGTCCCTGAATAGGTACTGAGGTGTGAAGGAGATAGAGGGTAAGCACAACACCCTGATTAGACTGGGTAGAGCAAATATATTTATATGTTCATAATGCAATATTGAATGTACTCAATTCACACAGGCCTCAAAGAAAGACAAGTTTGGAATGCCACACCTCAACCTCTAGGACCTTCCCCACTTAGCACCTCAGAACTATTTAGAGAATTTTCCTGTTACTCCCTATTTCAAATCACCATTGGAAAGGTTAAAAAGGCTCAGCTTTTAATCTTGACTCTTATCTTTGATCAAGTATTTCCATTGGGTGATGAATCCAAGATTGCAGGTCAAAGGACAAACTTCTTCCCAAGGGTGTTGAGACCAACAATTTCCATAGATACAGAGATAATGGCAGGATTCTCTCCCAAGTCTCCAAACCTTCAGGACAGAGGAAGGGTCCAGGTCCAGAACAAAGCTAGAGAGCTTTCAGAGTCATTTTAATTCAAAAACCACACCCACAAGATAGCTAGCTTCCCCATCATTGGCTGTACACAGTAGGTCTCAGTAGGGAAGTGATGGCAGTTTTGGTTATCTTATCCACCAGGCTGATGCCATCCTAACAGAACACACCCTTAGCGTCCAGACCCAACCCTGTTGAGATAAATTGTCAGCCATCAAACCTCACCCACTGTGACTGATAGAACATAGAACATTTTGAGGAGGTGTGTCAGCAGATGAGAGTGGATTAAGCAATTGGTTACAGAAATGGCTCTAGTCCACAGATTGTTACACATGCAAAATAATACCCTTATGAATATTCATTGGTGTAACTCATTTCCCATAGCACAAACACACTTGTACTCTGTCTCTTCCAACATAGAGCCAACTTATGGGAAAGAGTAAAAGTGCCTCCTTGGCTGTCTACAGACTGTTGATCTCTCCAGGGGTAGATGACCTCATCAGGCCCCACAGACTGCCTGGTAGGTTGGAATGAGTACCCTGGTTACCAAGCATGCCACATCAATTGCATTTATCTGGAGCACTGCAGGGATGATTGGATCACATTGGGCATGTTTAAAGGATTGACCTCTTGAGAAGAGCACAGTATATTCTCTTCTCAACGGCTCTTATGTCAGAAGCATTACCAATTATGGTTTATAAAACAAGGAAACATCATTGTCTTACTGTTTAGGTAGGTGGAATCCAACTTCAGGACCTCACCTGGAAGATAAGGTTCTCTCCCCGTGGGTTCTGAGGTACCTTCCTTATATCCTTGCAACATCTGTGGGATGCTAGATCCTGGCCAGAGTTTGTCTCCCATCTGCATCAGGAAGTGCTTCAAGTTTGGCTGCCTTCCAGCTAGTTGGGTTGCATCATTTGCATTTGGCAGGATGTGTGCTTGTTCTTCCAATCCTAAACTTCCACTCCAAACAGAGATGCTTACATACTTTCCACACTGATGAAATTCGTGACCTCAGCAAGTTGACACAGATCTTGTACCCTTGCACATAGGCAAGTTATAAAGACATATCAAGGACCCTCAATAGGTATGGAGGTGTGAAAGATGTAGGGCAGTGGTTCTCAACCGTCCTAATGCGCGACCCTTTAATAGAGTTCCTCATGTTGTGGTGACCAGCCCAACCATAAGATTATTTCCCTTGCTACTTGATAACTGTCATTTTGCTATTGATATGAATCGGACGACATTTACAAAAGGATCCTTTGAGACCCCCAAAGGGGTCAAGACACACAGGTTGAGAACCTATGAATTATAGAAGGTAAGCAATACACTCTAATTTTTTGTACTGTTTCTATTGAGCAGAGCAAGTAAATACATAGGTGAATAATACAACATAGAACACATTCACTTCACCCAAAAAGTAAACATGCCCGTGTTGTGTTTCACAGGCCCATTATTCAAGCAATAATTGCAATACATGTAAGGTTTTCACAAACATAAACCCATTCTTTCCTAATATCCCTTGTAGAAGGATAAACTTAGGGGAATCCCTGTAGGAGATGACTGTATCTCTTTGTCACCATTGTACACTTGGAGTCCTGGCTCTCCACCTCCTATGTGTTGAGCCCAAGATGTGTCCAGACAGTCTGAGACTTCTCACATGAACCATCTGGTCCAAACAAGGGGCAAATCAGTTCAGACTGAGCAGTTCCAGCTGCAAAACACTGCCACACTGTGGACACTGTCTTGTTGCACCCGTTTGAAGATATCCTCAAAAAGAGCAAGTTAAGGTGAAGCGTCAATAGACCCTGCTGCCTCCAACGCAGAAACTGTGCATGATAACAAAGTAGGGATAGCCATGAGAAGGGGCATTCCCAAATACTTCGTCATTGAATGGTTAAGTGGATCAAGAGAAAGTTGTGGCAACAAAACAAGGAAACAGTGCTCAATTTCTATTGAGGAAGGGTATGCCAAACGGACAAGTATATATGCTTTTATTTGTGTTTTTAATATTATAACATAATATTATCTATATATAAAGTATAACCAGATTGCTCCTTACAGATGTGGATGATGGGATGTCAAGCTACATATTTTGGACCTGTTTTGTGGAGAGATCAGTTCCTGGAAAAGGACAGAGAGACAAAAGCAGGCCATTGACGTGATGGATTCACAGAGCAGCTGCAACGAAGGCCTCACACTTACACACGGTTGTGAGGATGGCGCAGAGTGTGCAGTCTTTCCCTCTCTCCTGCGCGGGTCCCTGTGCTTCGGAGCCGACTGAATGACGCTGAAGAAAACAATGTCTGCCATAATCGAATTCACGTGGTTTCCTGTGAGATAACAGGACTGTTCACATCACGCTCTTTTTCAGCGGGAAATCTTGGAATGGGAAAGGCTAGATTAGCTGCTTCCTTGTCTTCTGATCCCAAGGAATTCAGTCGGGCGTGGCTAATCTGCAGATGATTTCAGTCTTTCTTTTTTATTCTCTGAAAGTGTCCTCCAGACTGTGTGCTCAGGATCTAGGCTCTAACAAATATAAGATGTTGGAGAAGATTCTTATCAACAGTCAAACTTTTTTAGGATTATTGGTTTTACCAGTTTCATTTTCACTGCATCGAAAATGTAATACGATTCAATAAGATCAAGGAAGAGCTGTACCTCTGCCTTCAAATTCAATTCTAGAACATTTTCTCCAGACCCTGTAGTAGTTGCTCTTGTACTTTTCTTGTTGGTTTCTCCAATTGAAGTAATTATATACAAAACAGAATACTCCCATTCCACAACTTCAGCGCCGGGCCCCTGGGTCACAGAATATGGGAGGTGGGGCACCAGGTCCTGCTGCTTGCTAGGTCCCAATTCTGGGAGCTCTGGCCCAGCTAGCATGGTTGGACTTGTAGTGGAGGTTCAGGGATGGGCCTCTGGCGCAAATGTCCTCAATCTCGGGATAGCTGCCTACCCGCTCCAAGCAGGGACGGGAATTGGCCCCCTCAGGCCCTGTGGTAGGCGGCTATCCTCACCGGCCCTTGTTAAAACTACCAGGCGTGGCAGCTGACACCTTGTGCTGTCCAGACTCCACAGGCTCAGCTCATAGATCTCTTACCTCTTAGCATTTGGCAGCTGGTTCAGAATGGCGGGAGGCCCGGCCCGGTGACTGCCCCTAGTCGATGCTTCTTTACTTCCTCCATCAGGGCCGCCACCTCCTTCTGGTCTCCCTCCTGCTTCTGCCTCTGCTGCTCCTCTGTCAGGCTGCTGCATCACGACCTCGAAATCCACGTGGGCCTGCCGCTGGTCCAGCCTCTGCAGGTTCTCCCGCACCTCCATCTCCAATTGGGAGTCCTCGGTGCGCCTCCCCATCACCTTCACGGGGTGCTCCGGCTCCTTTGGCACCCTCTCTTCCTGATGCGTCTCAGTCTGCAAGTTACAAGAGCCTCCAGCTGCAGGGCGTCGTCTGTGCTCTCGGGGTCTGTCTTCAAGGTCAACTCCTCCCCACAGTGCTTGCACTTGATGTAGAAGCAGGAGATGGTCAGGCCCGCGTAGTCCTCATGGTTCACCGTCTCTTTGCGCGCACTGACCTTCGTGCCCTTGTAGACATACTCTCCGCACGTCTTACATTTCATGTGGAAGGGGATCCTCAGTTGCACCTTATACAGCTGGTACTTGGGCATCATGACCTTGGGGATCTTCTTGGGGTGCAAGTCTGGTCGGCAGTATTTGCTCAAAACTCTTCACTCCTGACAATTCAGCCTCTTTCTCTGCTCACAAGCACTGGAGAACTCGGAAGGCTCGGGTTTTATTCTCAATTCCACAAGGCTCAGAGTACTTCCGGTGACGCACTTCCGGTGACGCAAAGGCGTTGGCGTATTCATTTTTTCAACTGCTTTATGTGGATTTAGGAATTCCCCGCTGAGATGGATTATGAACGGTGTAGGATGCAACAATTGGGGGGGGGGTTCCGCGGGAAGATATGGATGATAGTTTCCTGCATCGAAGAAGGCATAATACTGAATGGAAGAGTTATCTATGGAACTAGGTTTTGAAGGACAAGTAGGAGTTTTCCAAGTTAGAGAGGACAAATATATTTGGACCACAGTAACAAAAATCTAGAGATGATTAACCAGCAAGTGTTTCTTCCATTATGCACTGCCTGAGGTCTCTCTCTGTGATCGGAAGCTATTTGCTGAACTGTGGGGGCTTCTGTGTGTCTATGATTCTGGAAGCTATGTCACCAGCATTTGAAAATACAGCGATGAATTCCAAGTGAACGGGTTTCAGCTGATCTTAGAGACTAAGAACAGACAAGAAGGCAGGAGGAAATCCCTTCTGAGGGATTAGACACTGAAGAGTAGCAGACATTTGTCTGATATAGAGCCACGGATACGATGAGATGCTGCCACTGAAAAGTAGCTGAAGTGTGACTGGGGTGCGGTTGACGCTAATGAGGAGGATCGAGCAGTTTGCTGGGCTTTCAATTACTGAGGGTACTGGACTCCGCAGGAGGAGAATCACCTCAAGGGATGCTGAGTGGTGTTCAATCAGGAAAGGTGAGCATTATCCTATTCAGAATCTGAATTCTGATCAAATGTGTAATAAAGTTGATTACATGAGGAGCAATGTGGCCTGAGGATTGGGAGAAGACACACTATAAACCTATGAAATGGAGACCATACAAGCCAGCTCGATGGAAAAGGAAGAATCGCTTGCAGTACTTTCTGAGGCAGATTAAATAGTGCAGCTTTCACTACGGAGGATAATTCATGAAGAAAGCAAAAATTCCCATAACTAGATCAGAAACAGGATGATAAACAAGGGAAAGATTGAAGTTATCCAGAGTTCCAATTCACAGAAATCTATACTCAATGCTCAGAGACGCAACTGTTAAGAAATATGGTGATCTACTACATTGGTCTCTAGGCTATCTACCCACCACTGCTCTCTGACCACCTGTCGTCTCCATCACTTGCTCCACCTCCAACCCCTGTATTCATCAGTTTCCATCGCTCTTGTTCGGTGCTACGTAATCCTTTCTGAGTCATACGGAGCAATGGGCAACAGAAGGAAGCACTGGCTGGTCCTGCACCACCGTCAATGTGTTCTGAAGTTCAGTTCATTGTTTCACGCCATGTGGCAGCCTATCTGGTTGATGGTCTTCTTATCCACTGCCCCTCTACTTTACCAAGCGTGGTGTCTTTTTCCAGGGATGGCTCTCTGCAGATAACTTCGCAACAGAATGTAATATAAAGTATCTTCATTGCTGCGCCTAAGGAATATTCTCTTTGTCCGTCTTGCAAGTGAAATTTGTTGATTGGCCAACCACACTACTTTTGATATTCTTGGCCACCACAGTCATTTATGTGCATGCATATTTCTTTGGTTTGCCATATTCGATGTTCAACTTACCACCACTAGCTTTTCTATCTCTGCCTCTCTCCATGTCTAACGCTACATAATAGCACTAAACAACAAAACAAAAAAAATAGCACTAAACACATCAAAAGGGCAGAGATAAATTAGGTTCAAATATGCCTTTCTTTCAGTGGTTTATATTTGTGTAATCCATGTCAAACATAGTTTACAAAGGGAGAGGACAAGTACTTTTGTATAGAATATGCAGACACAGCCTCACGCAAAGGGGTCCTGGGAGGAGGAATTTCCTGGGAGCACAGCTCTGACCCCATTGGCAGTTCTTGGCAGGAAGCTGGACAGCCAAGCACTCCCGCATCCAGGTGTACTGCCAGCCTTGGCTTCAGCTCAGTGCCCATTACCTGCCCCCAGCTCTGAAACTGAGCCCCATGAGCTAAGACTAAGGAGAGGACCATGTCCCAGGCAGTGTGTGCACCATGTCCAGGAGGAGAAATATACACCACTGAACACCTAGCATATGGATTAGGTAGGGGCACCATGCTGGGGATGGGGAGACAGGCACCCCAAGAGGCCTGTGGGCTGAGCCCCTAGCCAGCCATGAGGGAGACACAGCTTCAGATATTCTTTTAAAAAACAAAAATAAATCATACAACAAAGAGGTTTGGAGGGCTGTCCCATTTATACACCACATTGTAAATATACAGGGTATATAGTACATGTGCTTCAGTCTGGAGTTTGCATGTCTGTCTGTACATCTGGTCACTCTTGGGGCTGGATCTCAGGAGCCTTTTTAAAAAATCATTCTACTGGGGGCTCTTACACTCTTATAACATTCCATACATCAATTGTACCAGGCATATTTCTGTATATGCTGCCTTCATCATTTCCAAAACATTTTATACTTAAGATCCTCTTTTTGCACCCCCTTCCAGCACTCACACCCTCAAGGAGATTTGAATTTGTCTTCCACAAAAATTTATTACAGAATATACCTTAACAAAATCTTGTTTTCAAATAGAAGGGATTTTTATGGTTATCTCTTATTTTAACAGTCACATGGAGAAGCTGGGGCATTAGTGAAGAGAAGGATTAGTGAACGGATTTAAGGAGATAAAAATAGAAATATTATTAATTAATCCTTAATGTTACTAACAAAAAGTGTGGAATTAAGTGACTAACAGTAATAAAATGTTAAGTAAATGGAGTGTAGTGATACATATTTCTGAGGGTCATGTGGTTCATTCATGGCCATTCTGTATATTTAACTATTGCATGGCTCTCTAGGCCATCTACCCACCTCTTTCTTCTCTAGCCAGCTCTGGCGTCTCTATCCACCTCTGTGCCCTCATTGGATTAGGGACCTCACTGACAACATTCTTCCCTTTCACCAGAGTATCATTGCTGAGAGCCTTACCTTTAAACATCTTTGCACTGTAGGAGTAGGGTCTACTCATTTAGGACTATGCCCATTAGACATTACTCCATGTGATTACTGTCATAGAAACAGCCAAGACCCATCTGTTTTGTTTACATTTTACTGTGGCATTCAAATTAACAACCATCTAAAAGCGGCACCAACTAAGTCCACATGGAAGAAGCACAGCTGTCTGTGAGACGTCCCAAGAGAATGGAGAACAAAATGCAAGTATGGAGAAGGGGAAGGTATCAGAACTGAGGTTGTGAGCCCCTCTTTGTAGAAGGCATTGGAAGAGAGAGCACCTGACGTCCAGCTGCAGAGCACCTGACGTCCAGCTGCAGAGCACCTAGTCAGGCTCTGCCTCTGGCAGATCTCCTCTGGCCACAGTTGAGGGAAGTGAAACGCGTCTCTGTCAGAAGGAGATTGCTGTAAACTTTCCTGTAGTCGATGGGATTGTGGTATTATGGAAGACCTGCTCAGGTGACCTCCCTCTGGGCTCCTCAGAAAGTTCTCTCGCTTTTTCCATGACAGAAATCTTCCCTCTCATTATTTTAATATTTAAGGTGGTCTTTTCGTTCATACCCTTTATTTATTTGAATTCAGTTGAATGCTTCCACGATGCTTCTGAATGTATCAGTTATCCCTTTCTACCCCCACCTACCCCTTGCCCTCCTTGTGTCCCTACTCTCATTATAGGTCCTGAAGGGGTTATCTGTCCTGGATTCCTTGTGTTTCCAGTTCCTGTCTGTGAATGAGGGGGAGAGCGGAGTGGAGACCCAAACCCATCTGTAGGCAAATGGACATCCCCTTACAGAATTATTGCAGGGAGGAAAGGAGCCAGTCAGGGTGCAGTGTAGCACCGATGAAACTTACACCTTTCCTCTAATTCTTTAATGATCCCCCGCCCCCTTCCACAATATCATGATCCCAAATCTACCTTACAAGTCTGACTAGACCAGAGTCTGTACACTGGTACAGATAACTGATCACAAGGATCTATATTTAACCCCCTCAAAGGGGGATGGACAAGAAAAAAGTGGGTGAAGGGAAACATCGGACACTTTAATACATGACAAATAATACTACTTTATAAGTGTCCATGAACAAGTGAGTGGTGGGGAGGGAGAGGAAAAAATGAGGAGCTGATACCAAGGGCTCAAGTAGAAAGCAAATGTTAAGAGAATGATGATGGCAAGAAATGTACAAAAATGCTTGACACAATGGATGGGTATATGGATTGTGATAAGAGTTGTATTAGCACCCAATAAACTTATTTTAAAAAGAAAAATAAAGAGTATTTCAATAAAGTATGGAACACAGGAAATTATCAAAAATTCAATCCAGGTCAGATGATCCCTTCAGGGCCAGTGGTGAGAGTGGCGATACCTGGAGGGTGGAGGGAAGGTGGGTACAAAGGGGGAACCGTTTATAAGGATCTACATATAACCTCCTCCCTTGGGGTTGAACAATAGAAAAGTTGGTGAAGGGAGCCGTCTGGGAGTGTAAGATATGACAAATTAATAACTATTTATGAATTAGAAGGGTTCATGAGAGAGGGGGAAGTGGTGAGGAAGGGGGGAAATTAGGAGCTGATAGTAAAGGCTCAAATCAAAAGCAACGGTTTTGAGAATGATGATGGCAACAAATGCACAAATGTGCTGGAAACAGTGGATGTATGCATTGTGATAAGAATTGTATGCACCCCCCAAAAATGATTAAAACACTAAGGGGAAACCACAACAGGGTCATGAATGAGACATGCATATTTTAGTAGAGATTACAAGATAGGTACTTGTAACCAATGCAGTCAGTGTATATCTGCTAGGGTCTGACTCCTGACCAGGGGTTAGCAAACTTGGGCTTGAGAGCCTTAAGAGTAGCGGTTCTCAACCTGTGGGTCTCGAGCCCTCTGGGGGTGGAACGAACCTTTCACAGGGGTCGGTTGCCAAAGGCCATTGGAAAACACGTTTCTGATGGTCTTAGAAGCCTAGACACCACTCCTCTATCCGTCTCCAGGTAAGTCCACCCACATGCAGATAAGTTCATATACCAGTACCCGGTATGAAGACTGTTCCCCATGCGACACCATGCTTCAAGACAACATTTCACTTATTAGTCATTAGAAATAAATATTTCACAATTTAGGGTTACATATTGTTTTTGTGGTTCATCAATATGCTTTAATTATGTGCAACTTGCAACCATGACAATGCCTCCGGCATATCAGATCATTACATTATGATTCACAAAAAGGGCAAAACTACAGTTATGAAGTAGCAACGAAAATAATTTTACAGGTGGAGGCGACCACCACATGAGAAGCTGAATTAAAGGGTTGACGCACTGCGAAAGTTGAGAACCACTGCTTAAGAGGATCTTTCAGTACATACATGTGTCTCTAAAATAAAATTGTAAATTAACTTATCATAGTTGTATTTGAAGGGTATTATTTCCATCATGGAGATTTCATTTGTTTGTAAGACTAGCTTCAAGACACTGGAATCCTTTTTATATTGTTGCTCTTCCAGCTCTAAAGTTTGCTAGCCTCTGCTTCCTGACTATGGAACCTTCATCAAGCCCATCAACGACACACCCAGATAAGAGACCCTAAGAGACCACTTTCCCCGAGGCTGCTGGAGAAAGAGGGAAGTAATCCAATTCTGATTCACTTTGCCTGAGGGGGAGATGATCTGCTTCTTTGGACATTGATCCCAAAGGAATTCCGGGAAGCTGAATTAGTGTGGGGACTCTGCACCTACATCTCTGGCTATAACTCTCAATAGCCGGGCACCATCAGCTTTCTTCACCACGTTTGCTTACGCACACGTCTGTCTTCAGTGATATCAACAGTAATTGTAATGACCACAGGATCATTATGATTTGGAATAAACTCCATGACCAGTGAGTTTGGTTTATTTCATATTTTTAATGGCAGACTTTGGCATCTAATGATCTCCTACATGGTCAGCCTAGGTGATAAATAAGCCAGGTGTGACACGATGCAGGGTGGGACACTAAGAACTTGATATCTTCAGAGCAAAGATTAGATTCTTGGGAGAGAATTTTCTGTGGAGGCGGCTACAGAATTTGTCATTTGACAAGAGGCGATCAGTTATAACAGCCAGCAGAGACAGAGAAATTCACGGCAACCGAGAGAGCTGACCTGGATACACGTGCTCCGGTGAACCTAAAAATCCAGCCCACTTCCAGACCCAGGTCCTAGACTCAAGGTAAGTTGATGGGAAGACACACGGCCTCTTCAAGGGAGGTCAGACCCATGGATATTGAACAGCTAAAAAGACCCATCCCCAGACACAATGGCTGCAAAGGTTTTCTCTTGGTACCACTGTTTCTTGGTCACATGCTTTCTCTTGAAATGGTTGATGGTCTAGCTCTCTTTGGTTTGGCGACTTTGTGTCCTTACATCTTCTACTTATGGTGCCTCCATCTTTCAACAACCACTTTTCTGCCAGCTTGTTGTACCCTGGTCCCTTGTGAGGATGGCACAGGACTGGGAAGTGTTTCCTTTTGTTGGGCAGAGTGTTGCTTTATGGGTCAGGAAGCACACAGTGGCTCATAAAATTAACATTTCAAACTTGTGACCGTGTATTTTTAGTTGTGTTTAATTTTTTTTCCTCCACTTCTACCAGCTAAAGGTCTTCAGTTTGTTCCGCTTAAAGAAATTCTCAGGGGCTTCTTCAGTTTCCCCATAGGGTGAGTGCTTATACCATACAGGCATTTTGACAATCCTCTTGAAATAAAACCTACTGGCAGGGGGTCAATGCTCACTCAAATAGACCACCTGTGGATTGCTGACACTGTAGCTGTTTATGGAAGTAGAAAGCTCAGTCTATCTCCTGGGAAGCTGCTGGTGGTTTCAAACTGCTGACTATGTGAACTAGTAGCCCAACATATAACGATTTCCATGTCAGGGCTCCTCAGTTTTTCCTAAGGCCTGGAATAATCATACTGCCTTCTTGAGAACACCACACTCACTTTCTGACCAACAAACTCTAGCATTGAATTTTCAGGGATACAGGTAAAAGCAGTAGCTCTGAATCTCCCTGGTAGTCCTGGAAACCAGTAGGAGCAGTTTTCTATGAGAAAGACAGGTAAATGAATGAAGGTACCCCAAAAACAAAGGGTAGACCTAAGAAGGTTCCCCTGTAGTCTAAGACATGTAAATGAGAGAGCTCAGTCTTTTGTCCTCAATTCTGACCTGATGGATCCAAAAAGTGCCCTCTTGATTACAAAGCTATTAGCAAAGATCTTGGCAGAAGTGTCTGTGTATGTTTAGTTTGTTGAAAAGAAAAAATCACAAACAGATATGTCTGTAAATGGCTTTGCCTACATTTTCCTTTGGTCTATGTCAGGCAAAGCTTTGTTGGGGTATCTGCCCTTTCCCACCTCTGTTTTCTGTAGTACATATATGGATTCAAATTCCCTTTGTCCTCATTTTATCGATTTGATGATTTTCCCCTTGGACAGCAAGCTTTTGCCATGATTCTTTGTCTTCTTAAGTTGCCCTTTGAAATGTTATGCTCAGTCTTGCTCCTTCATCATTTCTCGCATTTCCTTTAACGACGTCCCCACGAATGGCAGACTCTGAGTCTCTGATTTCCACCTTGATCGTTCTGTTCTGTCTGGTGAATGATTTTGCTTCCTTCATGCATGATGTCAGTGATGGCATCCTACAGCCGGCCCAGGTCCCTGTCCCTAGTGATCAATTAGTCAAATCTGCTTTTGAGATAATTTGGACATTAATGCATGATGCTTATAAGGTTATATTTTGCTGAAGTTGCATGTCAAGGCTGTGGGCCAGAATTCTCACAGGTATTTCTGTTATGTTGTGGGCATTCCCTCTAATTCCATCACCACTGTGATGAGATCTGTTGTGATCAGACAACCATGGAGAAGTAGTATCTGCGAGGCTGTGACTCACAAAGCTCTCTGACTCTTGGCTGGATCTCCATGTCTCTGGAACTGAGAGAGTAAGGAGCCTTATTACCCACTTCTCTAGGATTTGTCAGCTTCCACAGCTTTCAAGGAAGCAGCCTGCTACTTACCTGCCCATCTTGGATTCATCAACTGGTAGTCACTGGAGTCAGTAGAAGTGTCGATTCTGATATCCCAACTTATATTGAGGGCTTGCCGGCACTACATTTTTGAGTTGAAATGAGGACTACTGGGACGAGAGAGGCCCATAGAGTCTCTAGGAAATCAGGGGGGAGGACCTAGAGTTTGGAGTGTGGGACTCAGTAGCGTGGCTCTCACTGAGGCTTTGGCACAGGTCCGTATCAAACAACGTGTGAGCAGGAGTGGAGAGATTTGAGGCAGGCTTGACATCAGTTCACTCATAGACACAACGGGAAAAAAATCCCATACCTAAAAAAGTACACCGACCACCACCCACACCCATGGAGCCCTGATGGCTTAGCTGCTAAGCATTGGGCTGTTCACTGCAAGGTCAGTGGTTTGAAATCACCAGCACGCCTTGACTGAACTATGAGGCTTTATACTCCTGTAAAGACTGACAGGCTCAGGAGCCCAAAGGGGTTGTTCTACTCATCCTACAGGGTTGTGATGACTCAGAGTGGATATGAAGGTAGTGAATTGGGCTTGGAGTGTCTTACTTGTGTGTCAGACGGAGACTGGAGGATGAACCCCTGCAACGTCTGCTGAGTAAAGATGACTCTTTGTTACTGTGAAAGTCGGCAGCCTTGGAATCCCTAGTGATTTGGAAGAGACTCAAAGAGAGTGAACTTTGTGTGTTATTATTTTGGACGATGTAGTTCTGCTTTGTGTCCATTTCCAGCATAGTGAACTATGAAATGATAAGGCAATGTTTGGTAAAGGGACTAAAGGCAGAATTCAAACATTTAATGCCTTTAACAGTGCTGACAGAAGCCTGGGTGTTTTCCCTGTTGTTGATTCCAGCACATTTAAACATGAAATGAACTATCACTACGGGAATACAGTCCACAGAGACTTGGGGTAAAAATTACTATCTGGAGGATAGAACGAGGTGCATTCAGTGTGGCGTTTGGACCCCCAGTTCCTGCACTGTCGTCCTCATACACCTGGAAACATGATTGCTACAAGAAACGCGCCCACAGCACCGAATGATTCCAATGAGCGGCAACCCTTCCTGTGCATTGCCTCCAGGAACAGCTGCAAGGCAGAGTTAAATGATCCCCATATGTTTGTAAAGTTGAGTGTGAGGCTACAAGCAGATCCATCCAAAGTTGACGTAGTCACTAGGGGCACATGACTGATGGAGTTATTTTTAACAAGAAGTGTCGTCTCACAACACTGGACCAATTAATGTGTCTAATGTCTGCTCTGAAACTCTCTACTCTCAATGGACTTTATTAAACTTTGGGAATGATTTAACACTGTTCTCATATTTGAAGGGGAATAAATATGACTGTTTGTCTAAGGGGAATCTGTTTCATAAATCCCAGCAGACTTAATCATTTTTGCATATGTGAAGTTCACGGTGATGAGGCCATCTCTGGAACTATGGCTTCTCAACACTCCCTTTTCTACATGTCTTATGTTTTCTACAACACAGGTGTTGGTTGCTAGTGAGTATTGTGTGACTGGGTAGATTCTGTGTCAGGTTTATGGGCTAGAATTCTCAGAGAGTTTTCCTTATGATGTTGTAATTGGCCCTGATGTTGTCTGTTGTGGTGCAATCACCTCTGTGCTGAGATCACTCTGTATGCATGTGTGGACTCTCTCTCAAAACTGTCTACGTTGTTGGTCAGCTTGCACAGCCTGTGCGGGAGCAGTGTGCCACGTGAATTGCCCATCTTGGATTGATCAACTTGAGTCAAGAATAGCCATCATCTGGCATCTGAACTTCCATTTAGGCCTTGGCAAAGTCTACCTGGTGAGGTCAAAAAAGTATTGTATGCCTTCTCTACATACATGTTAAAAACTGCTCTGACAGAGGAGACCTCACCTGAGCTGGGGTCAGTGTTTCCAGAATGAGGGGGAAGGATGCATTTGTTGATGTACCGAACTGCGCACACAGGTGAATCCAAGTCACCAGAGAAGAATGATGTTTCCTAGAAACATTAGTCCCACAGGCTGGGTCATGGATCTCAGTGGTTTAGCAACACTCTCATGATGAAGTCGCCCCCGAACTTGCAGTTGGCTATAACAACATCGTTTTGTTGATGAAATCTCATATGCTACAATCCCCTCTGTGGTGGGATTCTATAGGAAACACAATCGATAGGGAATTCCCTGGTGCTGTGTTTGACTCAGCAGAAATGAGACCTTTCTGAGCGCATTCTTTGCTTTTCTTTCCATGGTTAGGATACTACAACTAGATTGGCATCACCTGACTGACAGCTTGGACCCCACAGGCCTTCTGACCTGGCATAAGATTGTGAAACGACAGTAGTCAGAAGAGCCCAAACTTACACCCAACCTAAAACCTTGAGACGCTTCAGCACCTTGGCTGTCTTCGAGTTGAGAGAAGTTCCTGGACACTTCTCTGGTCAACAAGGATTCACATTCCTGCTGGAGCACCTGAATCAGCATGAAGAGGTACAGCCCACCCAGTCTTGTGGACCTTGCAAGCCAGAGCTTCCTGAAGGACGAGGCCTCAGCCATTGCCAAGCTGCGCTGCCTGCCCAGTCCTCTCTTCCTGCCTCTGTTCAAAGCAGCTGTTACTGGAAGGCACCTTGCAACATTGAAGGTGATGGTGGCTACCTGGCCTTTCACACGCATGCCCCTGGGGACTCTGATAGGAGCTCAGAAGCTCCCCCAGGACATTTTAAAAGCTGTGTTGGATGGACTAGATGTCCTGCTTGCCCAGAAGGTTCACCTTGGGAGATGTCAGCTGAAAGTTTTAGATTTTTGCACACACGCGCACAGCAATTCCTGGAACCTGTGGTCTGATCCAGGTGCCCATGGTTCATCAGACGACTTACAGGCAGCTCAGCCCCCTAGAAAGAGGGCCAGAAGGTCTAAATCAATGTCTAACAGGCCTTCTGTGGAGTTGGTCCTAGACCTTTGCTTCTTCGAAGCCACTTTGGATAAAGTGCTCACATTCCTCCTAAAAAGGGTCAGTCAGAGACAGGGCCAGCTCCTTCTCTGTTGTAGGAAGCTGGACATTTTTAATATGTCAACTAGAATGGAAATTATTGAGAAGGTCCTGAAAATGACGCAGTTGAACCGTGTCCAGGAGGTGGCAGTGAATTGCACGTGGGAACTCTCTACCCTGGCCAGGCTAGCTCCTCTCCTGGGCCAGATGGTTCATCTGAGAAGACTGATTCTCTCTGGAATCGTCTTGAACTCCTGGAGGGAGGAGGATGAAGTGAAGAATCTAGTCTCCCTATTGGCTTCACAGTTACACCATCTACACCAGCTCCAGGAGCTGTATCTGGACCCTGCTCAGTTCCTGGTAGGTCACGTGGACCAGGTGTTTGCATGCTTGGAGGCCCCCTTGAAGACGCTCTGGATAACGGAGTGCTCACTTTCTGAGTCTGACTTCATAGATCTGTCCTTGTGTCTGAGCACCAAGTCCCTAAGATACCTGAATTTGAGTAGAATCAAGTTGACTGGCTTCAATCCTCAGTCGCTGCAAGTTCTGTTGGAGAGCGTCTCAGACACTCTCCAGATGCTGAACTTGGGTGGCTGTGGGATCACAGACTCCCAGCTCAAAGCCATCCTGCCTGCCCTTGGACACTGCTCCCAGCTCCAGTTCTTCAGGTTCTATGGAATCCCAGTCCCAGTGGCTACCCTGGAGGGTTTGCTGCGGCACACCCTCCCTCTGTGCAAGCTGCAACTCTTGCAGTTTTCTATCCCTCTTGAGTGTTACCTGGACCTCCAGGGCCCTCTCCAACAGGAGAAGCTTCCCGTGTATATGGCCAAGCTGAAACGGACACTCCAGGACTTGGGAAAGTGGAACAGCTTGCTGGTCTGCCAACGTGATACTGCTATAGACGATCATTCAATCACCTGCATTTTCCAGGACTGATGTGACTATCCTCTAATTCAAATGCATTTATGTAAAAATTGTAAAATTAAAAACATAGACTACACTGTGTAACTTTATTAAAACATGTTTACTTGGATATCATTAAAAATTAGTTCACAAACAAAAAAAAAAAACAAAACAAAAAAAAATTAGTTCACAATGCAAGGGTATCCTTAGCTGAAACAAGATGTGCTTCATGTCTTATTTTTATGTACATTATGATGATGGTGTTGAAGAATTCTCAGTCACCAGGACACTCAAATAACACACAAGGCATTTTTGCAAATCATTCTCTAGGGGAAAGCAATGCTATAGCTGCTGTTTTAAACATGGACACAGTCAAACCATAAAAATTTGAATCCAGTTCAGTAGCATGTTTCCTGAGCAGATTGCATGCACCGTTTTGTCCCTTGCCTGAACTTGTACTTGTTGAAAGCAGAGTGTTCTTTAGAAACGAGGCTGGTGCCGCTATGTTTTGAGCTCTTTGAAGGTGTGATCAGGAGAGTGGTCTCTGGGGAGGGACATCATACTTGGCAATCTGGAGAGGCAGTGAAACGAGGAAGGCCCTCAAGGGGATGGATTGACACAGGGGCTGCAGTGCTGTGCTAAAACAAAAAGTTTGTAAGAATGGCCCGAGTCTGGGACGTGTTTCCTTCTCGGTCTCTGGTACATAGATTCCAGATGTTTGTAATCCAACTCTAGAACCACTAAAAACAGGATTTATACTCTCAGAAACCCACGAGGACAGTTCTGCTCTGCCCTACAGGCTCACTAGGCCTGGGAAAGATCTGATTCCTTTAATCGGAATAAAAAATTTAATGATTACAGATATAAAAGTTTCAGAACTGCTAAAATAGTAGTGCATAATTTATCAAGGTGTCACGACGGTCAGGGGAGGGAGGAAAAAAGAGTAGCCAATATCAAGGGCTCAATACAAAGTATATGTTTAATCATTGTAAATGAGGGTGATTGCAGACTGCAGACCCAAAGCCCATTTGTAGGCAACTGAACACCCCTTCACAGAAAGGTTGTGGGGAGTAGACCAGTTACACAGAGCAGGGAATCAGCGATGAAACATACAACTTTCCTCTGCCAGGAATGTAAAGTTGAGAAAGATTTTATTCAGGTAGGGAAAGAACTCCTGGGAAGGAAGGGAGAGCATGGAAGGACGGGCATCTTCAGCCCCCGGGCAGATTCTGAGACATACGAGTTAGATCAGGGAAATCGCTGCTAGCAGTGAATCGTGGGACATATATAGGGCTTGAGCCAAGGATGTATGTGCTCATGAGGGGAAGGAAGGCCTTCTGGGGCTGCAGGTGCAGGGTCTGAGTCAGGATGTGGTCTGTGAGTAAATAGTCCCGGAACACTGAGGGAAGGGGCTGTACAGACCCGGCCTGGAGAGATGAGCTCCTTAATATGCTGGAGGCAGGGACTGCACAGTCCAGCTCTGGCCTTGAGAGCTGGGGGGAAGGGGCCCCAGAGAACAGCAGGCCATCTTCAGGGAGAGTTAGAGGAAGAGGCTGCATGGTTCGGACCTGGCCCAAACATCAAAACTCTTAATAGTGGAAATAGGTGTGGTGTTCTATGGTTCACTACTTCCTGCTGTGATAGGACAAAGAAGGGGGGATTAAGAGCTGGAAAGTTCGGGCCCGGTTTAGTTGGCAGCAGACTATAAGGGCGAAGCAAGAGTTGGCTGAAGGGCAGGTTGGAGATGGCTTTCATTTGGTCCTGGAAAAATTTAAACAGAGGGAGGCAACAGTAACAGTACACAAATTATTCCCAAAGGTCCCTCGAGGGGCATAATCCAGGACGTGGTTTTACAGAACTCTGTGAGGAGGGGTTGATGGTGCCCCACTGAGGTTTCCTTATTTCCCTGACCATGTTATAGAGTCCTTTAACATTTTATTTAACAGCTTTTGACTCATTGATAGAGTGTGTGTACTTTTTTGTCAGCTGTTAGCGGATTTAATGCATGGTGGTTCTGAAGGGTTACCTGAGCCAGGGATGCAATTTGTTGCTTCAAGGAGGTGAGAGACTCTGAGGAAGAGTTTATGACCAGCCGGAGTTGAGAGAGGGAGCCTGGCACAGGGTTCTATTAGGGTTTTCAATAAACTTAAGGTGGATTTTTTGTAGGTTGTTGGGAGACAGCAAAGACAGGACTTGGTGTGAGGGAAGGTTTTGCAGTTTGTGGGTAGATAACGTCTGGATAGGCTCTTTTAGTGTTAGTTGACACCTTCTTTTGTAAGGGCGGCAGCTTCTGCCAGGTCCCAACGCACGGCTGCCCGCCTCTGACTGTCATATCTGTCTGTATAGACTTGTAAGTTACTGGAGAGTGGGTGGGTCCCAGGACCTGAGTCAAGACTTTAACTGCTATTTCCTTGGTTTGCGTTCGTGTAAAGTAAAAAAGGTTTACTGGGTTTGGTAAATGTAAAGGCGGAGATTGGAGGAGAGTTTGTTAAAAAGTTGCTTTGAGTAAATGGGGAGGACTCTGCAGGTTTAGCAGAGGTGGCTGGTTTGAATGAGTGACCTTGTCTGTTTTGTTGCTTTCCTGTGTTCCCGAGGAACTGTCCACTTGATATCCTTTACATCTTTTTATTAACTAAGTGTCAGCAAGGAGTTACCGGTCTGCTGGGAATCATTTGGGTTGTAGCACAGGAAGTCTGCTGCTTGGAGGGAGAGAGAAGTTAAGGGAGTTGGGCTGTGTCTGCTTTAGAACTGTTTTAGGAGAGGCTGCAGGTAACGGCAAATGAATGCTGGTAAGCTGGGTTAAGGGGGATGGTAATACAAAGGCATCATTAAAGGTGGGGTGACTAAAGGCTTGGAGAGATGACCATCAGCTCCCATAACTGAGACCTGGCAAGGGGAAGTCGGGCTCGAGAAGGAGGGGAGGACTGAAAAGACCGTGTCCACCAAAAGGAAACCGGCTTACCTGCTGCCCTGGTCACTACCCTGAGCACGGAGAAGGAGGGGTCACTGAGGATGCTGAGTGAGGGGCTTCTTCATCAGTCATTGGAGGCCAGGTCAAGCAGTGTTAATGGTGGTTCAAGGTTTGGAGGGACTGACTCTCCATGACTAGGCACTGAAGGACAGTCACTTCTCCAGTGGCCCTGCTGACTGCACGATGGGAATGGCTAGGTGGGTGCCCGGGGATGTGGGCAATGCTTAGTCCAGTGCCCTTTCTGGCCGCCTGTGAAGTGACTGCTGAAGTTGCTGTTTCCTGAATTCTTCTGACCCCTCCCTCCAGACGACCTCAAGACTTGGGCTTGCCATCTTGCCTCAGAATTCGCAAGTTGCCTCAGCCTGGTCTTCTCAGGTGCTAAAAATTTTAAATGCGACATTGACTAAGTCACGTATTGGCATCTGAGGTCCATCCTCAGTTTTCTTACGTTTCTTTTGAGTATTGGTGACTGACTATGTTATGAGTGGCTAGCACCGGAGGCCTCGTTCGAGAGGGAGGGTCTAGCCTGGTGTACTCAGGTAAGGCTCCAGCTAGGCGAGTGAGGAAAGCTGCCGGATTCTCACTCGGTTGCTGGATAATTTCCTGCAGCTTGCCCGAGTTTACTGCTTTATGAGCGATGGCTTGTAAGCCTGAGTAAGGGCGGGCGACTGTGGGGTTTGGGAGGCTGTGGGTGTCGCCACTGAGAGCTGAGGGAGGTGGTGCTGAGGGGCACCCAGAATATGGAGGAGGCCTTGCTAGGGGTGCAGACAAGGAGACAGGGGGGTTAGGGAAAGATCAACGGGAGTAATGTCAGGGGCCTGATTAAGAGAGTGTTTGGTTAAGAGAACTTGAGCCGGGTGACAGGCAGTACATAGAGAGGGAAGGGAGTGAAGAAAGAAAAGGGCCTGAACATTGGGAACCTCAGATCATTTTGGAGTCTAGTGACAAAAATTGTGAGGTCTCAGAGAATGTTGGAATCGAAAGTCCTGGACAGTGTGACTCATTGTCCAATTGGGATTGTGGCCACACTTGCTTACAAAAAAAGACCGGGTGCTTAGGGTGAATATCCGGAGCCAGGCCCCGATCAGTGAGGTTGGTCAGGAGGCTTCCCAAGGGACTGGTCTTGGGAGGCTTAGAGAGCGAGCTCCCCATGATGTCTTAAGCTGCAAGGGGTAGGATCAGAGAAGGGCGTCTACTGGTCCCTGTCCACACCCGTCAGTCAGGGGGTGACCTGGTATCCTTGAGAGGCGTCCCGGTCAGAGCTAGGGGTCCGGTGGGAGAGTACTGGACTCCCCGTACAGGAAGGTTCCCTGGCACATTTTTCGGCTTTAACCAGCACACAGGGACTTTGGGTCAGTGACAATGAAAGACACTGCAGGAAGCGAGGGAGGGGAGTGGCCTGGCTTTGGGCCAGATGTATGCAGAGTGGTCAGAGGAGTTGTTCAGGAGGGAGTTGATTTTAGATAAGGTCTGAGAGCAGGCACTGCAGAACTGGTAGAGAGAAGGAGGAAGTAGATTTTAGAATAAATCTGAGAGCAGGCACCACAGAACTGCCAGCACAAGATACACAAACAGGTAGAAAGAGCTCAGACAGACTCTGAACTCTAGTCCAGTCAGAGGTGCACGGACTGCTAGGTACTCACTTGTAGATGTGGAGGGTGGCAGCTGAGAGGTCCTGGTTCAAGGGAAGTTGGGAAGGGTGGGTGGGGCGCGTCAGCAGACCTCTTACTCCAGCAGCATTCATGCACCAAGTTGAGAGGTTGAAAACGGAGGACGGGACTGTGCACTCCCCAGAGGATGGACAGGGTCCCCCCCGTCAGTCCTGCGTCTGTCAGCACCAAGATGAGAGGTTGTAGATGGAGGCATGGAACAGAAAGAATTTAGCCAGGAATGTGAAGTTGAGAAAGATTTTATTGAGGCAGGGAAAGAGTTCCCTGGAGGGAAGGGAGGGCAGGGGAGCATCTTGAGCCCTTGGGCCGGTTGTGAGAAACAAGGAATTAGGTCAGGGAAATCGCTCCTGGCAGTGAGGCAGCGCTGGAGCCAAGGACTGATTAGGGGAAGGGAGGCATTCTGACGATGCAGTTGCAAGGTCTGAGTCAGGACGTGGTCTGAGTAAATCATCTTGGAACAATGAGGGAAGGGGCTACAGAGAGATACGCTCCTTGGAAAGTTGGAGGTAGGGACTGCACAATCCAGTTCTGGCCTTGAGAGGCAAGGAGAAGGGGCCGCACGGTCCAGCAGGCCATCTTTGGGGGGGAGCTAGGGGAAGGTGAAGCATGGTCTGGACCCAGCTGGAACAAGTCGAAGAGCCTCTTTGGCTTCCTAAGGACGGCCAATCTCTCCAGGAGTACACGGCCAGACCGAGCCCCATAGATTGGCTGAGCTGGTGCTCTATGTCTCTGTGGAGGCAGACTCTCATCGCTTTGCATTGTAGAAGTTACTTGTTTAGAAGCCTCCAACTAGTGATTCATAGACCAACACTACCCACTACCCAGGCACAGCACCCTAATGGGCATCCTTTCATGCCTACTTCTGCTGGAAAGACGGAACACCTCCCAGGTCATGAATGCTTGATTTTTGTATTTAGTCTGGAGGAGAAGTGAACACGATAGTTAGTAGCTTTACAAAGAGATGTTTATTTTATTGTAGGCATGGAGAATGGGTTTGGAGAAATTTGAGCATCTGTAGTAGGAGGGAGTGGTCTCTTTTCAACATCTGGAGCGCCCCTCTCCCTTGGCAATCTCCATGAGTCTTGTTATCCACATTCCAGAGTCCAGGAGGTTCCCAAGGCAGGAAGGGACCTTGTGTCCACAAAACAGGCTGTGCTCTGTCTCCTATCTGCACCTATCTGTGTGCTGGCCTCTCTGTTCATGGCTTCAGAAGAGAGATGGGATGTCAGCAAGGGTGGTCTCGGGTGAAGCTGCTGATGTGAGACGCCTGCCGTAATCGTCACCTCCACGTAGTCACATCATCATAGCACATATGTCATGATCACGAACCTAGTCCCAAATGATCCCGTATACATCAGAAACATGAACATTCGACAAATGGGGTAGAAACTCAGAATCAATGGTGAGGATTGAGAAGACGAGGTACGTAAGGTGAGCTGTCTTTGTGAATGATGATTGCATCCCATTCTCTGTCAGGAGTGCTGCCAGCAAAGCTTACATAGAGAGGCTCATAGGCTTGCAGGGTCTCCCTGAGCGCCTGCATTGCCTCTATAAGAGAATCCTGGCACAGAGTCACTTGGAAATCCTCATAGCAATCCTGAGGGACAGGCAGCTCCAGAAGGGAGAACTTGCACAGTGGCCAAGTGTGACGAAGGAAGTCCTGCAGGGCAGCCAGGGAGACAGGGTTTCCACCCAACACCAAGGTGCTCAGCAGGGAACAGTGGCCCAGAGCAGGCTGCAAGGCACGGAGCTGAGAGTCATCGATTTCGCAGTCAGCTAAGTTCAGGTGGGTCAGGGTGGCTGAGACCCTCCCTAGCAGACTTGGGAGGAATCTACGGCTAAAGCCTGCACTGAGCGCACCACTCAGATTGAGGTAGCTGAGGAGGCTGGTGCAGGGACACGAGCACAGACTTCTCATGTCCGAGTCCACAGGCACACAGTACGAGAGGGTGAGGGACTCTAAGGGGGCTGACAGACTTCTGAGCAGCTGGCCGAGCTGCTCATCCCTGAAGAAGACCGATTCCAGGATGAGGTGCTGGAGCTGATGCAGACCGAGGAGCTGAGAGGTCAGTTTTTCAAGTAGCTCCTCCACCTTAGCCATGCGATCTGGCACCGGGGGTTCCAGGATTATTCCCGTGAGGTGAAGTATGTGAAGCTGACCCATCTGGGCCAGGTAAGGAAGAAACCATTCGAGGGTGTGCAAGTCCCATCTGCAATGCAACACCACTTCCTGCACATCGCCCAGCTGCACCGCCTTCAGGATCTCCTCCATAATGGGAAGTGGTGGGAGACCAACAAACTCTAGCTCCCTACAACACAGATTGGGCAGGTCCTTATCCTGTTGGGCCCTTTCCATGAGGAAGGTAAGCACTTCATCTGGGCCTGTTTCTAGGACACGCAGGTCTGTGAGGAACATGGCGGAGGCCAAGGGCTGAGGCTTCTCCCCTGTTCTGGAATCCTTCCTGGTGTGGGTCAGAGTCCAGGGACGGGTGGCCACTGGATCCTCTGATGAGGTCACAGAGGCAATGGATTCGGTTCCAGACCACACTTTCCAGAAGTTGGTGTCAGTGTCCAGGCATAGATCCAGCACTCTCAGCTTGCATCTCCTGGGGGGAACCTTTGGGGAAAGCAGGATGTCAAAAGCATCCAGGGCAGCCTTTAAGATGTCCTGGTGAGAATGCGAAGACTTCATGAGAGCCCCTAGTGGGAGCCGGATAAAAGGCCAGGACCCCACCATGGCCTTCACTGTCTCTCCGTGTCCCCCAATGACAGCTGCCATGGACAGCGGGGGGAAGAGCTCTGTTGGCAGCCACTCCAGGGCAGCAATGGCTGAGGCCTCATCCTGCAACACACTCTGGATGGACAGGTCCAGGAGCCTGGGTGGGTTCTTGCTGCTCATGTTGACCAATCAGCTCCACAGAGCGTCCAGACCTGTGAATAAAAAGAGGGGTGTGCTCAGACTTTTGGGACAGCCACACGGATTGTCCCAGCACTTTAAAACCCGGAACCTGCCCGCCTTAGCTCCTCAGAGGGAAGCTTCCTGGCTATGCCACTCCTGTTATGAACTCACAGTGGTAGAGGCTGGCAAGGTAGGGGCTGGAAAGTTTTCAAAGTGGATACTTTCGCAGACTCAAGTGGGTCCTCGAGTTGTAGAATCCAAGATAGGCAGGGCCGATGGTGTGCAGTGACCTCAGCAGCTGTGGAAATGCATAAATCAAAGATCAGTAGGAAGTATGGTGGTTGCATATAGAATCCAACAATCCTATGGCTTACTGTGCAGGAGAGATAAATTCAGAAGGAATGACTGGGCATTCCTCAAATGGAAATTTTACATCTATATTGAACTACTATGCTCTCTGTTTCGGGATATTATCTATGGGAGGACATGAAAGTCTCATCAATACAGTGTGCAGTCAAATTTGCTCACCAATCGCTAAACGAAAGAACTGAAGGATTCTTCAAACCATCTCAGTATGAAATTGATCACCCGTGTAGTCAAGAGGCAGAGATGAAGATAGGTGATTGCAATAGTAAATTAGGAAACAGAGAGGAAGGAAAAGAGGACAGGAAATATGATCTTGGTGACTGAAAGAAACCTGGAAATAAAGGGTAAATTTTTCAAGGCCAATGACTTCTTCCCCAAGCACACCTGCTTTAACAACACAAATGGCAGCTACACATGTTGACTCTATATGCAGATATGACGGACAGAACTCTAACAGACTTAATCTGAGGAAAATGTTTTAGGGTACAGAAGAGACCCCAATGCAAAATGTCAATTAAGCAAAGCAAGCACTGTCATAAACGATATTAAGGCAAAATGAAACCAAACATACATGATCTCAATGAAGAATGCTATTAGCATGAAGCCATGGTAGAGACCAAAGATTCAGTCAGGATATTCTGTCACTAAGTCATGGAATATAGGAAACTGTCAAGTTCAGGAATCATTGGAAGCTCATTAATCACAATAGGAGGAGGGATTATGGAATCCCAAAGATGGCCAAGACTAAAAAAAGATACCTTAGCCTTCATATAGCTTAGAAGATTGATCTTTCCAAAGAAGGCCACCTAAGCAACAGAGCTAGGGTATGCCTTTTGACTGAAACTTCCAATACTGGAATATCCATCAAGCACACACCCAATCTGGTAAGAGACTGCTGCTCCCAGGATGGCCTGTAGGAGGGTGGAGGTAACCCACTCTCCAATGCACTCTCCCTGTGGGCAAGATGATCTGCTTTATTGTTCCATGATCTCAAGGAATTTAATAAAGGATTTATAGGTGTTTTGGGGTTTTTGGTTGTTTTTTTTGCATTTCAATGTTATGTTTACCTTCCCCAAAAGGAAATGTTCAGACTTAACCACTAACATAAAGGAGATTTTGGAGGAGCTCGTTATGTGCCGTCAAAAATGAAGCTGAGACCATGAATCTGAAGAAATGAATCCAATACACAAATTATCAAATATAATCTGAGGCATATCCCGCATGAATGTCAAGACCATCTCAAGAACAGGTATGAGTAACGGAGCACTAACTACAGGAAACTGGACCAGCTGTGGAATGACATCAATAATATCACTATGAAGAAAACATCCTTCACAAGGCAGAAAAGGAAGAATGACCAAGGTGGACATCAAGAGACTCTGAATGTTGCCACTGGGAAAATCATAGCTAAAGCAAATGGAAGAATTGGTGAAAGAAAGAGCTAACAGAACATTTCAAAGACAAACTGAAGTATTAGAGGGAAACATGCTGCCCGGGGTTTTAATCGTGCTCTACAGACATGAGCATTTTGGCAGAAGTTTTGTTGGTTCCAATAGATGACAGCCATGAGCATGTCTTGATGATTTAAAGACTCTTTATGAAGTTATCTACTAAAGGTGACTCTGGTTGCAGTCTGAAGTGGACATTTGAGTCTATCTTTAAAGGCAAAACACTCATACATCATTTGTCTAAGACTCAAGCAACAGTGGACAGAACCACAAAGGAAAATGAATGTTATTTTTCTACATTGTTAGTGAGCCTTACATGGTACAACATTGATATAACATCGCGGTTAATAAAATAAAAATAGCAATATCCTGGTTATGCATCAAAATCCACATTATTGAGAACAATGTTCTGATCTGTAGAACATAAGAGCGCACTTTAAAACCAATCACTGTCCGTCCTCTCCACCCCAACCCAGAACTATCAGACAAATTGTTTTCTCCTCCACACTGTTCATCTAGCCAATCTCATCTAGAGAGAGCTGAAAAGATAATAATACTTACCAAAAGTACAATCATAGCAAGACAAAGTGACAAAAGAGAACACAGCGATGACAACAGAAGGGTTGTAGCGAGGAGACGAGCCAGTAAGGGTGCGATGTAGCAAGGATGGAATATACAACTTTCCTCTAGTTCTTAAATGCTTCTTCTCTGCCACTATCATGGCCCCAATTCTACCTTACAAATCTGGCTGGACCATAGTATCTGTAGAAGGGTACAGATAGGAATTGGAAACACAGGGAATCCAGGGAAGATGACCACTTCAGGACCAGTGCTGAGAGTGGTGATACTGGGAGGGGGGGGGGGGAAAGTGGGGTAGAGAAGGGGAACCGATTACAAGGATCCACATATAACCTCCTCCCTGGGCGAATGACAACAGAAAATAGGTGAAGGGAGACATCAGACTATCTACGATACGACAAAATAATAATATTGTATAAATTATCAAGGGGTCATGAGAGCGGGGGGTGGGGATGGAGAGAGAAAAATGAGGAACTGACATTAAGTGCTCAGGTAGAATGCAAATGTTTTAGAATGATGATGGCAACAAATATAACAAATGTGCTTTACCCAATTGATGGTTGTATGGGTTATGAGAAGAGTTGTAAGAGCCCCCAGAGAAATTATTTTAAAAAAAACAAACCAAAACCAAAAACCAATCACTAGGTGGACTATCCATGATGGGAGGGTGAAGTTGGCAGGTCACTCAGCAGTCCACAAGATGGCATATAGTGGCGACTGCTAGTCTGTCTCGGAACACATAATAGAAATAATTCTGTTTTACTTTCTGTTGTCAATTGATTCTTGATTGTGAATCAGTGGGCATTTATGCTGGAAATCACCAGTTTCCGATTCAGTGATTTAAGCTATGTGTCAATTCTGTAATGCTAACGATCTATCCATCCCCTGTAGTCCCTCTTGAGATGTACCGTGCTAGCACACACGGACAAAGCGCTCTTTAGAGGCAAGAATGGCAACACGTTCGAGGCACTCACTTCACAGAGGGCTCCAGAGAGACAAGCTTGGAACCCGGCCATCAAATCTAGGCCCCTCCGCACGTAGATTCTCAGAACCACTTTAGACAGTTTTCATGCTACTCCCTAGTCCAACTCACCGTTGCAGAGGCAGACAAGGCTCCGATTTCAGTCTTGACTCTTATCGTTGATCAAGTAGATCCAGTGGTTGATGAATCCCAGATGGCAGGTCCAATGGCAGCCTTCTTCCTCAAGGGTGTTGAGACTGACAACGTCCAGAGAAGCAGGAACAATGGCAAGATTCTGTCCCATGTCCCAAAACCTTCAGGTCAGAGGAAGGGTCCAGGTCCAGAACAAAGCTACCCAGCTCTCAGAGAGACCATTTAAATCATGAGGCCACACCCACAAGGTAGCTTTCTTCCCCCTCATTGGCTGTTCACAGTAAGTCTCAGCTTGGAATTGAGGGCATTTTATGAAATTCCATCAACAAGGCTGATGCTATTGAAAAGAACCAACCCCTTAGAACCTGGACCCGGCCCTGGTGACTCAAACTCTCAGCCATCACACCTTCCCAACCTTAATTGAAACAACATAGAAAACTTTGAGGAGTGGGTTAGCTGCTGAGAGTGGATTAAGCAATTGGATTAAGCAGAAATGGCTCTAGAGCCCAGAATCTCACATTTGCGACAGGTTTTTGTCCTTACGGATATCCATCTGTGTAATTAATTTCCCAAAGCACAAAATTACTTGTATTCTGTGCCTCTTCCAACTAGGAATCAACTATGGGAAAGAACTGAAGTGCCTCTTTAGCTTCCTAATGACTGTCGGACTCTCCAGGAGTAGAGGCCTCATCACGTCCCTCAGATTGGCTGAGAGCTTTGAACCAGTGACTTGGTGGTAAGCACCCCAGTGGATTACCAAACACGAGACCTCAATTGCATGTCCGTAGAGCACAGTAGGGATTATTAGGTCACACTGGCCATGCTTCAAGGATTGACTTCTGGAAAGAGCCCTCTGCATTCTCGTGTCAAGTGCTCTGATGGGAGAAACATCACCAATTAGGGTTCTTAAAACAACCAACGTTAATGGTCCCTCTTTTTAGGTAGCTGGAATCCAAATCTAGGGCATCACCTGCAGGAGAAGACTCTCCCTGTGTGCTCTGGGGTGTCTGTCTTTTCTCTTTGCAACATCTCTGCGCTGGACCTCCGTTGGCGAGCACTGTGTGTCTGGGTCTCAGCCTTACCTTGGGTCAAGGATGTTCACGAGGAAGGAAACGCAGGTCCGGAGAAGCTCCCTGGTCTAGGTCTCCTTTCTTCCACTTTTCAGTTAAACACTTATCAATAGTGCTGTCCCTGATTTCCTCTGGTTCCTCTATGCTTAATATGCTTTTGGGGGGCCTCTGGTTTTAAGTAGTTTCAGGTCTGGGTGTATGAGTTATGAGGAAGCATGAGGTAGCATTTAATAGATTGTTTTCTGACCCATACACTTCTCTCATTCTGTTAACTTTAGAATTAGTCCATTGACCTTGGGTGAGGTTATTGATATATATATATTCCAGAAATTTTGCTTTATATTTGTGCATGTTGTGTAAGAGTGTGTAAGTATATGTGTTAAGTTTCTTTGTTCTTCATGTATTACATTACTGCACGGGGTGTGGCTCTGTGTGTGTGTGTGTGTTGGTGTTTGTGAGCAGATTTGTGCGTGGTTGTCATTGATATTTCTCTCACAGTACATCATTGAGTGCTTTTTTTGGTGGTGGTGTTGTATTTTGATTTCAGTTCTTCTTGTTTGAGAATTTTATTTCTCCCTCTTATTTGATCCATATATTTTCCAGGGAACAGAACTATAATCTCAGTCCTGACAAAAATTCCAATCACATATGATGATGAAATAAAAGAATTCCCCGACTAGAGGTTTACTTCTTTGCCCCATGGCGTTGCTGGGTTGGAATGGACTTGATGGGTGTGAGTGAACTTGGTGACATTGACCGATCTTTGTCTTGACACATCAAGGCTTTGTCCATCACAATTAACCTTTGTAATAATCACTTACAACTGAATCCTGTCCGGAATTCCCTCTTCCTTTCCTTTCTCAGAACAATCGTGATACTCATCAGTTTCTCTTTAAAAACCTATTGTTCTCTGCGATCCCAAGTAATTCACTGCACCACATACGATTTTTAGGGATTAAGGGTTTTGCCTAAAAACCTTAATACTTTCAGTAGTGAAAGAAGCACCACCAACCAGAAATAATTGTCTTATTAAGCTGTGTGAAGTCCAAATTCAGGGCATCAACCAGAGGAGAATGCTCTGTGTTTCTGTTGGGGCTGGGGCCATTTCCTAGTCAACTGGTAATATATGAGAGTGTGACCTGCCTGGGAAATCTGACGGTATTTTAGCATCTGCCTTAACTTGGATCTACGAAGCTCGCTGCAAAAGGGTCCCGATCCAGAGACACACCCTGACCCTCACTCCTTTCCTGGCTGTAGAAAGCTATGTGTTCTATCATCAGGCTGTGTTGTCCTTGAATCCCATGAGAGACGAAAGTTCTGTTCAGCCACATCTCAGAGAAACTCACTTTCCTTCCATTTCCTTGGGGTTGTGAAGGGATGAGAGCTTGGATGTGCCAGCAGAGCAGCCCTGGACAGATCGTGACCTCCCCACCTCCTTTCTTGCTGGAGAAAGATCATGCTTCTCTCTGCTCACTTCCCTAAAATCTCTTGGGACGTGAAATGATCTGGATCGACACCTCTGGAAATTCCCCGGACATCCAGGTGACAAAAATCGAGGAGGGACTAAGGAGTACTATCCCACCCTGAATTCTTTTACTAAGGAATGTCTTCACACAGGATTCCATTCCAACAGATCTATTCATGGGAGCCACTCTATTTTACAAGACAATAACACAAAACAAACTGAGTTGCAAAGGCCAAGAGGACAGAAAGATTTACGGAACAGCAAGCCTCCCCATATCTCTATACCCTCTTTATGCTGAGTAGAGCAACTGAATGCACTCGGATGAACACAACCTGGAACACATGCAGCTCCTGCAAAACAGAAAGGCTGATGTTCAAACCGTGATCTTCTGGTTTGGATCCCAATAGATAAACTATTGATACAGTGCAGCATCCCATGATGTACACGACCTTTCCATGGTTTCTGAGGGCGTATTAGTGCCGGGAGCATGGAACATGTACTTCTCTGTGGAGCACCTTGTGGGAGTGCCCTGTAGATCCGTTCCAGGATCCCACGTTGTCTCATAAAAAATAAAATGCACGAAACTCGGCGCGATTGCATCCCTTCCTCCCACCTCCTTGCCAACCTGCAGTACACACTAAGACGGATCCCTATTTTCCTCCCCGTTGAACATGACAGGTTCACAACCTATGGGTTGCTACCCTTTAGTGGTTGAGCGATGCTTTCACAGGTGTCGACTAAGACCATTGGAAAACACATATTTCGGAAGGTCTTAGAAACAGAGACACCGTTCCTCTATTCGTCCCCTGTGGTGTCTGCCTGATGCATACACGCCCACATACTAGTGCCCGGTGTGAAGACCCATGCTACACCATGTTACAAGACCAAATGTCATCTATTTGTTATTAGAAATAAATATTTCACATAGCATGATTACATATTATTTTGTGATTAATGGCTATCCTTTAATTATGTTCCATTTGTAAAATGAGAAACCTGCATAGTGGATGATTTCTTATCAGCAGAGGTGTGTCAAACGGACAAGCATATCTATCTTGAAAGAAATGTGACCACATTGCTGCTTACAGGCCTGGATGATGGGACTTCAATTGACATACTTTGGACAGGTTTTGGGGAGAGATCAGTCCCTGGAGAAGCACAGGGAGTCTAAAGATGTCCCTTGATGTGATGTATTGATGGAGTGGCTGCAACAAGGTCGTGAAACTTACAGTCGTGAGGATGGAACATCACTGTGCAGGCTTTCCTTTTGTCGTGCATGGGGTCCCTGTGCATCGGAGTCGACTCAATGACACGGAACAACAGCGATGTTGCAATCACTGAATTCACACTGTTCTCTGTGAGATAACAGGTCTGTGCACATCCCTCCACGGTGATCAGAGGGCAGTCGTGGGGAGTGTAATCCACCTGTGATGAACGCAAATGGGCTGTGTGCTTCCCCTGTCAGCTCTAGTCTCCTACAAAGCAGGTGTGCACAACTGAAGCTGTGATGCGATTCCAAAATTTAGAAAGAGATTATATTATTGACAAGCACTGGATTGATCGAGAAGGTGTGGAAAGTTAATGGGCGCCGACTTAGGTGCTTGCTTCTTGGGATGTAAACTTTAAGAACCCTGACATTGTTCTTTTGAGAGCCAGGCACCCACGAGTTCCTTCGTTAGACTTGGCTGTTGCACTTGTATCTTCAGAGCCCTGTTCTCTTGAGGAAGTGGTGCATCAAGCAGGAAGTTTTCCTGAGAGCTGATTGGTGTTACATTGGGGCGAGAATTAAGTGCAAACTCCCTCAACATTCACGCATCTAAAGTTTATCTATGTCTCTGATTCACCTTAGAAAAATCGTTGTCATTTCGTCTCAGAGAAGGGTATCAGTCATCCTCCAGGGCATCACTTCCGTTACCCTAAAGACTTTGCTGTCTTAGAGAGACTATATTCGACATCGTAGAACTACAGCATTGGGATGTACAGCATAGGTATATTTGATTGCATATATACAGTAATATTATTTTATATATAATTTTATTGGTAGAGCTCTTACACCTCTTATAAAAATCCATACACATTTGTACATATGTTGCCACCATCATTTTCAAAACATTGTTTCCTACTTGAGCGCGTGCTGTCAGCTCCTCTTTAACCCTCTCCTTACCCCACTCTCCCACTCTCGTGACTTAATGATAAATTATAAATTATTTTCACATCTTACACTATCTGCTCTCTTCCTTCACTCACTTTTGTGTTGTTCGTCTCACTCAGGGGTGGGGTGGTTTCTACATCCATCCTTGTGATCGGTTGCCCATGTCCTCCACTTCTGTGCACACCAAAACTCTACCCCCATGGTATTGCAATACCCATGATTGCTTCTGAAGTTTTATCTGTCCTGGATTCCTTGTGCGGAGAGCTCTCATCTGTCCCTGTGTCTTCATGAAAAGAGTCAATCCCATATTTCCCTGGGGGAGAAAATTGTGGTTTTGAACTCTCAACCTTCTCAACCTTCTAGATGACAGCCCAACACAAAACTCTCTAGACCATTAGAGCTCTAAAATATATATAATTACATCACTTCCAAACTACAGAAAATCCTGTCTGTCCAACTGGGTCATGGCACCCAGAGCTCCTCAGAAGAGAGCTTTCTGGCTTTGTTACTCCTCTTATCAACTCACAGTGGGAGAGGCTCGCAAGATCCATGTGAGGCTGACATTTCCGTCTAGATACTTCCTCTGTCTATGTTGGCCCTAAGGTTTTGGAATCCAATATGGGCAGGCCGATGGTGGACAGTGACCTCAGCAGCTGGCGAGGTGGATAAATCAAAGATCAGTAGGAAATGTGATCACTGCATATTGAATCGAACCATCCCAAGGCTTACTCTACAGGAAAGGTAAACTCAAGAGGCGTAATGGTGCGTTCATCAAACGGAAAGTTGGAGATCTGTATTGAACTACAATGCTCTCTGTAATGGATATCTATGGGAGTACAAGAAAGTCTAGTCAACACAATGATGAGTAAAATTTCCTCACGAATCACTAATGAAGACGCTGAAGTAGTTTTCCAATCACTTCAGTATGAAATTGACCCAACATGTAGTCAAGAGGCATAGATAATTATTGGTAATTGGAGTGAGAAATTAGGAAACAATGAGGTAGGGAAAACAGTTGGAAAATATGGTCTTGGTGATAGAAGGATTTGGGAAATCACAAGGTAAAATTTGCAAGTATACTTTGGACATACAAATATTAGCCACATTAAGGCCATCTTGTTGACTAATGAATAACCTGCCTCCTTCCCCCTCCCATGTCAGAGAGTCCCAGTAGTCATTTATTTTAAAATATGCTCCTATATAATCAAAATCAGAACATTTTAATTAATATCATTGTTCCCTTTAATGTTTTAACCATGATGGTTCTATTTTTATTTTATTAACCAGGATGTTGTTATCAATGCTATACCCTGCAACATTCACTAACTCTAAAGAATAACAGCATTAATTTTGCTGGCTGATTTGCTGCAGCTGGTGCCTTGCGTACTCTTGCTGGGTGGTCTGCAGGCCAGCAGCACCATGTAAGGCCCTAGCCAGCCCACCAGGGGGATTCTGCTCGGGTTGTAGTGCATCTGCTTGTAGTAGAGGAGGAGTCCATCCACCGCAAAAGGGAAGCCTGTGGCCAGCACCTCACACTGCCTCTTGGGGTGCACTGGAACTTCTGGGCCCCAAAAACTAAAAAGGAATGAGCTTTGTTTACTCTCCCAGGTCGCCTTCCTCGACTAACTTCGCATGCATCCGGTAGAACCAGAAATAAGTGGGGCTGTCATAAACGGGATGTCCCTGCTAACACATCAGGTCCAGAACGTAGTAGGTCTGGTGCACCTTGCTGTGAATGCACTGCACAATGGTGTCGTCGGTGGCTGTCCATGAGCTCTGCCTGCTGCCTCCCGGCAGGAGGGAAGAAAACCTGTCCAAGTAGTAACTGCTCTTGGTGTAGGCGCTGGTGCAACCCCTGGAGGCCACAATGAGCGCTCTTTTTCCAACGGGGCACAAGACCGCAATCCACTCCTGCCCCATGTCCACGGGGACATCAATCAGCCACTCAGAGATCATCAACTGATTGGCATAGCGCTTGGGGAGTTTCTCGTCAATGTCAACATCCATGTCTTCATCATCTTTTCCTGTGTTCCTCCTCCTCACTCTCCACTCTGGTCCAGTCATCTTCAGCCAGCCTTCTGGTGTGGTTCACAGAGGCCAGTCGCTCGCATTTCCGCAATTCCAATAACGATGGTGCAGCTCATCCTGCTCCAAGGAACTGCACTTGGGCTTGTACTGGGACAGGCGGGGTGTGAGGCTGCACGGCCTTTCAAAGCTCGGGACACAGAGAATCTGCTAGCCAGGGCTGGACTCAGCTCTTCCATCGTTCCATGAAACTTTTCTGAAGAAAATAAATGGCAGCTATGCATGACTGACTTCTGCCTATACAATCCACGGAAATCAAATCCACTACAGAAGCTGCACAAGTGTTTCACTACAAAAGGGACCCTAACACCAAAGATAAGTTAAGGACAAAGTACCTTCGTTTATGAAGGACACAAAGATGCAGACACATTAGGGTCGCCATTCCCATGAAGTCTTCATACCATCAGACCATTCAAAGACGGGATTTTACTTCACTAAGTCCTATGTTCTAAAGAGTTTAGAACATTGGCACTTTCAAATGAGGCATCTGAGCAAGATGCTAGGGTAGGACTCCTGATTATACAACCTACAGTACTGTCCATCAAGGACACACCCAGGAAATCCCTAAAACACTGCTCCTCCCTGGACCATCTTTAGACGCATGCAGGTAATGCAATTTCCAATGTACCCTACCTGAGGGCAAGAAGAACTACTTCATTGTTACATGATCTCAAGGCATTTCCGGAAGTGGTTTTTGGTTTGGGGTTTGTTTTTGGCATTTGAAAGTTACGTATAACATCCAAAAAGTTAATGTTGAGACTTAAGCCCTAACTTAAGGGATTTTGGAGGAGGTCATTATGTGCATTGAAAAATGAAGCTGGGGCCATGAAGCTGAAGAAATGAATCAACTGCATGAGAGTACAAATATAACCTGAGAACCATCCCACATGAATGTCAAAGCCATCTCAAGAACAGATATGATTGAGTGAACACTAGCAACAGGAAACTGGACCAGCTGTGTGATCACATCAATAACATCATGTATGAAGAAAGCAAAGTCCTCCACAAGACACAAAAGGTAGAATGACCAAAGTGGACATCTAAGAGACTCTGAATCCCGCCATTGGTAGAAATATAACTAAAGTAAATGGAAGAAATGATGAAAGAAATGGAACAGAATATTTCAAAGAGCAAGTTCAAGGGAAAAATTAAAATGTTAATATGAAACATGATGCCCAAGGGGAAATCCTTCAAGTTATAATAGTGAGAACATCGAGAATGTCATTCGGTAGATGTGGCACAGAAAAGAGAGGTGGGAATAGGCTCACACCCCAAGAAAGCTTGGCCTGATTTTATCCAAAGAAGCATAGTCAGAAAGGCATTTTCTGCACAGCTTTCAGTTAATAGCTTTGTAATCAAGAGGGTCTTATTCATCCACCAAGTGAGAATTGACCACAGAAGACTAAGCTATCTCTGGTTTACATGTCTAGCACATGTTTGTCTACCCTCCTTAAATTTTCTGTTTTAAGGGTTTGTGGTGGGGGTGTGAGAGGGTTGAATAGTAAGGCTTCAACTGACTCTTCAGACACGAGAGTCTCGGCAGCAGTGCTGTGGGTCCACAAAAATGACAGCCACTGAAACGCCTTGATAATTTAGAAGAGTTGTTATTCAGTTTTCACCCGACATCGAGAATCTAAAAGCAATTTTAGGATTGAAGTCTTGAGTGGATATTTAAGTCCATCATTAAAAGCAAACACTCACTTAGAAGCTGTCTATAATTATTAAGCAAGCACAAGGTTTGCTCTAAAGTGCATTCTCTCAAAGAAAGAGTAAAAGGAGCTTCTTGCCACTGTCCATGCAGATGAATGGAAACCACAAAGGACAGAGTAAGCCACCCCTGTGGGATTCCACGACTGTAATTCTGAATGGGAGAAGAAAGCCCCATCTTTCTCCCCTATTTAAAATACAGGTTATCACTGAATGGGCCATTCCATTTCACCTCAGTGGACGGGATCACCTACTTGGGGACCACTATTAAATGTCTTTATGGGAGCAGGCTCTCATCACTCTGAACTGGAAACAGCGGTGGTTCTGAAACCTCCATCAGTTGATTAATAGATGAATAACTCCACACTGGAGCCCATCCCCCAAACTGACACCCTTCTTTACCTGCCACACTACAGAGAATCATGATCTCAGCAAGATGTTACATTTAAAAAGAGGACCTGATGCAAAGGGCTTAATGGAGAGCAAATGCTGTGAAAATTATTAGGGCAAAGAATGTACAGATGTGCTTTATACACTTGATTTATGTATATGTATGGATTGTGATAAGAGTTGTATGAGCCCCTAATAAAATGTAAAAAAATGAAAAGAAAAAAAAAGAAAATGATTACGGCAAAGAATGTACAGATGTGCTTTATACAATTGTTGTATGTATATGTATTGTTTGTGATAAGAGTTGTATGAGCCCCTAATAAAATGTATTTTAAAAAGATGATACATTTAATGAACCATTGCACCAAAGTACGCTATTAAGATGCATCAAGTCCCTGAATAGGTACTGTGGTGTGAAGGAGATAGAGGGCAAGCACAACACCCTGATTAGACTGGGTAGAGCAAATATATTTATATGTTCATAATGCAATATGGAATGCACTCAATTCACATAGGCCTCAAAGAAAGACAAGTTTGGAATGCCACACCTCAACCTCTAGGACCTTCCCCACTTAGCACCTCAGAACTATTTAGAGAATTTTCCTGTTACTCCCTATTTCAAATCACCATTGGAAAGGTTGACAAGGCTAAGATTTTAATCTTGACTCTTATCTTTGATCAAGTATTTCCAGTGGGTGATGAATCCAAGATGGCAGGTCAAAGGACAAAATTCTTCCCAAGGGTGTTGAGACCAACAATTTCCAGAGATACAGAGATAATGGCAGGATTCTGTCTCAAGTCTCCAAACCTTCAAGACAGAGGAAGGGTCCAGGTCCAGAACAAAGCTAGAGAGCTTTCAGAGTCATTTTAATTCATAAAACCACACCCACAAGATAGCTATCTTCCCCATCATTGGCTGTTCACAGTAGGTCTCAGCAGGGAAGTGATGGTATTTTTGGTCATTTTATCCACCAGGCTGATGCCATCCTAACAGAACACACCCTTAGCGTCCAGACCCAACCCTGTTGAGATAAACTTTCAGCCATCAAACCTCACCCATTGTGATTGATAGAACATAGAACATTTTGAGGAGGTGAGTTAGCAGATGAGAGAGGATTAAGCAATTGGTTACAGAAATGGCTTTAGTACAAAGATTGTCACATATGCAAAATAGTACCCTTATGAATATTCATTGATGTAACTCATTTCCCATAGCACAAACACACTTGTACTCTGTCTCTTCCAACATAGAGCCAACTTATAGGAAAGAGTAAAAGTGCCTCCTTGGCTGCCTACAGACTGTTGATCTCTCCAGGGGTAGATGACCTCATCAAGCCCCACAGATTGCCAGGTAGGTTGGATTGAGTGCCCTGGTTACCAAGTATGCCACATAAATTGCATTTATCTGGAGCACTGCAGGGATGATTGGATCACATTGGGCATGTTTAAAGGATTGACCTCTGGAGAAGGGCCCAGTATATTCTCTTCTCAACGGCTCTTATGTAAGAAGTGTTACCAATTAGTGTTTATAAAACAAACAAACATCATTGTCTTACTGTTTAGGTGGGTGTGGGGGGGCTTCTGCCGCACACAGCTGTATGGAGCCAAGAAAGCACAGAGATGGCATTCGAACAAGCCCAGGGGACATTGCTCTGCCTCCCACCTTTCTGGACCCTGCAAGACAAGGAGGCTTCTCAGGGCGCACGCGCACGCGCAGTGTGACGAGGGGCTGTGCTTTGCCCAAGTTGGATTCACACGGAAGTCCTGAAGAGGGCGGAACTTCGTCATTGCCACGCGCCTGGGCTCAGGTGTCCTGCGCATGCGCGCAGCGGGCTTCCTGGCTGGTACCTCCGTGACTACCCATCCGGGGCTCGGGCGCGCGACCGGGGGGCGGGGCTCCCTGGAGGGATCCGCCCCCTTACCGCCAATCCCTGGCCCAGGCGCGTGGAGCGTGGGGCGGGGCTTCGTTCCGGTTCCACTTTCTTTGCGTTTTCACAGGTCCAGAGTCAAGGCGATGTTTTTTTATATTCTGGGTAGATGAGAACTAAATACCACAGTGGATGGTTTTACAAAGCGACATTTATTTCATCTCAGGAAAGAGCTGTTGGCGTGCAGAAGCTTAGGTGTGGGTGTGCAAGGCTGTCAGCTGATTGTCTTGCTGTAGGAGGGACTGGCCTCTTTTCAACATGGGGGTCAATTCCTTGGAGATTCGTGGAGTGTTGGCGTCCACGTTCCTCGGAGTCTATGAGGTTCCCAGGGCAGGAAGCTTGGGTTTCAAGGACGTATAATGCTCCTTTCTGTCATTTCCAGGCTGTGGGAATCTATTTTCATGTCTTGTGAAAGAGATGTGAAGGCGGCAAGGAATGACTGGGTAAGGCTGTTAATGGCAGATGCTTCCTGTAGTCTTCTAGTCAAACGGACCACACTGTGCTAGCAAAGATAGCCCAATCCTCTTGAACCGAACTCGAAATTATCTTATTAGCGTAGTAAATAGGAATGTCTTAAAAGTGAGAGGGTAAACCAAGAGCAGAGCTGAGAATTGGTAAAGAGGGTCATCACATTCACTTTACACATGTATGATGATATCATCCCAATTACTCTTACCTGTGCTGGGAGAGAATTTTACAGAGAGGGGCCCATAGGCCTGCAGGGTCATCTCGAGCTCCCGCAAAGCCTCCGAAAGAGTACTCAGATACACTGGACCTCCATGATCCCGATAGCAATGCTGAGGAACAGGGAGCGCCACAAAGCAGAAATTGCACAGTGGCCACATGTGCTCAAGCAGGTCCTGCAGCACAGCCATGGAGACTGAGTTTCCACCCAGCAGCAAGGTAGTGAGCTGGGAGCACTGGCCCAGAGCAGGCTGCAAGGCAGTGAGCTCAGAGTCATTGATGCCACAGTCAGCTAAGTTGAGGTAGGTCAGGGTGGCTGAGACCCTCTCGAGCAGACTTGGGAGGAATTCATATCTCAAGGCCGCCTTGAACACTCCGCTCAAATCCAGGAATCTGAGGCTCCTGGTGCTGGGACTCGTGCACAGACTAAACATGTCAGAGTCCACTGGCACGCAGTACTTTAAGGTGAGGGTCTTCAAGGGAGCCGGCAAACACCTGAGCATCTGGTCAAGTTGTTCGTCGATGAAATAGACAGATTCCAGAATGAGGTGCCTGAGTTGATGCAGACTGAGCAGCTGAGAGGTCAACTCTTCAAGTAACTTCTCCACTTCCTCCCTGCTACATGACCCAAGGGGGTCCAGGATGATTCCAGAAAGATGGAGTGTGCTCAGCTGAGTGAAGTAGGCCAGGTAAGGTACAAACCACTTGAGGGTTTTCAGGTCCCATCTGCAGTGCAATACCACCTCCTGGACAGAGTCCAGCTGCACCTCATGCAGTACCCCTTCAATAACTGGGAGTTCTGGGAGACCTATAAATTCTAACTTCCTACAGCCCAGGGGGGGCAGACCCCTTCCCTGCTGAACTCTTTCAATGAGGCAGGTGAGCAATTCATCCTGGCCTGTTTCAAGAAAACACAGGTCTGTGATTAACACCATAGAGGCCAAGGGCTGAGACGTCTCCCCTGCTCTGAAATCCTTCCCTTGGTGAGTCATAGCTCTCGGCTGGGTGGACAGCGTATCATCTGATGAGGGCACAGAGCACACTTTCCAGACGTTGGTGTCAGGGTTCAGGGTTAGGTCCAGCACTCTCAATTTGGATCTCCTTGGTGGAACATTCCGTGCCCGCAGACTATCAAAACCATCCATGGCAGCCATTAAGATGTCTTGCTGAGTATAAGGATACTTCAGGAGAGCCCCTAGTGGGAGCCAGATGAAAGGCCAACACCACATCATGGCTTTCACTATCTCTGTGTGTCCCCCAACCGCAGCTGCTAGGAACAAGGAAGGGAAGAGGTCTGTAGGCAGCCAGTCCGGAGGAGCCATGGCTGAGGCCTCATTCTGCAACTCACGCTGCAGGTCAAGATCCTGGAGCTTGGGTGGCTTCCTGCTGCCCATGCTGATCAATCTGCCTCAAAGGGAGTCCTGACCTGTAAATAAAAGGAGGGGTCTGCTCAGACTTCTGGGATAGCCAAGGTAGTTGTGCTACAACTCCTAAATCTGACTCTGACCTACTTTTCTCCTAAGAGGGGAATGTAGGACACTCCTCTTATCAACTCACCGTGGTAGAGGCTGGTGACACTTCCACGTGACACTTCGATTGCAAACTAGATACTTCCTGTGGCTCAAGTGGGTGCTGAGGCTGTGGAATCCAGGATGGGCAGCCAAGGGTGGCAAGTGACCTCAACAGCTGAGGAGGTGCATAAATCAAAGATCAGTAGGAATATCGTGCTTGCATATTGAATCAAGCTATCCTATGGCTTAATATACAGGAGAGTCAAATTCAAGAGGAATGACGGAGCATTCCTCAAATGGAAATTATGAGATCTATATTGAACTATAATGATCTGTGTTATCAAATAACGTCTATGAGACTACAAGAAAGTCTTCTAATGCAGTGAAATGTCAAATGTGCTCACTAATCACTAACAAAGAAACTGAAGAAATCTTCCAAACATTTTAGTATGAAATTGATCAACCATGTAGTCAGAAGACATAGATGATTATTGGTAATTGTAATAATAAATTAGGAAAGAGAAAGGAAGGAATTGTAGTTGGAAAAATATGGTCTTGGTGATAGAAACAAATCTGGAAATCACAGGGCATATCTTGTAAGAACAAGGACTTCTTCGCCACACACCTTCCTTGACAATGCAAATGGAAGCTGTACCTATAGCCTTATGCCGATGTGACTCACAGAAATCGAATCGACAGCATCTGGGGCAAATGTTTTAGAGTACAGAAGAAACCCCAATCCCAAATATAAATTGAGGACAATATTTATTCAGACATAAAGGACATAAAGACAAACCCAAACTAAAGATATATGATCTGGATGAGGAATGCTATTAGCATGAAGTCATGATAGCATCCAAAGATTCTCAGTCAGGATATACCCTCCTTAGGGCATGGAATACAAGAAAAGGTCAAATTCATGAGTAGTTTTATGTCCTTCATCACAGGAGGGGGGATTATGGAAACCCAAAGAAGGCCTAGATTGAGACACATACTTTACGTTCCTTGTCGTTTAGAAGATTGATCCTTACAAACAAGGCAGCGTGAGCACGATGGACAGGGTACGATTTTTGACTCTGCAACCTCTGGCTCAGAACTAACCATCAAGGACACACCAGTCAATCCGATAAGGAACTGCTCCTCCCTGAACTGACTGGAGGAGGGTGGAGGTAATCCACTCTCCAAGGTACCTTACCTGAGGGCAAGATGATCTCTTTAATTGTTACATGATCCCAAGTAATTTAATGGAGGGGTTTGGTTGGTTCTTTTTGCATTTGTCAGCTATGTATACCTTCCCCCAAATGAAATGTTCACCTATAAGCCCTGACATGAAAGAGATTTTAGAGGAGCTGGTTATCTGCAGGCAAAAATGAAGCTGAGACCACGAAGCTGAAGAAATGAATCAAATATATGAGAGCACAAATAGAACCTGAGAACCATCCCACTTCCATGGCAAGACCATCTCAAGAACAGATATGGCTTGTTGAGCACCAACAACAGGAAATGGTACCAGCTGTGGGACGACATAAGTAGCATCATGTATGAAGAATGCAACATTATCCACAAGACAAAGAAGGAAGAATGATCAAGGGGGATAAAAAGGAGACTCTGAATTTTGCCATTGGGAGAAATGCAACTAAAGAAAATGGAGGAAATGATGAGAGAACGGAACAGAACGTTTCAAAGAGCAACTACAGACGACAAATTGGAGTAGGAAAGTTTAACTTGCACCCCAAGGGGGAAGTCATCAAAGTGATAAGAGTGAGAACAAAGAGAGTGTCATTCTGTCGATGAGGTAGAGAAAAGGGAGATGGGAATAGGCTCACACCACAAAACAGCTTGGCCTGACTTCATCCAAAGAAACGTAGAGAAAGAGCCATTTATATGGAGTCTGCTCTCTTTAAAACTCTTCTTTTGCGGGGTGAGGAGTGAGAGGTTGGGGAGGAAGGTTTAAACTTGCTCTTCAGACATGAGAGGTTTGGCATAAATATTGTGAGTTCCAATAAAAGACAGCCATAATCATGCCTTGATGATTTAAAAGAGTCCTTGGTCCGTTATCACCCGGTGCTAGATTTTGAATATGACTCTTTGGATGCAATCACAAGTGGATTTTTCAGTCTCTCTTTAAAGGTCTGCACTCATTTATCATTTGTCCAGGACTGAAACAAGAGTGGACAGAAGTAGAAAGCCAAAATAACATTATGATTCTTCAGAGTCAGTGAGCAATTGAGGGCACAGCATTGATTGTAATAGCTATGTTAATAAAATTAAAATATTAATATCCAGGCTACATCAAAGGGGACATTGTTGATAAGCATGTTCTCACCTCCAGGCCATAGGATCCATGTTAAAAACAGTCACTAGTAGGACTTCACGTGATGGAAGGTGATCAACAGTCAACAAGATGGCCTTTTTGTGGCTCTCGCTCGTCTGTGGCAGAACACATAATAGAAGTAATTAATCATTTAATGCTGTTGTGAAATAATTATTTATGTTGAATTAGGTGGTGATTCAGCCTTGAAATCATCCATTTCAGATTGGGTAATTTAAGTCATTTATCAAATTTGTAATTGCTTCAAAATATAATTGCTTCTGAGCATCGCCTGTAACCCCTCCTGAGAAATAACATGAAAACCCACTTGGCCTAAGCTCCCTTTAGACACAAAATGGCAACACTTTGTCTGACAGACTTTGCACATATGGTCAAGAAAGACCAGTCCGTGAGCAGGAGAGCATGGTGAAGAAGAGGGAAGCCCTCACAGAGGCGGATAGACACAGCGATGGAAAAATAGTCACGTCTTGGGGAGAATGCTGAGGATGGCCCAAAGTGTGCAAGGTTTCTTTCTGTCATGCGGGGTGTGCCTAAGGGTTGGCCCCTATTGGCGGCACCTAACAGACAAAACCACCACCAATAAGAATTCCATCACATCTGGAATCCAATGCTTGTCCTAAAGCCCGTAATCCCAGACAAAGTATTAAAAGAGCTCACTGCCATCATCAATGTCGATGAATGGAAACCACACAGGACACAGAAAACCACCCCTGTGGGATTCGAGGACTGTAAATCTCAGTGGGTGCACAAAGCCCCATCTTTCTCCCCAATATAAATACCGGAATCACTGAAGGGGATCATTCCTTTTCTGGTCAGTGGGCAGGATCACCTCCTTTGGGAACCACTGTTATATATCTTGCTGGGAGCAGACTCTCTATCTCTGAATTGGAAACATGGTGGTTGTGAAGCCCCCAGGAGTTGACTAGTACACACATAAACCCACACTGGAGCCTGGCTCCCAAACAGACATCCTTACATCCCTGCCACAATGTGGACAAGCATGACCTTAGCTAGTTGATACACATAATGAATGGTTGCACAAGGGAAGATAGGAAGACACATCAAATCCCTGGAGAGGTTACTAATGATGGAGGGTAAGCAGGACCCCCTACTCTGTTTACTCTGATTATACTGCATAGAGAACATACATCCACATGTTCATAATGGAATACAGAATACACTCACTTCACATAGGTCTCCAAGAGAGCCAAGCTGGGAACGCAGCCTTCCCACCTCTAGGTCTGCCCCCACTTAGCTCCTGAGAACCATTTAGAATGTTTTCATCTTACTTCCTATTTCAACTCACAGTTGCAGAGGCTGACAAAGCTCAGATTTCAGTCTTGACTCTTCTCCTTCATCAAATAGTTCCAGTGACTGATGAATCCAAGATGGTAGATCAAATGGCAGACTTCTTCCTCAACGGTGTTGAGACCGACAACATCCAGAGAAGCAGGAATGATGGCAGGATTCTGTCTCAAGTCCCCAAACCTTCAGGTCAGATGAAGAGTCCAGGTGCAGAACAAAGCTACAGAGCTTTCAGAGAGTCCTTTTAAACAAGAGACCACACCCACAAGATAGCTATGCTCCCCCTCATTGGCTGTTCACAGTAGATCTCAGCTTGGAATTGATGGCATTTTTATAAAATCTCATCAACCAGGCTGATGTCATCATAACCAACCCTTCCCTGAGAATCCCTACCCAGCCCCATGGACACAAACTCCCAGCCATCACACCTTCCCCACTGGGATTGAGACAACATAGAAAACTTTGAGGAGTGTGTTTGCTGCTGAGAGTGGATTAAGCAGTTGCTTACAGGAATGGCTCTAGAGCCCAGATTCTCACATGTGCAACAGAGTTTTGTCCATATGGATTTTCATCTGTGTAATTAATTTCCAATAGCACAAATTTACTTGTAACCTGTGCCCCTTCCAACTTAGAGCCAACTTTGGGAAAGAGTAGACGGGCCTCTTTGGCTTCCGAAGGACTGTCGATCTCTCCAGGTTTAAAAGTTCTCATCGAGCCTCACAGATTGGATGAGTGGTTTGAACCATTGCCCTGGTGGTAAGCACCCCAGTGGATTACCAAACATGCGACCTTAATTGCGTCTCCCTAGAGCACAGTAGGGATTATTAGATCACATTGGGCGAGCTTAGAGTTTTGACCTCTTGAGAAGAGCCCTGTACATTCTCTTCTCAAGCGCTCTGATGAGAGAAACATCACCAATTAGGGTTCTTAAAACAACCAACGTTAATGGTCCCTCTGTTTAGGCAGCTGGAATCCAAATCTAGGGCATCACCTGCAGGAGAAGACTCTCCCTGTGTGCTCTGGGGTGTCTGTCTTTTCTCGTTGCAACATCTCTGCGCCGGACCTCCCTTGGAGAGCACTATGTTTGGGCCTCAGCCTCACTTTGGGCCTCGGAGGTTCACCAGGCAGGGACTTCACATCCAGAGAAGCTCTCTGGTCTCGGTCAACTTTCTTCTGCTATTCAGCTAAACACTTATCAATAGTGCTGTCCCGGCTTTCCTTTGGTTGCTTTATGCTTCATATGCTTTTGGGCAGCCTCTGATTTTAAATATTTTCAGGTCTGTGTGTACGAGGTCTGAGGTAAAATGAGGTAGCATTTGATAGATTTTGTTTTCTGGCCCATCAGCTTCTGTCCATCTGTTTAATTTAGAATAGTCCATTGACCTTGGGTGAGGTGATTGATGTGTATGTATTCATTCTAGCAGTTTTGCTTTATATTTGTGCATGTTGTGTGTGATTGTGTATGTGTATTGTGTTCAGTTTCTTCGTTCTTCCTGTGTTACATCATTGCCTGGGGTGTGGCTCTGGTGTGTGTTGGTGTTTGAGAGGAAATGCTGGTTTTAGATTTGTGTGTGGTTGTCACCGACATTTTTGTCACAGTACCTCATGAAGGGCTTTTTGTGGTGGTGGTGGTGTTGAATTGTGATTTCATTTTTTCTTGTTTGTGAATTTTTTAATTCTGCATCATATCTGATTGATATTTTTCCCAGGGAAAAGAATTATAACTTTGTAACTGACAAAAATATCAATCACATATGATCGGTAAATAAAGAATCCCCCGACTAGAAGTTTAGTTCTTTGACCTCTGGGGTTGCTGTGTTGGAATGGACTTGATGGCTGTGAGGGAGGATGGTGACGTTGACCAACATTTCTGTTGAAGTTCAAGGCTTTGTCCATCACAATTAACCTTTGTAATAATCATTTACAACTGAATCCTGCCAGTAATCCTCTCTACCTTTCCTCTCTCAGAACAATCATGATAGGCATTAGTTTCTCATTAGAGAACTATGGTTTGCTGAGAGATCCCAAGTAATTCACTGCACCACGTGGGATTTTAAGGGATTAAGAGTATTGATTATGATCCTTAATCCTTTTACCAGTGATAGAAGCACCACCAACCAGAAGTAACTATCTCATCATTAAAGTGGGTGAAGCCCAAATCCAAGGCATCAACCAGAGGAGAATGCTCTGTCTTCTTTTGGGTCTAGGGCCGGTTCCTCATCACCTGGTAACATGTGAGAGCGTGTCCTGCCTTAGAAATCTGCCTGTATCTTAGCATCTGCCTTACATTGTGTGTAGGAAGCTCCCTGGTAAGAGACTACAGGTCCAGGGATTCAACCTGACCCATACTTCTATCCTGGATGTAGTCAACTTTGTAGTATATCTCCAGGTTGCTCTCACCTAGAATCCCTTGAGAAATGAAAGTTCTGTTCAGCCACACCTCAGAGAAACTCCCTTTATATCTATTTCCTTGGGGTTGTGAAGGGATGAGTGCTTGGATGTGCCAGACACAGCTGCCTCAGAGAGCTCCTGACCTCTCTATCTCCTTTCTTTATGCAGAGACATCAGACTTCTCTCTGCTCACATCTCTAAAATCCCTTGGTAGATGATAGGATCTGGATCCACACCTCAGAAAACTCCCCGGACATCAATCTGACAAAGATTGAGAAGGGATTGAACAGTACTACCCACACCCTGATCCTTTTACTAAGGAATGTCTTCACACAAGATTCCATTATAGCAGATCCACTCATGGAAGCCACATTATATCATCAAACAATAAAATTAATCAAACTCAGGTGCAAAGGCAATGATGACAGAAAGATATAGGGGATGACAAGCCTCCCCATATCTCTATACCCTGTTTATGCTGAGTAGCGCAGCTGAATGCACTCGGATGAACACACCCTGGAATGCATGCAGCTCCTGCAAAACAGAAAGGCTGATGTTCAAACCGTGATCTTCTGGTTTGCATCCCAAAAGATAAACTACTGAAACAGTCCAGCATCCCATCATGTGCACCACCCCGCCATGGTTTCTGAAGGGGTGAATAGTGCCTGGAGCATGTAACTTGTTCTTCTCTGTGGAGCACCTGGTGGGAATGGCCTGTACATCCATTCTAGGATCCCGCGTAGTCTCATAAAAAAGTAAAATAAACCAAACTCTGCACTATTGCATCCCTTTCACCTCATTGCCAACCTGCAGGACACATTAGGACGGATCCCAATTTCCCTCCAAGCTAATCACCGGTTCTCAACCTATGGGTCACCACCCCTTTAGTGGTTGAACGATTCTTTCACAGGGTCTCCTAAGACTATCGAAAAACACATATTTCTGAAGGTCTTAGGAAAAGACTCTGCTCCTCTATGCATCTTCTAGGGGCTCTGTGCACATGCATATACCCCCACACACAAGTACCCGGCGTGAGGACAGTTACCCATGCTACACCATGCTTCAAGACCAAATGTCATCTATTTGTAATTAGAAATAAATGTTCCACAAAGTGTGATTATGTATTGTTTTGTGATTAATCACTATCCTTTAATTATGTTCCATTTCTAAAATGAAATACCTGTATGTCTGATATTTACATTACGATTCAGAACAGTAGCAAAATTACCGTTATGAATGAAGTAGCAACAAAAATAATTTTATGGTTGGGGGTAATCACAGGAGAAGGAACTGCATTAAAGGATCGCGACATTTGGAAGGTTGAGAACCAGTGCTATGCATCATAGGCTCCCAGGCTTATTGGTATCACTCCATGCCCAATTCCCAGGAACACAGAAAGAATATGCACACTCTTGCTGACAAATGGAAATTTATTTCCTGTAGCTTATGATGCAGGTTAAAGTATTACAAAATCTTTCTCCCATTATACAAGGAATAATTGCAAACTATGTAAGGATTCATCAAGCATAAATTCATTCTTCCCTACTATCCCTTGGTAGAAAGATAAACTTAGGGGACTACCTGCTGGTCAGTGGTTCTCAACCTTCCTGATGTTACGACCCTGTAATAGAGTTCCTCATGTTGTGGTGACCTGACCCCCCAACCATCAAATTATTTTCATTGTTACTTCCTAAATGTAATATGCTACTGTTATGCATCATAATGTAAATAGCTGATACTCGGGATGTATTTTCATTGTTACAAATTGAACATAATTAAACACACTTAAAGCACAGTGATTAATCACAAACAATATGTAATTATGTATTGTGAAATATTTACGTGTTTTCCGATGGTCTGAGGCCACCCCTGTGAAAGGATTGTTTGACCCCCACAGGGATTGCGCCCCACAGGTTGAGAACCGCTTCTGTAGGGGATGACTGTATCTGTCTGTTGGCATTGGATCAACGTCTTTGTCACCATTCCACATTTGGTGTCCTGACATTTCACTTCCTGCTCCCTCAGGAAATTTGTTGAATCCAAAATATTTCCAGAGAGTCTGAGACTCCTCACATGAACCGTCTGGTCCAAATAAGAAGCAAAAGAGTTCAGGCAGAACAGTGGCAGCTGCAAAACACCACTACACCGTGCTCACAGTCTTGTTGCACCAGTTTGAAGAAATCCTCAAAAAGAGCAAGTTAAGGTCTGTAGGAAGCATCCAGCTGACCAAGGTGTTTACTAATGGGTGACTATTTAGTCCCCTGAGCCTCTGTGTCTCTGCAGACAAAAGTGTTGCAAACTGACTATTTGTGACTTTGCTGCTAAAAAGCATTGAGGGATAACTCAGTTAATAAGGATCCCTTTGAGGCTCTCTTGAATCTTGCATATCCCTGTGATTGTCTTTGAACCTGGTGCTTTTATTATTCTAAGGTTAAGAAACTGTGACTAGTTGAGTTACATTTGCATAGATAAGAGTTTAGGAATGTTTAAGTGCTTTGATGTTTGTTTTGTAACCAAGTCCTGTGTAAGAAGAGTATATATACCAAGCTTTGAATGTACTGGCGACTTTAGTCTATTGGATTGGAGTCCTCCCTGTCCCATGCTTTGTACACAGCTCTTTCTTTTCCTTTCATCCACACGCCTCAGTTCAAACCCAGCTTGATGCTGGATAGCTGGTCTAATCCCCCGCAAAGGTCCAGTCCCAATAGAGTTCAACTGCCTCCAACAGAGAAACGGTTTGCATCATCACCAATTAGGGTAGCGATGAGAAGATGGGGCATTCCAAAACACTTAGAAAAATCATTGTCATTTTATGTCAGAGAACGTTATCAGTCATCCTCCTGGGCATCACTTCCATTACCCTAAAGACATTGCTGTGTTAGAGAGACTATATTCGGCATCGTAGAACTACAGCATTGGGATCTACAGCATAGGTATATTTGATTGAATATATACAGTAATATAATTTTATATATAATATATTTTATATATAATTTTATTGGTAGAACTCTTATACCTCTTATAAAAATCCATACACATTTGTGCATATGTCGCCACCATCATTTTCAAAACATTGTTTCCTTCTTGAGCCCATGCTCTCAGCTCCTCTTTACCCCCCTCTTTCCCCCACTCTCCCACCTTTGTGGGTTAATGATAAATTATAAATTATTTTCACATCTTACACTATCTGCTCTCTCTCTTCACCCACTTTTGTGTTGTTCGTCTCACTCAGGGGTGGGGTGGGTTCTACATCCATCCTTGTGATGGTTCCCCACCACCTCCACTTATGTGCACACCAAAACTCTTACCTCATGGTATCGCAACACCCATGATTGCTTCTGAAGATTTATCTGTCCTGGATTCCTTGTGCTGAGAGCTCTCATCTGTCCCTGTGTCTTCATGAAAAGAGTCAATCCCATATTTCCCTGGGGGAGAAAATTGTGGTTTTCAACTCTCAACCTTCTAGATGACAGCCCAACACAAAAGTCGCAAGACCATTAGAGCTCTAAAATATATATAATTGCATCACTACCAAACTACAGAAAATCCTGTCCCGTCCAAGTAGACATAGAGAAAGCCCCACCGCAAGTAGATGAGATATGCACAAAAGACAAGACAGACAGCTGCTGCAGGAACCGTGAGTGCAGAAAGGTACAGGGATAATGAGCTCCGACGTCCTTATACCCTGTTGATGCTGAGTACAGCAAACAGGTGCACGATGACGACTGCACCCTGTATGCACTCAGCCTATGAAATACAGGAAGACTTATGTTCAAACCCTGATCTCCTGGTTTGTATATTGATACAAACACTGGCAACAGCCACCCTGTCCATCATAGGCAGCCAATATCTCTGATATCTGAGGACATAAATGTTTGAAGCAGATAAATTCGTCCTTCCCTGTGGAGCACCTGGTGGGATTATTCTACAGATCTTGTGCTTATCTGCCCATTACTTTCTTCAAAGCCCCACCAGGGATAAGGTGCTATGCAACGATGCAATAGGGTCCCCCAAATGACATCAGGAAATAACTGAAGTATCCCCTAGGTGCATTACTGAAACCAGGCGTCCTGGTACTTGCGAAGTTGGCCAAAGCCCAGCTTTGAACGTGGTAATATTGGAGGTAAAGAAGAGGGAGACCAGTGCCCCCAAATGTGGATGCCCATTTCTTCTGAGTGTGCAACCACAAACCATGTCATGAATAATTAATGTTCACTCAGGCTGCAAGAGGAATCAATACCACAATGAATGGCTTTACGGAGAGATGTTTATTTGAACGCAGTGTACACAAATTTACCCCTGCTTTGAACAATGTGTTTCAGTGGCTTGGAAGGAAAGGGGCTGGTCTCTTCTCAACAAGGGGGGTTCTGAATTTCTTGGAGAGTTTCCTAGGTGGTGGAATCCAGGTTGCAGTGAATCGAGAAGATGCCCAAGATCAGACCTTCAATTCCAAAAACATGGTGCCGTCCTGCCATCCTTTATTGAGGGGGGTCAGCATCCAGTCTGCTGGAATCTTTCTTTCAATGCCTTCTACAAGGCAGGTGAAGCAAGCGAGGGTTGACTTGGGTGAGGGTGATGTCTGATGCATCCTGAAATCTTCACATCTGAAGGCGACTTTATCACAGAGAAGATTCCTGACCCTCGTGTACCTCAAGAACAAATCACTTAGGCATAGGGAACATGAACGCTTTAAAATGGGGCAAGGCACCCACAGCTGGACGTTTTGGACTGACAAGATAGCGTGAAGGAGATGATGGCATCAGCTGTCCATTTGGATGAGGATGGCATGCAATGATCTGTCAGTACCTCTGTGGTTACAGAATTCTACAGAAATGACCCCGTTGGGCATCAGGATCACCATCACCTCCTCCAAGACAGGGAGGAGAGCTTCCTAGTGCAGCATTCCTTGGGGGCCCAAGTAGCAATGCAGTGGGACAGGGAGCTCCAAGAACTTGCAGTGAGGGTTGGTGTGCTGCAGCAGCTGCTGCAGAACATCCCAGGACACGGAGTTTCCACATAACATCAAGGTGACCAGCTGGGAGCAGCGGCCCAGTGCATTCTGCAAGGCCCTGAGGTCAGGGTCCTGGATCCCACAGCCAGCTAAGTTCAGGTGCATAAGGGTGGTGGAGACAATCTCTAGCAGCCCCGGAAGGAATGCATAACTTGAGCTAGGCCTGGATAGACCACACAATACCAGGGTCCTTAGGCGGCTGGTACAGGGGCATAAAGACAGGTAAGTCAAGTCCTCGTCCAAAAGCACACAATCAGTCAGGCTGAGGGTCAGCAAGGGAGATGGCAAGCGTGTGAGCAGCCGGATGAGGCAGCCCCTGGGCAGGCAGGCAGATTCCAGGAAGAGGTGCTGGAGCTGATGCAGATTGAGGAGCTGAGAGGTGAATTGGGCAAGGAGTTGCTCCACGTTGCAGTCTTTGCCACAGTCCTTGCAACCCAAGATGACTCCAGAGAGAAAGAGGGTCTGCAGGTGACCCATCTGCGCCAAGTAAGGAGCAAACCAGTTGAGGCTGTGCAGGTCCCATTTGCCATGAATTTCCACCTCCTGGACACAGTCCAGCTGCACCACCTTCAGGATGTCCCCAAGAATGTGAAGTTGTGGGAGAGGTCCAAGAAACGCCACCTTCCTGCAGCACAGTGTTGGCAGGGCCTTCTTCTGCTTGACCCTTTCAATCAGGAAGGTGAGCAGTACCTCTGAGGTAGCTTCCTCAAACCACAGGTCTGTGAGCACCTCCACGAAGGCCAGGGGCTGGTGCTTCCCTCCTGATCTGGAATGGGGTCCTTTTTCCATCTGAATTCTGCGGGGTGTGTCCTCAGACTCTTCTGATGACATCACAGAGTCATTAGATGGGGCTCCAGCCCAGACATTCCAGAAGTTGGTGCCAGTTTGCAGCTGTAAATCCAACACTTTCAGTTTGCATCTCCTGTGCTGAGCATTCTGGGCAAGCAGGATATCAAGGCCATCGAGTGCAGCCTTTAAGATGAGCTCTCGAAACACACAATCCTCCAACAGAGCCCCAAGTGGGAGCTGTGTGAAGGGCCAGTAGTGCACCATGGCCTTCACCACCTCACTGTGTCCCTTGGCAACGGCTGCCATGAACAAGGGAGGGAAGAACTGTGTGGGCAGCCACTCAAGAGCGGCAATGGCTGAGGCCTCATTCTGCAACACGCCCTGGATGGTCAGGTCTTGGAGCCTGAATGGGTTCCTGCTGCTCATGGTGATCAGTCTGCTCCAAGAGGATTCCTCACCTGTGGATGGGAAAACAGGTCTGCTCAGATCTCAAGGAGAGCCACTCTGTGGACCCCGCCATCCGACAACCGTGTCCTTCTCCCATGTTAGCCTCAGAATCATTTACAAATAGAGGGCTTTCATGTTAATGATACATATTTAACGCACAGTGGAGGGACTGAGAAGGCTCAGATTTCATTCCTGACTCTTACCCTTGATAGCTAGTGGCTAACGAATCCAAGCTGGGCAACTCAGATGACAGGCTTCTTCTTCAAAGGACGTTGAGACTGACAACTCCCAGAGAAGCAGGAGGGATGGCAAGATTCTGTCTCAAGTTCCCAAACCTTCAGGTCAGAAGACTGGCCTAGGAGAGAACAAAGATCATTAGCTTTCAGAGAGTCCTTTTAAATCATACGACCACCCCCACAAAGACGCTATCTTCACCCTCATGGGTTGATCGCAGTAGGGCTCAGCATGGAATTTTGACTTTTGGAAATCTGCTCAACCAGGTTGATGCCATCAGAACTGACCAACCCCTGAGAATCCAGCCCCAACCCTGTTGACACAAGCCCTCAGCCATCTCTGTGCACACTGTGCGTGAGAGAACATGGAAAACTTTGGAGTGTTAGTAGATTAGAGTGGATTTAGCAATTGTTTCCAGAAAAGGCTGCATCACCAAAATTCTCATATGTGCAGTATAGTTTTTCCTTTGCATTTTCATGTGGGTAGCTCATTTCCCAAAGCAAAACCTTAAACCCACTGACTCTCTTCTGACTTTGAGAAACCTTATGGAAGCAAAATGCCTCTTTGGGTTCCTAAGGACTGTCAATCATTCCAAGAGAGCCTGTGCTCATGCATCATCACAGATCAGATTTGAACTGCTGACCTAACGGGGGGCAACCCAAAGCCTAAAAAAATATGCCACCGAGATTGCATCCCTCTCAAACACAGTAGGGATTCGTGGACACCACTGGGTGTCTATGCAGCATTGCTCTCTGGAGAAGAGTCCAGCACGTTCTCTCAGATTTTAAGGGAGATTATGAGAGTAGCGTCACCAACTGGGGGTCTTAAAACCCCCAAGATGTGCTGTATTATTGTTCATTTGTATACAATCCAAATCCAGGACCTCAGCTCAAGGACAGGTTTCTCTCCCTGTGTGTTCTGGCCCAGTTCCTTGTCTTCTTGCAAAATGCCTAGGCTTGACTTGCCTAGGGATCACAGAGTCTTTGAACATCAGCCTTAATGAGCTCAGGAGCTTCACCAAGCAGGGGCTGCAGGTCTACAGAGGCACCCAGATCCAAGTCACCTGTCTTGCTGCAGACAGATCCTGCTTCTCTCTGCCAACTTTTCTCCAATCCCTAGCTGGGTGAAAGGTTCTGAATTCACACCTCAGGAACCTCTGCTTATATCAATCTGGTAAAGATTAAGAAAGGATTAAGGAGTGCTATCCTACACAGAATCCTTTCAACTTGGACCAGCTTCCTAAAGGATCCCATCATAGCAGATCCAATCAAAGCTACCACAGTTTAATGTAATAAAGGAAATAAACTGAATCCAGTGTCATTTCATGCTATACCCCCTCATGGCTATACTGTAGAACATGTTACAACTGCTCTCTAGTCCACTCAAGGTTACATATCACAAGCTTGTACACTTATTAGCCCTCGTGTGAGCAGTCTTCTTAGGAAAACAGAAAAGTTACTCATACACTTTCTGGTCATTGAAACCTTTTGTGGGAAAGCTGAAATAAAGTATCAAAATCTTACAGTCACTGTCCCTGTCCATGAATGGTAGCCACATAGAACAGAGTAAACTGCCCCTACGTGTTTCCAATGCTATAATTCTTAATTAGAACAGAAAGCCCCATATATAAAGTACAGGCATCTCTTTTGCAATGAATGGGCATTTCCATTTAACCTCAGTGGGCAGAATGACCTACTTTGGTTAACGCTGCTGTATGTCTTTCTGGGAGCAGACTGCCATCGGTGTGAACTGCAGAGTCTGGTGGTTTTGAAGCCTCCAACCCTTGATTGATGGAGGAATAAGCCAACACTGGAGCCCAGCTCCCAAACTGACATCCTTACATACCTGCCACGCTACGGAGCACCTCTACCCAGCAAGATGAGAACATAATGGACCATTGCACAAAGACAAGATATTAAGACACATCAAGTCCCTGAATAGATTCTGAGGTGTGAAGGGGATTGAGGGTGAGCAGGACACCTTAATCTGTTTACCCTTCTTATATGGAGTAGAGGAAACACATCCATATATTCAAAACACAATATAGAAACACTCACTTCACGTAGGTCTCCAAGAGGGCCAAGATGGGTACCCCGTGTACAAACGCCTAGTTCCCTCCCGACTTCATTCCTCAGAACCACTTAGAGAATTTTCTGCTTTCTCCCTGTTTCAACTTTCAGTTCCAGATGCTGGCAAAGCTCACATTTCAGTCTTGGACTCTTACCGGTATTCAAGCAGATCCAGTGGATGATGAATCCAAGATGGCAGGTCCAATGGCAGCCTTCTTCCTCAAGTGTGTTGAGACTGACAACTTCCAGAGAAGCAGGAACGATGAAACGATTCTGTCCCAAGTCCCCAAACCTTCAGGTCAGTGGAAGGGTCCAGGTCCAGAACAAAGCTACAGAGCTCTCACGGAGACCTTTTAAATCATGAGGCCACACCCACAAGGTAGCTCTCTTCCCCGTCATTGGCTGTTCAAAGTAAGTCTCAGCTTGGAATTGATGGCATTTTATGAAATCCCATCAACAAGGATGATGCCATCGTAAAGAACCAATACCTTAGAATCAAGACCTGGCCCTGTTGACAGAAACTCTCAGCCATCACACCTTCCCCACCGAGATTGAGACAACATAGAAAACTGTGAGGAGTGGGTTATCTGCTGAGAGTGGATTAAGCAATAGGTTACCGACATGGCTCTAGAGCCGAGAATCTCACATGTGTGACAGGGTTTTGTCCTTATGGGTATCCATCTGTGTAATTAATTTCCCAAAGCACAACATTACTTGAATTCTGTGCCTCTTCCAACTAGGAGTCAACTATGGGAAAGAACTGAAGTGCCTCTTTAGCTTCCTAATGACTGTCGATCTCTCCAGGAGTAGAGGCCTCATCAAGTCCCTCAGATTGGCTGAGAGCTTTGAACCAGTGACTTGGTGGTAAGCACCCCAGTGGATTACCAAACACGAGACTGCAATTGCATGTCCGTAGAGCACAGTAGGGATTATTAGGTCACACTGGCCGTGCTTCAAGGATTGACTTTTGGAAAGAGCCCTGTACATTCTCTTCTCAAGTGCTCTGATGAGAGAAACATCACCAATTAGGGTTCTTAAAACAACCAACATTAATGGTCCCTCTGTTTAGGTAGCTGGAATCCAAATCTAGGGCATCACCTGCAGGAGAAGACTCTCCCTGTGTGCTCTAGGGTGTCTTCCTTTTCTCTTTGCAACATCTCTGCGCTGGACCTCCCTTGGCGAGCACTGTGTGTTTGGGTCTCAGCCTTAACTAGGGCCTAAGAAGTTCGCCAGGCGGGAACCGCAGGTCCAGAGAAGCTCCCTGGTCTAGGTCTCCTTTCTTCTGCTATTCAGTTAAACACTTATCAAAAGTACGGTCCCGGCTTTCCTCTGGTTGCTCTATGCTTCATATGCATTGGGCTGCCTCTGGTTTTAAGTTGTTCCAGGTCTGGGTGTATGAGGTCAGAGGAAGCATGAGGTAGCATTTGATAGCTTTTTTTTTCTGACCCACCCGCTTCTCTCATTCCTTTAACTTTAGAATTAGTCCATTGATCTTGGGTGAGGTTATTGATATGTATATTCCAGAAATTTTGCCTTATGTTTGCACATGTTGTGTGAGAGTGTGTAAGTGTATTGTGTTAAGCTTCTTTGTTCTTCGTGTATAACATTTTTGCGTGGGGTGTGGCTCTCCATGTGTGTGTTGGTGCTAGTTAGGAAATGATCGCTTCAGACTTGTGTGTGGTTGTCACTGATATTTTTCTCACAGTATATCATTGAGTGCTTTTTGTGGTGGTGGTGTTGTATTTTGATTTCATTTCTTCTTGATTGTGAATTTTATTTCTCCCTCTTATTAGATCAATATATGTTCCAGGAAACAGAACGATAGTCTCATTACAGAGAAAAGTACCAATCACATATGAGGGGAAATACAAGAATTCCCAGACTAGAAGTGCAATTCTTTGCCCCATGGCTTTGCTGGGTTGGAATGGGCTTGACGGCCAAGAGTGAGGTTGGGGACAGTGACCCATCTATGTGTTAAGAGATCAGGCTTCGTCCATCACAATTAGCCTTTGTAATAATCACTTACAACGGAATCCTGTCCGTAGTCCCCTCTACCTTTCCTTTCTCAGAACAGTCGTGATCCTCAGCAGTTTCTCATTAAAAACCCATGGTTTGCTGAGAGATCTCAATTAATTCACTGCAGCACATAGGATTTTAAAGGATTAAGGGTTTTGACTAGGATCCTTAATCATTTCACAGTGATAGAAGCACCACCACCCTGAAGTAATTGTCTTATTATGGTGTGTGAAGCCCAAATTCAGGGCACCTACCTGAGGAGAATGCTCTGTCTTCTTTTGGGTGTGGGACCGTTTCCCAGTATACTGACAGCATATGAGAGTGTGAACTGACCCTGAAATCTGACTGTATTTTAGCATCTGGCTTTGCCTGGGTCTAGGTAGATCACTGGGAAGAGATTGCCAATCCAGAGTCACACCCTGATCCACACCCCTTTCCTGGCTGCAGACAGCTATGTATTCCATCAGCAGGGTGTGCTGTCCTTGAATCCCATGAGAGATGAAAGTTTATTTTAGCCACACCTCAGAGAAACTCGCTTCCTTTCTATTTCCTTGGGGTTGTGAAGGGATGAGTGCTTGGATATGCCAGACACAGCTGCCCCGCGGAACTCCTGACCTCCTCATCTCCTTTCTTTCTGCAGGGAGATCAGGCTTCTCTCTGCTCACTTCCCTAAAATCACTTGGGAGTTAGAAGTTTCAGGATTGACTCCTCAAGAAACTCCCCCGACATCCACGTGACATAAATTGAGGAGATGCTAAGGAGTACTATCCCACCCTGATCCTTCTACTAAGCAATGTCTTCACACCGGATTCCATTATAACAGATCTATTCATGGAAGCCACATTATTTCACAAAACAATAACACAAACCAAACTCAGGTGCGAAGGCAATGAGGACAGAAAGATATAGGGAACGACAAGTCTCCCCGTGTCTCTATACCCTGTTTATGCTGAGTAGAGCAACTGAATGCACTCGGATGAACACATCCTGGAATGCATGCAGCTCCTGCAAAACAGAAAGGCTGATGTTCAAACCGTGATCTTCTGGTTTGGATCCCAATAGATAAACCATTGATACAGTGCAGCATCCCATGATGTGCAAGACCCCTCCATGGTTTCTGAGGGCGTAATTAGTGCCTGGAGCATGGAACATGTACTTCTCTGTGGAGCACCTGGTGGGAGTGCCCTGTAGATCCGTTCCAGGATCCCACGTTGTCTCATAAAAAATAAAATACACCAAACTCAGCGAGATTGCATCTGTTCCCCCTCCTTGCCAACCTGCAGGACACATCAAGCCGGATCCCTAGTTGCCTCCCGGCTGAACTTGACCGGTTCTCAATTGATGAGTCTCGACCCCTTTAGTGGTTGTACGATCCTTTCACAGGGGTTCCCTAAGACTATTGGAAAACACATATTTCTGAAGGTCTTAGCAACAGAGACACCGCTCCTCTATTCGTCCCCTGGGTTGTCTGTCCACATGCACATACACCCACATACTAGTGCCAGGTGTGAAGACAGTTACCCATGCTACACCATGCTTCAAGACCAAATGTCATCTATTTGTAATTAGAAATAATTATTTCACATAGCATGATTACGTATTGTTTTGTGATTAATGGCTATCCTTTAATTATGTTCCATTTGTGAAATGAAATTTCTATGTGTCTGATGTTTACATTATGATTCATACAGTAACAAAATTACCATTATGATGTAGTAAGAAACATTATTTTATGGTTGGGCGTCATCCCAGTAGAAGGAACTGTTTTATATGATCGCGATATTTGGAAGGTTGAGAACCAATGTTATGCATCATAGGCTCCCGGGCTTATTGTTATCACTCCATGCCCCCTTCCCAGGAACACAGAAAGAATATGCATACTCTTGCTGACAACTGAAAACTTATTTCCCGTAGCTTATGATGCAGGTTAAAGTATCACAAAATCTTTCTCCCATTATACAAGGAATAATTGCGAACTATGTAAGGATTCAACAAACATAAATTCATTCTTTCCTACTATCCCTTGGTAGAAAGATAAACTTAGGGGACTGCCTGCAGGTCAGTGGTTCTCAACCTTCTTGATGCCATGACCCTTTAACAGAGTTCCTCGTGTTGTGGTGACACCAACCATCAAATTATTTTCATTGTTACTAACTTAATGTAATCCGCTACTGTTCTGCATCATAATGTGAATATCTGATAGTCGGGATGTATTTTCATTGTTACAAATTGAACACAATGAAGCAGAGTGATTAATCACAAACAATATGTAATTATGTTCTGTGAAATGTTTACGTGTTTTCCGATGGTCTGAGGCCACCCCTGTGAAAGGATTGTTTGACCCCCACAGGGGTCGCGCCCCACAGGTTGAGAACCGCTTCTGTAGGGGATCACATTATCTCTCTGTTGATTTGGATCAAAGTCTTTGTCACCATTCCACATTTGGTGACCTGACATTTCACCTCCTGCTCCCTCAGGAAATGTGTTGAGTCCAAAATATTTCCAGAGTCTAAGACGTCTCACATGAACCGTCAGGTCCAAATAAGAACCAGACGAGTCCAGGCAGAGCAGTGGCAGCTGCAAAACACCACCACACCGTGCACACACTCTTGTTGCACCAGTTTGAAGAAATCCTCCAAAAGAGCAAGTTAAGGTCTTTAGAAAGCATCCAGCTGACCAAGGTGTTTACTAATGGGTGACTATTTAGTCCCCTGAGCCTCTGTGTCTCTGCAGACAAAAGTGTTGCACACTGACTATTTGTGACTTTGCTGCTAAAAAGCATTGAGGGATAACTCAGTTAATTGGGATCTCTTTGAGGCTCTCTTGAATCTTGCATATCCCTGTGATTGTCTTTGAACCTAGCGCTTTTATTATTCTAAGGTTAAGAAACTGTGACTGGTCACATTACATTTGCATAGATAAGAGGTTAGGAATGTTTAAGTGCTTTGATGTTTGCTTTGTAACTAAGTCCCTGTGTAAGAAGAGTATATATACCAAGCTTCCAATATACTGGAGACTTCAGTCCATTGGATTGGAGTCCTCCCTATCCCATGCTTTATACATAACTCTTTCTTTTCCTTTCATCTGCACGCCTTAGTTCGAACCCAGCTTGATGTGGGATAGCTGGTCTAATCCCCCTGCAAAGGTCCAGCCCCCAATAGAGTTCAGCTGCCTCCAACAGAGAAACGGTGTGCATCATCACCAATTAGGGATAGCGATTAGAAGATGGGGCATTCCAAAGCACTTCGTCGTTGCACGGTTACGTGGATGAAAAATCATTTGTGATCACAATAAGGAATTAGTGGATGATTTCTAATCAGCGCAGGTGTGCCAAAAGGACAAGCTTATCTATCTTGAAAGAAATGTGACCAGATTGCTGCTTACAGGCTTGGATGATGGGATTTCAATTGACATACTTTGGACAGGTTTTGGGGAGGGATCATTCCCTGGAGAAGCACAGGGAGACTAAAGAAGTCCCTTGACGTGATGAATTGATGGAGTGGCGGCAACAAGGGCCTGAAACTTACAGTCGTGAGGATGGAACAGGAGTGTGCAGTCTTCCCTTCTGTCGTGCATGGGGTCCCTGCGCATCAGAGGTGACTCAGTGACACAGAACAACAGCGACGTCGGCCATCATTGAATTCACACTGTTCTCTGTGAGATAACAGGGCTGTTCGCATCCCTCCATGGTGATTACAGGGCAGTCATGGGGAGTGTAATTTACCTGTGATCAGCGCAAATGGGCTGTGTGCTTTCCCTGTCAGCTCTAGTCTACTACAAAGCAGGTGTGCACAACTGAAGCTGTGATGCGATTCCATCATATAGCACAGGGTTATATTATTTACAATCAATGGATTGAATGGAAGTTGTGGAACGTAATGGGCACTGATTTAGAAGCTTACTTCTTCGGACGTAAAGCTTTAAGAACCCAGACATTGTTCTTTTGAGGTCCAGGCACCCACGAATTACTACGTTATACTATGCTATTGCACTTGTATCTTCAGAGATCTCTTCTCTTGAGGAAGTGGAGCATCAAGCAGGAAGATGTCCTAAAAGCTGACTGTTCTTAGAATGGGGCAAGAATTAAGTGCAAACTCACTCACCATTCATGCATCTAAATTTTATATATATATATGATTCACTTAGAAAAATCATTGTCATTTTACGTTACAGAACGTTATCAGTCATCCGCCTGGGCATCACTTCCATTACCTTAAAGACATTGTTGTCTTAGAGAGACTATATTTGGCAGTGTAGAACTGTCCCTGTGAGTCTCCAAGGGATCTACGGCATAGATATATTTAATTGTATATATACGGTAACATATATATATACTATAACTTTATTGGTAGAGCTCTTACACCTCTTATAAGAATCCATACATCAATTGTATCAAGCACATTTGTACAAATGTCACCACCAACATTTTCAAAACATCGTTTCCGACTTGAGCCCGTCCTATCAACTCCTCTTTATTCCCCTCCTTTCCCCACTCTCCCACCCTCCAGAGTTAATGATAAATAATAAATTATTTACATATCTTACACTGTCTGCTCTCTCCCTTCACCCATTTGTTTTTAGTTTCCTTCACTCGGGGGTGGGGCGGGGGTTCTATATCCATCCTTGTGATCGGTTGCCCATCCCCTCCACTTCTGCCCACACCTCAACTCTACCCTCATAGTATCGCAACACCCATGATTGCTTCTGAAGTTTTATCTGTCCTGGATTCCTTATGCTGAGAACTCTCATCTCTCCCAGTGTCTTAGTAAGAGTACTCAGTCCCATATTTCTCTGGTGGAGAAAGGTCTGGATTTGAACTGTCAGCCTTCTAGATAACAGCCCACATATAAGTCGTTACACCATTAGCGCTCTAAAATATATATACTTACCTCACTACCAAACTACAGAATATCCTGTAACATCCAAGTAGACATAGAGAAATCCCCACCGAAAGTAGATGGGATATGCACAAAAGATAAGACAGACAGCTGCTGCAAGAACCGTGCGTGCAGAAAGATACAGTCCAAACTTTATATCCCATTCATGCTGAGTACAGCAACCAAGTGCACTCTGATGAATGCACCCTGGAATGCACTCAGCCCATGCAACGTAGGAAGACATGTGTTCAAGCCGTGATCTCCTGGTTTGTATATCGATACAAGCACTGGCAACAGCCACCTCTTCCATCATAGGCAACCACGCATCTCTGATATCTGAGGTCATAAATGTTGTTTGAAGCAGATAAATTCGTCCTTCCCTGTGGAGGACCTGGTCGGATAATTCCATAGATCTTGTGCTTATCTGCCCAGAACTTCCTTCACAGCACCACGTGCGATAAGGCACTATGCAACTATGCAATAGGACTCCCCAAATGACATCAGGGAATAACTGAAGTATCCCTTAGGAGCACTGGGAGGGAAGAGGGTGAGTGGGTTGGAAAGGGGGAACTGATTACAAGGATCCACATGTGACCTCCTCCCTTAGGGATGGACAACAGAAAATGGGGTGAAGGGAGACGCCGGATATGGCAAGATATGAAAAAATAATAATTTATAAACTACCAAGGGCTCAAGAGGGAGGGGAGAGCGTGGTGGGAGGGGAAAAAAGAGGACTTGATGCAAAGGGCCTGAGTGGAAAACAAATGCTTTGAAAATGATTAAGGCAAAGAATGTACAGATGTGCTTTATACAACTGATGTATGAATACGATGGATGGTGATAAGAGTTGTATGAGTCCCTAATAAAATGTCTTAAAAATAACAAATAAATAAATACAACTGCAGTGTTTCTCTTCATTGCTAAAAAAAATAAGGAAGGAAAGAGAACGAAAGAGAGGAAGGAACAAGAAACTGTGTCACATCCACACAATGGATCCTGCGCTTTCCTGAACACGGTGGATAAAAGGATGAAACCCCGCGAGACATGGGAGGACCTGGAACCCGTTAGGCTGAGTGAAGTCAGTCCATCACAGAAGGATAGGTATTGTGCGAATCCACCTGTATAAGGAAAGACACCAATTAAACAAATCTTAGAGGCCGATTCAAAACACGCTGGTAGAAAGTCTGCCTACGGTCCCTAATGCAGAGAGCACTGTCCTTATAAGCACTTCGTACCATCCAACTGGAAAGAGACCTCACCTCAGCGAGGGTCATCCTATGGGAAGGAGGAACAGGGTGAAGACCATCCACTTGATGCTGTACAGCATCGAGACAAGGCTGGGACAAAATCAGCAGGCCCTCCACAGGACTGAGAGGGGAACCTTACTGGGCAATCAGATTAAGACCAGGGCAGGGGGCATGTCCATTTCAGAGGAGGCACTGACCATTCTGTTGGTGGGTCAATGGAGAGGAGCATCCTCATACGGGGAAGGTGTGCTAAACAGTAATTATAGGAAATTAAGGGAGGAGTACACCCAGTTCTATGATCCTGAGTAGAAACGTTTGAGTAACATTCTATGAAAAGCTCATTGATCCATGCCACGGACTAAGGACTATGATGACCCCAGGTGCTGACCGTACAGGGAACATGGCTTCACAATAGAAGAACTCGGTGTGGAAGCCTGACTGAAGGCCGGGGAACATCTCAGTCAGACCTTGCTGTGGCTTCTGACTTAGGACTGAGATTCCTTGATGGGAGTGCTAGCAAACAATGGCCACCCCACACGGTGAAAATGGCCTGCTTTGGACTTTGGGTGGGACCCCTGGCTTCTTGGGTGTCCAATCAAATGGCTCCAGAACATCCATATATTTACTACTCAGCTCTCTCCTTGCATTCTTCTGACAGGTATGAATCTGATCGACAAGGTGCCACCCTTGTAAAGAACGTTACAGGAAATGCAACCCTGACTCAATGAAAACAGAGCTTGATCATTTCAGCATCCAATGCATGCAATGAAACCACGCACAGATTGTGGTTCACACCTGCACTGGGCTCACATACACTCTTCTCCATATTACCTCGCTATCTAAGCCAATGGATCAATTAATGCCTCTGTCAGCACAATTGCACAATACCCCAAGGGGATGACGGTTAATGTTTTCATTTTGCTTTGTTTGTTCGTTTTACACTGTGTGTTTTCTTTGTTTGTTTTCCACAAACAAATCAAAACAAGGCCCCCCAGTAAACCGGTCTGGTTTATAATCAGTGGACAAGCTGAAAGAGTGGAAGCATCGAGATAATATCTGACGCAACGGTTTATCAGTGACAGAGGATGGAGAGGGTGAAGGGAATAGGAGAGCAAGTAATGAAAGTAGGAGGGGGGCACAGAGTCGATTGTGAGGATGCATATGCAACCCTTTTTAAAGGCAACCAAACTATGGAGGTGTATGATATGCGATATTTATATCAATAAAACTATCCAGGCAGGCTAGGTTTTGCAATGTCAGAATGGAAATTGTGTCAAATATGAATAGGTAGTGATGTGATACAGGCTACATTCTTCCACTGACGTCTTCCCAAATATTCGTTTGTTTTTAAAAATCATTTTATTGGGAGCTTACACAACTCTTATCAAATTACCCCATAACCACAGTGTGGGTGTCAACCTTTGTGTTAGTGTTTATTCCTACAATAGTGTTCTCATACAGTATTTGTGCTTTTGAGATTGACTGAGCACAACACCAGAAGTTGTAAACGATGACTCACTTCGTGGGGTAAGTGGAGGCTGTGTCAGTCCCGAGGGGCAGTTGCTCCCTGTGGTGTAGGCTCCCTAGGTGTTGGAAGCACCCTGATTGTGGTTGCTCTGGCGTGTGCTATAGGGATTGAGATAGACAGATGTATATCCAACAGGACAAAACTATATGTAGACCTGAGATTGAGCATGATGATTCTGTGTCAGGTGACTAATGTTTAGCCTCCTCCTCCTACACTGCCTTTCACATGTTCCTTTATGTTCTTAAATGAATCCCTTGTCAACACATGCAGTCATGGAGAAGGGTTGAGGTGATGTGTCAGCATGTCCTAGCGTGCTCAGGGATTGGTCTGGTATAATGCACTGGTCTTGGTGGTGAGGTTGATATCACATGATGAAGTCCAGGTGGAGATGTACTGTGAGCCAGGGAACTCGGAGGTAATTTCCTCATGACCATGGTCTCCCCATGTTTAAGGATTCTATGAAACTCTATGGCTTTGAACTGGATCTGGTCATGATCATCTTTGAAAAACATGGGATATATCTAAGGGCCCCAGAGCAGGGAATATACAGGCTACCAGATCTAAGAAAGGGAGCAGACACCATGGAGAACACAAAAGATGAGTGGAACCTGTTAAAAGAAAATATGTGTACATTAAAATATTTCCTCAAAAGATTAAAACAAGAATCCACACACTGGGAAAATATATTTATTGATAAAATAATGGACAATAATGAAATCCCATGTAATAACCAAAACTATATCTCAATTAATAAAAATAAAAATTTAAAAATAAAGAACAACAAATGATTGAAGGGGTAGAGATAGTGGAACACTATCCATTGCTGGTGGGCATTTAAATATGTACAAACACATTTAGGAATCTGGTGATTCCTAAAAGAGCTGGCAATAGAAATAGCATACAACCCAGCAGTGCCATTTGGGGGCATACACCCCAAAAGATATAAGAGACCACTGAGGATCAGATGTATCTTGTCCTATGTTTGTTCCAGCAGTTAAAATCACAAAACCTAGGGATTAAAAGTCAATGTCAAAAAACCCAAAATTGTCATAACTGAACCAGTATGTCACAGCATAATCAATGGAGAAATATTTTAAATTGTCAAGGATTCTTCTCTTGCCTGGATCCACAATCAATGGTATGGAAACAGTATTCAAAATATCAAAAGACATTTTATCCTAAGGAAATCTGTTGCACAACACCTTCTTGAGGTGCAGAACAGCAAGATAGTCCTTTGAGAATTAAGGTATTCCTGACCAAGCCATGGTATTCTCCATGGTCTTCTACACATATGGAAGTTAGACACTGAAGAAGGAAGACCATAGTAAAACCGGTGCACTAGAATTCTGGCGCTGGAGAAGATCATTAAAGGTGCCATGGACAGCTAAAATGACAAACCAAAATGCCTTCATAAAAGTGTGGCCAGTGTGATCCTTAGATGCATGGAGCGCAAGACTTCTCCTGAACGTACTTTGAACATATTGTCAGGAAAACCAGTCCCCGCAGAAGGGCTTCCTGCTTGTCAGAGTGGAGGGTGGATAAAAAGAGGAAAGCCCTCATGGAGATAGATTGACACGGTGGCTGCATCTATGGGCTCAGGAATAGGAACAATTGTGAGGATGGAGACGACTGGTCCGTGTTGGTTCTGTTGTGAAGAGGGTTGCTACGGGTGGGGTGTGATCCTACAGTAACTCACACCAACATCAGTAGTTATGCTCAAGGTTTTTATTATCATGATCATTAAATATTTTGCGACTCTTATCACAATCCACACATCCAACCATTGTGTCAAGCACATTTGTGCATATGTTGCCAACATCATTTTCAAAACATTTTCTTTCTACTTGAGCCGTTCATATCAGCTCCTTATTTTTCCCTCCCTCCTTTTTGAACCCTTTGTTATAAATTATTATTTTCATGTCTTACATCATCCGCTGTCCCCCTTCACCCACTTTTCTGTTGTTTCTCCCCCTGGGAGGGAGTTACAAGTCGATCCGAGTGATCGATTCCCTTTTCCTCCCCACACTTACACCTTACCCTCTTGGCATCCCGACTCTCATTATTGGTCCTACGTCTTTATCGATCCTGGATTCCCTGTGTTTCCAGCTCTGATCTTTATGAGTGTACATCCTCTGGTCTGGCTGGATTTCTAAGGTAGAAATGGGATCATGATAGTCAGGGGGAGTGGGCAGAAGCCTTAAAGGACTAGAGGAAAGTTGTATGTTTCATTCATACTGCACCCTGAGTGTCTCAACTTCTCCCCGACACACCTTCTGTAAAGGCATGTCCAATTGTCTACAGATGGGCTTGGGGATTCCACACTGTGCATCCTCCCCACCACCCGCTGCACCCCTATTGAAATTAGTATGATTTTGCTCTGGGTCTCAAATGCCTGTAAAATAATCCCATTGACACCTCATGATCACACAGGCTGGTGTCTTTCCATGTGGACATGTTTGCTTTTCAGCTAGATGGCTGACTGTGTATCTTCAAGCCTTTAAGTCTCCAAATGCTATATCTTTTGATAGACGTGCACCATCAGTTTTCTCCAACACATTTGCTTATGCACCCACTTTGTCTTCAGCGATCCTGTCGGGAAGGTGAGCATCACTGGGTGTTCTTAAGTTCGGCACTCTTGCAGCAGGAGAAATGAATAGCACGGGTGCATGGCTTTGGAACATGCGTTTATTTTCTACTATTGCAAGTGGTAGGAGACAGAAATGTGGGGCAGGGCTCTCGGCACTTGTTTTCTCCCTGGAAAGGAGTCAGCGGAAAGTCATGTCGCTTTTTAGCATCGGGGACACCTGCAGTCCTGAAGAACTCCATGTGCCTGGGCATCCACGTCACCTAGATCCTGCATATGCCCACGGAAGGGGCCGTGGGTGACAGGGATGTATTTTGCTCCTGGCTTTGATTCGTGATATGGGTGAGCACATCTGCTACCTGCTGCTGAATCTCCTTTTCCATCACTTTCAGAAGATGGATGTGAAGCAATTAAGGCTTGACTTCAGGAAGGCTGATCACGTTAGATGCATCCTCTGACCGATACCTCCAACCTCCTTCGTCATCATGGCAAACATGACCTCAAGCTCAAGAACTCAATCCAAACCGCTCTAATTTAGGAAACACTAGTCTTTCCAAATACGACATTGGGATCCCGAGGTAGAAGTCAGGATTGAGAACAGATGGCAAAGGGTTGTGGCACTAGTTGTCCATACGGATGCAGATTGCATCGCACAGGGTGCGACAGTGCCTGTAAGCAAGGCGTATTCTTTGGGGTCCATGGAGCTGCAAGGTCAGCCTCAGCTGCTCCATCACCTCTGCAAGGGTATGCCAGGGCAGAGTTAACTGGGGGTCCATGTAGCAATTGAGGGGGACAGGAAGCTCTAGAAAGGCAAAGTTGCACCTTGGGAACGTGTGAAACAGCAGGGTCTGTAGGACAGCCATGGACAACAGGTTTCCGCAGAGTTTCAAGGTTCTGAGCTGAGAGCAGTGACCCAGAGCAGGCTGCAAGTAATCGCAGTCCGAGTCCGTGATGCCACAGTCCGCCAAATCCAGGTGGACCAGGGTGGCTGAGACTCTGTTCAGCAGAGCAGGGAGGAACTCGTAATTGGAGCCAGGCCTGCGTACACCACTCAAGTCAAGGGATTTCAGGTGGCTGGTGCAGGGACATGAGGACAGGTATGTCAAGTCCTGGTCCATAAGCAAGGAACGGCGTATGTGCAGGGTCTCCAAGGGCGCCTGCAAGCATCTGAGCAGCTGGTGGAGGTGGTTACCAAAGAAGTTCACAGAGTGCAGCATGAGGGTGTGGAGCTGATGCAGACTGAGGAGCTGAGTGGTGAATTGTTGAAGTAGCTTCTGCACCTCGTCCTCATCGTTCTCCCCGGGGACGATGCAATACAGGGTGCATTCAGAGAGGAGGAGTGTATGCAGTTGGACCATCTGGGACAGGTAAGGAGCGAACCAGTTGAGGCTTTGCAGGTCCCAGCTACCAAGCAATCTCATCTCCTGGACAGAGTCTAGCTGCACTACATTGAGGATCTCCCCAAGAATGGGAAGCGGGGCAACATTCCGAACAAGCTCGAGCTTCCTGCAGCACAGGTGTGGCAGGTCCTTTGTCTGCTTGACCCTTTCGATGAGGAAGGTGAGCATTTCATTTGGGATGTCTGCCTGAAAGCACAGGTCAGTGAGCACCGTCATGCCAGCCAAGGCTGGATATTTCTCCACTGACCTACATTTGTCTTCTTTGAGGATCTGAGTCTTGGGATGGGTGGACTCTGGATCCTCTGATGACGTTACAGAGGCAGTAGACTGGCGTCCAGCCCACACTTTCCAGAAGTTGGTCCCAGTGTTCATTTGTAAATCCAGCACTTTCAGTTTGCATCTCCTGTGCTTAACCTTCTGGGAAAGCAGTATAGCAAGGCCATCAAGGGCAGCCTTTAAGATGTCAGGGGGAGACTGACAATCTTCCATCAGAGCCCCCAGAGGGAGCTTGAGGAAGGGCCACACCCCAACCATGGCCTTCACTGTCTCTCTGTAATCTCCGACAACAGCTGCCACGAACAGGGGAGGGAAGAGCTCTGTGGGCAGCCACTCCAGAGAGGCAATGGCTGAGGCCTCATTCTGCAACACGCTCTGGATGGCCAGGTCCAGGAGCCTGGGTGGGTTCCTGCTGCTCATGCTGATCAATCAGCTCCAAGAGCGATCCTGACCTGTGAATGAAGAGAAAGGGTCTGCTCAGTGTTCTGGGAGAGCCAATCTGGTTGTCCTAGCCCTCCACACTCTGGACTCCACTGTCATCCCCTTAGCCCCTCAGAGAGGAGCTCGCTGACCATGCTAATCTTTCCAGTAACTCACACTGGTAGAGGCTGGTCCACGTGGGCTTAGATTTCAAACTGGATTCTTTTTCTTCTGACTCAAGTTGACCCAGAGGCTGTGGAATCCAAGATGGGCAGTCAGGAGTCTGATGGCAGACAGTGACCTCAGCAGCTGGGGAGGTGAATGAAGCAAAAATAAGTAGGAAATTTGGGGGACACTACCTCAAGTTTCAAAGACTGAGAGTGAGACGAAAGGGCCCGACATTTCAGAGCTAGGGAACACTTATCCATGGGACTGGAGGTCTCATCCTTTCAGCTCAGGGGCTCTGACAACAGATGGTTTTGCCTCTCTGGATTCATCTGCATCGCTCATTCCCTAGATCATGAATGCAGAATATTCAAACATCACAACAGAGTGAAATCATCTGGAAATAGAAATTCCACTCAAAACTTACTTTCTGAGTAAGAAGCCGGATGTCCGCATTCACTTTTTAAAAATTTCTTTTAATGGAAGACAGATGTTTCTTTCCTTTTATTAAATACGTTTATTGGGGACTCTTACATCTCTTATCGTAAGCCACACATGCATTCATTGTGTCAAGCACATTTGCAGGGATGCTAATATCATCGGTTTCAAAACATTTTCTTTATACTTGACCCTGTTTATATACAATGAGAGGGAAACCAATCCATGTACTTATATCTATATGTTAAGAATTAAGGTTGCCGATGGACATGGGGCCTAGATTCAAGTACTACCTCAACAAAAGTCACTTGGTCCTAATTATCTGCATTCTGTGATGCTCACCTTCCCGATACCATAACGTAAGATGAAATGTGGGCATAAGCAAAGGTGGGGAAAGCTGCCTGTCTATGAAAAGATATAGCATTTAGGTGTTAAGGGCTTAAAGTTAAATAAGCAGCCATCTAGCTGAAGTGGTTTTCTTGATTTGACTGTTATTGATAACTTATTGAAAATGAAATGTTCTGACTGAAGCCCTTACCTAAAAGACATTTTGTGGGAGTTCATTATCAGCAGGCAAAAGCAAAGCTGGGGCCATGAAGCTGAAGACTTGAATCAGATGCAGGAGAATGCAAATATAACCTCAGACACATTCCACTTGAATGTCAAGAGCATCTCAACAACAGATGTGATCAAGTGAATACGATCGACAGAAAACTGGACCAGCTATAGCATGACATCAATAGTATCATGTATGAAAGAAAAATCCTTCACAAAACAGAAAAGAATGAATGACCTAGCTGGACGCAAAGGAGACTCTGAATCCTGACATTGGTAGAAGCATCGCTAAAGCCAATGGAAGAAACCATCAAGAGCTGAGCATAACATGTAAAACAGAAGACAAATTACACTATTATAGTGAGATATGCTGCTCAAGGTGAAAATCACCAGTGACAATAGGAGGTCAAAGAGGTGGTAAGAGGAGGCCATTCCGTGCATGTAACAGATAAAGGAGAGGTGGGAAGGAGCTGAGACCCAGTTAAAGCTTTGTCTTACATAAAAGCAGGAAAAATAAAGGCAGAGCCAATTAAATACAGATTCGTTTGGGGTTTCCTCCTTTCGACAGAGAAACTAAACATAAATAGTCATTTCTGCCAAGATCTTTGTTAATAGCTTTGGAATAAAAAAGGGACTTTTTTTATCCATCACGTCATCATTGAGGAGGACAAAAGACTAAGCTTTCGCTCATTTACATGTCTTAGTTTACAGGAGACTTCCCTTAAGTCTACACTCTCATTCTGCCCCTGTGCTTCAGCATCATTTACCTGTCTTTCCCAGAGCAATCTGTTCCACCTTGCTTCCAGGACACCGTGAGATTCCGAGCTACTGATCTTCCCCGTGTCCTTTCAAGTTCAACATGAGTATTTGGTGGTCAGAAAATGAGTGTTGGTTCTCAAGAAGGCAGTGGGACTATTCCCTGCATTAGGACAGACTCGGGAGCATTCGCAGGCACTGGTTATGCAATGGGCTGCTGTGACCTGCATGGTCAGCAGTTTGAAACCACCAGCAGCTTCGCAGGAAAAACACTGGGCTTTCTTGTCCCATGAAGAGTTATCGCACCAGCAATTCTAAGGGGTTGCTGAAAGTCAGCAGTGACTCCATGGCAGTGTGCTTCAGTCTGAGAGGCTGTCAGAAAGTGCTCGACATGTAAGGTCAAACACAATGCAGACAGAGCTGAAGAACCTTCCTTAGAATTTTTTAAGCGCAAGGAACTGAAGAAGACCACAAGTGCTAGAAGCAAAACAAAACAAGACAGAACAGAACGAATCGAAAGTGCAAATTTCACAATCAAAATTCTATGGTTCCCAATTTTGAAAGATGCTGTTTTGGTTAGGAGCATTTGTGTCATTCCAGATGCACAGAAATCCTATAACCTACGAAGGAAGCACTGTTCTGTCCTGTCCTCCCAAGCCACCACTGTGAAACAAACTGCCACACAAATATTCGATGAAAAATGCAGGGGCCACAAAAACAAGATGAAGGAACACACAGAGTGGGTTTCCTAAAAGAAGGAGACAGTCAACCATGACAAGAAGTAGCGTATGAAACAGGGATTCTAGGACAAGACCCTTTCCCTCTGTCCATCCATGGATCTGGTCTCCCACGGAGAGGCCGCTGTGTTCTCCCATCTCCTTACACCAGCCCTCCAAGATCTGTGTCCCTCCCCATCAGCTCCTCGCAACCATTCAGGTAGTTTTCATGTAACTCTCATTCAACTCACAGTTGCAGACGCTGACAAGGCTCCAATTTCAGTCTTGGCCACGGTCCTTGTTGAAGTAGATCCGGTGCATGAAGAATCCAAGAAGGCAGGTCGAACGGCAGACTTCTTCGTCAAGAATGTTGAGCCTGAAAACTTCCAGAGAAGCCAGGAAAATGTTGGCAAGGTTCCGTCTCAAGTCCAGACACCTTCAGGTCAGGTGAAGGGTCCAGGTGCAGAACAAAGCTACAGAGCATTCAGAGAGTCCTTTTAAAGGATAAGACCACACCCACCAGGAAGCTATTGCTTCCCCCTCATTGGCTGTTGACAGTAGGTCTCATCATGGAAGTGATGGCATTTCGTGAGATCTCATCAGCCGGGCTGATGCCATCAGAACGGACCAACTCCTGAGAATCCAGACCCAGCCCTGTTCACACAAGTCCTCGGCCATCAGCCCTTATGCACGGGGAGGGAGAGGACACAGAAGATGGTGAGGGTTGTGTTGGAGGGTGAAAAAGGATTAAGTGGGTGTTTATAGAAATAGCTTTATTGGCCCGTTTCTCATACATGCAATATAGTTTTGTCATTATGGGTGCTCCTCTTTGTAGTGCATTTCCTGAAGCACAAACTTTCGTCCACTGTAGCTCATCCGACTTATGAACAAACTTATGAAAAGGAGTAGAAATGCCTCCTTGGCTTCCTACTGACTGTCAATCTCTCCAGGAGTAGATGGCTTCATTAAAGCACATGGACTGGCTGACAGATTTGAACCAGTGACCTGGTGGTGTGCTGACCAATGTTTGAAGGACTGACCTCTGCCGAAGGATCCCACACACTGTCTTAAATCTCAAGTGCTCTCAGAATACAAGCATCAACCTAAGAGTTTCCATGACTGTAACTCTGTGTGGGAGTAGAAAGCCCCATCTTTCTCCCATATATAAAGTGTCTTGTCTGCTTTTGCCCCATGGGATGCTTTCCACTTTCTCTCAAGGGCTGTATGAGCTTTGTTGGTAAACAATGCTGCGTGTCTTTGAGGTGGAAGACTCTCATCTTTCTCCATTGTAGAAGCTAGTGGTTTTGGAAGCCTCCAACTATTGATTAATAGACAAGCACAGCCCACCACCTAGGCACAACTCCAAAACTGACATCCTTCCGTGCCCATTTCTGTTAGGTCGAGGGAACAGAGCCCAAAATTGAATGCACATTTTTAATAGTGTTGCTCCAGGAGAAGTAAATACCACAAGAGGATAGCTTTACAAAGAGACATTTATTTTATCTTAGGAAAAATATGTTAGTGTCAGAAGCTTAGACATGGATATGAAAGATTGGATGTTGATTGTCTTGTACTGGGATGGACTGGTAACTTTCAGCATCTGTGTGCATTCCATGGGGATTCCATGAGTGTTGGCATCCAGGTTCTTCTGAATCTATAATGTTCCCCTGCAGGGACCCTGGGTTCCAAGGACATGCTCTGCTCCTGTCTGTTGGCCTCTCTTTTCATATCTTGTTAATGAGAGATGTGAAGCCAGCAAGGAATGACTGGGCTAAGGGCGTAAAGGTCAGATGCTTCCTGTAATCTTCAACCCCAATCACCACATTGTTAGAGCAAAGATAGCCTAATCCTCTTGAACCTAATTCCAAATAATATCATTTGCATGAGGGTTTTCCACGTGGTACAGTAAACCAGAAGCATAAGTGAGGATTAGTAAGGAAGGCAACCACATTAGCTTTCTACATGCATGATGATTTGATCCCAACTTCCCTTACTGGGAGAAAATCTTAAAGTGAGGAATCTGTAGGCTGGCAGGGTCATCTTGAGATCCTCCATTGCATCTAAAAGAGTATCCTAAGACAGAGAACTTTCCGTGTCCTCATAGCAATCCTGAGGCAAAAGGAGCCCCAGAAGGGAGAACTTACACAGAGCTTGTGTGCTGAAGCAGGTCCTGCAGGACCGCCATGGAGACTGGGTTTCCACCCAACTCTAAGATGGTGAGCGCGGAGTACTGGCACAGAGCAGGCTGCAAGGCAGTGAGCTCAGAGTTATCGATGTCACAGTCAGCTAAATTCAGGTGGTTCACGGTGTCTGAGACCCTCTCTAGCAGACTTGGGAGGAATTCATGTCTTAAGGAATCCCTGAACATACCACTCATATGCGGGGACCTTAGTTGGCTGGTTCGGGGACAAAAGCACAGGCTGTCAGGCCAGAGTCCAAAGTAATGCAGTGCTTTTAAAGAGAGAAACTGCGAATGTGTAGGCCAACAACTGAGCAGCTGATAGACGTGGTCATTGAGGAAGAAGACTGATTCCAGAACGAGGTGTTGGAGTAATGCAGACTGAGGATATGAGAGGCCAGTTTTGCAAGACACTTCTCCACTTTGTCCATGGTACATGACACCAGGGGATCTGGACTTATGTGGGACTTACGTGGGAAACATGGAGTGTGCTCTGGTGACACATCTGGGACAGGTAAGCAGTAAACCAGTTGAGCCTCTGCAGGTCCCATCTGCAGTGGATTCCCACCTCCTGCACAGAATCCATCTGTACCCCATTTAAGATCTCCTCAATAATCAGAAGCTGTGACAGATCTCCTTCAAACGCTAACTCCTGACAGCAGAGGGGTGGCAGGGTCTTTCCACAGTTGACTCTTGTAATGATAATAGTGAGCAATTCATCTGGTACTGATTCAAGAAGGCAAATGCTTTTGAGCAAATACATAGAGGCCAAACACTGAGGCTTCTCTCCTGCTACGGGATCCTTCCCTTTGAGAGTCACAGTCCTGGGCTGCGTTGTTACTGGACGCAATGGATTGGGTTTCAGACCACACTCTCCAAAACTTGGTGTCAGTGTTCAGGCATATATCCACAACTCAGAGTTCACATCCCCTGCGTGGAATCATCTGGGAAGCAGGATATCAAAATATCCTGTTGAGAATGCCAAGACTTCATGAGAGCCCCTAGCGGGAGCAGGATAAAAAGCCAAGACACTACCGTGGCCTTCGCTGCGTGTCTGTGTCCACCGACCACTGCTGCATGACAGTGGTGGGAAGAGTTCGTGAGTAGCGACTCCAGGACGGCCATGGCTGAGGCCTCATCCTGCCACACACTCTGGATGCCCAGGTCCAGGAGCCTGGGTGGGTTCCTGCTGCTTCTGCTGATCAATCTGCTCCAAGAGCAATCCTGACTTGTGAATGGTACGAGACGTCTGCTCAAACTTCTGGGAGAGCTACACTGGTTGTCCTTGCCCTCCAAAACTGGATCATGGCACCCAGAGCTCCTCAGAAGGGAGCTTTCTGGCTTTGTTACTCCTCTTATCAACTCACAGTGGGAGAGACTCGCAAGACCCATGTGAGGCTTACATTTCAGTCTAGATACTTCCTCTGTCTATGTTGATCCTAAGGTGTTGGAATCCAATATGGGCAGACAGATGGTGGACAGTGACCTCAGCAGCTGGTGAGGTGGATAAATCAAAGATCAGTAGGAAATGTGGTCATTGCACATTGAATCGAACCATCCCAAGGCTTACTCTACAGGAAAGGCAAACTCAAGAGGCATAATGGTGCATTCAACAAATGGAAACATGGAGATCTGTATTGAACTACAATGCTCTCTGTGATGGATATCTATGGGAGTACAAGAAAGTCTTGTCAATACAATGATGAGTAAAATTTCCTCACGATTCACTAATGAAGAAGCTGAAGTAGTTTTCCAATCACTTCAGTATGAAATTGACCCATCATGTAGTCAAGAGGCATAGATAATTATTGGTAATTGGAGTGAGAAATTAGGAAACAATGAGGTAGGGGAAACAGTTGGAAAATATGGTCTTGGTGATAGAAGGATTCGGGAAATCACAAGGTAAAATTTGCAAGTATACTTTAGACAAACATTAGCCACATTAAGGCCATCTTGTTGACTGATGGATAACCTGCCTCCTTCCCCCAACCCCCATGTCAGCAAGTCCCAGTAGTCATTTATTTTTATTTATTTTTAAATATGCTCCTATGTAATCAAAATCAGAACATTTTAATTAATATCCTTGTTCCCTTTAATGTTTTCACCATGATGGTACAATTTTTATTTTATTAACCAGGATGTTGTTATCAATGCTATACCCTGCAACATTCACTAACTCTAAAGAATAACAGCATTAATTTTGCTGGCTGATTTGTTGCAGTTGGTGCCTTGTGTACTCTTGCTGGGTGGTCTGCAGGCCAGCAGCACCATGTAAGGCCATAGCCAGCCCACCAGGGGGATGGTGCCCCTGATTTAGTGGATCTGCTTGTGGTTGAAGAGTAGCCCGTCTGCCACAAAAGGGAAGCCTGTGGCCAGAACCTCACACAGCCTCTTGGGGAGCACTCGAAGTTCCGGAGTCCCACAAATTTAAAAGGATTGAGCTTTGTTTGCTCTCCCAGGTCGCCTTCCTCGGCTAACTACACATGCATCCAGTAGAACCAGAAATCAGTGGGGCAGTCATAAACGGGAATGTCCCTGACAGTACATCAGGTCCAGAAAGTAGTAGGTCTGGTGCGCCTCGCTGTGAATGCACTCCACAATGGTGTCGTCGGTAGCTGTCCATGAGCTCTGCCTGCTGCCTCCCGGCAGGAGGGAAGGAAACCTGTCCACGCAGTAACCGTTCTTGGTGTAGGCGCTGGTGCAACCCCTGGAGGCCACGATGAGCGCTCTTTTTCCAATGGGGCACAAGACCGCAATCCACTCCTGCCCCAAGTCCGCGGGGATATCAATCAGCCACTCAGAGATCATCAACTGATTGGCATAGCGCTTGGGGAGTTTCTCGTCAATATCAACATCCATGTCTTCATCATCTTTCCTGTGTTCCTCCTCCTCACTCTCCACTCTAGTCCAGTCATCTTCAGCCAGCATTCTGGTGTGGTTCACAGAGGCCAGTCGCTTGCATTTCTGAAGTTCCAATAACGACGGTGCAGCTCATCCTGCTGCAAGGAACTGCACTTGGGCTTGTACTGGGACAGGCGTGGGTGTGAGGCTGCACGGCCGTTCAAATCTCAGGACACAGAGAATCTGCTAGCCAGGGCTGGACTCAGCTCTTCCATCTTTCCAGCAACCTTTATGGACCAAATGGCAGGTATGCACGACTGACTTCTGCCTGTGCAATCTTCAGAAATCAAATCCACTACAGAAGTTGGACAAGTGTTTCAGTACAAAAGAGACCCTAACACCAAAGATAAGTTGGGGACAAACTGCCTTCATTTATGAAAGACACAAAGACTCAGACACATTAGGGATGCCAATCCATGAAGTCTTGGTTCTTCAGACCATTCAAAGACAGGATTTTACTTCACTACGTCCTGGAATACTGGAAGCTGTACAAATTCATGAGTAATTGTAAGACCATTAATCACAATAAGAGGGGAATTATGGAAGCCAGAGGAGGACCAAGATTGGGACACATAGTTTATGTTCTAAAGAGTTTAGAAGATTGTTGATTTCAAATGAGGCATCTGAGCAAGGTAGGACTCCTGATTATGCAACCGACAGTCCTGTCCATCAAGGACAGGCCCAGGGAGCCCTAAAACACTGCTTCTCCCTGGACCATCTTTAGAAGCATGCAAGTAATGCAATTTCCAATGCACCCTACCAGAGGGCAAGATGAACAACTTCATTGTTACATGATCTCAAGACATTTCCGGAAGTGGTTTTTGATTTGGGGTTTTTGTTTTGTTTTGTTTTGTTTTGGGCAGTGGAAAGTTATGTGTAACATCCAAAAAACTTAGTGCTGAGACTTAAGCCCTAACTTAAGAGATTTTGGAGGAGGTCATTATGTGCAGTCAAAAATGAAGCTGGGGCCATGAAGCTGAAGAAATGAATCAACTACGTGAGAGCACAAATATAACCTGAGATCCATCCCACATGAATGTCAAAGCCATCTCAAGAACAGATAGGATTGAGTAAACACTAGCAACAGGAAACTGGACCAGCTGTTTGATGACATCAATAACATCTTGTATGAAGAAAGAAAAGTCCTCCACAAGACACAAAAGGTAGAATGACCAAAGTGGACATCTAAGAGACTCTGAATCCTGCCATTGGTAGAAATGTAACTAAAGCAAATGGAAGAAATGATGAAAGAATGCTGAACAGAACATTTCAAAGAGCAACTTCAGGAGAAAAATTAAAATATTAACATGAAACATGATGCCCAAGGGGGAAATCCTTCAAGTTATAATAGTGAGAACATCGAGAATGTCATTCGGTAGATGTGGCACAGAAAAGAGAGGTGGGAATAGGCTCACACCCCAAGAAAGCTTGGCCTGACTTTATCCAAAGAAGCATAGTCAGACAGGCATTTTCTGCACAGCTTTCAGTTAATAGCTTTGTAATCAAGAGGGTCTTATTCATCCACCAGGTGAAAATTGACCACAGAAGACTAAGCTATCTCTGGTTTACATGTCTAGGACATGATTCTCTACCCTCCTTAAATTTTCTGCTTTTAGGGTTTGTGGTGGGGTTCTGAGAGGGTTGAATAGCAAGGCTTCAACTTACTCTTCAGACACATGAGAGTTTCGGCAGCATTGCTGTGGGTCCACAAAAAAGACAGCCACTGAAACGCCTTGATAATTTAGAAGAGTTGTTATTCAGTTGTCACCCGACATCGAGAATCTAAAAACAATTCTAGGATTGAAGTCTTGAGTGGATATTTAAGTCCATCATTAAAAGCAAACACTCACTTAGAAGCTGTCTATAATTATTAAGCAAGCACAAGGTTTGCACTAAAGTGCATGCTCTCAAACAAAGAGTAAAAGGAGCTTCTTGCCACTGTCCATGCAGATGAATGGAAACCACACAGGACAGAGTAAACCACCCCTATGGGATTCCACGACTGTAATTCTGAATGGGAGAAGAAAGCCCCATCATTCTCCGCTATTTAAAATACAGGTATCACTGAATGGGCCATTCCATTTCACCTCAGTGGACGGGATCACCTACTTGGGGACCACTATTAAATGTCTTTATGGGAGCAGGTTCTCATCACTCTGAACTGGAAACAGCGGTGGTTCTGAAAACTCCAACAGTTGATTAATAGATGAATAACTCCACACTGGAGCCCATCCCCCAAACTGACACCCTTCTTTACCTGCCACACTACAGAGAATCATGATCTCAGCAAGATGATACATTTAAAAAGAGGACCTGATGCAAAGGGCTTAAGTGGAGAGCAAATGCTTTGAGAATGATTGGGGCAGGGAACGTGCGGATGTGCTTTATACAATTGATGTATGTATATGTATGGATTGTGATAAGAGTTGTATGAGCCCCTAATAAAATGTGGGGGAATAAAAGAAAATGATTACGGCAAAGAATGTACAGATGTGCTTTATACAATTGATGTATGTATATATATGGATTGTGATAAGAGTTGTATGAGCCCCTAATAAAATGTATTTTAAAAAGATGATACATTTAATGAACCATTGCACAAAAGCAAGCTATTAAGATGCATCAAGTCCCTGAATAGGTACTGAGGTGTGAAGGAGATAGAGGGTAAACACAACACCCTGATTAGACTGGGTAGAGCAAATATATTTATATATTCATAATGCAATATTGAATGCACTCAATTCACATAGGCCTCAAAGAAAGACAAGTTTGGAATGCCACACCTCAACCTCTAGGACCTTCCCCACTCAGCACCTTTGAACTATTTAGATTTCATGTTACTCCCTATTTCAAATCACCATTGGAAAGGTTAAAAAGGCTCAGACTTTAATCTTGACTCTTATCTTTGATCAAGTATTTCCAGTGGGTGATGAATCCAAGATGGCAGGTCAAAGGACAAACTTCTTCCCAAGGGTGTTGAGACCAACAATTTCCATAGATACAGAGATAATGGCAGGATTCTCTCTCAAGTCTCCAAACCTTCAGGACAGAGGAAGGGTCCAGGTCCAGAACAAAGCTAGAGAGCTTTCAGAGTCATTTTAATTCATAAAACCACACCCACAAGATAGCTAGCTTCCCCATCATTGGCTGTTCACAGCAGGTCTCAGCAGGGAAGTGATGGTATTTTTGGTCATTTTATCCACCAGGCTGATGCCATCCTAACAGAACACACCCTTAGCCTCCAGACCCAACCCTGTTGAGATAAATTGTCAGCCATCAAACCTCACCCACTGTGACTGATAGAACATAGAACATTTTGAGGAGGTGTGTTAGCAGATGAGAGTGGATTAAGTAATTGGTTACAGAAATGGCTCTAGTCCACAGATTGTCCCATATGCAAAATAGTACCCTTATGGATATTCATTTGTGTAACTCATTTCCCATAGCACAAACACACTTGTACTCTGTCTCTTCCAACATAGAGCCAACTTATGGGAAAGAGTAAAAGTGCCTCCTTGGCTGCCTACAGACAGTTGATCTCTCCAGGGGTAGATGACCTCATCAAGCCCCACAGATTGCCTGGTAGGTTTGAATGAGTACCCTGGTGGCAATCGCCCCAATGCTTTACCAAGCATGCCACATCAATTGCATTTATCTGGAGCACTGCAGGGATGATTGGATCACATTGGGCATGTTTAAAGGACTGACCTCTGGAGAAGGGCACAGTATATTCTCTTCTCAACGGCTCTTATGTCAGAAGCATTACCAATTATGGTTTATAAAACAAGGAAACATCATTGTCTTACTGTTTAGGTAGGTGGAATCCAACTTCAGGACCTCACCTGAAAGATAAGGTTCTCTCCCCGTGGGTTCTGAGGTACCTTCCTTATAACCTTGCAACATCTGTGGGACGCTAGATCCTGGCCAGACTTTGTCTCCCATCTGCATCAGGAAGTGCTTCAAGTTTGGCTGCCTTCCAGCTAGTTGGGTTGCATCATTTGCATTTGGCAGGATGTGTGCTTGTTCTTCCAATCCTAAACTTCGACTCCAAACAGAGATGCTTACATACCTTCCACACTAATGAGAGTCGTGACATCAGCAAGTTGACACAGATCTTGTACCCTTGCACATAGACAAGTTATAAAGACGTATCAAGGACCCTCAATAGGTATGGAGGTGTGAAAGATGTAGGGCAGTGGTTCTCAACCGTCCTAATGCGCGACCCTTTAATAGAGTTCCTCAAGTTGTGGTGACGAGCCCAACCATAAGATTATTTCCCTTGCTACTTGATAACTGTCATTTTGCTATTGATATGAATCGGACAACCTTTACAAAAGGATCCTTTGAGACCCCCAAAGGGGTCAAGACACACAGGTTGAAAACCTATGAATTCTAGAAGGTAAGCAATACACTCTAATTTTTTGTACTGTTTCTATTGAGCAGAGCAAGTAAATACATAGGTGCATAATGCAACATAGAACACATTCACTTCACCCAAAAAGTAAACATGCTCGTGTTGTGTTTCACAGGCCCATTATACAAGAAATAATTGCAATACATGTAAGGTTTTCACAAACATAAACCCATTCTTTCCTAATATCCCTTGTAGAAGGATAAACGTAGGGGACTCCCTGTAGGAGATGACTGTATCTCTTTGTCACCATTGTACATTTGGAGTCCTGGCTCTCCACCTCCTATGTGATGAGCCCAAAATGTGTCCAGACAGTCTGAGACTTCTCACATGAACCATCTGGTACAAACAAGAGGCAAATCAGTGCAGGCTGAGCAGTTCCAGCTGCAAAACACTGCCACACTGTGGACACAGTCTTGTTGCACCCGTTTGAAGATATCCTCAAAAAGAGCAAGTTAAGGCCAAGCGTCAACAGACTCTGGCTGCCTCCAATGCAGAAACTGTGCATGATAACAAAGTATGGATAGCCATGAGAAGGGGCATTCCGAAATACTTCGTCGTTGAATGGTTAAGTGGATCAAGAGAAAGTTGTGCAACATAACAAGGAAACAGTGCTCAATTTCTATTGAGGAAGGGTATGCCAAACGGACAAGTATATATACTTTTATTTGTGTTTTTAATATTATAACATAATATTATCTATATATAAAGTATAACCAGATTGCTCCTTACAGATGTGGATGATGGGACGTCAAGCTACATATTTTGGACCTGTTTTGTGGAGAGATCAGTTCCTGGAAAAGGACAGAGAGACAAAAGCAGGCCATTGACGTGATGGATTCACAGAGTAGCTGCAACGAAGGCCTCACACTTACACACGGTTGTGAGGATGGCGCAGAGTGTGCAGTCTTTCCCTCTCTCCTGCGCGGGTCCCTGTGCCTCGGAGCCGACTGAATGACGCTGAAAAAAACAATGTCTGCCATAATCGAATTCACGTGGTTTCCTGTGAGATAACAGGACTGTTCACATCACGCTCCTTTTTTCAGCGGGAAATCTTGGGATGGGAAAGGCTAGATTAGCTGCTTCCTTGTCTTCTGATCCCAAGGAATTCAGTCGGGTGTGGTTAATCTGCAGATGATTTCAGTCTTTCTTTCTTTCTTTTCTCTTAAAGTGTCGTCCAGACTGTGTGCTCAGGATCTAGGCTCTAACAAAGATAAGATGTTGGAGAAGATTCTTATCAACAGTCAAACTTTTTTAGCATTATTGGTTTTACCAGTTTCATTTTCACTGCATCGAAAATGTGATACGATTCAATAAGATCAAGGAAGAGCTGTACCTCTGCCTTCAAATTCAATTCTAGAACATTTTCTCCAGACACTGTAGTAGTAGCTCGTGTACTTTTCTTGTTGGTTTCTCCAAATGAAATAATTATATACAAAACAGAACAGTCCCATTCTACAACTTCAGCGCCAGGCCCCTGGGTCACAGAATATGGGAGGTGGGGCACCAAGTCCTGCTGCTTGCTACGTCCCAGTTATGGGAGCTCTGGCCCGGCTAGCATGGTTGGACTTGTAGTGGAGGCTCAGGGATGGGCCTCTGGCGCGACTGTCCTCAATCTCGGGATAGCTGCCTACCCGCTCCAAGCAGGGATGGGAATTGGCCCCCTCAGGCCCAGTGGTAGACTGCTATCCTCACTGGTCCTTGTTAAAACTACCAGGCCAGGCAGCTGAGACCTTGTGCTGTCCAGACTCCCTAGACTCAGCTCATAGCTCTCTTACCTCTTGGCATTTGGCAGCTGGTTCAGGATGGCGGGAGGACCGGGCCCGGTGACTGCCCCTAGTCGATGCTTCTTTACTTCCTCCATCAGGGCCGCCACCTCCTTCTGGTCTCCCTCCTGCTTCTGCCTCTGCTGCTCCTCTGTCAGGCGGTGCTGCTGCATCACGACCTTGAAATCCACGTGGGCCTGCCGCTGGTCCAGCCGCTGCAGGATCTCCCGCACCTCCATCTCCAATTGGGAGTCCTCGGTGCGCCTCCCCATCACCTTCACGGGGTGCTCCGGCTCCTTTGGCACCCTCTCTTCCTGATGCGTCTCAGCCTGCAAGTTACACGAGGCTCCAGCTGCAGGGCGTCGTCTGTGCTCTCGGGGTCTGTCTTGAAGGTCAACTCCTCCCCACAGTGCTTGCACTTGATGTAGAAGCAGGAGATCGTCAGGCCAGCGTAGTCCTCATGGTTCACCGTCTCTTTGCGCGCACTGACCTTCGTGCCCTTGTAGACATACTCTCCGCACGTCTTACATTTCATGTGGAAGGGGATCCTCAGTTGCACCTTATACAGCTGGTACTTGGGCATCATGAGCTTGGGGATCTTCTTGGGGTGCAAGTCTGGTCGGCAGTATTTGCTCAAAACTCTTCACTCCTGACAATTCAGCCTCTTTCTCTGCTCACAAGCACTGGAGAACTCGGTAGGCTCGGGTTTTATTCCCAATTCCACAATGCCCAGAGTACTTCCGGTGACGCACTTCCGGTGACGCACTTCCGGTGACGCAGAGGCGTTGACATATTCATTTTTTCAACTGCTTTATGTGGATTTAGGAATTCCCCGCTGAGATGGATGATGAATGGTGTAGGATGCAACAATTGGGGGGTGGGGTTCCGCAGGAAGATATGGGTGATCGTGCTCTGCATCGAAGAAGGTATAATACTTCATGTCCGAGTTATCTATGGAACTAGGTTTTGAAGGATAAGTAGGAGTTTTCCAAGTTAGGGAGGACAAAGATATTTGGACCACAGTAACAAAAATCTAGAGATGATTAACCAGCAAGTGTTTCTTCCATTACGCACTGCCTGAGTTCTCTCTCTGTGATCGGAAGCTATTTGCTGAACTGTGGGGGCTTCTGTGTGTCTATGATTCTGGAAGCTATGTCACCAGCATTTGAAAATACAGCGATGAATTCCAAGTGAACGGGTTTTAGCTGAACTTAGAGGCTAAGAACAGACAAGAAGGCAGGAGGAAATGGTCCCCTGCTGAGGGATTAGACACTGAAGAGTAGCAGACATTTGTCTGATATAGAGCCACGGATACGATGAGATGCTGCCACTGAAAAGTAGCTGAAGTGTGACTGGGGTGCGGTTGACGCTAATGAGGAGGATCGAGCACTTTGCTGGGCTTTCAATTACTGATGGTCCTGGACTCCGCAGGAGGAGAATCACCTCAAGGGATACTGAGTGGTGTTCAATCAGGAAAGGTGATCATTATCCTATTCAGAATCTGAATTCTGCTCAAATGTGCAATAAAGTTGATTACATGAGGAGCAATGTGGCCTGAGGATTGGGAGAAGACACACTATAAACCTATGAAATGGAGACCATACAAGCCAGCTCGATGGAAAAAGAAGAATCGCTTGCAGTACTTTCTGAGGCAGATTAAATTGTGCAGCTTTCAGTACGGAGGATAATTCATGAAGAAAGCAAAAATTCACATAACTAGAGCAGGAAGAGGATGACACACAGGGGAAAGATTAAGTTATCCAGAGTCCCAATTCACAGAAATCTACAGTCAATGCTCAGAGACGCAACTGTTAAGAAATAGGGTGATCTACTGCATTGTTCTCTAGGCTACCTACCCACCACTACTCTCTGTCCACCTGTCGTCTCTATCACTTGCTACACCTCCATCCCCTGTATTCATCAGTTTCCATCGCTCTTGTTCGGTGCTACGTAATCCTTTCTCAGTCATACGGAGCAATGGACAACAGAAGGAAGCACTGGCTAGTCCTGCACCACCGTCAATGTGTTCTGAAGTTCAGTTCATTGTTTCATGCCATGTGGCAGCCTATCTTGTTGATGGTCTTCTTATCCACTGCCCCTCTACTTTACCAAGCATGGTGTCTTTTTCCAGGGATTTCTCTCTGCAGATAACTTCGCAACAGAATGTAATACACAGTATCTTCATTGCTGCCCCTAAGGAATATTCTCTTTGTCCTTCTTCCAAGTGAGATTTGTTGATTGGCCAACCACACTACTTTTGATATTCTGGCCATCACGGTAATTTATGTGCATGCATATTTCCTTGGTTTACCATATTCGATGTTCAACTTACCACCACTAGCTTTTCTACACTCTCTGCATCTCTCCATCTCTAACGCTACATAATAGCACCAAACACATCAAAAGGGCAGAGATGAATTAGGTTCAAATATGCCTTTCTTTCAGTGGTTTATATTTGTCTAATCCATGTCAAACGTAGTTTACAAAGGGAGAGGACAAGTACTTTTGTATAGAATATGCAGACACAGCCTCACGCAAAGGGGTCCTGGGAGGAGGAATTTCCTGGGAGCACAGCTCTGACCCCAGTGGCAGTTCTTGGCAGGAAGCTGGACAGCCAAGCACTCCCGCATCCAGGAATACTGCCAGCCCTGGCTTCAGCTCAGTGCCCGTTCCCTGCCCCCAGGTATGAAAGTGAGCCCCATGAGCTAAGACTAAGGACAGGATCATGTCCCAGGGAGCGTGTGCCCATGTCCAGGAGGAGAAATATACACCACTGAACACCTAGCATATGGATTAGGTAGGGGCCCATGCTGGGGATGGGGAGACAGGCGCCCCAAGAGGCCTGCGGGCTGAGCCCCTAGTCAGTCATGAGGGAGACACAGCTTCAGATATTCTTTTAAAAAATAAAAAGAAATAAATCATACAACCAACGGGTTTGGAGGGCTGTCCCATTTATACACCACATTGTAAATATACAGGGTGTATAGTACATGTGCTTCGGTCTGGAGCTTGCATGTCTGTCTGTACATCTGGTCACTCTTGGGGCTGGATCTCAGGAGCCTTTTTAAAAAATCATTCTACTGGGGGCTCTTATACTCTTATAACATTCCATACATCAATTGTACCAGACATATTTCTGTATATGCTGCCTACATCATTTCCCAAACATTTTATACTTGAGCCCTTGGTTTAAGGTCCTCTTATTGCACCTCCCTCCCCCACTCACACCCTCGTGAAGATTTTCCATTTGTCTTCCACAGAAATTATTTACAGAATATACCTTAACAAAATCTTGTTTTCAAATAGAAGGGATTTTGATGGTTATCTCTTATTTTAACAGTCACATGGAGAAGCTGGGGCATTAGTGAAGACAAGGATTAGTGAACGGATTGAAGGAGATAAAAAATAGAAATATTATTAAGTAATCCTTAATGTTACTAACAAAAAGTGTGGAATTAAGTGAATAACAGTAATAAAATGTTAAGTAAATGGAGTGTAGTGATACATATTTCTGAGGGTCATGTGGTTCATTCAAGGCCATTCTGTATATTTAGCTATTGCATGGCTCTCTAGGCCATCTACCCACCTCTTTCTTCTCCTGCCAACTCTGGCGTCTCTATCCACCTCTGTGCCCTCATTGGATTAGGGACCTCACTGACAACATTCTTCCCTTTCACCAGAGTATCACTGCTGAGAGCCTTACCTTTACCCATCTTTGCACTGTAGGAGTAGGGTCTACTCATTTAGGACTATGCCCATTAGACATTACTCCATGTGATTGCTGTCATAGAAACAGCCAAGACCCATCTGTTTGTTTACATTTTACTGTGGCATTCAAATGAACAGCCATCTAAAAGCGGCATCAACTAAGTCCACATGGAAGAAGCACAGCTGTCTGTGAGACGTCCCAAGAGAATGGAGAACAAAATGCAAGTATGGAGAAGGGGGAAAGTATCAGAAATGAGGTTGTGAGCCCCTCTTTGTAGAAGGCATTGGAAGAGAGAGCACCTGACGTCCAGCTGCAGAGCACCTAGTCGGACTCTGCCTCTGGCACATCTCCTCTGGCCACAGTTGAGGGAAGTGAAACGCGTCTCTGTCAGAAGGAGATTGCTGTAAACTTTCCTGTAGTCGATGGGATTGTGGTATTATGGAAGACCTGCTCAGGTGACCTCCCTCTGGACTCCTCAGAAAGTTCTCTCGGTTTTTCCATGAGAGAAATCTTCCCTCTCACTTATTTTAATATTTAAGGTGGTCTTTTCTTTCATACCCTTTATTTATTTGAATTTAGTTGAATGCTTCCACGATGCTTCTGAATGTATCAGTTATCCCTTTCTACCCCAACCTACCCCTTGCCCTCCTTGTGTCCCTACTCTCATTATAGGTCCTGAGGGGTTTATCTGTCCGGGATTCCTTGTGTTTCTAGTTCCTGTCTGTGAATGAGGGGGAGTGCGGAGTGGAGACCCAAAACCCATCTGTAGGCAACTGGACATCCCCTTACAGAATTTTTGCAGGGAGGAAAGGAGCCACTCCGGGTGCAGTGTAGCACTGATGAAACTTACACCTTTCCTCTAATTCTTTAATGATCCCCCGCCCCCTTCCTCACTATCATGATCCCAATTCTACCTTACAAGTCTGACTAGACCAGAGAATGTACACTGGTACAGATAACTGATCACAAGGATCTATATTTAACCCCCTCCAAGGGGGATGGACAAGAAAAAAGTGGGTGAAGGGAAACATCGGACACTTTAATACATGACAAATAATACTACTTCATAAGTGTCCATGAACAAGTGAGTGATGGGGAGGGAGAGGAAAAAATGAGGAGCTGATACCAAGGGCTCAAGTAGAAAGCAAATATTTAGAGAATGGTGATGGCAAGAAATGTACAAATGTGCTCGACACAGTGGATGGTGTATGGATTGTGATAAGAGCTGTATGAGCCCCCAATAAAATTATTTTAAAAAGAAAAAAATAAAGAGTATTTCAGTAAGGTATGGAATACAGGAAATTGTCAAAAATTCAATCCAGGTCAGATGATCCCTTCAGGGCCAGTGGTGAGAGTAGCAATACCTGGAGGTTGGAAGGAAGGTGGGGTAAAAAGGGGGAACCGTTTATAAGGATCTACATATAACCTTCTCCCTGGGGGTTGGACAATACAAAAGTTGGTGAAGGGAACCGTCGGGGAGTGTAAGATATGACAAATTAATAACTATTTATGAATTAAGAAGGGTTCATGAGAGAGGGGGAAGTGGTGAGGAAGGGGGGAAATTAGGAGCTGATATTAAAGGCTCAAATAAAAAGCAAAGGATTTGAGAATGATGATGGCAACAAATGCACAAATGTGCTGGACACAATGGATGTATGGATTGTGATAAGAATTGTATGTACCACCCAAAAATGATTAAAACACTAAGGGGAAACCACAACAGGGTCATGAATGAGACATGCATATTTTATTAGAGATTACAAGATAGGTACTTGTAACCAATGCAGTCAGTGTATATCTGCTAGGGTCTGACTCCTGACCAGGGGTTAGCAAACTTGGGCTTGAGAGCCTTAAGAGTAGCGGTTCTCAACCTGTGGGTCTCGACCCCTTTGGGGGTGGAACGACCCTTTCACAGGGGTCGGTTGCCAAAGGCCATTGGAAAACACATGTTTCCCATGGTCTTAGTAACCTAGACACCACTCCTCTATCCCTCTCCAGATGGGTCCGCCCACATGCATATAAGTTCACATAACAGTACCCGTTGTGAAGACTGTTCCCCATGCGACACCATGCTTCAAGAAAAAATTTCACTTATTTGTCATTAGAAATAAATATTTCACAATTTAGAGTTACATATTGTTTTGTGATTAATCACTATGCTTTAATTATGTGCAACTTGTAACCATGAAAATGCCTCCGGCATATCAGATCATTACATAATGATTCACAAAAAGGGCAAAACTACAGTTATAAAGTAGCAACGAAAATAATTTTACGGGTGGAGGCGACCACCACATGAGAAGCTGAATTAAAGGGTTGACGCACTGGGAAAGTTGAGAACCACTGCTTAAGAGGATCTTTCAGTACATACATGTGTCTCTAAAATAAAATTTTAAATTAACTTATCATAGTTGTATTTGAAGGGTAATATTTTCATCATGGTGATTTCATTTGTTTGTAAGACTAGCTTCAAGACACTGGAATCCTTTTTAAATTGTTGCTCTTCCAGCTCTAAAGTTTGCTAGCCTCTGCTTCCTGACTATGGAAACTTCATTAAGCCCATCAATGACACACCCAGATAAGAGACCCTAAGAGACCACTTTCCCCAAGGCTGCTGGAGAAAGAGGGAAGTAATCCAATTCTGATTCACTTTGCCTAAGGGTGAGATGATCTGCTTCTTTGGACATTGATCCCAAAGGAATTCCTTGAAGCTGAATTAGTGTGGGGACTCTGCACCTACATCTCTGGCTATAACTCTCAATAGCCGGGCACCATCAGCTTTCTTCACCACGTTTTCTTACGCACACGTCTGTCTTCAGTGATATCAACAGTAATTGTAATGACCACAGGACCATTATAATTGGGAATAAACTCCATGACCAGTGAGTTTGGTTTATTTCATATTTTTAATGGCAGACTTTGGCATCTAACGATCTCCTACATGGTCAGCCTAGGTGATAAATAAGCCAGGTGTGACACGATGCAGGGTGGGACACTAAGACCTTGATATCTTCAGAGCACAGATTAGATCCTTGGGAGGGGAGTTTTCTGTGGAGGCAGCTACAGAATTTGTCATTTGACAAGAGACGATCAGTTGTAACAGCCAGCAGAGAGAGAAATTCACGGCAACCGAGAGAGCTGACCTGGATACACGTGCTCCGGTGAACCTGAAAATCCTGCCCACTTCCCGACCCAGTTCCTAGACTCAAGGTAAGTTGATGGGAAGACACATGGCCTCTTCAAGGGAGGTCAGATCCATGGATATTGAACAGCTAAAAAGACCCATCCCCAGACACAATGGCTGCAAAGGTTTTCTCTTGGTACCACTGTTTCTTGGTCATATGCTTTCTGTTGAAATGGTTGATGGTCTAGCTCTCTTTGGTTTGGCCACTTTGTGTCCTTACATCTTCTACTTATGGTCCCTCCATCTTTCTACAGCCACTTTTCGGCCAGCTTGTTGTACCCTGGTCCCTTGTGAGGATGGCACAGGACTGGGCAGTGTTTCCTTTTCTTTGGCAGAGGGTTGCTTTATGGGTCAGGAAGGACACAGTGGCTCATAAAATTAATATTTCAAACTTGTGACCGTGTATTTTTAGTTGTGTTTAATTTTTTTCCCTCCACTTCTATCAGCTAAAGGTCTTCAGTTTGTTCCGCTTAAAGAAATTCTCAGGGGGTTCTTCAGTTTCCCCACAGGGTGAGTGCTTATACCGTACAGGCATTTTGACGATCGTTTTGAAATAAAACCTACTGGCAGGGGGTCAATGCTCACTCAAATAGACCCCGTGTGGATTGCCGACACTGTAGCTGTTTATGGGAGTAGAAAGCTCAGTCTATATCCTGGAAACCTGCTGGTGGTTTCAAACTGCTGACTATGTGAACTAGTAGCCCAACATATAACGATTTCCATGTCAGGGCTCCTCAGTTTTTCCTAAGGCCTGGAATAGTCATACTGCCTTCTTGACAACACCACACTCACTTCCTGACCAGTAAACTCTAGCGTTGAATTTTCAAGGATACAGGTAAAAGCAGTAGCTCTGAATCTCCCTGGTAGTCCTGGAAACAAGTAGGAGCAGATAGCTATGAGAATACAGGTAAATGAATGAAGGTACCTCAAAAATAAAGGGTAGAGACCTAAGAAGGTTCCCCTGTAGTCTAAGACATGTAAATGAGAGAGCTCAGTCTTTTGTCCTCAATTCTGACCTGATGGATGCAAAAAGTGCCCTCTTGATTACAAAGCTATTAGCAAAGATCTTGGCAGAAGTGTCTGTTTATGTTTAGTTTGTTGAAAAGAAGAAACCACAAACAGATATGTCTGTAATTGGCTTTGCCTACATTTTCCTTTGGCCTATGTCAGGCAAAGCTTTGTTGGGGTATCTGCCCTTTTCCACCTCTGTTTTCTGTAGTACATGTATGGATTCAAATTCCCTTTGTCCTCATTTTATCGATTTGATTATTTTCCCCTTGGACAGCAAGCTTTTGCCATGCTCCTTTGTCTTCTTAAGTTGCCCTTTGAAATGTTATGCTCAGTCTTGCTCCTTCATCATTTCTCGCTTTTCCTTTAACGACGTCCCCACCAATGGCAGACTCTGAGTCTCTGATTTCCACCTTCATCGTTCTGTTCTGTCTGGTGAATGATTTTGCTTTCTTCATGCATGATGTTAGTGATGGCATCCTACAGCCAGCCCAGGTCCCTGTCACTAGTGATCAATTAGTCAAATCTGCTCGTGAGATGGTTTGGACATTCATGTGTGATGCGTGTAAGGTTATATTTTGCTGAAGTTGCATGTCAAGGTTGTGGGCCAGAATTCTCACAGGTATTTCTGTTATGTTGTGGGCATTCCCTCTAATTCCATCCCTACTGTGATGAGATCTGTTGTGATAAGACAACCATGGAGAGGTAGTATCTGTGAGGCTGTGACTCACAAAGCTCTCGGACCCTTGGCTGGATCTCCAGATCTCTGGAACTGAGAGAGTAAATGGTCTTATTGCCTGTTTATCTTGGATTTCTCAGCTTGCACGGCTTCCGCAGCTTTCAAGGAAGCAGCCTGCTACTCACCTGCCCATCTTGGATTCATCAACTGGTGGAGTCACTGGGGTCAGTAGAAGATCCCATTGTGATATCCCAACTTATATTGAGGGCTTGCCGGGCACTACATTTGTGAGTTGAAATGAGAACTACTGGGACGAGAGAAGCCCATAGAGTCTCTAGGAAATCAGGGGGGAGGACCTAGAGTTTGGAGTGTGGGGCTCAGTAGCGTGGCTCTCACTGAGGCTTTGGCACAGGTCCGTATCAAACAACGTGTGAGCAGGAGTGGAGAGATTTGAGGCAGGCTGGACATCAGTTCACTCACAGACACAACGGGAAAAAAAATCCCATACCTAAAAAATTACACCGACCACCACCCACACCCATGGAGCCCTGATGGCTTAGCTGCTAAGCATTGGGCTGTTTACTGCAAGGTCAGTGGTTTGAAATCACCAGCACGCCTTGACTGAACTAGGAGGCTTTATACTCTTATAAAGACTGACAGTCTCAGGAGCCCAAAGGGGTTGTTCTACTCATCCTACAGGGTTGTGATGACTCAGAGTGGATACGAAGGTAGTGAATTGGCCTTGGAGTGTCTTACTTGTGTGTCAGACGGAGACTGGAGGATGAACCCCTGCAACGTCTCCTGAGTAAAGATGACTCTTTGTTACTGTGAAAGTCGGCAGCCTTGGAATCCCTAGTGATTTGCAAGAGACTCAAAGAGAGTGAACTTTGCGTGTTATTATTTTGGACGATGTAGTTCTGCTTTGTGTCAATTTCCAGCATAGTGAACTATGAAATGATAAGGCAATGTTTGGTAAAGGGACTAAAGGCAGAATTCAAACATTTAATGCCTTTAACAGTGCTGACAGAAGCCTGGGGATTTTCCCTGTTGTTGATTCCAGCACATTTAAACATGAAATGAATTATCACAACGGGAATACAGTCCACAGAGACTTGGGGTAAAAATTACTATCTGGAAGATAGAACGAGGTGCATCCAGTGTGGCGTTTGGACCCCCAGTTCCTGCACTGTCGTCCTCATACACCTGGAAACATGGGTGCTACAAGAAACGCCCCCCCCCAGCACCGAATGATTACAATGAGGGGCAACCCTTCCTGTGCATTGCCTCCAGGAACAGCTGCAAGGCAGAGTTAAATGATCCCCATATGTTTGTAAAGTTGAGTGTGAGGCTCCAAGCAGATCCATCCAAAGTTGACGTAGTCACTAGGGGCACATGACTGATGGAGTCACTTTTAACAAGAAGTGCTGTCTCACAACACTGGACCAATTAATGTGTCTAATGTCTGCTCTGAAACTCTCTACTCTCAATGGACTTTATTAAACTTTGGGAATGATTTAACACCGTTCTCATATTTGAAGGGGAATAAATATGACTGTTTGTCTAAGGGGAATCTGTTTCATAAATCCCAGCAGACTTAATCATTTTTGCATATGTGAAGTTCACGGTGATGAGGCCATCTCTGGAACTATGGCTTCTCAACACTCCCTTTTCTACATGTCTTATGTTTTCTACAACACAGGTGTTGGTTGCTAGTGAGTATTGTGTGACTGGGTAGATTCTGTGTCAGGTTTATGGGCTAGAATTCTCAGAGAGTTTTCCTTATGATGTTGTAATTGGCCCTGATGTTGTCTGTTGTGGTGCAATCACCTCTGTGCTGAGATCACTCTGTATGCATGTGTGGACTCTCTCTCAAAACTGTCTACGTTGTTGGTCAGCTTGCACAGCCTGTGCGGGAGCAGTCTGCCACGTGAATTGCCCATCTTGGATTGATCAACTTGAGTCAAGAATAGCCATCATCTGGCATCTGAATTTCCATTTAGGCCTTGGCAAAGTCTACCTGGTGAGTTCAGAAAAGTATTGTATGCCTTCTCTAGGTACATGTTAAAAACTGCTCTGACTGAGGAGACCTCACCTGAGCTGGGGTCAGTGTTTCCAGAATGAGGGGGAAGGATGCATTTGTTGACGTACTGAACTGCGCACACAGGTGAATCCAAGTCACCAGAAAAGGATGATGTTTCCTAGAAACATTAGTCCCACAGTCTGGGTCATTGATCTCAGTGGTTTAGCAACACTGTCATGATGAAGTCACCCCTGAACTTGCAGTTGGCTATAACAACATCGTTTTGTTGATGAAATCTCATATGCTACAATCCCCTCTGTGGTGGGATTCTATAGGAAACACAATCGATAGGGAATTCCCTGGTGCTGTGTTTGACTCAGCAGAAATGAGACCTTTCTGAGCGCATTCTTTGCTTTTCTTTCCATGGTTAGGATACTACAACTAGATTGGCATCACCTGACTGACAGCTTGGACCCCACAGGCCTTCTGACCTGGCATAAGATTGTGAAACGACAGTAGTCAGAAGAGCCCAAACTTACACCCAACCTAAAACCTTGAGACGCTTCAGCACCTTGGCTGTCTTCGAGTTGAGAGAAGTTCCTGGACACTTCTCTGGTCAACAAGGATTCACATTCCTGCTGGAGCACCTGAATCAGCATGAAGAGGTACAGCCCACCCAGTCTTGTGGACCTTGCAAGCCAGAGCTTCCTGAAGGACGAGGCCTCAGCCATTGCCAAGCTGCGCTGCCTGCCCAGTCCTCTCTTCCTGCCTCTGTTCAAAGCAGCTGTTACTGGAAGGCACCTTGCAACATTGAAGGTGATGGTGGCTACCTGGCCTTTCACACGCATGCCCCTGGGGACTCTGATAGGAGCTCAGAAGCTCCCCCAGGACATTTTAAAAGCTGTGTTGGATGGACTAGATGTCCTGCTTGCCCAGAAGGTTCACCTTGGGAGATGTCAGCTGAAAGTTTTAGATTTTTGCACACACGCGCACAGCAATTCCTGGAACCTGTGGTCTGATCCAGGTGCCCATGGTTCATCAGACGACTTACAGGCAGCCCAGCCCCCTAGAAAGAGGGCATGAAGGTCTAAATCAATGTCTAACAGGCCTTCTGTGGAGTTGGTCCTAGACCTTTGCTTCTTCGAAGCCACTTTGGATAAAGTGCTCACATTCCTCCTTAAAAGGGTCAGTCAGAGACAGGGCCAGCTCCTTCTCTGTTGTAGGAAGCTGGAGATTTTTAATACGTCAACTAGAATGGAAATTATTGAGAAGGTCCTGAAAATGACGCAGTTGAACCGTGTCCAGGAGGTGGCAGTGAATTGCACGTGGGAACTCTCTACCCTGGCCAGGCTAGCTCCTCTCCTGGGCCAGATGGTTCATCTGAGAAGACTGATTCTTTCTGGAATCGTCTTGAACTCCTGGAGGGAGGAGGACGAAGTGAAGAATCTAGTCTCCCTATTGGCTTCACAGTTACACCATCTACACCAGCTCCAGGAGCTGTATCTGGACCCTGCTCAGTTCCTGGAAGGTCACGTGGACCAGGTGTTTGCATGCTTGGAGGCCCCCTTGAAGACGCTCTGGATAACAGAGTGCTCACTCTCTGAGTCTGACTTCACAGATCTGTCCTTGTGTCCGAGCACCAAGTCCCTAAGATCCCTGAATTTGAGTAGAATCAAGTTGACTGGCTTCAATCCTCAGTCGCTGCAAGTTCTGTTGGAGAGCGCCTCTGACACTCTCCAGATGCTGAACTTGGGTGGCTGTGGGATCACAGACTCCCAGCTCAAAGCCATCCTGCCTGCCCTTGGACACTGCTCCCAGCTCCAGCTCTTCAGGTTCTATGGAATCCCGGTCCCAGTGGCTACCCTGGAGGGTTTGCTGAGGCACACCCTCCCTCTGTGCAAGCTGCAACTCTTGCAGTTTTCTATCCCTCTCGAGTGTTACCTGGACATCCAGGGCCCTCTCCAACAGGAGAAGCTTCCCGTGTATATGGCCAAGCTGAAACGGACACTCCAGGACTTGGGAAAGTGGAACAGCTTGCTGGTCTGCCAATGTGATACTGATATAGACGATCATTCAATCACCTGCATTTTCCAGGACTGATGTGACTATCCTCTAATTCAAATGCATTTATGTAAAAATTGTAAAATTAAAAACATAGACTACACTGTGTAACTTTATTAAAACATGTTTACTTGGATATCATTAAAAATTAGTTCACAATGCCAGGATATCCTTAGCTGAAACAAGATGTGCTTCATATCTTATTTTTATGTACATTATGATGATGGTGTTCAAGAATTCTCAGTCACCAGGACACTCAAATAACACACAAGGCATTTTTGCAAATCATTCTCTAGGGGAAAGCAATGCTATAGCTGCTGTTTTAAACATGGACACAGTCAAACCATAAAAATTTGAATCCAGTTCAGTAGCATGTTTCCTGAGCAGATTGCATGCACCGTTTTGTCCCTTGCCTGACCTTGTACTTGTTGAAAGCAGAGTGTTCTTTAGAAACGAGGCTGGTGCCACTGTGTTTTTAGCACTTTGAAGGTGTGATCAGGAGAGTGGTCTCTGGGGATGGACGTCATATTTGGCAATCTGGAGAGGCAGTGAAACGAGGAAGGCCCTCAAGGGGATGGATTGACACAGGGGCTGCAGTGCTGTGCTAAAACAAAAAGTTTGTAAGAATGGCCCGGGTCTGGGACGCATTTCCTTCTCGGTCTCTGGTACATAGATCCAGATGTTTGTAATCCAACTCTAGAACCACTAAAAACAGGATTTATACTCTCAGAAACCCACTGGGACAGTTCTGCTCTGCCCTACAGGCTCACTATGCCTGGGAAAGATCTGATTTCTTTAATCAGAATAAAAAATTTAATGATTACAGATATAAAGGTTTCAGAACTGCTAAAATAGTAGTGCATAATTTATCAAGGTGTCACGACGGTCAGGGGAGGGAGGAAAAAAGAGTAGCCAATATCAAGGGCTCAATACAAAGTATATGTTTAATCATTGTAAATGAGGGTGATTGCAGACTGCAGACCCAAAGCCCATTTGTAGGCAACTGAACACCCCTTCACAGAAAGGTTGTGGGGAGTAGACCAGTTAGGCAGAGTGCAGGGAATCAGCGATGGAACATACAACTTTCCTCTGCCAGGAATGTGAAGTTGAGAAAGATTTTATTCAGGTAGGGAAAGAACTCCTGGGAAGGAAGGGAGAGCATGGAAGGACGGGCATCTTCAGCCCCCGGACAGGTTCTGAGACACAGCGAGTTAGATCAGGGAAATCGATGCTAGCAGTGAATTGTGGGACATATATAGGGTTTGAGCCAAGGATGTATGTGCTCATGAGGGGAAGGAAGGCCTTCTGGGGCTGCAGGTGCAGGGTCTGAGTCAGGATGTGGTCTGTGAGTAAATCGTCCCGGAACACTGAGGGAAGGGGCTGTACAGACCCGGCCTGGAGAGATGAGCTCCTTAATATGCTGGAGGCAGGGACTGCACAGTCCAGCTCTGGCCTTGTGAGCTGGGGGGAAGGGGCCCCAGAGAACAGCAGGCCATCTTCAGGGAGAGTTAGAGGAAGAGGCTGCATAGTTCGGACCTGGCCCAAACATCAAAACTCTTAATAGTGGAAATAGGTGTGGTGTTCTATGGTTCACTACTTCCTGCTGTGATAGGACAAAGAAGGGGGGATTAAGAGCTGGAAAGTTCGGGCCCGGTTTATTTGGCAGCAGACTATAAGGGCGAAGCAAGAGTTGGCTGAAGGGCAGGTTGGAGATGGCTTTCATTTGGTCCTGGAAAAATTTAAACAGAGGGAGGCAACAGTAACAGTACACAAATTATTCCCAGAGGTCCCTCGAGGGGCATAATCCAGGACGTGGTTTTACAGAACTCCGTGAGGAGGGGTTGATGGTGCCCCACTGAGGTTTCCTTATTTCCCTGACCATGTTATAGAGTCCTTTAACATTTTATTTAACAGCTTTTGACTCATTGATAGAGTGTGTGTACTTTTTTGTCAGCTGTTAGCGGATTTAATGCATGGTGGTTCTGAAGGGTTACCTGAGCCAGGGATGCAATTTGTTGCTTCAAGGAGGTGAGAGACTCTGAGGAAGAGTTTATGACCAGCCGGAGTTGAGAGAGGGAGCCTGGCACAGGGTTCTATTAGGGTTTTCAATAAACTTAAGGTGGATTTTTTGTAGGTTGTTGGGAGACAGCAAAGACAGGACTTGGTGTGAGGGAAGGTTTTGCAGTTTGTGGGTAGATAACGTCTGGATAGGCTCTCTTAGTGTTAGTTTGACACCTTCTTTTGTAAGGGCGGCAGCTTCTGCCAGGTCCCAACGCACGGCTGCCCGCCTCTGACTGTCATATCTGTCTGTATAGACTTGTAAGTTACTGGAGAGTGGGTGGGTCCCAGGACCTGAGTCAAGACTTTAACTGCTATTTCCTTGGTTTGCGTTCGTGTAAAGTAAAAAAGGTTTACTGGGTTTGGTAAATGTAAAGGCGGAGATTGGAGGAGAGTTTGTTAAAAAGTTGCTTTGAGTAAATGGGGAGGAGTCTGCAGGTTTAGCACAGGTGGCTGGTTTGAATGAGTGACCTTGTCTGTTTTGTTGCTTTCCTGTGTTCCCGAGGAACTCTCCACTTGATATCCTTTACATCTTTTTATTAACTAAGTGTCAGCAAGGAGTTAACGGTCTGCTGGGAATCATTTGGGTTGTAGCACAGGAAGGCTGCTGCTTGGAGGGAGAGAGAAGTTAAGGGAGTTGGGCTGTGTCTGCTTTAGAACTGTTTTAGGAGAGGCTGCAGGTAACGGCAAATGAATGCTGATAAGCTGGGTTAAGGGGCATGGTAATACAAAGGCATCATTAAAGGTGGGGTGGCTAAAGGCTTGGAGAGATGACCATCAGTTCCCATAACTGAGACCTGGCAAGGGGAAGTCGGGCTCGAGGAGGGGAGGACTGAAAAGACCGTGTCCACCAAAAGTAAACCGGCTTACCTGCTGCCCTGGTCACTACCCTGAGCACGGAGAAGGAGGGGTCACTGAGGTTGCTGAGTGAGGGGCTTCTTCATCAGTCATCGGTGGCCAGGTCAAGCAGTGTTAATGGTGGTTCAAGGTTTGGAGGGACTGACTCTCCATGACTAGGCACTGAAGGACAGTCACTTCTCCAGTGGCCCTGCTGACCGCACGATGGGAATGGCTAGGTGGGTGGCCGGTGATGTGGGCAATGCTTAGTCCAGTGCCCTTTCTGGCCGCCTGTGAAGTGACTGCTGAAGTTGCTGTTTCCTGAATTCTTCTGACCCCTCGCTCCAGACGACTTCAAGACTTGGGCTTGCCATCTTGCCTCAGAATTCGCAAGTTGCCTCAGCCTGGTCTTCTCAGGTGCTAAAAATTTTAAATGCGACATTGACTAAGTCACGTATTGGCATCTGAGGTCCATCCTCAGTTTTCTTACGTTTCTTTTGAGTATTGGTGACTGACTATGTTATGAGTGGTAGCACCGGAGGCCTCGTTCGAGAGGGAGCGTCTAGCCTAGTGTACTCAGGTAAGGCTCCAGCTAGGCGAGTGAGGAAAGCTGCCGGATTCTCACTCGGTTGCTGGATAATTTCCTGCAGCTTGCCCGAGTTTACTGCTTTATGAGCGATGGTTTGTAAGCCTGAGTAAGGGCGGGCGACTGTGGGGTTTGGGAGGCTGTGGGTGTCGCCACTGAGAGCTGAGGGAGGTGGTGCTGAGGGGCACCCAGAATATGGAGGAGGCCTTACTAGGGGTGCAGACAAGGAGTCAGGGGGTAGGGAAAGATCAACGGGAGTAATGTCAGGGGCCTGATTAAGAGAGTGTTTAGTTAAGAGAACTTGAGCCGGGTGACAGGCAGTACATAGAGAGGGAAGGGAGCGAAGAAAGAAAAGGGCCTGAACATTGGGAACCTCAGATCATTTTGGAGTCTAGTGACAAAAATTATGAGGTCTCAGAGAATGTTGGAATCGAAAGTATTGGCCAGTGTGACTCATTGTCCAATTGGGATTGTGGCCACACTTGCTTACAAAAAAAGACCGGGTGCTTAGGGGGAATATCCAGAGCCAGGCCCCGTTCAGTGAGGTTGGTCAGGAGGCTTCCCAAGGGACTGGTCTTGGGAGATTTACAGAGCGAGCTCCCCATGATGTCTTAAGCTGCAAGGGGTAGGATCAGAGAAGGGCGTCTACTGGTCCCTGTCCACACCAGTCAGTCAGGGGGTGACCTGGTATCCTTGAGAGGCGTCCCGGTCAGAGCTAGGGGCCCCGTGGGAGAGTACTGGACTCCCCGTACAGGAAGGTTCCCTGGCACATTTTTCGGCTTTAACCAGCACACAGGGACTTTGGGTCAGTGACAATGAAAGACACTGCAGGAAGCGAGGGAGGGGAGTGGCCTGGCTTTGGGCCAGATGTATGCAGAGTGGTCAGAGGAGTTGTTCAGGAGGGAGTTGATTTTAGATAAGGTCTGAGAGCAGGCACTGCAGAACTGGTAGGGAGAAGGAGGAAGTAGATTTTAGAATAAATCTGAGAGCAGGCACCACAGAACTGCCAGCAAAAGATACACAAACAGGTAGAAAGAGCTCAGACAGACTCTGAACTCTAGTCCAGTCAGAGGTGCAGGGACTGCTAGGTACTCACTTGTAGATGTGGAGGATGGCAGCTGAGAGGTCCTGGTTCAAGGGAAGTTGGGAAGGGTGGGTGGGGCGCGTCAGCCGACCTCTTACTCCAGCAGCATTCATGCACCAAGTTGAGAGGTTGAAAACGGAGGACGGGACTGTGCACTCCCCAGAGGATGGACAGGGTCCCCCCCTGTCAGTCCAGCGTCTGTCAGCACCAAGATGAGAGGTTGTAGATGGAGGCATGGAACAGAAAGAATTTAGCCAGGAATGTGAAGTTGAGAAAGATTTTATTGAGGCAGGGAAAGAATTCCCTGGAGGGAAGGGAGGGCAGGGGAGCATCTTGAGCCCTTGGGCCGGTTGTGAGAAACAAGGAATTAGGTCAGGGAAATCGCTCCTGGCAGTGAGGCAGCGCTTGAGCCAAGGACTGATTAGGGGAAGGGAGGCATTCTGACGATGCAGTTGCAAGGTCTGAGTCAGGACTTGGTCTGAGTAAATCATCTTGGAACAATGAGGGAAGGGGCTACAGAGAGATATGCTCCTTGGAAAGTTGGAGGTAGGGACTGCAGAATCCAGTTCTGGCCTTGAGAGGCGAGGAGAAGGGGCCGCACGATCCAGCAGGCCATCTTTGGGGGGGAGCTAGGGGAAGGTGAAGCATGGTCCGGACCCAGTTCAAACAAGTCAAAGAACCTCTTTGGCTTCCTAAGGACAGTCAATCTCTCCAGGAGTAGATGGCCAGACCAAGCCCCATAGATTGGCTGTCCTGGTGCTCTATGTCTCTGTGGAGGCAGACTCTCATCGCTTTGCATTGTAGAAGTTACTTGTTTAGAAGCCTCCAACTAGTGATTCATAGACCAACACTACCCACTACCCAGGCACAGCACCCTAATGGGCATCCTTTCATGCCTACTTCTGCTGGAAAGACGGATCACCTCCCAGGTCATGAATGCTTGATTTTTGTATTTAGTCTGTAGGAGAAGTGAACATGATAGTTAGTAGCTTTACAAAGAGATGTTTATTTAATTGTAGGCATGGAGAATGGGTTTGGAGAAATTTGAGCATCTGTAGTGGGAGGGAGTGGTCTCTTTTCAACGTCTGGAGCGCCCCTCTCCCTTGGAAATCTCCATGAGTTTTGTTATCCACATTCCAGAGTCCAGGAGGTTCCCAAGGCAGGAAGGGACCTTGTGTCCACAAAACAGGCTGTGCTCTGTCTCCTATCTGCACCTATCTGTGTGCTGGCCTCTCTGTTCATGGCTTCAGAAGAGAGATGGGATGTCAGCAAGGGTGGTCTCGGGTGAAGCTGCTGATGTGAGACGCCTGCCGTAATCGTCACCTCCACGTAGTCACATTATCATAGCACATATGTCATGATCACGAACCCAGTCCCAAATGATCCCGTATACATCAGAAACATGAACATTCGACAAATGGGGTAGAAACTCAGAATCAATGGTGAGGATTGAGAAGACCCGGTACGGAAGGTGAGGTGTCTATGTGAATGATGATTGCATCCCAATCTCTGTAAGGAGTGCTGCCAGCAAAGCTTACATAGAGAGGCTCATAGGCTTGCAGGGTCTCCCTGAGCGCCTGCATTGCCTCTATAAGAGAATCCTGGCACAGAGACACTTGGAAACCCTCATAGCAATCCTGAGGGACAGGCAGCTCCAGAAGGGAGAACTTGCACAGTGGCCAAGTGTGACGAAGGAAGTCCTGCAGGGCAGCTAGGGAGACAGGGTTTCCACCCAACACCAAGGTGCTCAGCAGGGAACAGTGGCCCAGAGCAGGCTGCAAGGCACGGAGCTCAGAGTCCTCAATTTCGCAGTCAGCTAAGTTCAGGTGGGTCAGGGTGGCTGAGACCCTCCCTAGCAGACTTGGGAGGAATCTACGGCTAAAGCCTGCACTGAGCGCACCACTCAGATCGAGGTAGCTGAGGAGGCTGGTGCAGGGACACGAGCACAGACTACTCATGTCCGAGTCCACAGGCACGCAGTACGAGAGGGTGAGGGACTCTAAGGGGGCTGACAGACTTCTGAGCAGCTGGCCGAGCTGTTCATCCCTGAAGAAGTCCGATTCCAGGATGAGGTGCTGGAGCTGATGCAGACCGAGGAGCTGAGAGGTCAGTTTTTCAAGTAGCTCCTCCACCTTAGCCATGTGATCTGGTACCGGGGGTTCCAGGATTATTCCCGTGAGGTGAAGTGTGTGAAGCTGACCCATCTGGGCCAGGTAAGGAAGAAACCAGTCGAGGGTGTGCAGGTCCCATCTGCAATGCAACGCCACTTTCTGCACATCGCCCAGCTGCACCGCCTTCAGGATCTCCTCCATAACGGGAAGTGGTGGGACACCAACAAACTCTAGCTCCCTACAACACAGATTGGGCAGGTCCTTTCCCTGTTGGGCCCTTTCCATGAGGAAGGTAAGCACTTCATCTGGGCCTGTCTCTAGGACACGCAGGTCTGTGAGGAACATGACTGAAGCCAAGGGCTGAGGCTTCTCCCCTGTTCTGGAATCCTTCCTGGTGTGGGTCAGAGTCCAGGGACGGGTGGCCACTGGATCCTCTGATGAGGTCACAGAGGCAATGGATTCGGTTCCAGACCACACTTTCCAGAAGTTGGTGTCAGTGTCCAGGCATAGATCCAGCACTCTCAGCTTGCATCTCCTGGGGGGAACCTTTGGGGAAAGCAGGATGGCAAAAGCATCCAGGGCAGCCTTTAAGATGTCCTGGTGAGAATGCGAAGACTTCATGAGAGCCCCTAGTGGGAGCCGGATCAAAGGCCAGGACCCCACCATGGCCTTCACTGTCTCTCCGTGTCCCCCAATGGCAGATGCCATGTACAGCGGGGGGAAGAGCTCTGTGGGCAGCCACTCCAGGGTACCAATGGCTGAGGCCTCATCCTGCAACACACTCTGGATGGCCAGGTCCAGGAGCCTGGGTGGGTTCCTGCTGCTCATGTTGACCAAACAGCTCCACAGAGAGTCCAGACCTGTGAATAAAAAGAGGGGTGTGCTCAGACTTCTGGGACAGCCACACTGGTTGTTCCAGCACTTTGAAATCCGGAACCTGCCCGCTTTAGCTCCTCAGAGGGAAGCTTCCTGGCTATGCCACTCCTGTTATGAACTCACAGTGGTAGAGGCTGGCAAGGTAGGGGCTGGAAAGTTTTCAAAGTGGATACTTTCGCAGACTCAAGTGGGTCCTCGAGTTGTAGAATCCAAGATAGGCAGGGCCGATGGTGGGCAGTGACCTCAGCAGCTGTGGACATGCATAAATCAAAGATCAGTAGGAAGTATGGTGGTTGCGTATTGTATCCAACAATCCTATGGCTTACTGTGCAGGAGAGATCAATTCAGAAGGAATGACTGGGCATTCCTCAAATGGAAATTTTACATCTATATTGAATTACTATGCTCTCTGTTTAGGGATATTATCTATGGGAGGACATGAAAGTCTCGTCAATACACTGAACAGTCAAATTTGTTCACCAATCGCTAAAAGAAAGAACTGACGGATTCTTCAAACCATCTCAGTACGAAATTGATCAAAATGAAACCAAACATACATGATCTCAATGAAGAATGCGATTAGCATGAAGCCATGGTAGAGTCCAAAGATTCAGTCAGGATATTCTGTCACTAAGTCATGGAATACAGGAAACTCTCAAGGTCATGAATCATTGGAAGCTCATTAATCACAATAGGAGGAGGGATTATGGAAACCCAAAGAAGTCCAAGATTTAAAAAGATACTTTTGCCTTCATATAGCTTAGATGATTGATCTTTCCAGAGAAGGCCCCCTAAGCAACAGGGCTAGGGTATGCCTTTTGACTGAAACTTCCAGTACTGGACTAACCATCAAGCACACACCCAATCTGGTGAGAGACTATTGCTCCCAGGATGGCCTGTAGGAGGGTGGAGGTAACCCACTCTCCAATGCACTCTCCCTGTGGGCAAGATGATCTGCTTTATTGTTCCATGATCTCAAGGAATTTAATAAAGAATTTATAGTTAATTTAGCGTTTTTTGGTTGTTGTTTTTTTTTGCATTTCAATGTTATGTTTACCCTCCCAAAAAGGAAATGTTCAGACTTAACCACTAACATAAAGGAGATTTTGGGGGAGCTCATTATCTGCAGTCAAAAATGAAGCTGAGACCATGAAGCTGAACAAATGAATCCAATACACAGGAGTTCAAATATAACCTGAGACACATCCCGCATGAATGTCAAGACCATCTCAAGAACAGGTATGGGTAACTGAACACTAACTACAGGGAACTGGACCAGCTGTGGAATGACATCAATAATATCACTATGAAGAAAACATCCTTCACAAGGCAGAAAAGGAAGAATGACCAAGGTGGACATCAAGAGACTCTGAATGTTGCCACTGGGAAAATCAAAGCTAAAGCAAATGGTAGAATTGATGAAAGAAAGAGCTAACAGAACATTTCAAAGACAAACTGAAGTATTAGAGGGAAACATGCTGCCCGGGGCTAAATCATCAAAGTTATAAGAGTGAGAAGACAGAGCACGTCGTTCTCTAGATGTGGTAGAGAAAGGAGAGGTGGGAGTAGGCTCGCAGCCCAAGAAAGCTTTGCCTGAATTTATCCAATGAAAAGTATATAGACAACGGTTAATATAGAGTCTGTCCTCCTTACAATCTCTTCATTTGTGGGACATGGTGTTTGGGGCCCGGTGAGAGTTTGAAGACTAAGATTTAAACTTGCCCTTCAGACATGAGCATTTTGGCAGAAGTTTTGTTGGTTCCAATAGATGACAGCCATGAGCATGTCTTGATGATTTAAAGACCCTTTATTAAGTTATCTACTAAAGGTGACTCTGGTTGCAGTCTGAAGTGGACATTTGAGTCTATCTTTAAAGGCAAAACACTCATACATCATTTGTCTAAGACTCAATCAACAGTGGACAGAACCACAAAGGAAAATGAATGTTATTATTCTATATTGTTAGTGAGCCTTACATGGTACAACATTGATATAACATACCGGTTAATAAAATAAAAATAGCAATACCCTGGTTATGCATCAAAATCAACATTATTGAGAACAACGTTCTGATCTGTAGAACATAAGAGGACACTTTAAAACCAATCACTGTCCGTCCTCTCCACCCCCACCCCAGAACTATCAGACCAATTGTTTTCTCCTCCACACTGTTCATCTAGCCAATCTTATCTAGAGAGAGCTGAAGAGATAATAATACTTACCAAAATTACAAGACATAGCAAGACAAAGTGACAAAAGAGAACCCAGCGATGACAACAGAAGGGTTGTAGTGAGGAGATGAGCCAGTCAGGGTGCGATGCAGCAAGGACGAAACATACAACTTTCCTCTAGTTCTTAAATGCTTCCTCTCTGCCACTATCATGGCCCCAATTCTACCTTACAAATCTGGCTGGACCAGAGTATCTGTAGAAGGGTACATATAGGAATTGGAAACACAGGGAATCCAGGGAAGATGACCACTTCAGGACCAGTGCTGAGAGTGGTGATACTGGGAGGGGGGGAGGGAAAGTGGGGTAGAGAAGGGGAACCGATTACAAGGATCCACATATAACCTCCTCCCTGGGCGAATGACAACAGAAAATGGGTGAAGGAAGACATCGGACTATCTAAGATACGAGAAAATAATAATAATGCATAAATTATCAAGGGGTCATGAGTGTGGCGGGTGGGGATGGAGAGAGAAAAATGAGGAACTGACATTAAGTGTTCAGGTAGAATGCAAATGTTTTGAGAATGATGATGGCAACAAATATAACAAATGTGCTTTACCCAATTGATGGTTGTATGGGTTATGAGAAGAGTTGTAAGAGCCCCCAAAGAAATTATTTTAAAAAAACAAACCAAAACCAAAAACCAATCACTAGGTGGACTATCCATGATGGGAGAGTGAAGGTGGCAGGTCACTCAGCAGTCCACAAGATGGCATATAGTGGCGACTGCTAGTCTGTCTCAGAACAGATAATAGAAATAATTCTGTTTTACTTTCTGTTGTCAATTGATTCTTGATTGTGAATCAGTGGGCACTTATGCTGGAAATCACCAGTTTCAGATTCAGTGATTTAAGCTATGTGTCAATTCTGTAATGCTAACGATCTATCCATCCCCTGTAGTCCCTCTTGAGATGTACCATGCTAGCACACACGGACAAAGCGCTCTTTAGAGGCAAGAATGGCAACACGTTCGAGGCACTCACTTCACAGAGGGCTCCAGAGAGACAAGCTTGGAACCCGGCCATCAAATCTAGGCCCCTCCGCACGTAGATTCTCAGAACCACTTTACAGAGTTTTCATGCTACTCCCTAGTCCAACTCACCGTTGCAGAGGCAGACAAGGCTTAGATTACAGTCTTGACTCTTATCCTTGATCAAGTAGATCCAGTGGATGATGAATCCCAGATGGCAGGTCCAATGGCAGCCTTCTTCCTCAAGGGTGTTGAGATTGACGACGTCCAGAGAAGCAGGAATGATGGCAAGATTCTGTCGCAAGTCCTGAAACCTTCAGGTCAGAGGAAGGTTCCAGGTCCAGAACAAAGCTACCGGGCTGTCAGAGAGACCTTTTAAATCATGAGGCCACACCCACAAGGTAGCTCTCTTCCCCCTCATTGGCTGTTCACAGTATGTCTCAGCTTGGAATTGAAGGCATTTTATGAAATTCCATCAACGAGGCTGATGCTATTGAAAAGAACCAACCCCTTAGATTCTGGACCCAACCCTGGTGACTCAAACTCTCAGCCATCACACCTTCCCCACTGTGATTGAAACAACATAGAAAACTTTGAGGAGTGGGTTAGCTGCTGAGAGTGGATTAAGCAATTGGATTAAGCAGAAATGGCTCTAGAGCCCAGAATCTCACATATGGGACAGGGTTTTGTCCTTAAGGATACCCATCTGTGTAATTAATTTCCCAAAGCACAAAATTACTTGTATTCTGTGCCTCTTCCAACTAGGAGTCAACTATGGGACAGAACTGAAGTGCCTCTTTAGCTTCCTAATGACTGTCGATCTCTCCAGGAGTAGAGGCCTCATCAAGTCCCTCCGATTGGCTGAGAGCTTTGAACCAGTGACTTGGTGGTAAGCACCCCAGTGGATTACCAAACACGAGACCTCAACCCAGTCCTCTTTTCCTGCCTGTGTTCAAAGCAGCTGTTACTGGAAGGCACCTTGCAACATTGAAGGTGATGGTGGCTACCTGGCCTTTCACACGCATGCCCCTAGGGGCTCTGATAGGAGCTCAGAAGCTCCCCCAGGACATTTTAAAAGCTGTGTTGGATGGACTAGATGTCCTGCTTGCCCAGAAGGTTCACCTTGGGAGATGTCAGCTGAAAGTTTTAGATTTTTGCACACACGCGCACAGCAATTCCTGGAACCTGTGGTCTGATCCAGGTGACCAAGGTTCATCAGACGACCTAGAGGCAGCCCAGCCCCCTCGAAAGAGGGCATGAAGGTCTAAATCAATGTCTAACAGGCCTTCTGTGGACTTGGTCCTAGAACTTTGCTTCTTCGAAGCCACTTTGGATAAAGTGCTCACATTCCTCCTTAAAAGGGTCAGTCAGAGACAGGGCCAGCTCCTTCTCTGTTGTAGGAAGCTGGACATTTTTAATAAGTCAACTAGAATGGAAATTATTGAGAAGGTCCTGAAAATGACGCAGTTGAACCGTGTCCAGGAGGTGGCAGTGAATTGCACGTGGGAACTCTCTACCCTGGCCAGGCTAGCTCCTCTCCTGGGCCAGATGGTTCATCTGAGAAGACTGATTCTCTCTGGAATCGTCTTGAACTCCTGGAGGGAGGAGGATGAAGTGAGGAATCTAGTCTCCCTATTGGCTTCACAGTTACACCATCTACACCAGCTCCAGGAGCTGTATCTGGACCCTGCTCAGTTCCTGGTAGGTCACGTGGACCAGGTGTTTGCATGCTTGGAGGCCCCCTTGAAGACACTCTGGATAACGGAGTGCTCACTTTCTGAGTCTGACTTCATAGATCTGTCCTTGTGTCTGAGCACCAAGTCCCCAAGATCCCTGAATTTGAGTAGAATCAAGTTGACTGGCTTCAATCCTCAGTCGCTGCAAGTTCTGTTGGAGAGCGCCTCAGACACTCTCCAGATGCTGAACTTGGGTGGCTGTGGGATCACAGACTCCCAGCTCAAAGCCATCCTGCCTGCCCTTGGACACTGCTCCCAGCTCCAGCTCTTCAGGTTCTATGGAATCCCGGTCCCAGTGGCTACCCTGGAGGGTTTGCTGCGGCACACCCTCCCTCTGTGCAAGCTGCAACTCTTGCAGTTTTCTATCCCTCTTGAGTGTTACCTGGACCTCCAGGGCCCTCTCCAACAGGAGAAGCTTCCCGTGTATATGGCCAAGCTGAAACGGACACTCCAGGACTTGGGAAAGTGGAACAGCTTGCTGGTCTGCTAACGTGATACTGCTATAGACGATCATTCAATCACCTGCATTTTCCAGGACTGATGTGACTATCCTCTAATTCAAATGCATTTATGTAAAAATTGTAAAATTAAAAACATAGACTACACTGTGTAACTTTAATAAAACATGTTTACTTGGATATCATTAAAAATTAGTTCACAATGCCAGGGTATCCTTAGCTGAAACAAGATGTGCTTCATGTCTTATTTTTATGTACATTATGATGATGGTGTTGAAGAATTCTCAGTCACCAGGACACTCAAATAACACACAAGGCATTTTTGCAAATCATTCTCTAGGGGAAAGCAATGCTATAGCTGCTGTTTTAAACATGGACACAGTCAAACCATAAAAATTTGAATCCAGTTCAGTAGCATGTTTCCTGAGCAGATTGCATGCACCGTTTTGTCCCTTGCCTGACCTTGTACTTGTTGAAAGCAGAGTGTTCTTTAGAAACGAAGCTGGTGCCGCTATGTTTTGAGCTCTTTGAAGGTGTGATCAGGAGAGTGGTCTCTGGGGAGGGACATCATACTTGGCAATCTGGAGAGGCAGTGAAACGAGGAAGGCCCTCAAGGGGATGGATTGACCCAGGGCCTGCAGTGCTGTGCTAAAACAAAAAGTTTGTAAGAATGGCCCGGGTCTGGGACGTGTTTCCTTCTCGGTCTCTGGTACATAGATTCCAGATGTTTGTAATCCAACTCTAGAACCACTAAAAACAGGATTTGTACTCTCAGAAACCCACTGGGACAGTTCTGCTCTGCCCTACAGGCTCACTATGCCTGGGAAAGATCTGATTTCTTTAATCAGAATAAAAAATTTAATGATTACAGATATAAAAGTTTCAGAACTGCTAAAATAGTAGTGCATAATTTATCAAGGTGTCACAACGGTCAGGGGAGGGAGGAAAAAAGAGTAGCCAATATCAAGGGCTCAATACAAAGTATATGTTTAATCATTGTAAATGGGGGTGATTGCAGACTGCAGACCCAAAGCCCATTTGTAGACAACTGAACACCCCTTCACAGAAAGGTTGTGGAGAGTAGACCAGTTAGACAGAGTGCAGGGAATCAGCGATGAAACATACAACTTTCCTCTGCCAGGAATGTAAAGTTGAGAAAGATTTTATTCAGGTAGGGAAAGAACTCCTGGGAAGGAAGGGAGAGCATGGAAGGACGGGCATCTTCAGCCCCTGGGCAGGTTCTGAGACACAGCGAGTTAGATCAGAGAAATCGCTGCTAGCAGTGAATCGTGGGACATATATAGGGCTTGAGCCAAGGATGTATGTGCTCATGAGGGGAAGGAAGGCCTTCTGGGGCTGCAGGTGCAGGGTCTGAGTCAGGATGTGGTCTGTGAGTAAATAGTCCCGGAACACTGAGGGAAGGGGCTGTACAGACCCGGCCTGGAGAGATGAGCTCCTTAATATGCTGGAGGCAGGGACTGCACAGTCCAGCTCTGGCCTTGAGAGCTGGGGGGAAGGGGCCCCAGAGAACAGCAGGCCATCTTCAGGGAGAGTTAGAGGAAGAGGCTGCATGGTTCGGACCTGGCCCAAACATCAAAACTCTTAATAGTGGAAATAGGTGTGGTGTTCTATGGTTCACTATTTCCTGCTGTGATAGGACAAAGAAGGGGGGATTAAGAGCTGGAAAGTTCGGGCCAGTTTAGTTGGCAGCAGACTATAAGGGCGAAGCAAGAGTTGGCTAAAGGGCAGGTTGGAGATGGCTTTCATTTGGTCCTGGAAAAATTTAAACAGAGGGGGGCAACAGTAACAGTACACAAATTATTCCCAAAGATCCCTCGAGGGGCATAATCCAGGACGTGGTTTTACAGCACTCAGTGAGGAGGGGTTGATGGTGCCCCACTGAGGTTTCCTTATTTCCCTGACCATGTTATAGAGTCCTTTAACATTTTATTTAACAGCTTTTGACTCATTGATAGAGTGTGTGTACTTTTTTGTCAGCTGTTAGCGGATTTAATGCATGGTGGTTCTGAAGGGTTACCTGAGCCAGGGATGCAATTTGTTGCTTCAAGGAGGTGAGAGACTCTGAGGAAGAGTTTATGACCAGCCAGAGTTGAGAGAGGGAGCCTGGCACAGGGTTCTATTAGGGTTTTCAATAAACTTAAGGTGGATTTTTTGTAGGTTGTTGGGAGACAGCAAAGACAGGACTTGGTGTGAGGGAAGGTTTTGCAGTTTGTGGGTAGATAACGTCTGGATAGGCTCTCTTAGTGTTAGTTTGACACCTTCTTTTGTAAGGGCGGCAGCTTCTGCCAGGTCCCAACGCACGGCTGCCCGCCTCTGACTGTCATATCTGTCTGTATAGACTTGTAAGTTACTGGAGAGTGGGTGGGTCCCAGGACCTGAGTCAAGACTTTAACTGCTATTTCCTTGGTTTGCGTTCGTGTAAAGTAAAAAAGGTTTACTGGGTTTGGTAAATGTAAAGGCGGAGATTGGAGGAGAGTTTGTTAAAAAGTTGCTTTGAGTAAATGGGGAGGAGTCTGCAGGTTTAGCACAGGTGGCTGGTTTGAATGAGTGACCTTGTCTGTTTTGTTGCTTTCCTGTGTTCCCGAGGAACTGTCCACTTGATATCTTTTACATTTTTTATTAACTAAGTGTCAGCAAGGAGTTAACGGTCTGCTGGGAATCATTTGGGTTGTAGCACAGGAAGGCTGCTGCTTGGAGGGAGAGAGAAGTTAAGGGAGTTGGGCTGTGTCTGCTTTAGAACTGTTTTAGGAGAGGCTGCAGGTAACGGCAAATGAATGCTGGTAAGCTGGGTTAAGGGGGATGGTAATACAAAGGCATCATTAAAGGTGGGGTGCCTAAAGGCTTGGAGAGATGACCATCAGCTCCCATAACTGAGACCTGGCAAGGGGAAGTCGGGCTCGAGAAGGAGGGGAGGACTGAAAAGACCGTGTCCACCAAAAGGAAACCGGCTTACCTGCTGCCCTGGTCACTACCCTGAGCACGGAGAAGGAGGGGTCACTAGGTTGCTGAGTGAGGGGCTTCTTCATCAGTCATTGGAGGCCAGGTCAAGCAGTGTTAATAGTGGTTCAAGGTTTGGAGGGACTGACTCTCCATGACTAGGCACTGAAGGACAGTCACTTCTCCAGTGGCTCTGCTGACCGCACGATGGGCAAGGGTAGGTGGGTGGCCGGGGATGTGAGCAATGCTTAGTCTAGTGCCCTTTCTGGCCGCCTGTGAAGTGACTGCTGAAGTTGCTGTTTCCTGAATTCTTCTGACCCCTCCCTCCAGACGACTTCAAGACTTGGGCTTGCCATCTTGCCTCAGAATTCGCAAGTTGCCTCAGCCTGGTCTTCTCAGGTGCTAAAAACTTTAAATGCCACATTGACTAAGTCACGTATTGGCATCTGAAGTCCATCCTCAGCTTTCTTACGTTTCTTTTGGGTATTTGACTATGTTATGAGTGGCTAGCACCGGAGGCCTCGTTTGAGAGGGAGCGTCTAGCCTGGTGTACTCAGGTAAGGCTCCAGCTAGGCGAGTGAGGAAAGCTGCCGGATTCTCACTCGGTTGCTTGGTAATTTCCTGGAGCTTGTCAGAGTTTACTGCTTTATGAGCGATGGCTTGTAAGCCTGAGTTAGGGCGGGCGACTGTGAGGTTTGGGAGGCTGTGGATGTCGCCACTGAGAGCTGAGGGAGGTGGTGCTGAGGGGCACCCAGAATATGGATGAGGCCTTACTGGGGGTGCAGACAAGGAGTCAGGGGGGTTAGAGAAAGATCAACGGGAGTAATGTCAGGGGCCTGATTAAGAGAGTGTTTGGTTAAGAGAACTTGAGCCGGGTGACAGGCAGTACATAGAGAGGGAAGGGAGCGAAGAAAGAAAAGGGCCTGAACATTGGGAACCTCAGATCATTTTGGAGTCTAGTGACAAAAATTGTGAGGTCTCAGAGAATGTTGGAATCGAAAGTCCTGGCCAATGTGACTCATTGTCCAATTGGGATTGTGGCCACACTTGCTTACAGAAAAAGACCGGGTGCTTAGGGGGAATATCCGGAACCTGGCCCCGTTCAGTGAGGTTGGTCAGGAGGCTTCCCAAGGGACTGGTCTTGGGAGGCTTAGAGAGCGAGCTCCCCATGATGTCTTAAGCTGCAAGGGGTAGGATCAGAGAAGGGCGTCTACTGGTCCCTGTCCACACCCGTCAGTCAGGGGGTGACCTGGTATACTTGAGAGGCGTCCCGGTCACAGCTAGGGGTCCGGTGGGAGAGTACTGGACTCACCGTACAGGAAGGTTCCCTGGCAGTTTTCGCTTTAACTAGCACACAGGGACTTTGGGTCAGTGACAATGAAAGACACTGCAGGAAGCTAGGGAGGGGAGTGGCCTGGCTTTTGGGCCAGATGTATGAAGAGCGGTCAGAGGAGTAGTTTAGGAGGGAGTTGATTTTAGATAAGGTCTGAGAGCAGGCACTGCAGAACTGGTAGGGAGAAGGAGGAGGTAGATTTTAGAATAAATCTGAGAGCAGGCACCACAGAACTGCCAGCACAAGATACACAAACAGGTAGAAAGAGCTCAGACAGACTGAACTCTAGTCCAGTCAGAGGTGCAGGGACTGCTAGGTACTCACTTGTAGATGCGGAGGATGGCAGCTGAGAGGTCCTGGTTCAAGGGAAGTTGGGAAGGGTGGGTGGGGCGCGTCAGCACACCTCTTACTCCAGCCACATTCATGCACCAAGTTGAGAGGTTGAAAACGGAGGACAGGAGTGCACTCCCCAGAGGATGGACGGGGTCCCCATCTGTCAGTCCTGGGTCTGTCAGCACCAAGATGAACGGTTGGAGATGGAGGCATGGAACAGAAAGAATTTAGCCAGGAATGTGAAGTTGAGAAAGATTTTATTGAGGCAGGAAAAGAACTCCCTGGAAGGAAGGGAGAGCAGGGGAGCATCTTGAGCCCTTGGGCCGGTTGTGAGACAAAAGGAATTAGGTCAGGGAAATCGCTCCTGGCAGTGAGGCAGCGCTTGAGCCAAGGACTGATTAGGGGAAGGGAGGCCTTCTGACGATGCAGTTGCAGGGTCTGAGTCAGGACGTGGTCTGTGAGTAAATCATCTTGGAACAATGAGGGAAGGGGCTACAGAGAGATACGCTCCTTGGAAAGCTGGAGGTAGGGACTGCAGAATCCAGTTCTGGCCTTGAGAGGCGAGGAGAAGGGGCCGCACGATCCAGCAGGCCATCTTTGGGGGGGAGCTAGGTGAAGGTGAAGCATGGTCTGGACCCAGTTCAAACAAGTCGAAGAGCCTCTTTGGCTTCCTAAGGATGGTCAATCTCTCCAGGAGTACACGGCCACACCAAGCCCCATAGATTGGCTGAGCTGGTGCTCTATGTCTCTGTGGAGACAGACTCTCATCGCTTTGCATTGTAGAAGTTACTTGTTTAGAAGCCTCCAACTAGTGATTCATAGACCAACACTACCCACTACCCAGGCACAGCACCCTAATGGGCATCCTTTCATGCCTACTTCTGCGGGAAAGACTAAACACCTCCCAGGTCATGAATGCTTGATTTTTGTATTTAGTCTGGAGAAGAAGTGAACACGATAGTTAGTAGCTTTACAAAGAGATGTTTATTTTATTGTAGGCATGCAGAATGGGTTTGGAGAAATTTGAGCATCTGTAGTGGGAGGGAGTGGTCTCTTTTCAACGTCTGGAGCGCCCCTCTCCCTTGGAAATCTCCATGAGTCTTGTTATCCACATTCCAGAGTCCAGGAGGTTCCCAAGGCAGGAAGGGACCTTGTGTCCACAAAACAGGCTGTGCTCTGTCTCCTATCTGCACCTATCTGTGTGCTGGCCTCTCTGTTCATGGCTTCAGAAGAGAGATGGGATGTCAGCAAGGGTGGTCTCGGGTGAAGCTGCTGATGTGAGACGCCTGCCGTAATCGTCACCTCCACGTAGTCACATTATCATAGCACATATGTCATGATCACGAACCCAGTCCCAAATGATCCCGTATACATCAGAAACATGAACATTCGACAAATGGGGTAGAAACTCAGAATCAATGGTGAGGATTGAGAAGAGCCGGTACGGAAGGTGAGCTGTCTATGTGAATGATGATTGCATCCCAATCTCTGTAAGGAGTGCTGCCAGCAAAGCTTACATAGAGAGGCTCATAGGCTTGCAGGGTCTCCCTGAGCGCCTGCATTGCCTCTATAAGAGAATCCTGGCACAGAGACACTTGGAAACCCTCATAGCAATCCTGAGGGACAGGCAGCTCCAGAAGGGAGAACTTGCACAGTGGCCAAGTGTGAAGAAGGAAGTCCTGCAGGGCAGCTAGGGAGACAGGGTTTCCACCCAACACCAAGGTGCTCAGCAGGGAACAGTGGCCCAGAGCAGGCTGCAAGGCACGGAGCTCAGAGTCCTCAATTTCGCAGTCAGCTAAGTTCAGGTGGGTCAGGGTGGCTGAGACCCTCCCTAGCAGACTTGGGAGGAATCTACGGCTAAAGCCTGCACTGAGCGCACCACTCAGATTGATGTAGCTGAGGAGGCTGGTGCAGGGACACGAGCACAGACTACTCATGTCCGAGTCCACAGGCACGCAGTACGAGAGGGTGAGGGACTCTAAGGGGGCTGACAGACTTCTGAGCAGCTGGCCGAGCTGTTCATCCCTGAAGAAGTCCGATTCCAGGATGAGGTGCTGGAGCTGATGCAGACCGAGGAGCTGAGAGGTCAGTTTTTCAAGTAGCTCCTCCACCTTAGCCATGCGATCTGGTACCGGGGGTTCCAGGATTATTCCCGTGAGGTGAAGTGTGTGAAGCTGACCCATCTGGGCCAGGTAAGGAAGAAACCAGTCGAGGGTGTGCAGGTCCCATCTGCAATGCAACGCCACTTTCTGCACATCGCCCAGCTGCACCGCCTTCAGGATCTCCTCCATAACGGGAAGTGGTGGGACACCAACAAACTCTAGCTCCCTACAACACAGATTGGGCAGGTCCTTTCCCTGTTGGGCCCTTTCCATGAGGAAGGTAAGCACTTCATCTGGGCCTGTTTCTAGGACACGCAGGTCTGTGAGGAACATGGCGGAGGCCAAGGGCTGAGGCTTCTCCCCTGTTCTGGAATCCTTCCTGGTGTGGGTCAGAGTCCAGGGACGGGTGGCCACTGGATCCTCTGATGAGGTCACAGAGGCAATGGATTCGGTTCCAGACCACACTTTCCAGAAGTTGGTGTCAGTGTCCAGGCATAGATCCAGCACTCTCAGCTTGCATCTCCTGGGGGGAACCTTTGGGGAAAGCAGGATGTCAAAAGCATCCAGAGCAGCCTTTAAGATGTCCTGGTGAGAATGCGAAGACTTCATGAGAGCCCCTAGTGGGAGCCGGATCAAAGGCCAGGACCCCACCATGGCCTTCACTGTCTCTCCGTGTCCCCCAATGGCAGATGCCATGTACAGCGGGGGGAAGAGCTCTGTGGGCAGCCACTCCAGGGTACCAATGGCTGAGGCCTCATCCTGCAACACACTCTGGATGGCCAGGTCCAGGAGCCTGGGTGGGTTCTTGCTGCTCATGTTGACCAAACAGCTCCACAGAGAGTCCAGACCTGTGAATAAAAAGAGGGGTGTGCTCAGACTTCTGGGACAGCCACACTGGTTGTTCCAGCACTTTGAAATCCGGAACCTGCCCGCTTTAGCTCCTCAGAGGGAAGCTTCCTGGCTATGCCACTCCTGTTATGAACTCACAGTGGTAGAGGCTGGCAAGGTAGGGGCAGGAAAGTTTTCAAAGTGGATACTTTCGCAGACTCAAGTGGGTCCTCGAGTTGTAGAATCCAAGATAGGCAGGTCCGATGGTGGACAGTGACCTCAGCAGCTGTGGAAATGCATAAATCAAAGATCAGTAGGAAGTATGGTGGTTGCATATAGAATCCAACAATCCTATGGCTTACTGTGCAGGAGAGATCAATTCAGAAGGAATGGCTGGGCATTCCTCAAATGGAAATTTTACATCTATATTGAATTACTATGCTCTCTGTTTAGGGATATTATCTATGGGAGGACATGAAAGTCTTGTCAATACACTGAACAGTCAAATTTGTTCACCAATCGCTAAACGAGAGAACTGAAGGATTCTTCAAACCATCTCAGTATGAAATTGATCAAAATGAAACCAAACATACATGATCTCAATGAAGAATGCTATTAGCATGAAGCCATGGTAGAGTCCAAAGATTCAGTCAGGATATTCTGTCACTAAGTCATGGAATACAGGAAACTCTCAAGGTCATGAAGCATTGGAAGCTCATTAATCACAATAGGAGGAGGGATTATGGAAACCCAAAGAAGTCCAAGATTTAAAAAGATACTTTTGCCTTCATATAGCTTAGATGATTGATCTTTCCAAAGAAGGCCGCCTAAGCAACAGGGCTAGGGTATGCCTTTTGACTGAAACTTCCAGTACTGGACTAACCATCAAGCACACACCCAATCTGGTGAGAGACTATTGCTCCCAGGATGGCCTGTAGGAGGGTGGAGGTAACCCACTCTCCAATGCACTCTCCCTGTGGGCAAGATGATCTGCTTTATTGTTCCATGATCTCAAGGAATTTAATAAAGAATTTGTAGTTAATTTGGCGTTTTTTGGTTGTTGTTGTTTTTTTTTGCATTTCAATGTTATGTTTACCCTCCCAAAAAGGAAATGTTCAGACTTAACCACTAACATAAAGGAGATTTTGGGGGAGCTCGTTATGTGCAGTCAAAAATGAAGCTGAGACCATGAAGCTGAACAAATGAATCCAATACACAAGAGTTCAAATATAACCTGAGACACATCCCGCATGAATGTCAAGACCATCCCAAGAACAGGTATGGGTAACTGAACACTAACTACAGGGAACTGGACCAGCTGTGGAATGACATCAATAATATCACTATGAAGAGAACAACATCCTTCACAAGGCAGAAAAGGAAGAATGACCAAGGTGGACATCAAGAGACTCTGAATGTTGCCACTGGGAAAATCATAGCTAAAGCAAATGGTAGAATTGATGAAAGAACGAGCTAACAGAACAATTCAAAGACAAACTGAAGTATTAGAGGGAAACATGCTGCCCGGGGCTAAATCATCAAAGTTATAAGAGTGAGAAGACAGAGCACGTCGTTCTCTAGATGTGGTAGAGAAAGGAGAGGTGGGAGTAGGCTCGCAGCCCAAGAAAGCTTTGCCTGAATTTATCCAATGAAAAGTATATAGACAACGGTTAATATAGAGTCTGTCCTCCTTACAATCTCTTCATTTGTGGGACATGATGTTTGGGGCCCGGTGAGAGTTTGAAGACTAAGATTTAAACTTGCCCTTCAGACATGAGCATTTTGGCAGAAGTTTGGTTGGTTCCAATAGATGACAGCCATGAGCATGTCTTGATGATTTAAAGACCCTTTATTAAGTTATCTACTAAAGGTGACTCTGGTTGCAGTCTGAAGTGGACATTTGAGTCTATCTTTAAAGGCAAAACACTCATACATCATTTGTCTAAGACTCAATCAACAGTGGACAGAACCACAAAGGAAAATGAATGTTATTTTTCTACATTGTTAGTGAGCCTTACATGGTACAACATTGATATAACATCGCGGTTAATAAAACAAAAATAGCAATATCCTGGTTATGCATCAAAATCAACATTATTGAGAACAATGTGCTAATCTGTAGAACATAAGAGCACACTTTAAAACCAATCACTGTCCGTCCTCTCCACCCCCACCCCAGAACTATCAGACCAATTGTTTTCTTCCACACTGTTCATCTAGCCAATCTCATCTAGAGAGAGCTGAAGAGATAATAATACTTACCAAAAATACGAGGCATAGCAAGACAAAGTGACAAAAGAGAACACAGCGATGACAACAGAAGGGTTGTAGCGAGGAGACGAGCCAGTAAGGGTGCGATGTAGCAATGATGGAATATACAACTTTCCTCTAGTTCTTAAATGCTTCCTCTCTGCCACTATCATGGCCCCAATTCTACCTTACAAATCTGGCTGGACCAGAGTATCTGTAGAAGGGTACAGATAGGAATTGGAAACACAGGGAATCCAGGGAAGATGACCACTTCAGGACCAGTGCTGAGAGTGGTGATACTGGGAGGGGGGAAGGGAAGGTGGGGTAGAGAAGGGGGACCGATTACAAGGATCTACATATAACCTCCTCCCTGGGCGAATGACAACAGAAAATGGGTGAAGGGAGACATCGGACTATCAAAGATATGACAAAATAATAATATTGTATAAATTATCAAGGGGTCATGAGTGTGGCGGGTGGGGATGGAGAGAGAAAAATGAGGAACTGACATTAAGTGTTCAGGTAGAATGCAAATGTTTTGAGAATGATGATGGCAACAAATATACCAAATGTGCTTTACCCAATTGATGGTTGTATGGGTTATGAGAAGAGTTGTAAGAGCCCCCAAAGAAATGATTTTAAAAAAACAAACCAAAACCAAAAACCAATCACTAGGTGGACTATCCATGATGGGAGAGTGAAGGTGGCAGGTCACTCAGCAGTCCACAAGATGGCATATAGTGGCGACTGCTAGTCTGTCTCAGAACAGATAATAGAAATAATTCTGTTTTACTTTCTGTTGTCAATTGATTCTTGATTGTGAATCAGTGGGCATTTATGCTGGAAATCACCAGTTTCAGATTCAGTGATTTAAGCTATGTATCAATTCTGTAATGCTAACGATCTATCCATCCCCTGTAGTCCTTCTTGAGATGTACCGTGCTAGCACACACGGACAAAGAGCTCTTCAGAAGCAAGAATGGTAACACGTTGGAGGAGGCACTCACTTCACAGAGGGCTCCAGAGAGACAAGCTTGGAACCCGGCCATCAAATCTAGGCCCCTCGGCACGTAGATTCTCAGAACCACTTTACAGAGTTTTCATGCTACTCCCTAGTCTACCTCACCATTGCAGAGGCAGACAAGGCTCAGATTTCAGTCTTGACTCTTATCCTTGATCAAGTAGATCCAGTGGATGATGAATCCCAGATGGCAGGTCCAATGGCAGCCTTCTTCCTCAAGGGTGTTGAGATTGACGACGTCCAGAGAAGCAGGAATGATGGCAAGATTCTGTCGCAAGTCCTGAAACCTTCAGGTCAGAGGAAGGGTCCAGGTCCAGAACAAAGCTACCGGGCTGTCAGAGAGACCTTTTAAATCATGAGGCCACACCCACAAGGTAGCTCTCTTCCCCCTCATTGGCTGTTCACAGTAAGTCTCAGCTTGGAATTGAAGGCATTTTATGAAATTCCATCAAGGAGGCTGATGCTATTGAAAAGAACCAACCCCTTAGATTCTGGACCCAGCCCTGGTGACTCAAACTCTCAGCCATCACACCTTCCCCACTGTGATTGAAACAACATAGAAAACTTTGAGGAGTGGGTTAGCTGCTGAGAGTGGATTAAGCAATTGGATTAAGCAGAAATGGCTCTAGAGCCCAGAATCTCACATATGGGACAGGGTTTTGTCCTTAAGGATACCCGTCTGTGTAATTAATTTCCCAAAGCACAAAATTACTTGTATTCTGTGCCTCTTCCAACTAGGAGTCAACTATGGGACAGAACTGAAGTGCCTCTTTAGCTTCCTAATGACTGTCGATCTCTCCAGGAGTAGAGGCCTCATCAAGTCCCTCCGATTGGCTGAGAGCTTTGAACCAGTGACTTGGTGGTAAGCACCCCAGTGGATTACCAAACACGCGACCTCAACCCAGTCCTCTTTTCCTGCCTGTGTTCAAAGCAGCTGTTACTGGAAGGCACCTTGCAACATTGAAGGTGATGCTGGCTACCTGGCCTTTCACACGCATGCCCCTGGGGGCTCTGATAGGAGCTCAGAAGCTCCCCCAGGACATTTTAAAAGCCGTGTTGGATGGACTAGATGTCCTGCTTGCCCAGAAGGTTCACCTTGGGAGATGTCAGCTGAAAGTTTTAGATTTTTGCACACACGCGCACAGCAATTCCTGGAACCTGTGGTCTGATCCAGGTGCCCAAGGTTCATCAGACGACCTAGAGGCAGCCCAGCCCCCTAGAAAGAGGGCAAGAAGGTCTAAATCAATGTCTAACAGGCCTTCTGTGGAGTTGGTCCTAGACCTTTGCTTCTTCGAAGCCACTTAGGATAAAGTGCTCACATTCCTCCTTAAAAGGGTCAGTCAGAGACAGGGCCAGCTCCTTCTCTGTTGTAGGAAGCTGGACATTTTTAATACGTCAACTAGAATGGAAATTATAGAGAAGGTCCTGAAAATGACGCAGTTGAACCGTGTCCAGGAGGTGGCAGTGAATTGCACGTGGGAACTCTCTACCCTGGCCAGGCTAGCTCCTCTCCTGGGCCAGATGGTTCATCTGAGAAGACTGATTCTCTCTGGAATCGTCTTGAACTCCTGGAGGGAGGAGGATGAAGTGAAGAACCTAGTCTCCCTATGGCTTCACAGTTATACCATCTACACCAGCTCCAGGAGCTGTATCTGGACCCTGCTCAGTTCCTGGTAGGTCACGTGGACCAGGTGTTTGCATGCCTGGAGGCCCCCTTGAAGACGCTCTGGATAACGGAGTGCTCACTTTCTGAGTCTGACTTCACAGATCTGTCCTTGTGTCCGAGCACCAAGTCCCTAAGATCCCTGAATTTGAGTAGAATCAAGTTGACTGGCTTCAATCCTCAGTCGCTGCAAGTTCTGTTGGAGAGCGCCTCAGACACTCTCCAGATGCTGAACTTGGGTGGCTGTGGGATCACAGACTCCCAGCTCAAAGCCATCCTGCCTGCCCTTGGACACTGCTCCCAGCTCCAGCTCTTCAGGTTCTATGGAATCCCGGTCCCAGTGGCTACCCTGGAGGGTTTGCTGCGGCACACCCTCCCTCTGTGCAAGCTGCAACTCTTGCAGTTTTCTATCCCTCTTGAGTGTTACCTGGACCTCCAGGGCCCTCTCCAACAGGAGAAGCTTCCCGTGTATATGGCCAAGCTGAAACGGACACTCCAGGACTTGGGAAAGTGGAACAGCTTGCTGGTCTGCCAACGTGATACCGATATAGATGATCATTCAATCACCTGCATTTTCCAGGACTGATGTGACTATCCTCTCATTCAAATGCATTTATGTAAAAATTGTAAAATTAAAAACATAGACCTCACTGTGTAACTTTATTAAAACATGTTTACTTGGATATCATTAAAAATTAGTTCACAATGCCACGGTATCCTTAGCGGAAACAAGATGTGTTTCATGTCTTATTTTTATGTAAATTATGGTGATGGTGTTGAAGAATTCTCAGTCACCAGGCCACTCAAATAACACACAAGTCATTTTCTGAAATCATTCTCTAGGGGAAAGCAATGCTATAGCTGCTGTTTTAAACATGGACAGAGTTTAACCATAAAAATTTGAATCCCGCTCAGTAGCATGTTTCCTTAGCAGATTTCATGCACCGTTTTGTCCCTTGCCTGACCTTGTACTTTTGAAAGCAGAGTGTTCTTTAGAAACGAGGCTGGTGCCGCTATGTTTTTAGCACTTTGAAGGTGTGATCAGGAGAGTGGTCTCTGGGGATGGACGTCATACTTGGCAATCTGGAGAGGCAGTGAAACGAGGAAGGCCCTCAAGGGGATGGATTGACCCAGGGCCTGCAGTGCTGTGCTAAAACAAAAAGTTTGTAAGAATGTCCCGAGTCTGGGACGTATTTCCTTCTTGGTCTCTGGTACATAGATTCCAGATGCTTGTAAACCAACTCTAGAGCCACTAAAAACAGCATTTATATTCTCAGAAACCCACTGGGACAGTTCTACTCTGCCCTACAGGCTCACTATGCCTGGGAAAGATCTGATTCCTTTGATCAGAAAAAAAAAATTTAATGATTACAGATATAAAAGCTTCAGAACTGCTAAAATAGTAGTGCATAATTTATCAAGGTGTCATGACGGTCAGGGGAGGGAGGGAAAAAGAGGAGCCGATATCAAGGGCTCAATACAAAGTAAATGTTTAATCATTGTAAATGAGGGTGAGTGCAGAGTGGAAACCCAAAGCCCATTTGTAGGCAACTGAACACCCGTTCACAGAAAGGTTGTGGGGAAGAGACCAGTCAGACAGAGTGCAGGGAATCAGCGATGAAACATACAACTTTCCTCTAGTTCTTAAATGCTTCCTCCCCCCCTATCATGATACCAATGCTACCTTACAAATCTGGCTTGACAAGAGGATGTACACTGGTACAGATGGGAACTGGAAACACAGGGAATAGAGGACAGATGATCCCTTCAGGACCAGTGGTGAGAGTGGTGATACCTGGAGCATGGTGACAAGGTGGGGTAGAAAGGGGAAACTGAGTACAAGGATCTACATATAACCTCTTCCCTGGGGGACAACATAAAAGTGGGTGAAGGGAGACGTCGGACAGTGTAAGATATGACAAAATAATCATTTATTCATTATGAAGCGTGGATGAGGGAAGGGGGAGCAGGAAGGGAGGGGGAAAATGAGCAGCTGGTATCAGGGGCTCAAATGGAAGGGGAGCGTTTTGAGAATGACGATGGCAACAAATGCAGGTGTGCTTGACTCAGTGGATGTATGTGTGGATTGTGGTGGGAGTTGTACGATCCCCCAATAGAATGTTTTTTAAAAATATAAGTAAATGTTTAGAAAAGTATGGTGGCAAGATATGTACAAACTTGCCTTATACAATGTATGTATGGATTGTTATAAAAGCTGTAAGAGTCCCCAACTAATAAATAATAAAAATAAATTAAAAGCTTCAGAACTGCTTATATATTTTATTTTGAACAAGGAGGGAAACGTTTACATTAAGAAAATTAAAGGGGGACAGGGTAAGATATGACAAAATAATAATTTATAAATTATCAAGGGATCAGGAGGGAGGGCGAGCGGGGAGGGAGGGAAAAAAAAGAGGACCTGATGCAGAGGGCTTACGTGAAGACCAAATGCTTTGAAAATGGTGAGGGCAAAGAATGTACAGATGTGCTTCACACAATTGATGTATGTATATGTATGGGTTGTGATAAGAATTGTATAAATTCCTAATAAAATGTTTTTTTAAAAAAGAAAATTAAAGAGAGTTGATATTCAAGTTCAAGAAGAAAGAAAATGTTTTGAAATTGATGATGGCAACAATTGTGCAATTATGCTTGATCTACTTGAATTATGGATTGTTAAAATATCTGGAAGAGTTTTCGAAGAAAATATTCAAATATTTTAAGAAAATTATAGGGATTCGTAAACATACACTAATGTGCACATAAATGCTAATTCAACCAAAATTGTTCCATTTTCTTTTGTTCCATATTCATCATTAGCATTTTCCCTTAATGACTATAGTACACTTACACGTTCCAACTTTATCCATGATATGTTTCCATCAGCAACGTATCAGTACCAGTTCTATATAACTTAGCAACAAAGTTCATATATATTGTCTAGCATCTGGGAGGGTTATATTATTAGGAGATGTGTGTAGTTTCTTAAAGATCCTTAATTACGATGGCTTTTATATACACAGGAATATATTGATGCTTAATTTTCTGCAGATATTTTCAGGTTTTTCTTCTCAAAGTTGTCTACGGCCATTATATTTTCCTTCTAAACTTGTCAAAGGAATGTGATGGACCTTCTGATCTGATCTGTAAATCATTACTAATATTTAAAATGGCATTGCCTTCCACAATGAAAAGAAAGCTTGTGGCCATCATAGTCATGAATGTGTGAGTCAAGAAGCACACACACACACACACACACAAGGATTGGTTTCTGTATCATGGGTGAATTTCAACCCCATTATTCTGTGAGAGAACTCATACAAATAGAGAGAATATACTATAGTTTCTATTCATTTGGTGCCATTTAGTTTACAGAGGAAGAAAGCACATCAAAGGTATTGAGTGGACAAAGCCGTAGCTTGGGCAGAGGGAGGCATTGCAACGTGTCTTGGGCATGAAAGAGACCACATCTCAAAGTTAATTCCAGGAGAACATTTGCTAAGTCTGAAAATGGACAAAGAGAAGACAGAACCAGAGGTACTGCATTTGGACAATGGAGGCAATCCACACGAGGTTCACAATTGCGACTCAAGATAAACAGGATATTGGGTTGGGGAGGCAAATGCAAGGGTCACAACTGCATGATGGGAGGAAGATCCATACATCCCATTCCCAGGTGAGACTACAGAATTAGGGAGGACCCATGATTGGTACACGTACATTATGTTTCATAGCAGGGCTTACGACAGTGGTTCTCAACCTTCCTAATGCTGAGACCCTTTAATACAGTTCCTCATGTTGTGGTGACACCCCCCCCCAACCATAAAATCATTTTTGTTGCTGCCTCACAACCGTAATTTTGCTACTGGTATGAATTGTGTGACAGCTGTGAAGGGTCATTTGACCCTCAAAGAGGTCGGGATCCACAGGTTGAGAACCTTTGTCTCATGAGATTGTTGCAAAGGACAGAGCCTTCTGACCAAGGCAGTCAGGGCCAAACTGATATGGCATGACACGTGACAGTGTTGATCCCTGTGCCTTCCCCACTACAGGCACTTCCATGGAGGACACAGATAGGAAAACCTCCCAACAGAGTGTCTGCACCTCCCTGTGCTGGCCCCAGAGGGAAATCCACCCTCTGAGGAATCTGCCTGAGGGTAAGATTATCTGAATCTTTGTTTCCTGTTCAGAAAGGATTCAAACCCTTTGTGGTCTATGCCTTTCCCACACAGTCCAGCTCCTTGGGCAGCAATTCTCCATGATGCTCATGAAGCAAGGAAAGGAGGTACCATCTTTTTGGTGAAAACTTGTGCTTTGTGCCCTCTTCCTGCCCATTCTTCTTCACAAGCTCCCTGGCTCCTGGCTAAGGTATCCTCTCTTCCATCCTTGATGGTCGCAGATACATGATTTTTTCCTGTTAGGTCAAAATTCTCTTGTTCCCTTCTCCAAATGGTCTCTTGTTTCATGTACTTCTTGACATGATGGAGGGTTGCCTGGTTATTTTTGGTTCAGTAACCTTGCTTATTCCACATAACTTACCAATAATAGCTCTCTGGTTTTTTTATTTTACTTTAGAATCGTGACCAGTTTTTATTTCATTCATTCATACATGCATTCATTCATTCTTTTTTGGTTGTGTACACTAGATTTATGAAAAAATTGAGAGAGAGAAAAAATTGAGAGAGACTGAATGCTCAGATTATGCAACCTTATCATTGATATCATATACAAGCAAATTATGCAACCTTATCATTAGTATCATATACAAGCAAATTATGCAACCTTATCATTAGTATCATATACAAGCAAATTATGCAACCTTATCATTAGTATCATATACAAGCAAATTGTGTGAAGAACATCTCATAACAGTGGTATCAGGCCATTAAGAGGGAGCTAGCAGAGGTTCAGGTTTGATTTAGAAGAGGACATGGAACAAGGGACATCATTGATGATGTAAGATGATCCTTAGCTCAATGCAGAGAATACCAAAAAGATGTTTACTTGTGTCTTCAGGAAGTTGACTTTGTCCATCATAACAAAGTATGGATAACCTGCAGAAGAATGGGAATTCCAAAGGGAATTCCAAATGGGAATTCCTCATTGTGTTCACATGGACCTCGTACATGGATCAAGTGGCAGTTGTGCAAAGAGAACAAGGGAATACTGCAAGCATTAAAATCATAAAAAGTGTGCATCAGGGTCATATCCAGTGTTAGGATTCAAAAAATTTGCCAACCGGCTCAATGGAAACAATTATTGAGCTTCATCTCCTGTAAATGAAGCCCAAGGAGGTCTTCATGAAATGCAATTACAGTTTGAGGGCATTTCTTGTCTGCCACTTTGCCAAGAACCCAGTCTGTTTGATTAGAATCTTTCCATTCTGTGAGAAACATGAATTCCACACTGCTGTCTGTGTCAACAACATGGGGCAGACTGACTGTGAAACAAGCCATCAGTTGCTCTTATGGAAATTCAAGTGCAAGCAGAAGATAATTAAACAAATACAAGAGAGCCCAAATAGAACCTTAAGTATATACCACCTGATCATCAGGATCCTCTCATGAACAGATCTGATGAATTGAACACTGATGATAGAAAAATGGACCAGATAACAGATGTCAAAAAACAAACAAGCAAGTCCCCACAGAGATTAAGTTTCATTCATTCCTTGGGATCAAAGAACAAATGAAGTAGATCACCTTGCCCTCAGGTAGAATGCATTGGAAAGTGGATTCCATCCTTCCTCCTACGGACTGTACAGAGAGGAGCAGCCTCTTAGGACATTTAGTCCTTAGTCTCTTACACAATTGCACCATAGACCCATTTGGTTGTGGTGAGGCTCTTCTCCCACATCCACAACAAAATTCGAGCCAATTCAGCATTGTGTATATACAAAAATCCAGCATTATATTTGTATATAATTAACCAAGGTGCAGTGGGATTCATCTCAGAGATGTAACATTGGTACAACATTTCAAAGACAATACCTATAATCCATCACGCAAACAAGGTGACAAAATAAAACATACGAGCATTTTATCGAATATTTTTTATAAGAACACTCAATAAAATCAGCGTTGAAATGAAATTGCTTCATATTATAAAATCCATACACAAAAAAAGCCCAAAGAGCCAACATCATGATCAATGTTGGAAAAATAGAAATCTATCCACTGAAAACCAGCACCAGACAATGATGTCCCATATCACCACTCATTCTTTTTATTTTTTAATTAATCACACTATTGGGAGCTCTTACAGATATTATAACAATCCAGAATTCATTTAGATCAAGCATAATTTTACAATTGCTGCCACCATCAGTTTCAAAACAAATTTTTTCTTCTTGAAATATTTGATATCAGCTCTTCTATATCCCTTTCCTCCCCACACTACCCACCCCCCAGAACTCTGATTATATAGATATATTCTTATCTTACTCCCCACCTGAAACACTGAATGTATTACACACACTTCAGGAAGCTCCCCTGACATCAATCTGATAAAGACGGAGAATGGAGGAAGGGTTATCATCCCACCCTGAAACCTTTACTGTGGAATGTCTTCATAGGGGATCCCATCATGGCAGATCCATTCATGGAAGCCACGTTCTATCATTAAAAAAAAATAACAAAACCAACTCAGTGCCCTTGTGTCCCAACCCCTCCTTGTAAACCGTAGGCCAGATTAAAACAGCCCCCAACATCCCTCAAGCCTCTTCATCATCGGTTCCAACCCTCATCAGCCCTGGTGCATGCGACCTTGTCATCAATACAGAAAACTTACACCTTGGTGGCAATTGAAAATGCATGTACTAGAATACAGAATAAAGTGCAAAGAAATATTACAGCCTTTGGTAGACGATGAATAACAGAAACCGTAACCCACAGAGTAGGCTGCCCTAAGGGTTTCTGAGATGGCAGCTCTCTGTAGGATTAGAAAGCCCCCGTCTTTCTCCCATGTATAAAGTGTACTTGTCTGCTTTTGCCCCAGGCCATTCATTCCAGTTTCTACCATGGGCTGCATCAGCCATATTGGTAATCAATGCTCTGTGTCTTTGAGGGGGCAGGTCGTCGTCTGTTTGCATTGGAGAAGATGGTGGTTTTGATTAACATTTTAATTAACAGCTTTTGACTCATTGATAGAGTGTGTGTACTTTTTTGTCAGGTGCTAGAAGATTTCATGCATGGTGGTTCTGAAGGGTTACCTGAGCCAGGGATGCAATTTGTTGCTTCAAGGAGGTGAGAGACTCTGAGGTGGAGTTCATGACCAGCCAGAATTGTTTGTTAAAGTTTGTGTTTGGAGTACGCTCTGCCCTAATGGGAGAGTGTGCAGACGTGGGCATGCAGATGCGTGAACATAAGTGAGCGAATTTCTACCAATCAGTGTGAGTGTGTGCACGCAATGTAAATGAATGTTGTGTGAACAGTGAATATAGTTGTGTGAGAATGTGAGCGTGAGAACGAGTTGCTGTAGTGAACATGGGAGTGTGAGAATGCGCTGGTGCAGTAACAGTTACTTTATGGTTGAAAACTTCAGGGAGAGAAGAGCTATTTTCATCCTGATTTATGAAGTAACAGAGTAGCTGTGGTGATGACTTTAATGTGGCTTGTATATTACCTTGTGCATTCTGCTAGCAGGATGTGTTCAGGGATTGCTTCCTGAACTGTGAATTGCTTCATGTATCTGTCTGAGACTAGGGAGGGATTGGGTGTAACAGAATTGAACAAGAATTAAGTAGAAGAAGTTTCAGTAAAGCATAAGGTTGTAGGGCCACCATCTGTTTGGAGTAATGGTCGTGGTGTGGTGTAGGGGTTAATTCAATCAAGTCAGATGATGCCAATGTCCCTGTCCCTGGCAGTCTAGGACAGAACTGTTACCAACAACCAAAGGCAGATCTGGATCAGGACAGGGCTGATTTAAAAGTTTAGTTTGAGGTAGTGTTAGTTTTCCAATTGCTTGTGATCAGGAGGGACGGCTAGGTTCTGGTGAGTCCAAGAGCTGAGACAAGAGGGTTGCTGAGTTTAGAGAGGGAGCCTGGCACAGGGTTCTATTAGGGTTTTCAATAAACATAAGGTGGATTTTTGTAGGCAGTTGGTGGACAGCAAAGACAGGACTTGGAGTGAGGGAAGGTTTTGCAGTTTGTGGGTAGATAACGCCTGGATAGGCTCTCTGAGTGTTAGTTTGAGAGCTTCTTTAGTAAGGGAGGCATCTTCTGCCAGGTCCCAAGGCACGGCTGCCCGCCTCTGACTGTCATATCTGGCTGTTTAGACAGATAAGTTACTGGAGAGTGGGTGGGTCCCAGGACCTGAGTCAGGACTTTAACTGCTGTTACCTTGGTTTCCGTCCGTGCAAAGTAAAAAAGGTTTACTAGGGTTTGGCAAATGTAAAGGTGGAGATTGGAGGAGAGTTTGTAAGAGTTTGTTAAAAGGTTGCTTTGAGTAAATGGGGAAGAGTCAAGGGGTCTAGTAGAGGTGGCTGGTTTGAAGTAGTGACCTTGTCTGTTTTGTTGCTTTCCTGTGTTCCCGAGGAACTGTCCACTTGATATCCTTTACATCTTTTTATTAACTAAGTGTCAGCAAGGAGTTAACGGTCTGCTGGGAATCATTTGGGTTGTAGCACAGGAAGGCTGCTGCTTGGAGGGAGAGAGAAGTTAAGGGAGTTGGGCTGTGTCTGCTTTAGAACTGTTTTAGGAGAGGCTGCAGGTAACGGCAAATGAATGCTGGTAAGCTGGGTTAAGGGGGATGGTAATACAAAGGCATCATTAAAGGTGGGGTGCCTAAAGGCTTGGAGAGATGACCATCAGCTCCCATAACTGAGACCTGGCAAGGGGAAGTCGGGCTCGAGGAGGGGAGGACTGAAAAGACCGTGTCCACCTAAAGGAAACCGGCTTACCTGCTGCCCTGGTCACTACCCTGAGCACGGAGAAGGAGGGGTCACTGAGGATGCTGAGTGAGGGGCTTCTTCATCAGTCATCGGTGGCCAGGTCAAGCAGTGTTAATGGTGGTTCAAGGTTTGGAGGGACTGACTCTCCATGACTAGGCACTGAAGGACAGTCACTTCTCCAGTGGCCCTGCTGACCGCACGATGGGCAAGGCTAGGTGGGTGGCCGGGGATGTGGGCAATGCTTAGTCTAGTGCCCTTTCTGGCCGCCTGTGAAGTGACTGCTGAAGTTGCTGTTTCCTGAATTCTTCTGACCCCTCCATCCAGACGACTTCAAGACTTGGGCTTGCCATCTTGCCTCAGAATTCGCAAGTTGCCTCAGCCTGGTCTTCTCAGGTGCTAAAAATTTTAAATGCAACATTGACTAAGTCACGTATTGGCATCTGAGGTCCATCCTCAGTTTTCTTACGTTTCTTTTGAGTATTGGTGACTGACTATGTTATGAGTGGCTAGCACCGGAGGCCTCGTTCAAGAGGGAGGGTCTAGCCTGGTGTACTCAGGTAAGGCTCCAGCTAGGCGAGTGAGGAAAGCTGCAGGATTCTCACTCGGTTGCTGGGTAATTTCCTGGAGTGTGTCCGAGTTTACTGCTTTATGAGCGATGGCTTGTAAGCCTGAGTAAGGGCGGGCAACTGTGGGGTTTGGGAGGCTGCGGGTGTCGCCACTGAGAGCTCAGGGAGGTGGTGCTGAGGGGCACCCAGAATATGGAGGAGGCCTTACTGGGGGTGCAGACAAGGAGTCAGGGGGGTTAGAGAAAGATCAACGGGAATACTGTCAGGGGCCTGATTAAGAGAGTGTTTGGTAAGAGAACTTGAGCCGGGTGACAGGCAGTACATAGAGAGGGAAGGGAGTGAAGAAAGAAAAGGGCCTGAACATTGGGAACCTCAGATCATTTTGGGGTCTAGTGACAAAAATTGTGAGGTCTCAGAGAATGTTGGAATCGAAAGTATTGGCCAGTGTGACTCATTGTCCAGTTGGGATTGTGGCCACACTTGCTTACAGAAAAAGACCGGGTGCTTAGGGGGAATATCCGGAGTCAGGCCCCGTTCAGTGAGGTTGGTCAGGAGGCTTCCCAAGGGACTGGTCTTGGGAGGCTTAGAGAGCGAGCTCCCCATGATGTCTTAAGCTGCAAGGGGTAGGATCAGAGAAGGGCGTCTACTGGTCCCTGTCCACACCCGTCAGTCAGGGGTTGACCTGGTATCCTTGAGAGGCGTCCCGGTCACAGCTAGGGGTCCGGTGGGAGAGTACTGGACTCCCCGTACAGGAAGGTTCCCTGGCACAGTTTTCGGCTTTAACCAGCACACAGGGACTTTGGGTAAGTGACAATGAAAGACACTGCAGGAAGGGAGGGAGGGGAGTGGCCTGGATTTGGGCCAGATGTATGAAGAGCGGTCAGAGGAGTTGTTCAGGAGGGAGTTGATTTTAGATAAGGTCTGAGAGCAGGCACTCCAGAACTGGTAGGGAGAAGGAGGAAGTAGATTTTACAATAAATCTGAGAGCAGGCACCACAGAACTGCCAGCACAAGATACACAAACAGGTAGAAAGAGCCCAGACAGACTGAACTCTAGTCCAGTCATAGGTGCAGGGACTGCTAGGTACTCACTTGTAGATGCTGAGGATGGCAGCTGAGAGGTCCTGGTTCAAGGGAATTTGGGAAGGGTGGGTGGGGCGCGTCAGCACACCTCTTACTCCAGCCACATTCATGCACCAAGTTGAGAGGTTGAAAACGGAGGACAGGACTGTGCACTCCCCAGGGAATGGACGGGGTCCCCCCGCTGTCAGTCCTGGGTCTGTCAGCACCAAGATGAAAGGTTGGAGATGGAGGCATGGAACAGAAAGAATTTAGCCAGGAATGTGAAGTTGAGAAAGATTTTATTGAGGCAGGAAAAGAACTCCCTGGAGGGAAGGGAGAGCAGGGGAGCATCTTGAGCCCTTGGGCGGGTTGTGAGAAACAAGGAATTAGGTCAGGGAAATCGCTCCTGGCAGTGAGGCAGCGCTTGAGCCAAGGACTGATAAGGGGAAGGGAGGCCTTCTGAGGATGCAGTTGCAGGGTCTGAGTCAGGATGTGGTCTGTGAGTAAATCATCTTGGAACAATGAGGGAAGGGGCTACAGACCCGCCCTGGAGAGATACGCTCCTTGGAAAGCTGGAGGTAGGGACTGCACAATCCAATTCTGGCCTTGAGAGGCCAGGAGAAGGGGCCGCACGATCCAGCAGGCCATCTTTGGGGGGGAGCTAGGGGAAGTTGCAGCATGGTCTGGACCCAGTTCAAACAAGTCGAAGAGCCTCTTTGGCTTCCTAAGGACAGACAATCTCTCCAGGAGTAGATGGCCAGACCAAGCCCCATACATTGGCTGAGCTGGTGCTCTATGTCTCTGTGGAGGCAGACTCTCATCGCTTTGCATTGTAGAAGTTACTTGTTTAGAAGCCTCCAACTAGTGATTCATAGACCAACACTACCCACTACCCAGGCACAGCACCCTAATACGCATCCTTTCATGCCTACTTCTGCTGGAAAGACGGATCACCTCCCAGGTCATGAATGCTTGATTTTTGTATTTAGTCTGTAGGAGAAGTGAACATGATAGTTAGTAGCTTTACAAAGAGATGTTTATTTAATTGTAGGCATGGAGAATGGGTTTGGAGAAATTTGAGCATCTGTAGTGGGAGGGAGTGGTCTCTTTTCAACATCTGGAGCGCCCCTCTCCCTTGGAAATCTCCATGAGTCCTGTTATCCACATTCCAGAGTCGAGGAGGTTCCTAAGGCAGGAAGGGACCTTGTGTCCACAAAACAGGCTGTGCTCTGTCTGTCCTATCTGCACCTATCTGTCTGCTGGCCTCTCTGTTCATGGCTTCAGAAGAGAGATGAGATGTCAGCAAGGGTGGTCTCGGGTGAAGCTGCTGATGTGAGACGCCTGCCGTAATCGTCACCTACACGTAGTCACATTATCATAGCACATATGTCATGATCACGAACCTAGTCCCAAATGATCCCGTATACATCAGAAACATGAACATTCGACAAATGGGGTAGAAACTCAGAATCAATGGTGAGGATTGAGAAGAGCCGGTACGGAAGGTGAGCTGTCTATGTGAATGATGATTGCATGCCAATCTCTGTCAGGACTGCTGCCAGCAAAGCTTACATAGAGAGGCTCATAGGCTTGCAGGGTCTCCCTGAGCGCCTGCATTGCCTCTACAAGAGAATCCTGGCACAGAGACACTTGGAAATCCTCATAGCAATCCTAAGGGACAGGCAGCTCCAGAAGGGAGAACTTGCACAGTGGCCAAGTGTGACGAAGGAACCCCTGCAGGGCAGCCAGGGAGACAGGGTTTCCACCCAACGCCAAGGCGCTCAGCAGGGAACAGTGGCCCAGAGCAGGCTGCAAAGCACGGAGCTCAGAGTCCTCAATTTCGCAGTCAGCTAAGTCCAGGTGGGTCAGGGTGGCTGAGACCCTCCCTAGCAGACTTGGGAGGAATCTACGGCTAAAGCCTCCACTGAGCGCACCACTGAGATTGAGGTAGCTGAGGAGGCTGGTGCAGGGACACGAGCACAGACTTCTCATGTCCGAGTCCACAGGCACGCAGTACGAGAGGGTGAGGGACTCTAAGGGGGCTGACAGACTTCTGAGCAGCTGGCCGAGCTGTTCATCCCTGAAGAAGACCGATTCCAGGATGAGGTGCTGGAGCTGATGCAGACCGAGGAGCTGAGAGGTCAGTTTTTCAAGTAGCTCCTCCACCTTAGCCATGTGATCTGGTACCGGGGGTTCCAGGATTATTCCCGTGAGGTGAAGTGTGTGAAGCTGACCCATCTGGGCCAGGTAAGGAAGAAACCATTCGAGGGTGTGCAGGTCCCATCTGCAATGCAACACCACTTTCTGCACATCGCCCAGCTGCACCGCCTTCAGGATCTCCTCCATAACGGGAAGTGGTGGGACACCAACAAACTCTAGCTCCCTACAACACAGATTGGGCAGGTCCTTTCCCTGTTGGGCCCTTTCCATGAGGAAGGTAAGCACTTCATCTGGGCCTGTCTCTAGGACACGCAGGTCTGTGAGGAACATGGCGGGGGCCAAGGGCTGAGGCTTCTCCCCCGTTCTGGAATCCTGCCTGGTGTGGGTCAGAGTCCCGGAACGGGTGGTCACTGGATCCTCTGATGAGGTCACAGAGGCAATGGATTCGGTTCCAGACCACACTTTCCAGAAGTTGGTGTCAGTGTCCAGGCATAGATCCAGCACTCTCAGCTTGCATTTCCTGGGGGGGACCTTTGGGGAAAGCAGGATGTCAAAAGCATCCAGGGCAGCCTTTAAGATGTCCTGGTGAGAATGCGAAGACTTCATGAGAGCCCCTAGTGGGAGCCAGATAAAAGGCCAGGACCCCACCATGGCCTTCACTGTCTCTCCGTGTCCCCCAATGACAGCTGCCATGAACAGCGGGGGGAAGAGCTCTGTGGGCAGCCACTCCAGGGCAGCAATGGCTGAGGCCTCATCCTGCAACACACTCTGGATGGCCAGGTCCAGGAGCCTGGGTGGGTTCCTGCTGCTCATGTTGACCAATCAGCTCCACAGAGAGTCCAGACCTGTGAATAAAAAGAGGGGTGTGCTCAGACTTCTGGAACAGCCACACGGATTGTCCCAGCACTTTAAAACCCGGAACCTGCCCACCTTAGCTCCTCAGAGGGAAGCTTCCTGGCTATGCCACTCCTGTTATGAACTCACAGTGGTAGAGGCTGGCAAGGTAGGGGCTGGAAAGTTTTCAAACTGGATACTTTCGCTGACTCAAGTGGGTGCTCGAGTTGTAGAATCCAAGATAGGCAGGGCCGATGGTGTGCAGTGACCTCAGCAGCTGTGGAAATGCATAAATCAAAGATCAGTAGGAAGTATGGTGGTTGCATATAGAATCCAACAATCCTATGGCTTACTGTGCAGGAGAGATCAATTCAGAAGGAATGACTGGGCATTCCTCAAATGGAAATTTTACATCTATATTGAACTAACATGCTCTCTGTTTCTGGATATTATCTATGGGAGGACATTAAAGTCTCATCAATACAGTGTGCAGTCAAATTTGCTCACCAATCGCTAAACGAAAGAACTGAAGGATTCTTCAAACCATCTCAGTATGAACTTGATCACCCGTGTAGTCAAGAGGCAGAGATGATGATAGGTGATTGCAATAGTAAATTAGGAAACAGAGAGGAAGGAAAAGAGGACAGGAAATATGATCTTGGTGACTGAAAGAAACCTGGAAATAAAGGGTAAATATTTTAAGGCCAATGACTTCTTCCCCAAGCACACCTGCTTTAACAACACAAATGGCAGCTACACATGTTGACTCTCTATGCAGATATGACGGACAGAACTCAAATAGACTTAATCTGAGGAAAATGTTTTAGGGTACAGAAGAGACCCCAATGCAAAATGTCAACTAAGCAAAGCAAGCACTGTCATAAACGATATTAAGGCAAAATGAAACCAAACATACATGATCTCAATGAAGAATGCTATTAGCATGAAGCCATGGTAGAGACCAAAGATTCAGTCAGGATATTCTGTAACTAAGTCATGGAATACAGGAAAGTGTCAAGTTCAGGAATCATTGGAAGCTCATTAATCACAATAGGAGGAGGGATTATGGAAACCCAAAGATGGCCAAGACTAAAAAAAGATACTTTTGCCTTCATATAGCTTAGATGATTGATCTTTCCAAAGAAGGCCGCCTAAGCAACAGAGCTAGGGTATGCCTTTTGACTGAAACTTCCAGTACTGGACTAACCATCCAGCACACACCCAATCTGGTGAGAGACTATTGCTCCCAGGACGACCTGTAGGAGGGTGGAGGTAACCCACTCTCCAATGCACTCTCCCTGTGGACAAGATGATCTGCTTTATTGTTCCATGATCTCAAGGAATTTAATAAAGGATTTATAGGTGTTTTGGGGGTTTTGGTTGGGTTTTTTTTGCATTTCAATGTTATGTTTACCTTCCCCAAAAGGAAATGTTCAGACTTAACCACTAACATAAAGGAGATTTTGGAGGAGCTCGGTATGTGCCATCAAAAATGAAGCTGAGACCATGAATCTGAAGAAATGAATCCAATACACAAATTTTCAAATATAATCTGAGACATAACACGCATGAATGTCAAGACCATCTCAAGAACAGGTATGAGTAACGGAGCACTAACTACAGGGAACTGGACCAGCTGTGGAATGACATCAATAATATCACTATGAAGAAAACATCCTTCACAAGGCAGAAAAGGAAGAATGACCAAGGTGGACATCAAGAGACTCTGAATGTTGCCACTGGGAAAATCATAGCTAAAGCAAATGGAAGAATTGATGAAAGAAAGAGCTAACAGAACAATTCAAAGACAAACTGAAGTATTAGAGGGAAACATGCTCCCCGGGTGTTTAATCGTGCTCTACAGACATGAGCATTTTGGCAGATTTGTTGGTTCCAATAGATGACAGCCATGAGTATGTCTTGATGATTTAAAGACTCTTTATTAAGTTATCTACTAAAGGTGACTCTGGTTGCAGTCTGAAGTGGACATTTGAGTCTATCTTTAAAGGCAAAACACTCATACATCATTTGTCTAAGACTCAATCAACAGTGGACAGAACCACAAAGGAAAATGAATGTTATTATTCTATATTGTTAGCGAGCCTTACATGGTACAACATTGATATAACATCGCGGTTAATAAAACAAAAATAGCAATATCCTGGTTATGCATCAAAATCAACATTATTGAGAACAATGTTCTGATCTGTAGAACATAAGAGCGCACTTTAAAACCAATCACTGTCCGTCCTCTCCACCCCAACCCAGAACTATCAGACCAATTGTTTTCTTCCACACTGTTCATCTAGCCAATCTCATCTAGAGAGAGCTGAAGAGATAATAATACTTACCAAAAATACAAGGCATAGCAAGACAAAGTGACAAAAGAGAACACAGCGATGACAACAGAAGGGTTGTAGCGAGGAGATGAGCCAGTAAGGGTGCGATGTAGCAATGATGGAATATACAACTTTCCTCTAGTTCTTAAATGCTTCCTCTCTGCCACTATCATGGTCCCAATTCTACCTTAAAAATCTGGCTAGACCAGACTATCTGTAGAAGGGTACATATAGGAATTGGAAACACAGGGAATCCAGGGAAGATGACCACTTCAGGACCAGTGCTGAGAGTGGTGATACTGGGAGGGGGGAAGGGAAGGTGGGGTAGAGAAGGGGAACCGATTACAAGGATCCACATATAACCTCCTCCCTGGGCGAATGACAACAGAAAATGGGTGAAGGGAGACATCAGACTATCTAAGATACGACAAAATAATAATGTATAAATTATCAAGGGGTCATGAGGGCGGGGGGTGGAGGATGGAGAGAGAAAAATGAGGAACTGACATTAAGTGCTCAAGTAGAAAGCAAATGTTTTGAGAATGATGATGGCAACAAATATAACAAATATGCTTTACCCAAGTGATGGTTGTATGGTTTATGAGAAGAGTTGTAAGAGCCCCCAAAGAAATGATTTTAAAAAAACAAACCAAAACCAATCACTAGGTGGACTATCCATGATGGGAGGGTGAAGGTGGCAGGTCACTCAGCAGTCCACAAGATGGCATATAGTGGCTACTGCTAGTCTGTCTCAGAACACATAATAGAAATAATTCTGTTGTATTTTCTGTTGTGAATTGATTCTTGATTGTGAATCAGTGGGCATTTATGCTGGAAATCACCAGTTTCAGATTCAGAGATTTAAGCTATGTGTTAATTCTGTAATGCTAACTATCCATCCCCGTAGTCCCTCTTGAAATGGACAGTGCGAGCGCACACGGCCAAAGTGCTCTTTAGAGGCAAGAATGGCAACACATTGGTGGCACTCGATTCACATAGGCCCTCAGAGACGAGCTTCAAACAAACATCCAGGCTCCTCCCCACACAGATTTTCATGCTACTCCCAAGTCCAACTCACCATTGCAGAGGCAGACAAGGCTCAGATTTCAGTCTTGACTCTTATCCTTGATCAAGTAGATCCAGTGGTTGATGAATCCCAGATGGCAGGTCCAATGGCAGCCTTCTTCCTCAAGGGTGTTGAGACTGACGACGTCCAGAGAAGCAGTAATGATGGCAAGATTCTGTCCCAAGTCCCAAAACCTTCAGGTCAGAGGAAGGGTCCAGGTCCAGAACAAAGCTACAGTGCTCTCACGAGACCTTTTAAATCATGAGACCACACCCACAAGGTAGCTCTCTTGCCCCTCATTGGCTGTTCACAGTAAATCTCAGCTGGAAATTGATGGTATTTTATGAAATCCCATCAACAAGGTTGATGCCATCGTAAAGAACCAGCCCCTTAGAATCCAGACCCGGCCCTGTTGACACAAACTCTCAGCCATCACACCTTACCCACTGTGGTTGAGACAACATAGTAAACATTGAGGAGTGGGTAAACTGCTGAGAGTGGATTATGCTATTGGTTACAGACATGGCTCTAGAGCACAGAATCTCACCTTTGCGACAGGGTTTTTTTTTTTAATTTTAACAATTTATTAGGGGCCCATACAATTCTTATCACAGTTCATACATATACATACATCAATTGTATAAAGCACATCTGTACAGTCTTTGCCCTAATCATTTTTTTCTCTTTTCTTTTTTTACATTTTATTAGGGACTCATACAACTCTTACCACAATCCATACATATACATACATCAATTGTATAAAGCACATCCATACATTCCCTGCCCCAATCATTCTCAAGGCATTTGCTCTCCACTTAAGGCCCTTGCATCAGGTCCTCTTTTTTTTTCCCTCCCTTCCCTTTCCCCCCTCCCTCAGCGACAGGGTTTTATCCATGTGGATATCCATCTGTGTAATTAATTTCCCAAAGCACAACATTACTTGTATTCTGTGCCTTTTCCAACTAGGAGTCAACTATGGGAAAGAACTGAAGTGCCTCTTTGGCTTCCTAATGACTGTCGATCTCTCCAGGAGTAGAGGCCTCATCAAGTCCCTCAGATCGGCTGAGAGCTTTGAACCAGTGACTTGGTGGTAAGCACCCCAGTGGATTACCAAACACGAGACCTCAATTGCATGTCCGTAGAGCACAGTAGGGATTATTAGGTCACACTGGACGTGCTTTAAGGATTGACTTCTGGAAAGAGTCCTGTACATTCTCTTCTCAAGTGCTCTGATGGGAGAAACATCACCAATTAGGGTTCTTAAAACAACCAACGTTAACGGTTTTCTGACCCATCTGCTTCTCTCATTCTGTTAACTTTAGAATTAGTCCATTGACCTTGGGTGAGGTTATTGATATATATATTCCAGAAATTTTGCTTTATATTTGTGCATGTTGTGTGAGAGTGTGTAAGTGTATTGTGTTGTTTCTTGTTCTTCATGTATTACATTATTGCGTGGGGTGTGGGTCTCTCTGTGTGTGTTGTTGTTTGTGAGGAAGCGCTGGTTTCAGATTTGTGTTTGGTTTTCACTGATATTTTTCTCACAGTCCGTTACTGAGTGCTTTTTCTGGTTGTGGTGTTGTATTTTGATTTCAGTTCTTCTTGTTTGTGAATTTTATTTCTCCATAATATTTGATCAATATATTTACCAGGGAACAGAACTATAATCTCATTACAGAGAACAACATCAATCACATATGATGGGGACATACAAGAATTCCCAGACTAAAAGTGCAGTTCTTTGCCCCATGGCGTTGCTGGGTTGGAATGGATTTGATGCCCGTGAGTGAACTTGGTGACGTTGACCAATCTTTGTGTTGAGAGATCAGGCTTCGTCCATCACAATTAGCCTTTGTAATAATCACTTACAACAGAATCCTGTCCGTAGTTCCCACTACCTTTCCTTTCTCAGAATAATCGTGATCCTCAGCAGTTTCTCTTTAAAAACCCATGGTTCGCTGAGAGATCCCAATTAATTCACTGTACCACATATGATTTTAAGGGATTAAGTGTTTTTCCTAGGATCCTTAATCCTTTCACAAGGATAGAAGCAACAGAAACCAGAAAAAATTGTCTTATCAAGGTGTGTGAAGTCCAAATTCAGGGCACCAACCAGAGGAGACAGTTCTGTTTTTCGGGTTGGGTCTGGGGCCAGTTCCTAGTCAACTGGTAATATATGAGAGTGTGACCTGCCTGGGAAATCTGATGGTATTTTAGCATCTGCCTTAACTTGTGTCTAGGAAGCTCACTGCAAAAGGATTCCCAATCAAGAGACACACCTGACCCTCACTCCTTTCCTGGCTGTAGACAGCTGTGTGTTCTATCATCAGGCTGTGTTGTCCTTGAATCCCATGCGAGACGACAGTTCTGTTCAGCCACATCTCAGAGAAACTCGCTTTCCTTCTATTTCCTTGTGGTTGTGGAGGGATGAGAGCTTGGATGTGCCAGCAGAGCAGCCCTGGAGAGTTCCTGATCTCCCCACGCTTGCTGCAGTAAGATCATGCTTCTCTCTGCTCACTTGTCTAAAATCTCTTGGGAGGTAAAGTGATCTGGATCGACACCTCAGGAAAGTCCCCGAACCTCCACGTGACAAAAATTGAGGAGGGATTAAGGATTACTATCCCACCCTGATCCTTCTAAGGAATGTCTTCACACAGGGTTCCATTATAACAGATCCACTCATGGAAGCCACATTATATCACAAAACAATAACACAAACCAAACTCAGGTGCAAAGGCAATGAGGACAGAAAGATATAGGGGATGACAAGCCTCCCCGTGTCTCTATACCCTGTTTATGCTGAGTAGAGCAGCTGAATGCACGTGGATGAAGACATCCTGGAATGCATGCAGCTCCTGCAAAACTGAAAAACTGGTGTTCAAACCGTGATCTTCTGGTTTGCATCCCAAAAGATAAACTATTGATACAGTGCAGCATCCCATCATGTGCACCACCCCTCCATGGTTTCTGAGGGCATAATTAGTGCCTGGAGCATGGAACATGTACTTCTCTGTGGAGCACCTGGTGGGAGTGGCCTGTAGATCCATTCCAGGATACCACATTGTCTCTTAAAAAATAAAATGCACCAAACTCTGCGTGATTGCATCCCTTCCACCTCCTTGCCATCCTGCAGGAACTATTAAGATGAATCCATTCTTTCCTCCAGGCTAAACATCACGTATTTTCAACCTATGGGTCGCTACCCCTTTAGTGGTTGAACGATTCTTTCACAGGTGTCGCCTAAGAGCATTGGAAAACACTTATTTCTGAAGATCTCAGAAACAGAGACACCGCTCCTCTATTCCCTTCTCTTGAGGAAGTGGAGCTTGAAGCAGGAAGATGTCCTAAAAGCTGATTGTTCTGAGAATGGGGCAAGAATTAAGTGCAAATTCACTCACCATTCATGCATCTAAATTTTATATATGTCTGATTCACCTTAGAAAAATCATTGTCATTTTATGTCAGCGAACGTTATCAGTCATCCTCCTGGGCATCACATCCATTACCCTAAAGACAATGCTGTCTTAGAGAGACTATATTTGGCAGCGTAGAATGGCCCCAGTGAGTCTCCAAAGGATCCACAGCATAGCTAAATTTGATGGTATGTATACGGTAATATAATTTTATATACAATTCTATTGGTAGGGCTCTTACACTACTGATAAGAATCCATACATCAATTGTATCAAGCACATATGTCACCACCAACATTTTCAAAACTTTGTTTCCTACTTGAGCCCATGCTATCAGCTCCTCTATACACCCCTCCTTCCACCACTCTCCCATTCTCGTGAGTTAATGATAAATTATAAATTATTTACATTTCTTACACTGTCTGCTCTCTCCCTTCACCCAGTTTTCTGTTGTTCGTCTCACTCGGGGGTGGGGTGCATTATACATCCATCCTTGTGATTGGTTGCCCATCCCCTCCACATCAGCCCACACCTCAACTCTACCCTCATGGTATCGCAACACGCATAATTGCTTCTGAAGTTTTAACTGTCCTGGATTCCTTGTGCTGACAGCTCTCATCTGTCCCTGTGTCTTAATAACAGTAGTCAGTCCCATATTTCTCTGGTGGAGAAAAGTGTGGTTTTGAACTGTCAGCCTTCTAGATAACTGTCCAACACATAAGTCGTTACACCATTAGAGCTCTAAAATATATATCCTTACCTCACTACCAAACTACAGAAACTCCTGTCCCGTCCAAGTAGACATAGAGAAAGCCCCACCGCAAGTTGATGGGATATGCAGAAAAGACAAGACAGACAGCTGCTGCAGGAACCGTGAGTGCAGCAAGGTACAGGGGTGACCAGCTCCGACGTCCTTATACCCTGTTGAGGCTGAGTACAGCAACCATGTGCACTCTGACGAATGCACCCTGGAATGCACTCAGCCTATGAAATACAGGAAGACTTATGTTCAAACCCTGATCTCCTGGTTTGTATATCAATACAAGCACTGGCAACAACCACCTCTTCCATCATAGGCAGCCACCCATCTCTGATATCTGAGGTCATAAATGTTTGAAGCAGATAAATTCGTCCTTCCCTGTGGAGCACCTGGTGGGATAATTCCATAGATCTTGTGCTTATCTGCCCAGAACTTCCTTCACAGCACCACCTGGGATAAGGTTCTATGAAGCGATGCAATAGGAACCCCAAATGACATCAGGGAATAACTGAAGTATCCCCTAGGAGCACTACTGAAACATGTCGTCCTGATACTTGGGAAGGTGGCCAAAGCCCAGCTTTAAAGGTGGTAAAATTGGAGGAGATAAAGAGGGAGACCAGTACCCCCAAAAGTGGATGCCCATTTCTGCTGAATGTGCAACCACAAACCATGTCATGATTACTTAAAGTTCAGACAGGCTGCAAGAGAAATAAATACCACAGTGAATGGCTTTACGGAGAGATGTTTATTTGAACACAGAGTACAGAAATGTAGGCATGACTTTTAACAACGGGTTTCAGTTGGTTGTAAGGAAAGGGGCTGGTCTCTTCTCGACAAGGGGGGTTCCTGAATTTCTTGGAGAGTTTCCTAGGTCGTGGAATCCAGGTTGAACTGAATCGAGAAGGAGGCGAAGGCCAGACCTTCAATTCCAAAAACATGGTGCCGTCCTGTCATCCTTTATTGAGGGTGGGGTCAGCATCCAATCTGCTGGAATCTTTCTTTCAATGCCTTGTACAAGGCAGGTGTGAAGCAAGCGAGGGTTGACTTGGATGAGGGTGATGTCCGATGCTGCCTGAAAACTTCAACTCTAAAGGCGACTTTATCACAGGGAAGACTCCTGATTGTCATGCACCTCAAGAACAAATGCTTAGGCATAGGGAACAGGAACACTTTACAAAGGGGATAAGGGACTCACAGCTGGATATTTTGGACTAAGAAGATACCGGGGAGGAGATGATGGCATCAGCTGTCCATTTGAATGATGATGCCGTGCGATGTTTTGTTAGTACCTCTGTGGTTACAGAATTCTACACAATCGACTCCGTTGGGCATCAGGATCACCATCAATTCCTCCATCACAGGAAGGAGAGCATCCATGTCCAGCATTCCTTGGGGGCCCACGTAGCAATGCAGTGGGACAGGGAGCTCCAAGAACTTGCACTGAGGGGGTGTGTGCTGCAGCAGCTCCTGCAGAACATCCCAGGACACGGGGTTTCCACATAACATCAAGGTGACCAGCTGCGAGCAGCGGCCCAGAGCATTCTGCAAGGCCCTGAGCTCAGGGTCCTGGATCCCACAGCAAGCTAAGTTCAGGTGCATAAGGGTGGTGGAGACAATCTCTAGCAGACCCGGAAGGAATGCATAACTTGAGCTAGGCCTGGATAGACCACACAATACCAGGGATCTTAGGCGGCTGGTACAGGGGCATAAAGACAGGTAAGTCAAGTCCTCGTCCAAAAGCACACAATCAGTCAGGCTGAGTGTCATCAAGGGAGATGGCAAGCGTGTGAGCAGCCGGATGAGGCAGCCCCTGGGCAGGCAGACAGAGTCCAGGAAGAGGTGCTGGAGCTGATGCAGATTGAGGAGCTGAGAGGTGAATCGGGCAAGGAGTTGCTCCACGTTGCAGTCTTTGCCACACTCCTTGCAATCCAAGATCACTCCAGAGAGAAAGAGGGTCTGCAGGTGACCCATCTGCGCCAAGTAAGGAGCAAACCAGTTGAGGCTGTGCAGGTCCCATTTGTCATGAACTTCTACCTCCTGGATTGAGTCCAGCTGCACCATCTTCAGGATGTCCCCAAGAATGTGAAGTTGTGGGAAAGGTCCAAGAAACGCCACCTTCCTGCAGCACAGCGTTGGCAGGGCCTTCTTCTGCTTGACCCTTTCAATCAGGAAGGTGAGCAGTACATCTGAGGTAGCTTCCTCAAACCACAGGTCTGTGAGCACCTCCACGGAGGTCAGGGGCTGGTGCTTCCCTCCTGATCTGGAATGGGGCCCTTTTTCCATCTGAGTTCTGTGGGATGTGTCCTCAGGCTCCTCTGATGGAATCTCAGAGTCATTAGATGGGGCTCCTGCCCAGACATTCCAGAAGTTGGTGCCAGTGGGCAGCTGTAAATCCAACACTTTCAGTTTGCATCTCCTGTGCTGAGCATTCTGGGCAAGCAGGATGTCAAGACCATCGAGTGCAGCCTTTAAGATGAGCTCTTGAAACACACAATCCTCCAACAGAGCCCCAAGTGGGAGCTGTGTGAAGGGCCAGTAGTGCACCATGGCCTTCACCACCTCACTGTGTACCTTGGCAACGGCTGCCATGAACAAGGGAGGGAAGAACTGTGTGGGCAGCCACTCAAGAGCGGCGATGGCTGAGGCCTCATTCTGCAACACGCCCTGGATGGCCAGGTCCAGGATCCTGGGTGGGTTCCTGCTACTCATGATGATCACTCTGCTCCAAGAGGAATCCTGTGGGTGAGTACACAGGTCTGCTCAGATCTCAAGGAGAGCCACACTCTGGACCCAGCCCCACAAGAAATTGGTCCGTCTCCCATGTTCGCCTCAGGACCATTTACAAGTAGAGAGCTTTCATGTGAATAATCCCCATTTCAACTCACAGAGGCAGGAACTGAGAAGGCTCAGATTTCATACCTGAGTCTTACCCTAGATATCCAGTGGCTGATGGATCCACGATGGGCAAGTCAGATGACAGGCTTCTTCCTCAAAGGACGTTGAGACTGACAACTCCCAGAGAAGCAGGAAGGATGGCAAGATTCTGTGTCAAGTTCCCCAACCTTCAGGTCCAAAGACTGGGCTAGGAGAGAACAAAGATCATTAGCTTTCGGAGAGTCCTTTTAATCATAAGACCACCCCCACAGTGACGCTGTCTTCCGCCTCACTGGTTGATCGCAGTAGGTCTCATCATGGATTTGATAGCATTTTTTGGAAATCTGCTCAACCAGGTTGATGCCATGAGAACTGACCAACCCCTGAGAATCCAGACCCTGCCCTGTTGACACAAGCCCTCGGCCATCTCTGTGCACACTGTGCGTGAGAGAACATGGAAAACTTTGAGGAGTGTGTTAGTAGATTAGGGTGGATTAAGCCATTGGTTACAGAAAACGCTGTATCACCCAGATTCTTATATTGCAATATGGATTTTCCTTGTGGATATTAATCTGTGTAGCTAATTTCCCAAAGCACAACCTTGCACCCACTGACTCTCTTCTGACGTAGAGAAAATTTATGGAAGCGAGAAATGCCTCATTGGGTTCCTAAGGATTGTCAACCATTGCAGGAGAGGCTGGGCTCATCCATCCTCACAGATCAGATTTGAACTGCTGACCTGACGGTGAGCAACCCAAAGCTTAAAACATGCCAGCAAGATTGCATCCCTCTCGAACATAGTAGGGATTTGTGGACCCCACTGGTTGTTTTTACAGTATTGCTGCCTGGAGAAGAGTCCAGCATATGCTCTAAGATTTCAAGTGAGATTATTAGAGATCCCCATCAATTATTGAGCTTAAAACCCCAAGATGAACTGTCTTATTGTTCAGATGGATAGAATCCTAATCCATGGCCTCAGCTCGTGGATGTTTCTCTCCCTGCGTGTTCTCTCCCAGTTCCGTGTCTTCTTGCAACATCTCTGGGCTTGACCTACCTAGGGTTTTACTGAGTGTCTGAGCATCAACCTTAATGAACTTAGGAGCTTCACCAGGCAGGGTTTGCAAGTCCACAGAGGCACTCAGATCCAGGTATCCTCTTTTGCTGCAGACAGATCCTACTTCTCTCTGCAAAATTTTCTCCAATCCCTAAGGGGATGAAGGGTTCTGAATTCACACCTCAGGAACCTCTGCTTATATCAATCTGGTAAAGATAAGAATGGATTAAGGATTGCTATCCCACCCAGAATCCTTTTACCTTGCACCTGCTTCCTACAGGATCCCATCATAGCAGATCCATTCAAAGATAACACACTATAACATAAAGAAGAAAATAAAGTGAATCCAATGTCATTTCATCCTATACCCCCTCATTGCTACACTGTAGAACAGGTTACAACTGCTCTCTAGTCCACTCAAGGTTACATATCACAAGCTTCAGCACTTACTGGCCCTTGTGTGAGCCACCTTTTTAGGAAAAGAGAAAAGTTACTCATACCCTTGCTGGGTATGAGTCACTGAAACCTTTTGTAGTAAAGCTCAAAGTATCAAAACCTTACTGCCACTGTCCCTGTCCATGAATGGCAGCCACATAGAACAGAGTAAACTGCTCCTACGTGTTTCCAATGCTGTAATTCTGAATGGGAACAGAAAGCCCCATGTATCTCCCAAAATAAAGTACAGGCATCTCTTTTGCAATGAATGGACATTCCCATTTAACCTCAGTGGGCAGAATGACCTGCTTTGGTTAACGCTGCTGTATGTCTTTCTGGGAGGAGACTGTCACCGGTGTGAACTGCAGAGTCTGGTGGATTTGAAGTCTCCAACTCTTGATTGATAGAGGAATAAGCCCACACTGAAGCTCAGCTCCCAAACTGACATCCTTACATACCTACCACGCTACGGAGCACCTGGACCCAGCAAGTTGATACACATAATGGGCCATTGCACAAAGACAAGATATTAAGGCACATCAAGTCTCTGAATAGGTAATGAGATATGAAGGGGATTGAGGTTGAGCAGGACACATTAATCTGTTTACCCTGGTTATATGGAACAGAGCAAACACATCCATATATTCAAAACACAATATCGAATACACTCACTTCATGTAGGCCTCCAAGAGGGCCAAGTTGGGAACCCCGTTTATGAACCCCTAGTTCCCTCCCCACTTCATTCCTCAGAACCACTTAGAGAATGTTCTTCTTACTCCCTATTGCAACTCAGAATTCCAGAGGCTGACAAGGCTCAGATATCATTCTTGACTCCTACCCTTAATCAAGTAGATCCAGTGGCTGATGAATCCAAAATGTCAGGTGAAATGGCAGACTTATTTCTCAAGGGTCTTGAAACTGACAACATCCAGAGAAGCAGGAACGATGGAATGATTCTGTCCCAAGTCCCCAAACCTTCAGGTCAGATGAAGGGTCCATGTCCAGAACAAAGCTACAGAGCTGTCAGGGAGCCCTTTTAAATGATGAGACCACACCCACAAGGAAGCTTTCTACCTCCTCATTGGCTGTCCACAGTAGGTCTCAGCTTGCAAGTGATGGCATTTCTTGACATCTCATCAACCAGCTGATGCCATCAAAATGAAGCAATCCCTGAGAATCCTGACCCAACCGTGTTGACACAAACTCTCAGTCACACCTTACCCACTGTGATTGAGAGAATTTATCTGTGCATCTCATGTTCCATTGTGCAAACTTAGACCCACCGTGTCTCTTCAAACTTAGAGCAAACTTATGAAAAAGAGTAGAAGTCCCTCTTTGGGCTTGTAAGGACTGCCCATCTTTCCAGGAGTAGATGACGTCATCATGCCCCACAGATTGACTGATGGGTTGAATATGTGACCTGGTGGTGAGCAGACTAATGCCACCTCAGCTGCCTCTTTCCAGAGCACAGTAGGGATTATTGAATCGCTCTGGGTGTCTTTGAAGGATTGATCTGGGGAGAAGAGTCCAGTACACACTCTCAAATCTCAAGTGAGATTCTGAAAGAAGCATCACCAAGGGGGGGGGTTTAAGCAAACCAAAATGAATTGTCTTATGGTCTAGTTGGGTAGATACCAAATCCAGGGCATCAGGCTCTATCTCTGTTGTTACAGGGTCAGATCCTTGGCCACTTGCAACATCTGTGCTCCTGTCCTCCTTGGAGAGCACTGCGTTCTTGGCATCAGCTTTACCTTGAGTCCAGGAGATTCACCAGGCAGGGACTGCAGGTCCAGAGAAGCACCCTGATCCAGGTCTCCTTGCTTGATTGTATTCAGCTACCTACCTCTTAATCTTACCTCCCCCACTTTCTTTTGGTCGCTGTATTATTCGTATACATTTGTCCAGCCTCAGATTTTAGTCTGTTCATGTCGGTGTCTGAGGGGTGTGTTTTGTACACAGTATTTGATAGATTTTTAACCTATCTACTTCTGTCTTTACTGGTGTGTTTTGTCCACTGACATTTAGTCAAAATATATATTACATATATACAAACATATATACACACACACTTGTTACTGTCATTTTCCTTTATATTTGTGAATGTTGTGTGTGAGAGTGTATCTTTGTTGTGTTTATTATCATTTTTACTGCAGGGTTGCATTGGGTGTCGCTTTGTTTGTTGTTTTTTGTGAGGAAATGTCTTATATGCTGATTTCTGATTTATGTGTTTTTGACTTTTCAGTCACGGTACTTCATTGAGTGTGTTTTATAGTTGTGCTCATGTATTTTTGTGGTTTACCTTCATTTCTCCTTCTCTGGGAACACCTTTATTTCTCCATCATGACTGAGTGGTGTCTTTGTAGGTTGTTTGTTCTACAGGGTTGCTGAGTTGGAATGGACTTGGTGTCAGTGAATGTCGATGGTAAAGTTGACCAAGCCCCATGCAGAGGTCAAAGCTCTTACGATCACAATCAATCCTCTTCGTCCCTTACAACCGCATCCTCTCCATAATTCCACATACCTTTCCATACTCTGAGCACTAATGAAATAATCATTACTTTCTCCCTGGAAAACTGTGGCTAGCAAATCTATCTCTAGTTTGTCACTGTGCTTAAAACGATGTTAAGGGATTCCGGATTTTGCCTACCACCCTTAATCCTTTTACCAGTACCTAGTTTATCACAAGTGCCCTGGTGTTAAATGGGTTAAGCATTGGGGACTGTGAACTGCACACTCAACAGTTGGAAGCCACCAGTGTCCCCACCCGAGAAAGTTGGGATTTTATTCATTAAAAACTGTAATTCTCAGTGAGAGTAGAGCCCATCTCTCTCCCCTATATAAATACAGGAATCCCTGAAGGGACAATTCCATTTCATATCAAGGGGCAGGATCACCTACTTGGGGAATCGCTGCTATTTATCTTTATTAGAGCTGACACTCATTCTCTGAAATGGTTTCGAAGACTCCAACAGTTGAGTTGATAGACGAAGAAGTCCACACTAGTGCATAGAATCCAAAATGACCTCCTTACATACCTGACACACTGTGGAGAATCATGAGCTCAGCAAGTTTATAGACTTAAACTACTGCACAAAGGGAAGATATTAAGACAGAACAAGTCCCTGAAAAGCTGCTGAGGTGTGAAAGAGGTAGAGGGTAAGCAGGACACCCTAATCTGTTTACCCAACTTACAATGAGCAGAGCAATACATCAAAATATTCATAATTAAATATGTATTCCACTCACTTCACAGAGGCCTCAAAGAGAACCGAGTTGGAACCCAGACTTCCCACATCGAGGTCCAGCCCCACGTCATTCCCGAGAACCATTTAGAGATGTCATCTTACTCCCTATTTCAACTCATAGTTGCAGAGGATGACAAGGCTCAGTTTTCAGTCTCGACTCCTATCCTTGATCAAGTCGATCCGGTGGATGATGAATCCAAGGTGGCAGGACCCATGGCAGATTTCTTCCTCAAACGTGTTGGGATTGACAACTTGCAGAGAAGAAAGAATGAAGCAAGATTCTGTCCCAAGTGCCCAAACCTTCAGGTCAGATGAAGCATCAAGGTCCAGAAAAAAGCTAGAGAGCTTTCAGAGTCCGTTTAAATCATGAGGCTATACCCACAATATAGCTATCTTCCCCCTCATTAGCTGTTCACAGTAGGTTCCAGGTAGGAATTGATGGCATTCTTGGTAATCTCATCGACCAAGCAGATTCCATAATAATGAACCAATCCCCAAGAATCGTGATCCAGCCCTGGTGACACAAACGCAGCCATCACATCTTACCCACTGTGAGTGAGACAACTTGTTGGAGTGTGTTAGCAGAGAAAGTGGATTAAGGAATTGGTTACAGAAATTACTCTAGCGCCCAGATTCTCATATGGGCAACATAGTTGTGTCCTTACGGATATTCATCTGTGTAACTCATTTCCCATAACACAAAATTACTAGCTCTGTTTCTGTTCCAACTTTGAGCCAACTTATGGGAAAGAGTAGAAGGACCTCTTTGGTTTCCTAAGGGCGGTCAATCTCTCAAGGGGTAGATGGTCTCACCAAGCCCCACAGATTGGCTGACCGGTGGTCAACACCCCAATGCTTTACCAAACATACCACCTCAACTGCTTGACTCCAGATCATAGCAGGGATGATGGGATCACATTGGGAATGTTCAAAGTAGTGACCTCTGGAGAAGAGTCCTGCACACTGTCTTAATTCTCAAATGTTCTTCTTTTGATGGAAGGATGCATCACCAACCAGAAGTAACTGTGTCGTCATTTAGATGGGTGCGATAGTTTATTGTGCCAGCCTGGCCGATAAACACAAGTAGGATTAACTGAAGGGCAGAGGGATAAATGGCTCGGTGAGCCTCACCTTGGTTGTTCTGAGCCTCAGTTTAAAGGGTACACTACCTGTGGGATGCCTAGCCTGTGGACTGTGTCGCTGTAAGTTGTGGTCCCGTTAATCCCACACGGTTGGAATGTTCATCTCTGGAGCTGGGGACCGACAGTTGGTGACATTTGGTGACTTGCCTTGCTGTTTGCTGCCTGGGTATATATAGCCCAGCTCTCTCTACAGAAGGGGACTGGCACCTGGCGACTCTCAAGCCTTAAAGGACTGCTAGTGTCTCATTGCTTTATAATTTAGCTGTTAATTTCTTGTATCATCTATCTGTATATAATTTAACGGTTCGTTTCTTGTATTATATATATCTATCTTTATAAATATACTTATATATAATTACTAGCAATCTGGTTTGTCTCTCTAGAGAACCCTGTCCAACACATTTTGGTACCAGGAGTGCTTCTAGAGAAATAAACCATAAATATGGGTTTCTTAAATTGGTTCTCCAACCTATTTAGTCTTGATGGGGATACGTCTGCTACCCATACTAATCCATGGTGTGAAATAGCAAAGATAATACCTAAAGTATATGACGTGCAGGATAAAGGAGATGCTCTAGGTGATCCTATGTTTCAGATTTTCCAGGAGTTTTGTGATAATGACAAGTATAAGGAAGCTGGTTGGCTGGTCCTTCTTACAATGGAAAGTGTTATTAAGGAGAGGGATGATCTCAGAGCCTCAAAAGCACGCCTCACATGCAGACTAACAGATTTGAAAACTTCCATCTGTGCTACAAAGGAGAGCCTTCTCTCCTCTAGTAAAAGAGCTGACATTGCTGAGAACCAGGTCCAGAGTCTCATTATACGAGTGGCTGAATTACAACGGCAGCTGAATTGCAGATCTAGAGCAGTGTCTGAAACCAAAGTAAGGTCATTAATTGGGAAAAGTTGGGACCCCTGAAACTTGGGATGGGAACATATGGGCTGATGATCCAGAAGAAGAGGATATTGAGCCCTTAGAAACACCTGAGCAGATTAGCCAAACTATTCGAGTTGATATGCCAGGTGGGGCTGCATCAGTAGCATTACCTGAGGAAGATGCCTCGCAAGATATTGCTGAGAGCACCCAGGACACACCCTCACCACCCATTATTTCCTCTAGACCTGTCACTAAAATTAAGTCTCAGAAACCTCCTAAAGGTGAGGTTGAGAGGATTATCCAAGAAGAAGTGCGCTACACACGTAAAGACCTTCTCGAGTTCTCAAATACGTACAAGCAAAAGCCTGGAGAATATCCCTGGGAATGGTTCCTAAGGGTGTGGGATACTGGTGCACAAAATGTAATATTAGACCGGTCTGAGTTTCTGCATATGGGACCCCTAAGCACAGACTCTTCTTTCAATGTCTCTGCGAGACAGGCTAAAAAAGTCTTTGTCACCATTCCACATTTGGAGTCCTGACATTCCACCTCCTGCTCCCTCAGAAAATGTGTTGAGTCAAAAATGTTTCCAGAGAGTCTGAGACTTCTCACATGAAACATCTGGTCCAAATAAGAAGCAAACGAGTACAGGCTGAGCTGTTGCAGCTGCAAAACACCAGCACACTGTGCACACACACTTTTTGCACCAGTTTGAAGAAATCCTCAAAAAGAGCAAGTTAAGGTCCAGCCCCAATAGAGTTCTGCTGCCTCCAACACAGAATCTACGTGCATCATCACTAATTCGGGATAGCGATGAGAAGGGGCATTCCAAAACTGCGTCATTGAACAGTTACATGGATGAAATAACATCTGGGAACACAACATGGAATTAGTGGATGATTTGTATTCAGCACAGGTGTGTCAAAAGGACAAGCATTTCTATCTTCAAAGAAATGTGACCAGATTTCTGCTTACAGGTTTGGATGATGGGGCTTCAATTGACATACTTTGGACAGGTTTTGGGGCAAGATCAGTTCCTGGAGAAACACAGGGAGACTAAAGAAGTCCCTTAATGTGATGGATTGATGGGGTGGCTGCAACAAGGGCCTCAAACATACAAGCAGTCGTGAGGATGGAACAGGAGTGTGCAGGCTTTCCTTCGGTCATGCATTGGGTCCCTGTGCATCGGAGGTGACTCAATGGCACAGAACGACAGCCAAGTGCCATCGTTGAATTCACACTGTTCTCTGTGAGATAACAGGGCTGTGCACATCCCTCCACGGTGATCACAGGGCAGTCATGGGGAGTGTAATCCACCTGTGATCACCGCAAATGGGCTGTGTGCTTCCCCTGTCAGCTCTAGTCTTCTACAAAGCAGGTGTGCACAACTGAAGCTGCGATGCGATTCCATCATTTATACAGGGATTATATTATTGTAAATCACTGGATTGAACAGAAAGTGTGGAAAGTCAATGGGCACTGATTTAGGTGCTTGATTCTTGGGACATAAAACTTTAAAAACCCTGACATTGTTCTTTTGAGAGGCAGGCGCCCACTAGTTCCTTCATTAGACTTTACTGTTGCACTTGTCTTTTCAGAGATCTCTGCTCTTGAGGAATTTGAGCATCAAGCAGGAAGCTGACTAAAGAGCTGATTGTTCTTAGAATGGGGCGAGAATTAAGTGCAAACTCACTCACCATTCATGCATCTCAAGTTTATATATCTCTGATTCACCTTAGAAAAATCATTGTCATTTTATGTCAGAGAACGTTATCAGTCATCCTCCTGGGCATCACTTCCATTACCTTAAAGACATTGCTGTGTTAGAGAGACTATAGTCGGCACCATAGAAATGTCCCTGTGAGTCTCCAAGGAATCTACAGCATAGCTATATTTGATTGTATATATACAGTAATATAATTATATATATATATGTAATTGTATTGGGAGAGCTCTTACACCTCTTATATGAATCCATACATCAATTGTATCAAGCACTTTTGTACATATGTCGCCGCCACCATTTTGAAAACATTGTATCAGACTGAGCCCCTGCTATCAGCTCCTCTTTTTCCCCAACGTTCCCCCACTCTCCAACCCTCGTGGGTCCATTAAAAATTATTATTATTTTCACATCTTACACTGTCTGCTCTCTCCCTTCACCCAGTTTTCTGTTGTTCACATCCCCTGGGGGTGGTGTGGGTTATACATTCATCCTTGTGATCAACTGTCAATCACCTCCACTTCGGCCCAAACCTCACCCCCACACTCATGGTATCGCTATTCCCATGATAATTCCTGAAGTTTTATCTGTCCAAGATGCCTTGTGCTGAGATCTCTCATCTGTCCCTGTGTCTTCATGAAAAGAGTCAATCCCATATTTCCCTGGGGGAGAAAATTGTGGTTTTGAACTCTCAACCTTCAAGGTAACAGCCCAACACAAAAGTCGTTAGACCATTAGGGCTCTAAAATATATATAATTATTTCAATACCAAACTACAGAAAATCCTGCCCCGTCCAAGTAGACATAGAGAAAGCCCCACCGCAAGTAGATGGGATATGCACAAAAGACAAGACAGACAACTGCTGCAGAACCATGAGTGCAGAAAGATACAGGGGTGACCAGCTCCCACATCTTTATACCCTGTCAATGCTGAGTACAGCAACCAAGTGCACTCTGACGAATGCACCCTGGAATGCACTCAGCCTATGAAATACAGGAAGACATATGTTCAAGCCCTGATCTCCTGGTTTGTATATCGATACAAACACTGGCAACAGCCACCTCTTCCCTCATAGGCAGCCACCCATCTCTGATATCTGAGGTCATAAATGATGTTTGAAGCAGATAAATTCATCCTTCCATGTGGAGCACCTGGTGGGATGAATCCATAGATCTTGTGCTTATCTGCCCAGAACTTCCTTCACAGCCCCACCTGGGATAAGGCACTATGCAACTATGCAATAGGGTTCCCCAAATGACATCAGGGAATAACGGAAGTATCCCTTAGGAACTCTACTGAAATAAGACGACCTGTTACTTGCAAAAGTCCCCAAAGTTCAGCTTTAAACATGGTAAAATGGGAGGAGATAAAGAGGGAGACCAGTACCCCGAAATCTGGATGTCCACTCCTGCTGAGTGTGCAACCACAAACTGTGTGATGAATACTTAATGTTCACCCAGGCTGCAAGAGAAATAAATACCACAGTGCATGGCTTTACAGAGAGATGTTTATTTGAACGAGGTGTACAGAATTTCAGGCATGGTTTTTAACAATCGGTTTCAGTTGGTTGGAAGGAAAGGGACTGGCCATTTCTCAACAAGGCGGGGGGGTTCCTGAATTTCTTGGACAGTTTCCAAGGTCAAGGAATCCAGGTTCCACTGTACCGAGAAGAAGCCCAAGGCCAGAACTTCAATTCAAAAGCATGCTGCCATCCAGCCGTCCATTATTGAGGGGGGTCAGCATGCAGTCTGCTGCAAACTTTGTTTCAATGCCATGTACAAGACAGGTGTGAAGCAAGCGACGGTTGACTTGGTTGAGGGTGATATCTGATGCATCCTGAAATCTTCACCATTAAAGGCGGCTTTATCACGGAGAAGAAACATTATCCTCATGCACCTCAAGAAAAAAATCCTTTCTGCATAGGAGACGTGAACGCTTTACAAAAGGGGAAGGGAACCCACAGATGAACGTTTTGGACTGACAAGATAGCGTGAAGGAGGTGATGACATCAGCTGTCCATTTGGATGAGAATGGCGTGAGATGTTCTGTTACTGCCTCTGTGGTTACAGAATTCTACCGAATTGACTCCGTTGGGCATCAGGATCACCATCAATTCCTCCATCACAGGAAGGAGAGCATCCATATCCAGCATTCCTTGGGGGCCCACGTAGCAATGCAGTGGGACAGGGAGCTCCAAGAACTTGCACTGAGGGGGTGTGTGCTGCAGCAGCTCCTGCAGAACATCCCAGGACACGGAGTTTCCACATAACACCAAGGTGACCAGCTGGGAGCAGCGGCCCAGTGCATTCTGCAAGGCCCTGAGGTCAGGGTCCTGGATCCCACAGCCAGCTAAGTTCAGGTGCATAAGGGTGGTGGAGACAATCTCTAGCAGACCCGGAAGGAATGCATAACTTGAGCTAGGCCTGAATACACCACACAATACCAGGGTCCTTAGGCGGCTGGTACAGGGGCATAAAGACAGGTAAGTCAAGTCCTCGTCCAAAAGCACACAATCAGTCAGGCTGAGGGTCAGCAAGGGAGATGGCAAGCGTGTGAGCAGCCGGATGAGGCAGCCCCTGGGCAGGCAGGCAGAGTCCAGGAAGAGGTGCTGGAGCTGATGCAGACTGAGGAACTGAGAGGTGAATTGGGCAAGGAGTTGCTCCACGTTGCAGTTTTTGCCGCAGTCCTTGCAACCCAAGATGACTTCACAGAGAAAGAGGGTCTGCAGGTGACCCATCTGTGCGAAGTAAGGAGCAATCGGATTGAGGCTGTGCAGGTCCCATTTGCCATGAATTTCCACCTCCTGGACAGAGTCAAGCTGCACCGTCTTCAGGATGTCCCCAAGAATGTGAAGTTGTGGGAGAGGTTGAAGAAACGCCACCTTCCTGCAACACAGCGTTGGCAGCGCCTTCATCTGCTTGACCCTTTCAATCAGGAAGGTGAGCAGTACATCTGAGAGAGTTTCCTCAAACCACAGGTCTGTGAGCACCTCCACGGAGGTCAGGGGCTGGTGCTTCCCTCCTGATCTGGAATGGGGCCCATTTTCCATCTGAATTCTGCGGGGTGTGTCCTCAGGCTCCTCTGATGGCATCTCAGAGTCATTTATTGGGGCTCCAGCCCAGACATTCCAGAAGTTGGTGCCAGTGGCCAGCTGTAAATCCAACACTTTCAGTTTGCATCTCCTGTGCTGAGCATTCTGGGCAAGCAGGATGTCAAGGCCATCGAGTGCAGCCTTTAAGATGAGATCTTGAAACACACAATCCTCCAACAGAGCCCCAAGTGGGAGCTGTGTGAAGGGCCAGTAGTGCACCATGGCCTTCACCACCTCACTGTGTCCCTTGGCAACGGCTGCCATGAACAAGGGAGGGAAGAACTGTGTGGGCAGCCACTCAAGAGCGGCGATGGCTGAGGCCTCATTCTGCAACACGCCCTGGATGGCCATGTCCTGGAGCCTGGTTGGGTTCCTGCTGCTCATGATGATCACTCCGCTGCAAGAGGAATCCTGACCTGTGGATGGGAACACGGGTCTGCTCAGACCTCAAGGAGAGCCACGCTGTGGACTCCAACCCTCTGACAACCAGGTCCCTCTCCCATATATGCTTCAGAACCATTTACGAGTACTGAGCTTTCATGTAAATAATTTGTTTCAACTCACACTGGCAGCGACTCAGAAGGCTCAGATTTCATACCTGACTCTTACCCTAGATATCCAGTGGCTGATGGATCAGAGCTGGACAAGTCAAATGACAGGCTTCTTCCTCAAAGGACGTTGAGACTGACAACTCCCAGAGAAGCAGGAAGGATGGCAAGATTCTGTCCCAAGTTCCAAAACCTTACAGGTCTGAAGACTGGGCTAGGAGAGAACAAAGATCATTAGCTTTCAGAGAGTCCTTTAAGTCATATAACCACCCCCATAAAGATGCTGTCTTCTGCCTCGCTGGTTGATCGCAGTAGTTCTCATCATGGAATTGATGGCATTTTTTGGAAATCTGATCAACCAGGTTGATGCCATCAGAACTGACCAACCCCTGAGAATCCAGACCCTGCCCTGTTGACACAAGCCCTCAGCCATCTCTGTGCACACTGTGCGTGAGAGAACATGGAAAACTTTGAAGAGTGTGTTAGTAGATTAGAGTGGATTTAGCAATTGTTTCCAGATAAGCCTGCATCACCAAGATTCTCATATGTGCAGTATAGTGTTTCCTTTACATTTTCATCAGGGTAGCTAATTTCCCAAAGCGCAAACTTATACCCACTGACCCTCTTCTGACTTAGAGTAAACTTATGGAAGCGAGAAATGCCTCTTTGGGTTCCGAAGGATTGTCAATCATTGCAGGAGAGGCTGGGCTCATCCATCCTCACAGTTCAGATTTGAACCGCTGACCTGACAGTGAGCAACCCAAAGCCTAACAAAATATGCCACCGAGATTGCATCCCTCTCGAACACAATAGGGATTCGTGGACCCCACTGGGTGTCTATGCAGCATTGCTCTCTGGAGAAGAGTCCAGCACGTTCTCTCAGATTTCAAGTGAGATTATGAGAGAGGCGTCACCAACTGTGGGTCTTAAAACCCTCTAGGTGAACTGTCTTATTGTTCAGTTGTATTGAATCCAAATCCAGGACCTCCGCTCATGGATATGTTTCTCTCCCTGTGTGTTCTGGCCCAGTTCCTTGTCTTCTTGCAAAATATATGCCCTTGACTTGCCTAGGGATCACTGAATCTCTGAACTTCAGCCTTAATGAGCTCAGAGCTTCACCAAGCAAGGGCTGTAGGTCTACAGAGGCACCCAGATCCAAGTCACCTGTCTTGCTGCAGACAGATCCTGCTTCTCTCTGCCAACTTTTCTCCAATCCCTAGCTGGGTGAAAGGTTCTGAATTCACATCCCAGGAACCTCTGCTTATATCAATCTGGTAAAGATTAAGAAAGGATTAAGGATTGCTATCCTACACAGAATCCTTTCAACTTGGACCAGCTTCCTAAAGGATCCCATCATAGCAGATCAAATCAAAGATAACACAGTTTAACTTAATAAAGGAAATAAACTGAATCCAGTGTCATTTCATCCTATACCCCTCATGGCTATACTATAGAACAGGTTACAACTGCTCTCTAGTCCACTCAAGGTTACATATCACAAGCTTGTACACTTATTAGCCCTCATGTGAGCCGTCTTCTTAGGAAAACAGAAAAGTTACTCATACACTTGCTAGTCATTGAAACCTTATGTGGTAAAGCTGAAATAAAGTATCAAAACCTTACTGTCACTGTCCCTGTCCATGAATGGCAGCCACATAGAACAGAATAAACTGCTCCTACGTGTTTCCAATGCTGTAATTGGAATTCTGAATGGGAGCAGAAAGCCCCATGTATCTCCCATATGTAAAGTACAGGCATCTCTTTTGCAATGAATGGGCATTCCCATTTAACCTCAGTGGGCAGAATGACCTACTTTGGTTAACGCTGCTCTCTGTCTTTATGGGAGCACACTGTCTTCGGTGTGAACTGCAGAGTCTGGTGGTTTTGAAGCCTCCAACCCTTGATTGATGGAGGAATAAGCCCACACTGCAGTCCAGCTCCCAAACTGACATCCTTACATACCTGCCATGCTACGGAGCACCTCTACCCAACAAGTTGATAACATAATGGACCATTGCACAAAGACAAGATATTAAGACACATCAAGTCTCTGAATAGGTTCTGAAGTGTGAAGGGGATTGAGGGTGAGCAGGACACCTTAATCTGTTTACCCTGCTTATATGGAGTAGAGGAAACACATCCATATATTCAAAAGACAATATCGAAACACTTACTTCATATAGGCCTCCAAGAGGGCAAAGATAGGAACCGCGTTTTCGAACCCCTAGTTACCTCCCCACTTCATTCCTCAGAAGCACTTAGAGAATTTTCTTCTTACTCTCTATTGCAACTCTCATTTCCAGAGGCTGACAAGCTCACATTTCAGTCTTGGACTCTTACCGGTAATCAAGCAGATACAGTGGATGATGACTCCAAGATGGCAGGTCCAATGGCAGCCTTCTTCCTCAAGTGTGTTGAGACTGACAACTTCCAGAGAAGCAGGAACGATGAAATGATTCTGTCCCAAGTCCCCAAACCTTCAGGTCAGTGGAAGGGTCCAGGTCCAGAACAAAGCTACAGAGCTCTCACGGAGACCTTTTAAATCATGAGACCACACCCACAAGGTAGCTCTCTTTCCCGTCATTGGCTGTTCACAGCAAGTCTCAGCTTGGAATTGATGGCATTTTATGAAATCCCATCAACAAGGATGATGCCATCGTAAAGAACCAACACCTTAGAATCAAGACCCGGCCCTGTTGACAGAAACTCTCAGCATCACACCTTCCCCCACCGAGATTGAGACAACATAGAAAACTTTGAGGAGTGGGTTAGCTGCTGAGAGTGGATTAAGCAATTGGATTAAGCAGAAATGGCTCTAGAGCCCAGAATCTCACATTTGTGACAGGGTTTTATCCATGTGGATATCCATCTGTGTAATTAATTTCCCAAAGCACAAAATTACTTGTATTCTGTGCCTCTTCCAACTGGGAGCCAACTATGGGAAAGAATTGAAGTGCCTCTAGCTTCCTAATGACTGCCGATGTCTCCAGGAGTAGAGGCCTCATCAAGTCCCTCAGATTGGCTGAGAGCTTTGAACCAGTGACTTGGTGGCAAGCACCCCAGTGGATTACCAAACACGAGACCTCAATTGCATGTCCGTAGAGCACAGTAGGGATTATTAGGTTACACTGGCCGTGCTTCAAGGATTGACTTCTGAAAGAGCCCTCTGCATTCTCATCTCAAGTGCTCTGATGGGAGAAACAACACCAATTAGGGTTCTTAAAACGCCCAACGTTAATGGTCCCTCTGTTTAGGTAGCTGGAATCCAAATCTAGGGCATCGCCTGCAGGAGAAGACTCTCCCTGTGTGCTCTGGGGTGTCTTCCTTTTCTCTTTGCAACATCTCTGGGCCGGACCTCCCTTGACGACCACTGTGTGTTTGGGTCTCAGACTTAACTTGGGCCAAGGAGGTTCACCAGGCAGGAACCGCACGTCCAGAGAAGCTACTTGGTCTAGGTCTCCTTTCTTCTGCTATTCAGTTAAACACTTATCAATAGTGCTGTCCCGGCTTTCCTGTGGTTGCTCTATGCTTCATATGCTTTTTGGCAGCTGCTGGTTTTAAGTAGGTTCAGGTCTGTGTGTATGAGGTCAGAGGAAGCATGAGGTAGCATTTGATAGATTTTGTTTTCTGACCCATCTGCTTCTCTCATTCTGTTAACTTTAGAATTAGTCCATTGACCTTGGGTGAGGTTATTGCTATGTATGTGTATGTGGGTGTGTGTGAGTATGTGTGACAGAAATTTTGCTTTATATTTGTGCATGTTCTGTGAGAGTGTGTAAGTATATTGTGTTTAATTTCTTTGTCCTCCATGTATAACATTATTGTGTGAGGTATGGCTCTCTCTGTGTGTGTTGGTGTTTGTGAGGAAATGCTGGCTTTAGACTTGTGTGTGGTTGTCACTGATATTTTTCTCACAGTACATCACTGAGTGCTTTTTTTGGTGGTGGTGGTGGAGTTGTATATTTATTTCATTTCTTCTTGTTTGTGAATTTTGTTTCTCCCTCTTATTTGATCAATATATTTTCCAGGGAACAGAACTATAATCTCAGTCCTGACAAAAATTCCAATCACATATGATGATGAAATAAAAGAATTCCCCGACTAGAGGTTTACTTCTTTGTCCCATGGCGTTGCTGGGTTGGAATGGAGTTGATGCCCGTGAGTGAACTTGGTGACATTGACCAATCTTTGTGTTGAGAGATTAGGGCTTGGCCATCACAATTAACCTTGGTAATAATCACTTACAACTGAATCTTCTCAATAATTCCCTCCACCTTTCCTTTCTCAGAACAATCATGATACTCATCAGTTTCTCATTAAAAACCTATGGTTCCCTGAGACATCCGAAATAATTCACTTCACCACATAGGATTTGGAGGGATTAAGGGTTTTTCCTAAGATCCTTAATCCTTTCACAAGGATAGAAGCACCACCAACCAGAAGTAATTGTCTTATTAAGGTGTGTGAAGTGCAAATTCAAGGCATCCACCTGAGGAGAATGCTCTGTTTTCTTTTGGGACTGGGACTGGTTCCCAGTCTACTGGTAGCATATGAGAGTGTGACCTGCCTGGGAAATCTTCCTGTATCTTAGTATCTGCCTTAACTTGTGTCTAGGAAGCTCACTGCGAAAGGGTTGTCAATCCAGAGACACACCCTGACCCTCACTCCTTTCCTGCCTGTAGACAGCTGTGTGTTCTATCATCAGGCTGTGTTGTCCTTGAATCCCATGAGAGATGACAGTTCTGTTCAGCCACATCTCAGAGAAACTCGCTTTCCTTCCATTTCCTTGGGGTTGTGGAGGGATGAGAGCTTGGATGTGCCAGCAGAGCAGCCCTGGAGAGTTCCTGATCTCCCCACGCTTGCTGCAGTAAGACCATGCTTCTCTCTGCTCATTTCTCTAAAATCTCTTGGGAGGTAAAGTGATCTGGATCGACACCTCCGGAAAGTCCCCGAACCTCCACGTGACAAAAATTGAGAAGGGATTAAGGATTACTATCCCACCCTGATCCTTCTAAGGAATGTCTTCACACAGGGTTCCATTATAACAGATCCACTCATGGAAGCCACATTATATCACAAAACAATAACACAAACCAAACTCAGGTGCGAAGGCAATGAGGACAGAAAGATATAGGGGATGACAAGCCTCCCCATATCTCTACACCCTGTTTATGCTGAGTAGAGCAGCTGAATGCACTCGGATGAACACATCCTGGAATGCATGCAGCTCCTGCAAAACAGAAAGACTGATGTTCAAACCGTGATCTTCTGGTTTGCATCTCAACAGATAAACTATTGATACAGTGCAACATCCCATCACGTGCACCACCCCTCCATGGTTTCTGAGGGCGTAATTAGTGCCGGGAGCATGGAACACGTTCTTCTCTGTGGAGCACCTGGTGGGAGTGCCCTGTAGATCCGTTCCAGGATCCCACATTGTCTCATTAAAAAAAAATGCACCAAACTCACCGCGATTGAATCCCTTCCACCTCCTTCCCAACCTGCGGGACACATTAAGATGAATCCCTACTTTCCTCCAGGCTGAACATCACAGATTCTCATACTGTGCGCCGCTACCCCTTTAGTGGTTGAGTGATCCATTCACAGATGTCACCTAAGACCATTGGAAAACACATATTTCTGAACGTCTTACCAACAGAGACACCGCTACTCTATTCGTCCCCTGGGGTGTCTGCCCACATGCAGATATGGCCACATACTAGTGCCAGGTGTGAAGACAGTTACCCATGCTACACCATGCTTCAAGGCCAAATGTCATCTATTTGTAATTAGAAATAAATATTTCACAAAGTGTTATTATGTATTGTTTTGTGATTAATCACTGTCCTTTAATTATGTTCCATTTTTAAAATGAAATACCTGCATATCTGTTATTTACAATTTGATTCATACAGTAGCAAAATCACCGTTATGAAGTAGTATGAAAAATAATTTTATGGTTGGAGGTCATCACAGTAGAAGGAACTGTATTAAAGGATCGCGACATTTGGAAGGTTGAGAACCAGTGCTATATATCATAGGCTCCCGGGCCTATTGGTACCACTCCACTCCCCCTTCACAGGAACACAGAAAGAATATGCACACTCTTGCTGACAAATGAAAACTTATTTCCTATAGCTTATGATGCAGGGTAACGTATTACAAAATCTTTCTCCCATTATACAAGGAATAATTGCAAACTATGTAAGGATTCATCAAGCATAAATTCATTCCTTCCTACTATCACTTGGTAGAAAGATAAACTTATGAGACTGCCTGCAGGTCAGTGGTTCTCAACCTTCCTGATGTCACCACACTTTAATAGAGTTCCTCACGTTGTGGTGAACTGACTCCCAACCGTCAAATTATTTTCTTTGTTACTTCCTAACTGTAATTTGCTACTGTTATGAATTATAATGTAAATCTCTGACAGTCGGGATGTATTTTCATTGTTACAAAATGAACATAAATAAACACAATTAAAGCATACTGATTAAGCACAAATATATGTAATCATATATTGTGAAATATTTATGTGTTTTCCGATGGTCTGAGGCGACCCCTGTGAAAGGATTGTTTGACCCCCACAGGGGTCGCGCCCCACAGGTTGAGAACCGCTTCTGTAGGGGATGACATTATCTCTCTGTTGGCATTGGGGCAAAGTCTGTGTCACCATTCCACATTTGGTGTCCTGACATTTCACCTCCTGCTCCCTCAGGAAATGTGTTGTGTCCATAATATTTCCAGAGACTCTGAGACTTCTCACACGAACCGTCTGGTCCAAATAAGAAGCAAAGTGATTCAGACCGAGCCGTTCCAGCTGCAAAACACCAGCACACTGTGCACACAGTCTTGTTGCACCAGTTTGAAGAAATCCTCAAAAAGAGCAAGTTAAGGCCCAGCACCAATAGAGTCCAGCTGCCTCCAACACAGAAACTGTGTGCATCATAATCAATGAGCAATAGCGATGAGAAGAAGGGGCATTCCAAAACACTTCATCATTGAACGTTTACATGGATGAAAACACGTTTGGGAACACAACATGGAATTAGTGGAAGATTTGTAATCAGCACAGGTGTGTCAAAAGGACAATCAATTCTATCTTCAAAGAAATGTGACCAGATTGCTGCTCACAGGCCTAGATGTTGGGGCTTCAATTGACATACTTTGGACAGGTTTTGGGGAGGGATCATTCCCTGGAGAAGCACAGAGAGACTAAAGAAGTCCCTCGCTGCTATGGACTGAAGGGGTGGCTGCAACAAGGGCCTCAAACATACGAACAGTCGTGAGGATGGAACAGGAGTGTGCAGTCTTTCCTTCGGTCGTGCATTGGGTCCCTGTGCGTCAGAGGTGACTCAGTGACACAGAACAACAGTGACGTCAGCCATCATTGAATTCACACTGTTCTCTGTGAGATAACAGGGCTGTGTACATCCCTCCATGGTGATCAGAGGGCAGTCATGGGGAGTGTAATCCACCTGTGATCAGCGCAAATGGGCTGTGTGCTTCCCCTGTCAGCTCTAGTCTTCTACAAAGCAGGTGTGCACAACTGAAGCTGCGATGCGATTCCATCATTTAGAAAGGGATTATATTATTGACAAGCACTGGATTGAACGGGAAGGTGTGGAGAGCCAACGGGCACTGACTTAGGTGCTTGCTTCTTGGGACATAAACTTTAAAAACCCTGACATTGTTCTTTTGAGAGGCAGGCACCCACTAGTTCCTTCGTTAGACTTTGCTGTTGCACTTGTATCTTCAGAGATCTCTTCTCTTGCGGAATTTGAGTATCAAGCAGGAAGCTGTCTAAAGAGCTGATTGTTCTTAGAATGGAGCGAGATTTAAGTGCAAACTCACTCACCATTCATGCATCTGAAGTTTATATATGTCTCTGATTCACCTTAGAAAAATCATTGTCATTTTATGTCAGAGAACGTTATCACTCATCCTCCTGGGCATCATTTCCATTACCTTAAACACATTGTTGTCTTAGAGAGACTATACTCGGCACCGTAGAACTGTCCCTGTGAGTCTCCAAGGGACCTACAGCCTAGCTGTGTTTGATTGTATATATACAGTAATATAATTATATATATATATAATTTTATTGGGAGAGCTCTTACACATCTTATAAAAATTGATAAATCAATTGTATCAAGCACATTTGTACATATGTTGCCGCCACATTTTCAAAACATTGTATCGTACTTGAGCGCCTGCTATCAGCTCCTCTTTTTTCCCAACCTTCCCCCACTTTCCCACCCTCGTGGGTCCATCATAAATTCTAAATTATTATTCCTTTCTTGTCTTACACTCTCTGCTCTCTCCCTTCACCCATTTTTCTGTAGCTCATCTACGCCAGACGTGGGGTGGATTACACATCCATCCTTGTGATCGGCTGCCCCTCTCCTCCACTTTTGCCCACACCTCACCCCTACCCTCATGGTATCCCTACTCCCATGATTGTTTGTGAAGTTTTATCTGTCCAGGGTTCATTGTGCTGAGAACTCTCATCTCTCCCAGTGTCTTCATGAAAAGAGTCAATCCCATATTTCTCTGGTGGAGAAAAGTGTGGTTTTGAATTGTCAAGCTTCTAGATCACAGTCCAACATGTAAGTCGTTACACAAATAGCGCTCTAAAATATATATATAATTATATCACTACCAAACTACAGAAAAGCCTGTTCCATCCAAGTAGACATAGAGAAAGCCCCACCGCAAGTAGATGAGATATGCACAAAAGACAAGACAGTCAGCTGCTGCAGGAACCGTGAGTGCAGCAAGATACAGGGGTGACGAGCTCCGACGTCCTTATGCCCTGTTGATGTTGAGTACAGCCACCAGGTGCACTCTGACGACTGCACCCTGTATGCACTCAGCCTATGAAATACAGGAAGACTTATGTTCAAACCCTGATCTCCTGGTTTGTATATCGATACAAAAACTGGCAACAGCCACCCTGTCCATCATAGGCAGCCAATATCTCTGATATCTGAGGTCATAAATGATGTTTGAAGCAGATAAATTCGTCCTTCCCTGTGGAGCACCTGGTGGGATTATTCTATAGATCTTGTGCTTATCTGCCCAGTACTTCCTTCAAAGCCCCACCTGGGATAAGGTGCTATGCAACGATGCAATAGGGTTCCCCAAATGACATCAGGAAATAACTGAAGTATCCCCTAGGAGCATTACTGAAACCAGGCATCCAGGTACTTGGGAAGTTTGCCAAAGCCCAGCTTTGAACGGGGTAATATTGGAGGAGATAAAGAGGAAGACCAGTACCCCCAAATGTGGATGCCCATTTCTGCTGAGTTGCAACCACAAACCATGTCATGAATAATTAATGTTCACTCAGCCTGCAAGAGGAATCAATACCACAGCGAATGGCTTTACGGAGAGATGTTTATTTGAACGCAGTGTACAGAATTTTAGGCATGGTTTCTAACAATCGGTTTCAGTTGGTTGAAAGGAAAGGGACTGGCCTTTTCTCATCAAGTGGGGTTCCTGAATTTCTTGGAGAGTTTCCTAGGTCATGGAATTCAGGTTCCACTGAATCGAGAAGAAGTTCAAGGCCAAAACTTCAATTCTAAAAACATGCTGCCGTCCTGCCATCTATTATTGAGGGGGGTCAGCATGCAGTCTGCTGGAATCTTTCTTTCTTTTTTTTATCAGCAAACAAGTTTTATTTAAATAAGTTTAAATACATCACATCACATGAAAACTGAAGGGGGGGACCAGTTGTTACTTCACGTGGCATCAGGCAGCTGTGGCTGTGAAGTTGCAAGCGCTCCAGCTAGCTACGTCCGTTTGCAATGTGTTCCCTTGTCGAAAGTTTAAAGCGGATCAAAGATTGGCCTCACAGGCTAATGATCTTTGGACACCCCCTTGCTAGGATATGTCTGGTCAAAAAGAACCAAGACCTTGGTGGCAAAGCCAAAAGCCCTATGATCTCCAAAGGCCCACCCCCTTGTCTGGTTGGCCGCAACACCAGGGGACCTTTCTCTTGCTACCAAAGCGTCCCGCTAGTGGCACAGCCGCCTCATCCCTTCCTCCCACGGGGGCCCGGCTGTCCCGGTGGTGGATGCCATTTCGTGAGGGCAGGGGAGTTTCTGTCCAGACATCGACATCTGAGAACTCGGGGCTCTGCGCTTGGCTGAAACATGCTATTGTTTTGTTTCAGACTGGGCACTGCCAGGCGCCTACTGCTCGACCTGTTTCAATGAGGGACTTCAAGACTAGACGGCATGGCTCTTTTCAGTGTATTGCATGAAGGAGTTACACTAGTCCAAGTTAAAAGTGGACCCCAAATGGTTACATCATACAAGCTGTGAGGTTTTAAACTTGTGACAAGGGACAGAGGGAATTTTTCTACTCATTGCAAGGAAATCCTCACTTAAGCTTCCGTGAGCCACAAGCACTTAAAACCCATGAACCTTCAGCTGGTCGTCCTTAGCCAGTCCAATCTCTACAAGGAACTGGCATATGTTCTTGCGCTGGTCACCCTGGAGCTGAATCACTTCTCCATATTCTGGATGCTCAATCACAGTACCATTGCAGGCAAATTTCTTCTTAAATGCCTTCACTAGCTTCTTTTTGTCGTAGTCATCAGCGATCCCTTGGACAGTGGCCAGGGTCTTCCTGCCGTTGCGCTGTTGAATTCTTATATGGATATAACCCTCTGTCCCCACAGGCAGCAGGTCATCACCCTGACTTGCATCAGCAAAGGGGTCGAAAGAGTGGAGGTTCTGGATAGCGGACATACGATTCGATTCCTTTTCCTCGGTGGAAACGGCCTGCGGAAGGCGGCGGCTGGAGAAGGTGGGCAGGGGGGACGGAGCGTCAGGAAGCGAGGGGGCTCCACGGGGAGGCTGCTGAGTCCTCGGCGGCGGCTCAGTGACTGGGCAGAATCTTTCTTTCAATGTCTTGTACAGGGCAGAAGTGAAGCAAACGAGGGTTGATTTGGGTGAGGGTGATATCCGATGCATCCTGAAACCTTCACCTCTAAAGGCGGGTTTATCACGGAGAAGATTCCTTATCCTCATGCACCTCAAGAAAAAAATCCCTTCTGCATAGGAGATGTGAACGCTTTACAAATGGGGAAGGGAACCCACAGATGAACGTTTTGGACTGAGAAGATAGCGGGGAGATGATGGCATCAGCTGTCCATTTGGATAAGGATGGAGTGCCATGTTCTGTTACTGCCTCTTTGGTTACAGAATTCCACAGAATCAACCCCATTGGGCATAAAGATCATCATCAACTCCTCCATCACAGGGAAGAGAGTGCCCATGTTCAGCGTTCCTTGGGGGCCCACGTAGCAATGCAGTGGGACAGGGAGCTCCAAGAACTTGCACTGAGGGGGAGTGTGCTGCAGCAGCTCCTGCAGAACATCCCAGGACATGGGGTTTCCACATAACACCAAGGTGATCAGCTGGGAGCAGCGGCCCAGTGCATTCTGCAAGGCCCTGACGTCAGGACCCTGGATGCCACAGCCAGCTAAGTTCAGGTGCCGGAGGGTGGCGGAGACCCTCTCTAGCAGACCCGGAAGGAATGCATAACTGGAGCTAGGCCTGGATAGACCACACAATGCCAGGGTCCTTAGGCGGCTGGTACAGGGGCATAAAGACAGGTAAGTCAAGTCCTCATCCAAAAGCACACAATCAGTCAGGCTGAGTGTCATCAAGGGAGATGGCAAGCATCTGAGCAGCTGGTGGAGACAGCCATTGTGCAGGCAGGCAGAGTCCAGGAAGAGGTGCTGGAGCTGATGCAGACTGAGGAGCTGAGAGGTGAATTGGGCAAGGAGTTGCTCCACGTTGCAGTCTTTGCCGCACTCCATGCAATCCAAGATGACTCCAGAGAGAAAGAGGGTCTGCAGGTGACCCATCTGTGCCAAGTAAGGAGCAAACCAGTTGAGGCTGTGCAGGTCCCATTTGCCATGAATTTCCACCTCCTGGACAGAGTCCAGCTGCACCATCTTCAGGATGTCCCCAAGAATGTGAAGTTGTGGGAGAGGTTCAAGAAACAGCAACTTCCAACAGCACAGCATTGGCAGGGCCTTCTTCTGCTTGACCCTTTCAATCAGGAAGGTGAGCAGTACATCTAAGGTGGCTTCCTCAAACCACAGGTCTGTGAGCACCTCCACGGAGGCCAAGGGCTGCTGCTTCCCTCCTGATCTGGAATGGGGTCCTTTTTCCATCTGAATTCTGCGGGATGTGTCCTCAGGCTCTTCTGATGACATCTCAGAGTCATTAGATGGGGCTCCATCCCACACATTCCAGAAGTTGGTGCCAGTGGGCAGCTGTAAATCCAACACTTTCAGTTTGCATCTCCTGGGCTGAGCATTCTGGGCAAGCAGGATGTCAAGACCATCGAGTGCAGCCTTTAAGATGAGATCTTGAAACACACAATCCTCCAACAGAGCCCCAAGTGGGAGCTGTGTGAAGGGCCAGTAGTGCACCATGGCCTTCACCACCTCACTGTGTCCCTTGGCAACGGCTGCCATGAACAAGGGAGGGAAGAACTGTGTGGGCAGCCACTCAAGAGCGGCGATGGCTGAGGCCTCATTCTGCAACACGCCCTGGATGGCCATGTCCTGGAGCCTGGGTGGGTTCCTGCTGCTCATGGTGATCAGTCTGCTGCAAGAGGAATCCTGACCTGTGGATGGGAACACGGGTCTGCTCAGACCTCAAGGAGAGGCACACTGTGGACTCCAACCCTCTGACAACCAGGTCCCTCTCCCATATATGCTTCAGAACCATTTACAAGTACTGAGCTTTCATGTAAATAATTTGTTTCAACTCACACTGGCAGGGACTCAGAAGGCTCAGATTTCATACCTGACTCTTACCCTACATATCCAGTGACTGATGGATCCAAGCTGGACAAGTCAGATGACAGGCTTCTTCCTCAAAGGACGTTGAGACTGACAACTCCCAGAGAAGCAGGAAGGATGGCAAAATTCTGTCCCAAGTTCCAAAACCTTACAGGTCCGAAGACTGGGCTAGGAGAGAACAAAGATCATTAGCTTTCAGAGAGTCCTTTAAGTCATATGACCACCCCCATAAAGATGCTGTCTTCTGCCTCGCTGGTTGATCGCAGTAGTTCTCATCATGGAATTGATGGCATTTTTTGGAAATCTGATCAACCAGGTTGATGCCATCAGAACTGACCAACCCCTGAGAATCCAGACCCTGCCCTGTTGACACAAGCCCTCAGCCATCTCTGTGCACACTGTGCGTGAGAGAACATGGAAAACTTTGAGGAGTGTGTTAGTAGATTAGAGTGGATTAAATAATTGATTACAGAAAAGGCTGAATCACCCAGATTCTCATTTGTGCAATATGTGTTTTTTCCATGTCGATATTCATCTGTGTAGCTCACTTCCCAAAGCACAACCTTACACCCACTGTCTCTCTTGTGATGTAGAGAAAACTGAATAGGCTCTGAGGTGTAAATTGAGGGTGAGAAGGACACCTTAATCTGTTTACCCTGCTTATATGGAACAGAGCAAACACATCCATATATTCAAAATGCAATATCGAGTACACTCACTTCACATAGGCTTCCAAGAAGGCCAACATGGGAACCCCGTTATCGAACCCCTAGTTCCCTCCCCACTTCATTCCTCAGAACCACTTAGAGAATTTTTTTCTTACTCCCTATTTCAACTGTCAGTTCCCGAGGCTGACAAGGCTCATATTTCTGTCTTGGACTCTTACCTGTAATCGAGTAGATCCAGTGGGTGATGAATCCAAGATGGCAGGTCAAATGACAGACTTCTTTCTCAAGGGTGTTGAGACTGACAACATCCAGAGAAGCAGGAACGATGTCATGATTCTGTCCCAAGTCCCCAAACCTTCAGGTCAGATGAAGGGTCCAAGTCCAGAACAAAGCTACAGAGAGATGTCAGATAGCTCTTTTAAATGATGAGACCACACCCACAAGGAAGCTTTCTACCCCCTCATTGGCTGTCCACAGTAGGTCTCAGCTTGCAAGTGATGGCATTTCTTGACATCTCATCAACCAGCTGATGCCATCAAAATGAAGCAATCCCTGAGAATCCTGACCGTGTTGACACAAACTCTCAGTCACACCTTACCCACTGTGATTGAGAGAATTTATCTGTGCATCTCATGTTCCATTGTGCAAACTTAGACCCACCGTGTCTCTTCAAACTTAGAGCAAACTTATGTAAAAGAGTAGAAGTCCCTCTTTGTGCTTGTAAGGACTGCCCATCTTTCCAGGAGTAGATGACGTCATCATGCCCCACAGATTGACTGATGGGTTGAATATGTGACCTGGTGGTGAGCAGACTAATGCCACCTCAGCTGCCTCTTTCCAGAGCACAGTAGGGATTATTGAATCACTCTGAGTGTCTTTGAAGGATTGATCTGGGGAGAAGGGTCCAGCACACACTCTCAATTCTCAAGTGAGATTCTGAAAGAAGCATCACCAAGGGGGGAGTTAAGCAATCCAAAACTATTTGTTTTATTATTTAGGTTGGTAATGCCAAATCCAGGACATCAGGATCTCTCCCTGTTGTTCCAGGGTCAGATCCTTGGTCCCTTGCAACATCTGTGCTCCTGTCCTCCCTTGGAGAGCCCTGAGTATCTGGGCATCAACCTTACCTTGAGTCCAGCAGGTTCAACAGGCAGGGACTGCAGGTCCAGAGAAGCACCCTGATCCAGGTCTCCTTGCTTGATTGTAATCAGCTACCTCCCTCTTAATCTTACTCCTCCTGTTTTCATTTGGTTGCTGTATGCTTGATTTACTTTTGTCCAGCCGCTGATATTTAGTCTGTTCATGTCTGTGTCTGTCGCATGTCTTTCTGTAGATAGCATTTGATAGATTTTGTTTCCTGACCTCTCTACTTCTCTCTCTACTGGTGTGTTTCTCAGTCAGATTATATATATATGTGTGTGTGTGTGTGTGTGTGTGTGTGTGTGTGTGTCATTTTTCCTTATATTTCTGAATGTTGTGTTTGAGAGTGTATGTGTGCTGTTTAATGTCTTTGTTCTTTTTGTATTGCAGGGTTGCTTTGGGTGTCGCTCTGTGTGTTGGTTTTTATGAGGAAATGTCTTGTTTGCTGGTTTCTGATTTATGTGTTTTTTATTTTTCGGCCAGGTTACTTCGTTGAGTGTGTTTTAGAGTGGTGATCTTGTTTTTTTGTGCTTTACCTTCATTTCTCCTTCTCTGGGAACACCTTTATTGCTCCATCATGATGGAGTGCTGTTTTTGTAGTTCATTTGTTCTACGTGGTTGCTGAGCTGGAATGGACTTGGTGTCAGTGAATGACGATGGTAAAGTTGACCAACCTCCATGTCAGAGGTCAAAGCTCTTACGATCACAATCAATCCTCTTCATCCCTTACAACCGAATTCTATCAATAATTCCGCCAACCTTTCCTTACTCGGAACATGTATGCGAATGTCATTACTTTCTCCCTGGAAAACTATGGCTAGAAGAGCTATCTCTAGAATGTCACTTCGCTGAAAACGATGTTGAAGGATTCGGATTTTACCTGCCACCCTTGATCCTTTTACCAGTAAATAGTTTATTACAAGTGCCCCTGGTGTTAAATGGGTTAAGCATTGAGCTCTGTTGACTTCAAGCTCAACAGTTGGAAACCACCAGAGTCTCCACCAGAGAAAGATGGGATTTTACTCCATTAAAGAGTTAAAGTCTCAGAAACTCACTGGGACAGTTCTGCCCTGTCCCGTCAGGGGAGTTTCGATTCAGCATGGACTCTACAGCAGTGACTTTGTGTTTTGTGGTCTTGTCTGTTTTATCACATCATGAGGAACCAGTACATAAGTAGAAATATAGTTGGGTTTTTTAAATCATTTTACTGGGGGGCTCGTACAACTCTTATCACAATCCATATATACATTCGTTGTGTCAAGCACATTTGTACATTTGTTGCCATCATCATTCTCAAAACATTTGCTTTCTACTTGAACCCTTGGTATCAGCTCCTCATTTTCCCCTCCCTGATGAACCCTTGATAATTTGTAAATTATTATTATTTTGTGATATCTTACACTGTCCGATGTGTCCCTTCACCCACTTTTCTGTTGTCTGTTCCCCTTGGAGGGAGTTACATACAAATCCTTGTAATTGACTTTCCCATTGTTCCCCCACCTTCCCCTTAACCTTCTGCTATCACTAGTCTCTTTATTGATCCTGAGGGGTTTATCTGTCCTGAATTCCCTGTGTTTTCAGTTCTTATGTGTACCAGTGCACATGCTTTGATCTACCTAGATTTGTAAGGTAGAATTAGGATTATGATAGTGTGTGTGTGGTGAGAAAACATTAAAGAACTAGAGGAAGGTATCGAAGGGATCAGGTATTGTAGGGGGAGGTCAGACGCTTACAGACATTCTCCCTGAGGGCAGTTAGTCACCAGACTACAGGGTAGGCCTCTGCTCCTTGCTACTGGGGACAATAAACTATTTCTCCCTAAGGCCTGCGACCAAGCATTCTCACCCTACCAATAATGATCTCTATCAGTTGAGTCAGGGAACAGGCCAAATTGACTCTGTGACATCCAAAGTTAAGTTGCCATCCTATATCTAGGATCCGCCCATTTGTCACATGTATGCCCCCAATCCCTCCTCTCCCTATTGCATGCATGTCCCTAGACCACCCTCTCTCATTACTGTATTACCTACAGTACAACTCCTTTCTGTGATGTTTTTACTCTCCTGTAATTAGGGGGCTTGCATGTCCCCAGAGAAGATAAAAAGCCTGGGCTAGCATTAAAGATCGCTCTCTCCCTCCACGTGGACCACCAATTGGAGCTGAGGTGAGCATGCTATCATGAATCACATCTGACTCCATTTATTTCAATATTTCTCTTCTATCTCTCATGCTCTCTATAACTCTACTATGATCTTTACTTATTTTCACTGTACAATTGCACCTACTGGACCCATAATGATGTGTTAGGGGCTGGCTTCACTTGACAAGGTATCGGGCATCATCAGAACCAAAACTCATAACATTATGAATGAGGGGGAGTGGGGAGTGGAGACCCAAAGCCTATTTGTAAACCACTGGAAATCCCCTTACAGAAGAGTCCCGGGGAGGAGAAGAGACAGTCAGGGTGCAGTGTAGCAACGATGAAACATACAACTTTCCTCTAGTTCCTAAATGCTTCCTCCACTCTCACCTCTCCTCCCCCTCTATCATGATCCCAATTCTACCTTACAAATCTGGCTAGACCAGAGGATGTACACTGGTACAGATAGGACCTGGAAACAGGGAATCCAGGGCGGATGATCCCTTCAGGACCAGGGGTGTGAGTGGTGATACCAGGAGGCTAGATGGAGGGTGGGTTGGAAAGGGGGGAACTGATTACAAGGACCAACATGTGACCTCCTCCCTGGGGGATGGACAACAGAAAAGTGGGTGAAGGGAGACGTCGGACAGTGCAAGATATGACAAATTAATAATTTATAAATTATCACAGGTTCATGAGGGAGGGACTAGCAGTGAGGGAGGGGGGAAATGAGGAGCTGGTGCCAGGGGCTTAGGTGGAGAGCAAATGCTTTGAGAATGATGAGGGCAATGAACGTACAAATGTGCTTTACACAATTGATATATGTTTTCATTGTGATAAGAGTTATATGAACCCCTAATAGAAATGATTTTTTTAAACAGAAGAAGAACTAGAGGAAAGTTGTAAGAGTCATCGGAGCTATACTGCACCCTGACTGGCTATAGTTGATTTTTTAAAGACGATTCAATAACCATGGAAACTACTCATAGTGAGCCTGTAGGACAGAGCACACCTGCTTCCTGAGGCTTCTAAGACGATAAATATATCCAGGCACTTACAGCCTCATCTTTCTCCTCAGCCTAAACTGGAGGGCTTGAGCCTCTTGCTGTTGAGTTACGTACCCTATGTGTTATCCTCTACATCACCAGACCCCTAAAAAGTAGATCATTTCAGAACTGCAGAGTAATCATTTTAACATTCCATTTGGTTCATTTGACATCAACTTGTCATAAACAACTCCAAGTCCGTTTCAAATTTACTTTCCCTCCTCTTTGTTTTGAAAGCCACTCAAGGTAATAGTTTTAAAAAATTATTTTATTGGGGGTTCGTACAACTCTTATCACAGTCCCTACATCGATTGAATCAGGCAGATTTGTACATATGCTGCCTCCATTATTTTCTAGACATTTACTTTCTTTTTTATCATTTTATTAGGGGCTCATGCAACTCATCACAACCCATACATACATCAATTGTGTAAAGCACATTTGTACATTCGTTGCCCTCAGGAGTCTCAAAAGATTTGTTCTCCATCTAAGTCCCTGGCATCAGCTCCTCATTTTCCCCTCCCTTCCCCCTACCTCATGAACCCATGATAATTTATAAATTTTTTGTCATATCTTACACTGTCCGACATCTCCCTTCACCGACTTTTCTGTTGTCCATCCCCCAGGGAGGAGGTTATATGTAGATCCTTGTAATTGGTTCCCCTTTCCAAGCCACCCTCACTCCACCCTCCCGGAATCGACACTCTCACCACTGGTCCTGAAGGGATCATCCACCCTGGATTCCCTGTGTTTCCAGGTCCTATCTGTACTAGTGTGCATCCTCTGGTCTAGCCAGATTTGTAAGATAGAATTTGGGATCATGATAGTGGGGGAGGAGGGACGGAGGTGGAGGAAGCATTTAGGAACTAGAGGAAAGTTGTATGTTTCATCGTTGCTACATCGCACCCTGACTGTCTCATCTCCTCCCTGAGACCCTTCTATAAGGGGATGTCCAATGATCTACAAATGGGCTTTGGATCTCCACTTTGCACTGCCCCCATCATTCACAATGATATGATATTTTATTCTGGTGATGTCTGATACCTGATCCCTTAAACATCTTGTGATCGCACAGGCTGGTGTGCTTCTTCCATGTGGGCTTTGTTGCTTCTGAGCTAGATGGCCACTTGTTTACCTTCAAGACTTTAAGACCCCAGACGCTATATCTTTTGATAGCCGGGCACCATCAGCTTTCTTCACATTTGCTTATTCACCCGCTTTGTTTTCAGCAATTGTGTCAGGAAGGTGAGCATCATACAATGTCAATTGAATAGAAGAAAGTATTCTTGCATTGAGTGAGTACTTGAGTGGAGGCTCAATGTCCTTCTGCTACCTTAATACTAAACCTATAAATATATGCACATAGATCTATTTCCCCATCCTCATATATAAATATATTTATATATGTACATGACTTTATTTAGAGATCTAAAAATGCCCTTTGCCTCCCAGCCCTTTCCTCTACTTCTTTTGACTTGCCTCTTGTCCCACTATCATGCTCAGTCATCATTTGGGTTTCAGTAATTCCTCTTGGTTACATTATCCTTGGTCACGCCCTACCAGGCTTCCTACACCCTCCTCACCACCAATTTGGATCACTTGTTTTCCCTTGTCCCTGGGTTTGTTAACACCACTAACTTTCCCCCACCTCCCCCTCTCCCATGTCCCCCTAGAACTGTCGCTCCCGTTGTTTTCTCTTTCAGATTGTTCACCCAGCCTGTCTTAGACAGACCTGCGGAGATAATAACATGCACAAAAACAAGACAGAGCAAGACCAAGCAACAATACACATCAAAACAACAACAACAAACCAATGGCAAAGAAAACAAAAGAAACACAACAAGAAAGAAAGGCTTGTAGTTAGTTCAAGGACTGTTTGTTGGCCTTTAGGAGTGTTTTCCAGTCCAGTCTGTTGGGGCACCAAGTCCACCTTCAGCTTTCCCTGCTCCGTTCCCTTGCTGTTCTCTTGCACCCCCTTAGTGGTTTGCCTCGGTGCGGCGGGATCAGATGGGGCGCAGTTCCCACACTGTGTCTCCAGTGTTGTCTCCGGTAGAGCTACGGGTCAGTGAGGGATGTCCTGTCTCATAGTGGGGCCAGCTATGTGGTCCTCTCTGTGGACTGGTTCCTCTGAGTGGGAACATCATCCTCAAGGCCTGGTGGGCCAGGATGTGTTCTGTTCTCTCCTCCTCCCCCTTCATCTGCTCCCATGTGCTCCGATCAGACATGTCCCTCTCCCGGAGCTGCAGCTTCAGTGCTGTCCTCTGAAATAAATTCTTCTGCGGGGAGGGGCAGGTGTCCACGCAGTTGGGATTGGGGCCAGCCCCTCAGACATTCAAGGTAACATTTTATGAGTCTATGATGGAATGCCTCTTGTCTTCGCAAAAGTACGAACGTTTGTCTGAGTTATTCATGGATGCTACCTAAGAAATACATGCAATTTAGGAATGGATTTCACCATTGAATAGTTATTCCCACACAAATTAGCAGACTCAAGATACAAATGTTGGGTAAACAAGCCTCAGAAGCAACAAAGCCCACATGGAAGAAGCACACCATCCTGTGTGATCATGAGGTGTCGAAAGGATCAGGTACCAGGCATCAAGGAACAAAAAATCAAATCGTTGTGAATAAGGGGGAGTCCAGATTGGGGACCCAAAATTCATCTGTAGGCAATTGGACATCCTCTTACGGAGGGGCCCCAGGAAGGAGATGAGATAGTCAGGGTGCAATGTAGCAACAATGAAACATACAACTTTCCTCTAGTTCCTAAATGTTTCCTCTGCTCCCACCCCTCCTCCCCGACTATCATGATTGCAATTCTACCTTACAAATCTGGCTAGACCAGAGGATGTAAACTGGTACAGATAGGAACAGGAAACACAGGGAATGTAGGACAGATGATCCCTTCAGGACCAGTGGTGTGAGTGTCGATACCGGGAGGGTGCAGGGAGGGTGGGGTAAAAGGTGGAACCTTTTACTGATTACAAGGATCTACATATAACCTCCTCCCTGGGGGATGGACAACAGAAAAGTGGGTGAAGGGTGACATCACAGAGTGTACGATATGACAAAATAATAATTTATAAATTATCAGGGTTCATAAGGGGGGATGGGGAGAGAGGGGGACAAAAGAGGAGCTGATACCAAGGACTCAAGAAGAAAGCAAATGTTTTTTAAAAAGGAAGAAAGAATGCAAATGTTTGAGAATGATGATGGCAACAAATGTGCAAATGTGCTTGACACAATGGATGGATGGATGGATTGTGATAAGAGTTGTATGAGCCCCCAATAAAATGATTTTTTTAAAGAAAAGATACAAATGTTGGGTGGCAATGCATCAGACAACTTTGTCTCCCAATTGGATCTTGTTCAAAGTCCATAGCTCCGTTTGGCTTCTAGGGTCCTACCATGTTTGAAGCTGTCTCTAGGTCTTGGCACCAATCCTTCCTTGCGTTGGGAACATTCAGAGGGAAGAGTTGTTGATGTGGAAGGACATGCTGTCCTTCTTGTTCTCCCCTGTTCTTTGGATACAGGAGCTCCTCTCTCTTCTGAGTTTGCTTCCCTTTTATCTCTTGTGAGGTGAAATCTGTACCTCCAGCCAGGATGTGACCTGAGTAAAGCTGGTGACATTAGATGCATCGTTCCATGACCCCACCCAGTGACAATCTTCACTCATTGACCTGGCAAAAATAACCTAGACTTCAAGAATATCACTTAAATTGTAGGAGCTCCTAATTTAAAAAAAGGCAATAAACAAAAACATTTCCACACCATGGGTGCGGGGGAGAATATCACTTAAGCCTGGCTCATTCACACAAAACGTTCCCCCATTTAAAGAAGGTACCATTTAATTTTATAACCCTGCTCACTGGCCTATTTAAGACAACCACTAAATCTAGTCTCCATTCCCCCAATCTACATAGCCCCAATCAGCCACAGAGTTATAGCTTCAAGGTCTGAATGCTTTCTGGCCCAATACCATGCAGTTACTTCTGACTCCTGACCATCCCAAAGATGAAATCTTTATGAGATTAAGCAATTTCCTCTCTTTCCTGAGGAGCCAATCGTGTCTGGACAGCCCGTTGATTTTTGCAGTCCAATATTTCTTCCACAGTGCCATCGATCCTTCTTTCTGCATTCATAATAAACCAGCATGTACTCGATCTTCATAGAACCTTCTCAATTATTGGATATATTAAACTATAACTATCAAATCTTGGATTGGATTAGATTGACAGAAAGGACTCTGTCAGTGTGGACATCCCTATGATACAGTTGTAACGTTCATGGTCATTCATTTGGCATTTAACACCCACTAATTTCTCCTGACATGACTTTGCCCTATATAATCAAAGGCATTCCTATTTAAGTGAGATTCCACACCCTTGTCAAGGACACAGGATTTGTATGGCTTTAAGTATCAGTACACACTGGGAGAACGCTTGCTTGCATTTTGATTGGCTTGCACCATGCATGACTCATTGAATTCTGCTTTTTTGGGGGGTGGGGGGACTTTTGCCAAGGATCAGTCATATTGCCAATTGCATATTGCAGAATCCGCCTTGCTGATTCTGGGACTGATCGGTGGCCTGCCAGATGTCCCGCCAAACTGAATTCTTCACCTCTGCAGCTGCAAGCCTGACCCACTAAATCTGGACCCATTCATCTCTGCAGCCACGGGACTGTAGGCTTCCTGATGAACTATGTTTCACCAGCCCTTGCTGTTACACAGGTTACAAGAATCCTACAGGTTAAAATGTATGTGCTTTGAGCTTGGAACCTGCCTGGACTTAGACACTCCCATTTCCAAAATTCTGTGATGTCAATCTCTCTGCGTGTCTCCATCTATCTTTGTCTGTCTCCCTCCCTCTCATGAAACCAGCCCACAAGCACAACACAAAAGAAAGAAACCTGCTGAAGATTTTAAAGCAAAATAAAACTGACAAACCCCAAGACAGACACAAGTGTGCACACAGCTATGATTGCTAAGCTATCAGGAATACACAGAGTCAAAAGAAAAGAAATACACAGAGTCGCTGTAACAAAAAAGAAACTATTCGACATTCCCCGATTTCAGGAAGTAGCTTAGTGGGTGGGGAGGAAGCATTTAGGAACTAAAGGAAAGTTTTATATTTCATTGTTGCTACACGGCACCCTGACTGGCTCTTCTCCTCCCCATGACCCTTCCATAAGGAGATGTCCAGTTGCCTACAAATTGGCTTTGGGTCCCCACTCTGCACTCCTCCTCATTCACAATGATATGATTTTTTGTTCTTTGATGCCTGATACATGATCCCTTTGACACCTCATGGTCACACAGGCTGATGTGCTTCTTCCACGTGGGCTTTCTTGCTTCTGAGCTAGATAGTCGTTTGTTTACCTTCAAGCCTTTAAGACCCCGGATGCTATATCTTTTGATAACCAGGTACCATCAGCTTGCTTTACCACATTAGCTTATGCACCCATTTGTGTTCAGTGATCGTATTGGGGAGGTGAGCACACAATGATGTGAATTTTGGTCTTTGATGCCTGATAACTGATCCCTTCGGCACCTCATGATCAGGCAGGTTGGTGTGATTCTTCCATGAGGGCTTTGTTGCTTCTGATAGTTACATAATTTTATCTCAACTTGCGAGTCTATAAAATTGTAAGGATGGTATCCAACCTGTCAATCAGGTCCAGGCCTTGTGGGAGTGGCAAGTGGGGGCTCCTCTAGCCTCTGCCATAGGGCAGTTTTTCTTCTTTGACCAGCTGTAGGTCAGTTATTGGCCACTCAGTTTACTGGGTCGTTTTCTGGACAGGGCATAGAAAGTGAATGTTTTAATTCTTAGAAGCTGTCTTTGGTCATGCCTACCTGAAATGGAGAAGATGTGACAAATGTTGAGTGGCAACTCAGGGGTCAAAATCTCCCCTTGACCTTCTCTGAGGCCATGCTGCTTGGTCAAAAGGGTGGACAGAAAGCTAGGTCCTGGCAGATGCAGTCAGAGGCATAAGGTCATATTGCATGTGAAAGGAAGAGCTTAGATTTTCGTCTGTTGTTACTGTAAAGAAGCCGAGAGGCGCCAGAGACCAAATCAGTCGAATTAGAGCAAATAGGCTTTATTAGGGAGAAAGACCCAGCCTGGGCAAAGTCCCACGGTCCACAGTGTCTGGGCCGGAGGAGTCGCACTGCAGGCTACAGGGGTGATGCTTATATATGGACAGGTATGTCCGGGTTTCTGGAATGTAGGGTGTCTTCCTGGTTCCAGGTGTATTCGTGCCGGGTGCAGAGCGGCGGGCAAGAACAAAGCAGGCACTGAGCCAAATGGGCCATGCCAGGTGCAGAGTGGAGGGTCGAGAGCAAAGCGGGCACTGAGCCAAACGTGCCGTGCACAAAACATGCTGTGAGTAAAAGAAAAAAAACCCTGTAAAGCTGCTGACAGGTTACATAGCCAGCTCTGGTCAGCTCCGCACAGGTGTGTGGGAGATTCAAGGCCACCTGCTGCTCGTTGTTTCCGTCAGCTCTGGTCAGCTCCCCATGGGTGGGGGAGATTCAATGTCACTTGCTGCTGGAAGCCGGCCTGGCAATGATCCGGCCAGGCAGTGATCTGGCCATATAGTTACTGATAAAATGGGTGATCGAAATGATTATTAGGAAGTAAGAATACAGAGAGTTTGTATTACAGCCATTACATTGGCTCTGTTAAATTGGTTAGCAGGAAATGCCTGTTTTTAAAAAAGACTTGGAAAGATAAGCTCTACCCATTGCATAAGTGTTGAGTATATTTGCTTTTCAAAGGCTTCTCACTAGGGTTGTAAACTGAAGAAATAAAAAAGAAGGTACTTGGCTTTTTAAATTTTGAGCTAGCAGTTTGCCTGCCTAAGAAACTGGACCCAAGAAAGAGGTCTTTTTGCTGAACATTAAAAAAAAAATCCTGCAGGCAGCCTTCCACTTGTGGAAGGGCGGGGGGGGGGGGGGGTTGTAACAGCAAAACCGTAACTAGGGAATGACCAGACAGCACTCTTGGAGAACTTGAAGGAGGGAAAATTTATTAGTTGGCCACTCGGATCCGAAAGATCTGAGCGCTGAATATCAGGTGGGAGTAGCTTTTCATACTTTATCTTCACAGAAAAGGGGGCATGGTCATGGTAGTAAGCAAGGTCGCAGAAGCAGAATGGGCAAAGGGTTTCTAGTGCCTGGCATGGTCCTTAGTAAGGGAGTGAGCGGATGGTGAGATGGGTGCATTGCAGAAATGAGGTAGTACCTGGGCAAAGGCAGTGTGGTGAGCGTCTTTTTCAAGGGTTAAGCTTCTCTATTAGGAGAATGAAAAGGCCCCCAGCAATATTAAAACGTGGCAGAGACCATTTTTTGTCGTGGAACAGCATAAAAATATTTAAACTTTAGCAAGTTCAAGATGTGTCAAGAGGGAGGTCAACCGACCAGATATAACACAGCACATACATACATCTGCATCAAGTTTTAAGGTGACTAGACGTCCCGCTTCTGGCGGGACAGTCCCGATTTTTAACAATTTGTTCCGCGTCCTGTGGCATTTTTTAAAAGTCCCAATTTTTGGAATTAGACAACCATTGTTTGAACTTAATGAACAATGGCATTTTTTGGCATTGGCAACGACGAAAACATTTTGTAACTGTCTCTCAGATGACACACACCGTACTGCGTGCTAGTGCTAGTTAAACAAGTGATGTCAACAAATCAGCTATTCAGATAATTTAGGTAAGTTATTTATTTATTTATTTCATAAATACATAAATTTTCTTGAATTTAGCAGACAGTACTCGTATTATTTATATTTTATAGTGGTGGCAAAGTCTAGCGCCGGCCTTGAAAGTGACACTTATGAATTACGATACAGCAAATTCAGAGAAAATATAATACAAGTTAGTATTATTATTTAGAAAGAAATATAGAATTAAAATTAAAATTAAATTTTAAATATAGTTACTTTATAACAATCGAATTAATTTAATTTATAAACTAATAATAAAATATGTTCATATAATTATGTACCTACTTGCTGTGTTTTTAAGCAATATGTATATAATAATTTATTGTATAATTTTAAATTATTATTTTTAGATTTTTAAGATAATGAGTAAAACAAGAGGATGAAAATTCAATGATGATCTAAGAAGTGAATTTCCTTTTATTAAAAAAACCAAAAGCGATTGCATGGTAAAATGTGAGAAATGTAATGGTGAATTTTCTATTTCGTATGGCGGGAAGAATATCTCAAAGCACTTAGAGACACAGAAACATAAAAGATATTTAAATACTGCTGCATCTTCCTCCAAAAAAAAGGAGTTTTTTTCGGAAAACAACTTATGGAGACGAAGAAAAGAAATCAGCATTAACAGAAGGACTTATGTCTTTTCATGCTATTAATCACAATCATTCCTTCAGATCTATGGCCTGTACATCACAGGTTGTCAAAAAGTTAATCAACCAAAAATTTGCCTGTGCTAGAACCAAATCCGAGGCAATTGTGTGTAATGTGCTTTTCCCATATGCATTTTCAGAATTAAACAAAAAAATCTAGAAAAAATTAATTTTATATCCATATATTCTGACACATCTAATCATAAGGATATAAAGTTATTTCCAACCATTATTAGATTTTTTTGATTCGGAAACGAATACAAATTAGAATTTTAGATTTTGTTTCTGTGTCCAGCGAAACTTCTGAAATAATTTCCAGTTCCATTATTAATATTTTGGGAAAAAACTATTTAAAACATAAAATGATTGCATATTGTGCAATCATGAATTCAAATTTTGGAGGAAAAGCGAGAAGAGGTACAAATAATATTTTTTATAAATTAAACAAAAACCTTAAGCAAAACATTATTGGTGTTGGTTGTGTAGCGCACATAATACATAACGCCATTCAAACAGCTGCTGATTTGTCGCCCGTAGATGTGGAAAATGTTGTTATTAAAATATATTCTTGAAAAGAAAAAGAAATAAAATATATTCTTATTTCTATATATACACTGTGCGCGTTGAAATGCTTAAAGAATTTTGTGAAACTGCGGAAGTCAAATATCAGAAAATACTTGGATACAGTAAAATGCACTGGTTAGCTCTTTTGCCAGCTGTTGAAAGAATTTTGAAAATATACGATCCTTTGAAATCCTACTTTCTATCACAGGATGAATGTCCTAGAATTTTAGAAGAGTTTTCTGAAAAAGAATCTTCAAAAATTTGGCTAGAGTTTGTACATAATCAAGCAGCTCTTTTTCAAAATGCTATAAAACTTATTGAAGGTGACAAAATTTGGGTAATCGAAGTCGCAAATGAAGTTAATAATTTAAAATTTCAGTGTCAAGAGCAGTTAGAAAATAATTTTCTTCGTTAACTATCTGTAATAGTATAAACAAGCTAGAAGAACAAGGTGCAATAAATCGTGCAGATATCATGAATCACATTAAAAAGTTCTACAGTAACTGCATAGATTATTTAGAAGAGTGGACGGTACATTGCAATGACATTGAACAGTTTCATTGGGTTACATTAAAACAAGAACTTAATTGGAATGATGTGCAGAAATCATTCGATCATATTACTCGAAATTCCCCATGTAGTAATATTTCTGAAAATGATCTTTTGAATGAGGTATCATTTTTAAACATATACTGATAAGGAAAAGGTTAGATCTTGGGCATCAGCAAAAATCACAATAGAGAACAAATGGTTAGAAATATTTCATCATTTTGAAACAAACCATGTTCCATACACTAAATAATGCAGTAAAAATTGTGGAATATGCGCTGTCCTTACCGGGAACTAATGCTGGGACTGGACACGTTTTTTTTTCTACGGTAAATAAAGTGTGGGCATTAGAAAAATGACAATTGACTGTTGAGACTTTGAAAGCCATTTTAAGTGTGAAATACAATTTAACAAATTCTTGTAAAAACTTCATGGCCTTTTAAACGACAGAAGTTACTGTAAAAATTCACTCAAGTGAGAAATATGCCACAGAATAAAATAATACTATACATAATTTTTAATGTATTACATTTTTAAATTGTACTTTGTTGAAATTTAAAAATAGATATGACAATACTATTTTTGCGTTCTATGAATTTTTTTTGTTGCTCTCTATAGACCAAATTTTTAATCAAGAAACCTCCCCCCTCCCTCCCGTTAATGGTGCCCCGCTTTACCAATGTTAAAATCTGGCCACCTTCTCTGTGGAACAAATAGGGGGAGGCACTGCCTGACCCCAAATACCAGGAGGAGGAACGATGGAGCACCACGGACACGAGTCCCACCGCCCCCTTTGTTTCCGCACGGAAGCTTTGCCGTGCGGGACCTACGGACCGGAAACGGAAGTGCTCCTCCGAGGCCCTCCGCCGCCTCACGTTGCGTTCTTTGCTCCCTTCGGGGTTTGCGGCTGTCCGCCGTGGGCCCGGGGGGCCTGTGTCGTCACACCCCGAGTTTGGAGGCGCTCTTCCGGCCCCCCCGCCCTGCGGACGCCGAGGAGCCGGGCTGGAGCTGCGCGCGTCGCTGCGGTCGGTCCGTCGGACCCGGGGGGTGAGGACTCGTGCGGAGTCGGGGTCCCCGGGGCTCCCGGGTCGGGCCTGCAGGTGTGTTGTTGGCTCGTGGTGCTGACTCGGGGCGCTGCGGGCTCCGCGCCTCCCTTTGCACCGCGCACGGCGGGTGCTGCACCGCAGCGACCCCGAGTTTGCAGCGGAGCCCGCTTTGGGAAGGGCTCGCTCAAGAATGGGTGTGCGTTCCTGGAAGCAAGGTGTCAGGTTTGCGCAGACACTGGTTTTCTGTTGCTGGTTTCTTTTTTCTTGATAGTTTTTTCAACCTGCTCGTAACCAGCCTCCTCTTTCAGTGCCCCGCGTTGGACAACGCTGAAGTGGTCAAATTCGAAATAAAGTCTGCAGTCAGGGCTTGCAGAACCCTTCGCGTAACTAGTTGGGGGCGCGCTTAACACTTTGATTCATAGTTCGAATCCCTATTCAGTGCCGGGAGCGCCCCTTTAGGCGCAAGGGCCGGCTTTGAGGTTAGCGTCGGATGTAGGATTATATATGTACAATGATGGTTATCCCCAACCTCAGGAGGAAAACATTTAGTAAGAGGCATGGTGTGGGGAATTCCTTGGGTGTGAAGCCAACATTTTCATCAAGAATGGAAGTTTTTGCAAATCCGGCTGGACCAGAGGATGCACATTGGCACAGAGAGCAACTGGACACACAGGGAATCCAGGGCAATGACTCCTTCAGGACCAGTGATGAGAGTGGCGATGCCTGGACGGTGGAGAGAATGTGGGGTAGAAATTGGGAGCTGATTACAGGAATCTACTTATAGCCTCCTCATTGGGAGAGAGAGGAGAGAAGAGGGCAGGGGGAGACGTCAGACAGTGTAATCTATGACAAAATAATAATATGTGAATGATGAAGGGTTCACGAGGTGGGGGGAGTGGGGAGGGAGGGGGAAATGAGCAGCAGATATTAAGGGCTCAAGTAGAAGGTAAATGTTTTGAGAATGATGATGGCAACAAATGTACATATGTGCTTGACACAATGGATGGATGCATGGATGGATGGATGGATGCATGCATGCATGGATGGATGGGTGGATGGATGGATGGATGGATGGGTGGATGCATGCATGCATGGATGGATGGATGGGTGGATGATGGATGGATGGATGGATGGATGATGCATGGATGGATGGATGGATGGATGCATGCATGCATGCATGGATGGATGGGTGGATGATGGATGGATGGATGGATGGATGATGCATGGATGGATGCATGGATGGATGGATGGGTGGATGATGGATGGATGGGTGGATGGATGCATGGATGGATGCATGGATGGATGGGTGGACGATGGATGGATGGATGGATGGATTGTGATAAGAATTGTATGACTTCCAGAGGCAGGAGGGGGGAGAAAAAAAAGAATTGTATGAGCCCCCCAATAAAATGATTAAAAGAAGAATGGAAGTTTGAAACATTGTTTAACTGTAAAATGATCAGATATGTAATTCCCCCATCGAATTCACGATGAATTAATAAATCAGGAGATGAGATAGTATGAGAAGCAACACAACCTGTAGTCCTTGGTCGGATATAAAGTGTTGATGTTGATGAAAAACGCTTACTGTACGTGATGAGAGCGTGTGCACCTCCATTGTCTGCTCTGTGTTGAGTCAGATCCTCAAGATTGAGCCACAGCGGTGACGAAAAAGGCATTGGTGAAGCACAGATGTGCACATCCTGAGTCAAGGAAGAGTCACTCTTAGGAATGAAGGCCAAATAGGAGTCCGTGTGTACTCAGTAATCAAAATCCTCCAGTAGATGCTAGAGCAACACCCATGATACCGTTTTGTTTTAAATCATTTTATTGGGGTTTGGACGGCTCTTTTCACAATCCATACAGACAGCCGTTGTGGCAAGCACATTTGTACGTTTGTTGCCATCATTTTCAAAACACTTTCTTTCTACTTGAGCCCTTGATATCAGCTCGTTTCCCCGCCCTCCCCAGCCCTTCCTCCCTCATGAATTGAACCCTTAATAATTTATTAAAATTTTTTTCAGTGTCTTTTTCATCCACTCTTCTATTGTCCATCCCCCTGGGAGGGGGTTATATGAAGATCCTTGTGATGGGTTCTCCCTTTCTTCCCCCACCTTCCCCTTACCCTCCTGGTATCACTACTCTCATCATTGGTCCTGAAGACGGATGATCCCCTGTGTTTCCAGCTCTTATCTGTACCGGTGCACATGCTCTGGTCCAGCTGGATTTGTAAGGTAGAATTGGGATCATGACAGTGAAGGTGGGTGGTGGGTGGGAGGAAGCATCAAAAAATAGAGGAAAGTTGTATGTTTCACCAGCGCTCTACTGCATCCTGACTGGCTCGACCCTTCCGTGTGACCCTTCTATAAGGGGATGTCCAGTTGTCTGCAGATGGGCTTTGGGTCTTTGCTCCACACTCCCCTTGTTTTGTTTTCTAGGTCCCTCATCTAATAAGTTTCTCACAGAGTAATTCAGTTGTCCTGGGAGTCCTTGCATGATAGAAAGGTTCCCTTTCCTAATGGTGTACGGAATTGGAAATGAAGAAAGCAGGGCTGTGCTCTGGAGGCTGGAGCCCATTCTGCCTTCGGTGTAAGTGCCCTCAGGATGGGCCTGTTCCCCGCACCTGGGACGAAGCCAGACACCCATCCCTCCTGCTTACTCAACACTGTCTCCACCCCATGCTCTGATTTCAGCGCCTCATTTTGGTGCAGGGAGAACTAAGCCAGCTCAGGCAGCCAGGGACCTGGGGCGACCCTCTGGCACCTCCGAAAACCCCACGGCTGGATTTCAACTGCTCTGACTCGCGTGGGAGACAGACATCACTCGTCTGCCTCCAGACTGCGCTGTGCTCCGCATCCACCGCCCGTCCTGCCTCCTGAAGTGACTTTTGGGGTTCAAGAGGCCACCTTGCCCTAGATCTTCAGAAGCCAGAGCCAGGAAATGGTGAGTTCTAAGGGACTCTTGGGCTCTTTTGACCACAGGTACGTGAGGCTGGATATGAACTGTTGCCGCGCCAACCTTGTGTCGCTCAACATTGTAACTCAAATGCATCGATTCTAGCGTGGTTGTGCACATTCGGTGTTCCAGATTGACAGGTCTATGATACAGCTGTAACAAGCAACATGCCTTGATTCAGGCAAGCATGTCCCCCAAGGTGACCTTGTGCACTTCCCTTCTTTGAGGCTATCTTGTGCAGCAGATCTGCCCAGTTAAAGTGGGGCAGTGTCCACTCCCAAACTCCTTCCCAGAATTTGGGAATTCTTGTTTCTGTTTTGGGTCAGTGCTGCCATCTTTATTTCCATGTCACTTTAGGATAGGAGTCCTGCCGGCCCAGCGTGTAAACATTCCCCTGCTGACAGAGCGTTCAGTCATCCAAACAGCTGCTCGGTGGGAGCGGTGTTTCGATAAAGATGCACCGCCTCTGGGGCAATCCACCTCTCACTCCATCTACTCACTGTGAGTCAGAATGGATGTGTTGGTAGTAGGTCTAGCGTTATGTGTTTACTTCATTGTTTTTCTTTATAAGTCTTGGAGTTTTTTTAGCTTAATCATTTTATTGTGAGCTTGTGCATCTCTTGTCACAATCCATCCATTGTGTCAAGCACATTTGTACATTCATTGCCATCATCATTCTCGAAACATTTGCTTTCTACCTGAGCCCTTGGTATCAGCTACCTATTTGTCCCCTCACTCCCCAGTCCCCCCTCCCTCATGAACCCTTGATAATTTATTAATTATTGTTACTTTGTCATATCTTACATTGTGAACGTCTCCCTTCACCCACTTTTCTGTTGTCCATCCCCCAGGGGAGGGGGTTATATGTAGATCCTTGTGATTGGTTCCCCCTTTCCACCCCACCCTCCTTCCACACGTCTTGGGGGTTTTTTGTTTGCTTGTTTTAAGTCTTGATTTTTTTTTTAAGAGAGCTGTTTCTCTTTATCGTGGTACAGGATGAGGCGAGAGGGCCTGGCACTAGACAGAACAAGGGAGTCAGCCTGTCACCAGGGAGACCCAGCCCTGCAGAGGGTGCCGGATGGGTGGGTCTCCCAGGAGGTGGTCTTCTAGGAGTGGAGCGGAGGTCGGGAATGTATTCTAGCAACCGCGTCTCCTTGAACTTACTGAGCTGAACTCGGCAGAAAGAGAATCCTCCGAGGAGGAGGTACAGGCCGCAGCGATGAGACAGCTATCGCTGACTTGCTGTCAGAGGGTGAATATGTTCTGGGGGCCGTTCCCAAAATCCTTCTCCGTGAAGGGAATGTCCTCAATCAGGACCGCGGAGTGGACCCTGAAAAAGACCCCGAGCTTGTGCGATCACTCCCCCAGCACGGAAGGCGATGCCATAAGCAGCCAGCTCGGGACCTCAGCACGAGTAACGGCATGAAGAGGGGTCAGGCATCGCCGAGACGTGAGCCTGGTTGGAAACGGGGTGCAGAAAGCCTAGGACGCACAGTGGGGAATCACAATGGACTAGGACTAGGCTCGTGCCGCTGTGTCTTCCCCCCTCCCACTTTTCCAACTTTACACATTTCCGTCACTGCTAATGACCTTTTCTGAGTCTAAACCATGTATCTTTTCTTTCCTGGGTATAAAGGTTATGTTAGACCAGGTTGACTAGGAAAACAAATCCATTGACACTCACACATGTATAAGAAAGAGCTTTTTATCCACAAGTAACTATGTAGGAAGAGAACATCCCAACCCAATCCAGCCCAAGACCTCAAGTTCTATTCTGGTCCATAAGACCCTCTTCAGACTCACACAGCGCATGCAATGATGCAGAATGTAGGAAGGTCACAGCCCAGGGGCTGCAAAGTCCCGTGGATCCAATGATGGGGACTCTTTTCCGGGGCTCTGGCAGCAACTAGGGTCCACCAGCAGGAAGGAGAAGGCAGAGAGAGAGGGGTTCCCAGAACCCTCCTTATGAGAAGGCCATGCCCACAAAGAGTCACCATCAGGCTGTGACCTCACTGGCAGGCTGGGCTGCACCCCTACAGTCTTACATATCTTCAAGTTGACATGAAATTTTGTAACCACTAATGGAGGTTAATGGATCCATTTGTGTCCTGTGCATTTACCTTGGATTTGGTGTTGTCGATGACCTATGAAATGTGTATGAGTATGTGCATGTGACTTGTGTGTATGAGTGTCTGCATCTGACATGTGTTTGCATGTAACATGTCTTTGTGAGTGTCTGCATATGAAACGTGCATGAGTGTCTGCATGTGACGTGTGTGTGTATGAATGTCTACATGTGACGTGTGTGTGTGACTGTCTGCATATGACGTGTGTGCATGAGTGTCTGCATATAGTGTGTACATGAATGTCTACATGTGATGTGTGTGTATGCGTGTCTACATATGACCTGTGTGCATGGGTGTCTGCATATGATGTGTGTGTATGAGTGTCTGCATATGGTGTGTACATGAGTGTCTGCATATGACCTGTGTGCATGAGTGTCTGCATATGGTGTGTACCTGAGTGTCTGCATATGACCTGTGTGCGTGCGTGTCTACATATGACATGTGTATGTGAGTGTCTACATATGACCTTTGTGCATGAGTGTCTACATATGACATGTGTATATGAGTATCTACATATGACCTGTGTGCATGAGTGTGTACATATGACATGTGTATATGAGTGTCTACATATGACCTTTGTGCATGAGTGTCTACATATGACGTGTGTGTATGAGTGTCTGCATATTACCTGTATGCATGAGTGTCTACATGTGACGTGTGTGAGTGTCTACATGTGACGTGTGTGTATGAGTATCTACATATGACCTGTGTGCATGAGTGTCTACATGTGACGTGTGTGCATGAGTGTGTACATGTGACGTGTGTGTATGAGTGTCTGCATATGACCTGTGTGCGTGCGTGTCTACATATGACCTGTGTGCATGAGTGTCTACATGTGACGTGTGTGTTTGAGTGTCTGCATGTGACCTGTGTGAGTGTCTGCATATGACCTGTGTGCATGAGTGTCTACATGTGACCTGTGTGCATGAGTGTCTACATGTGACGTGTGTGCATGAGTGTCTGCACTGTCTTGGCTGTGTTTCAGTGAAGGATCTGTGGGTTTGCCTTGGTTGAGCAGAACAGTCGTTTTTAATATTTGAAATGATGTGCAGACGTGCTTCTCGTGCCTGTGTTCCCGGTCTCGCCTGTGGACTTTGCCTCCTGCTACCTTTGCCTGTCCTCTGTGAGAGGGACACGGGGGACAAGAAAAAATAGGCAATTGGCATAGAGAAATTCACAGTTCTCCAAAATACGATGCTTTTCACCAGTGGAACACCTGCCACCTCCCGTGCTCCTAGACTTGAAGGAAGTATGGGACTGCAGGGCCTGGGCCCCCAGTGTTTGGGCCCTGGGTCCTCACAAGGTGATTAGGTGACTAAGGGAAAATCTCCCATTCTGCAGCTGATGGTTAAAAAGGGAGTGAGGTCTGAATGGCTGAATCTCAGCGCTCTTTTCAAACAGTTCTAGACAATAAAGAGGGAGACATAGGACCAATTGCTGGCAGTCAAACCATGGAAAGAGGATTTCCATGTGCTGAAAGCCTTTGAAACGAAGCATCCTCTCTCTGAGGAAGGGAAGTCGTGAAGAGATTAGACTGAAAGCTAATACCCTAGAGTCGACCTGGGTAAAGCACAGAACTTTGGATCAAATGCGCTGATTTCTTAGTTCCCGGAGACTGTCAGCCTCAACCTCTGCCCTGTTCCCATTGGCCGAGTGGTGCCCTGCTGACCCAGAACGTGTGGGCTGTTTTAGGACTCAGTGGTCCCTGAGGATGTGGCCGTCGAATTCAGCCAGGAAGAGTGGGCTCTGCTGCATCCGGATCAGAAGGAACTCTACAGGGACGTGATGGTGGAGACCATGAAGAACCTGGCCTCCATTGGTAAGAACACGCCTTAAGTGCTCACTTCTTTCAGTGGAACAGAAAGATTTCCTTCACCTTTGGCCCAGTCTTCAGGATGAGGAATCGACTCCATCGTGAAACTGGGGACATTGCCCATTGTTCCAGTGCAGGTGAATGTCCTGGCTTCCGAGTGAACATAAAGCTCTGTCTGTGTGGAAGGGAACTTTTTTGGTCTGTGCTGTGATTAAAAGCCACGAGACTCTTGAAGAGAATTAAGTGTAAGAAGCCCGGGCTTCTGGAGGCACCTGAGAGCACTGAGAGAGAGTTGGGTCTGGTAGCGAGTTTCAGTGTATGTGTTACAGGTTTGACAGTATTAATTCGTGGCGGGTAGACTCGAAACTGCCCATCTCTGGCCACCCTGAAGAGCAGAGTTTGGGCTCAAGGTCAAGGCAACCGATCCTTTCCCTTCACTGTCTTCCTGTACGCGAGCACTGTGTTAGCTCTTCCCCCTTTATTTTTCCTGAGAAGCAAAGAGACCATCTAAGGGCAGTGGACGCATGTAGGTCCCTGGGTCCGGAAGTGTCCCAGGAAACCAGGAATTGTAAGGAGCAGCCTCAAATGGAGGGAATTACACGTGAATCATTGAGCAAGGAGAAATGTTCAGAAAGACACCTGAGCGGACTCCTGTATTGTGAGCAGTCCCCATACTGTGGTCGTGGAGGCCCTGCCGGTCTTTATAATGACAATGTCAGGTGAGCATTAGATGGTTAACTACAAGTACCTGCCACACACAGGAGAAAGATAAGACATCCTATTCCTGAAAAGAATTACAGCCTCAGAAACCCTTACATAGCAACGTTTCTCAATCTTTCTAATGCCTCGACCCTTTAATACAGTTCCTCATGTGTGGTGACCCCCGGCAGCCATAAAATTATTTTTGTTGCTACTTCATCACTGTAATGTTGCCAATCTTATGAATTGGGCGACCCCTGTGAAAGGGTTCTTCATCCCCCTAAAGGTATCGAGATCCTCACAGGTTGAGAACCGCTACTATGTAGGGTCCCATTGAGTGGAAATTGACTTGATAAACAATGTTATCAAATATGTTTCTGCTTTGTTCTCTTTGTTAGACCTGTTCGTCATCATCACTCTCGTTCCTGGTGGATAGATTTCTTAGTTAATTGCTGTGTCACTGTGGTCACCGTGTTAAAAGAGGGAAATTTGACCAGAATTTGTTTTGTTTTTCAAAGTAACCATTTCCCTCCCCGCCCCCCCCCCAATAATTCCTTTTCTTTTTTGTTTCATATTTTGAACTTCAACTTGAACTATTGGGTCAGTTTATAGAAGCCTTGATGACAGTGAAAAGTTATCCAGTGAACATGTGACCGTGCAACTCATGAAGATTTACACCCGGTCCTCCATGTTTGGAGAAGTCTCCCAACCACACAGCAATAAAGATCACTATAAAAACTGTGGGAGACTTTTAAGGTAAGTATCATTCAAACAACAAACTGCATGCTTTAAAATCAGGAAAGGTGTATGACAGGTTTGTATCCTCTCATCCTACTCAATCAATCTGTATGCCGAGCAAATAATCAAAGAAGCTGGATTCTAAAAAAGAATGTGGCATCAGGACTGAAGGTTTATTAACAACCTGCGGTATCCAGATGACATGACCCCACTCGCTGAAAGTAAGGAGGGCTTGAAGCACATGCTGATGAAGGTCAAGGATTGCAGCCTGCAGTATAGATTACAAATCAATAGCATGAGGACCACAATCCTCAAAACTGGACCAACAGATAACAGGATAAAGATGAAAAGGTTGAGGTTGTCAAGGATGGTGTCTTGCTTGGATCCACATTCAGTGCTCGTTGAAAGAGCAGTCAAGAGATCCAAAGATGGCTTGCACACACAAAAAGACAGCTGAGGACTTGGGTGTGCTAGACCCAAGCCATGGCTTCCTCACTCGCCTCATCTGCATGTAAAAGATGGACATTGAATAAGGAAGACCAAAGAAAAACCCATGTGTGGTTGGACTTGAGGGGCCAGGCCCCCACCACTCATCATGGGTTTGATAGGCACAGTTGTACGGTTGAGATATATAGATATTATATTAACGTCATCGAGAGCATGAGAGATAGAAGAGAGAGTCAAATAATGGAGTCAGACATATTTCATGGTAGCATGCTCACCTCAGCCCCGCTTGGTGGTCCACATGGAGTGGGGTGGGAGGGAAGGAGGACAAGGGGAGAGGGAACAGGGGAGGAGAGGGAGCTGATGAGAGGTCAAGGGAGGAGCAGAGAGAGAGATCTCTTTCTAACCAAGGTCTACATACCTTTGGGGGTGTGCAAGCCCACTAATTACAGACAAAGATGTATATCACAGGAAGGGGTCCCACTATAGGTTATACAGCAATGAGAGGGGGACAATCTAGGGGCATACACATCATAGGAAGAGGAGGGATTGGGGGTGCACATGTGACAAGATGGGCGGATCCTAGAGTCAGGATGGCAGCTTAACTTTGGATGTCCCAGAGTGCTTTTGAACTATTTTCTGAATCCCCATAGGGAACATTATCAGTAGGGTGTGAACTCCACCTACAGGAACCAAATCATTGGGAGGATACCTGTGAGCATCTGACCTCCCCTCACAAGTCCCCCGTTATATATATAAAATTCCAAAGCCACATGGGCGACATGGTTATTTTCTATACATTGAAAGCTGTCAAGGCAAAACTTCATGATCCAATTAATATAGTCAAAAATTCAGGCTTAATAGAAACATTTTGAATCCAGACATGGAGGATAAAGTCCCCCTGTGTCCATCTGCTATTGGAGGAAGGTATGAGAGGGGCTGAATGCCACGGCTGGAAGAAATGGGGCCACATAGGAATGTCTGCTTCTATAGTTAAAGCTGCCGGCCACACAGCAACCAGCTTTGTGCTCGTAAGAGACAACCTCAGAGCAGCACCATACAGGAGGGTAAAGCGAGGAACAATGTCATGAGAATGTGATTAGGACTTACAACTCACAAGGGTGGAGGTCCCCCTCCACCACTAGAAACCTAGCTTTCCAGGTTCCTTTGCGAGACAGTGAAGGATTCGTCCTTAAACACTCTCTTCCTGTTCTTTGCTCCTCACGGTATTTGCCTCATGCGCGAACTTCAAAAGTGCCATAGAGGCCGTGTGATTCTCCTTCATACACCTTAGCTTTCTATAGAAGCAACACGTGATAGCCAGGACGAAAATTGTGTTAATGAGCAGCACTCAGGCTGGAACCCAGGCTATGAGAAATACTTTGAACCCAAGCATGAGATTCCAACCCTTCCATGCCCTTCACCAATCGCTTAATTATATCAGAGCCAGGAGATGCCTCAAGACTGTCTTTGAATGTATAGAAAACATCCCTTTTAAGCTGATCAACATCTTCAACATCTAATGAAATGTTTCCCTTAAAGCCTTGCAAATGTTTCCTAATCAAATCCCAATCATGCAATGTCTTATTATAAGGATAAAGGGTTTTACAAAAATCAGTTACATTCCAATCACATTTCAACAATTGACAAGTCCAAAATCTTCATCTTTCCGCAAAGCAACAATTCTGTTGGAATAGTCCAGTCACATTGTATAAAATATTCCGCTTTGATAAGAATCCCAGAGTTTTTCTTAGACTGCGTCAGCCATGGAAGAAATATCTCAGCAGTCAGCAATTGCCATTCTCAGGAATCTGCGAGGTCTTCTTGACGTTTTGGATAACTTCAGTAACAGGACAGGGGGGTCAGGTCCCACATCAGCTTCCCGGCTTTCTTCTGGGCCTTGCTGGCTGAAGAGAAATCCACCTATGTCCTTTGCCTCTGAAAATATAAACAAATAGCCCCTCTCTTCGGGGTGTCATTAACCTGAAAAAGGAATTGTGATTAAGCTTTTGTGGTTCCTTGTGTCCTTCATGTCCACCTTTCTCCGAACGTGGTTGTGTCCGTCCAAGGGGAGCCCATCAGCTTTATTCTGCAAAACCATAACTGCATAGCCTTTTCTCCGGGTGACAAATGGACCTGGATCCCAAACGCGATTTCCACCTTCTTCGGATTTCTTAGGATCCGCTTTTTCTGTAGACGTGAAAATGTGTTTATCTGTCCTAATTTTGTTGCAAGCTTTTAGTAAGGAAAAAATTTTTTTTATTAAAACGACTAAATGTACTTTGTCACACATAAGATTCCTGTTCTCCCCCTTCTGTTTTAACAATTCAGATTTCAAAGCATTACTAAGAGTCTCAGTTACCTTGCTTGGTCTTGAACCAGTAAAACTACTAGTTAGATAGCCTTCATTGTTCTGTAAATTTCTGCTGCCGGCTCTCAGAGAATCTACAGAACTAACATGTAAATTTTGGCTCCCAGCTCTCAGAGAATTAAGAGAGCTGACTGATTGGGAGAACTTGTTACCATACTTTGAAAGACTGAAAAATTCTTAAAATTGTTCAGCTGTTGCTAACTTAAGTAAAACAGACATTTTTCCTCCAAGTTTACCAGTAAGGTTACAGGCTCTTTGCACGGTATGATTTTTACCTTCTTGCAATATTCTGATCTGGTTAACTTTTCTCATTCCATCCAAGGTGGGTTTAGAGGAAGTTAATGGCTGGTCTTAGGCCCTTGTGAATTCCCTAAGGAAATGACCCCATATCCAGAGTTTAAAAACCTTTTTCCTTCAATTTCTAATTCCATGTGAGGGTGCTTTTGTCTCCCCACAGTAGCGTTCCAGAGACCCCTTCATTTAAAGGGTGGTCAGACTTCTCCAGTACTCTTTCCTGACAGTTGTAACTTTTAACTCCAGTAATGCAAGGAAGCAAACATTGGCTTAAGCAATCTTCCTTTTTTATAAACCATGGTATATCAGAATTCATCACTGCCTTAATTTCTTCATCATCCTGCCCAATAACTTCAGCAACATCTGGAGAATTTAGGTTGGACTTTCCTAATAAACATCCTATAGTTCTTTTAGGTAGCGGACCCCAATTACTGCTTCTAATTTCTGATTCAATCACAGCTTTTGGCTTTTCCTCACAACTCTGATCAACTCCAGGATCAATTTTAATTCCTTGAGTACTTAGGTTAAATCTTCCGGACAACAACTGTATTACTCTTTCAATAAGAGGCTCCTGCTGTGAGTTTGGGGGATACCTATGATTGCTGCCATTCAAAGATTCTCTTGCTGGCTTAGGCAGAAGCCTTGCCTTCTGAGCTCTGTTAGGCAGAACTTGGATCAAACTCCTTCCTCCATTTTCCCGCCGGGAAGCCTTTGCGAGTGGCAACCCTTCACTTTTGAACTTTGAGCGACATGGTCTCGACCAATGAGTTCCCTTCCTACCACGGAGGCAAAGTTCAGGGTCTTTTAAACTCGATCTGAATAGCTGTAGCCTGCTCTCCCTATACTGTCTTTGACGATGACCTGGCTTTCCACAGCTAACGCATTTTCTTCTTGGTTTGGTGTAATTTGCCAAGGGAGCTGCCGTGAGGTTGACCTTCTATGCATCTGTCTCTACATTCCTGCATTTTTTTTTATTATTGAAAAAGTTTATATTTAGCATTAGCCAGCTGGGCTCACTTTAGATGATTCCAATTTTGTTGGCAACATCTAAAGCGTCAGTCAGGAGCCAGTCGAACATATGGCTTCTTCTCCCCATCAGGCCTGATCAAGGTGTTGACCTTGGCTACGTCAATGTCATAGAGCTTCTCCACAGCCTGTTTGATCTGGTGTGTGGTGGCCTTGACATCCACAGTGAACACAAGTGTGTTGTTTCCTTCGATCTTCTTCATGGCAGACTGTAGTCAAGGGGAACTTGATGATGGCATAATGGTCCAGCTTATTTCTCCTGGGGGCGCTCTTCCCAGGGTATTTGGGCTGCCTTCTTAGTCTCAAGGTCTTGGGCCGCCGGAAGGTGGGTGACGTGTGGATCTTCTTTTTTTGTGGCTGTGGCTGCCTTTCAGCACGGCCTTCTTGACTTTTAAAGCCTTTGCTTTGGCTTCCCTTTTGGGAGGGGCAGGAGCTTCCTTCTTCACCTTCGGCGCCATCTTCGGCGCCATCTTCGTGAAAAGGCCCTGCATATTCCAAGATGTTCTAGCAGCGTGCCCTGTTCCATGTAGGGATGCAAGGCATTTTTACAGTGCTTATTAGAGAAATCATAAGATTGCTTATGCTATAGGCCTCTGACTGCCTGGGCATTTTTTTACATGTTTTGAAGTAGCGTCTTCCATTCAGAACACAAAGTTAGCATAAGCTCATCATTCCGCTGCCTTATAGCTGTGTAACTCAGCTTTTTCTCTTCTGATGGAATTATCTTTTCACCAGCCCTTAGGCAAACTTTGCGTATCTGTCCTATTGTCTGTTCCTTAAACGGTAGTTGGGACTCAACTGTGATATAATTCTCAGCCCCTAGCAATTGAATTCCTATATCTGTGCCCTCTTCTAAATTTGTGTGCACTCGTGCAAGGGCTGCTTCCTTCCACCGCATTTGATGTTGCAAAGATTCTGAAGAGTAAAGACAAATTTTCGCTAAAGCTCCTGGACTCTGCTAAAGCCCTTATCATGCTAATTATAAATTGTGAGTCTGGGCCATGATCATTGACTGCCTGCTTAAGAGCTTTTAGCAACTCAAAGGAAAGGGCACTGTGAATTCCTTGTGGGTGTTTCCCGTAAGGCTGTCTGTTAGTAGCTTTAAGAGGATAAGACCTTCTAAATTCTGCATCTCCATCTGCAATCCCCCTTTCTACCCTAGAAAGTAAAGGTGCTTTCCTATAATTCCACCTCTTTGCTTCTGATCTCTGAGCTCGGCTTCTCAACCTGTATGTCTTGAAGCTCCACTTCCTGAACTTCATCATCTGTGTTAGCTCCCTTACTTTGCATTTCTTTGGAGCTCATCTCTCCACCTCCAGCACTGGCTTGCTTGCTTGTGTTACAATCTCTAGTCCTTCTTACACTCAATTCCAGCAGGGGAGCAGATGCTGTTACTATATCCCCTTCTGACTCAGACTTAGGTTTTTCAGCTCTGCCTAAAATCTTCTCATCTGCCTGAAACCCATCCTGATTGCTTCTCACCTGATTTAACTTTGCAAAGCTTAGATGCTTCTCACTACTTTGCTGATCTTGTTTCTTTGCTTTCTCTACCTTTGAAAACAAGGGAGCTTCCTGGGATTGTTTAGTGGTCTCGCTTTGGGTCTTGGAATCTGGAATTGGATGCCTCTAGTACTTTTATCACCTTTAGACCTTCGGAGGCTGCAGTCCCCCGAGGGCATATAGGCTTTGGCCATGAGGTTTCCTTTAGAATCAGAGGCCTTGCATGACAAGTCAATCCCTGCTTCTTCAGTTTTTCCTAAAGTTTCATCACCTCAATCATGCTCAGTCACAGACACTTTTGCTTTCTTTTCTAGATTTGAATAGATACAAGACTTCTCACTGCACTGATAATCATTCTCTTCCTCCTGCCAAGGTTTTAAAAACATATTAACTTGAACCCACAGAGATGGGCCATGAGAAGCCAATGGAGGAGCTGAGAGAGCAAGAGCCCTCCCTCTCTATTGCTAACCCAAGCCTATATACCTTTGGGGGTGTGAAAGCCCACTAATTACAGGTAAAGACGTCACAGGAAGGGGTTACACTATAGGTTATACAGCAATGAGAGAGGGACAATTTAAGGACATACACGCCATAGGAAGAAGAGGGATTGGGGGTATACATGTGACAAGATGGGCGGATCCTAGAGTCAGATTGGCAGCTTAACTTTGGATGTCCCAGAACTGGGTTTGATCTGTTCTTTGGCTCCTCATAGGAACCATTACCAGTAGGGTGTGAACTACACCTACAGGAACCCAATGATAACTGCAGGCCTGTCCGTTGTCCTTAATGGTGTGGGGGCCCACTGCAGTCTGGCAACTGATTGCCCTCGGGGAGGATGCCTACAAGCGTCTGACCTCTCACCACACCCATGTATTTGAGTTGTGGTGCTAGAGACTATTCAAAGTATAGTGGGCTGCTATAAGGACAAACAAATGTCTTGGTAAAAGACCGGATACTTCGGGCTTGTTATCAGGAGAGACCAGTCCCTGGAGAAGGGCATCATGTTAGGTGGGGAAGAGGGGTAGTGAAGGAAAGGAGGGCCCTTGAGAAAATGGATGGACACCATGGCTGTAACAGTGGACTCAGGCATAAAGAACAGTACTGAGGTGGCACGGGACCGGGAATTGTTTCATTCTGTTATGAGCAAGGTTGCTTTGGGTTGGAACCGACCCAATAGCACCTACCAAGAACATAATTCAAGCAAAACTGCTCATTCTAGAACCCCAGGAAAAGGTTCTTAGGTGCCATGAGCTTAAAATACATATTTGTGTGTTTATACCAGGTTTTGTGTTCCGGCTGCCTCAGGTTTAATTAAACAAATAACACAGGAGCACACCAGCTGTATTACCAGGCCCTCTGTCCTCAGATGGGGAACCCTACCATGCAGCCTTCCAGGGGGACCTGGTCACCTTTGAGAGCTTAACCTGGAGCCTGCAAATGAGTTGAGGCCTTGGTTGGACCCATTAGACTTACTTTGAGCCTTGGATTTTCAACCCTGGCCAGCAGAGCCTCAGACCCTTGGCAGTACTTGCCTAAGACCACTGTCCAAGCAGTACTTGCCCAAGACCACTGTCCAGGCCTGTGATGGTCACTGACAGTGAGTCCACTGAGCTGACAGTTGGCACCTATTGGGATCTTAGGCTAAACCCCCTTGGACTTTGTAAGAGACTTGATAGCCTTGACCTGTGCGTCCGTGGCTTGGCTTGTTGGCCAGTCATTTCTTCAGGTGTTTCCATGCTTCATGACAAAGCATGTATTTCTTGGGAATTTGGGGGTCCCCTCCCTTAAAATATTCATGTCATTGTGATTGGGATTTCTTGATGCTTTTTTTAAAAACTTTTATTTTAAGCTTAATTGACTCTGGAGCCTTGAGTTTTTGCTTCTTAGGTTTCTTCTGGGATTTCTTCTTTGCAGCTTCCTCTTCTGGTTTGGGAACAATGTGTTCCTTTTCAGTCGGGATCACTGCAGTGTGGCAGGGGTGGGGCTCACGTGTGGGTTGGCCCCACCATGAGCTCTATATGTCCAGCAACCCATCTTGGGCACTTTGTTCACCCAATGTGCTCAATGACTAGAGAATCTACATCTAAACCCTTAAGAGGAGCATCACTCTGCATTTTTAAGCATATACAGCAAAACTTCAGCACTCTTTTCTGGGCCACCGACCCTGGGTCCAACCCCACTGTGTGGCCTGGTCACATCTACCAATCCCACCATTGTAACGTCAGAAGGACACACAGCTCCTGCAGTGACATCTTTCAGATACTTAATGGCTCTCCAGATGATGAACTGGACAGGTTCGTGAGGGTTTTTAAAATTCGGGTGAAGATTTGACCCTCTTAATCTGCATGACTTCTATGGGGGTTTCTGGGTCGTTAGTAGCAAGCCATTTTGGTAGATCACCTTAGGCCTCCCCGGGAAGAGCTCCTGATACGTTGATTTTGTGCTGTTCTAGAATTGGTGGTGTATTGTGTGGCTCTTCAGCTTGATGATGTCTACACTGATGTTTGGAGCTCCAGGGGACAAAGAAGAGCACTGTACCAGGGTGCTAACAGGTTCAAGTTGTTGTTAGGTGCCATCTAGTTGACTTCAACCCATAGCGACCTTATGCACACAGAACGAAACACTCCTTAGTCCTACACTGTCCTCATAACTGTCCATGTGCTTGAACCCATCGTTTCAACCGCTCTCTGAATCCATCTTGTTGAGGACTTTCCACTTTTTCACTGCCCCTCCACTTTACTTCCCATGGTGATCTCCTCCAGGGACTGGTTCCTTCTGACAACTTCTCCAAAGTATGTAAGTCAAAGTCTCGTCGTTGTGACCTCTAAGGAACACTCTGGCTGTATTCTTCCAAGGCACATTTGTTTGTCCTTTAAACAGTCCGTGGTCCTTCAGGATTCTTCTCCAGCACCACAATTCAAATGCATCGATGCTTCCGCCTTCTTTATTGAGTGTCCAGCTTTCACATGCCTATGAGGTATGTTAGCCTAACATGTCTATGAGGTATGTTAGAGAAACAAATCCACACTCATACGTGTATAAGAAAGAGCTTTAAATAAAGAGTAATTGTACTTTAAGAAAACATCCCAGTCCAGTCCAGATCAAGCCCATAAGTCCGATATTAGCCCATATGTCTGATACCAGTCCGTAAATTCCTCTTCAGGCTCACACAAAACATGCAATAACGCCGAATGCAGGAAGATCACAGGCCGGTGGGATCTTGTGGATCCAATGGCGGCGTAAGTATCTCAGCGCTGGGTCTACATGTGTCTTGTCATCAGAAATACCAAGCAGGGAAAAAATAAAAAGAAAGAAATACCAAACAGACAGTGTGTGTGTCCCGCCTCCAGCACAGCGTCTCCAGATGAGGTCATCTAGCAGCAACCTGATTGGCAGGGTAAACTCCACCCTGTGGTTCTGAATAGTGTCAAGGGCTCCAGATGCTGTCACCATGACCACATGAGGTGATGGAGAATGCCACAGCCTGAGGCAGGTGTACCTTGGTAATTCAGGAATTCTCATTTCTCTCTAGGTTATCCATGGTTTGTTAGAGTGCACACAGGCAAACGCCTTTGCAGAGCCAATAAAACACAAACATCTTTCTGGTTTTCTCAGCTAAAAGGCAAGACCCATCTGGCATCAGCAGTGATGTCCCTTGGTCCACATCCCCTTCTGAATGCAGCCTGAACCGCTCACACCGCCTTGTCAATGTACTGCTGCGGCCACGGTTGCACCATCTTCAGCAAAATTTTACTTATGGGTGCTATTGATGATCGTCTGTACTCTGGGCCTTCTGTTGGGTCACCTTTCTTTGAAATGGGTACAAATATGGATATCTTCCAGTCAGTTGGCCAAGTATCTGTCTTCCAAATTTCCTGACTTAGATGAGTAAGTGCTACCAGTGCTTCGTCAGCTTGTTGAAACATTTCAGTTGCTATTCCGTCCCTTCCTGGAGCCTTATTTTTGTCTTATGTTTTCAGTGCAGCTTGAACAACTTCTTTCAGCACCATTGATTCTTGCTTCTATGCTACCTCCTGAAATAGCGGCACGTTGAGTAGTTCTTTTTGGTACAAGGACTCTGTGTATTCTTTCCGTTTTCTTTGGCACCTTTCTGCATCATTCAGTGCTTTCTCCATAGAATCTTTCAGGATTGCACTCCAAACAGACTGGTTCATAAAGTTTCAGTAATTGCTGACATGAACAATAGCAGTATATGAATGCAAAGCAACCAAATCTATTGCTCATCAGATTTGGACCACAGAAGGGAAAATCAATGATAGTGGACAATTGTGTGTGTTTGTGTGTGTGTGAGAGAGAGAAAGAGAGAGATTGAGTTTCTATACTCCTGCCTCTGGTCCAAACTCATATAAGACTTCTGAAACTTTAGGGATTTACGTGGAAGATTGGGTATTAGCAGACCTGTGGGCAGCGACAAAGAAGCTATGCATCGATGTTTGTTTTCTGCAAGGTTCAAAATCCAGCGGCTACAGAGTTTGGTCACAATATTCCATAAGTTGCCCTTAATGACATTATCAGTTGCTGAACTGTTATAAACACGTTCAAACCTCTATCTGGACAAATACACACATACATCTGCTTTTATATATTTATATGTATATTTTTCATATAAACCTAATTAATTATTTTCATAGCCCAAACTTTTTTTAAACATTTTATGAGGGGCTCATACAACTCTTATCACAGTCCATACATATACATACATCAATTGTATAAAGCACATCTGTACAGTCTTTGCCCTAATCATTTTTTTTCCTTTTCTTTTTTTACATTTTATTAGGGGCTCATACAACTCTTATCACCATCCATACATATACATACATCAATTGTATAAAGCACATCCATACATTCCCTGCCCCAATCATTCTCAAAGCATTTGCTCTCCACTTAAGCCCCTTGCATCAGGTCCTCTTTTTTTCCCCCTCCCTCCCCGCTCCCCCCTCCCTCATGTGCCCTTGGTAGTTTATACATTGTTATTTCATCATATCTTGCCCTATCCGGAGTCTCCCTTCCCCCCCTTCTCTGCTGTCCGTCTCCCAGGTAGGAGGTCACATGTGGATCCTTGTAATGAGTTCCCCATCATAGCCCAAATTTTTATAAATTTGAATCTGATATCCAGTGCTAGGAACATTGTTCACGTGGCCCCATGATGAGAAGGCCTCATGTTTTAGAAAATCAGTGACAATAATGGTTGTATTTATGCCAGATGATTTAATCTACAAAACACGAGAGAGAGTGAGGCAGAAAATATGCATGTAAACTGTTTGATGATGGTTAAGTAGGAACAAATTATTTCCAACAAAATGTTGCCTCTTTCTAAACAGAAGTCACACATTAGAAAGTCTCCGTGGAAGAAATGAAAGAAGTCAGTACGGGAAATCCTTCAGCCAAAATCTGAATCTTACTGTGCTACAAAAAAATCTTCCAAACAGATTTGCACGCGGTCACTGTGGAAAAGTCTTCCTGGATCACACATCACATGACCATCATACTGGACCTCTCACCGAATACAATACCTGTCAGTGTAAGGAATGTGGATACCCTTGCCTTTGTCCCTCTCACCTGACCACTCCTATGAAAACAGGTAATGGAAAGAAACCCCACAAATGTAAGGTATGTGGGGTGGACTTCGTGTGTATGTCATCCTTTAAGAAGACTGTGACAACACTTGCAGGTGAGAAATGCTCTGATTTTAACAAACGTGAGAAAGGTTTCCGTAGCGTCTCATCTTTTTGGACACATGTGAGACCTCATAAGCATGAAGATAAAGAGGGTTATGAGACCTATAGTCCTTCCCTTATTTTACGTAAAAAATTACCTAATAGAGATAAGCCCCATGAATGTAAGGAATGTGGGAAAACCTTTCGTTATCCATCTGCCCTTTCTAGTCATCAGAGAACCCACAGTGCAGAGAAGCCTTTTGAGTGTAAGGACTGTGGGAAAGCATTTGGTTATCCCTCCGGCCTGTCTACACATCAACGAGTCCATCGTGCAGAGAAGCCTTATGAGTGTAAGAAATGTGGGAAGGCGTTCAGTTATCACTCATCTCTCACCACACATTTGCGAATTCACAGTGGAGAGAAGCCCTACGAATGCAAGGAATGTGGGAAAACCTTCAGTTATTGCTCCTCTTTCACCACCCATATGCGAACTCACAGTGGAGAGAAACCTTATGAGTGCAAGGAATGTGGGAAAGCGTTTAGTTGTTGCTCGTCTCTTATTCTGCATTCACGAATTCACAGTGGAGAGATGCCTTATGAATGCAAGGAGTGTGGGAAAGTCTTTAGGCAGAATTCAAGCCTTGTTATACATAGAAGAATTCACAGTGGGGAGAGACCATATGAATGTAAGGAGTGTGGGAAAGTCTTTAGGCAGGCCTCGAACTTCGCCACACACAGAAGAATTCACAGTGGAGTAAGACCTTATGTATGTAAAGAGTGTGGGAAAGCCTTTAATCAGTCATCGCACCTCACCACACATGTAAAAACTCACAATGGGAAGAGGCTTTATGAATGTGGAAAAGCTTTTAGATGCTGTTCATCGCTCACTCAACATATTCGAACTCACAGTGGAGAGAAACCTTATAATTTGTAAGCTGTGTATAAAGGCTCTCAGTGTTCTTCAGTAGTTTGTAGACATGGAAGACCCTTCTGAGTGGAAATCCTGAGTGTAGGGGATGTTGGAAGGTCTACACAGTCGTCGCCCCTCACTTCATGTGTGAGAACTCAGAATAGGGGACTACGTTGTCAATAAATCAAGTTTAATTCTTACCGCTCTAATACTGCAAATTTGATAGGGAATAAGAATTTTTTCTGGGGTTAAAGCAGCAATTCTGACTAAAAAGAAGTCTTTAGAGCAATTTTGTGCCTTTGGGGGAAACAACAATTTCATTGTAATGTGGGGTTGTGTTCAGGGGTATCTGTTATACTCTCAGTTCAAGGTAACTCTTTCCTTAAAGCCTTTGACTATTCCAAAATGAGGCTAGCAGAAAATAGTCTTGAACATACGTGGTTTTCTGTTTTTTAATGTTTCTATTTATGTTTAGCATATAATTAAATACCTCACATTGATGTAAGAGTCAGGATTTTTGTTTCCTTGTCTAACTTATTTACTTCCATTCTTACCGTCTGTGCACTTAACACTTTGACCCTTTATTATTAGTAAATTTCTCTTACAGCAACACAACACATTGAGCAGAATGCAAATCACCTGTTTTTCATCATTCGTTGGCCTACTAATTTTAGGATCCCCTTATAATATTGTCTATGATTATTACCATACTGCTTACTATCTACTATTTTCTATTCCATTCATTTTTAATGTTTATTCTTGGGTATTCTGCACAAAAGAATTTTCCCTCTGCTTCTTTTTTTTAGTTGTTTATGACTGTACAGACAGTTCCACAATTACACACCATTTCCATTCCTTACGTTGAATTTTGATGAAATACCTTGAAGGTCACATCTGACCTCTTCTGACTTCACAAAGGAGGAAAAGCCAACTCCATACTAGTTGCCGTTAGGAACCTGTATTAGTCTGAGTACTTTAGAGAAACAAATCCACAGAAACTCATGTATAAGAGACACTTTTATATAAATGGCAAGTGCCCATCAAGAAAACATCCCAACCCAGTGCTGCCCAAGCCCACAACTCCAACAGTAACCCAATAACCCATATGTCCGACACCAATCCACAAAGTCCTCCTCCATCTCACAAAACACACTATGATGCCGACTGCAGGAGGAAAGCCGAATCAGTGAACTTGTAAGCATCTCAACGCTGGCAGGGGTCTCCACACGGCTGCTCCAGCACCCAGGGCTGCATCGGGGTAAGTCCATGCAGCTTCTCTCAAGGATGTCTTGCAGGAAGTGTGCCTTGCCAGCAGAAGCAGGGAACCTGCTAAGGCAGCTGCACCCTGGTGCGACCATCACAAAGCAAGAGACCTGAGAACTAGAAAGGTGAGGCTCACCAAGCCTTTATCCCTTTGCTCTTCAGTTAACCCCACATGTGTTTATCAGCCAGGTTGGCATAATAAACTACCTCAGAACCCTTACCCCATTCTGACAACAGCCATCTACCCCACTGCACTCTTCTTCTGCTGGGTTTGATAATCTATTACAGTGGTCACACAACACATAGACAACACTCACAACTACAAGGTGTGTTAAGGAGCTAATGGGTAACAAAGCTTTAAGGATAGATAGATAGATAGATAGATAGATAGATAGATAGATAGATAGATAGATAGATAGATAGATAGATAGATAGATAGAATTAAGGAAATATATATACTTTTTTGCCGCCATGCCTCTTAGACCTTCTGGTAGGCATGTTTCTCTGTGATCTTTGACCTCTGCCTCACTTGAAGCTCAGGAAGCCCACCCTCCACTCCTGTGCTGTTTCCTGGTCTCAATACTGTGTGCCCTGAAATACCTCTGCTGCCTATGCCAGTTCTCTCACACACGTTCTAATGGGTGTGGTTCTTCTTTCTTGATGACTGCAGATTTCCTCATACCGCTTCTGAGATGTCTCACTCTTGTCCCCATCGGAATTCCAAAATGGCCAGTCGTTGAATCAGTCTTATGCATGTGATTTGCATGTTCCCATCCAGTCCTTTGGTGGAACTTTACAACACGACGAACAGGACAGCTATCTCAAGTGTGTTAGACAGAGTTCTCTAGAGAAACGAAACCAGAATGCTAATCATTTTTTTATCTATTTATACAGACAGATATATAAAACATAAGAAATAAACAGTTAATTAAATTATAAAGCAGTACACATGGCTCAGTCCAACTCACCCCCATGAGGCAGTTGCGAGACACTGGCAGTCCTTCAAGTCTTGAGGACCGCCGGGTAGTCCTCTGTAGAGAAATGCAGGCTATCCGGCACAGGCAGCAAACAGCAAGGCAGGTCACCAACAGTCAGCCAGATGTCAGGGTCTGGCAGTCCCCAGCTCAAGAGATATAAATTCCGATTGTGTGGTGAAGCAGGTCTTGAAGGAACCTCAAATAACAGTGACACAGTCCATGGGTTAGGTATCCACAGGTAGTGTAGCTTGCAAATTGAGGCAAAGAACAAGCAAGGCGAGGCTCACCAAGCCATTTATCTTTCCGCCCTTCAATTAACCCCACATGTGTTTATCAGTCAGGTTGGCACATTAAACTAACTACCTCATCAAGTAATAAATGTCACTTCAACACAATTTGTACATGAGTCATAACACGTAGCAATCTGTTTCAGTGTATAATGTGCACTTCACTTTTCCTTAAGGAGCCCTGGTGGCATAAGGAGTAATGTCCTGGATTGATGAACACTTGATGAGCCATTTAAACCCACGTGGAGCTCACGAGATAAAGACAAGGTTGTCTTCTCCCATAAAGAATAGGGCCTGAAATAGTGACGGGATCAATGTGAACAATCCATTCCAATAATGACATTGATGCCTTTTTGTGTAATAGTACGGATATCAGGAGCCATTTGATTTTGAGGAGTTTGTACTACCATTTCAACATTCACTCTTCGTGCCCATGGGTAGAGTCCCTCGAGCCAATTTGAATATATTTAATCCAAACTTTGGTATCATAACGTCTGATCCATAGGCTGTTTTGTAGTTAATATCGTTTTATTGCTGTAGAACAGGGAAATGGGAGGAGGGGAATGATTTCATGTATTTAAAAATTGGAACATAGAACATCAGCAATACTATTTATAAACCTTGTAGCAATTATTTTTGTCTACTCGAAAGCTGCGTAGGAACAATTAGTCCCATGGGCTAATAGAACACAGAAACCTCAGTCTCCACAGCCCAGAGGACATAAAAAGTCGATGGTGCGCACCTGTCTTTATCACTGCTCTGTAAAGGACCAAATTAGAAGACCCTGCATAGAGTGGAATACAAATGAGGAACAAAATTAAAATTCATAAAAGGGGCCAGGTTTACTGTTTGTATAGAGACTGGTGAAACCCCAAAGATTATGGCTTTTACTCTTCAGGTCTGTAATTGAACTTACTTCTATGTTAGAATAATGAGTCCTTTCAGCTCCCAAATGTGATTTAAGGAGAACTACACCAGTCTGGTGGAGTCATGGTGGCAAAGTGGCTGTCTATGGGGATGCTAACTGTGTCATCAGTGGTGAGAAGCCACCGGTTATTCTCAAGGGAGAGTTCCGAGTCTTGGACATTGGGCCTCTTCTCAAACCCTGCCTCAATGCAAGAACACTTTGTTCTAATAACCTGGCATTCTGTGATGCTCACCTTCCCAACCTGATTGCTGAAGACAAAATGGGTGCGTAAGCAAATGCGGTGAAGGAAGGTGGTGGTGCCTGGCTATTTGAAGATACAACATCTGGAGTCTTTCAGGCTTGAAGTTAAACAAGTGTCCATCTATCAGGGAAGCAACAAACCCACATGGAAGAAGCACACCAGCCTGAGTGATCACAAGGTGTTGATGGGGTCAGGTATCAAGCATCACAAGATCCAAAACAAATAACCATATTGATGTGAACAAGGGGAGTCACAGTGGAGACCCAAAGCCCATCTGTAGAAAATTGGTCATCACCTCACAGAAGGGTCACAAGGAAGGGACAAGTCAGCTAGGGTGCAGTATAGCACCAATGAAACGAAAGATTCCTCTAGTTCTTTAATGCTTCCTGTACCTCCCCCCCCCCCATTATCATGACCCCAGTTCTACCTTACAAATCTGGCTAGACAGGAGCATGTACATTGGTACAGACGAGCTCTCAACACACAGAATCCTGGACAGATAAACCCCTCAGGAGCAGTAATGGGAGTAGCGATACCAGAAGGTAGTGGGATACAGGCGAAACCGATCAAGTGATTGATGTATAATGCACGCACACACACCCTGAGGGTGTGCCCGACATCTCCCTCCTTTCTGTTGTCCGTCCTCCAGGAAGGAGGTCACATGTAGATCCTTGTAATCAGTTCCCTTTTCCAAGCCACCCTCCCAGTATAGCCACTCATACCACTGGTCTTGAATGGATCATCTGTCCTGGATTCCCTGTGTTTCCAGTTCCTATCTGGACCAGTGTACATCCTCTGGTCTAGCCAGATTTGTAAGGTAGAATTGGGATCATGATAGTGGGTGTGGAGGAAGCATTTAGGAACTAGAGGAAAGTTGCATGTTTCAGCGTTGCTACATCGCACCCTGACTGGCTTGTCTAAAAATTGGTCATTTCAATATATGTTAAAGTTGGCTGAGCCATTTTAAATTGCAAAGGATAACTGAGTCACTGTTTTACAGTTTTTGAAAAGTTGCCTCTTTATCATAATCTTTTACCTGCCTAGTAAATACTAGAACTCTACGGATGTGCTTTATACAATTGATGTATGTATATGTATGGATTGTGATAAGAGTTGTATGAGTCCCTAATAAAATGTAAAAAAAAAAAAAAGACTAGAACTCTGTAGCAAAAACATGAAACCATTGACTATTGGAAATTGACCCTTTTCCTTAGATTTCCGTATCTCATATAATATTTAACAACTGTTTTAGAAAAGTTTTGTATGTAATATAAACATAAAAATTACCACTGGACAAATTTGTTTCAGTAACTCCATGGAATATTAGGATTTCATTTTACATCAGTACTTATTCACCATTAAACCAATCGGAATCAGTTCTTCAAAATATGTCATAATCCAATTTAATTACATCATTCATGGATATGGATTTAATTGCCAACCTAAAGCAGTTAGGTACCACCAGCTGCTCCATTGGAGACGATAAAGCTTTATACTCCTATAATGTCTTACAGGCTTCTAAATCAGCGGTTCTCAACCTGTGGGTCATGACCCCTTTGGAAGTCGAATGACCCTTTCACAAGCGTTGCCCAATTCATAGCCATAACAAAATGACGTTATGAAGTAGCAATGAAAATAATTTTATGGTTTTGGGTCACCACCACATGAGGAACTGTATTAAATAGTCCGGCATTGGGAAGGTTGAGAACCACTGCTCTAAATCCTCTGGGACAGTTTTACTCTGTTCTATGGGGCCACTGTGAGTCAAACTCAACTTGATGGAAGTGAGTTTTAAAAGAAGTAATATAGAATAATTTTTAAGGTCTCGTTACAACACTGTATTGGTTTTTTTGTGCTTTTCAAATACTCTGGTTTATGTCAGGTTTTGTTTGTTTGCTTGTTTGTTTTAATAAGAAGCAAGTTTTCTTCAAAGAGACTTTCAAGCGACCCCGGAGAAACCCCCATCCAGGACAGAAACTCACAATACCATTCTAAACTAGGGTCGAACATCTCAAAAGAAATAGAAAGGTTATATGCTCACTTTGATCACTGAGATTTTAAATGACTTCAAGCATACAAAGGGGTACCCAAAAAAAGATAATTAAAAAAAACTATACATTTAAATTTTTTTACAAAACATCCTTATCGCCTTCAAAGTACTCTCCATTACATTTTTTCTGTTTGTTTAAACATTTTATTGGGGGCTCATACAGTTCTTATCACAATTCATCCATCCATCCATTATGTCAAGAACATGTGTACATAGATTGGGTCATCATTTTCAAAACATTTTCTACTTGAGCCCTTGGTATTAGCTCCTCTTTTTTTTTTCTTTTTTTTTATTTTAACAATTTATTGGGGCTCATACAATTCTTTTCAAAGTTCATACATATACATACATCAATTGTATAAAGCACATCTGTACAGTCTTTGCCCTAATCATTTTTTTCTCTTTTCTTCTTTTACATTTTATTAGGGACTCATACAACTCTTACCACAATCCATACATATATATACATCAATTGTATAAAGCACATCCATACATTCCCTGCCCCAATCATTCTCAAGGCATTTGCTCTCCACTTAAGCCCCTTGCATCAGGTCCTCTTTTTTTCCCCCCTCCCTCCCCATTCCCCCCTCCCTCATGTGCCCTTGGTAATTTATACCTCGTTATTTTGTCATATCTTGTCCTATCCAGAGTCTCCCTTCCCCCCTTCTCTGCTGTCCATCTCCCAGGGAAGAGGTCACATGTGGATCCTTGTAATCAGTTCCCCCTTTCCAATCCACTCACCCTCCACTCTCCCAGCATCGTCCCTCACACCCTTGGTCCTGAAGGTATCATCCACCCTGGATTCCCTGTGCCTCCAGCCCTCATATGTACCAGTGTACAGCCTCTGTCCTATCCAGGCCTGCAAGGTAGAATTCACATCATGGTAGTTGGGGGGAGGAAGCATCCAGGATCTGGGGGAAAGCTGTGTTCTTCATCGATACTACCTCACACCCTAATTAACCCATCTCCTCTCCTAAGCCCCTCTATGAGGGGATCTCCATTGGCCGACACTTGGGCCTTGGGTCTCCACTCTGCACTTCCCCTTTCATTTAATATGGTATATATATACATATATACATATACATATATACATATACACAGATATACACATACATACACACACTTACACCTTTTTTTTTTTTTGCATGATGCCTTATACCTGGTCCCTTTGGCACCACGTAATCGCACTGGCCGGTGTGCTTCTTCCATGTGGGCTTATTTGCTTCTGAGCTAGATGGCCGCTTGTTCACCTTCAAGCCTTTAAGACCCCAGACACTATCTCTTTTGATAGCCGGGCACCATCAGCTTTCTTCACCACATTTGCTTATGCACCCATTTGTCTTCAGCGATCCTATCATGGAGGTGTGCAGTCAATGATATGATTTTTTGTTCTTTGATGCCTGGTAACTGATCCCTTTGGGACCACTCGATCACACAGGCTGGTGTGTTCTTCCATGTGGACTTTGTTGCTTCTGAGCTAGATGGCCGCTTGTTTATCTTCAAGCCTTTAAGACCCCAGTCACTATCTCTTTTGATAGCCGGGCACTATCAGCTTTCTTCACCACATTTACTTGTTCACCCACCTCTCCATTACATTTAATAACTATGTAAAATCTGCTATTCCATTCTTGGAAACATTTTGGAAACTCGTCTGTTGGATGGCTCCCTTGTATTTTTCCTCACCTCTTCTATATTGCTCTCAAATCACTGCCCTGTCCATTCCCCCTCTTCATTTGAGGAAACAAAAAGTAGTCGCTCAGAGCAAGGTCTGGTGAGTAAGGTGCATGGGGCAGGAGAGGTATTAGGTTTCTGGAGTTGGTAATTCCTTGGTTCTTGATATGATGAAAAAATCAGAGCCCATTTTGTAATCTAAGTGGGGTTTTATGAAGGACAGGACACATTTCAGGTTTTACAGTCTGAAAGAGGTTTACAACTGGGTCCAAACAACCACGTGGAAAGGAGCACCCACGTGTGCTGATATTGGGGTGGGGGATCCCCGGAGGCCATAAGCCCAAGAACCCTACAGGCTGAGAAGAGGTGGGCCAACAGGCTCTGGATCCCAGGTAGGCCTGGAGCGGGTGCTTGTGTGCCTGTGTGGGGGAGACCCTCCCCTTTTACCTGCCTCTGACCAGGAGCAGGGTAAGAAAGGGCCCAGAGCATGCTCCCTGCCTTTATTCAAGCCCACCTCCTGGCTGGGGGAAGGCATGCTTGATAGTATTGGTTGACCCCATTGACTGAGTTAGGACAACCTGAGTGATGTCATGAGCTTGCACCTAGTTTGGGCTCCCAGGTGTGGCCCCACCCCGAGGCTCAAGGGCTTGAGTACAAGCATGCTCCCTTTGGGGGTCTTCCTAGGTGTATCATGGTTTCCCACTTTCTTTCCAACCTCCTCTATGGGGTCTTTGCAGCATGGGAGGGGAAACCCCCTCTCCCTAAGCTAGCGACTTAACAGAGGCATGCTGTTTTTTTGCCATAAACTGGTGCACTGAGGTGGCTGGGTGCGCAGGTGCATTGTCGTGGTGACAAAACCAGCCCCCTTCTGCCACAAATCAGGACTTTTTTTCACTGCACAGTTTCCCAATCTTTTCATAACTTCTAAATAGAAAGCTTGATTAACAGCCTCACCTGGTGGAACGAACTCCAAATACACCATTCCCCTGACATACAAAAAACAACAACAACAAAAAGGAGCATCCTCTTGGTCTGTGATGTCACTTGATGAGATTTTGGGAGGGAAGGTGGGAATGGTGTCTTCCACTGGCTTGATTGACGCTTGCTTTCAGGGTCACTTCGGAGCTGTTCTTTAAAGCACGGCATGTTTCCACTGGACGCTCTTTCTCCTGGCCAGTCAGAACCAGAGGCACAAATTTCACAGCAACCCTCCTCATTTCCATATCTTCCATTAAAATTTGCTGAACCAAACTCCACGACAATCCAGATAACATCCCCATGTCTTCAGTGGTCCATCATCATGCTTTGAGCAAAAGTGCATGGATTTTGTTGACGTTTTTGTCCATTTGGGAAGTGGACAGATTGTCATCAATCGACATTTCAAATTTTTTTGAAAAGAGAAAACGACTCGGACATCAGTTTTTCCCATAGCACTGTCCTTGTAAGCTGTGTTCAACATCACAACAGTTTCTGTGGCAATTTTTCCGAGCAGGAAACAAAATTTCACAGCTGCACACTGTTCTCTTAAATCAGCCATCACAAAAATACAAGGTTCAAGCAAAACTGCTTTTACAAAAATATTCACTGTGACTAGAGAGAATCTTCCCCGGCAATACCCCTGATGCACTAACTCAGAGCGAGTTGCTCGATGCTCGCCTAGAGGGGGTAATGTGTACTACAAAATCTCTGCCCTGTGGCTATTTTTTTCTGTTATTTTGGTGGGGGGAGGAGTACCCCCTCATATATCAGTGCTTATTCAAAATTGAACCAATCAGAAACTCTTCTAAACATATCAGAGAAATGGGATGACATGAAGAAATAAAAAGATCAGAAAAGTTGGATGACGTGGACAAGAATGGGGCATCAGGATTGGAGGGAGGCTTATTCACAACCTGCTATATGCAGATGACACAACCTCGCTTGCTGAAAGTGAGGAGGACTTGAAGCACCTGCCAATGAAGATCAGTTGCAGCCTTCAGTACAAACCAATGTCAAGAAAACCAAAACCTCACAAGTGGACGAAGAGATATCATCATGGTAAAAGGAGAAAGGATCGAAGTCGGCAAGGTATTGTACCGCTGAGAAACGTTCTCCTGGCTGATGGGACACTGGTTACTCTGTTTAGAGAGCTCAGATTTACGCTTCTGTGATTTATTCAAGTGCCTTGATCCAGTTAATAATATTGGAGGTCTTAAATCATTCAAACTTCAGCAGTTTTGTTATCATGAATGTGAATTCTATTTTAAAACACTTGACTTTTATACGTTTTTTTAAATTACCATATAATTCACTAAAATTCCTTTTTCTGTGTGTACAGGTAAAAATAGTTGTCCCTTACAGGACATGAGGGTAACACTGGGACTAAATGGTCAACAGCATATACAATTGTGTTTGTGTGAGAGAGAGATTGCAAAATCATCATAGTCAGGGTTCAAGTTGTAATAACATTGAAATTCTGGTTTGCTTGGGTTTTGTTTTTTTGTTTGTTTTTTTTTTTTTTTTGCAAACTAGGTTTCAGTAGCTAAAATATGCAAACCAGAAACGATTTTGAGTCTGGTAGCAACTTTCTAAAGATAAACACGCTTGTGTTACTTGGTTGTTAGGTTTCTCTCTCCGGCCTAAATTCCAACCTCAGTCCTTGGCTCCGCGCGAGAAAGATTTCACGCCAAAGCCAGGCTCGTGATCCAAGTGAATTTAATGAAAGTTCAAAGAAGCTTCAGGTTTTACGCGGCACCCATAGGATTCCTTTGACCATGCGGCCTGGCAGAGACTGCCCCAGGTCACGCAAAGATCTCTCTCTTCCCACGAAGACAACCAGACCACTCAAGCAGGCCAAGACAAGACCCCTCTCCCTCTCAGTTCCTGCCTTTTCAAGGGTTCCTGGGGGAGGCGTGGTGAACGACCCCAGGTCGATCCCATTGGCTGAATTGCAATCACCTGGCCCGGGTGGGCTGCTCCAGGTGTAACGCCCATCTGGGCCCACCTTCGGGAAAATCCAGCTTTTGTCCTTTGCTGGCTCTCCTGGGCATGCGTCAATGGACTTCCCACTTCCCTAGGCTAAGCTACCTAACAGTTCGACGTTGTTCTTAACCATTTGAGGAAAATTCCATCATATTTGCACAGCGCGATTCTCTCGCTCCTCGTAAATATCTTCCCAGCCTGAGACTTGCTCAGTGCGTTCCTGCACAAGGGGAACCGCTGAACCCGCCCTCACGAGGCAGACACGGAAACATTTCTGTGAAACACCACACGCTCCCGGAAGCGGAAGTGTGCATCCTCGTTCGGCCGCCGGGCTTGCGCGCTACTGTGATTAGGTGGACGGCTCCCGGTGTCCACGGCGGGCGCGGCCCGGGGCGCAGGGCTGAGTGCACCCCGAGGAGCTGCAGCTGCGGGTCTGGGCGCGGTCGCAGGTCACCGCGTCCCCGCCGGGGGCGCCCAGGTGTGCAGACGCGTGCAGAGCCGGGGGCGCCCACATCGGGCACCTGCGAGTGGAGTCGCCCGCGGGGATGCGCGGCCCTGCAGGGCGGGGCCCGGCGGCTTGCAATTACACCGCCTGCGGTTGGAGCGGCCCCGCGAGGCCAGGTGAGGCTGCCTGACCCGGGCAGGGCTGCACGTGCAAAGGCGGGTCGCTGGTCTCCGTGCACACCTGCACACCTGCACACCTGCACACCTGTACACCTGCACACCTGCACACCTGCGTGGCGCAGGCTGCCGGCATGTGGGTGGGTGGGCGGGGCGGTGGGTGTTTCCATGGAAGAAGTAGGTGCGCGCATGTGTCAGCCCCTGAACCTTGGTGCAAATTGGAGGTGATTGAAGCCGAGAAAACACAATTTGGGGGATGGTTTGTGGGTGCCCTGTTGAGGGACGAATTAATGGTCGTTTAGAACCGTGCTGACCCGCTGGTCACTAAGCAGGCCTTAAGCATTCTCCTGGCTGCGAATAGTTTTGGAGAATGGCCTTGATTGGGGCTGGGGCTTCTTATTATCTTATTTTTTTTATTATTATTTTTAGTTCAGGGATCGTTTGCTGGCCCTTAGGAGTGTTTTCCAGTCCAGTCTGTTGGGGCACCACGCCCTGGCCCCAAAGTCCACTTTCAGCATTCCCTGGGGACCTTGCCACTCCATTCCCTTGCTGTTCCGCTGCATTCCCCCAGTGATTTGCCTCAGTGTGGTGGGATCAGGTCAGGTGCAATTCCCACACTGTGTCTCCGGTGCTGTCCCCTGTATCGCCCTTAGTCACTGAGGGGCATCATGTCTCATAGTGGGGCCAGCCATGTTGTTCTCTCTGTGGACTGGCTGCTCTACTCAGGAACATCATCATCACGGCCTGGTGGGCCAGGCTGTGCTCCACTCTCTCCTCCTGCCCCTTCATCTGCTCCCGTGTGCTCTGATCAGATATGTCCATCTCCCGGAGCTGCAGAGTCAATGTCGTCCTTTGGAACAAATTCTTTTCAGGGGAGGGGCAGGAATCCACTTAATTTATGGTGCTGCAGCCAGCCTCCCAGACCTCTCCACCGGTTCCCTTCTCCACGCCGGGATAATGCATTCACACCTTGCGACACTGGGTTGAAGTCTGGTCCCGCTTTCCCTGTGGAGATATAAACAATACCCTCCCCTTGGGTGGATTAATGCCCTATGACCCCACTACCCTTTTCTTCCTTGTATTCATCCTTTTTTTTCCTTTCCCCACCTCCTCCACCATTGCCTACCATGTACATCCCTGCAGGTAAGGAGGAGTTTCAGAAAGCCTAGATGTGCAGCTAGGTTGTGGTTTGGGAAGCTAGTTCGAGGGCACCCGTTGATTAGCACCCCTGCCTGCCCTCCTGTCCCACAGGGTTTCCCGTTGTCTTTTAGAAAATAGATTAATTGGGATTCCCCATTGTCTTTTTTTTTAAGATCACTTTATCTGGGGGTGGGGGCGCTTACAGCTCATATAATAATCTGTACATCGAGTGTATCAAGCATACCTATGAGAAGTGAAAGGCCCCTATGGGGTCATTGACGTAACTTGGAATGGACGAACATTCACCTGCGTTGATATCGAATAACAGCGATGCGCGTGTTGATCGATAAGGGACAAAGTTAAGATAGGTGAACCCGCAAGTTCAACATTGGCCGTCTGGCTCCCTGCAGGAAATCAGGTTCAAGTTCGCCAACCTGGCCATGCCTCGTTGCAGGTCCTGCTGGGCAGTACAGGATTTCCTGTATTCCCGGTCTGGTGGTCAGAAAGAAGAGGCTCCTGGGGCTGTACTCAGAAAGCAGGGCTGGACTCAGCTGCCGCCTGTTCCGCCTCCCAAGTGTCCTCAGGGTGCAGCAGGGCCCTGAGCTGCTCACTCAACACGGTCTCCTCCCCGTCCTTCTGTTTCAGGTCTCACGTGTGCTGCAGAGAGAGCCAGCCCAGTCCAGGCAGCGAGGGAGCAAGACCATAAATCACAAAGAACTTCCATTCCTCCTCCAGAAGTGGCTTCCTGGGCTCTCGGCCGTATTCTCTGCCTCCGGAATCGGCAGCACGGAAATGGTGAGTCCTCCATGCAGCTGGGCTCGCCAAAGGATAAGCCAGCCGGGCTGTGTGTTGTGTTCTGGGACTGTGGGTCTTCGAGGAACAAGGGCTCAGAGATCAAGTGACCAAGCCCTTGGAGACATCCCTGCCCCGGGGCCTTGCCTCTACACCTGTGCGGCTTTTAAGACGTTGACTCCCTAGTCCCGCCTTCCTGTGCCTCTCAGAGCTGGCGCTGTGCTGTGTTGACACCCCCAGCCAGGGCCCCGGGGCTCTGTCAGGAATGGCAGTCAGAAGACAGAGCAGGCTTCTTCAAGGATGGGTTAGATCAGTGGTTCTAAAGCCGCAGCCCTTTAATAAAGCTCCTCGTGGGCTGGTGACCCCAGCCCCCCAGCCATAAAATCGCTTTCGTTGTTACTTCATGTTGCTACGTTGATGGGTCTCGACCCACAGGCTGAGAACCGCTGCGTTAGCGAAACGGAAACAGCGCCTTTGGGCGTGAATAGACCCGGGTGGAGCGTGTGCTGAGAGAGAACGCACGTGTTGGGTTTTTTTGGTCCCTTTCAGGTTCCTAGGAGTCTGGAGCTGTGCTTTTTCACTCCGCCTGGTGTGTGTGCTCAGCCGCTGGCCTGCAGTGCGTGCTGTGTACTATGCATGGGTGGAACTTAACCTTAAAAAAAAAGAGTAAAAATATGAAACAAAAATATATATAAAGGTTGGTACACCTTTCACAGGGCCATTTGGGTTGTTTTTCCCCCCACTGATTTGTGTATTTCTAAGCTTCTATTACCCTGTCCGCTGTCGGTGTGTTGACATTTATGAGGTACATCTGTAAACAGATAGTTCACCTGTGTGGGAAGGGTGGAGAAGCCCTCGTGCCTTTGTCGAAATACCCAGGTTGGGTATTCACAGACACGTGCATTTCGAAATACCCTTTTAGTGTATTTTCTGTGCAGTTCTTGAAAAAAAAAAGTAAATGGCTTGAAATTTTATGGGCGGACAGTAGAAATCATGGCTTCTCTGTGAGGAAGAGTCTTCTCAGAGCATCGTCAAGGTACCCAGTTATCTCAGGAAGTCATTGTGTAATGTTTTAAAAACTGTCTTCTCTGGATCTTTAATTTGCTAACTGGGCCCTTTTTTTTAAACATTTTATTAGGGACTCATACAACTCTTATCACAATCCATACATATACATACATCAATTGTATAAAGCACATCCGCACATTCCCTGCCCCAATCATTCTCAAGGCATTTGCTCTCCACTTAAGCCCTTTGCATCAGGTCCTCTTTTTTTCCCCCTCCCTCCCCTTTCCCCCCTCCCTCATATGCCCTTGGTAATTTATACCTCGTTATTTTGTCATATCTTGCCCTATTCGGGGTCTCCCTTCCCCCCTTCTCTGCTGTCCCTCTCCCAGGGAAGAGGTCACATGTGGATCCTTGTAGTCAGTTCCCCCTTTCCAACCCACTCACCCTCCACTCTCCCAGCATCGTCCCTCACACCCTTGGTCCTGAAGGTATCATCCACCCTGGATTCCCTGTACCTCCAACCCTCATATGCACCAGTGTACAGCCTCTGTCCTATCCAGGCCTGCAAGGTAGAATTCAGATCATGGTAGTTGGGGGGAGGAAGCATCCAGGATCTGGGGGAAAGCTGTGTTCTTCATCGGTACTACCTCGCACCCTGACTGACCCGTCTCCTCTCCTAAACCCCTTTATGAGGGGATCTCCATTGGCCGACACTTGGGCCTTGGGTCTCCACTCTGCACTTCCCCCTTCATTCAATATGGTAAGAAATTTTTTTGATGATGATGCCTTATATCTGGTCCCTTGGGCACCTCGTGATCGCACAGGCTGGTGTGCTTCTTCCATGTGGGCTTTTTTGCTTCTGAGCTAGATGGCCACTTGTTTATCTTCAAGTCTTTAAGACCCCAGACACTATCTCTTTTGATAGCCGGGCACCATCAGCTTTCTTCACCACATTTACTTGTTCACCCGCTTTGGCTTCAGCAGTTGTGTTGGGAGGGTGAACATCACAGAATGCCAATTTAACAGAAGAAAGTATTCATGCATTGAGGGGATGCTTCAGTAGAGGCCCAGCTAACTAGGGCTCTGTTACACGACATTTTATTTCTAGTGTAATCTGTGCCGCCTTTTAAAAGATCGTCTAGGAGAGACATTCCTCCAGTTACAGGAACAGACAGCCTTATTTTTTTTAAAAAAATCAGTTGTATGACCCCTAATAAAATGTTTTAAATTAAATAAATAATCATTAAAAACATCATCTAAATTTGGTACGTGGAGATTTTTTTTTTTGACCCCAGTCATGTATTGTTCCAGTGTCACGCGGGCCTTTCTGCACATCCGGCACCAGTGGGTAGTCGAAAATGTTCTCCAGGACGTGCAGCCTCTGAAGGCTTCTCAGGGAGAGGGAGGTGACAGCTCCCACGTGCCCAGGGCTTGGGGTGAATAAATCGTTTCCCAGACGCGGCCAGACGGGCAGAAGGCTACACCAGGACGGGCTGTGCATGCCTCTCCCCGAGTCTGGCCCATCAACAGGGCAAGTGTCCGGGCTGGACACCGCGTGTCCACTCTGGAAGGCCCAGAGCGGACAGGACGAGAGGGAGCAACAAGGAAAGGGGGACGACAGACGCCCTGCCCTCGCCTCCTCCCTGCCCGGGCATTGAGCCCCTCCCTCTCAGAGCTCCCGGTGAAGTGTTTGCCCCCCGGGGGAGACGCCCAGGGCTGGTGGTCTCAGACCCACCCCTTGACTGGGGCCCTCAAACCAGCAGCAGCAGCAGCAAAGAGCCGAGGCCCAGCCTCCTACTGCCCACTCCCGGGCTCGGACAGAACATTCCTGCTGACTGAGTCCATGGCCCATGTGGGAGGGGTCACCACAGAGACAGTGGGAGGCCTTGGCCATCCTCCCGGGGTTGTGGGGAGGCGGGGACAGATGACAAACACCAGTTTTTGGGTGCAGCGGCCAATGGCCCACACAGAAGTCCATTCTTGACCCTTATGAGGACGTCTACCCACCTGCTCAGGAGCCCCAGCTGGGCACAGCCACGGCTTACGGACGGCCTGGCAGAGCAGGGGCGGAGGTAATGGGGCGCAAGGTCAGTGAGCTCGGCAGCCCTCCAGGTGCACACAGTGGGTGCAGGAAACACCAACTGTAGCCACATCCCTGTGCCCCGCGCCCGGACCTGGCTAGCACTTGATGATTTGGGGGGCAGAGGGGTTGAGGGTGGGCTGCTTGGTGATGGGTGGGCTCAGGGCATATCTGCTAATGGACTATTTAAATCTTTCCTTGATATTTATTTTATAATCTCAATGTCTGCTAAGCTATTCCAATACTATAATCAATCATTTTAGGGGGGAGGTGTTTTACATATGCAGATTATTTAATTTGTAAAATAAAATGGAACATAGGTGTCTCCCTTTCCCGGGTTGTTTAACGTTATTTATTTACCTTTCGCCCCTACCCCCACCCAGATATATTTTTCTGGCCTGTACCATCTATAACTTTTAGGAGAATGTGGACGAAGAATGGGTACCATTGTTTGCTTCCCGCTTTAACCAGGAAAATAATGAACATTTTCAGCACATACCGTGTTGTGGATCTGCGTTTACTTATATGCCCGTTCTCAGACGATACGTATTCCTACACGTTTAGAGATAGGAAAGGCGTTTGTGTATAGATTCGGGTAAAGGTGCAGTGAACTCAGACTGTGTGATGCATGAAGTGAGCCTCCGGGTCGTGGCGTTCCGTCCCTCCTGACATGCGCCCCTGAGTCCACTCTCAGTCCAAATCCGGCCTCGGCCCTGCTGATGTCATCAGTCTCTTGCTCTCTCGAAAGCTCCTTTGTCTACTGACTTGGTTGGTGTCCGTGTTCTTGCTGTGGTGCAGAGATGTCAGCCTGGTTCCGAGTGACCCCCCACGTCCTGCAGGACGAAACACTGCCCGGTCCCGCGGTATCCTCAACCGTGATGCCGTGTGGGAGTCCAGCTCTGCAGCCATCGTGTCCATCTCCTTGAGGGTCTTGTTCTCGGACCCGCCGCTCTACCACGCCGGAGTCCTCCTTCATGGACGGAGCCTCCCTGCATGGCCAAAGGACATGAGACCACGTCTCGCCACCCTCACTTCTGGCAGCTCTCTGGCTTTACTGCTCAGACAGGTCTGTCTGTTCTGGGCAGCCAGAATAGATGTCCTCTCCTTCGCCGACACTCAAATTCAAATGCTCAGCTCTCCTTTGGTATTCCTGACAGATGGGCCGGCTTTCCCTTGTCTAGGAGGTGATGGAAGCCATCTTGTCTCGCTCGAGGCAGACATCCTAGTCTTCCTGGGACAGTTTTCCCAGTCCGATGTGTCGTGTGACTGCTTGAGGCTGCCTGTGTGGACGCTGATTTGGGATCCGAGTAACATGAAATCCTGGGCCAATGGATCTTTTTCCCATTGATCTGTTTATTGGTCCAGTTCTGAGAGCTTCATTGTGCAAAGCCTCCACACTTCTTTCTGACCTCTCACCAGAATTACCTTTGACCCCCATGGTTCCTCCAGCAGTCCCTTAAAGGCATTTGAACCTCCCCCTGCAGAATATCCTAAAACTCTTCCATCCTTTACCTTTGCCGAGTTCCCAAATGGCCCCTACAGGTTAGGGACCAAGTCCAGCGGCACTTTGTCATCCTGGTACCCAGTTCTGACTTAGCTCTCTCAGGCTTCTGTGACAGAAGCACCACGAATGGATGGCTGTCAGAAACAGAAATTTGCCCTTGCACAATTCAGGAAGCTAGAAGTCAAAATGCAAGGGGCCAGCCCTAGGAGAAGGGCTTTTTCTTTCCGTCCACCCTGGGGGAAGGTCCCCCTCCTGCATCTTCCCAGGAGAGTGCGGTGGTCTCAGCATGAGACCCCCAGATCCAAAGGACATGCTCTGTTCTCAGCTCCCCTTTCCTTCTTTTTAAGTCATTGTACTGGGGGCTCGGACAGCTCTTATCACAATCCATCCACTGTGTCAAGCACATTTGTACATACTTTGCCATCATCCTTTTCAAAACGTTTTCTTTCTACTTGAGCCTTTGGTATCAGCTTATTTCTCCCACCCTCCCTCGCTGATGCTCCCTTGATTAATAGTTTTTTGTTTCATGTGTCACACTAACCGGTGTCTCCCTTTACCCAGTTTTCTGTTGTCCGTCCCCCAGGGAGGGGGTTATATGTAGATCATTGTGATTGGTTCCCCCTTTCTCCCCCCACCTTCCCCTCACCCTCCTGGTATCATTACTCTCATTGTTGGTCCTGAGGGGTTTATCTGTCCTGATTCCCTGTGTTGCAAGCTCTTATCTGTACCCATGTACATGCTCCGGTCTGGCCGGATTTGTAAGGTAGAATTGGGGTCATGTCAGAGGGGGGAGGAAGCATTAAAGAACTAGAGCAAAGGTGTATGTTTCGTCAGTGTTACACTGCACCCTGACCGGCTCATCTCCTCCTCTCGACCCTTCTGTAAGGGATGTCCAGTGGCCTAAAGATGGGCTTTGGGTCCCCACTCCATACTCCCCCTCATTCACTTTTAGATGTTTTTTTTGTTCTTTGATGCCTGATACCTGATCCCTTTGACACCTCATGATCGCACAGGCTGGTGTGCTTCTTCCATGTGGGCTTTGTTGCTTCTGAGCTAGATGGCCGCTTGTTCACCTTCAAGCCTTTAGGACCCCAGACACTGTATCTTTTGATAGCTTTCTTCACCACACTTGCTTATGCAAATTCCTCTTTCTTGTTGAGAGACGGGCCCTTGGAATCCCTGCTCCCTTGTTTAACCCATTTCATATCTCAGAAGAGATTGGCTCAAGATACGACGTCGTGTTGTGGACTTTATCACACCTCATTAATATGCTGTTGTTGTTATTGTTGTTGTTAGCTGCTGTCACATCATTCCCTACTCATAGCGACCCTGGTGATAGCAGGATGACCGCCTGCCCCTGGGCCATGCTCACAATTGTTATGTGTGAGCCCATATTTAGAGCCACCGTGTCTCGTTAATACAACTGCCTCTAATCTTGCCACGTGGACATCACAGAGGTTCAGGTTTGCCCCACGGGATAATCACATCAGGTCACAACACGGAGAATTACCACGTCATACTGAGACTCACAACTGGCCAAGTTGATGCTTACTTATTGGGGACACAGTAGAATCTACGACAGTATGAATGGCAGTTAAACATTCATAGTTATTCAGGAGTATATTCTATTCCGCCGGTGGCTCTGCCCCCTCTTGATCTCCTGTTTTACAGTAGGACCTTGGCTGCGTGGGCCCACTCTTTTCCCATGCATGTGAGGGACATTCCTTCGTTCTTCCTTTGCCTTGTGCTTTGCATATCGTTGAGTGCCCTGATGGAGCTTGTGGAAGATGGTGTGATTGTTTGTTCACAAGGAAACGGTGCATTGAATAAGAGCCTTTCCGTCACATGCACGACATTTCCTACCTGTCCCAGATCACCAAGAGTGACGCCGCAGGTGGTCATAGCCAAAACGTGGAGCGATGATTTCATCGCGTTGGAAGTCTCTGAGGCATGATGACCAGTGAGGAAGTCAGTGTACTTAGTGAACGGATGAGACTTGGCTATTTCTCCAGAGTAGACCTTGGTAGAAGACAACGTTGCATCGAATGCCTCTCCTTTTCTTCGTACCCACGGGGGTTCCTGGCGCCTTGCTGATCCAGAGCGTGTGGGCTGTTTCAGGATGCAGTGGTTCCTGAGGACGTGGCTGTGGTCTTCAGCCGGGAGGAGTGGGCTCTGCTGGACCTCGCTCAGAGGAGGCTCTACAGAGATGTGATGATGGAGACCTTGAAAAACTTGACCTCAGTAGGTGAGTAGCGTCTTACTAGTACTTTCTTGTGATTTAGGTAGAAACTAGGTTTCTGCTAAAAACAACTCATATTTCACTCCTCAACTTTGCTTCCAGATTTAGGCTGAGAAGTGGAAATGAAATGGTTTCTTGTTTGTTTGTTTGTTTAGACAGTCATGATCCTTGTTCTATAGGGCTGGATTCCTTCCCCTTGAACATAAACTCTGTGTATTTGCATTGAGATTTCAAATATTATGAACTGTGGGGCTTTTTAAAAGTTAAATGTGAACATCAGCTTCCAGGGTAACTTTGGGGCACCAAGGAATGTGTGGATTGGGACCTTGTAGAGAAGTTTCACAAGTTCGACATGGATTATTTTGCTGCAAATACCTGCCCTGCATCAGAGACCACGATGAGAAAAATCTTGGCACAGTGTGAAAGAACTGTTCATTGATTGACACTCTCTCCCCTCATGAGAAACAAGGGAAAGATCTGAGGAAAATGGAGATAGGAATCCTCTAGGCCAATATGTCAGGAAGCAACAGGATAGACTACTTTTTCAGCGACCAGCCCTGCCTGGATGGAATTACATTTGAGTTATTCAGCTAGAAAACAGTCTTGGGTTGAGAATCTGGGTTAGTCTGGACAGACTAGAGAAACAAATTCATAGACACTCGTGTGTATAAGAGAAAGCTTTATATACAAGAGCAATTGAATATTGAGAAAACAACCTACCCCAGTCCAGATCAAGTCCATAAATCCAATAGTAGCCCATATGTCTGATGCCAGTCTATAAATTCCTATTAAGACTCACGCAGCACATGCAATGACGCTGAATGCAGGAAAATCACAGGCTGGTGGGTGGAAAGTCCTGTGGATCCAGTGGCTGTGGAAGCATCTCAGCGCTGGCATGATCTCCACATAGCTTCTCTAGCTCCAAGGCCGTAGCGCAGCTCCATGTGTCTTCTCAGCAGGAATACCAGGGAGTCTATGTGTCCCGCCTCCAGCGAGCTATTTATCTCCGTGGGGCCTCCAAATGAGGCCATCTGAGCTGCGACCTGATTGACAGGCTAAACTCTACCCCTTCACTTTCGATAGTCTCAAGTTGACAACTGCTGTCACTGCACAGCACCCTTCACTGTGCTTGCTGTATGACTTTGGCAAGCCTCAGGCTTGTGGTCATAGGGACCCTTTCCTTATTTTAATATCACGTGGGCGGTTTGTCTGGTCACTTCCTGTCTTGTTCTCTCATTGCACCTGTTCATACCACCGTTGCTCTCCGTCTTCACAGAGGAGTTTCCTAATAAATTCCTTTTCAGTCTCCTTGACAATGTGAGGACATGGCAAAATGAGGCTAAATATTTCTCTATTGATAACAACCACTACCACCCCCCTAATGGTTCCTTTCTTTCTCTTGTTTTATATTGTAAACCTCGGATGACCGGGTCAGTCTCTGGAAATCACGAAGAGGGGGGAAAGTTGTCCAGTGAACACATAACGGTGAAATTCTTGAAAAACTCACACTGTTCCTCTGTGTCACACCAAGTCCCTGTGTCCCACGGCAGGACAGGTTCGCATGAAAACCAGGGGAGACATTTGAGGTGAGTGTCGTTCAATCAAGAGAAAGCACTGCCTCCGGAGTAAGTCGTAAGGTATCAGGGCGTTCAAGTACACTTAGACTTTTTTTTAAAATATGGAACGCTTCACAAATTTGCGTGTCATCCTTGCGCAGGGGCCATGCTAATCTTCTCTGTATCATTCCAATTTTAGTATATGTGCTGCTGAAGCAAGCACCACTTAGACTTATTTCCATCCACCCAGCGGGTCCTGGGAGAGTGTTTACAGGTTTAGCAATGATCTCTGTAAATGAACCCAGCGTGTGCACTGCATCGCATCCACATTTGCTGCCCGAGTAGGACGTGAACAGGGTGCATCGCTCAGGGAGGGTGACAGACTGCAGGTTTGGATGTGAGTCGCTCTCCACCATTCTGTCAGTAATCCAGTCACCTGTGTGAGGACCTGGCGCATGAGGGATCCTTGTAGGAGATCGGATGATTGGCAGGACTTTGGAGAAGGACACACATTGAAAGTGACAGGGCACAGCTGAAGGTCACCTCCAAGTGCGGCACCAATCATTTTTTGGTTACTGAACAGAAGCAAACCGGTTCAAAGACCTGATCAGACGAAACCAGAGACCACCTGGGCCCCTTCACAGCCCTGACACACACTGACAGATCAACAGGCCCTCTTGTACTCACTTTTTTAATGGAGCCCGAGTGGCTCAGGAGGTTATTCATGGGGCTGCTAACTGCAAGGTCAGTAGTTCAAATCCATCAGCCCCCCGAGGAAGAAAAAAATCAGGCTTTCAAACCTTGATGTAAGACTGTATCCTTCGGGGATTCATACAAAGGTGTGTTTTCATAAATGTGAGTCAGACAGGGAGTGTTTGACTCATATTTTACCTAGACCCAAATATTTGCAAAGCTTCATATTTTAGAAAACAGTGACAAGAATGGGAGCCTTTCTGCTTAATTATTTACCACATATATTCGAGTATAAACCAACCCAAATATCTACCAAGGCACCTAATTTTACCACAAAAAGTGCATTTAAAATGTGCTGAAAAACTCGGCTTATGAACAAGTGTATACAGTAACCTGTGAAACAAGTCCCGGGCAAACATGGTACCCCTTTATTTGGTAATGGTGAAATGGGATCAATCGATTTCTAATAGCACGTTGTATATTTTTTAACAGAAGTCAGACAATGAAGAACCTCTGTGAAAGTAATAAAGTCCATCACTGTGGAAAAATCTTCAGCCAGATTACAAACTTGACCAAGCCACAAAGAAATCCTCCGAAAGGAACTATTTCTGAATGCTGTAAGTCTGGGAAAACCTTCGGGGATAACTCATCACGTAGGTACACGACCAGATCTCATAGTGGATGCAAAGCCTGCCAGTGTAAAGAATGTGGAGAAGCCAGTAATTGCCCCTCCCACCTACCCACGCCCACGAGAACGCTTAATGAGAAAAAACCCCACAAGTGTAAAGTATGTGGGAAAGACTTTCTTTGTATGTCAGCTCTTAACAATTCTGTGACGACTGTCAGTGGTGAGAAACACTATGAATGTAATGAATGTGGGAAGGATTTCTGTACTTTCTCATCCTTTGGGAAACACATGAGAGGTCATAAGCGTGAGGGCAAAGAATGTCGTAAAACCTGTAATCGTCCTCCATCCCTCATTTTACATAAAAAATCCCGAAAGAGAGAGAAGGTGTATGTCTGTAAGGAGTGCGGGAGAGGCTTTGGCGATGCGTCGTCCCTCACTACACACACGCGAATCCACAGTGGAGAGAGGCCTTACGGATGTAAGGAATGCGGGAAAGCCTTTAGTCGTTCCTTCTCTCTCACCACACATATGCGAACTCACAGTGGAGAGAAGCCTTACGAATGTAAGGAATGCGGGAAAACCTTTAGTCAAACCTCAGCCCTCACGACACATATCAGAACTCACACTGGAGAGAAACCATACAAGTGTGAGGAATGTGGGAAAGCTTTCCGGTGCTCCTCGTTCCTAACAAATCACGTAAGAATTCACAGCGGAGAAATGCCTTTTGAGTGTAAGGAATGTGGGAAAGTCTTTAGGCAGGCATCAGACCTCACGACACACAGAAGAATCCACAGTGGGGAGAAGCCTTATGAATGTAAGGAATGTGGGAAAGCCTTTCGGTGTTCCTCACACCTTACTACACATATGCGAACTCACAGTGGTGAGCGGCCCTATGAATGTAAAGAATGTGGGAAAGCCTTTACTGATTATTCAGCCCTCAATAAGCATGTACGAACTCACAGTGGGGAGATGCCTTATGAATGTAAGGAATGCGGGAAAGTCTTCAGGCATGCCTCAAATCTCAGTACACATAGAAGAATTCACAGTGGGGAGAGGCCTTATAAATGTAAAGTATGTGGGAAAGCCTTTGGTCGTTCCTCACATCTCATTGCACACATGCGAACTCACAGTGGTGAGAGACCTTATGAATGTAAGGAATGTGGGAAAACCTTCGGTCGTTCCTATTGCCTCTCTGAACACGTCAGAACTCACAGTGGAGAGAGGCCTTACGACTGTAAGGAGTGTGGGAAAGCCTTTAGGTGTTCTTCAGACCTGGCCAAACATCTAAGAACCCACAGTGGAGAGAAGCCCTATGAATGTGATCAATGCGGGAAGGTCTTTAGGCAAGCCTCAAGCCTCAATACCCATAGAAGAACCCACAGTGGAGAGAAGCCCTATGAATGTGATCAATGCGGGAAAACCTTCAGGTGTTCCTCACACCTCACTTCACATCTAAAAACTCACAGCGGAGATTCTGCTCGGTGTCAACCATGGGATGTTTCGTCCTTACTGCTGTGATTTCAAATGGCAGTTTCCCCACAATCCTCAGTTACTCTTAACTTTTTTACCTCCAGCAGTATTGACTCAAATAAGGGGTTCTATAGAGCTACTTCGTATCGTTTGGGATAATTGACAAGTTTCATTGTAACTGACGTCTGTCCTCACCAATGTTTGTTACTTCCTCAATCCAAGCTAAATTTTAACCTTAATTCTTTGATCACTTCAGAAAAGATTACAGGAATAACCTTGAGTAAACATGGTCTTATATTTTTTCAGTGCTTTTCTTGGTTATTTTTCATGCAGCAAAGCAATTACTTGTGTTTAGTTTAAGAATGTCTTTCCACATTTAATGCATTTTCTACAATCCCATTCTGTTGTAATGTTAAGTAACTTCTTTGTAATTATTAGTTTTTCAAACTTTGAAACTGTGGAAAAATCTGATTTTCCTGGTTCACTGTTCTATTACTTTTAGTACCCATTGTTAATTATTACGTAAGATTTCTACTGTAATATTTATTAACTAATTTTTCTTGTGTTGTAGTTCATTCAAATTATGAAACTATAACCTTTCCCCTTTATTTATTAAATTGGTTATAACATTACAAGCAGTCTCCTAACTTTGTCTTTTTTTTTTTTTATTTCAAACGAGTTGCTTTAAATCCAGATGGTACAGAATTCTGGGCATCACAAAGACTGAGCAGCTCTGGCAGGTTCTGGACTGGGTTCACTCTGACCTCACAGCTAAGACAGAAATGGCTGAGTGAGAAGAACTAAACATTGCATGATTTTTCTTTTTTTACAAAAGTTTATTCTTAAATGTACAGCAGGCTCCAAGACAACACTTCATTCTAACTATAAGTGGCAACAAAAGTTCTAGCAGGGAATCCAGATGTCTACACAGGAACGGGATCAAGGGCCATCATTGCCTCAGCCACCAAGCACAGCTCACTTTTTGCCAGATTTCTTAATTCCACCTGTGGCCTGGGGCCCCTTCCCCGCGGCCTTCGCCTTTAGCTCCTCCAATTTCTTTTGTTCTTCCTTCTGTTTCTGCTTGAAAGCCTTCTCTTCCTCGTCCGTCTCCTTGTTCTGCTTCTGGGGTTGTTTCAGGGGCTTCTTCTTGCCACCTTCGCGACCCGACATGGCGCCTGCCGCCCCTTCCCCAGACCTGCCACCGAAAGCGCAGTTCCCTAACTTTGTCTTTAAGTCAAATTTATAACATAAGTTACAACACTTAGGTATGGTTCATAGTTATGTCAGTCATGTGTTTGTCTCCATGTTTGTATACAGCATACACTTTTATGCATTAAAAAGCACTAAGTACTTAGAGATCTACTAAAAGATCTTAAACTTTCTAGCATAGAATACTGTTTTTATGTTTGTCCCAAAGCAGTTTTAGGTTTACAGAAATGTGCAAGAATCACAGAGTTCCAAGAAACTACTACCACTGCCCACAAAGCTAAAAACAAACAAACAAAAGAACAACTCAATTGTCATTGAGTAAATTTTCTGACTCATGGCTCTAGCACAGAGTAGGGCTGACCCTTTGGGTTTTAAAGACTGTAAATATTTAAAAGAAAGGAAAGCCTCATCTTTCCTCTGCAGCATGTTGGTGGTTTTGAACTGCTGACCTTGTGGTCATCCTAACATCCCAACACATAACCCACTACACCAAAAGGCTCTTTATTACCCAACAGGACATTTATTTCATGTTACAGATTTGGGAAAGGGTGAGGACTTTGGGGCTTCGAGGTGGTTGTTTTTCCTTATGATCACAAGAGATGTAAATCAAAACAATGATGAGACGCCACCTTATCCCACCGACAGCAAAGCTTAAAAAAGAAGAAACCAAAAAAAGAGAGAACAAAAGTGCTGGAGAGGATGGAGAGAGTTGGTTTTTAAGAACACTGGTGGTATAGTACAATGCACATTGGGCTGCTGACCACAAAGCAGTTTGAAACCACTTGCCTCTCCGAGGGTGAAAGATTAAGGACTTTGAACGTGCCATCTACAACCCTCATTCATATCTTGGGCTGACTGGAAGGCGATATCCAGAGATGTGTAGGCAGGGATTTAGGGGACCCTTCAGGGATGACCAATGTTTATTTAGGAAGGTAAGGACAGTCATGTCACAGAAGTGCAGAAAGAGGCTGGATTCCTTTTTAAGGCAGTTTCACTGTTGCACCTTCTGCCAACAGTGTTTTAGAATCCACTGCTCGTGGCAGATTAAGTGTCAGATCATCTGCCATTGGTTTCGTTTCCACAACAGTAAACACTACCGTGCCTCCTCAAAACAGTGAGAGCAAAAATACTCCGTGACCTGACAATCCCTGCAGTTGGTATATACCCTAAAGAAATAACCACAGCGTGAGCAGATGCACGCACACCGACGACCATCACAGCACAATTAAATATAGTAAGAAGGTGGAAAGAACCTACTGTCGGTGGAAGAATGGATACGTAAAGTAAATGCAGTGAACTACTATACAACGTTAAAGAATCGTGAGGAATCTGCAAAACACCTCTTGACATAAATAGCATTGGTGGCTGTGCTGAATGGAACTGATGCCTCACAAAAGAGCAAATACAATATGAGGATATATATATATATATATATATATATATATATATATATATATCCACTATCATATGTGTGTGTATATATATATATATTTGTAATCAACAAAATTCTTCCACACCAAAAGAAACAGGCTTCTGATGGGAAGGAAAAAGAGGAAGGGGGACAAAATAGGCTGGAGGATTGACAGGCGTTAGCTTGGGTAAAGGGAACTTTGATACATTGTTGACAGAAAATTAGTGTGGGAACCTTGACCTAATTAACAATTTAAAATTTTTTTATTGTTTTTGCTTGTTTTGTTTTATAAACCATTTTATTGGGGGTTCATACAACTCTTATCAGCATCCATCCATCCATCCATTGTGTCAAGCACATTTGTACATTTGTTGCCCTCATCGTTCTCAAAACATTTTCTTTCTACTTGAGCCCTTGGTATCAACTCCTCATTTTCCCCCTCGCTCCCATTTTTTTTCACTCCCTGTGAACATGTCACATTGGTGGTTCATCGTGCTGGCACGTGTAAGCTAATTCCCAACATTAGGCAGAAGGAAGAGCAAGAATACTTAGTGCATGCTAGGCCCAAGGAGGTCAGCATAGACTTTTTCCATCCAAATCTGCTTCCCCAAGCAACTGGTCCAGGAATGTTTTACAGGAAACACTAGGGGAAGGGGATCTTTGTGAGCTACCCAATTTTGAGATAGGCTCAGTTTCTTCTTGTATCCACATTCCAGCTACAGCTATTATTACTGAGTTTTATCGTTCAAATAAAAAACTCCAGACCAACCTCACTACCATCAAGTCGATTCAGAGATATAGCGACCCTAAAAGACAAAATAGAACTTCCCCTCTGGGTTTCTGAGACTGTAACTCCTTATGGGAGTAGAAAGCCTCTTCTTTCTCCCCTGGAGTGGCTGGTGGTTTCAAACTGCTGACCCTGCGGTTAGCAGCCCAATGCATAACCACTACACCATCTGAGCTAATTTATAACTAAAGGGGAGGGAAAACAAAATTCTGTCAATTTACCAAGGGCTCTGACAGAATTGCAAGCTTGAAACCCAAGGAGAGGCAGGTACGTGAAGCCCCGGAAAGACGGCATTCCAGAGCAGCAGCATCTGCAAAGACACAGATCTCCGGCTTTGACTTCTCAAACTTGCTAGTGAGAGACGACACATGAGTGTGCATATTGTTGATACACTCAGAGGTCTGGGTGGAGGCCCCTTGGACCTGGAGTTAAGCTTTCCAAGCTCACTGCGTGGCAGGTCTGCTCCCTTGGCTTTATTTTTTGTTGTGATTTAAGAGTCAGGGGGTGTTACATTTCAGTCTCAACTCTGCACTCAACGGTTAAAACTGTTAGGTAGTTCTAGCGTAGGGATGGGGACTGTCCGTTAACGCATGCCCAGAGAGCCAAGCACGGGAACAAGGAGTGGCACAATGCACATGCTCAGAGGCTCAGGTTTCCTGCCGGTAGGCATAGGTGGGCGCTAAACCTGGATTGGCCCACCTGGGCCAGGTGAATTCAATTCAGCCAATGGGGACAATCAGGGGTCGTCCACCACGCCACCCCGTGGAATCCTTGAAAGGCAGGAGCCTAGAGTCGAGAGGGAGAGAGAGAACTTTGCGTGACACTGAGCAGCTTCCGCCAGGCTACATGGTCGGAGGAGTCCTATGGGTGCTGTATAAACCTGAAACTTCTTCTAACTCTCATAAAACTCACTTGGATAACGAACCAGGCTTCGGCGTGAATTCTTTCTCACGCGGAGCCAAGGACCGATGTATAACTCTATCTCCAGAGAGATCCAACAAGACCACTCAATAATCCCCCATATTCTACACAGCCTCCTCCTCCAGCACCTCCCTCTTAGGTTCATTCATCCCCCTCTTTCACCCAAGTCAGCACGGTTTCCATCATTTTGGGATTTCTTAGGATCATCTCTCTCTGTAGAAGTGAAAATGTGTTTATCTGCCCTAATTTTGTTACAAGCTTTTAGTAAGGAGAAAAAATTTTTGATTAAATTAATGAAATGAAATTCGTCCTACTTAAGATTCCTCTTCTCCCCCTTCTGTTTTAACCATGTAAATATTAAAGCATTGCTAGCAGTCTCAGTTACCTTGCTTGGTCTTGAACCAGTAAAACTACTACTTAGCTAGCCTTCATTGTTATGTAAATATCCGCTCCCAGCTCTCAGAGAATTAAGAGAGCTGACTAATTGGGAGAACTTCATACCATACTTTGAAAGACTGAAAAAATGCTCAATAAATTTGTTCAGCTGCTCTTGAAGTAACTTACCATTTTTTCTCCAAGTTTCCCAGTAAGGTTACAGGCTCAATTAAGTCGCTTTGCCCTTCAGGCTTCTTACACTGTATGATTGTACAATCTTGCACTTGTCTCTCTTGGTTAACTTCACTCATTCCTACCAAGCTGGATTTAGAGGAACTTAATGGGCGGGTCTTAGGCCCTCCTGATTGCCCTAAAGAAATGACCCCACATCCAAAGTTTAAAAACCTTTTGCCTCCAATTTCTAATTCTATGTGGGGGCACTGTTGTTTTCCCAACAGCATTCCAAAAGACCCCTTCATTTAAAGGGTGGTCAGACTTCTCAAATACTCTTTCCTGACAATTGTAACTTTTAACTCTAATAATTCAAGGAAGCAAAAATTGGCTTAAGCGATCTTCCTTCTTTATAAACCATGATATATCAGAATTCATCGCTGCCTTAATTTCTTCATAACCCTGATCAATAATTCCAGCAACACCGCGAGAATTTATGTTGGACTTTCCTAACAAACATCCTATAGTTTTTTTAGATAGCAAACCCCAATTACTGATCTTAATAATTTCTGATTCAATCACAGCTTTTAGCTTTTCCTCACAACTCTTATGAACTCCAGTATCAATTTGAATTTCTTGAGTACTTGGGTTAAATCTTCCTGATAAAAACTATATTACTCTTTCAATAAGAGGCTCCTGCCTTTTAGAATCAGCAAACTGCTGTGAGAGTTTCTGAGCCTTCTCTTTGTTACTCAAGCTTATAGCAGCAAGAACAGAGGCTGGGGTTTTGTTTTGCAAGTTGGGTTAGGTCTGGTCTCCTGCCGTGAGGCTGGGTGATACCTGCGGTCTCTCTCTAAGATCTTCTTTTGCTCCAGCACCTTACCTCCCATGCTTTGTTGGGCGGGGTCTGTATCAAGCTCCTTCGACTATTTTCCCGTCAGGAAGCCTTTGCTAATGGCAACCCTTTTCTGTTGAATTTTGAGCCACATCGACTGGCCCAATGAGTCCCCTTCCTACAGCGGGGGCAGAGTTCAGGGTCTTTTAAACCCAATCTCAATGGCTGCAGCTTGCTCTCCCTACCCTGTCTTTGAAGATGACCTGTCTCCCCACAACTAAAGCACTTTCTTCTAAATTTGATATAATTTGCCAAGGCTGCTGCCATGAGGTTGGCTTTGTATTCCTCTGTTTCCACATTCCTGCATATTCTGAGATAATCTAACAGCGTGCCCTGTTCCCTGTAGGTATGCAAGGCATTTTTTACGGTGTATATTAGAGAAATCATAAGATAGTTTATGCACTAGGTCTCTTACTGCCTGGACATCCTTCACACATTTGGAAATAGCATCTTCCAGTCGGGACACAAAGTCAGTATAAGGCTCATCATTCCATTGTCTTACAGCCGTGTAACTCGGCTTTCTCTCTTCTGATGGAATTCTCTTTTCCCAGGCACTTAAGCAAACCTCACGTACCTGTCCTGTTGTCTGTTCAGTAAACTGTAGCTGAGACTCAACTGTGATATAGTTCTCATCCCCTAGCAATTGATGAATTCCTGTATCTATGCCCCCTTATAAATTGTTGTGTACTCGCGTAAGGGCTGCTTCCTTCCACGGCATTTGATATTGCAAGGATTCTGAAGAGTAAAGACAAATTTTTGCTCTCCAGTCTGTAGGTGTCCAGCTCTCAGACTCTGCTAAAGCCTTTATCATACTAATTACAAAATGTGAATCTGGGCCATAATCATTGACTGCCTGCTTGAGATCTTTTAGCAACTTAAAGGAAAAGGCACTGTGAATTCCTTGTGGGTGTTTCCTGTAAGGTTGTCTGCTAACAACTCTGACAAAATAGGACATCCTATACACTAAATTCCAGCAGGGAAGCAGATGCTTTGACTGTTCCCTTCTGACCTAAGTTTAGTTCTTTCAGCTCTGCCTAAAATATTCTCATCTGCCAGAAACCCATCTTGACTGCTTCTCGCCTGATTTATCTGTACCAGTGTACATCCTCTGGTCTAGCCAGATTTGTAAGGTAGAATTGGGATCATGATAGTGGGGTAGGAAGAAGCGTTTAGGAACTAGAGGAAAATTGTATGTTTTATCGTTGCTACATCACACCCTGACTGGCTCATCTCTTCCCCAAGACCCTTCTGTAAGGGGATGTCCAGTGGTGGCCTACAAATGGGCTTTGGGTCTCCACTCCACACTACCCCCCTCATTCACTATGATAAGATTTTTTGTTCTGCTGGTGCCTGATACCTGATCCCTTCGACACCTCGCTATCACACAGGCTGGTGTGCTTCTTCCATGTGGGCTGTGTTGCTTCTGAGCTAGAGCTAGCATATACACATGCAATCAAGTCCTTAATGTATACTAATCTTAGATGTACATTGCGATAAATTGATGAACAGTTGCCTCTGCATATACATTCCTATAACGGCCTCTGAGATCAAATTAGGAACATTTTCTAGCACAGAAAAAAATTTCCTCTTGCTCTAATCCCAGTGAGCATTCACCTTACAAAGTAGTGTTCTGTAATCACCAGAGATAAGATGTGCCAAATGCTGGACTTCATGTAACTGGAAATGTTAAGTAGGAAGAAGCAGGGATAGGGGAGGTTGCCCCTCTCCATGCCAGAAGGCTTCCTTCAGGACATTGGAAGAGAACCCAGTGAGCCTTAGTCAGCCATAAAGATTATGGGGCATGTGCCATTTCAAGCTGGAACCAGGTGGGCGGGACACCTGGGTGGCCCAGACTAGTCCCAGGTGGGCTTAATTCAGCAAATGGGGTCAACCAATACTTTCACCACACCTCCCAGCCAGAGGCCTCAAATACCTGGACCTCAAAACTGCCTGCCTTTCTTCCCCTTTTTCTTCACCCTACAGGCTACAGTCCTGTGTCTGCTTGCCATTTTGTGGTCTCCCTGCCCTCAGTCTACCACGTGCGGGTGTGCAGTCCCACGAGGTTGCCCATGGTCAGTGACTGTCAAACTTGAAACTTCTTCCGTCCTTCCTAAAAACCCACTTGGATCACAAACCAGGCTTCAGCGTGAATTCCTTCTCAGGGGAAGCCAAGAACCGAGGTATTTCCCACCCGAGAAATCTTAAGAGAATCATACTGTATGGCGTAAGATATGACAAATAATTTATAAATTATCAAGGGTTCATGAGGGAGGGTGGAGCAGGGAGGGAGAGGAGCTGATGCCAGAGGCTTACATGGGGAGCAAATGTTTTGAGAATGATGAGGGTAATGAATGTACAAAGGTGCTTTATACAATTAATGTATGGATGGATTTTGATAAAAGTTATATGAGCCCCCCAAAAAATGATTGTTTTTAAATCATGCTGTATGATGTATACAGTGTCTGACTTCATCTAGGAGTCCTGGTGGTGTAGTGGTTACAACTTGGGCTGCGAGCCAAAAGGCTGCCAGTTCAAAACCAGCAACCACTCCTTGGGAGAAAGATGGAGTTGAATACTGGTTTGTGATCCAAGTGAGTTTAATAAGGGATAGAAGTTCCAGGTTTTACACAGGCATCCTCAGGGCACTTCACACCCACACGTGGAAACCTGAGGCCAGAGAAAACCACAGCACGTGAGGAACAGCAAGAAGAGGATGATGAGCTTCAGATTCTGGCTTTTCAGGACCCTCCGCTGGGTGGAATGGCCAACAGTATTGGTTGACCCCTTTGGCTGAATTAAGCCCCACTGGCCTAGACTGGGGCTCTTCCAAGTGTACTGGCTTCCTGTCTCAAAGGCCTGAATTGGTGCATGCCCTCCAGCCTTTATCCTGATCAGCTTGGCATATAGAGGGCCAACCCCTGGTTTCTGCCTCTAGCTACTTAACAGAGCCTTCTCCTCCTGTAGTCTCAGAAGCCCACCCCTGTGAGGCAGTTCTACCCTGTCCTATAGGATTACCATGAGTTGGAATCAACATGTTGGCAGTGAGTGTTTATTTGTTTGGCTTCATCTAGTGAACCTATGTGTCAGATTTCCATCTCGTTGCACACGGCAGTAATTTCCCCCCTGTTGCTGCTTTATTTCAATAGATTAATAGAGCACAATTTGTTCTTCATCGTTTAATCATTCAGTTCATTGTGTTAACTTTTTTATTGCCTGGATTTCATGAAGCAATCCCTGAAGATATGGGTGCTACAGCAATGTCTGGCGAGGAAAGCAGATGGTCCCTGGCTACCAATTGGAATCGTGTCTGGGTCTTAAAGGCTTGTATCCAAACAAGCAATCATGTCAGGGAGGAACCCACTAAGCCTGCTTGGAAGAAGCACACCAGCCTCTGTGATTCAAAGATGCCAAATAACAAAAGCCAAATATGATCAGGGAAAAGGTATCAGAGATCACACACCCAACGTGTAGGCTCTGGAGGACAGTGGGAGCCCAAGTCCATCTGCAGGATACCTACTGGCATACCTCTTCAGCTCAAGCCTCTGGTTGATCCTGTGTGGCCATGGTTGAAGGATGTGAACACCTTCACTATTAGACATGATTATAAACTTGATTATGGGGGATGGAACGACAGTATATCTGGTCGGTTGGCCTTCCTCTTGCTCTAGGTTTAAATATTTCCCGCTTGTTCCAAGACAGAAATTTTCTCTCTGGTTTATTTTGATATTGTCAAGGGTCTTTGCTTCCTCCTCCTCCTCCTTCCCCTCCTCCTCCCCCGCCCTTTCTGTTCTGTTTCCCAGTTTATGAAGCACAGAAAGAACAGAAGCGTAGAGACCATGACTAAGGGGATGGAGGGGAGGGGGGTTGAAGGGAATTGAGCACATAATGAAGATGGGAAGGGAAAGCATGCAGTCGAACTGATTGTGATGATGTATGTACAAATCTTTAAAGGCAACTTAACTATGTATAGACGTGAATTTTAAATCAGTATAACTATTGGGTGGGGAGGTGTTTGTGTTGCAATCGACTGTGTTGTGTAGCTGGATGGGTAATGGACACGTGGAAACAATGTGTTTGATTGCCGTGAGTTGGCGTGTTCAATTAATGTTGATGATGTCGACGTGGTTGGTGCCTGTAACCATTCCCTAGTGATTCTATAACCCCAACCCCACCGCAAGGAGACTTGAACAAATTTATTTTCTCACCGTTCCGGAGGCTGTTAGGCTGTCTTCTACGCACCACCTGGATGGGCAGTCTGCCACCGTATCAGGTTTGAAGGAAGGTACTTGTCTCCTCAGGCCTCAGCTTTCTGTTTCCCTTGAAGATCTCCAGGTATCTTGCCATATCTCTTACCTCACACCTGCTCTGCTCTTTCTAAAACATTTCTTTTAGATCTGAAGGAGCCCTGGTGGGGTAAGGAGTTACTTACAGCTTGGGCTGTTAACCACAAGAACAATGCAAAACCACCAGCTGCACAGAGGGCTGACGTTGAGGCTTTCTGCTCCAGGGAAGATTCGCAGCCTCAGCAAACGACAGAGGCAGTTCTGCTCGGTCCTGTAAGTCAGGATCTACTCCACTGCAGTGAGTTTGAGGGGCTCTTGTTTGAATATCTGAAAGGGCGATCTGAAAACACACCCTACACTTACCTGCTCTTAACCTGTCACCTGGGGGCACTGTGGCCTAACCAACCAAGTGGGGCTCTTGCTCCCAGGTGAGTAAAAACAATCAACCATTGAGAAGCAGACTCCCTGCCAAGAGTGTAAGCTAAGGTAGAACATCCCCTGTGGGTTTCCAAGACGGTGACTCTGCGGGAGTGGAAAGCCCAGTCTTTCCCCTGAGGAGCTGCTGGTGGATTTGAAATGCTGATCGCATGGATGGACGCCCAATGCTTAATCACTACACCACCAGGGCTCCTAAAACTAATTGGGTGAGTCCAAAATTTCAGGTAAGGGTTTATTTAAAGGAAGAAGGATGCTTGGAATTGTAGTGGGCACAGATCCTATGCAACCCTTATCTCCCTTAAAGGAAGGGGCTTGAAGTGTTAGGGAGCTAGAGGCAGAAACCAGGGGTTGTCCCTGTACACGCCAAGGCCTCCCTGGCTTTACAGGAAGTTGGAACCCGATAAAGCAGCGGTTCTCAACTTGTGGGTCGAGGCACCTTTGGGGGTCGAATGACCCTTTCAGAGGGGTCGCCCGATTCATCACATTAGCTAAATGACAGTGATGAAATAGCAACAAAAATAATGTTATGGTTGGGGAGTCCCCACCACATGAGGAAATGAATGAAAGGGCAAGACATTCGGAAAGTTAAGAACTGCTGTGATCAAGGCTAGAGGGCATGCACCAACTCACGCCTTTGAGAGAGAAAGTCAGCACTCTTGGGAAGGCCCCAGTCTAGGCCAGGTGAGCTTAATTCAGCCAACGGGTCAACCAGTACCATTGACCACACATCCCAGTGCAGGACCCTTAAAAGCCAGAATTGGGAGCCCACTGCCCTCTTTTCCCGCTGCTCCTCGGCCATGCTGCCGCTTCTTTGGCCTCAGGTCACCACCTGTAGGTGTGAAGGGCCTGGAGGGTGCCCGTGTTCTGTAAAAAACCTGAAAATCCTTCTATCCTTTATAAAACTCACTTGGATCACAAACCAGGCTTTGACGTGAATTCTTTCTCATTGGAAGCCAAGGACCGAGGCATTTCTCACCAGCGGAATCTAACAATAGTACATGTTAGTTTTCCTGCTCCGAGTTTTATACATAATCGATAGCCATAACCCAACATGTCATCTGGGCTCCAGAGACCCAACGCTTCAATAAATGGGCAACACACTTGATCTCATTGTCACAGATCTTTAGGAGAGAGAGAACATGGTATTGTCTGTCTTTAGGATTGGTTGGGTCTACTGTTACATAGCTCACCCTTTCCCCTGACCCTCTGTCTTCTGAAGGGATAGTAAGAGAGAAGGATTGTTTGTTTTATTTTTCTTTTCTTCCCCTGGCTTGCACAAAGGCATTTAGCTTCAGTTCTGTGGGGAGATGTCCAGTTTTCCTCACTCTGTGGGCCTGGAAGCTTACCGCTCCCTTTGTCCATGTCAGGCTCTTGCTTCTAAAGCCTTCGCTGCCACACGCTGCAGATCACGTGCCTTGTCTCTACCTTCTGTCATCGTTTGTGCCACAGCTCTGACTCTGGGACCAAGGACTTTAGAGGTTCAGGGTCCTCCCAGAATATGCTCCTTGTCTGGCTTTTCTTCCTTGATGGTGTTGAGATGAATCCATTTAAACGGAATGGGTGGCAAAACTGACCAATCCCAGTTGAGTTCCAGGCATCTCATTTGCACGGTCTCACCAAAGGTCCCCATGTACTTTATTCACATTTCAATCACAATATCCAATCCCCTTGCTGGTCATTTACACAGTGCTACCCCCAGCCATTTGGTGTATATAACCTTTGTTCCATTATGCACACACACCCATCAGAGCCACTGTCATGTAACTCACAGCACCACATCACCTTAAGACCTACACCGAATGTTCTAACATGTCTTGTAAACAAGAAGTATTGAAAATAAATTGAGAAGGAGGCAGAGGGAAAGGCATCATGGCCATTACGATTAGAATCGGAACACAGTAAAAAACTGAAAGCAAACACACACTCACTACCATTGAGTGGACGCCAACTCAAAGCAGCCCTGTAGGCAAGGGTGTATCTTGACCTGTGGGTTTCTGAGTCCTTGACTCAGCATGGAGACACTGAATCTGAAGAGAGAAAAAAACTGAGAAAAACTCACCGACATCAACTCATAGTGATCTTATAGGGCAGAGGAGAGCTGGCCCTGCATATTTCCAAAGCTGTCTTTAACAGCAGTAGACAGCCTCATCTTCCTCCTGACGAGGGTCTAGTGGTTTCGAAGGGCTGACCTTGTGGATAGCAGACAAATGCATAATCCACTACACCGACAGGGATAAGTTAAAATGAAAAAGCTCTAACAAGTCCTGCAAAACATACTTAGCTTCAGAATATAGGAGGGAATATTTCAAAGATATCGAATCAAAAAGTCCACCAGAGTAATTCTGAGTTTAAACTGTTTTGATTGCTTTTTTTTAAGCCATCCATTAATGCAGTGGTTCTCAAATTTCCTAAGGCAATAACCCTTTAATACAATTCCTCGTGTTGTGATGACACCCCAACCATAAAATTAACTTCATTGCTACCTCATCACTGTCATTTTGTTACTGTTACGGTACCTGTGAAAGGGTTATTCAACCCCCAAAGGGGTCACGACCCACAAGTTGAGAATTCCTGCACTAATGAGTTTAAGAGGAGCCCTGGTGGAATAGTGCTTATGCATTGGGCTTAGCATTCGAAACCACCAGCTATTCCACTTAAGAAAGATGGGGCTTTCTACTCCTGTGAAGAGTGACAGTCTCAAAAAGTCTCAGGGGCACTTCGACCCTGTCACATAGGGTTGTCATGAGTCAGACTTGACTGGGTGGCAGTGAGTGTGAATTTTCATGAGCAAGGCAAGTGTCCTACCAAATGGACACGTCTGCAGCCACCCAAATAACACGGATGACACAGACATGTTTAAACACATTTTATTTAGAATGAGCACGTGCATGGATGAAGGGGAACCCTAGGACCAGTAGGTTATGGGTTGTTTGTATTTAAAAAAAAACTTAAGTGCATACCATGTCTCTAGAGACACACAAAAATGATGATAAAGGCAAAGCGTGGTGAAGAAAACAGAAGGTGCCCAGCTATCAGTCGAAATAGTATCTGGGGTCTTCCGACACAGCCATCTAAGTGAGGACTTCAAGTCCACACAGAAGAAGCACATCAGCTCATGTGATCCAAAGATGCCAATGACAAAATTCGAATATGGCAAAGGGAAACGTGTCAGAGCTAAGATTACGAACATCTAATTTACAGAAGGCTCTGGAGGACAGCGGGAGCCCAAAACCCATCTGCAGAGTAGCTAGTCAGACTGAGCCACTGGCAGATCCGATCTAGCCACAGGGAAGTGCCTCAAACAGCCTTACTCTCAGGCCAAGGCCATTGTAAGCTTGACTATGCCGGTTCAAACTCGCTATCTGGCCAGTTGACCTCCCTATGAACCCCACCTGTATTTGTTCTGGGTGCAAGTATCTCTTACAGGTTCCATGACAGAAATTTCTTCCGTGGTTTTTGAATGTTGATGGGGTCTTTTCTTTCTTATTCATTATTTGTATTTTAGTCTTTATATTATTTTATCCATACCACCTTATTTCGATTTTGGTTTTTATTGTTTTGTTTGGTTTCCCAGTGTGTTAAGCACAGGAGGAGTGGATGCATAGTGATAATAACTGATACAAGGGTTTATTGGGGATTCATGAGTACAGGATAAGGGACAGCAAGGGAAAAGGGATTTCGGGAATCACTAATGAAGGCAGGAAAGGGGAGGCAGCAGTAGAGCTGATTGTGTCCGGACAACTCATTTTAAAGGCAATTTAACCATGTGGGGGTGGGAAGGGTTGAGAAGAATGTTCTAAAATCGAGGTGGTGATGATTGTACAATTCTCCTTTCTATGATTGAACTCTTGAATTGTATGATATGTAAATTAGGTATCAATAAAACTGTTGGAAGAATAAATGGTTCATTTGAGGATGAGGAGGGAGGTCAAGAATGAGAGACTTTTATTATATTGCCTACATGACTGACATACACACACATATATAATAATCTGGGCATATATTTCCTTTTCAAAATAAAAGAGACACTAATAATACAGTGCACTGGATACAAAACAAACAAGGATACTTGCAGTTTGGTTCTCTGCCCTGCCTCGAAACGAAGCGTTCTTGGTGGTGCTAATATGTAAAACACATTTGCCAGGTTAGCACTTTTCCCCTGTATAAATTAGTAACCTAGCTTACATTAACCACGCTGCAAAACCATCATCAGCATTTGTGGTCAATTTTTCCACCCACATAAACTAAAGAAAATAGCTGCCATGGGCCTCAATTGCTTCCAAAAAGTAACCATGGTTTTTTTGTTTGTGTTTGCTCCTTTACTTGGGTCAGGGCGGCACAGTGCAGAGGAGCCCTGGAGGGTTCGTCCATTTGTGTTGGGCTGCTCACTGCAACGTCAGCAGTTTGGAACCACCAGCTGCGCAGACAGAAAGAAGCATCTTTCAATTCCCTTAAAGCGTTACAATCTCAGAAACCCACAAGGGCATTCTACCTTGTCCTGTAGGGTCACTGGGAATGGAATTGACTTGCTGGCAGGAGCTCCTGCAGATTTTTTGTTGTTGTATAGTGCAAAGTCACAATGATGGAGTATCTGACAGCCCTATCCTTATAGGCCACAAGTCATAAGCAGACACTGAAGTACATAATAATTCCTGGACGTGGGGCTTCTATTTAAGGTGAGTCCTACTGGCAGCAGAAAGTAATGTCTATTAATTTTACAGCATTCACTGGGATGTGCCTGCTTCCTGTACCTGAATATAGCCTTCAAAGAACAAGAGGCCTTATCATGCTTAATTACTTGCATAAAGCAAACAAAACCCAGCCATTTGACAAGATCCTGCCAGGGTAGGTAGGCACCAAGGTTGCCCATCCCTCTCTTCCAGGGATTCTCTTTATCCAAATATGTCAGGTTTAAATGTTTACTCTCAGCCAGGCTGGGTCCACCACCATCTCTTGGTCTGTTTGTGTAACTAGTCTGGAACTGTGGTGTAGATCAGGGCGCCACATGTTAAGAAGAAAACATACAGGACAAACAAAAAGAGAACCTTCTATTTCTGAGAAAGGCTTCCAGTTGTCTGTAGGACTAATCTTCATTCAATCTACTGACTTAGGCATCTGAAAATCCTATTGCGCGTGAACTATGACACCAACAGGGTTCTTGCGATGTGTGTGCACGAAAACATTATAGATGTATGTTATATGTCTATGCACACAGATACATACACATATACATGTGCATTATCGTGAATAAAATTCCCTCAGCACATTCTTTTATTTTTTGTGGTCATGCAGGTTTTGAGTTTCTTAAGACTTCTTATATATATGTACATGTGTGTATGTTAGTAGCCACTGAGTCAGTTCTGGCCCATAGCGACCCCTCTGTACTACAGAATGAAACAATGCCTGGTCCTGCACCATTCTCACAGTCGTTCCTAGGCTCGAGCCCATTGTTGCAATCACTGCATCAATCTAGCTCCTTGAGGACCTTCCTCTTTTTTGCTGTCCTTTTGCTTGACCAAATGATGACGTCCTTCTCGAGGGATTAGTCTCTCCTGACAACATATCCAAATTAAGCATGACGTCTCACTATCTTTGCTTCTAAGGAGCACTCTGGCCAACTTCTCCCAAGACAGATTTTTGTCCTTTTAGCAGACCATGATACTTTTAATATTCTTCTCCAACAACACGGTGCAAACATATCAATTCTTCTTAAGTCTTCCTTATTCAGTGTCCAACTTTTACATGTATATGAGGCAATCAAAAATACCATGGGTGGAGTCAGGAGCACCTTATCCTAAAAGTAGCGTCCTTGATTTTCAATCCTCTAAAGAGGCCCTGAGCAAAGGATTTCCCACTTTTTAAAGCATTTTTGTACATGTATACTCACAACCACCTACTTCCTACCGCTGCCAACGTTGAGGGTCTAGTAGCAGTAAACACACCTAACACCCAGATCAGTGTAAATGTCATTCTCCAAAAAAATGAATCAGCGTTTCCTGAAGTAAAGTCCATTTTGAGAAGTCAGACTAAAAAAAAGACAAGACGGGCCTCGGGCACTGGCAGAAAGTACAATGGGGACATGAGAAATGAAATGAATCTACTTTAAGGACGCTCCTACTGACCACATTAAAAGCAATGGGAGTCAGAAAAGGAATACAAATTAGCGTAAACAGTTCTTTGTGGTGGACAGCCAACGAATTATACACGACCAGGAATTTCAGTTAAACCCTGTGAAGTTTATTACGTATTAGAATTGTCCCCTGCAGGAACTGAAGCCCTGCACCCTCTGTTCACTGGCAATGAGGTAGATCCTCCACCTCCCAACTGCTTGCTTTCACTGTAAGGAGCAGGCTGCAGACAGAGAGCCAGTAACATCACTCAGGGAGATACGCAGTGCAGGGTTTATGCCCCCATATTTGTTCTCCCCCTCACGTGGTCGCCCCATAGCAGGAGTTCAACAGTCTCATACGCCTTGACACTGTAGGACCAGGTGAGTGGGTGGTGGAGTGGGGGACGAGCGGTGAGAAAGACTACATGTGTGACAACACGGATGAACACTTTGCGATATGCACCAAAAACATGATCACTGTTGTTGTAGTACCACGTTAGAGATGATTTAGTCTCTCTGGAAGTCTTACTTTTAATGCATCCGAAGGGTACACTACACACATTACCCACGGTCATCACTTCAATTCCAAATCACAGTGAACACACAGGATGAACTTTTGGTCCTCGGGATTCCTGAAACCTTGCTCTGTAAAAGCAGGTGGCTTCGTGTATCTTCTGCAGAGTGGCTGGTGGGTTTGAATCAGCAACCTCAGGGTTTGTAGTTTAACCCACAGCACTTCCAGGGCTCCTTCTGTCTACTAAGACAATCATGTGACTAACTGACATCAGGTTAAGAACCACACATAACTTTTCTGACTGACATATAAATTCAACCAAGAGATTTAAGAATGGGGCACATTTGTCATCTGGGATGGTTATAAACATTTCAATATATAAATAAAGGGGTAACAAGTTGAGGGGTGGTGGGAAAACCTAAGCCTTGCAAATTTCAAATCAATGAATCCAGAAGGAATGATCAGAACAGGGAGGGGAAAAAACCCCATTTTTCAAAAAGCACAATCATAGTGAGTAATCACGAGAGAAAGCTGAATTAGTTGGCCTACGTTTGACGAAAAACAAGATAAGTTGCACATTGCCAAAGTACTGACCTGTGAAAGTGTTTGCAAATGAAAACGGTAAAATACAATGGGATTGAATGGAAGGTAATGTGTCACAAGGTGGAAACAAAACTCTGAGAGCCACTAAAAGATGATCGCATTTAATTGCACGCAAATGACATCCACAGAAACACATTTCCCCAAGCCTGCTCCCTGTAGTTTTCTTTGCATTAGCCATGAAATTAAGAAATGTAAAGTGTAACTTGGAATGAGAAATGAATAAACTCTGAAGAGGAAAACCTGCCTTTACAACGAAACTGTCATTTCTTCCAAAAGGGCAAAGACCCACTCCAAACTCATTGTCATTGGGTTGATTGTGACTCATAGTGATCCCATAGGACAGAGTAGAACTGCCCCTCTGGGATTCCCAGACTGTAGTTTGTTTGTTTTTTGTTTTTAGCCCCCTCACTCTCCCACCGACTGTAGCTCTTTATAGGAGTGGACAGCCTCGTCTTTCTCTCAAGGTGCAGCTTGTGGTTTCAAACTGATGATCCTATGGTTACCAGCCCAATGCATTATCATTACGCCAACAGGGCAAGGTGGATATAAAAACTCCTCTTTTGAGTTAGTCTTGGTTTCTTACTCACTGAGAAATGCTGTTATTTGATGGCAGACTTTGGAAAACTCGCTGTGTGGAATTATAGCATTAAGGATGGAATGTTCCATTTCTGACATCTGTCCACTAAGAATTCTTCCACTATTGGCAACCTCACCACTCTGTGTTTTTGTATGTTCAGGATGACCTGAGGAGCACTTACAGGCTCTGTCACATTCCTCACATTCATTAAGCCTTCCCCACTATGAATGATTTTTCTGGTTGGTTTCGGAATGAGGAACAGCAGAAAGATTGAGCACATTTCTTACACTCATAGGGTGTCTCTCCAGTGCGAGATCTTAAATGTCGACCGAAGACTGAGTTATCACTAAAGATTTTCCCACACCACTGACATTCATAAGGCTTTTCTCTATTGTGAGTTCGCATATGTGTGTGAGGGAGAAGGAACTGCTGAAAGCTTTCCCACACTCCTTACATTCATAAGATTTCTGCCTTCTGTGAGTTTGCCTGTGTCTAATGAGGTGGGAGGAACATCGAAATGTTTTCCCACATTCTTTACACTTAAAGGGCCTCTCGCCGCTATGAATTCTTTTGTGTTTAGTGACATCTGAGGCTTGCCGAAAGACTTTCCCACACTCTTCACATTCATAGGGTTTCTCCCCGCTGTGAGTTCGCATGTGCGTGGTGAGGGAGAAGGACCGACTAAAGGTTTTCCCACATTCCTTACATTCATGGGGCCTCTCTCCACTGTGAATCTGCATGTGCCTCGTGAGGTGGGAGGAGCACCTAAAGCTCTTTTCACATTCCTTACATTCGTAAGGCCTCTCCCCACTGTGGATTCTTCTATGCGTAATGAGGTCTGACGCTTGCCTAAAAACTTTCCCACATTCCTTACATTCATATGGCATCTCCCCACTGTGAATTCTTAGATGGTTAATTAGGAATGAGGAACAGCGGAAAGTTTTCCCACACTCCTTACATTCGTAAGGTTTCTCTCCAGTATGCGTTCTCGCGTGTTTCGTGAGGGCTGAGGCGTGACTGAAGGCTTTCCCACACGCTTTACATTCGTACGGTTTTTCTCCACTGTGAGTCCGCATATGTGTTTTGAGGGAGAAGGACCGGTTAAAGGCCTTCCCACATTCCTTACACTGGTACGGTTTCTCTCCACTGTGAGTTCTTTTATGTTGATTGAGGGATGAGGCCTCACTAAAAGCCTTTTCACATTCCTTACATTCATAGGGCCTCTCTCCACTGTGAATTCTTCTGTGTGTCGTGAGGGACGACAAACAGCTGAAGGTTTTCTCACATATCTTACATTCGTAAGGCTTATCTCTGTTACGGATTTTTTTATGTGAAAGGAAGGATGGGGGACGATTCGGGGATTTACAATAGTCCTGACATCCGTACTTATAACCTCTCCCATGGGTCCATACCGGTGAGAAATTACAGAATTCTTTCCCACACTTGTTACACGCACAGGATTTCTCACCAGTGAGAGTGGTCGCAGGATGACGAAGGGCCGAGACACACAGGAAGTCCTGCCCACATCCCTCACACCTGTGAGCCTGTTTCCCATTCACGGTTCTCACTGGAGTGGTGGGTTGAGAGGAGCAATTCCAGGCTTCTCCGCATTCATTACACTGGCAGATACTGCATCCAGCGTGAGGTCCAATCTGCTGGTTCTCTAGCGCGTGATCCATGAAGATGTTTCCGTACTCACAGCATTCAAACAGATTGACTTCTAGAGGATTTCTTTGTAGAACTGTAAGGCTTGGAATCTCACTGAAGGTTTTCCCACAGTGGCCGCCTTCATTCACTTCACACATGTTCTCTATCGCATGATTCCTATTAAAGACAGGCAGCATGCTGTTGGAAAATAAACATGTTTACACATGGCCATCACAAAACACAATGAATCTTCATGGGCTTTCCCCTGACTCGTGAAAACCCCTAAACAGCAATGTATGGACAGACTAGTACCAGTGAGAGCTCTTCCAAAAGTTCACAGAGCATCAAGGAAGGAATTGGAACAAACTTACGAACCTTGGCTCCGGGAACAATAGGCTAACTGCAATAGGGAAGGGCAGACACACAGGTGAACCTGAAGTCGACAAATAAGTTAGAGGAAGAATAAAACTCCTGTGTGTGTAAAAAGACTTCACCAAGAGCGTAACCAGGGAGCCCACTGACTGGGAGAGGATTTTTAGCAATGACACAACATACGAAGGGCTTATTACTAAAATCTACAACGCCCTCCTGGTCTGCAGAAAGAAAACAGCACTGTGAGGAAGTGGGAAAAAGACCTCAACAGAAGTTTCACTGGGGAGGAGACCCCAATGGCCAATAAACATGAGAAAATGCCCCCGATCATTAGTCATCAGAAAAATGCAGATTAAAACAAGCATGAGCTACTGCTTAACACGCTTGAGGCTAGCCTAAATCAGAAAATCACAGAGCAACAAATGTTGGAGGGATCTGTTGAGATAGAAACTGTCCTCCACTGCTGGGGGTCATGTAGATATTTACAGCCTCTGTGGAAAGTGACATGGCAATATTTAAGGCGAATGTAAATTAAGCTACCTTAGGACTCAGGTATCCCTCTACTGAGCATATACCCAGAAAAGGTAAGAAATAGACCACAACCAGTCATCCGTGCTCCAAAGCTCATTGTGGTGCAATTCACAATAGCAAAGAATTGGAAACAACCTCAATTCCCACCAATAGACGAGTGGATTAGAAAACTCTGGCACATACACACAATGGAGTACTACGCATGGCTAAAAAGCACTGATGATCACAGGAAGCGAGTCCTCTCATGGGAAGAGTTGGAGGAAATTATGTTAAGCGAAGCTAGCCAGTCACAAAACGACAAGTACAACCCGAGTCCCCTGAGGTAGTACAATCAGCCCAATAAAGTAAAGAAGAAATGCCACTATCTCACACTACATGGGTTGAGGAACGGGCAGTCGGGGAGGGGACAGACCACACCCAAGGTTGTACATGTTATTCCAACAAAAAGAAGGGGAAAAGAGAAGGGGGAGGAAGAAAAAGCAGGGCGGAATAAAGAGGGAGATGATGGCATTGGGGGGAGCAGGGCACTAACCCACCCAGGGGGGGAGTATTAGTTATGTCTCCAAAGAATTGGGAATGTGCCTGCAGACCCCACCATGGCACAACAAACCTTAAGGGCAACGTAACTACACGGAGCAACGCATGAATGGAGTAGGCTCCAGGGCCAGCCCCCATCAGAGCCAAGCTGCCCCCCTCCCTGGGAGCATGTGCTACAGAAGACAACACTAAACCTACAGATTGGGGAGAGGGGCCGCATGCCATGGCCACATGGGAATAAACCAAGAAGGAAAGACAGCGAGAGCCTAGATCCCCATATTGACACAGCAAGACCTGGGAATGGCAGTCCGGAATGGAGCTGCTAAGACACAGGGGGGACTGGAGGGTCGACAACAGCTCGAGACACCATGTCCACTCGCTGAAGCATACCGTGACAGAGGATAATACTGGGGACACATGGCAGGGAGTGAGTCCGGTCTAAACCCCTCCCCCCAGTGGGGTGAAACAAGAAGAGAATCTAACAGATCAGCAATGAGGGCAAAGCAAAGCCACAAAGCCCCCAAGGAGTCCTAAAAATAGACTTCAGACTAGGAGGAGCAGTTCCCAGAATCCCCCAGGACCAATAGGTCAGTGTTGTGACCTAGATTTATGTATGCTTTGGGGGTATTTTTTTTAAACAATTTATTAGGGGCTTATACAACTCTTATCACAGTCCATACATATACATACATCAATTGTATAAAGCTCATCTGTACATTCTTTGCCCTAATCATTTTCTTTTTTTCTCCTCTTTTCTTTTTTTTACATTTTATTAGGGGCTCACACAACTCTTACCACAATCCATACATATACATACATCAATTGTATAAAGCTCATCCATACATTCCCTGTCCCAATCATTCTCAAAGCATTTGCTCTCCACTTAAGCCCTTTGCATCAGGTCCTCTTTTTTTTTCCCTTCCCTCCCCGCTCCCCACTCCCTCATGTGCCCTTTGTAATTTATACCTCGTTATTTTGTCATATCGCTTTGGGGGTATTTTTTGCTAGGTTTTTTTTCCTTCTCTTTTTTTAAAAATCATTTTATTGGGGGCTCGTACAGCTCTTATCACAATCCATACATACATCACTTGTGTCAAGCACATTTGTATATTTGTTGCCATCATCATTCTCAAAACATTTGCTTTCTACTTGAGTCCTTGGTATCAGCTCCTTTCCCCCCTCCCACCCTCATTCTCCCTCCCCTCATAAACCCTTGATAATTTATAAATTATTATTTTTCATGTCTTACGCTGACCAATGTCTCCTTTCACTCACTTTTCTGTTGTTCATCTCCCAGGTAGGTGGTTATATCTAGATCATTGTGAGCGGTTCCCCTTTCTCTCCAAACCTTTCCCTAACCCTCCTGGTATTGCTACTCTCATTATTGGTCCTGAGGGGCTTATCTGTCCTGGATTCCCTGTGTTTCCAGCTCTTATCTGTACCAGTGTACATGCTCTGGTCTAGCCGGATTTGTAAAGGAGAATTGGGGTCATGATAGTGGGGGGGGGGGGGAGATAAGCATTAAAGAACTAGAGGAAACTTGTATGTTGCAATGGTGCTAGACTGCACCCTAACTGGCTTGGCTCCTCCCTGAGACCCTCCTGTAAGGGATGTCCATTGCCTACAGATAGGCTTTGGATCTCCACTCCGCACTTCCCCTCATTCACAGTGATATGATCTTTTTGTTCTGTGATGTCTGATACCTGATCCCAATGCCACTGTATGATCACAGAGGCTGGTGTGCTTCTTCCATGTAGGCTTGTTGCTTCTCAGCTAGATAGGTACTTGTTTATCTTCAAGCCTTTAAAACCCCAGACACTATATCTTTTGATAGCCGGGCACCATCAGCTTTCTTCACCACATTTGCTTATGCACCCATTTTCTTCTCTTTTTATTTCCTTTTTGGTTTTTGTCCATTATTGTTGGTTTGTCTGTCTGTGTAAGATAGGCATGGGAAGCAAGCAAAGGACAAAGCAACAGGGCTGACAGTTCCAGAGGGACTTGGAGGGAAGGGGAGGCGGGGAAAGGAGCGGTGAGCGAACAATGCCATAGACAGGGGAACAACTAGGGAATTAAAAGCAACAATGAGGAGGATGTAGAGATCCCGGTGGTGTTGGAGCAACAGCAGTCTGAGAGGAATTGCTAAGCGGCAGAAGAAGGGCACACATGGTGGGACAGGAGGAGTCTAAAAGGAAAAGAGAAAGATCTAGGAAGCAAAGCTATGGAAAGAGGTATGAACATAGATGTGCACTTATGCAAATATATTAATTCATGAAAATAGAAGTTTTGGCTTATAAACACATATTTATATGACACTTTGTTCTAACAACCTGGCATTCTATGATGCTTACCGTCCCAACAAGATCACTGAAGACAAAATGGGTGCACAAGCAAATATGGTGAAGAAAGCTGATGGTGTCCAGGTACAAAAGATATAGCTTCTGGGGTCTTAAAGGCTTAAAATTAACAAGCACCATCTAGCAGAGAAGCAACAAGTCCATATAGAAGAAGCACACCAGCCTGTGTGATCATGAGGTATTGATGACATTGGGCAACAGACATCCAAAGACCAAAAACAAACAAACAAAACATATTGTTGAGAATGGGGGTTGGAGCAGAGACCCAAAACCCATCTGTAGAAAATAGGACAGCCCCTCACAGAAGGGTCACACAAAGGGATGAGTGTATCAAGATACAGTACTGCACCAATGAAACACAATATTCCTCATCCCCCATTATCATGACTGTAGTCCTGCCTTTCACTGTGGACTAGACCGGAGCATGTACACCGGTACAGATAAGAGCTCAGGACACACAGAATCCAGGGCAGATAATCCCTCAGGAACAGGAATGGGAGTAGAGATACCAGAAGAGTAGGGAGAAGAGGGGAGGAAGGGGGAACCGATCGCAATGATCAACACACACACACACACACACCAGAGGGACTATCAACAGGAACCATGGGGAAGGGAGACAGCAGCCAGTGTAAGATATGAAAACAATAATAATTTACAATTTATCCAGGGGTCGTGAGGGTGGAAGAGGGAAAAAGGAAAGCCAACACCAAGGGCTCAAATAGAAAGTAAATGTTTAGAAAATAATGATGACAACCTACCAATAAATATGCTGGATACAATTGATGTAAACATTGTTATAAGAACTGTAAAAAGCCCCCAATAAAATGATCTTTTAAAAAAGAAAAAGTTCATGGGAAAATGGAATAAAGATATCATGAAATTTTTCCACAAATGTCTTGAAATTCTCTCATATGTCAGTTATATGAAGGCTTTGAAACAGTTTGTACAAGTCTAGCAATTGCCAAGATGGGACCAGTCAGAAAAAAAAATCAGTATTCCACTACAGTGAATGAGCGTCACTTCAAAGTCCGGCCAAGAGTTCAACTTCCCATGTGGATCCTAAAACTTTCAGTATCCTGATGCAGGAGACTGGATGATTAGCAAGACTGTGAAGAGCAATACTCATTCACAATGGATTAAAAATGTAATGATAAATAAATACAAAGAAGTAAGTAAGTAAACAGAAACAAAGTGGCCCAGTGAGTTGGATGTCTTTGAGTGGAGCAGGTAACTGTTTCCAATATAAAATCACTCAGGTAACAGATCTGGCTGTTCTGTGCCTCCCATCCTTTCTTAGTTTACCATGACAATAGGTTTGAGGTCCTGGCACACACACATGTAAATCAACATACACACATGTGTTTTATAGTCAGGACATCTCAAGACTCACCTCCAATGTGTCTCCTGGGTTCGATGGGGATCTTTATCGCCATGTGCTTCAGAGATGTCTCGTACCACGGGGGACAAGGTGTTGTTCTTCATGAACTGCACCATGATATGCTCACTGGATAATTCGTCTCCATCAGTGGGGTTTCCAGAGTCTGACCCAGAAGTTCAAGTTGAGGTTCATAAGGTGAAACACAAACATCGGCGTTATAAAGACAAAGAGGCTTCAGTGAACCAAGAAGCACTCTGATATCTTTTGCCGTGTCCCTGCTTCGCGGCGTTGGTCAGAAACCATTTACTAGGTACAGATAAGAGCTCAGGACACACAGAATCCAGGGCAGATAATCCCTCAGGAACAGGAATGGGAGTAGAGATACCAGAAGGGTAGGGAGAAGAGGGGAGGAAGGGGGAACTGATCGCAATGATCAAACCACACACACACACACACACCAGAGGGACTATCAACAGAAACCGTGAGGAAGGGAGACAGCAGCCAGTGTAAGATATGAAAACAATAATAATTTATAATTTATCCAGGGGTCGTGAGGGTGGAAGAGGGAAAAAGGAGAGCCAACACCAAGGGCTCAAATAGAAAGTAAACGTTTAGAAAATAATAATTGAGGATTGAGATCGACGGTGACAAAGATAGGCACGCTTAATAGAATTAAGTTTAAAAATACTTGATAGCTGTGGTTGAAGCGTCCAGTAAACCCCCTCTGGCCACAGACCAGGACTATGAAAAGCCGTGTTATCACACAGAATGCACTGGAAAATGGACTAATGCAGATGCAGGTGGGTTAAAGTTCAATGCCTTATCTTTGGGACTCCCTGTTGAGCCAAATCTGTTCCAGTTTTTAATATTTTATGCTTTCTTTTCTATTGAGATTTTTGTTTTACTTTTTATTGTACAGTTGTTTTTTTTGGGGGGGTTATTCTGTTTTGTATGTTCTTTCTGCCTATGAAATCCTGGAAAAGTGAATCTATACAGAAAGGAACTGGGTCAATAGTTTCTTACGGGGAATTGGGGGGACATGAGGTAACAAGTAAAAGACATAAGAAAATATTCTAAAACTGATCATGGTGTAAAATTAATCATGTAACTTCTTTTTAATACGAAAGAACTACTGCATTGTACATTATGTAAATTATATGCAAAAAAATAAAAAGGATACGGGGACAATACACATGTATTGAAAGAAAAAAGGAGGGCTTGTGAAACACAGAGGTGAGAGGTTCATAAAACCAGGGAAGGAAGCTCAGGCACCTGTGAAATTGCGTCCTCAACTCAAGAAGAGACTTTTTGCTAACTGACTGATTCAAATGTAACCCCCTGCACGAAATGCTGGTCTTGTGGGGAAAAAAAAAGTCTAGCTTTCCAGGTGCTGCTGTACACAGTGGCCCTGGATGAGCTCCATCTCCTGTGTGCCTGATGTTTACCGTGCTTCTCTGGGAAAACAAGCGACACAGCAGACATGGTGCTCAGAGAGAAGTAACACAAACTGAGGAAAACAGTAGAAAACCATACACATTTCCCTGGACGCTGGGTTAATACTTTGCTTTTATGGGGCTCCATAGATGAAGAGGTCTGAGTTTATGTCAGCAAAATAAATGGTCAAATTTGTGATCAACACTGAAACTCCCTACAGGGTCCAAAAAATTCTCAGGGCACCAAGGTGACTTCCGAAGCCACCGTGTATGCATTTACAACAACACAGAGCCAGTGAGCTTTTCACTGTGAGTTATGAAAGTTCGCTTTAATACAAAGAACTCTATTTTCGTGGGAAATTCAGGGATAGGAGTTCCACCTCTCAGCCCAAGGACAAGACTCAAAGTCAGTGAGCTGCTGTGTGGAAAATGAATTCGCTCTATAAACATCACAACAGAACGTGGCTTTATAACACATGCGATTCTTACCGACGGAGGCCACATTTTTCAAGGTCTCCATCATCACGTCCCTGTAGAGTTTCCGCTGAGCCAGATCCAGCAGAGCCCACTCCTCCCGGCTGAACACCACGGCCACGTCCTCAACATCCACGGAGTCCTGAAACAGTCCACACGTTCTGAATCAGCAAGGAGGCTGCTATGTAAAAGTACAAAGGGTGAGGAGGGTGGTCCTGGAAACCTGAGAAGTTGTGGGCGTTTGACATAAGGTCTGTGTTCTAGGGGGTCTAGTCTGGGGTACCGCCACCAGCCCCATCCTGTCCATGAGGACATACACTTTCTCAAGGAATATGCCCTGTCTCACAGACCAGACACATTGTAACAATCTCTCCACCGCTTAACAGACTTCTGACACATTGTAACAATCTCTCCACCACTTACTAGACTTCCAACACATAGTAACAATCTCTCCACCACTTGAGACTTCTGACACATTGTAACAACCTCTCCACCTCTTACTAGACTTCCAACACATTGTAACAACCTCTCCACCACTTAACAGACTTCTGACACATTGTAACAACCTCTCCACCACTTAACAGACTTCTGACACATTGTAACAACCTCTCCACCTCTTACTAGACTTCCAACACATTGAAACCATCTCTCCACCACTTAACAGACTTTGGACACACTCTAATAATCTCTCCACCGCTTGTAAGCGATAGCAGTCTTATTCTTCTCTCCTTAGGGACAAAGAGATGTAGAACATAAGCAGAAATGAGAGAGACATTTGCCTTCCAGCGATCACTGTGATTACTTGTGAACAGTGCACACCTCCTTCAGCACGATGCACCGGATCATTTAACAAAACACAAAGCAGAGGGTGAAGGCAAGGTTAACCACACGGGGAGGACAAGAAAGAATGCCAGTTTTTCCTTTGGCTCCAACCCCCAGGCCCTCTGCCATGGGAGAACCATGGGACTGTGCACACAAGCTGCCAACCCATGGCCCCCAGGGGTCAGATTTTCTTCAACTCTAGAATATCAAGAGAAGGGAGGCTCTACTAGCAGAAATGAAGAATTATAATTTTTTTACATGTCAGTCACTATTATAGATTTAATTGTGTCTCCTCAAAATGTGTGTCAATTTGGCTTGGCCTGGGCGCTTCCATTTTATGTAATTATCCCTAAGCCTTAAATCCTCATCTCTCTGATGTTAAAGAGGGAGAATCAGAGGCAGTTACGGCAGCAGGGTACAATCTACAAGATTAGGCTGTACCTTCAGCCAATCTCCTTTGTAACATAAAACATTAAGGGCACGAGCAAAGATTCAGAGAGATCTTGTCCCCACAAAGAAATATGAGCTGAGAGTGAAGCAGGTGCTTAGAAATTAGGGCCCCTGCCTTGAAAGGACTGCTAAGCCCAGGAAAAAGATTTATGACAAGGACCTTGAGAGCTGGCACCCTGAATTATGACTGTTAGCATCCTGAGGTGTGAAAAAATAATTTCTGTTTGCTAAAGCCATGCACTTGTGGTACTCTAAATAAAGTGTACTGCTAAAGAATGACGTCCATGGTGTCTTTAAAAATAAATTAAAACTCCGCTGCCCTGACATCCTCTCTGCCCCTTTCAGAGAGATAGGCAAAGATAACAGAAGTTGAAAGGCAGTCTGAGGGACTGGCCCCAATCCCAACTACGTGGATATCTCCCCCTTCCCACAGAAGAATTCACTCCAGAGGACAATAATGACACTGCAGCTCAGTGAGAGGGGCATGTCTGATCAAAGCACAAGGGAGCAAATGAAGGGGGAGGGAGAGAGAGTGGAGCACATCCTGGCCCACCAAGCCCTGAGGACGATATTCCCGCTCAGAGCACCCAATGCACAGAGAGGCCCAAAGGACCAGCCCCACGACACACGACGTCCCTCACTGACCCATAGCGCTACGGGGTACAGCACTAGAGACACAGTGAGGGGATTGCACCTGATCTGACCCCACCACACTGGGGCATAACACTAAGAGTGTGCAACAGCAAGGGGAACAGAGCAACAAATTCCCCAGGGAACACCAAAATTAGACTTTGGGGCCAGGGCATGGGACCCCATCAGACTCAACAGGAAAACAGTCCTAAAGGCCCACAAACAGACCTTGAACTATTTACAGGCTTTTCTTTCTTGGCGTTAGTTTTTTTGGGTTGTTGTTTTATTTCCTTTTGTTGCTTTGTTTTGCATTGTCTTGTTTTCTGTGCAAATTATTATCTCTGCAGGTCTATCTAGATAAGATAGACGGGCTACACAATCTGGAGGCAAAAACAACAGGACAGACCATTCTGGGGGGACATGAGAGAGGGGAAGGCGGGGAAAAGGAAGTGAGTGTTAACAAATCCAGAGACAAGGGAACAAGTGATCCAAATCGAAGGCAAGGAGGGTGTAGGAGACCTGGTATGGCTCGATCAAGGGCAATGTAATTGAGAGGAATTACTGAAACCCAAATGAAGGCTGAACATGACAGTAGGACAAGAGGAAAGTAAAAGGAAACAGAGGAAAAAACTAGGAGGCAAAGGGCATTTATAGACGTCTAAATACAGGCATGTACATGTAAAAATATTGATATATGATGATGGTGGAAAAGATCTATGTGCATATATTTATAGGTTTAGTATTAAGGTAGCGGATGGACAATAGAGCTCAAGTGCTCCGTCAATGGAAGAACACCTTGTTCTATTAAACTGCCATTCCATGATGCTCCCCTTCCCAACACGATCACTGAAAACAAAGCGGGTGCATAAGCAAATATGATAAAGAAAGTTGATGGTGCCTGGCTATCAAAAAATATAGTGTCTGGGGTCTTAAAGACTTGAAGATAAATAAGCGGCCATCTAGCTCAGAAGCAACAAAGCCCACATGGAAGAAGCACAACAGCCTCTGTGATCACGAGATGTGGACGGGATCAGGTATCAGGCATCAAAGAACAAAAAATCCCATCATTGTGAATGAGATGGTGTGTGGAGAGGAGACCCAAAGCCCACCTGTAGGCAACTGGACATCCCCTTACAGAAGGGCCTCGGGGAGGAGACGAGCCAGTCTGGGTGCATATAGCACCAATGAAATATATAACTTTCCTCTAGTTCTTTAATGCTTCCCATAACCCACCCCCACTATAATGATCCCAATTCTACCTTACACATCCGGCTAGACCAGAGCATGTACACTGTACAGATAAGAGCTGGAAACACAGGGAATCCAGGACAGATAAGCCCCTCATGACCAATAATGAATGTAGCAATACCAGGAGGGGAAGGGAAGGGTGGGGGAGAAAGGGGAAACCGATCACAAGGATCTACATATAACCCTCTCCCTGGGGGATGGACAACAGAAAAGTGGGTGAAGAGAGACATCGGACAGTGTAAGACGTTGACAAAATAATAATACCATATATACTCGAGTAGAAGCCGAGGTTCCTAACTTTACCACAAACATCTGGGGGGCTTTCTCAGCATAAAATGCTGAAAAAAATGTGACTGGTACTCAAGTATATATGGTAATTTATAAATTATCAAGGGTTCATGAGGAAAGAGGGTGAGGGAGGAAGGGGGAAAATGAGGAGCTGATACCAAGGGCTCAAGTAGAAAGAAAACGTTTTGAGAATGATGATGGCAACCAATGTACAAATGTGCTTGATACAATGGATGGATGGATGGTTTGTGATAAGGTATGTACGAGCCCCCAGTAAAATGATTTTAAAAAAGGAAAAAAGAAATGGGGAGCTAATAATAATGATTACAAGAAAGGATAAAGTGTTCTAAAATTGATGGCTGCACAACTCTTTAATATGTTAAACTACTGAACTGTACAATATGTGAATATGTAGATAGAGCTATTAAAATGTCAACAACAACAACAAAAGCAGTTGAAAAGAGCTAATTGAGACAGGAAACATGAGAATCCATAGCTTCTCCACATCAGCATTTCTAAGGCCCGGTGTATGCCCATTACGAGGGAATGCCCCTCAACAAAGCTAACGACAAGCACCCTCACACGAAGACAGTAACCGCGTGTAGTGGATGCAAACGTTAGGAAAAGCAACAAAATTATTATGACACAAGATACTAATTACACTGCGTTAGCCTGGGTGGACTAGAGAAACAAATTCATAGACACGCAGATGTGTCTAAGAAAGAGCTTTATAGACAAGAGCAACTGAATATTGAGAAAACATCCCAGCCCCGTCCAGATCAAGTCCATAAGTCCGATATTAGCCTGTACGTCTGATACCAATCTATAAAGTTCTCTTCAGACTCACGCAACACATGCAATAATGCCAAGTACAGGAAGGTCACAAGCTGGTGGGTGGAAATTCTTGTGGCTCCAGTGGTGGTAGAAGCATCTCAGTGCTGGCGTGGGTCTCCATGGCTCCAGCTCCAGGGCTCTAGTGTAACTCCATGTCTCTTCTCAACAGGAATATCTCGCAGGGCATGATCATGTGTACCGCCTCCAGGGAGCTTTTAAATGCCTTAGCACCTCCAAATGAGGTCATCAAGTTGTGACCTGAATGACAGGCTAAACTCCACCCCTTCACTCATTTCAAATTGACAACAGATTATGTAAGGACCACATACACCAAAGGGGCAGAATGCAGACTGTGGGTGATCGTGAAATCACAGGGGCCCTCAGCAGCATCCTACCTCCATGGCGCAGGTCTGTTTTCTTTACCCTTCACCCCATTCATCAACTATAAGGTTTCCTACGTCTGTCAGGAACACCCCATTTTAGAAGTGAAAAGAAACATGTACCATTTGTAAAATGGCACATACAAAGCACATGTCCCACATTCAAGCTCACTCCCACCGTCGAGTTGACTCTGACTCACAGTGACCCTACAGGACACGGAAGAACTGCCCGTGTGGGTTACTGAGACAGTAACTCGTAAGCAGAGTAGACGGCCTCATCTTTCACCTGCGCAGTGGCTAGCAGGTTTGAACTGCTGACATCAATCTAAGCAGCCCAGTGCGTAGCTCGCTGCACCTTAAGTGCCCCCATAAGTCCCAAGGCACAACATACGGAAGAATACACTTACCTAGGAAAAGCAGATAAAAAATAGTAACACCCTGTGGTCGTTACATGATCTGTTGTCAATGTGAGACTATTCAGAGTGAGGGGTGGAGTTTAGCCCGTCAATCAGATCACAGCTTGGTGACCTCATTTGGAGGTGAAGGGAGATAAATAGTTCCCTAGAGGCCAGACCCACACTCTCTGCTTTGTCTTCCTGCTGACAAGCCATGTGGAGTTTTGCTGATGACAGCCAGAGCCCTGGAGCTGGAGGAGCCACATGGAGACCCACACCAGCGCTGAGATGCTTCCACCGCCACTGGATCCACAAGACTTTCCACCCCCTGGCCTGTGATCCTCCTGCATTCGGCGTCATTGCACATGTTACATGAACCTGAAGAGGAATTTACAGATTGGTATTGGACATATGGGCTGATATCAGACGTACTGCCTTGATCTGGACTGGGCTGGGATGCTTTCTTAATCTACAATTACTCTTTGATATAACGTCCTCTATTACACACATATCAGTCTCCCTGCATTTGTTTCTCTAGTCTACCCGGACTCACACAATCTAGGAACACACAAAAAGGCCAGTGGGGATAAAACAATACTGGAAAAGGCTCTCACAATATAGAGAGTGGACGGAAGACACAGCAAGCACGGCCAGGCAGCGACAGAAGGCGCACACACACATCAATGCGTGGGGCAGTGATCATGGCATGGAATCTCTGAGTGGCACAAAAGGTTGAGCTCTCTGCTGCTAGCAGAAAGGTAGAGCCCACCTGTCAGCACCTAGGAAGAAAGGCCTGGAGGTCTACTTCCAAATAACTGGTCACTGCCAACCCCAGAGAGTGCATTCCGATTTGAAACACATTGGGTGGGCAGGTTGCCCTAACTCAGGATATGATCCGTGCAAGCCGTTTTAGGGAGTTTTCACATGGACCCAACTGAAATGATGAATCCATTCTGCTTGGTCCCGTACGTCAGAAATCAAGTCCAGGTAGATAAGTTTTATGCATGAAAGAGTAAAATCATCATTCCATAAGTTGAAAGCGAGTGAACTGTGACATCACACTAGAGAAAACAATGTTAAGGCACAAGACTGACCAATCCGACGATGTCACAAAGGGCTACCCTTTATCCCAGAGCAGAGTGGGATGAAGAGACCACATAGCTACACACCAGCTGAAACATTCCCCAGGTGTGTCAGAATGCACATCTTCCCAAAGTCATCTAAACCTAACCGTGAGAAAATAGGCAAAGGCTCACCAGGAGGCAAGTCGCGTAAGGTAACGACGGAATGTACTGGGAGAGCATTTCCCCCTCCTGATGACGGCAAAACTCCACACCAGGCGAGCAGTGAACAACGGAAGCCGCGTGCGCCATTGCGGGAGAAAACGTTGAAGGGCAAACACATCCGTATTCCCTAGATCTGAACGTAGGTTCCGTCGGTCACCCGGCCATTTCCCCGCACAGGGGAGTTGGGTGGGAGCAAGCACACAGAGCCCAGGTGAGCAGGTGAGGGGCAATACGCACAAGAGCAAAAAACACACTGCTGTTGTTAGGCTCCAACCCATACACGCCGGAATGAAGCACTAGTCCTTGTGTGATCCTCGCCATCATGGCTACACCTGAGCCCACGGATGCAGCCCACGTGTCCATCCGTCTTACCGGAGGACAATACAAACCCTGTAAGTTTCACGGACAACGGCTAGATGGAACATGGCCCATTTGTACCACGGGGGAGTAACAGCATCTAAATACAGACGGGTACGATCTCAAGGCAGGAGCCAAAGAGATCAGGGTGGGACACACAGGGTGTCTACGGAAACTCACTCCATGTATTACCAGAGACGCGGATGAGCATTCCAGCGATCGAAGAGAAGCTTATGATGCAGATGAGATGGTTGATCGTACATAATTTAAAACACTACGGCCATAGATGGGTCCAAACAGTATTTAAGACACATGAAAAGTATCAGGTATCAAATATACATATCGATTATATAGTCGCATGTTTGCTTTTTAATTTACGTACTTTTCTTCAGGCCTTTTATACCTACTCTGGTAACACTTGGACAGGAATAACTTATAGTTACTAAAACAAGTTTGTTTGTTTTTCAACGTCATGGCCACAACGAAAGCGTCCGTTCACGGTGACACAGTCAAAACCGACAACAACAGAAATAAACCTAACGCAAGCTCTATGTGGTCTTACACCATTTGGTAGGAATTTAGACCTACGCTCTCTATGTACTGTTATTAGACTTTTTTTTAAAGGAAAGGAAATGTGGGATATAAAAAGGCTTCTCCCCAACTTTGTCTTCCCCAAAGATATGCCAAACCCGAGAGTCTGTTTGCCAGCACTTGGTGGGAGGTCAGATGCTTAGAGATGTTCTCTCTGAAGGCATTCAGCCATCAGACTACTGTCTGGTCCACCGTGGGTGGGGCTCACATCCTACTGATAAGGACAGTGATTGTTCCCATGGGGAGACGAGAAGGGGTCAAACCTGCTCAGTGACATCCACAGTCAGGCTGCCATCCTGCATCTAGGATCCGCCCATCTTGTCGCATGTGCGCCCCCAATCCCTCCACTTCCTATTGTGTGTACATCCCTAGACCACCCCCCTCCCATTGCTGTTATTACCCACAGTACAACCCCTTCCTGTGACCTATGTCTGTCCCTGTAATCAGGGGGCTTACACGCCCCCCCCAAAGATATATAAACTTTGGTTAGAAATAAATCACTCTCCCCTGCCATTTCCACCTTTCTTCCACATCCCCAGGTGGACCACCATGCAGGACTGAGGTGAGCATGCTGCCGTGAAATGTGTCTGACTCCTTCCTTTTACTGTCTCTCTTCTCTCTCTCACTCTGTAAGACTTTACTGTAATCTTTACACATTATTGCTGTCCACTTGCGCCTGCCGGGCCTGTGACGAGTCGGTAGGGGCTGGCTCCCCTGACAAGGGACGACCACCAGGAGAATTCCTTCATTTGAAACTGAGAACCAAGCCAACCACCATCGAGTCTATTCTGACTCTCAGCCACCCTCTCCCGGGTTCCCAATGCTCTAAATCTTTATTCATGGGAGTTAACATCTTCATCTTTCCCGAGAAGCCATTGGTGGGTGTGAACTACCGAACCTATGATTAACCGTCCAACAATAACCTGAGAATGTAAGTTTCATACCATCAACTGGGGGAAATAATCATTTCTTCGTGCTATTCAATTGCTTCTACATCAACGCTGGCAAGAGGCCCCAGACGACAAAGGTGGTTATTTTAAAGGTAGCTGGGGAAACAGCGATGAGCTGGATTGAGGGCTAGTGTAGAAACACATCTTCATAAACTATTTTGAAAGCTTCTACTGAGTTTGAACTTCAAAGGTGCTACCTGCCGTGAAACGTTGATTTCGACAAACGATATGTTGCTTCTAAAAATGATAGTCAAAAAGATATTGTAGCTGTTACATGTCACTGCTTAACGGTACCTCCTTATGGGTGTGGCCTTCTCATAAGGAGGGCCCTGAGAACCTCCCCCTCTCTCACTACCTTCAACTTCCTGCTGGCAAGCCACGCTGGGACATGCCAGAGCCCTGTGGTGTGGACACCACCATCGGATCCACAAGATTTTGCATCCACCAGCCTGCGATCTGCCTGCCTCGTTGCATGTGGCTGCGTGAGTCTGAAGAGGTGCTGATGGGCTCGTATCAGACTTATGGACTTGATCTGGACTGGGCTGAGCTGGTTGCTGGATATAAAGCGCTTTCGTTTCTTTCTAAACCTCTTTCACTGTTTCTAAAGCTCAAACAGGAGTGTCACTGGATTTGTGTCTCTAGTCAACCCAGCCTGACACAGACACCCAAGGTTTTTAGGATGGATTCGTGTTTGCGTGAAACCATTGAACATTTAACCAGTTAGGGCCCAACTGTCAAAAGAGGAGGGACATAGACGAGCAGATCTCAGGTCCCACAGCCAAAGCTGCTGCACCCGCAGAGTTAGTAAGGGGGTCTGCCATGCAGCACAGAGCACCGAGGCCCCGGCTGGGGAATGTTCAGGCCCCACGGTGCCAGCTCTGAGGTGATCCCAGGCATCCAAACCTCCCAAAGGCAGATAACTAAAAAAAAAACCCTCACTGCTATTGAGTTGGTTCTGACTCATAGCAACCCTGCAGAGCAGGATAGAACTGCCCGTGGGGGTTACAAACCTGTCAATCATCATGGGAACAGAAAGCCTCGTTCGTCCTCCCTCAGAGTGCCTGGTGGTTTCGAACGGCTGCCCTTGCGGCTTGCAGCCCAGTGAGTTACCGCTACGTCCCCAGGGATCCTTCAAAGGCACATCCTCATAGGAGGAAGGACGCAGTGACAGCAGAGCAGGGAGTACGGGGCTTCGTCCTGCTCGGCCACCTTGTCTCTTCATGGAGAGAGCGGACCCAGCGGGGCCCCAGGCGTCACACCAGCCTCTCCCGCGATGGGTTAGAAGGACCCAGTTCTGCACAGAACTCACCATCTCCTGGCTCTGCCGTCTGAAGCGACTGTTGTCCCCGCGGCCAAGAAGCCACGTCAGGGTTGGCAGCAGAAGGGGGGCACGGGGCAGGCCGGAGGCAGGTGGGCACGCTTGGTCCGCACACCAGCCAGAGCGCTTGGAATCCTCCTGACGAACGGCGATGGCAATCCCGGAAGCTGGACTTGGCTTTCCAGAGGCCCGGGCTGGACGAGCCCCGCTGCACCACACGACACCTGAAATGGAAAGAGGGCGGGAGCAGACTGTGCAGCAAGCAGGCAGGGACGGGTGTTTGCCTTCCTCCAGGCCTCGGACCCGGGACCGGGACCCCGGGACCCGGCACCCGAGACTGGACCCGCCGCGGACACAGGGCGACCGGCACCCGAGAGAGCGCGGCGGCCGCTCGCGGACGCACAGCGCCGCTTCCGGTTTGGCTGGCGTTGGGTGCGTCGGGATAAGGCTTCCGGGCGGAAGCGCAGAGCGCACTGATTGGGACCGTGCGGCTCAGGGGTTCCGCCTCGGGTCCCGCAGCTGGTGCACCCGCGCAAGTTCCGACTCGCCGCGACCTCTAGCACGGAGGCAGGACACCGGCCGTGCAGACTCTGCGCTGAAGGGGAAATCGTGTTGGGATCGTTTTGCAATTAGCATCTTCAAGGGACCAGGCGCGGGCTGACCTGACCTCTGGGACCGAGAACTGGCTAGATTTCTGAAAGGCGTGCGTGAACGGAAACGCCCGTTTAAGCAGTTAATTAAGGCCCTTGGAGGTGGGGAGGGCAGAGAAAGATATTTGCTTTTTTTTTAAGTTGAAAAAAATCTGGATGATGCTCGTGAGCTTTAAGGTGGTGCCCATCCCGGGTTTGGCTTCAGGCTCTTGGATGCACATCAGATATGTCTCCCTGGGAACAAGGGACAGACTGCACTGTCCCAGGCTGCTTGCTCTCTGCAAGGCCTGGAGACGGAGCTAGTCCGTTAAGATTTAAACAAACCTTGCAGGGCTGGATAGGACAGAGGCTGTACACTGGTACATATGAGGGTTGGAGATACAGGGAATCCAGGGTGGATGATACCTCCAGGACCAAGGGCGTGAGGGACGATGCTGGGAGAGTGGAGGGTGAGTGGGTTGGAAAGGGGGAACTGATTACAAGGAGCCACATGTGACCTCTTCCCTGGGAGAGGGACAGCAGAGAAGGGGGGAAGGGAGACCCCGAATAGGGCAAGATATGACAAAATAACGAGGTATAAATTACCAAGGGCATATGAGGGAGGGGGGAAAAGGGAGGGAGGGGGGGAAAAAAAGGAGGACCTGATGCAAGGGGCTTAGGTGAAGAGCAAATGCCTTGAGAGTGATTGGCACAGGGAGTGTATGGGTGTGCTTTGTACAATTGATGTATGTATATGTATGGATTGTGGTAAGAGTTGTTGGAGTCCCTAATAAAATGTAAAAGAAGAAAAAAAAAAAAGATTTAAACAAATCGACTTAACAAAGAACGGGCTCACTCCTCCAACGGGGGCAGTGGACAACGAGCAGAGAGGATTAAAGAGGGCACCTGGAAGGATTAAAAATATATATTATTATTGATCATTTTATTGGGAGCTCTTACAGAGAGTATCACAATCCATAATTCAGTGAGACCCAGCATAATTGAACAGTTGCTGCCAGCATCAGTTTCAAAACATTTTCTTTCTTCTTGAACTCTTTGATATCAGCTCCTGGTTGTCCCCTCCCTCCCCCACTGGACTCCCAAGCAACCCTCTTATTATGTTATATATTGTTATTATTATTAATATTATCATTTTGCCGTATCTTACACCACTCCCTGTATCCACTCACCTACAATTCTGTTGTTTCCCTCCAGTGGGGTGATACAGTCATCATTGCTGTCAGCTCCCCCTTCCCTCCCCTTCCCACACCCTCATGGAATCATTACTCCCTTTACTGTTTCTGGAGGGTTATCTCTTCTAGGCTTGCAGGCATGTAATGAACTTAATTATATAAATGAACGTACACAGGTCTAACAAGATTAATGAGGTAAATCAAAGACCACGCTAGTAAGGTAAGGTGACCAGATTTTAATATTGATAAAGCGGGACACCATTGATAAAACTCATATCCTGGCAAAATAGCCACATGGCAGCCAAAAACCGTATACCCTAGCTTGTCATGCATTCTTTCCAAAAATTGGGACTTTTTTAAAAACGCCGTGGAACAGGGGAAATTGTTAAAAATCGGGACTGTCCTGTCAAAAGCGGGACATCTGATCACCTTATTTAAGGCAAAGAAATATTAAAGAACTAGAGGTTAGTTACGTGTTTCCTCACTGCTATACCACACCCTGGATATGTAATCTCTTCCTTATATTAACGTTTTTTTATATAAAAATAATTTTATTGGGGGCTTTTACATATCTTATCACAATCCATTAAATTCATCCAGTGTGTCAAGCACATTTGCACATATGCCACCATCATCATGTTCAAAGCATTCTCTTCCCACTTGAGTGAGCCCCTGACACCAGCTCCCCATTTCTTCCCCTTCCCTCCCTTTATATTAACATTCTTTCCCAAGGATATAATTCAAACGCGCCCGTTCTTCTGTCTTCCTTACTCACTGGCCAGGTTCCACAAGCTTTTGAGGTGACTGCAAAGACCGTGGTTGAGTGAGGTGCATCTTCGTCTCAACGTAGCATCTTTGTTTGTAACCATTTTAAAGGGTTCTTTCCAACATAACGTCATAGCAGGAACAGACAGTAGCACACACATGGTCACCACAGAACTATTCACACGAGCAAGACGCGGCCACAACCTCAATGTCCGTCCGGTGGGAGAAGAACTAAGTAAATAATGATGCCCACATGAGATAATGCGCATCGCTGAAGAACAAAGATGAAACTGAAACGCTTGGTGGCATGGATGGATCTGAAGGCCATCACGCTGAGGGAAGTGAGTGCATCTTGACAGGATATATTGCATGTGACAACTGCTCTAAATTAAATAAATTAGGATAAAGGTTTTTCATACCACAAGAAACCGACTTTGATTGTTGCCGGGAGCAGGAAGAGTGGAGACCAAAGAGATACAATAGACGAGAGAGCGGACAAATGTTAGCGAAGGGAAAGATAATATTCTACAAGAGGGAGAAGAAATTAAAATAAGTGATTTGGAGGTTTAATAACTTATTTAAATTGTTGCATACAAAAATGATGATCTGAGACGAGCCAGTCAGGGTGCAGTGTAGCATCAATGGAACATATAACTCTCCTCTAGTTCCTAAATGAGGAAAAATGAGCTGATGCCAAGGGCTTAAGTGGAGAGCAAATGTTTTGAGAATGATGAGGGCAACGAATGTTCAAATGTGCTTTACACAACTGATGTGTGGATGTGTTGTGATAAGAGTGGCATGAGCCCCCAATAAAATTATTTTTTTTAATCCCAAATCACACACACACCCAAAAAAATGATGATCTGCCTTCCAGATTCATTAGCCCTCAAACCCAAACAGTGGTGTCTGAGTGGCTTAAGGAAAAAAGGAGGAAAGTGAAACTGTAAAGGAACTGGAGTCTTGTGACAAACAAGTTCACTTCAAGCAATAACACACACACACACACACACAAATGATGATCAGTGTCAGGCATGAAAAAATAATAATTTATAAATTATCTTGGGTTCATGGGGATGGAAGAGTGGGGGACAAAGGGGGGGAAATGAGCTGATACCAAGGGCTCAAGTAGAAAGAAAATATTTTGAGAATGATGATGGCAACAGATGTACAAATGTGCTTGACACAATGTTTGGATGCGTGGATTGTGATGAGAGTTGTACGAGCCCCCAATAAAATTATTTTTTTAATAAAATTACTTTTTTAGCTTGGGCATGCACAGTTGTTCATTGCCATTCTTATAAATTTTGTTGTTAATAAAAGATATCAAATTTAAAAAGAAGAAAAATTATGATCTAAAATGTAAGCCCTACCCAATTCATCATACAAAGGTTTTTAAAGGAAAATATGATAGTCACTCAATATATCTAGAGAATCATTTGCAATGCACTAATTATAAATGATATATATGTCATTTGAACATTAAAAAGCGGTTTTTTGCTGTTAATTTGCTTACTGTGTGCGTCATTTTATTTACACTTACAGTATTTATTATCTACAGTTTTATTGATGTGTAATTCACAGACCATAAATTACTATGGTTTAAACACATAATCATGTTTTAAAACCACATTAACTAAATATGGTTTATACTTGAGTTTATAATTAAAGTTTAAACCATATTAAGAAGTTATTCAATCATCACTTCAATTTCTTTTTATTGGGGGGATTTTTAAAATCGTTTTATTGGGGTTCATACAACTCATCACAATCCATACATATATCAATTGTACGAAGCACATGTGTACATTCGTTACCCTCATCATTCTCAAAACATTTGCTCTCCACTTAAGACCCTGGCATCAGCTCCTCATATTTCCCCTCCCTCCATCCCTCCCCCCTCCCCCATGAACCCTTGAAAATTTATAAATTATTATTTTGCCATGTCTTACACTGTCTGACGTCTCCCTTTACCCACTTTTCTGTTGTCCATCCCCCAGGGAGGAGGTTATATGTAGATCCTTGTAATTGGTTCCCCCTTTCTACCCCACCTTCTCTCTACCCTCCTGGTATCGCCACTCTCACCACTGGTCCTGAGGGGTTCATCTGTCCTAGATTCGCTGTGTTTCCAGTTCCTATCTGTACCAGTGTCCATCCTCTGGTCTAGTCAGATTTTTAAGGTAGAATTGGGATCATGATTGTGGGGGGAGGAAGCATTTAGGAACTAGAGGAAAGTTGTATGTTTCATTGTTGCTACACTGCACCCTGACTGGCTCGTCTCCTCCCTAGAACACTTTCTTTATTTGACATTTTATTTTCTATTGTCTTGATGTATATGGATTAGGATCCAAGAAAAATAAAATCCCTAAAGACTTCAAGATTTTCTACATTTATTATTGACACACCTGTGAGAATTTTTGTTTTATGTCAGTGTGTAATCAGTATGAGCCAAAGGCAGTATTTGAACCACAGGCACAGAGATGGACGTTTCGTCACATGATTTGAGGGAATTCAATGCAGGATATGTGAATAAAATAACTTGTAGAAAGCGAAGGTTTTCGTGCTTCCAAGAGGCTGGAAGGATCGGGAAAGAGAAAGTGTTTGCTTAAAGGACTTATATTATTGGTATTAGAATTATTTCCAAAAGGCAAGTGAGAAGGTTGTACAACATGAATAATGTAATCATTGTCACTTCGTAGTTTAACTTCTGATGTTTCTGCGTTTTAATTATGTTTCGGTTCTATTTATTCTGGATGCCAGGGAACTTAGTGTTGCCCCTATTTTTTTTTTCTGTAATGTTTAAAGCTTTTTCTTTTATATTTAGTGTCGCAGTCACAGAATCTACAGTCAACTTGAGCGAAGGGGTGGACCTAGCCTGTCAATCAGGTCATAGTCAATGAGGCCTCTGTGTGGGCGTGGCCTTCTCTTGAGGATTCTGGAAACTCCCTGGAGGCGGGACACAGACTCTCTGCTTGATAGAGCCCTGGACCTGGAGGAGCCACGTGGAGACCCACACCAGTGCTGAGATGCTTCCACCACCACTGGATCCACAACTTTCCACCCACTGGACTGTGATCTTCCTGCATTTGGCGTCATTGCATATGTTGCGTGAGTCTGAAGAGGAATTTATAGACTGGTATCGGAGCTATGGGCTGATATTGAACTTGATCTGGACTGGGCTGGGATGTTTCCTTTGGGGGGGGATGTTTTCTTAATATACAATTACTCTTTTATATAAAGCTCTTTCTTATACACGCAAGTGTCTATGAATTTGTTTCTCTAGTCTGGGTAGTCCAGGTTGCCAGACAACTACATCAGTTTTGGAAATCTACAGCCAGAATGCTCCTCAGGTGCCTCGTGTAGTTTGTAGACTAGTCCTTGGAAAGGATAAAGTAGCGGGACACTGGGAAAGGAGAAAACTCTCCGAAAACTCTCTCCATTTCTCAGAGCAGCGGTTCTCAACCTGTGGGCCGCAACCCCACCCCCACAGGGGTTGAATGACCCTTTCACAGGGGTTGCCCAATTCATAACACTAGCCAAATGACAGTGATGAAGTAGCAACAAAAACAATTTTATGGTTGGGGGGGTCACCACACCCTGAGGAACTCTAGGAAGAAGAGTTGTGGCATCAGGAAGGTTGAGAAGCACTATCTTAGAAGCCTCATTCCAAGTCATAAAAAGGAAAGGGTTCGAACACTGGCAGAAATCACATTCAAATCGTAAGTGGGACCTGTCAAAAACTGGAGAAGCCTACTTCAGGAGGCCTTCTGATGGTAAAATCTAGGGCAATTTATGCAAAAAAAGACAAAATATATATGCATTACATAAAACAGATAGTCCCCAGACCACAATGTTCAACCCATAGTTATGAATTAACCCTCGTAAAGCTTCTTATGAACGATGCCCCTCTCTGGGTTAATGGAAACTCCAATCTACAGCTAAGTGAGTCTCCACTCCACTCAAAGGGTCCCCCCCTCAGTAACCCGACCCTTAAAAACCTCCGGGATGACCATCCCGGGGCAGCAAGTCCCTACAGTTGTCCGATTATCTTGTGGCGCTGTAACAAAAACACAACTTGGATCACTTTAGTACACAGACATTTATTATTTCACAATAAAGGAGAGTCTATCATTCTATATCCAGGGTTCCACCAATAGATTTCTCCCCCTGACCATGCAGGGGAATTGTCTTTGTCCCAGCATGTGTGGGGACTAGCATTTCTTGGAGATCTCCACGTGTCTTGGCAAAACTAGTTAAAATCCAAGTTCAAGAACTACTCAAGGTAGTGTTACAACGCGCTCCTCCTGGGTCTAGGAGGTTCTCCACTCAGTTCTCCTCAGTCCAATGTTCAGGCTCCACTCGGGCTCTTGTTTCTTTGTGGGGATGAGAGCCCCACCTCTGCCTGCTTCTCTCTCCTATAAATTCTTATACGATAAAGGGTGACTCAGGTAAAGGCATGACTTGAGTCTTACTCCTAGGAAAGAGGGGAGACAATACATAACACACCTTAATCCTGCCTAATTAACAAATGAACAACTCACTACTGTTAAGACAGGTATAATCTAAGATTTAAAGTACATCACCAATAGAAAGATAATTACATCAGATTTACACAGTAAAGGACAACCACATAATATGAGGTCTCACGTCACAGCCAAGTCAGCACATATTTTTGCGGGACACAAGTCAACCCACAAGGACGTACAGACAAATTTGACTTAAGAGAAACTCAGGAACAGAACTTGTTCTTATTCCGGGGACTGTCTGTAGTAGTCTAAAGCATTTAATAAATAAAGGGTACAGAAAGGAAAGTTACTTCTAGCATAATCACAATTAATACACAAAGAAGAAATGACAGGTGCAGGAACTGTCACTTGGTACGTAGCACAGTATTGTCATCATAGTTAACACATATCAATAGATACTAAAGCTATTAGGTCAGAGTACCACGGAAAGCAAAATATTTACAGGCTCATGTACTGCTTTCTGAGCAACTTACTAATTACAAAACAGAAAGTACGCTTACAATAAGAAGGAATAGAAGCAAGTGTTACATATGAAACCGCACAAAGCACTATTACAACAAATACAGGGTGTGTACTTAATTATAGGCACACAGCATTAACACAAACATTTAAACACACACGCACACAAATATTTTTTTTTGTTTTTTTCACGCAAATATTTTTAAGCGTATTCCTTGGCAGCTGTATTTCAGTCGCCAAAGCCTTCAGGAAAGCTGAAATGTTTCTTGCACTTGTAACGAACACTTCGGAGGACAGTCTCACAGCTGTGATGAAACTGCCTTTCTCCCAAAGGTCACAGAGTTCCTCTAATGACCCCTTCTCTTAGCGAATGATGCGTTCTTACTGTGTGGTTTCTCTCCCTTACAGAAAGACCTCTGAAAATGTGCTGCTTGAAATTCCAGCAGCAAGGATGACCTATTCCACTTTCCACCTGGTGCGTCTCAAACACCAGTTCTTACAGGTGAAATGAGGTGTGCAGCCTCAGCCTTCTACAGGCCTGACAGCCATAAGGCCTCTCCACTGTGAGTCTGCATCTGCAGTGAGGATGTGTACCCGACGAAAGCCTTTCCCACATTCCCAAGGCTTCCTAACACTGTCTCAGTCCTCTGTGCAGTAAAGATCGAAGGATGGCTAGAGCCTTTCCCACAACCCTTACACGTAGAAGGCCTCTGTTCACCCAGTTCTTACGTCCTGTGGTGCCGGGAAACAACAGAAGGCTGTTCCAGGCTCCTGACTGACACGGTTTCCCTGCACTTGAGCTCCGTGTGCATAAACTGAAGAGATGCGGATAAACGGAAGGATGTTCCATGCTGCTGAAATTGACAAGGGCGTACGCAGCTGTGAATTCTTGTGGGGCTAATTTCGAGATGAGGCACGACTGGAGGCTCACCCACATTCTGTACAATCAGGAGGCCTTTCTCCAACTGTGGGTCTGTGTGTGTCTGGTAAGGTTGAAGGAACATGGCATAAAGGTTGTCATAAGGCCTCGGCCCGATGAGTTACTGTATGTTTAGTGAGGGCCGAGGCAGGAGTAGAGATTATCCCACATTCGTTACATGCATAAAGCTTGGGTCTATCTTGAGTTATTTCATGTGTGATAAGGGCTGGTGAATAACGAAAAAAATTCCCACATTGCCGACACCCCGACTTTTTGTGTATTGTGTGTGGCAGGCCCGAAGGAAGGTAACAACAGGGCGTTCAGTCTTTCCGCTCGGAGCGCGTCTCTCCGTGGTGCGACCGCAGATGGGCAGTGAGGTGGGCGAGATGAACGAAGGCTTTCCCACACTGCCTACACATGTACGGCCTGGCTCTTCTGTGAGTGCGTTTGTGTCTCGTGAGGGAGGAGGAGCAGCTGAACACTTTCCCGCAGTCCTGACACTGGTACGGCCTCTCTCCGCTGTGTGTCCGCCGGTGGGTGTTGAGGTTGGAGGGCTGTCTGAAGGTTTTCCCACAGTCCTCACACTCAAACGGCCTCTCTCCGCTGTGAGTGCGCTTGTGTGTCGTGAGGTGCGCGGCCTGAATGAAGGTTTTCCCGCACTCCTGACACTCGTACGGCCTCTCCCCGCTGTGGGTGCGTATGTGTGTGGTGAAGGAGGAGGAGAAGCTGAACGCTTTCCCGCACACTTTACATTCGTAAGGCTTCTCTGAGGTGTGGGTCCTGTGGTGCGAACTGAGGGCTGAGAAGTAATTAAAGGTTTTCCCACACTCTCTACACTCGTACGGCTCGTTTCTCTTATGCATTTTCTTACGCAAAACGGACAAAGGGCTGCAGGCTTTAGAGTATCTCTTGAACGCACACTGACGATCGTTGATGTGCGTCCAGAAGGAGGAGAAAGTACAGAAATCCTGTCCGCACTTGTTACAGATGAAGCACTTCTCCTCGGTGAGCGCCGTCACGGGGTTCCTGAGGGCCGAGATGCAGAGGAAATCCTTCTCCCACACCTTACGCTTATGTGACTTCTTCCTTCTAAGAGTTCTCCCAGCAGTGGCTGGGTGAGACTGACAACAGCCTCCTTCTCCCCCTTCCTGGTCTGGGCAGCTGTGCCGTCCACTGTGGGGTCTCGTGGGATGACTGCGGGACGAGGGACCCCCAAAGTCTCTTCCAGACTCTCGGCCGTCAACATCGGCAGGATCTCGTGTTTCACTGAGATGCGGGATCCAGCTCGGGGTTTTCCAATCCTGATTCCCTTCGCTGTTTTCCAGGAGGCTCTCCACTGTGGGACTTCTGTTGAAAATAAGCGGCAGGCGGTTGGACATGCGTTTGTTCTCATTTCACCAGCACCAAACACCGTGACGGTGCATGATGGTTACCCTCCTTTCCATCCTGCTTCACGGGTGACAGCACCTCACAATCACAATCACACCTCCACTGCACCATCCCTCCTTTCCATCCTGTTCACAGTGACAGTATCATCTCACAATCATACCACCACTACACTATCACCCGGTTTCTGAAACACCAGGCTTTTGGGTCACTGTGTACAATTAAACTATGCATCAATACTATTTATCTGGCTTCCAGGTTTGAAAACGTTCTATAATAAATACATAAAATAGTGTTAAGAATGAACTTAAAACCATGATGGAAAAACTCTACCATCTTACAATCCATTGTTCAACTTTCTTTCTTTATTTATTTTATTTCTTTATTTTTTGCCTTTGAACCTTCTGCAGCTCCTTTGTATTGGGAAAATTTGCCCAACACCTAATCTCACAACTGTGGTCATAATGCAAGTGTAGAAGTAAACCTGTACGTGCGCATTCACATAGCAGCGTCTATCAGGTCTCTGAGCACATTGTTCATGCTCTGGCAACTGACAATGTAACTTGCAGCTTGAAGAGCGTCCCAATCCCAATCTGCTGTTGGATTTCGACCTGATTGGGGAGCAAACAACTACGCCCCACAGTTTATAATGTGTCCGTCGTCAGTCTTGCCAGTAAGCCCGTCCCCTGCCGGGGTCTCTGAGGTTTCAGGACCTGAACTGGAGGACTGGATTACCGGGAGGACTGTGAAGAGCGACACACATTCCAAGTGGCCCAGTCTGGATCCGTTGTTGGGCGAGACATCGCTTGGTGTGTCCGTTTGTCTGAGCAACATCCGACAGGTAACAAGACCCGGCTCCTACTCCCTGACTAGCCTACACTCATCTGAACCATCACTGACCCGCGCTGAACGTGCTCAACATCCCAGTAAATATGATTGTGGGGCCCAAAAGTTCATGGAAAAACGGAATGAAGAGATGATGTAACATCTTTCCCACAAACTTCCTCAAGCTCCCTCCTAAGTGCGGGGCGTGACAGCTGAGGCCTTTCTCTTTGGAATCATTTTTAAAATTTATTTTACATTTTCATTCATTCATTCACTCAGTCACGGATCCTCCTGTGACGGTCACTCACCCGAAATACCGCCCTTGGTTTTGGTTCTCATCTGGATTGTCACTTGACTCCGAGCTTCCCACCAACATGGAGAACCAGGCGTTGTTCCTGGTGAGCTGCCCCATTCTCTTGTCACCAGGTAACTTCTCCTCGTCACTAACGTTCTGAGAGACTGACCCGGTCATTCAGAGTGAGGTTGAGGGAAACAGAAAGGAAAGGGACTGTGAAGGCCACGGGCTGCGGCGAACACAGAAACCCTTCCCCACGGCACGCAGTACCGGCAACTTGGCTTACGGTGAAAAAGAAAGTCCCTGGGCAATCCTTCCATGGAAATGAATGAAAGGGCCGGTTCCATCGACAGGGGCCATCCCCACTGTCCACGTCCATCGAGTCAAAACCAACCCACAGGGACCTAATAGGGCAGAGAACTCTCCCTTCGGAGGTTCAAGGTAAAAAATCAGAGGTTCTCAAACTACCTGGCCTACTACCCTCTTTCCAGAAAAAAATAAAGGACATTATTCACTGCCACTGTGGCAGTTGAAAGCTTTGTACCCCAGCCCATAATGCAGGGATAAAGTGGGGGGGATCTGCCTCTGCTGCACCCTGGATTGTTTCCGTTTCCCCCAGGGGGCAGGGCAGCCCACTCTGGGGAGCACTAAGTATGGACAGATGGACACAGCCTCACCTCTGTGCTGCTGAGCAGCTGGTGGGTTTGAACTGCTGACCGTGCATTCAGCAGTCCAAGGCTTACCCAACAGAGCCCCAGGGGCTTCTTGAAGGGACAGTGCGGAGAGCTAAGTGGAAAGGTGCTGTACACCATATGTGCGTCACACAACTCCCTAGTGAGTGCTATCTCCGGACTCTTAAGGGTGGAGATGAAAAGAGACACAGGAAGAGGGTCCCCATGAAAGCAGCTGCTAGAAGATTATTAAAATCCTCTTGACAAAAACACGACCAGGTTCATCTGTGACGTGGTATCTTCAACACCAAAGTGATTTCCTGAACGTGGCTGATGCAAACCACTGTAACGCTTTCCCTCCAAGAATGCCCTGAAAACCGAACTGCTTTCCTGGTGCTTCTTGACACAAAGCGCATGAGGGGGTCCTTTCTCCAAGAGCCCAAAAGTCGGGGTGTCAGCAATGTGGGCTTCTCTGAGAAAACAAACGGGGACATCTGGCCCAGCGCTCGCGGAGAAATGTCCATCACACAGGGAAAACAGTAAAGAACAGGGAACTATTTCTTTGACATGGAACCTACACTTGGCTCTCCGGGGTGAAGATGGGCAAATGGGAGTTTACCTGCCACCAAATAACCATGAAAAACTCACCACAGGGAAACGTTCTACCAGGTCCCCAAACACAAGCTTCTTACTGCCCTACAGTGACGTGGAAGCCATTGCTTACACTTTCAACGTGTTAAAAACCTGTGTTTTATCAAAAGAGGTAGGAAAACTCCCAGGACTGCGTTTTCATGGAAAAACCAGGATGTGTGAGCGCCACATCTTTCTTATTAAAAATGTTTTCTCGTCTAGGAACTGAATAGAGTCCGGGTGCCTCCTGAAAGGGGAGTGGGGGGGAGTGGTTTCTTGAAGAGAATCTGAGGGTGAAAAACCAAAAAAAGAAATGACAGCTCATTCTGAACTCAATTATTTTTCAATGGAACATTCAAGAAGATGTGTGTGTCATGGATATTGACTTAAGATAACTTGTCACTGATCAGGTTGTATCTCAAAAAGGGACTCCCCCAATTATGTATTTTACATATTAAGGCAGCGCTCAAAGTAAAAATTACCAGACCTAATTATGAGTGATCAGGTCAAATTCATTGTGGAGAAGCTCAATAAAGATCCTTTTAGAAAGAGCTATAATTTAATCACATTTGACTCCCTGGAGCCAATGCAGCTATTACAAGTTCTCAATGATGTCCTGGCTGAGATTGACCCAAAGCAAGTTGTTGGTATCAGAGAGGAGATGCCAGAACAGACAGCCAAACGGATGTTGAGCCTTCTTGGTATCCTTAAATACAAGCCTCCAGGAAATGCTACAGACATGAGTACCTTCCGTCAGGGTGATTGGAAGTAAACCTGTCATCTACGCAGTGCTCCACTGGCTTCTTCAGAGGACTAATGAACTAAAGAAAAGAGCACATTTAGCCCGTTTTTTAATAAAACTTGAAGTACCAAGTGAGTTTCTTCAGGATGAAACTGTGGCTGATACCAATAAACAGTATGAAGAATTGATGGAAGCCTTTAAAATTTTGCATAAAGAATGTGAGCAACTTAAGACTTCTGGCTTTTCTACGGCAGAAATAAGAAAGGATATCGGTGCCATGGAGGAAGAAAAATATCAGCTCATTAAGAGAGTGGAACGCTTGAAGAAAAGGGTGGAGACAGTTCAGAATCACCAACGGATGCTTAAAATAGCCAGGGAACTTCGAGTTGAAAAATAGAGAGAGAAGAGTTCCTTGCACAGCAGAAGCAGGAACAAAAGAACCAGCTCTTTCATGCAGTGCAGCGATTGCAAAGAGTGCAAAACCAGCTCAAAAGCATGCGCCACGCAGCAGCAGATGCAAAGCCTGAAAGTTTAATGAAGAGGCTAGAGGAGGAGATAAAGTTTAATTCATACATTGTAACTGAAAAATTTCCCAAAGAACTAGAGAACAAGAAAAAAGAATTGCATTTTTTACAAAAAGTGGTTTCAGAGCCTGCTATGGGCCATTCTGATCTTCTTGAACTTGAATCTAAGATGAATGAAATAAACACAGAAATTAGCCAGCTGATTGAAAAGAAAATGATGAGGAATGAGCCAATTGAAGGCAAACTGTCCCTGTACAGGCAGCAGGCATCCATCATTTCTCGTAAAAAAGAGGCCAAAGCTGAAGAGCTTCAGGAGGCAAAGGAGAAGTTATCCATCCTCGAGAGAGGTGTCCTTGAAGACCAACCAGACCCGGGAGTTCGATGGCACTGAAGTCCTCAAGGGTGATGAGTTCAAGCGGTATGTCAGTAAACTTCGAAGCAAGAGTACAGTTTTCAAAAAGAAGCACCAGATAATAGCTGAATTCAAGGCAGAATTTGGCCTCTTACAGAGGACAGAAGAACTTCTTAAACAACAACATGAAAATATTCAACGTCAACTGCAAACGACTTAGGAGAAAAGGGGGATATCTGGATACAGTTACACCCAAGAAGAGCTAGAGAGAGTGTCTGCACTGAAGAGTGAAGTGGACGAGATGGAAGGACGGACACTGGACGACATGTCTGAAATGGTGAAAAAACTAAATTCACTGGTGGCTGAGAAGAAGTCTGCTCTAGCCCCAGTTATAAAAGAACTACGACAGTTGCGTCAGAAATGCCAAGAACTAACCCAGGAGTGCGATGGAAAGAAATCCCAGTATGATAGTTGTGCAGCAGGCCTGGAAAGCAACCGGTCCAAATTAGAACAGGAAGTCAGAGTACTCTGTGAGGAATGTCTTCAGGAAGAAAGTAAATGCCATTACACAAATGGTGTGATTAAGAACCTTGGAGTACAACTTCGCCGTGCTACTGACGAGATGAAGGCTTATGTCTCATCTGATCAACGAGAAAAGAAAGGCAATCAGGGAACAGTTTACCAAACACACTGCTGAACAGGAGAACCTTGGAAAGAAGCTCCGGGAAAAACAAAAAACTGTACGAGAAAGTCATGGTCCAAATAGGAAACAAGCAAAAATGTGGCGTGATTCTGAACAACTGATGGAATGTAAGAAACAGTGCTTTCTGAAACAGCAAAGCCAGACGTCCAGTGGTCAGGTAATTCAGGAGGGAGGCGAGGATCGACTGAAACTCTGAACGCCTGTGTCCCCTACATTGAGTTTTAATTAATGTCAGTAGTGATCAACACAACCCTATGATGCATTTCCCTGAAAGCAATTTATACCTTTTCCTTTCAGATTAGCCATCCCCTATTAAGTTTTCTTGGAACATAAAGTTACGGTAGATTTAAAGTTATAAAGTTTTTTAACATATAAATGCGACTTTTACTGCTCTGTTTAATTGAGACACCAGTGGTGTCTTCTCAGTTTCATGAGACAGGAAACTAAGTTTACTATCTATAAATGTAAACATATGTCCATTAAGAAGCATGTAGGTTTTAAAACACTAATAACTCAATGGCTTAATGTTTCTCTTAATCTTTTTTTTTTAACTTTAGAGGAATCTTTTAGGAACTAGTATCTCTTGTTTTGAAGAAACATTTATCTGAAGTTCAGCAATTCCTAGTTTCACTTCAGTTTCTTTTCCTTCTGTTAAATTCAAGAAAATTGCTTAAATATTCTAAGCAATGTGTTTGTACTATTCATGTAATTAAAAGGCAAATAAAACTTGTTGCATTAAAAAAAAGTTTTCTCATTCCACCATCCAAACACTTTTTTGGGGGGTGGGGGGTGGGTGTTGATGAGGAAAACTCTCTCCTTCCCTCCAGGATGACACTGTTTTAAAACATGCACATTCTTACCCACGGAGGCCAGGTTCCTCAAGGTCTCCATCATCACTTCCCGGTACAGCTTCTTCTGGGCAACGTCCAGCAGAGCCCACTCCTCCTGGGTAAAGACCACGGCCACGTCCTTGGCAAACAGTGAGTCCTAAAATATCACACACGTTCGAGATCAGCGAGGTCCCATGTCTCCCTCAGTCAACAAGAAGGAAGGCCAAGCAAATAAGCATAGGGAGCTGAGAGTCAGCAGGGACCTCACACGAGGGTCTGCGTTCTAGCCGGGTCCACTGCAGGGGACGCCATCCAGACACGTTCACCTCCCCACTGATGGAAGCCTGTCCCAGAGCCGCAGCCCCTGAACTCATCAGTCCCTGAGAACCACAACAGAAGAGGGCCGTGAGGCTTGCGCTCAGGAAGACTCCGACGCAGCATTAGAGAACCATCTCCTTGTGCTTCGCTCCACGACTGGGAAGGGAAAAGGAGCCGTTCTGGAAACTCCCAAGAAAGTTCGGCTCTCCCTCATAAGACCTGCCCTCGGAGACCCTATTTCACCAGAGTCGAGCTGACCAGCAAGGTGCTCTGGTGGGGTAGTGGGTGTGGTCGTTACATACTCTGGTGTCCATTTGAGGATTAAGAGTATACGGGTGGAGGCCATGCAGGAAATAGCCAATGAGGCGTCTGTGTGGGCATGGCCTAATCCTGAGGATTCTGGGAAATCCTGGTTTTCCTCCTTGGAGATGGGAGACACTCTCTGCTCACTCCCTGACAGATGCTCTACTGACAAGACACGTGGTGCTAAGATGATGGAGCCCGAGCCCTGGGAGCTGAAGGAACCACGTGGAGACCCACGCCAACGCTGAGATGCTTCCACCACCACTGGATCCACAAGACTTCCCACCCACTGGCCTGTGATCCTCCTGCATTCGACATCATTGCATGTGTGTCTTGAGTCTGGAGAGGACTTTATTGATTGGTATCAGACATATGGGCTAATATTGGACTTAGGTACTTGATCTGGACTGAACTGAGATGTTTTTTCAACATTCAATTTCTCTTGTATATAAAACTCTTTTTCATACACATGTGTGTGTCTCCCAGGATTTGTTTCTCTGGTCCACCGGGACTAATGCAGAGGGTAACGCAAAGGGCTGCTAACCAGAAGGTCGGCTATTCAAACCCACCAGCTGCTCTGCAGGCAGAAGAAGAGGCTGCGTGCTCCCATGAAGATACACGCCGTTGGACACCTGGGGGGGGTGGTTTTCTCTGCTTTACAGGGTCTCCAAGCACCAATCCACTCGACTGGCGTGGCTTTCCTTTCATGTGAACCGGCCTGGAGGGGTGGGACACCCACGCACAATCAGTCTGCTCTAGGGTTCAGTTCTCACCACAGTGAGTGAGGGGTGAGCTGGAGAAAGCCCCAGACACAGGCCCCCCAGACAACCGGGACGTCATCCTGTCCACTTCCCGGTTCCCCTCTGGTCCACACTGGACACATCCACGGGGCTCGCCCACGGGCACGGGGTGCCACAGAAAGACGGGCCGTCTCAGAGCTGATTCAACCCGTCCCCGGGAAGCAGACGAGGCTGCTGAGAAGGGAACTGAGAAGCGTCACCCACAACTAAAGGTGGAGAGGAAGCGTGACGCCACTCCCAGAAGGGGGCACACGGAATCCCACACGAGGCTTATGAAAGCCAGGACCGGAGGAAAAGACAGAAAGCTGGAAAGGAATCAACTGAACCCACGAGCCCCTCCTCAGGAGAAAGCCGGAGCAGTCGGTGTGCACACGCAACAGCCCTGGAAGCCGGCGGACACTGCGAACCGGAAGTGGTCCAACAGCTCAGAGATGACGACGCGAGTGAGAGCAAGCATCCAGCCCTGTGACCAGCCCGCGAGTGCTGCCGGGCTGTGTCACCATCGCCCTCCACGAGGGGAATGCACGATGCAGGACGAAAGGGCAGGAGATCCCAGGATCCCCGCGCGCAGGCACCTCTGTGAATGCTGAAGCAACGCTCTGAGCTATGACCTGGGCTAAAGGTCTGGTGGCTCCCTCACCAGGGTCGCCCAGAAAGGTCTCTCTCTCTTGGGAGCTCTTAGGAGCCAGAGGCCTGAGTGTGTCCTGAGGGCTGAGTCCTATGGGCGAAGCTTAATAAAACGCAAATGACTGTGCGTGGAAGAGGCCTGGGGAGGACGGGGGTAGAAATTCAACTCGGGGGTGCACATAAAATAGCATTTTCAGACAATGTAAGTTCCAGAACAAGGGATCTTATCACCGGATAGAGAGAAACATCACAAGATGAAAGCATCATATTGCTTCGACACAGAACCGCCTCCCAGGAGGGCGGACAGCAGCAAACTGGGTGAAGGGAGACAGCGGTCTGTTTAAGACGTAACAAATTTAATAAAAGGAAAATTAATAATGTATAAATCATCAAGGGACCGTGAGGGAGGGAGGGTGGGGGAAATGAGCGGATACCAAGGGCTCAAGTACAAAGAAAATGTTTTGAGAAGGATGATGGCAACCCATGGACAAACGTGCTGGACACGATGGACGTACGTATAGCTTGTGATAAGAGCTGTAAGAGCCCCCAACAAAATGATTTTAAAAGGGTCACATTGCTAAGATGACACATGCATGTGCCTAACAACAGACGGCCAAACGGTGAGGCAAACACCTGTACAGACGCAGAGAGTAAAATAAGGAAATCGACCGTGGTTGGAGACGTCGACACTTCTCAGTTAGGAACAGGCGGGAGACAAATCAACCCAATTGATAACAGGTCCTCGGCAGAGCCAACAGCATACTGAAGCACAGTCATCTTATGAGACTGCCCGTCCGGGAACCTTAAGGCTCCTTCTGAAGGAACGGGAACCAAGACAGTGAGGCACTGACCAAACCCAGACAAGCAAACAGAAGGGAAGCTTTCCTATCAGACCAGACAGAATCAACTGACCTTTGACTACGGCCCAACGGCAAGTCAATGTCCACAGGGCAGCTGACTCACAACATCATGCTGCAGGACTGACACATCCCAGAGAGGTGGACGGAGATCTCACACTTTTCACAAACCTTAATTCCCAGAGGGCCAAGCCGTCCACGTCAATGCAGGAGGACAAAGCTCTAAGACAACACCATGATGCATTGCCGGTGGTCGTGGGTTGTGCCGGGCTGTGAATCCTGTACTGTCTCCTCTAGCCAGTCTCCACCTCCACGAAAGGGCCTTTCCCTGCACGAGTCTGCTGTGAAGGTGGGGGGGATACTGATAGGATTCACCTGTAACTGCCAACAAGACTCCCTGGACTGGCATCCATCTGTGTGTAAAGTGAGGGAGGGGAGAGGGGAGAGAGGGAGGGAGGAGGAGGGGAGAGAGGGAGGGAGGGAGGTGGGAGGGAGGAGGGGAGAGGGAGGGAGGAGGAGGAGACAGAGGGAGGAGGAGGAGGGAGGAAGAGGAGGAGACAGAGGGAGGAGGACGAGGGTTCTCATTGCCAGCAAGAGCCAAGAGTGGAGTTCGCTCGGCCTCTGGACCCTGAGATCCCAGCACAGTGAACTGGACTCAGATGACAGCTGGACGATCAGAGGATCAGCGGCAGAACCAGGAGCCAGAGCACGGAACAGACTGATGGACTTCCAGCCCATGGAGTGAGTTAAAAAGACGGGGTTTTTGTGCAGGAGACTGGTGTGCAGACAGGATGCCTCTGGGCACTTAATTGGGGGGCAGTTAGAATCGCTGACCCACAGAAGCGGAGCTCAGTGCCTCTGAGCTGAGGCTTACTGGACAGAGGTGCCTCTGGACACTTCCTGCAGGGAGCTGGGTTTGCTCACACACAACTCTCTAAATCCCTAATAAACCCTTTAATCATGAAGGTGTCTGTGCGTTCCTCGATAGCCCTTGCCATGGGCATTAGAAACTAGAGATCACATTTAAGGCAACACAGGTCGTGTGACTGTCTAGAAACACTGAAAGCAGGGGGTGGGGAAGGGGTGGAGAGTGGATATGTGATGGGCAGGGTGGTTGACACGAACGCCCTGGTGAGGGAGACATGTCATGTGAACGACCAAACAACAAACCCACTGGCCTCGAGTCGGCCCTGACTCACAGGGAACCCCCGTTGGCCAAGGCAAAGTGGACTCTGTGGGCGTCCCAGGCTGCACATCTTCACAGGACAAGAAAGCCTCATCCTTCCCCCGAGCCCCCAGCTCGTTTTTGAAGTAGCATTAAACAATCGAGAGCTGAGACCTGCTTGCACAAAGACGACACCCCAGAAGCAGCGAGCCCACAGTTCTGCTCTGTACTGCCCGGGGCCACCGCTAGTCAGGACGGACTCAACCCAAAAGCAGGCTGGCTTCTCTTGTTCAAAACATACAAAGAATTCTTAAAATTCAACAAGCAAAAAACAAAAAACTTGAAGACCAGACAAACAGCTGCAGGAAAAGATGCTCGGCGTCAGGTCCTGAAGTCGCTGCCGATTACAGAATGGCATCGTTACAAACTCCCGAACCACTAAACAACCAAACTCAACCACACTCTCACAGCCCAGAGCCGATTAGGATTCAAGGCAAGATACAGGACTGGGCAGAACCGCCCCAGGGGGTTCTGAGACTGCCATCGTTAGAGGAGTGGACGCCTCGTCTCTCTCCTGGGAAGCCCAGCGCATAGGCCCTGTTACCCTGCAGGGATTCCGGTCACTAACGAGGGGATGCCCACTGATCAACCAAGTGGGCAGGTTCTGTACACTGAACATACTCAGCGTGTGACCAGTGATGGCATTCCCTGGAACTTGCTCCTGAGGGCTGAAAGCGATATCCACACAAAGGCACGCAAATCTTCCTATCAGCTTTATTCAAGTCTGCCCCCAGCACGAGGTCCTTCCCCGTGACGTGACGTGTGTGTGTGTGTGTGTGTGTGTGCGTGGTGCATCTAGAGGCTGAGCGACGGCTCAGCAGCGCCGAGAAACCAGCGTCTGAACGTCATGAAAAGACCCGGCGAGACACGAAGTTGCTAAGTGACAGCCGTCACCTACAGCTGGGGGAGGGGGCACCACCAGGATGGTGACGACACAACTCATTTAAAAGTGACTTAACCACGGGGGGGGGGGGGGGGGGGGGGGGGGGGAGGAGAGAAAGCTCCAAAAACTGACTGGTGAGGATCGTCCAGCTCTCCTTGGTATGACGAGGTGCTGAGTTGTATGATAGTGACATTAATGGGGGCAATAAAACTGTCAAAAAAGAGCTACAGATGGCAGCGTGTATAACCAGGTGTCCTCAAACTGCGGCCCGCCAGGGATTTATCCGGCCTGCCAGAATTTGTTCATAGTATTTTTTATTTAAACTATAGTCCGGCCCTCCAAAGGGTCTGAGGGACAGTGAACTGGCCCCGTTAAAAAAAGTTTGAGGAAAAAAACAAAAGTCTGAGGACCCCTGCTCCAGATCAGCACAAAACCACTGGCTGCAGACTTCAGGATCGAGCGGGACGGGTGAGCCCTTGGGATGTAAGGGGGCGTTTTAAACTCTCTCCCCCTCACTTCCTCCAGTCAGCTCTGACTCAGTGGGCCCCAGGGGAGGGGACAACTGCCCCTGTGCATTCTATAACTCATTTTAATCATTTCTTCGGGAGTTCTTACAGAGACTGTAGCATCTCAAAGTTCAATTGCATCAAGCAGGATTATACAACCGCTGCCTCAATGTTCAAAACATTCTCCTCCCCGCTGAATTTCTTGATATCAGCTCCCCCATAACCACCCCCCACCCCCAACGACCCTGATATAGTTACTGTTTGGGCTGCGTATTACGTCGTCCACAAACAACTCTGCTGTTCAGTCCCCTTGAGCGGGGTTACACGGTTCTCGATGCCGTCAGCTCCCCCTTCCCCCTCTAGACCTCCTTCAGGAGGAGAAAGCCCGGTCTTTCTACCACGGAGACCTGGTGCTTTCCAGCTGCGGGTCACGACACAAGGCAGGACCACGGGGCCAGGGCTGCTGTGTGGCCAAGGGGCTGGGGCGCACTGGGATCTTCCGTACGTGATAAGAGTGGACACGGGAGACTGTGTGTTAGCCACGTCCGATCGAGTCCTCACACACAGAGCGCCCTGATGCACACAGGTTTCTGCCAGTGACGCCAGATCCACCCTGGCGATCGCTGTCATGCAAGCAGCCCCCAAGCACTGCGACCGGGAAAGCCGAGTTCCTGGGCAGGAGGAAGTGGGGTCAGATGCGAACAATGTCCGTTCCACACAGTCCCTCTACACTCGAACTGCTCAACCATAGAAAATCTGCTTATTAGAAAGACAGACAAGCTAAAAGTCACAGAAGCTAAACAAATCTCAATGCGCCTAAAACCTGTCAAAAGTCAGAGAACTCACTGAACTCCAGGGCTGGTGGCTCCGCAGTCAGCAAGAGCACCTTCCACCAGGCGCACACAGGAGGGGGATAAGCAGCCCCGGGAAGAAACGTCGCTACTAGACAATGGAATGTCTCCATGAACTTCGGAAGTCAACCAGAAAGTACTGTGACTGGGGTTCAAGGTCACACGTGCACCGGTGTTCTCCACACTAAACACCCTGACGCATGTCTCTGCCACCAGTCCTGGGGCAGACGCGTCCTCTCGATCGCTTATCGGTCCTGGCTTGTGAAGGAACCTCCTGAACAAAACTCCGCTCCAAACAGTGGCTCCTCAGTGAAGGGCGAGGCCGGTGAAATTCAAGAATCGCATCTGCCCAAAGGGTGGTGGTGGCTGGTTTCTGGGACCCGAAAGGGGTTAATTTAAGTCTGGCAGAGTTTCTCAAAGAGCACAGGGCAGTTGTGGGGGTTACGGAGATGTGGTGACAAACTGGAGGGACGAGCTTTGCAGCCAGGAGGGTTGTCATGGAGACAGAGTGGCTGCTCACAACTTTAGGGCCGTCAGAGCTGAACCGTGCAGATTCTGCTGGGAAACAGCCTCCATCCGACCCCACAACCCTGGTCTTAGGCCTGCGGACCCCTTTCTCTTTCCCAACTTCAAGGACATTCAGGACATGAGTTTGAGTCCCGTTAGGCTGCCCAGACTGCTGCTTCAGGGGGATGTACCTGAACCCCCCAGATTTCTGTGGGAAAGGATTAGACCGAGGAACTATTATGTCCACAGAGGATCTGGTGGGAAACCAGTAGTTTTGATTTTCACAAATCTGATCCAATAAAGCTTTCTAGCAATAGTTTTTGACTTACCCTTATTTTTACGTATTTACGTGGGATTCTCTAAGAGCCTTGTCCACATGTAAGCTTTACATTCAGTCAGTTAAAATAAGCATCTATGTGAGAAGCTTACACAATAGGGCTTCGAAAAGCAGAAAAGTCCCATCAGGTTAAATTCTATTTTTCCCAGGAATGATGGAGATACAAACTTTTAAAATTCTCAATAGGAATCATCTATAAATTGTCTTCCAGTGAAAACTACAGTCTCAAGAACTTAAATACACACATTTCACGTGTTGAACTTCTCTGCCAAAATCAAGCCCTTTCCCTTGAGAGGCTAATTCAAGATGATGGAGAACAGGCACAGTGATGGGGATGAAAGGGCAGCTCTAGTCATAGGTGGGAGCCCCAGACTTAGCCTGGGAGTCATGCTCTGCTCACACTTGAAAGCATCAGAGCTGAAGCATTCTGTCCTGGAGGAGAATCAATCAATCAATCATCAATCCATCAACGAAAGGGACTGGACACTTCACGCAGATGAGGCTGGACTTACTTTGCAACGTCACACCTTTCGTGACATCAGGGGACCACAGACCACCCGGGACTCAGAAACAGACAAGGCCCTCCCGCTGTGAGCGGTCACATGCTGTGAGATGGAGCTGAAGCTGCACAACTGCCCTTCAGAGAGCCTCCAGCGCCGGACAAGCTCAGCTACGTGCTGAGAGAAGGGGCAGGGACGGCTCTGGGGGAGTGGGTCTCAGCCTCCACACCCACAGCTGCTCCACCCTCGGGCCCTGGACAGGGGACTCTGACATTCAACACAGAGCACTGAGACCCAGGGGGGATGTCCTTGCCCCACGGGGCCACTCTGAGCCACAAGGGAACGGCTGACCTTGGGATCCAACTCTTGACCAGCCAGACGTGACAAGAGAAGGGCCCACTATCAGTGGAGCAGGGCCCCAGAACGCCGCCCAGGTCTTAGACCCGTGGTCTCCTCGGCCACCATCTTCATTCACGGAGAAGCCACAGCTCCAGCACACACCTGGTCCCCCAACCACTCACTCCCAGCTTCATGCCAGGTTCTTCACACGACTTACCATTTCTTTCCGCGGCGGCTGCAAGTCTCAGGGAACGGTGTCTCTAAGGCCGAGAAGCCACTCGGGAAGAGCGCTGGGTCTGGAAGCAGAGAGCACCGGGCAGTGCGGGAGCAGATGAAGGCTTGGTGCACACACCGGGCGTCCCTGCGGTGACCCTTCCCTGCGGTGAGACACTGGCCAGGTGAAGACCCCGGGGCTCCAGGTGCCGGGGCTGGACTAGCTCTCCCTGCAGACACCAGAGATCTGCAAAGGGAAACGGAGGACAGGAAGCAGTGTCCAGAGAGATGGCGTGTGGCCTCCTTCCAGGCGCAGGGCAGTGATCCACACGGAGCACGTCTGCCCTGGAAGGAGACCAGCCCCACCTGCAGAGCACAGCCCTGCCTTCTCCACACAGCTGCGGGGCCTCCTCTTCCAGGCACCGAGGTCAGACGTGGAGGGGTTTGTTTAGGAGCAAGCTCAGCCAGGCTGGGAGGCTGGAAGCTACTTCCTCAGGGAGCACACGGCCCGTGCCGGCATTCTGGGACCCCCACATCCCCCCGTCCCTGGAAGAACAGCACCGCACTCACTGCTCTGTGACAGGAACACGGGGGTTTCCAGCAAGGCCCCGTTGTGTCCCTAACCCCTCATGGTTGACTCGCCAATTTTTAATGACGTAATTGAAGTCCCTCCGCTGTGCTCTCCCGTTTCATTTCTGTCACAGGACTGCAAGATGTCATCCGTCCTCCCGTTCATTTTATAACGAACATTTCATTCGTTCCTTGACCCCCCCTTTGTTCTCAGTGACATGACCGGTCCCTAAGCTTTGGGGAAATCTGGGAGGATTCCTGAACACTTAGTATTTCAACCTGATAACGAATCAATTGACAAAAAGATCAGAAAATGATGAAGCTTCCCCCAGGGCCGACCCCCTCCTCTGTTCCCTGTTCTTCCCACGCTGCCCCCCCTCCATTGACTCTGGGGGGACCTGTACGCCCCCGTCTCCCCCGGAAGCCTTAGTCTCGCATTTCTTCTCGTCTCTAAAGGCCTGCTCCCTGTTGATTCACTCCTGAATCTTATTTGCAGCAAACATCAGGTAGCTTGTTCCCTGCGTAGAATCTCAAGCCCAAAGCAAAATGTCTGAGCCCCAAATGCACCCTCTTAGCAGATTCCTGGTTGATTCAAATGCACCCTCTTAGCAGATTCCTGGTTGATTCAAATGCACCCTCTTAGCAGATTCCTGGTTGATTCAAATGCACCCTCTTAGCAGATTCCTGGTTGATTCAAATGCACCCTCTTAGCAGATTCCTGGTTGATTCAAATGCACCCTCTTAGCAGATTCCTGGTTGATTCAAATGCACCCTCTTAGCAGATTCCTGGTTGATTCAAATGCACCCTCTTAGCAGATTCCTGGTTGATTCAAATGCACCCTCTTAGCAGATTCCTGGTTGATTCAAATGCACCCTCTTAGCAGATTCCTGGTTGATTCAAATGCACCCTCTTAGCAGATTCCTGGTTGATTCAAATGCACCCTCTTAGCAGATTCCTGGTTGATTCAAATGCACCCTCTTAGCAGATTCCTGGTTGATTCAAATGCACACTCTTAGCAGATTCCTGGTTGATTCAAATGCACCCTCTTAGCAGATTCCTGGTTGATTCAAATCCTCACTCTTAGCAGATTCCGGGTTGACTCAAATGCACCCTCTTAGCAGATCCTGCTTTGCCCGCTCCGATAAACAGCTCCGAGACGCAGCGCGGGTCCCGGGAGCCCGCAGCGCAGGGAGTGGACGTCCTCTCAGGGCCCCTCTCACCCCTGCACCCCGAGCTCGCCTTAGCGTCCTCATCCAGCCCCAGCCTCCCGGGCGGCGTCGCTCAGCCTGCCGCGCGCATTCAGAGCAAGCTCGGCCCGACGCCGTCCATCCGGGGCCGGTTCCCAAGCCCGCGCGCAGCAGCCGCGGCCTCACGTCCGTCGGCGGCGCCCTCCGGCTGCAGAGGCCGCGACGTCAGCCCGGCTCCCAGCGACCTGCCGCGACCGCCTCCCCCACGGCGCGTACACCGACCCCCCATTTCTTTCTCTCAGCTGCGATTCCCAAGGGCGGGCTGACCCTGGGCTCCCCCCGCTCGGGACGGACGGACGCCTTCCCTCAGCGCCAGGACCGTGCACCCCCCGCCCCCCATCAACCGCAGCGGATGGAAACTGACGCCCCTCATCGCCTCCCTCAGGCAGGTTACGTCATCGCACCCCGCCCGTTGCCATGGAAACAGGCGCCCCTCCCCCGCCGGCTCCGCACTGCGGGCGGCCAGGTCTGCGCATAATAAACGGGGCGCGGGGCCCCCCCCCACACGGACACACACACACACACCCCGCAGGCCCCGACCCTGCTCCCGTCAGCTCCCCGCGGGGGACAACGACCTGCAGCCGCTCCTCAGCGTCCGGGCGGCGCGGCGGCTGAGGGGCCCGGGCCGGGCGCGCAGGCGGGCGGCCGCGGGTCGAGGAAGAACGGGGTCCGAGAGCGAGGACGAGCGAGGGCAGCGACTCAGAGCCGATCCAGGGACCTGCGGACGCGGAGAAACGTCCGCTCCAACGCCAGCCAGCAAATGCAGCTGCGTAGCAAGGCGACACCCCCGCTTCCGGCTTCTAGAACGTCGGGGGGCCGCAGCGGAAGGCTTCCGGCGGGAAACACAGCGGCTTCCGTCTCTCGCGGGCACACGGCGCCCCCTGGTGGGCGGACCCGGCCACGGCTGCCGGCCTTCCCGCGACGGGGAAGGGGCTGCATTGTGTGCCATGCGGGCTGACGCTCGGGCAACGTCTCCATGCGGGAACGCGCCATCACGTCCTTTAGGGAAACCTGTCTTTTGCGTCTGTTTCGGCACCTTTGGAACTGTTCGCGGCGCCCGTGCACAAGCGGAACCTCTGGCACGCACTAGACACGGAAGCGTTTCCCTGATGCACCAGTCGGTAGAGAAGCCGGAAGCAGGAAGAGGCCATGTCGTCAGACAGCCGAATTCCCGGGGTTTCTAGTCGTTTCCCAGCGCTGTGTGCGCGCCGAGGGCCAGCGTCGGAGCTGCGTGTGTCCGTGCGGTGACAACATCCCCGCCCTTCTGCTTCCCCACCCCCCGCGAGCCATCATTTTGTACAAAAACTCAGGTCACAATTCAAATGCCACCTCCTGATAGCGTGCCCCACCCCCCCCACCGCCCCCATTTTTTTTCAGAATGACGTCCATCTATTTTGTCCTGATACGGACCTGCGTGGAGCCAGGACAGGCGGATCGAGGGGCTTCTCCCACTTGGAATTCACAGTACGACTGACTGGCTTGCAGGACACAGAAAACGGATGGCCTGCCTGCGGGGTGGGGAGGAAGGCAGTTTTCACTCCCTCCCTGCTGTTTGGGTCGCTGAAGGTGAGTGCACTTGACCTGTGGTGTCCACCAGCAAAAGCCAAGCCAAGCTAGCTGCCCTGGTCAAAGCTGGCTCAGGGGGACCCAAGACTACGTGGTGTGCCTCATCTTTCTCCTGGGGAGTAGCTGGCTGTGTGAGTCTGGGTACTTTAGAGAAACAAATCCACAGAAACGCATGTATAAGAGAGTTTTATATCAAGGTTAACTGTGCATCACATCAAGAAAACATCCCAACCCAGTGCTGCCCAAGCCCACAAGTCCAACAAAGTCCAACACCAATCCACAAAGTCCTCCTCCATCTCACAAAACACACACATTGACGCCGACTGCAGGAGGAAAGCCGAGTCAGTGAGTGTGTAAGCATCTCAGTGCTGGCAGGGTCTCCACACGGCTGCTCCAGCTCCCAGGGCTGCATCGAGGTAGGTGCATGTGGCTTCTCCTGGGGGATGTCTTGCAGGAAGTCAGCCTTGCCAGCAGAAGCAGGCAGCTGCACCCTGGTCCGACTATCAGAAAGCAAGAGACCCAAGAACTAGAAAGGCGAGGCTCACCCAGCCCTTTATCCCTCCTCCCTTCACTTAGCCCCACGTGTGTTTATTGGCCAGGTTGGCACAATAAACTAACACGAATGGCTAACCTTGTGGCCAGCAGCCTCTCATGCCAACACCTGCCACCAGGGCTCCCTCCAGTAGCCAGATGTCAACGTTTTGCCCAAAGTTCATTTTAAAAGAAAAACGTCACAGAGAAAAAACGTCTAGTTTCTTAGTTGCAGCAATCATCTATCCAAAACTCACTACAGTCTAATCAGTTCCAACCCACAATGACCCCAAGTTAACAAGAGCAGAACTGCCCGCCTATGAATTTCTGAGGTGGTGCATCCTGAAGGGAGCAGGCTGCCTCATCTCCCTCCCTGGGGTCAACTGGTAGGCTTGATGCATGATGTTTTCCATTTGCAACTCAGTCCTTAAGCCACCGTGCTAAAAGCATTCACATGTTGCTAGCGGCGGCCGTGTTGGCCTTTGCAGGAACAACATGTCTTTCTTAGAACATTCTCTCGGACGTCCCTGCTGAAGAGTATATAAAACCGGTGATGGCCTGTGTGTCACTAATGATCAGCTTCAGAGGCCAGCAGGAACAAGAAAACACAGGGTGTCTGCCCCAATTGATGTACAATCTAGCATACATAAGAGACTGGCCTGAATAAATCATGAAAACCCAGGCACATGTGTAACAGAAAGGCGTAAGCTGGCAGTCACGGGAGAATGATTGGAAAAGGGCATTGTGTATGTGACCTGCCAGAGGATGGGTTTTCTTTGCGTGTGTGGTTGTTTGGGGCTGGTAACGTGGTGTGATTGAAGGATGAGAGTGTAACTCTGAAAATGAATGTATGGATCCTGGAGGCAGCAGAGAACCCCACATCCCTTGCTGGACATCAGAGATGATTGAAGCAGAGGAAATGGCATGTGGGCCTTTACATTCGTGAGGCAGACTGGAGGTGGCAGTGTCTATAACCGTGCTGACTTCTGTGGGCTCTTTCAAGGTCAGTGAACAGCCACTGGGACGCATCTGTCCTGGAAGTAGATTCTGGATGCACCAACCATGTTTGAAGGATACCAGGCAGTGTCGTACATGAGCCGGACAAGGACAACTGAGACGTGAGATTGAAAGAAATAGAAAAGTTTATTAGCAAAAAAAGAAGAAGATGAAGAACCTGTGCAGGGGCCAGAGACCTGAAAAGAAAAAAATGGATCGCCGGTCCCCCTTGCTTAGAGACTTGGGTTTTTATAAGGTTTTATTAAACTGCTGAGCTGTGCAAGCAAGCTGGTACAGAAGCAGAACTTGTGGTTAAGCAGCACAACTGAGCAAGCAGACTTTGCAGTTGCACAAGTTCCTGGTACAAGATAGTCTTTTGCTGGTTTTTAGGAACAAGGGCTCTTTGGTTTTGTTTGTTTGTTTGTTTTTGCTATAAGGCCTGAGGTTGCACTTAGGACTGGTGCAGAATGATTGCTTAATATAAAATGACTTTATTTAGCCTACCTATTACAGCAGAAGCTTTTTATGAAGATGTTAAGGAAGACTGAGGAGGCCTGGAACTGGATCAGGAAGCTAGCACAGAGATCTCATCAATAAAAACCTTTTCTAAAACCCCAATCCAAACTCGCTGCCTTCGAGTCAATGCCGATTCACAGTGACCCTGCAGGACAGCTCTCCCCTATCGGGTCGCCAGGATGAACTCCATGCAGTGAGTTTGAGTTGGATTCGCATGGTGAAAGGAAGAGGCATGTATATAAGGGAGATGGTGGTTGAAGATCATTCAAGAGAACACTGGCATGGAAACCAAGAGTTAAAAGAGCAGGAGTGTGTTAGTCCGGTCAACTAGAGAAACAAACCAGGGAGCCTCGTGTGTGTGTGTAACAGAGAACTTTTGATCAAAGAGCAGGTGTACATTAAGAAAACATCCCAGCCCAGTCCAGATCAAGTCCATAAGTCTGATATTAGCCCATATGTCCAATACTAGTCCATAAATTCCTGTTTAGACTCACACAGCCATGCAATGAGGCTGAGTACAGGAAGATCACAGGTCAGTGGGTGGAAAGTGTGGATCCAGTGGCGGTGGAAATATCTCAGCGCTGGCAGGGGTCTCCCCGTGGCTCCTCCAGCTCCAGGGCTCTAGCGTAGCTCCATGTGTCTTGTCAGCAGGAAGATGAAACAGAGAGTCTGTGTGTATCTGGCCTCCAGTGAGCTGGTTATCTCCGTGTTGCCTCCAAATGAGGTCATCAAGCTGTGCCTGATTGGCAGGCTAAACTCCACCCCATTTGCAAGTTGACACCAGATGATGTTGCCGCCAAGTGACTTTGTGAACAGAGGTGAGGGGTGGCAAGTTAGAAGTAAACAGATTGGTTTTCTGATGGATTTATTATAGATTTGAAAGATAGTGTTTACAAAAATCCTTCCCAATGTGCCCCAAGGATTTCTTCTTCGTAAGTAACTTCCTCTTTTAATTCGCTTTATGGTGCGTCAGGTGGTGCACTGCTTCCCCCACAGTTCAGACACGCGTCCCTCCACCTTGTTCATTGCCATCACCTGCAGGCACTGTCCTGTCTCCCCCAGGGGGGGCGGGTGTCTCCTGTCTCCCCTCCTGCTATCTTAACCCTCTGTCATTTGTCCTTGGATACAGGGTGCTTTTTTGGCCTGAGACAGGGTGTGTGTGTGGGGGGTGGGGTGGGGATTCAGTTGCAGACCTGAAGGATGAGTAAGGGATTTTATGGTTCTCCTGCTCTGGGATAAGTGATTCCGCCATCTCTGGCTGTTAGAGAGAAGAGGCCCGGGGAAGTACGTGCAGAATGAATGCAGGGGTGTGCCCAGGACGCTGCAGCGTGTTCATCCTGTGTGCATCGGCCCTCGGTGCAGAACATTGTCCCACGCCTGGGAGAAAGCCACACACACCCCTCTCCTCCTCTTGCGTCTATCCCAGGTCTCAAATGTGCTGCAGGGAGAACTAGCCCACACCTGTGCATCCGAAATCACAAGGCAGGGTCCCAGCCGCCCAGACGAGCGTGTGGACCAACCTTCTTCAGCTCCTGCCTGCCCTCTGCTCCACTTACACTCCTCACTCTTTCTGAAGCATCTTCGGGGCTGACAGGCGCCAGTGCCTAGAACCTCCAGAAGGTGGCACAAGGAAGCAGTGAGCTCCGTGGAGAGCTGGGATATGCTTACTGTCAGGGGGTGAGATTGGATAAGAAAGGTTGGGGTGCACCTCCGTGCTGTGAGACTGTGATTCCTCCCTGGAAAGGTGTTTGTGATAGTTACATAATCTGGTGTCAGCTTGCACAGGGATGGAGTATAGCCTGCCAATCAGGTCACGGCTTGATGACCTCATTGGGAGGTGCCACGGTGATCAATAGCTCACTTGATGTGGGACACTCCGTCCCTGCAATGCATTCCAGAGGACAAGACACATGGAGCTCAGCTGGAGCCCTGAAGCTGGAGGAGCCACGTGGAGACTCCTGCCAGCGCTGAGATGCTTCTCTGCCACACTGGATCACAAGACTTTCCCACTGGCCTGTGATCTTCCTGCATTTTGTGTCATTCCATGTGTTGCATGAGTTGGAAGAGGAATTTATAGATTGGTATTGGACATATGGGCTAATATCGGACTTACGGACTTGATCTGGACTGGGCTGGGATGTTTTCTCAATATTCAATGGCTCTTGTCTATAAACCTCTTTCTTATCTACATATGAGCATCTATGAATTTGTTTCTCTAGTCAACGTAGACTAACACAATGGGGTAGCTATGTCATCTCATGTCAACTTGATATATAAAAGTGTAGGGATAGAGTCTAGCTTGTCAATAAAGGTCACAGGCCGGACGGTGACTCCTGATGGGCACGGCCTTCCCATCAGGATGGTCCTGGGAATCTTCCCCTTCTCCCTTCACCTTCCTGCTGGCAAGTCATGCTGAGGCCTGCCAGAGCCTGTGACGCTTACACCACCATTGGACACACGTGACTTTGAAGCTGCCAGCCTGTGATCTTCTTGCATCCTGCATCATTGCATGTGGCTGCGTGAGTCTGGAGAGGGACTTATGGACTGGTATTGGACTTGTGGACTTGATCTGGAGTGGGATGTCTGCTTGATATGTAATTACTTCTTGATATAAATCTCTCTCTTATACAACTCTGAGTGTTTCTGGGTTTTTCTAGTCAGCCCAGCCCAACACAAAGGGGAAGTTGGCAGAGGAGGCCACAGGACTGAATCCTAGGCGGCATACAGAAGCCCTGCTCCACTGCCATTGGCCCTTCCTGTACACAGGTGACGTTTCAAGACCTCAGTACCTGGAGTCACCTGGTCTGTGTGTCTTCCAGGACTGGCGCTGTGGGCTACCTTGGTGCCCTGTGTGGACTGACAAGGTCTCCTAAGCGGAGCAAAACCAAACTCGCTGCCATCCAGTCAGTTCACACTCGCAGTGATCTATAAGGGGCAATGGTGGCCTAGTGGTTATTAATTATGCTGCCTGCCCCAAAGTGATCAGTTCAAAACCACCACCCACTCCAAGGGGGGAAAGTTGAGGCTTTATAGTCCTGAGAAGAGTTAGAAGCTTGGAAACTCACAGGGGCCAGTTCTGTCCTGTTCCATACGGTCACAGTGAGTTGGCATTGATGCCATAGCAGTGAGTTGGGTTGATTTCGACATGAAAAAAATTCCAAATTTCCAAACACAACATCCTTTGTTTTCTCCTAGCAGATGGACCTCTCCTGATCTCTTAGAGCTCATGACAATGAGACCACTCTGGGCCATGAATTTCCATTGTTCATGCAGGCCCGTGGCAATAGGAAACCGTACTGTCTCTCGGTGCTTCCTGTGGGCTTGTTTTTGCTTTATTGTAGTGTTATCATGAATCTTACAGCACCAAGTGTCATTATTTGATCCGAGTGAGAGCCCGTCTTTTTTCTGCTTCATTTTCTCGCTGTTCCAGGCCACAGACGGTGAGAGACTGTGGCTGCGGTCCACTGCGGTTGAACTGTGAAGAGGGTTGTCTTAGTCTGGGTGGACTAGAGACACAAATTCATAGACACTCATGTGTACAAGAAAGAAATCCATATCCAAGAATCATTGTGTATTGAGAAAACGTCCCAGCCCAGTCCAGATTAAGTCCATAAGTCTAATATTAACCCATATGTCCAATGCCAGTCCATAAATTCCTCTTCACACACATGCAACACATGGAATGCAGGAAGACCAAATGCAGGAAGATCACAGGTCATGCGCACTGGGAAAGTGAATGTAGTTGGAGAAGGAACAGGCTGGTGGCTAAACCTAAAATAGATCTTCCTGGAACAAGGAAGATCCGTGTGTGTGCAGAGCCTGCGATTCTCAGTTGCTCAGGGATTCTACCCTCACGTTTATAGTCTTGTAATCATTGGAATACACGATACCTCTCTGACCCAGATCGTGTGGGATGCTTTAGGGCTCAGTTGTCATCGAGGATGTGGTCTGTAGCCAGGAGGAGCCGGCTTTGCTGAACCTTGCTCAGAAGAAACTCTGCAGGGACGAGGTAATGATAGAGACCTTGAGGAACCTGGCTTCCATAGATAAGAAATCATTTAAATAAATCTAATCCCCTCAGGGCAAACTCACTGCCATCTCCCTGCTCTAAAAATCCATTTACTATGTTGATATTAAATTGATAAGAACAGATGCCACACTGGATCTTAGCCAAAAGGCCGAGAAGCGATCAGGCTCAGTTCTCACAGACCTTTCTAACAGACTGCTGAAGTGCTGCAAGAGGGCGGTGTGCAGAAGCCTTCCTTTGCCCACAGCACCACCTTTTGTGCAAATAATTTCATTTTTCGTTTCATATTGTGGATCTCAATTGGAATTACGAGGTCAAACTCTGCAGTCATGAAGATTAACACTTGGTCCAATGTCCTAAGAGACACTGTCAGGGACCAGCCTCCACAACCCAGTGGGTCCTGGGGGGTGGGGGGATGTCATTGAAGTGTAAATTAAAGAAACAACAAAGACATGCAAGGGCTCACCTCTCCCATGGCGACTGGAACCAGAGTGAGGGCTGAATGCATTCTCTCACAGTTTATATAATCTCAGCACTCAATCCCTGTCACACGCATACGTAACAGGAATGGGCTGTATTAAAGGCAAACTACTAACAGGAAGGGGACGAGCTAGGGGTAGACACGCTATAGGGAGGAGAGGTACTAGCGGCACCCATGTCATAGGAAGGTGCACACGTAACACGATGGGTGGGCTCTAGAGCCAAGATGGCAGCCTAACCTTGACCTTCTCTGAGCTGGTTTGACCTTAAGTGTCCCTGAGCATTTCTCTGGTCGAACAATCTATGATCAATCTATCAGAAGGGAGTGGGCCCTACTTAGGGTTTTCTCAGGGGAGCCAGCCCTTAACAAATCATCACAAGCCCGGCAGGTGCAATTGTGCAGCGATAATAAGTAAAGATCATAGTAAAGTCATAGAGAATAAGAGAGAAGAGAGAGTGGCATAAAGGAGTCAGATTGATCTCATGGTCGCATGCTCACCTCAGCTCCTCTTGGTGGTACAGGGTCAGAGAGAGAGATTTATTTCTAACCACGGCTTATATGTCTTTGGGGGCATACATGCCCCCTAATTACAGGTAAAGACATCCATCACAGGAAGGGGTTGTACTATAGGTAATACAGTAATGGGAAGGGGGGTCATCTAGGCGTGTACACACAAAAGGAAGTGGAGGGATTGGGGGCGCACATGCGACAAGATGGGCGGATCCTAGATGCAGGATGGCAGCCTAACTGGATGTCATTGAGCAGGTTTGACCCCTTCTCGTCTCCCCATGGGAACAATCAGTGTCCTTATCAGTAGGATGTGAGCCTCACCCATGGTGGACCAGACAGTAGTCTGATGGCTGAATGCCTTCAGGGAGATTATCTCTAAGCATCTGACCTCCCACCAAGTGCTGGCAAACAGACTCTCTGGATTTGGCATATCTTTGGGGGAGACAAAGCTGGGGGGGGGAGTATTTTTACATCCCACAGGGTTTAGATGATCTGATTGCTTTTGGTGGCAAATAACCTCAAAGTAGTTAACCCTTGGGAGTGTAATAGCAACCATGCGCTTTCAAACAGCACCTTAAAAGTGGCGTTATTACCGGGGGATATTGTGGGGAACAACTTTCACTTACGACAGGGAGGGAGTGTCTACCACCCAAGTAGCGCCCGCTCCCTTCGGATATGGAGAATGGATTGTTTCCCTGAAGGAGAGTTCAAAGACACTTAAGGTCAAGCCCGCTCAGGGCGGACCAAGGTTAGGTTGCCATCTTGACTCTAGAGCCTGCCCATCTTGTTACGTATGTGCCTACCTGTCACACGTGTGGCCCTAGCGCCTCCCCTTCCTATTGCGTGTATTCCCCCTAGCTCATCTCCCTCCTGTAGGCATATGCCTATTGTCCGATCCCTCCCTGTTGCATATGTGCTTACCCTGACCTGAATGCCTGAGATGAAATCAAGCGGTGAGATTACATTACTTGCCCTCTGCTCAGACCTTGCTTTATCTTGTCCGATGCCTCTTTCATTTACCCTTCGATTACACAACTGTCCTTTAGATCTGTTCTGTGGTGGGGAAGCTGGTCCCCCACATTTCCAGCAAACAGTCGAGTAAAGAGTGTGGTCCTATCTGCCCTCTTGTTGGCCGAATAAGAAAAACTACCATGAGGGAGAGGTCAGACAAGCATCCACTCTCCATCTTCATGACTCTTTTCTCTAGTACCCAACTCCCAAGGGACCATCTTGTGTTAGGCAGATTGAGTAGAGAAATACATTCGCTAACGCTCATATAGGTGTAAAAAAGGAGCTTTATATAACAGGAAAGCGTCCCAGCCCCGTCCAACTCAAGTCGATAGGTGCCTCTTCAGACTTACGCAGCTGTGCGCAATGCTGCAGGCTGCAGGAAGAACACAGGCCGGTGGGTACACGGTCACGTGCATCCAAAGGTGCAGTTCATCCCAGGCTCTGGCAGGAGCCAGAGTCGGACAGCAGGAAGGTGAAGGCAGAGAGAGAGAGCGAGGTTCCCAGGTCTCTCTTTATGAGAAGGCTGCGCCCACAAGGAGGCACCATCAGGCTGTAGCCTGATTGACAGGCTAAACTCCACGCCTACACTTTTCTATTTCTCAGATACTGCTGTGGTTCTTACTTGGGCCACACTCCAACGGACAACAGATGTAGTGGCTACAGAATGTGTACACTGTTTATGCCTGCAATTGCTGAACGACTGAACCTGCTGAAAACCTTGACATCTAGCGATATATATAACACGTATGTGTTAGTGACACATATAACACGTATGTGTTCCTATATATAAGCCTTGTTGTAACATCCTGTGTTCCGAGAATGTTAACAGTACATCGTTTTTATAACTGTGTTAGATACTCAGAAAACTTACCTTTTTGAAAAGCTGTGTCATTCATCATCTCTGAGAGATGATATAACTTACGAGCTACGAGACAAGCCAAGGCAAAAGCCATTCACGTTCACTGCGTTTGATGCTGTGAAATGGACACAAATTTATTTCCAATAAAGTGTTGCTTCTTTGTTAACAGAAGTCAAACAGTAGAAACTTTCATGAACACAATGAAGGCTATCCATGTGGGAAAACATGCAGCCGTGTGGCAAACTTGATTGTGCAACAAAGAAATCTTCCAGCCATAAATCTCTTCGACTCCTTTCAGCGTGGGAAAGCCTGTCTGGATCATTCATTACCTAACCATTGCTGTGAACTTCACACTGGATTCAAGGCCTCTCAGGTTAAAGAAAGTGGGGACAATGGCCGGTGTTCCTTTCAATTTACTGTTAGGTTTCTGGAACGAGTTATAGCTTGATTCATGGCTTCACACACAAAGAATTCAGACAGAAGTATGATAAGTGAGTTTTCATGAAGGAAAGGAAAAGGTTTTTCAGGTTCTACAGTCTCAAAAGGGTACACGCTGTCTGGAAAGCGTGCCAGGCCGGGCAGAAGGTGCGCTGGGGTGCGGAGCAGGCCCTGAGGGGCATTCAGGCTTGTAATCACTCTCCTTACAGCACGCCCCGCTGAGCGAGGGCAGAGCAAATGAGACCGGCGCTTGGCCAAGAGGGCGAGGACTGAAGAGCAGTGCTTTCAGCCTTGACTCTACCCGGCCCCCTGGCCAGGGGAGGTGTGGTTGTAGGTACTGGATGGCCTCCTCGGCTGAGTTCAGGCCCACCTGTGTGATGTACCTAAGGTGGGTGTGTCCAAGGTGTTGGTTTTGCCTGGGCCGGGGTGGGGGTCTTGTGTCTGAGCATGCTCAGTTCTGGGTTTCTCCCACAGGTGTTTTAATTGGGTGCATGATTTCTTTCCAACCTCATCTATGGGGGCCTTCGCAGGCATGGGAGGGCCAGCACCCTAAATCTCGCTACCTAACATAACCACTCCTGAGAGCAGTTTTAATGGGAAAATAACCATAAATACGTCATGTGAAAAGGGCTTGAATTCTGTCTGAACCCTTAAGAATCCTGTGACATCGCTCACAGGGGAAACAGTATGAATGTCAGGAATGTGGGAAAGGTTTCTGTAGTTGGTCATTACTTTGGATTACACCTGTGAGAGGTCATAAGTGGGAATGTAAAACTTTTTTTAAATCATTTTATTGGGGGCACATACAACTCCTATCACAATACACACATACATCAATTGTGTAAAGCACATTTGTACATTCGTTGCCCTCATCATTCTCAAAACACTTGCTCTCCACTTAAGCCCCTGGCATCAGGGTCTCATTCTCCCCGCCGCCCCCCCCATGAACTCTTGATAATTTATAAATTATTATTTTGTCATGTCTTACACTGTCCGACGCCTCCCTTCACCCTTTCTGTTGTCCGTCCCCCAGGGAGGAGGTTTTATGTAGATCCTTATAATCGGTTCCCCCTTTCCACACACACCCTCCCTCCACGCGAATGTAAAACTTACATTCTTCACCCCTCCTTTCATTACATGAAAGGTTTTATAAGTCTGATAAACTTTATGAATGTAAGGAATGTGGGAGAGTATTTAGTCAGCATTCACAACTCACTAGATGTGGCAGTTACATAATCTGTCCATTTACAAAGGGGTGGAGTCTAGCCTGTCAATCAGGTCATAGCTCAATGACCTCAGTTGGAGGTGCAACAGAGATAAATAGCTCACTGGAGGGCAGACACACTCTTTCTGTGAGACATTCCTGCTGATAAGCCACATGGAGCCACCCTTGACGGAGCCAGAGCCCTGGAGCTGGAGGAGCCCCATGGAAACCCACACCAGTGCTGAGATGTTTCCACCACCACTGGAGCAACAACACTCTCCACCCTCTGGCCTGTGACCTTGCCCTGTTTGGCGTCATTGCATGTGTGAGTCTGAAGAAGGTTTTGAAGACCGGTTTCAGACATATGGGCTGATATCAGACTTGTGGACTTGATCTGGACTAGGCTGGGATGTTTCCTTAATAAACAATTACTCTTTATATACAGTTCTTTCTTATTCACATATGTGTCTATGAATTTGTTTCTCTAGTCCACCCAGACTAACACACTACACATATAAAAACTCAGGATGGAGAAAAACCTCATGAATGTAAGGAATGTGGACACTGTTGGGGGTTCAAATAAATGGCAGCCACTATACTGTCTTGCTAATTTACAAGAATCTTTATTTGGTTACAGCCGGACTGCTAAAATCTAAAAGCGATTCTTTGATTGCAGTCCCAAGTCCACATTCAGTCCATCTTTTAAAAACAAAAAACTCATTTTCCACAGAAAGCTAAATTAGTGTTGTCATTCTTTGGGGTTAGGGAGCATTACAGGGCATAGCATTGATTATAACATTCTGGTAACATCAAGAAGACCAGGCATGCATTTCCAAGGTACATTCCTGATCATAAAAGAAACAATACCAAAAACCAATGGTTCTCAAACTTCCTAATGCTGTGACCCTTTACTTTAATGCAGTTCCTCATGGTGTGGTGACCCCCAACCATAAAATTATTTTTGTTGCTACTTCATAACTGTAATTTTGCTACTGTTATGAATTGGGTGACCCCTGTGAGAGGGTCGTTCGACCCCCAAAGGGGGGTCCACAACCTACAGGTTGAGAACCACTGAATTATAACATCCTGAATTATAACATCAAGATTAACTATAACATCAAGATTAAGAGGACCTGATGCAAGGGGCTTAAGTGGAGAGCAAATGCTTTGAGAATGATTGGGGCAGGGAATGTATGGATATGCTTTATACAATTGATGTATGTATATGTATGGATTGTGGTAAGAGTTGTATGAGTCCCTAATAAAATGTAAAAAAAGAAAAGAGAAAAAAATGATTAGGGCAGAGACTGTACAGATGTGCTTTATACAATTGATGTATGTATATGTATGAACTGTGATAAGAATTGTATGAGCCCCTAATAAATTGTTAAAATTAAAAAAAAACATCAAGATTAACTATAACATCAAGATTAACTATAACATTAAGATTAATTATAACAACCGCTGAATTATAACATCAAGATTAACTACACCTTCAGATTACAGCATCAAAAGGAACTATATTAAAACAAACGAGATCTTGAAGACGACCGGTAGTTGAAACTAATTGTAGTGTCCAGACCTGGGACCAAGGGAGTCCATGCAAAAATCAATCACCAGTGGACTTTCCCAACAGGGGAGGGAGAACAAGCAGGTCAACTAGCTGTCAACTTCCTGAGTTTGGAGGAAAGGGCAAGTTACTTAGCAGCTTACAAAAATGGAGTTTCTCTTGCTTGTCTGCCTCCGACAGTTCTGTAGAGAAGCCTCAGACCTCACTGTACGTGGAAGAATCCAGAGTGGAGGCAGACCCTTTCAATGTAAGGAATGTGGCAAAACTTTAATTCGTCCCTATTGCCTATCTGAACACTTAAGACTCCACAGCGGAGAGCAAGCTCGTGACTGTAAGGAACGTGGGAAAGGCTTTAGATGTTTCTCAGACCTTACTAAACATGGAACTCCCAGTGGGGAGGGGCCCTTTGAATGTAAGCAATGGGGGGAAGTCTTTCTCTCGAGGTTCAAACCTCATGCACAGGAGACTGCAGAGTGGAGAGAGACTTTACGCGTCTAAGAAGTGACCTCACCCCTTACCACACATATAAAAAATCATCGTACAGAGATTATTCTTGGTCAAAAGTTGCACGTTTTGTCCTTACTGCTTTAAGTGTACACAAGGAATTTCTGAAAATTCGTGATCCGAGAACCAAGTTTCTCCATAATCATAATACCAACCCAATTCAGGGTTCACTAGACCGACTTTGTGGGTTAGGAAAAAAAGTGACAGCTTCATTTATCTGCAGCCCCGTCTTCGTAAGCGTTTACGTTCTCATTCCAAACTAAACTGTACCTTTATTAAAGTCTTCATACTCTTTTATGTAAGAGTGTAAGCAAGACAACTGAGGAAACGGACCTTCCTCATTTCAATGCTTTCATTGATGGTTTTACATAGGAATAAAATGCGCTAATCTTGTGTTTGGTTTTAACACATTTCTGCTAGGTAGCTGGATCAGGGACAAGGGGGGGGGAAGGGGTTGTCCCTCCCATGCCTGCAAAGGCCCCCATCAAGGAGATTGGGAAGAACACAGGCCACCATTAGACACCAATGAAGTCCCTAACTGAGCATGCTCAAATTCAGGCCCCCTGAGCCACATGGGAGGTATCTGGTCAGTACAAACTAGGCCCAGGCCCAGAACATCGCCCAGGTGGGGCTTAGCACAGCCAATGGGTCAGCCAGTACCTTCAACCACCCCTCGGTCCCTGCGATCCCTCCCCCAGTTCGCTGTGGGTGCACTGTCCCAGGAGGCTGCTCCTGACTAACTGTAAGCAGCTTGTGTGAGCTCAACACCCTTTCCCGAAACAGCGTGTACTCTTTCGAGACTGAACCTGAAACGTCTGCCGTCCTTCATAAAAAACCCACTGGATGACAGACGAGCTTCGGCGTGAACTCTTTCTCCTGTGAAGCCAAGACCCGAGGTGTCACCCGCCCGAAAAAACTGCCATCTCCTCCCATTCTTCCCCACTATCAAACTCACTCTCACTGGTTCATCCCAGGAAATAGTTTGATTCCGTGAAAACAATGGTTTGCAAAAAGCACACAAATAAACAAAAACACTGGTTTGCACCATACTTTGGCCTAAGAATAACGATACCTTTTATAATTGTAACCTATATTCATTACTTCTGAGTGATTTACGGTTTCCGTGAGGATCATGGATGGCTTCTTCCCTGAGTTACTAGAATTCTGCAAGGCATTCCGCAAGCCTTCTCTCCTTTTTTCACCGCTCCCGTCCCTCCCTGAAATGTGTCAAACACTAATCATCTAGTTTATAAAATGTTATAGGAAGAACAAGTGAGAGCGAACTTAAGACAATTCATCGAAACATTCCATGACCTTAAAATTCCCTTTTGTCTTTGAACTTTCCTTAGCGCCCTCGGGTTGAGGAGACTCGCAGAACACATCATCCGACAGCTATGGTTGTAGTGATAAAAAACAGAAACAAAACGTGTGCATATACACCGCTGTATCTACCAGGGGCTGTTATTGTTTTTAACTCATTGGTAAGGGCTCAAAAATCGTCATCATGATTGAGGGCAGCATCCAGTTTGGACAGCAACTAAATCTGCAAACTAGGATTTTTACCTGTAGATTCGATTAGATTATTGGGAGGGCCGTGCAGGGACCCACATTCCAAGTGCTTGATGCCCCAGAGGGGCCCGCGCGACGCTGTCTGTCTGTCTTTCTGTCTGTGTCGGGGAGCTGCGGCCTTGAGATTTGGGGCTGAGGCTGGAACTTACCCTGGAACCTACGAAGGCGGGAAGTGCACAGAGCGGCCCGATCCTGCACCTGTCACCTCTGCGTCCCCCACGGGGACGCTGTGCCTGGGGACGCGCAGCTCCACCGCTGCTCCCCGGGCTCCGGGGGGCGCCGGACCCGGGAGAAGACACCCCGGAGCCTAGGCCGGGAGCGCGAGGCGCGGGCGGCGCTTCCGACCCAGACGGGGACCGCGTCCACGGCGTACGCACGCCAACAGGGACGCCCGCCAACCCGGCTGCCGAACGCGGACGTGCACTTCCGCTTCCGGTGTCTAGGCTGGTTGGTGTTCCACTGTAGCATGTCCGTGTGGAACGCGCGACGGTGGGGTTCAATGGTTCCGCCTGGGCGTGTGCGCGCAGGGAAATTCTCAATGTGGGAAATTGTTATGCGGAAGCAAAGGATTGATTTCTATATATTTTTTAAATGAAGACGTTTTCTCCAGGGGCTTCCGAGCCCATCCGCGCGGAAAAGAAAACCTGGACGTTAAGGGAAGTGCGGACAGCCGCGGGCCTAGCGCGAGGGGGGCCCAAATCAGCGCCCTCTTTGTTCCCGCCCGGAAATCGTCGCGTGCGGAGCCCACCGTCCCGGAGCCGGAAGTGGGGCGTGCAGGCTGGTCACGCAGTGGGGTTTGCAGCCTCCCGCGCGAGTGGACGTTCCTCGGCGTCCACGGTGGGCCCAGCGCCCCGCCCGGTGGCCCGTGGGCACCGGCACCCTGCGGTTTCCCGGCCTGGGCGCTGCGCGGACGCGAGGAGCCGGGCTGCAGCTGCGAGTCTCGGTGCGGTCACGGGTGGCGCCCGGCCCGGGGGAGCCCGGCGGGGGGGCCCGTGCAGGGGCTGGGTCTGCACGTCCAGCGAGAGCCAATGGCGTCGAAGCCGGTGGTGTTGATCCCCGGGGGCTGGGCGCCCAACTGGGGGCTGCAAGCACCGTGCCTCCTGTACGGACGGGCGTGCACTGGGGGGGCTTTTCTGCAGGGAGGGGGAAGGTTGCAATGACGTCACCTACCCCTGGACCAGGCCCGGCACGGGGACGGTGATGGAAGCGACGATTCAGATCAGTAGTTCCAATGAGCTGCGGTTACTTGGGGGAGGGGGGGCAGGGGGTGCACAGCGGGGCCCGCAGAGCGGGGTGCACGGTCCTGGCGCTCGGGGAAGGCGTGCGTCCGTCCCGAGCGGGGGGAGCCCACGGTCAGCCCGCCCTTGGGGATCGCAGCTCAGACAATGAAATGGGGGTTTGGTGTGCTCGCCTTGGGGGAGGCGGTCGTGGCAGGTCGCTGGGAGTCGGGCTGACGTCGCTGCCCCTCTGCGGCCCCTCTGCAAAGAGGGTGCATTTGAATCAACCAGGAATCTGCTAAGAGTGTTCATTTTAATCAACCAGGAATCTGCTAAGAGGGTGCATTTGAATCAACCAGGAATCTGCTAAGAGGGTGCATTTGAATCAACCAGGAATCTGCTAAGAGTGTGCATTTGGGGCTCAGACATTTTGCTTTGGGCTTCAGATTCTACGCAGGGAACAAGCTACCTGATGTTTGCTGCAAATAAGATTCAGGTGTGAATCAACAGGGAGCACGCCTTTAGAGACAAGAAGAAATGCGAGACTAAGGCTTCCGGGGGAGACGGAGGCGTACAGGTCCCCCCAGAGTCAATGGAGGGGGGCAGCGTGGGAAGAACAGGGAACAGAGGAGGGGGTCGGCCCTCGGGGAAGCTTCATCATTTTCTGATCTATTTGTCAATTGATTCGTTATCAGGTTGAAATACTAAGTGTTCAGGAATCCTCCCAGATTTCCCCAAAGCTTAGGGACCGGTCATGTCACTGAGAACAAAGGGGGGGGTCAAGGAACGAATGAAATGTTCGTTATAAAATGAACGGGAGGACGGATGACATCTTGCAGTCCTCTGACAGAAATGAAACGGGAGAGCACAGCGGAGGGACTTCAATTACGTCATTAAAAATTGGCGAGTCAACCATGAAGAGTTAGGGACACAACGGGGCCTTCCTGGAAACCCCCGTGTTCCTGTCACAGAGCAGTGAGTGCGGTGCGGTTCTTCCAGGGACGGGGATGTGGGGGTCCCAGAATGCCTGCACGGGCCCTGTACTCCCTGAGGAAGTAGCTTCCAGCCTCCCAGCCTGGCTGAGCCTGCTCCTAAACAAATCCCTCCACGTCTGATCTCGGTGCCTGAAGAGGAGGCCCCGCAGCTGTGTGGAGAAGGCAGGGCTGTGCTCTGCAGGTGGGGCTGGTCTCCTTCCAGGGCAGACGTGCTCCGTGTGGATCACTGCCCTGCGCCTGGAAGGAGGCCACACGCCATCTCTCTGGACACTGCTTCCTGTCCTCCGTTTCCCTTTGCAGATCTCTGGTGTCTGCAGGGAGAGCTAGTCCAGCCCCGGCACCTGGAGCCCCGGGGTCTTCACCTGGCCAGTGTCTCACCCCAGGGAAGGGTCACCGCAGGGACGCCCGGTGTGTGCACCAAGCCTTCATCTGCTCCCGCACTGCCCGGTGCTCTCTGCTTCCAGACCCAGCGCTCTTCCCGAGTGGCTTCTCGGCCTTAGAGACACCGTTCCCTGAGACTTGCAGCAGCTGCGGAAAGAAATGGTAAGTCATGTGAAGAACCTGGCATGAAGCTGGGAGTGAGTGGTTGGGGGACCAGGTGTGTGCTGGGGCTGTGGCTTCTCCGTGAATGAAGATGGTGGCCGAGGAGACCACGGGTCTAAGACCTGGGCGGCGTTCTGGGGCCCTGCTCCACTGATGTTGGGCCCTTCTCTTGTCACGTCTGGCTGGTCACGAGTTGGATGCCAAGGTCAGCCGTTCCCATGTGACTCAGAGCGGCCCCGTGGGGCAAGGACACCCCCACCCTGGGTCTCAGTGCTCTGTGTTGAATGTCAGAGTCCCCTGTCCAGGGCCCGAGGGCGGAGCAGCTGTGGGTGTGGAGGCTGAGACCCGCTCCCCCAGAGCCGTCCCTGCCCCTTCTCTCAGCACGTAGCTGAGCTTGTCCGGCGCTGGAGGCTCTCTGAAGGGCAGTTGTGCAGCTTCAGCTCCATCTCACAGCATGTGACCGCTCACAGGGGGTGGCCCTTGTCTGTTTCTGAGTCCCGGGTGGTCTGTGGTCCCCTGATGTCACGAAAGGTGTGACGTTGCAAAGTAAGTCCAGCCTCATCTGCGTGAAGTGTCCAGTCCCTTTCGTTGATGGATGGATGGATTGATTCTCCTCCAGGACAGAATGCTTCAGCTCTGATGCTTTCAAGTGTGAGCAGAGCATGACTCCCAGGCTAAGTCTGGGGCTCCCACCTATGACTAGAGCTGCCATTCCATCCCCATCACTGTGCCTATTCTCCATCATCTCGAATTAGCCTCTCAAGGGAAAGGGCTTGATTTTGGCAGAGAAGTTCAACACGTGAAATGTGTGTATTTATGTTCTTGAGACTGTCGTTTCCACTGGAAGACAATTTATAGATGATTCCTATTGAGAATTTTTACACAGTTGTGTAAAAATTGCCCGTACGATTCCTAGAAAAATGCAATGGAAAGATCATGGAATTCTTCCACTTTTAGAAGCCCCCCCCCCCTCCTTGTATCAACTTCTCAAATTGAGAGGTTTGTTTCTTTTAACTGACCTGAAAGTGACTCTAGGGCTTATTGAAATCTTGAGAAGGTCCATAGAGATTCCTGCGTCTGTGTAAATGAGGACAAGCGGAAATTAGTGTTGGAACAGACATGAAATCATCAAAGCTGTTATTTTTCAACGTTGCCCTCCGTCTACGTCGATGACCTTTCCATCTCGCTAATCCTTTAGGAAATCTGTCGTGTTCGATTTCTATTTCCTTAAGACAGCAGTTTGGGCTTCCAAGGGGTTTCAAATTCCACATTTCCTTTTATTGTATTTATTCATTTATTTTCACCTTCCCTTCAAACATCCTTTTAGTTTGGGGAAGAGAAAGTCTGAAGTGGTGTGAGGAACAAAAAGTCCCTGGGGGACGACATAATTTGGAAATAAGTTAATGTTTCTGCGATCTGAAGCAGCCCTGGGTGTGTGCGTTGTGCGCGCCGGATGGAAGGAAGGTGCTCTTGCTGACTGCGGAGCCACCAGCCCTGGACTTCAGTGAGTTCTCCGACTTTTGCAGTGACAGGTTTTAGGCGCATTGAGATTTGTTTAGCTTCTGTGACTTTTAGCTTGTCTGTGTTTCTAATAAGCAGATTTTCTATGGTTGAGCAGTTCGAGTGTAGAGGGACTGTGGAACGGACATTGTTCGCATCTGACCCCACTTCCTCCTGCCCAGGAACTCGGCTTTCCCGGTCGCAGTGCTTGGGGGCTGCTTGCAGGACAGTGATCGCCAGGGTGGATCCGGCGTCACTGACAGAAACCTGTGTGCATCAGGGCGCTCTGTGTGTGAGGACTCGATAGGACGTGGCTAACACACAGTCTCCCGTGTCCACTCTTATCACGTACGGAAGATCCCAGTGCGCCCCCAGCCCCTTGGCCACACAGCAGCCCTGGCCCCGTGGTCCTGCCTTGGCTGCCAGTAGGAGGCCAGCAGTTGGAAACCCCCAGCGTGTCCTGGGTAGAATGGCCTCTCTTTCCTCTCCCGTAATGAGCTGCAGTCTTGGAGACCCGCAGGGGGCGGTTGCCCCTGCTGGTTGGGGTCTCTGTGGGACAGAAGCTGATTCGAGGGCAGGGGGTTCGTTGTTTTGGTGGTTTAACATCTTGGCGGTGGTTTGGGGAGTTGGCCATTTTAATCCACGTGTCCTGCTGTCATTGCCGTTTCTCCAAGATCCGTGGGTGGTCTCCTCTCACGCACCTCATTTTCCAGTTGATTTTCGGCTCCCTTACTGTGGGATTTTAAGAATTCTTTGTATGTTTTGAACAAGAGAAGCCAGCCTGCTTTTGGGTTGAGTCCGTCCTGACTAGCGGTGGCCCCGGGCAGTACAGAGCGGAACTGTGGGCTCGCTGCTTCTGGGGTGTCGTCTTTGTGCAAGCAGGTCTCAGCTCCTTATTTTAATGGTAGTTGGTGGGCTCGGGGGAAGGACGAGGCTGTCTTGTCCTGTGAAGATGTGCAGCCTGGGACGCCCACAGAGTTCACTTTGCCTTGTCCAACGGGGGGTTCCCTGTGAGTCAGGGCCGACTCGGGGCCAGTGATTTTGTTGTTGTTGGTTTGGTTTGGTCGCTCAAACGACACGTCTTTACATTAGCATTCAGGTCCACGCCGTTTACCTCACGAGGGCGCTCCGTGTTGACCGCCGATCCTGCATGTTACCGACGCATTTGATTAAGCTGGTCTGCTGGCGTTCGGCTTGTCTGTTCGTTTTCCCCACAGTGTGTTTGACGTAGCACGGGTGTGTAAGCCGTTTGGGGGGACTAAGAACGGAGGGAACCGTTTTTAATTTGAATGGAGTCCAATTTATCCACCCACCCCCTGCTTTCAGTGTTTCCAAACAGTCACACGACCTGTGTTGCCTTAATTGTGATCTCTAGTTTCTAATGCCCATGGCAAGGGGTACAGAGGAACGCACAGACACCTTCATGATTGAAGGGTTTATGGAGGATGTTAGAGAGTTGTGTGTGAGCAAACCCAGCTCCCTGCAAGAAGTGTCCAGAGGCACCTCTGTCCAGTAAGCCTCAGCTCAGACGCACTGAGCTCCGCTTCTGTGGGTCAGCGATTCTAACTGCCCCCAATTAAGTGCCCAGAGGCACCCGGTCTGCCCGTGTCTGATCAGGTAGACTCTTGTTTCGTTGAATGACTGTGTGTGTGTGTGTCTGTCTGTCTCACTGTCCCGATTACTGTATCTTCAGAGCTAGTCGTGAAAGCGCTGGAGGGTCAGTCTCTGAACTTTATTGTTTTTGGTATTATGTTGGCTCTTCTGAAATTCTGCTGTTTCTACTGCTTTCTATGATCCTGTTGTTTCCAAGAACCCGGTGTAAACTGTGGACCAGAGGGACACCTGGTATTCTAAAGTTACATCTCAGTCTCCCGGGAGCCTGTGTCTGGGGGTTTCTCTGATGCCCCCCCTCACTCGCTGTGGTGAGAGCCGAACCCTAGATTGGACTGAAACTGGGTGCCCCCCACTCCAGGTCGGTTCACATCAAAGTAAAGACACGGAGTCAAGTGGATGGGGATGCTTAGGGACCCTATAAAACACAGCTTCCCAAGTTACCCAGCAGTGTAAACCATTGTTTGTATAAAGATCCTTTAATTGGGGGCTCACACACCTCTTATCCAGGTATCAACTGTGTCATTTGTACATATGTTGCCATTGTCCTTCTCCAAACCTTTTCTTTCTATTTGAGTCCTTGGAATCGGCTCCTCTTTTTTCTCTCCCTCACCCCTCCCGCCCGCATGACCCCTTGGTAAATTATAAATTATTTTCATATCTTGCACCTATTGCTGTCTCCATTTCCCCCCACAGTTTCTCTTGTTTGCCCCCCTGAGGGAAGGGGGTGCTATGTGTCTATCACTGCGATCAGTACCCCCTTCCCTGCATACCTCCCCCCAACCACTTCCTCTGCCCTCCTGGTATTGCTCCTCCCATTTCTGTACCTGAGGGGTTTATCTGACCTGGATTTCATGTATCATGAGCTCTTATCTGACCAGTGCACATGATCCGGTCTAGCCAGAACTGAAAGGCAGGACTGGGGTCATGATAGTGGGGTGTGTGTGTGTGAGGAAGTGTCAGAGAACCAGAGGAACATTGTGTGCTTCATCGGTGCTGTACTGCACCCTGGTTGACTCATCCCTTCCTTGTGACCCATCTGTGAAGGGATGTCCCATTGTCTACAGATGGATTTTGGGTCTCTGCTCCCACCCCCCCTCGTTCTCAACAACACGTTGTTTTTGTTGTTTGGGTTTTCTGATGCCTGTTACCTGATCCCATTGACATCTCATGATCTCACAGGCTGACGTGCTTCTTCCATGTGGCCTTGTTGCTTCCCTGCTAGATGGCTGCTTGTTCAACTTCAAGCCCTTAAAACCCAGACACTGTATCATTTGATAGCCGGGCACCATCAGCTTTCCTCACCACATTTGCATACGGACCATTTTGACTTCAGTGGTCATGTTGGGAGGGTGAGCATCACAGAATGCCAGGTTGTTAGAACAAGGTGTTCTTCTGTTAAGGCAGGGCTTGAGCAGAGGCCCAAAGGCTGTCTACTTCCTCACTGTATTGCCATGTCAATACATGTACGTAGGCCAATACCTCTATGTTTATGAATTGAGATATTTACATATGTACACCTATGTTTATACCTCTATCCATACCTTTGCTTCCTAGGTCTCTCCTCTGTTTCCTTTACCTTCCTCCTGCTCCACCATCATGCTCGCCCTTCATCTGCCTCTTAGTGATTTCTCTTCGCTCGGTTGCTGTTGCTTTAACATCCCCGGGATCCCTACATCCCCCCCTTGTGGTTGATTTTAATTCCCTAGTTGTTCCCCTGTCTATGGTGTTGTGAGCTCCCTGCTCCCTTCCCCTGCTTGCTCCTCCCCCCAAGTCCCTCCAGAACCATCGGCCCTGCTGCTCTCTCCTCAAGCCTGCTTCCCATGCCTGTCTCACAGCTAGGGAGGCAAAGCAACAATTACGGAGACAAGACAAAAGAATGAATAAAAAGAGAAAAACAACTAGCAAAATAAAATCTGGAAAGGCACACATAATCCTGGTCTGTCCTCTGACCTTTGTGACTAACTCCCCACTGATCCTGGGGGTTCTGGGAACTGCCCCTCCTAACCTGACGCCTTATGGGTTCTCCTCAGGGGTTTATGGCTTGGCTTTGCTCCCCTTGCTGATCTGTTCTGTTCCGTTCTTGATTGACCCCACTGTGGCGGGCAGTCAGACCAGACTCACTCCCTGCCGTGTGTCCCCAGTTTTGTCCTCTGTCTCGGTGTGCTCCAGCAAGGGGACACCATGTCGAGATCTGTTGTCAGCCCTACATCCTCTCTGCCTTAGCAGCTCCGTGCAGGGACGTCGTCCTCAGAGCTTGGTGTGCCAGCATGGGTCTAGTCCCCCTCTCTCTTTTTCTTTCTTGGTTTGCTTCTGTGCGGTCATGGCAGGCCAGCCCTTCTCCCCAACATGTAGGTCCAGTGCTGTCTTCTGCAGCACATATTTCCAGGGAGGTGGTCAGTTTGGCTCTGACTGGGGCCGGCCCTGTAGCCCTGTCTGTCCATGAGTTGCTCCATGTGGTTACGTTGCCCTCAAGGTTTGGCACTCTGTGGTGGGGGGGGGGTCTGCGCACGCACGCCCATGTCGGGGGAGACATACACAGTACCCTCCCCCTTGGCGGATTAGTGCCCTGCTCTGTCAGGGCATCGTCTCCCCCCCTTTCTCGCTCCCCCACCCCTTCCCCCTCTGTGTGTTGGAATGGCATGTACAGCCCTGGGCTTGGTCTGCCCCCTCCCTGCCCAGTTGCCTGAACCTCAGCCCGTAGATTGTGAGATGGCGGCTGTGTTTCTGTACCCGTGTGCTGACTATCGTCACCCCCCAGGCCTTATGTCGTGCTTCTCGTCTTGTGATCGGCTGACGTCGCTAAACATCATCTCCTCCTCCTCCTCTTCCCATGAGACGCTGTGCTTCATGTGCTTCTGAGCGACGCCTGGTACGCCGTTGTGTGTGTCTGCCAGTTTTCTAATCCGCTCGTTGGGCATTTAGGTGGCTTCCAAGTCTTTGTGGCTGTGAGTTGTGCTGCAGTAAACACTGGAGCGCAGATGACTGGTCAAGGATGATTTCTTACCTCCCCTGGGTAATGATAGCTGGGTCATAAGGTAATTATTTCCATTTGCTGTAAACAGAGCCAGGTTATTTTCTCAGAGGCCGTGTGTATCTCCACGACCACCAGCAGTGGAGGGGAGTTCCTGTCTCGCCACATCCCCTCCGACAGTTCTTGCTCTGATGTTGGCTGTCCATGAGGTGGTGCCTTGTGCTTGTTTTAATTTGCGTTTCTCGGATGGCTGATGACTGGGAGCATTTTCTCATATGTTTATTGACCATTCAGGTCTCCTCCCTACGGAAACTTTTTTTCAGGTCTTTGGCCCACTTCCTCGGGGGGTTATCTGTTTTCTTCTTTTTGCAGACAAGGAGGGTATTGTAGATTTTAGCAATAAGCCTTTTTTCTGTTGTATCACTGCTAAAAATCCTCTCCCAGGCTGTGGGTTCTCTTGGTGAAGTCTTTCAAAGCACACAGGTGTTTTTTTTTAAATCATTTTATTAGGGGCTCATACAACTCCTATCACAATGCACACACACATCAATTGTGTAAAGCACATTTGTACATTCGTTGCCTCATCATTCTCAAAACATTTGCTCTCCACCCAAGCCCCTGGCATCAGGTCCTCATTTTTTTCCCTCCCTCCCCACTCCCCCTCCCTCATGAGCGCTTGATAATTTATAAATTATTATTTTGTCATATCTTACACTGTCCCATGTCTTCCTTCACCCATTTTTCTGTTGTCTGTCCCCCAGGGAGGAGGTCACAGGTAGATCCTTGAAATCAGTTCACACTTTCCAACCCACCCTCTCTATGCCCTCCCAATATCACCAATGTTCCTGAAGGGATCATCCGCCCTGTATCCCCTGTGTTTCCAGTTCCCATCTGTACCAGTGTACGTCCTCTGGTCTAGTCAGACTTGCAAGGTAGGATTCTTTTCCATTGGTCTGAGTCTCTGTCATTATTCCAGTACCACGCTGCTTTGACCTCTGCGGCTGTGTAGGTGTGAAAGTCAGCTAAGGGGAGCCCTCCGACCTTGTCCTTCTTCTCATGGAGTTCTCTGCCAATTCGGGGCTTCTTCCCTCTCCATGTGAAGTTGGTGGTCAGTTTTTCCAGTTCTTTGAAGAAGGTTGCTTTTATTTCAATCTGGAGAGCATCAGAACTAGATCGACACCTTTGCTATATGGAGTCTCTTCCATTTGTGGGGATCAGTTTTGGTTTTATATAGTCGGGTTCTGTAGTTTTCCTTGTTTAACTCTTTAATTTTTTTGTTAGATATATACTTAGATATTTCTATTTGTTCTTGGCTATTGGCACTGCTGTTTGGTCTGGCCTGACTTATATAGCAAACCAGTAGACTTCTGTCTGTTGATCTTGTACCCGGCCACTCTTCCATATTCCTTTGTCGCTGCCAGTACTCCTGTGTGGAGCTTTCAATGCACAGAATCATGTCATCTCCAAATAGCGATAGTCTCACTTCCTTTAATGTCCTTCCACTGCCTTATGTTGTTAGCGAGGACCTCCAGTCTGGTGTTGAATAGAAGTGGGGGCAAGGGCATCCTTGCCCGCTCCCCCTTTTTCAGTTGGATTACTTTCTTCTTTTCTCGTGGTAGTTAGTTCTGACTCTCCATGTGAAATTGTTGGCTTTTCCTGGTTTGTTGTGTTAAAATCCTAAGCTGTGATCTGGGAATTAGAGTTCTTCCTGTGTTGTTAGGTTGATGTTATGCTAATGGACCATGTTTCTGGTGATTTACATTCAGCGTTACACAAAGGAACGCAGCCTGGAATTGAAAGTGTTTTAAAATGTTTTTCTTTTTATAATGGGTTGGAAATTTTTTTTCTTTTTATACTGGATTTTAAAAGAAAAAAAATATTTCTTTTGTGGGGTGCCCTGGTATCATGTCCCCCAGGGAAGGGGGACTAAATTAGCCAAGTAGGTTTGGGGCTAACTAGATCTGAATTCTCCCCCGGCTGCACTCCTGTGTCACCCCCGGCTCTCTCCTGCACAGCTCTGCAGACAGTACGAGTAAATATCCCAGGGTCTCTTTAATTGTGGCAAGTTAGTGTCTTAATTATCTATTGTTGCCCACGCTGGCAGGCGTGGAGCTGGGGAGAGTGGGTAAGGGGATGGCTGATGTTGTCACTCCGTTCCTGGCTGGGGAGGGATGATGCAAAGCCCCGGAATGCAGGAGTGGGATGGACAGCAGAGAGGGGAACTCTGGTGTGAGGGCTTTGGCCTAGTTCTGGGAGCCTCTCTGCGAGCCTCGGATTATGACCACCTTTAGGCAGCAGTGTGGGGAAATTACTGCATGCTGTGGGTCTGGGATCTTGTCCACTGGAAGGGGTGGTGGACACCATCCCACTGGACCTGGTGAGGGATTAGTGGAGCACTCTGATGGTAGACATGGTGAATTTAGAGCATTTCAGCGAGTTCTCGTATCACTCCGTGGAGGAAAATCTAACTGGGAGGTCTGGATCAGACCTGGTACACTAAATCTGTTTTCAGACCCAGACTCCCAATGTTGGCCTCTTAATTTTCTGACCTACCGAGAGGAGCATCGGGTGGGCGATTTTACTTGGACGATATCTTGACTCTCCTCCAGTGTAGATCTTTATGGGAACAAGCAGTCTTATCTTTTTTTTCCTGCAGAGAAGCTGGTGGGTTTGAAGAGCTGACCTTGTGGTTAGCTGTGGTTTGAGGTGGGGCCAGCCCAAGTAGCACAGTTGTACGGTTGAGATATATAAATATTACATTAAAGCCATCGAGCGCATGAGAGATAACAGAGTCAAGTAATGGAGTCAGACACGTTTCGTGGCAGCAGTGCTCACCTCAGCCCCGCTTGGTGGTCCACATGGAGAGAAGGGGAGGGGGAGGAGGACTAGGGAACAAGGAAGGGAGAGGAGAGGGGCAACCGACAAGAAGCCAAGGGAGGAGCCGAGAGGGAGGGAGAGCTCTTTCTCTTGCTAACCCAGGTCTGTATACTTTTGAGGACGTGCAAGCCCACTAATTGCAGGTAAAGACATACCTCACAGGAAGGGGTTGCATACAGGTTATACAGCAATGACGGGGGAAATCTAGGAATTTACATGCAATAGGAAGAGGAGGGATTGGGGTTTACATGTGACAACATGGGTGGATCCTAGGTTTAGGATGGCAGCTCAACTTTGACCTGTTCTCTGGGTCTCCATGGGAACCATTATCAGTAGGGTGTAACCCCACCTACAGGAACCAAATAGGTGACTGCAGGCCTGTCCATTGTCCTCAACAGCAGGGAGTGGGGGCACTGCAGTCTGGCAACTGATCACCCTCAGGGAGGATGCCTGTGAGCATCTGACCTCCCTCCACAGTTAGCACCCTTTTGCTCAATCCACTGTGCCACCACAGCGCCTTGCTGGTCAGCTCAAGTCTGGTGAAATTGGGTCTCCGAGGGCAGGTCTTATGAGGGAGAGCCGAACTTTCTTGGGAGTTTCCAGAACGGCTCCTTTTCCCTTCCCAGTCGTGGAGCGAAGCACAAGGAGATGGTTCTCTAATGCTGCGTCGGAGTCTTCCTGAGCGCAAGCCTCACGGCCCTCTTCTGTTGTGGTTCTCAGGGACTGATGAGTTCAGGGGCTGCGGCTCTGGGACAGGCTTCCATCAGTGGGGAGGTGAACGTGTCTGGATGGCGTCCCCTGCAGTGGACCCGGCTAGAACGCAGACCCTCGTGTGAGGTCCCTGCTGACTCTCAGCTCCCGACGGTTATTTGCTTGGCCTTCCTTCTTGTTGACTGAGGGAGACATGGGACCTCGCTGATCTCGAATGTGTGTGATATTTTAGGACTCACTGTTTGCTGAGGACGTGGCCGTGGTCTTTACCCAGGAGGAGTGGGCGCTGCTGGATGTTGCCCAGAAGAAGCTGTACCGGGAAGTGATGATGGAGACCTTGAGGAACCTGGCCTCCGTGGGTAAGAATGCGCATGTTTTAAAACAGCGTCATCCTGGAGGGAAGGAGAGAGTTTTCTTTATCAGGGTTGCCCCTCATTGTATGGAATGAAGAGTGGGGATGGATTTTTAAATAAGCAAGATCTGCTCTCTGGGGCTGTGGAGTCATGAAGAATAAAGCTTCCTATATCCAAGCGAACTCTCTCCTTTGATGAGAAACACTTCTCTTCAAGTTCGCTAAGTGTGAGCATTGGCTTCGGGTCACCTTAGGGCACTAGGAAATTTGTGTTTGGGGATCTCATGGAGAGTTTTCTTGGGATAGGTTTAATAAACTCACACTTACCCATCTTTAAGACCCCAGAAAGCAAAGTTTCGGCTCAGTTTCAGAAAAATACAATTTAATTGTTCTTTGCTGTGTTCCCCGCGTGATGTACATTTCTCCCTGAGCACCCTGACAGCTCCAGGAGGGCCTGAAAAGCAGATGCCCACGCTTTAACCTCGATTACGGGAGTACCATACAAAAGTTTTCAGCTGCCCGATTGACATTGAGTGGTTTTTTTTTTCTGGGAAGAGGACAGTACGGCAAGTTGTTTAAGAACCTCTGGTTTATATATAACCTTGAAAACCCCAAAAGAGAATTTTACTCTTAATTTGAAATTGAGTCGATGGCAGTGGACAGTAGGAGTTGTGCTACACCTATTAATGTAGCCATAACTTTCAATCCTCATGGAAGTATTTTCCAGTAACTTCCTTCTTCACCATCACCAAACTGGTGACATACTGTAATAAGGCTGTGTCTTTGCTCAAGTTCTCCCAGACATCAAGTTGGTGCCAACTCATGAGGGACCTTGTAATACAGACTAGAACTGCCCCCGTCAGTTTCTGTGGCTGTAACTCTTTTATATGGAGCTTTAAAACCTCAACTGTCTCCTGTAGAGCTGCTCCTGGTTTTGAACTGCTGACTTTGAGTTAGCAGCCCGAGCTGTAATCACGGCACCACTAGGGCTCCTGCAAAACCAGTCCTCTTTCTTTCCTTCCGTTTCCCGTCCTTCTTGTGTCGTGTTGTCAACCTCACCTGGAATGGCTGAGTCAGTCTCGCAGAACCTGAGTGATGAAAAGCTTCCCCGTGAGCATAAGACGGTGAGGTTCACGAGGAGCAACACCAGGTCCTCCGTCTCAGCGGAGCGCTCCCCATCACCTGACAACAGAGACCAGCATCACAGCCAAGGGAGATTCTTGGGGTGAGTGTCCTTCAAATAAGAAAAAAACACAGAGAATTCAAGGTGAAACTCAAGGTCTCATGACATTAAAACCCACATACTTATGAGGGAGCTGGAAGAAGTTTGTGGAAAAATTCTCTTAATTCGATTTTCCCGTAAACTTTTGCTTCCAGTCACGTTTATTTACATGTGCTGGGGCTTTGAACGTGTTCAGGACGGTTCAGTAATTGTTCAAGTAAATGACTGTAGCTTCCTCACTGATTAGTAGCCGGATATAGTCACTTCTCGGCTTTTGATCACAGGGAGACGCACTCAGCGATGTCCCACTCCCATGTGGATACCGTCTGCTGCCTGGAGGGTGTGCCACTCTTCAGAGTCCACCCAGCAAGCTCCTCTTTCAGATCAAGGTCAAATTAAGTTCCTGGGACTTCAAAAGCCCACGCAGGAGACTGGTTTATCGGCACAATTGTGAAGATTGGGACATTGAAATCCATGGCACAGGGCTGTTTGCTTCCCAATTCAGTCAAAATCTAAGCGTTAGCAGATACAGGCTCTATTCAAAATATGTTTCCCTAATTTATGTTGGCAATTGGCACACCAATGAGTTCAAAGCCCAGCTATATATACTGACTACTATGTTTAGGCACACATAGTTTTATGCTTGCATATTAATATATAATCATAGTGGTTGGATTTTGTGTTCAGAGAACTTCCAAATATAAGGGACCTACAGAAATTTCAAAGGAAGAATGGCATGGTAAGAAAATAGAAACTTTACACACACACACACAAAAGAAAATAGACAATTTCCTTGAATTGTTTCAGGTTCACTCTTAGCGTGTTTTGTTTACTTTCCTTATAGCATTTTTTAAAAACTGTAAACCACATAAGTAGTGTTTGATGCAGAGTTGAGTAGTGCACGGTTATCCGAAAGCCTTGTGTTTTAAAAAGCCAGGCATGGTGCAGTGGTATGATTGTGAGATGCTGTCACTGTGAACAGGATGCCAAAGAGGGTAATCACCATGCACAGTCACGGTGTTTGGTGCTGGTGAAATGAGAACAAACGCATGTCCAACCGCCTGCCGCTTATTTTCAACAGAAGTCCCACAGTGGAGAGCCTCCTGGAAAACAGCGAAGGGAATCAGGATTGGAAAACCCTGAGCTGGATCCCGCATCTCAGTGAAACACAAAGAAATGTTCCAGAAGGAAAACCCTTTGACCACCGTGAGTCTGGAAGAGACTTCGCGGATCCATCATCCTGCAGTCGCCCTACTAGACCCCACAGTGGATGGAACACCTGCAGAGATCAGGAATGTGGAGAAGCCGGCCGTTATCACGCTCACATGACCACTCTCAAAGGGAAAAAATCGCATAAATGGGAGAAGGATTTCCTCTGCATCTCGGCCCTCAGGAACCCCGTGACGGCGCTCACCGAGGAGAAGTGCTTCATCTGTAATGAGTGCGGACAGGATTTCTGTACTTTCTCCTCTTTCTGGACGCACATGAGGGATCATAAGCATAATTGTAAAAGATACTCTAAAACCCGTACTCCTTTGTCCTTCATTTTGCGTAAAAAAATGCATAAGAGAGATAAGCCGTATGAGTGTAGAGAATGTGGGAAAACCTTTACTTATTTCTCGGCGCTCACTACACATCACAGGATCCACACGTCAGAGAAACCGTACGAATGCAAGGAATGCGGGAAAGCGTTCACGTTCTCCTCCTCCCTCACCACACACATACGCACCCACAGCGGGGAGAGGCCGTACGAGTGTCAGGAATGCGGGAAAACCTTCATTCAGGCCGCGCACCTCACGACACACAAGCGCACTCACAGCGGAGAGAGGCCGTACGAGTGTAAGGAATGTGGGAAAACCTTCAGGCAGCCCTCCAACCTCACCACGCATAAGCGGACCCACAGCGGAGAGAGGCCGTACGAATGTCAGGAATGTGGGAAAGTGTTCAGTTACTCCTCCTCCCTCACTACGCATAAAAGGACTCACAGCGGGGGGAGGCCTTACGTGTGTAAGCAGTGTGGGAAAGCCTTTGGTCAGGCCGCACACCTCACTTCCCATTTAAAATCTCATAACAGAAGCAAGCTTTATGAGTGTAAAGATTGTGGCAAGGCCTTTGGCTTTTACTCTGCCCTTACAGTGCACAGAAGAACCCACATTAGAGAGCGGTCTTATGAGTGTAAGCAGTGTGGGAAAATTTTTAGTTATTATTCAGCGCTCATTACACATAAAAGAACTCACAGTAAAGACAGGCCCTCCGAGTGTCAAGAATGTGGGAAAATCTTCAGTCAGGCCTCAGCCCTCACTAAACATACAATAACTCACAGTGGGGAGAGGCCCTATGAATGCAGGGAATGTGGGAAAACCTTTCGGCGTTCTTCAAACCTTACCAGACACGTAAAAACCCACAGTGGAGAAAGGCCTTATGAATGCACAGAATGTGGGAGAGCCTTCAGTCGTGCCTCGTCTCTGACTCAGCACAAAAGAACTCACAGTGGAGTCAGTCCTTACGAGTGTAAGCAGTGTGGGAAATTCTTCAGTTCATCTTCGGCCCTCACTATGCATAAGAGAACGCACAGTGGAGAGAAACCCTTTAAGTGTAAGGAGTGTGGAACAGCCTTCCGTTGTTTCTCAGGCCTCACTAGGCACATGCGGACTCACAGCGGGGAGAGGCCTTATAAGTGTACGGATTGTGGGAAAGGCTTTAGCCGCCCTTCAGTCCTCACCACGCACATAAGGACTCACAGTGGGGAGAGGCCTTACAAATGTGAGCAATGCGGGAAAGGCTTCAGTCAGGTTTATTCCCTCACGACACATATGCGAACTCACAGCGGAGAGAGGCCTTACGAATGTCAGGACTGTGGGAAAGGTTTCAGTCAGACTTCAAAGCTCACGATACATAGAAGAATTCACAGCGGAGAGAGGCCGTACGGATGTAAGGCCTGTGGCAAGACTTTTAGACAAGCTGCACACCTCACTTCACATATACGAACGCACAGTGGAGAAACGCCCAGTCAGAAGTGGGACATTGTGCCCTTACTGATATAATTGCAAATAGAACATTTCTGAAAATCTTCTATGAGGGGAGGGAGAAAGATCCACAAACCAGTATCATCAAACAACCAGGTTCATTAGAATCAATGCTATGACCTTTGAAGAAATGACAGTTTCACTCTATCTGTGAAACGGTCCTTAGGTATTTGTTGAGTCTAAGATAAACTTTAGCTTTCTTGAAACCTTTGGCTAATAAAACAAAGCAGCCGGGAAGCGTGCTTACAAATATTTTATGTGTTTAGATGTTGTTGTTATTGCTATTTACATATAGTTAAATAGACATCTTGTATTTGATGTGATGGTGCTTTGTTTGATTTCATATTTAACACACTTCTTATTGTAAACTTGTTCTTTTTGTAAGTAGTAAGTTCATTGTAGAGCATTAATGAGCCTGTAAATATTTTGGTTCTTATACTTTGACTTAATAATTTTAAGGTCTTCTCAAGTATTAACTATGATGATGTTACTGTTTACCAAGTGATATGTCTGTCCTTCTTTGCTTACTCATTGTGACTATGCTAAGCATAACTATTCCTCGTTACCCTTTAATTATTAAGTTTTTTTATAATACTACAGACAATTCTTGAATTAAGAACAAATGCTGTTCCTAAGTTTTTCTTTTAATCAGATCTGTTTGTATTTCCCTGTTATGTCTGGTTCCCACAAAACTATGTGTCATCTTGGCTGTGATGTGATACTAGTATTACGTGGTTGTCCTCTAGCTTGTAATCTGATGTAATTACCCTCCATTTTGTGATATATTGTAAATTGTTATATTGGGTTATATGAGTATTGATATATTGTAACACCCATGTTAACAGTAGTGCGTTGTTCGTTTTGTTAATTAGGCAGGATTAAGATGGGTTATACATGATCCCCTCTTTCCTAGGGGTAAGACAAATCATGCCCTTACCTGAGTCACCCTTTATCTTACAAGAATGAATAGGGAGAGAAGCAGGCAGAGATGGGGCCCTCATTCCTGCCAAGAAAGAAGACCCCGAATGAAGCCTGAGAATTGGACTGAGGAGAACTGAGCGGAGACCCTCCCAGACCCAGGAGGAGCGCGTTGTAACACTACCTTGAGAGGTCTTTGTTGAGTGGTTATTTTTTTTTTAAACTTTTTTTTTGACAAATCTCCTTAATTTTTAATGATCAGAGATTACAAGTGTATAATAATCCTTTAAATTCTCATATATATATATATATATATATATATACATTATCTTCGCACAAGGAACAATTTCACATGACTCATTAAACTAGAGTCCAGGGACAGTGAATGAAAGCGCTTCCCTCTGGTCTTATCATGGGCTACTGAGCTCAGGTGAGCATAAAAATGGGTTGATTTCCCAAGAGAAATGCACCTATCCTCAATTTAAAACCCTTTTCTTTACTTTCAGATGAAACATAATGGTTAATATCTTCACCTTTACTCGTTTCTCTTATTTTTACATTTTATTAGGGGCTCATACAACTCTTAATCACAATCCATACATATACATACATCAATTGTATAAAGCACATCTGTACATTCTTTGCCCTAATCATTTTCAAAGCATTTGCTCTCCACTTAAGCCCTTTGCATCAGGTCCTCTTTTTTTTTCCCCTCCCTCCCTGTTGAGTGGTTCTGATCCTGAATGTTAACCCATTTTGAAAAGACACATGGAGTCTCCAAGGAATGCTGGGCCCACACAAGCTGAGACAAAGGCCCTTCCCCGGCACTGTCAGGGATAGGAATCTCTTAAAGGTGGAACCCTGAATACAGAGTGATAAATTCCTAAACTAATAAATTGTGTTTACTAAAGCCATGCCATTGCGGTGTTTCTGTTCTGATGGCATTCGATAATCAGACAGCGGTAGCAGCTGGCTACGCCATGTCGTCAGACCAGAGTTTATTAGGGGTCGGGTTACTGAGGGGGGAACCCTTGGAGGCAGCAGTGAGTGGAGTGAAGACTCACTAACCTTTAGATTTGAGTCTCCATTACCCCGGAGGGTAGCATAATTCATAGTAAGCTCTTTGAGGGTTTAGTTCATAGCTATGGAGTTGAACATAAGTTGAACATAGTGGGCCTGGAAGTATCTATATGATAATCCCTCTTATGTATGTTTCTTTTTTGCTCAAATTTCCCAGATTTTGTTAGTCCTTTAAATGGGCACCTCTGTTTTTGACACGTCTCTAGTAAAATTTGAACGTCTCTGCCAGTGTTCAAGATGGACTTTTTCCTTTCTAAGCTGGAATTAGACTTTTCTCCAAGAAACCATTCTTCTTTTATTAGAAAATGGTACTGAGGAATAGACCTCTGAGTATTAGGATTGCATGTTACCTCTGAATCCTCAGAGTGTAAAGAGCTCAGAAATACGAGGGGTCTTCAAATGAAGTGTGTGGGGAAAATGCAATTAATAAGTATTGGTGATTTTTTCACGAACATTCTGAGATCATCCTGTGTATGAGAGTATGCACATACCTATACATACTTGTCATTATGTCTACTTACATATTCATAGAAAAATGGAATTAAAAGAAGAGTGAAACATTTTAAAAGCCACCTCAGACAGATCTTTCTGATTCCAGTCCATCACAGGTTTTATTTTTAGCTTTCTCTTGTGGTAGTATCATTGGCTTTAGTGATCTACAAAACATTATTTGAAAAATCTTACAATATATGTACGTGATTCAGATTGCTAGCTTCCTGCGTGTTCCATTGAAGTCTGATTTATGTAATCAGTGGCCTGGTGCTGACCTCTTCAGACATACTTTAGCTTCCGTGCAAGACTGGCCAAGAGACTCAGAGAAGCTGGAGGTTTCAGAGAGCTGCTGGGCTGACAAGAAACCTCTCTCCACTGGTTGCTGGCTATCACTTCCAAGTCAGTCATGTCCCTGCTTGATTCTTGCCCCCATGAAATGAGCCTGAAGGGATGGGTGCTGTAGCAGAGTGTGGTGGAAACAGACGGTGCTTGGTTATCAGAACGAACAGCCTTTGTGGTCCTAGGTGCCTTTCTTAGAACAAGCAGTCAGCTAAGTGAGGTGTCAGCAAAGGCCACACAGGAGGAGCGCAGCAGCCCAGGTGATTCAAGGAGATCCAAGATCACAGGAGGGGATTGTACTACAATATACATTCTGAGCACCAGTTTGTGGAAGGCTAAGGATCCAATGAAAGTCCCAAAGCCATCTGTAGAGTCCTCACTCCGATGAGGCCTTCGATGTCTTAACTCTCTCTGACCATTGACCAGGCATAAGAATAGCCTTGCTCTCAGAGGGCATTGCAAAACGGATGACTGCAGTGATTGTTAGGTTAAAACTGAGCACATTGTCATTTGTCTTCCCATTGGACCCATTTTGAAGTGCTCACAGTTTTGATTAACTTATTTCTGTTAGAGGTTTTCCTGTCATTTGTCAGCATTAACGTTTTCGTGTGATTTTCTTTATGTGAAGACCAGGTTGTTAAATTCGTAGAGACAGTTAGTAGATTAATAGTTCCTTAGGGTTATGGCGGGAGAGGTTGAGGGTAATAGAAGAACTAATAAGGGTACATGAATGAAGAAACTAATACAATTGATTGTGGTATTGATTGCACAACTCATTTGAATATACTTGAGCCATTAAATTGTATGGTAAATGAGTTACATGCCAGTAAATTTTTTTAAAAATCCATGTAGCATGTCCACAGAACCTGGAATCTCTGCACTGGGACGTCCAGACCTTGTTCCATGAATCTTTTAATTTATATTTAATTATTTTATTCTTTGTTTACTGGGATATGTCTAGGCCATTGTGGGGGATCACTTTTTCATAGTTTCTCATAAGCTGTTGAACCAGAAAGAGGCTTGAAAGTCTGGAGCTGGTAACCCCGATCCTGAGGCTAGTATTCTAACGGCATTCGGTGTAACCCCCAGCCTTTTAGCCGGAAGTTCAGAAAGTAACAATCATTAAGGCTTCAAACCTTATGACTGGTGTATGTCTCATGGCCAGTCTGAAGGAGAGTGTCCTAACTTGTAAGATCTGCCCTGGCCGCAGATGGTCCCAGACGGGAAATCCGACCTCATTGGCTTGTGTTTGAACTAAAGATCAGAATCCAGTTTCCTTGTGACACAATCTACTTGACCTAGATAGGAAGTAGTTGAAACCATGATACCTGTATTTGGTCCTGACACGGGTGTCTCAACTACTGTGTTACACGGTTGGTGGAATTTTAGTATGGGAGCGTTGGAAAGGGGGTTGCAACTGTTAGTGCACTTGATGTCCGTATATCGTAGGAAGTCCATAACTGATTCTTAATGACCGAGTAAATAAATGAATGAATACATTTGGAGAAATCCAGGCAGGGACCTCCTCAATTTCCTACTTCTCCCTTCCAAACTGAACTCCCACACCCACCCAGGGCTTGACATCCCTGTGTCTCAGTGAAAGGGCTGCCCCTTTCCATCAGCTCTAGAGACGCCCCCTTCTTTCCTGATCCACCACACCACACGGGCTCTCGCTCCAGCAACTTCAGGATCTCCTGTTTACTGTTTGCCAAACGTATCAAATTTCTCCAGCTTCATCGAACCATCTCGCAGCTGTTTCAGCTCTTTTGAGAGCCTCCGTCCATCTGCTTCTGAGAAAAGGCGTGGCGTCACCCATGGTCTTGCCTTCAGCCAATGGAATCTGACAGGACCAGCAGAGATCTCTCTTAAGAGACTGAGATGGAGTTACTCAATTAATATGGTCCTTCTAGCCAAAGCCCTCCTTTCTTGTGGTGCAAATTCCATCCTCTATACCTGTGGATATAATACCATTTTTCAGAAAGTAACCAAGTATGGCCACGTGGCAGCATTAAGCCAGGATTTTTATTGAATCTAGTTAACTACAAGATGTGACTCAAGCCAACACTCTGTTTCCTTGGTGGTTAGGCCCGCAGAAAGGAAAGACCACGTCTCCGTCAAAGCCATCCTTGTGATCTCCCATTCCAGCCTTAATGTGTGTCAAAAACTGGTGCTGCGTCACCGGGGAGGATCACCAATCAGATGGCAGGTGACCCTGGAACACTGCTGAAAAACAGGTTCAGATTGGGACCAACCAGCTCCCACAAACACATGAGCCATTTCCTTAACTGCTCCTGGGTTCTGTAAGACATCGCAGCAAATTGCAAAACCCTAGGATGTGAGGGGAGGAGATAAACAAGGCTTTCTACTCCTGCAAACAGTTACCATCTCAGAAACCCACAGGGACAGAGCTCTGCCCTGTCCTGTGGGGTTGCCATGAGTCAGCATTGACTCAATAGCAGTGAGAGAGAGAGAGAGAGAGGAGACTTGAGAAACTAAAAATAAAAAAATAAAAAGACTTGAGGGACTATCGCGAGGGGAGGAATGGGGGAGATAGCAGGGACATTGTAGTGGGGAAGTTAGTCATTTGGGACATCTTCACTTCACCTAACTGGAGCCAGTCTTACATTAACATATCAAAAAGAAATTATTTTTGACTAGGCCTGAGCCCCCAACTGTCTATCCTCATTGCCATGACCTTGGGAGAGTAATATGTCATCATCATACTCAGTTTCACACTTCACTCTGCCAGGAACATGTTGACTTTTAACCTCGACCTCTGAGGAGATCTTTTTCCAGATTGGCATCCATGTATCCACCCCACCTGTCTAAAAGGCTCCTCCCTCTCTGTCTGTTTTTTGTTTGTTTGTTTGATGTCAGGTCGGGTAACCCTTCTAGTAGCACCCCAGCTGACTGCTCAGTCTACTACCTTGTTCATCTTGTCTGGGACCTAGCATTCCATGAGTTATGCTGTGCCTCTGTACAAATAGAGCTTCACTTCTTGGGATCGAGCTCACACTCTGCTTTGTCTCCCTTTGTTTCTGCTTCTCTTGGTCTCTGTCTGTCTGCTTGTCTCATGCATCTCTCTAAGAAGACACACTCAAACAGCTAAAACAAAGGGTAGATGGGAAGGCATTCCTGTGACACCGGGTCCTTACTGTGTGATTATAAAAAATAAAAACACAGAGCTGTCTTTTCATGAATATTCTCAAAACTCACTCAGCACCATGAAGTCGATCCTGAGTCATAGATATCCCATGTAAGACAGGCGAGGACTGCCTCTGTTGGCTTTCAAGAGGGTAACTGTGTAGAGGAGTAGAAAGCCTCCTCTTTGGGACTCCAAACTGCTCACCCCAGCATCCCAGTTTGAACTTGCTTTTTATTCTTCTTGCTTGGCTGAGCACACCACAGCTATTCCTTGAAGGTGGACAGAGACGGAATGCCCTGCCTGCTGCAGTCATGCCTTCTGCTGCCACCACCAGGGCCATTAAGATTGGAATAAACCAACAAAGTCCCCAGGGAATCCCAAAAATAGACTTCAGACTTGGAGGGCAGGGCTTGGCACCTCATCAGACTCAATTGGAAAACATATATAAAGGTCAGCAGACATACCTGGAACTATTTATGGGCTACAGTCGCCCCCCTTCCCTCCTTTTTTTCATGTCTATCTATCTGATAGGCAAGATAAACAATCCCGAAGCGAAAACAACAGGACCGAAGGTTTCAGGGTGACTGGGGAGAAGGGGAGGTGAGAGGAAGGGAGGAGGGAACCGACAAACCCAGGGTCAAGGGAATCATAAGTGATCTAAAATCGATGGTGAGGAGGGGGTAGAATGTCTGGTGGGGTTTGATCAAATGCAGTGTAGCCAAGAGGAATTACGGAGAGCCAAATGAAGGTCAAGCATGATAGTGGATAGGAGGAAAGTAAAAGGAAATAGGAGAAAGAACTAGGAGGCAAAAGACATTTATAGAGTTATAACTATAGGCGTGGATATATGTAAATATGTTAATATATATACTAGGGATATAGGTCTATGTACGTATATGTTTAGCATCAAGGTACCAGAGAGACATTGGGATTCAAGCCCTCTCTCAATGCAAGAATATTTTATTCTAATAACCTGGAATTCTGTGATGCTCACCTTCCCGACATGATCACTGAAGTCAAAATGGGTGCATAAGCAAATGTGATGAAGAAAGCTGATGGTGCCTGGCTATCAGAAGATACACCTTCTGGGATCTTAAAGGCTTGAAGTTAAGCAAAGTGTCCATTTAGCTGAAAAGCAACAACGTCCACATAGAAGAAGCATACCAACAGGTGTGATCACTAGGTGTTGATGGGATCAGGTATCAGATATCAGAAGACCCAAAACAATCATATCCGTGTGAGTGAGGGGGGAGTGCACAGTGGAGACACAAAGCCCACCTGTAGGCAATTGGACATCCCCCCACAGAAGGGCCACAAGGAAGAGATGAGGCAGCCGAGTGCAGTACAGCACCCACCAAACACAGCATTTCTCTAGTCCTTTGATGCTCCTCCCCCCACCAACCCCACTATCATGACCCCAGTTCTACCTTACAAATCCAGCTAGACCAGAACATGTACACTGCTACAGATAAGAACTCTCGACACATTGAATCCAAGACAGATAAACTCCTCAGGAACAATAATGGGAGTAGCGATACCATGAGGGTGGGGAGAAGGGGGAGAAAGGGGGAACTGATAGGAATGATCAATGTTTAGCACCCCCCCCCCCACCAGGGGGATGAACAACAGAAACATGGGTTAAAGGAGACAGTTGACAGTGTAAGATATGAAAATAATAATAAGTTATAATTTATCAAGGGTTCATGTGGATGGGGGAGGTAGGGGAAAATGAGCTAATACCTAGGGCTGAAGTAGAAAAAAATGTTTTCAAAGGGATGATGGCAACATATGTACAAATGTACTTGACACAATGGATGTATAGATTGTTATAAGAACCCCCAATAAAATTATTTTTAAAAATTGGAATCATTGGTGGACATAGACTGGAAGACCCAGGGATTTTAGATGGACAAACTAAAAAATATGTGGGTACTCCGTTTGGCAAGCCACTTGATTCCTTAACTTTGGAAAACAGAAAACATTGGTTGTAACCTTGGGGGCACAGGCAGCAGCACAGGGTCAAGCCTTCCAAAGTCAACTTCCAGGCAAATGTCTGGGCTCTGAAGGAGAAGGATTGTACACATGTCACAGTGACCTGAGGGAGGAGATACAGCCCAGGGACATCATCATCACCAATCCGTGCATAGAGAGGACCTCCACGAGGTCTTAGACCTTCTATGATGGGAGCTAATTCCATGCCATATTCCAAAAGCAAGATGAGAAATCCCCAGGGAAACTTCCAAGAAACCAGGACTCCGATGTCTCCACTTGAAGGGGACCATGGTCACAATGGTGGGGGCCCAGTTTAGCTCCCAAACTGGATCCTTCAAGTTCTGTACCCGGGGGTGAGGCTGCAGGGGTGAATGGTTATCAACCTGACCTACTGTCCCAGCAGTGATTCTTGCTAAAGAGGCTGGAATTTGCTATCCAAGTATCGCCATGGTAACGGATGAACGCTCACTGGAAGGACTGAGCAGGCTATTTCCGCAGGTCTTAAAGGCCCTGAAGAAAATGCTACAAGGACAAAAGTTTATTCCTGACTGCCAGACCTCAGGTAGGGTCCCTAGAACGGTCTGAAACAACTCCATACACTGAAGAATGCAGCCCAGTTTTTAGTTTTATTGCAGAGACATGGAAGTGACTTTTTTATTTCCGTGTGAAAGAGGCTTGTTCATGGATACACAGAACGCTGGAGTTCTCTTTAAGAAGGTGATTCTTCATCGGGACTGATCATGGGCATCAGAAGACACTTAACAAACAAACCAACAAAAACATTGTTGAGGACGAGGGGGGTTGGAGCAGAGACCCAAAGCCCATCTGTAGGCAATGGGACAACCCCCCACAGAGGGGCCACAGGGACGGGATGAGTCAACCAGGGTGCAGTAAAGCATCAATGAAACACACAGACACTGATGGTTGGGAAATTCCCTAGACCTACATTTATCCTGGGGCCATTGGACCACCCTCCCTGGAAGTTTCAGGTGTCCTGTGTACCATTCCTGAGTCGGGACATCCCTGATGGTTATGCTTAAAAGGGATATTTTCACAAGGGAAGTATGTTCCCAGTTACATGTGGATTTCTTTTTTTGGGGGGGGGGGAATTCTACATTTATTTAAAAGACCCACAGAACACAAGCGGCTTCCACTGGTCGGCCAGCACATGGTGATGGTCCCACTGTCCTCCATACGCTCGGGACCGGCGGTCTTCTGCCATTCCCAATGTCCCCAGACAAGTCTCCTGCACTGCTGCTGGTGCCGGGCAGAGACTGAGATGTGCCCTGCAACCACCTCCAGTGCTTTTCCCGGAACCTGTTTCCTGCGGGAAGTCTGGTCTCTGTACTTGAGAGCCCCGCCTGGATCTGGATGTGGAGGGGCAGCCGGGGTCCTGCACAAAGCCAGCTACCTCATGTGTGCTTTTGGCACCGGTTCCACTGCCAGGCCGGCAAGGAGTGAGTGGCACCGACTGGAGGGTGGAGGCTGGGTTGGCTGAGCCCGATTGGCATGGCAATGACTCATCCTACAGAGGCTTATTTGAAAAAGTGACACACGATACAGCAAAGCTCAATTTCCAGGGGCAGGTCAGAGGACCCCGCCACCTGCCCTGCAAGAGCCTGTCACTCTGGAAAGTGCCAACCAGATGGAGATCGCTCACATGCTGCCTGCTGGGTGGCAGGAGAAGGCAGGCAGAGATCCCACCACTAAGTATCCAGGTGTGGGACCCCCTGAGGGGGAAGTCTGGGCATCCTCAGATCCAAAAACCCCTGTCCCCCTCCAGCCCACTCCCCAGGGCCAGGAATGCTGGCTAAGAGGATCCTAGTTCAAGCGGACAGGGCAGGCCTCCAATACCACCCCAGGAGCACAGACCAGCGCACATCCCCTGAAAGCAGAGGCCCCCACAAGGCACCTGGGGGTGGGGTCGCTGCTCCCAGGCCCAGGCAGCGCTAAGGCATGGCACAGCCCCCTCACCCCCTCCGGCTGCACCTGTCTGTGCAGAGCAAGAGCTGCACAGTTTATGAAGTTTCCCTGAATGGTTGTGTGAATGTCAAAAAAAAACTTGGTTTGCCCAGCAATACAAAAGAGGACAGAGACCCACGCAGTAAAAACATTTGGGGAGTGTGTGTGGCTAGGAGCCAACAGGGCACCCATCTGTCCTGAGTCCAGCTCGCACCCAGCATGAACTGCCAGGGCCCTGAGGCCTCGGAAAGTGACCGGATTGGGGGCTCAGGATAGGAGTGGCTGAGGGGCCCCTGCCAGGCCAGAGACACTCCCCGAATGGCTCTCCAGGAAGCAACCAGGAAAAGAGCCAGGAAGCAACCAGGAAAGGAGCCAAAGGCAGGGCAGTGCCCACCCGCCCCCAGTTGCACAGACACCAGTCCACTGGGAGGGCACAGGGCGGGAGCCAGGCTCTGTCACAATGATGTCTAGACGGCTCTGCAGCCGGACAAGCCCAAGTGACACCAGCCTGCACAGCCGTGAACAAAACCACTGCCCACAGACCCACCACTTCACACCAGATGTGCAGCCGGACCTTGGGTAGGCTGGCGCTCACTGCAGGATGAAGCCCGGGGGGTAGGGCGGGAGTCTCTGCCCCTTTAGCACCAGCTCCTGGAGCTTCTCCATCTTCACTCTGCTCATGTGCGCCCGTGTCCATCGGGTCAGATAGACATCAATGAAGGAGTCCAGGGGCACCTCTGCGTCCAGAAATTTCTCTGCCATGTTCTCCGTGTCTTCCTCAATCTTGGCCCCTTCGGCTTGAAGAAGTGCCAGGAGAGTCTCTAAGGAAGCACTGTTGGACTGTCTGTCTAGTTTGATCTTCTTTATCTGATAGGCTTCAAACAGCAGCTGCAACTCCTGGCATTTCTGGCACAGGCTGGCTCTCAGTGAGTCCAGCTGGGGCTGCTACAGCAGGTTCCCTTCCACCAGGCTCCGGTTGCTAGTGAGAGTCATCTCCTTGCTGAGCTGCAGGTTCTGCGTCTCCTCCATCTTCTGGACCATGTCCGCCAGCTGCCCCTCATCCTCCAGCAGCTCGTTGAGCTGCATCAGCGACAGCCCTGCGAAGCGGGCCTCGGTCCCGGCGCCCGCCATCCCCGCGCCTCGGCTGTCGGGCCGCTCCAGCCCACATGTGGATTTCTATCACACTAAATCTTAAATTATGTTGTATTTCTAGTATTCGTTTTCCCTGTATCAATGGTAGACCCATGTTTCCACACGTTTTCTTTTAAACAACGCTGTATATGTAAGGAATGTTCATTGACCTTCATAGAAACAAGTTGAAGGCTGCCCAGGGCTGGGGAATGAAGAGGTGGCCAGCATCTGAAGGCCAACAGGTGTATGCAGTAAAGGTGCTGCCTGGTCAGAAGGCCACCCAGGTGTGGATAGAGAGGAGGTGAATGGGATTAGAAAGGAAATAGAGTCCAAAGGGGATTGATGGTTAACAGTGAGATGTGGCAGGGGAGAAAGTCAAATGGCTCTTTCACAGGGGTCTCCCGATGCATAACAGTAGCAAAATGACAGTGATGAAGTAGCAACGAAAATGATTTTATGATTGGGGAATTCACCACCACATAAGGAACTGTATTAAAGGGTCGTAGCACTAGGAAGGTTGAGAACCACTGGCTTAAGGAAAAGTGACATTCTGTTTGGAGTGATGAAAATGCTTTGACAATCGACAGTGGAGATGGTTGCAGACATTATGAATGTAATCATTGCTCACCAAATTGTATATTTCAAACCAATTTAAATAGCAATTTATACATAAATATATCTAAAACATTAACATCTAAAATAGAGTAGTATGATATATTGAAATATATTAATATATGTAACCGTTAGGTTTATTATGCCGACGTGAGCAATAGGAACAGGTGGGATTCATCAGGTCACAGTTTGATTGGAGGGCAAAGAGACCAATGGCTCTGCAAGGCCTGCTTCTTTCTCTCTTGCTTTCTGGTGATCGGACCAGCCTGCGGCTGCTTTACCTAACTCTCTGTCTCAACTTGTGAGCTACACTACCTCTGGGACAGCCAACATGTGGACCATGTTGCTCGAGTTTGAGGTTCCTTTGAGACCTGCTTCACCACACTGCTGGTGCGCACACTGCTTGAGCTTGAGGCTGGTGTATCCTGTCATCTTGCACTGCTTGAGTCCAATATCCCATCCGGGCGGGCTTTGCTAAGCTCCCAAGCTACTGCTGATTGTGGACCCTACTCTGCTGCTTTCTGTCTGTGGGCAGACTCTGCCTGCCTTGCCCAAGGACTCTGCTGTCTGCTTCCTTGACCTTGGATCCAGCAGCCCACGGGGGTTGAAGGACTTCCAGTATATTTACTGTTCCACAGAAGTGAGTTGAACTGAACCCTCTGTGCTGCTGTGTGGACTAATTAGCTGTTATATCCCTTCTCGCTGTATAAACCTATCCTCAGATATAATCATAAGTGTCCTGCTTTTGTTTCTCTAGATAACCCCGCCTAACACAATATGTAAATTTAATATATCAAGTATTAAGGTATATTAAACGGATAAGAACAGATAGATGCTACACTTGATCTTAGCCAAAAGGCCGAGAAATGGTGAGTATAAAATATATTAATATATATCACCATCATTTAAAAAGTAGCAAGCAAAAAAAATTTTTTTTTAATTTTTTAAGTAGCAAGCAACTCTTTTCAGTGCAGCCAACACACAATACTAAGTTATTTAAATGAGACTTAAAGCTTCAGAAAACCTTCCATGCAATCCAGGACAGATGAACCCCTGAGGACCAGTGGTGAGAATGGCAATACTGGGAGGGTGGAGGGAGGGCGGGGTAGAAAGGGGAACCAATCACAATGATCTATGTAAAATCCCCTTCCTGGGGAATGGACAACAGAAAAGTGGGTGGCGGGAGATGTTGGACAGTGTAAGACATGAAAAAATAATAATGTATAAATTATCAAGGGTTCATGAGGGAGGGGGAAATGAGGAGCTGATACCGAGGGCTCAAGTAGAAAGCAAATGTTTTGAGAATGACGATGGCAACAAATGTGCAAATGTGCTGACACAATGGGTGGATGGATGGATTGTGATAAGAGCTGTACAAGCCCCCAATAAAATGATTTTTAAGAAAAAATAAAGAAAACCTTCCATGCTTAAAAAAAAGAAAAGTCAACAAGTGTTGTCATTCTGACAAAAGGTCACCCCCACACCCTCCACCCCATGCCCACATTCACATACTCCTAAGGTACAGGGCTGCATGGTGCTCACTTCTGCTGTGGGGTCAATTTCCCCTCGGATTCTCCAATCCAACATGAACACGTGTGCTCTCACAACACTGACGTCACAGGGGGACATGAGGCTTGCCTCCGAGGAAGAGAGGACCCCTACATCCTGGAAAAGAGACCGTGGGACAGCTTGATCTCGGCACATGTCCACAGCACACAACGTGGACAGGCAGAGGTGTCAGGTGGAGGGAGGGAGACTCCCAGGTTCTCAGGGTCTTGTTTGGGCCAGCCCATCACCAGAGCATGCCAGAAAGGACATCTGCCCCTGCAGCCACTGCTCTGAGTCTCTGCAGCTAGAAGAACCCCTCTCAGATTGGAGGCTATGCAAGAGAAAGGTCCCAGCTTCCTTCTCTGTACATTCAGTGCTTAGTGTGAGCCAAAGTAAGCTATCTATTGAGCTGAAAACCAAAAGATCATCGGTTCAAACCAAGCAGTTGCTCGTTGGAAAAAAAGATACGGCTGTCTGCTCCTGCAATAATATATTCTCAGGAACGCAAAGGGGCACGTCGACTCTGTCCTACAGGGTGCTCAGAATCAGTGCGGACGGCAGTGGGTTTTGATCTGAGAGTTTCAGAGTGGTTGCCCTCCTAAGTCCCAAGTCTCTAATAAGTATCTGTTGGTCTTGGTTCTCCATCCATGACCGACTTCACCCTGTGGCCGTAGGACAATGCTTTCTATTCCTACAAGAGACTAGCTCCTGAAAGAGCAGTGGTGTGTGGGGATCAGGACCTGGAGCCAGGCAGATCAAGGCAGAGCCATAGACCATGAGGCCATGCCTGCAGGCAGAACCATCCTTGGTAGAGCCTGAGGTCCCCTGAGGAAACTGAGTCACCGTTTGAGCTCTGACAGTGGGGAGGATGCCCCAGGAGTGAGCTGGACAACCCAGGAACGGTGGGTGCAGAGGACCCAGGAGAGTCTCCGGATGTCATCCACATTGCACAGGGACCTGCAGGTGTTTTCTCAACTGCCCAGGCCCCGACCTGCCCGGGGACATGGGTGAGCCACTGCAACACAGGTGTGTGTTTGGGGGTGAGTGTCCTACAGAGTTCATACTGGCCACAGGGGAGTGGTGGCATCTCTTCATCATGATGCCTGACGGCCTTTGTTGGGTAAAGTGGACGCAGGGATATTCATGCCAAGGTCATTCTGGACATCCCCTCCTCCCCATCTCTGAGATGCACCCCCAGCTGCCACCATCCAGGTCCACAGTCTGAGCTAGTCAGAAGTGGAGTGGAACAAGTCCTCTCATTTATCTAGCAGTGATACCCAAACGCTTGCCCTGGACCAAGTCGGTGATGGATCTGGGTGTGAGGCAAAAATCAACCCAGGGGGACCAAAGCGTGCAAAGCCAGAGGTCAGGTAAAGCCACACTATTTACTCGGGTGTTTTCTGGGAAAATAAGGGAAGTCTGAAAATAGAAAGGTTGCAAGCCACTTGCTTTGAGCTATTAAAATTTGATCTTTAAATGGGTTTAGGCCATGCCTTCAAAGAAAGCTGTGTATGGAAAGATATGTCCCACCCAGTACTTTGGATTACTCAGGAACCAGTAGTCTTTGTCATGCACTGGAAAAAATCTGGAACCATGAAGAAAACCCTTCTCTGGGATGGAACATTAAAGGGAGTCAGTGGGCAGGCTGAGATGTTTGCTAGGTAACCACCTGGATCTACTTGTTGAGTGGAAGTGGGAGAAATGCCGCAATAAAGAGACAGTTGAGTTTGGTTACTGACACCTGTGGTCTTGGTTTACAGGATAAAAGAGAAGGTGAGAACGGGCTGACTGATCTAAAGTTCATGACCTAGCACGAGGGGGCTAGGCTTGTTGAAGATTGGTGAGAGCTCATGGTCTAAAGGCAAGGCAACCAATGGGCACCCTGTGGAGGCCAAGTGAGGCAGCCCACATTGAGTTGACCAGAACCTGACCAGCCGGAGATTTTTGAGCCTATGAAGTAGTGCATATTGTTGCTGACTTCATGGATGACCTGTCCGGATTTGACTTTGTTTATGGATGCAGACTTCACAAAGTTCCAACTGGAATGAAGACTCTGCATGTGGGCAGTATGTAAATTGGATACCCAAAATTTGGAGATAAAGGCATGAAATGGTTGGCTTACAAACTTTCATAGGTGGGGGGAGAGGGGAGAAATTCACAGGATTATAGGGTTAAGGTTTAGGTGTTACTTAATTGCAATTTTGAGGCTAAAGAATGATGTAAAGATGCCAAGTTGGCAAGGGGTGAATTGAGTTAGTTTATTGTGCCACAATAAACACGTGGGGTTAATTGAAGGGCGGAGGGATACATGGTTTGGTGAGCCTCACCTTTCGAGTTCTTGGGTCTCTTGCTTTGTGATGGTCGGACCAGGGTGCAGCTGCCTTAGCCAGTTCCTGCTCCAGCTGGCAAGAGTCACCTCAGGCAAGACATCCCTGAGAAGCCACATGGACCTACCCCAATGCAGTCCTGGATACTAGAGCAGGCGTGTGGAGACCCCTGCCAGCACTGAGATGCTTACACGCTCACCGATTTGGCTTTCCTCCTGCAGTTGACATCATTCTGTGTTTTGGGAGATGGAGGAAGACTTTGTAGATTGGTGTTGGACATATGGGTTAATGAGTTAATGTTGGACTTGTGGGCTTGGGCAGCACTGGGTTGGAAATTTTTCTTGATGTGCAGTTGACCTTTGTATAAAAGACTCTCTTATACATGAGTTTCTGTGGATTTGTTTCTCTAAAGTCCCCAGACTAACACATTGGGTCTTAAAGGCTTGAATTAAACAAGCGGCCATCTAGCTCAGAAGCAACAAATCTCACATGGAAGCACACCAGCCGGTGTGACCATGAGGTGTCGAAGGGATCAGGTACCAGGCATCTAAGACCCAGAACAAAATCATACCCAATGTGAATGATGGTGAAAGGAGTGGCGACCCAATGCCCATCTGTGGACAATTGGACATCCCCTAACAGGGTTCACAGGAAGAGAGGAGCCAGTCAGGGTACAGTGTGGGTATAGTATAGCACCGGTGAAACACACAATTTTCCTCTAGCTCTTTGGTACTCCTTCACCCAAGATCATGACCTCAATTCTATATTACAAATCAGATTAGACAAGAACATGCAAAGTGCTACAGATAACAGCCCAAAACACAAGGAATCAAAGATAGATAAACTCCCAAGGGCCAAAAATGAGTAGAGCTACCACAAGGATTAGGGGGTAGTGGGGGAGAAAGGGGTAATCAATCACAAGTATCCACCCATAACTCCCTCCCAGGGGGATGAACAATGGAAAAGTGGATGAGAGGCGACAGAGGATCATCTAAGGCATGAAAATAATAAGCTATAACTTATCAAGGGTGGGGTAGGGTGGGGGGAAGAAATGGGGAGCTGATATCAGGAACTCAAGTGGGAGGAGAATGCTTTGAAAATGATGATGGTGACATATGTGGAAATGTGCTTGACACCCAGAATGAATGTATGGATTGTGGTAAAAGATGTAAGAGTCCCCTATAAAAGAGAAAAAAGAGGGGTGATATCAGCAGACATCAGAGTACCCACAAGCTGCAGATGCCTGCAGATGAGTGGGAGAGACGGAAGAACACCCACACTGCGCCCGGAGAAATTTTAAGTGGGACCCTCACTTGAGTATAAGCTGAAGGGGAGGGGGCGGTGGTTTCAGCATAAAATATGTGCTGGAAAACGGCTCATACACAAGTATACACAGTATATCTCAATCTGAAAGAACTGAAGAAAAACTCAAGGCACAAGCTGCATCATTGAAAGATTCTATGGGGAAAATATTGAACTTTGCAGAAAGCATCAGAAGATGGAATGAAGGAATACCGAGGGTGACTGAACTAAAGGCTTGAACAGATATGGAAGGAAGAAGTCGTAAGATGCCCCGAAGGCAATAGCCCAAAACAAGCCTCCAGGAACTGACAGGGTACCAGTAAGGTGATAAAACACCCAAAGCACTCATTAACCTGCCAAGATATCAGGATGCAAGCTCCCTGGACAACTGACTGGAAGACGGCCATACTTATGCCCATTCCAAAAAGAGGTGACCACAGAATGCACCAATTATCAAATGATGTCATAATCTCACACGAAAGCCAATTTTTACTGATCGTAATTCAACCATGGTTGAACTGCCTGAAATCCGAACTGATCAGAAGAGGATGTCACCTGTGAGCTATCACTGATGGCATGAGGCATTTCTTGGATGCAACCACTGAACACCAGAAAGATGCCTACCTCTATTTTATTGACTATGTACACACATTCAATGGTGTGGATCCTAACAAACTATGGATCAGTTTGAGAGGAATGAGAACTCTAAAACACGTCTTTGTGTTCCTGCAGAACCTGTACACGAATCAAAAGGCAGTTGTTGGCAGGGGTCAAGGTGGGAGGAGATATGGGAAGGGGGTGGGAATATAAGAAAGGAGTGAGGGTAAGAAAATGACAATATACATATACAGGGATGGGAGACAATGAGATACTGCCCGTGATTTAATGTGATGGGATGTGCCACTACCCAGAATGCCTTTCTTCACTTGTCTTAGATCCCACATAAAAGCTTGCTAACCTTAGAGGCAGGAGGGGGGAAGACAAAAAAGCTTGCTAACCTTGCAGTGAGCAGCCCAATGAATGAGCAGCCCAATGAATGACCCCTATGCCACCATGGAACCCGTGGGGGCTGTGCACTGGGCTGCTAACTGCAAGGTCAGCAGTTTAAAGGTACCAGTTATACCATGCAGGGAAAGATGATGCTTCTACTCCCATAAAGGGCTACAGCCTTGGAAACCACTGAGGGAAGTAAAACCTTGTCTTGTAGTATTACCATGAGTGAGAGTCGACTCTGTGGCAGTAAGTTTGGGATACAAATATATACACATACCAAAGTATATACATGTACATACACCAAAATATAGTGTGTACTCTTAGAAAAACTTTAACGAGAAAAAAAGCATCACATTTTTAAACACCACCCATACCTCTACCCCCAGCCCAGACTCATCACCAATCAGTTCTAAACACTGTTCTGGGTGGCTACAAAAAAAGAAAAAAATGGAGACAAATTTGGATGATCTTGTGACATACACGTTGGTTTCAAAGAAACAATTATATGACTTTCAGAAATGTATTAACTTACTTTAAAATCAAAACCACTGAACTGTTCACTCTACAGGCACAGTAGGAATGCCCACAGGATTGTAAATGCACTCATGACAACTGCATCACCTTTATTCCTGAAGTGCCTGGTGGGTATAAAATGCTCACTTTTCCACTAGCACCCCAATGTCTAATTCCAAAAACCATCCTGCTGCCAAAGAAACAATGTGAGCCGGTGGGTTTCTGAGACTGAACATTTTATGGGAGTAGAAAGGCCAGTCTTTTTCCAGCAGAGCACCTGGTGGTAACCACCCACCGACCATTCCGATTGCAGCCCAGCAAGTGACCAGGGGCGCATTTATTTTCATGAGACACGATTCAATAACTCTGCATGCGTTTCAGTAATCTTTCTTATGCACAAAACAGTCACTAGAATCAAACTGTATTCAGTTCATTCCCACATCAGGGAGAATCTGACTTACTGATAGACTGAGAAGGATCTGTTCATAATATGGGGACTGCTTGCAAGGTTCTCATAAGTACCTGAACGCCAATTAGTACACATCAGTAAAAACAACTGAAGAGAAAGTTCCATTGGTAATTTGAAAATTCCATTTGGAATATCTCACTAATTATGTGGTGAATAATTATCAGCGGACACTAAAATCGGTAAGATGAGCTATGAAGAAAACCAAACATCTGCAAATCTCAAAATGTCACGATAAATACACTATTGATAAGGGGAAAATAGTAACATGGAAAGACATTAGAAACAAACCCTCTTGAAAGAAACACAAGGAGAATATCGATAATTATAGTGAAATTTAATTATAGTAAAAACAAAAGGAAGGAAATTAATATAGAATGAGAGTCCTCGTTTGGTGAAGGCAACTTACACATTCTTTGTAATAGCTACAGAAACTAAGAAATAGCTAGCTTATAACTAACCCCCTAAATACACAAGATCATGTTTTTTCTTTGAATAGATTTGTATTAAATTTTCTTGGCATCAATATTGCTTACTAGGAAACATTGTTCTTTAATAAAACAGTTGGTGAGTTACACTTTTAAATTTTAGAACGAAAACATTGTATTTTTAAAATCTACACAGTAAATTCCTAAACGTGATGTATATCAGGCCTTATAGTCCTAACACCGCTCTACTGTTAAGTTCTGACACAATTCTCCCACATTACTTAGGGCTTCTCCTTCCTGTGAATTTTCCTGTGTTTTCTGAGGTTAGAGGACTGCCTGAGACTTTGCCGCAGTCATCACATTTGTAAGGCATTTCGCCACTGTGCATTCTCAGATGACACTTTAGCATTGAGGAAGAAATGAACACTTTCCCACACGGTTGACATTCATAAGGCTTCTCCCCACTATGGGTTCTTAGATGGACAGTGAGAGCTGAAGACTGAGCAAAGCCTTTGCCACATTGTTTACACTCAAAAGGCTTTTCTCCAATGAGTTCTTTTGTGCATAATGAAAGCAGTGGAATCCCGAAAAGCGTTCCCACATTCTTTACACTCATAAGGCCTTTCCCCACTTTGAGTTCTCTTATGTGTAGTTAGGTGTGTGGCCTGTCTAAAGGCCTTCCCACAAACACTGCATTTATATGGTTTCTCTCCACTGTGGGTTCTTATGTGTGATTTGAGCACAGGTTGAGAAACAAAGGCCTTCCCACATTCCTTGCATTTGTAAGGCTTCTCCCCACTGTGAATCCGCAAATGTGTGGTAAGAGGTTTTCCCACACTCTTTACATTCATAAAGTCTTCCTCCACTATGAGTTTTTCTGTGTGTCCTGAGAGTTGAGGATTGTGTGAAGGCTCTCCCACATTCCTCACACTGATAAGGCCGGACTCCACTGTGAGTTTGCATGTGTGTAGTCAGAGATGCGGAACAAGTAAAAGCTTTCCCACATTCTCTACATTTAAAAGGTTTCTGCCCACTGTGAATTCATTGATGAATAGTTAGGACTGAAGAAAAACGAAAGTGCTTCCCACACTGGTTACATTCAAAAGGTTTCTCTTCACTGTGAGTTCTTCTATGTGAATTGAGGTGTGGAGAACCTTTAAAGGTTTTTCCACATTCCTGACACTGATAGGGTCGATCTGCTCTGTGAGTTTTCCTATGTGAAATAATAGCTGAAGAGTCTTTAAAAGTTTTCCCACATTCCTTACATTCATAAGGCTTCTCATCACCGTGAGAACTTAAGTGGCGACAGAGAGATGAGGAATAGTGAAAAGTTTCCCACATTGTTTACATTCAAAAGGTTTCTCTGCACTGTGAGTTCTTTTATGGTTAATGAGTGTTGAATATAGACTAAACCCTTTCCCGCACTGCTTACATTGATAAGGTTTCTCTCCGCTGTGAGTTTTTTGATGAAAAACAAGGTGTGATGAAATACGAAAGGCTTTCCCACATTCTTTACATTCATAAGGTTTCTCTCCGCTGTGAATTCTTTTATGCACATTCAGAGTTGAGGATTGACTAAACCCTTTCCCGCACTGCTTACATTTATACGGTTTCTCTCCACTGTGTGTCGTTCTATGAGAAGCAATATGTGATGATGCACGAAAAGCTTTCCCACATTCTCTACATTCATAAGGCCTTTCTTCACTGGGGGTTTTCAAATGTTTACTGAGGGCTGAGGAACTTTTGAAGCCTTTCCTACAGTCTTTACATTCATAAGGCCTTTCTTCACTGTGAGTTTTTAAATGTTCACTGTGGGTTGAAGAACTTTTGAAAGCTGCACCACATTCTCCACATTCATAAGGACTTTCTTCACTGTGAGTTTTTAAATGTTCACTGAGGGTGGAAGTACGTTCGAAACCTTTCCCACATTCTTGACACTGATAAAGCCTTTCTGCACTGTGGGATTTTAAATGTGCACTGAGGGCTGAGGAATATCTGAAAGCTTTCCCACAGTGCTTACATTCAAGAGTTTTCTCTGCACTATGAGTTCTTGAGTGTCTGGTGAGGGCTGCGGGAACCCTAAAGACTTTTCCACGTTCTTTACAACCATGCCGTTCCACACCAGTGAGTTCCGTCACAGGAGTTTCATGGGCAGAGAGACAAGGGGCATCCTTCTCCCGATCCTGACATGTAAGAGAGTTCTTTCCTTTAGGAGCACTCACAGGAGTGCTTAAGTGACAAAGGCACCTGCAGGATTCTTGACATTCCTTACACAGACTGGTGGTACATTCAGTGTGACACAGGATGTGCTGGCTATAAGATGCCTGATCCACGAACACTTTTCCACAAGTAGAACATTCAAAATGATTGAGTTGGAGGGCGTTTCTTTGTGGCACATTAAGAAATGGAAGCTGACCAAAGGGTTTCACACAAGGAAAGACTCCATTCACTTCAGCATCGCTCTTTACATTATGGATCCTGTTAAAAACAGGTAGCATACAGTTAGAAATGCACAAGTCAGCCATTTCCGAAGACCAGACACTGTGTCTGTGTATGGTATTGATGCCAACTCATATCATGTTTAGTGGGTTAAATTATCTGCCAGAAATGTTACCACTTCAATCACTGAATTGAGATTGAGGGTAATGTGTTTCAAATACTCATTATGTTAAACTTATGAAAAGGTTTTACTGTAAAAACTCCATAAATACTTCATGTGTGATCTTTTATTTCAGGATTCTCAATCCCTAGGATATCTTAGCAGATATTGTATTACTACCAGGAATGATAGGGCTGGACACATTCCAAGTGGAAATATCTGTCACCACCTTTGGACAGGACAGCACTGAATCTTTCCTGCTTGGGTCAGTATCTGGTTGAAATAGAACATGGACACGATCCTCATTTAGGCTGGTAAGCATTAGTAATTGTTGACTCAGTAGAAGCTGATTTGAAGCCAAGGTACACAAGGGGACTTCCAAAAGTTCATTGAAATATTCCATAGCTTCTAATTTTTCTGTGAACTTTTCAAAGCCTAATCAGAAATTGTTTTTCTTGACACCGGATGATTGTTCCCCTATGCACTGTCTAACCTTGCGTGAAAGATACCTCAAATGCTTCCCCTGGTATCTCTGCTGATCTTTACTGCCATGTGCCTCCAATATTTCCGCTAACAATGGGGACCAGGCACTAATGTTTCTGAATGTTGACAGAATATGTTCACTGGATAACTTTTCTCCATCTTTATGTCTTCCAGAACCTGATCCAGTAATACAGGTTGAGATTCTCAATAAACAGGAAAAAAACAAGAAGTATGCAACAACAAAAAAAACCTGACAACAACCGCAAACTCAGACAAAGATGGAAATAGCCACATTTTTACATTTTTCACTACATCAGGAAGGCTAAAAATAATTTATGAGGAAATATTTCCACAAAGATTGAGAGTGATGGGGACATAAAGAGCTGCAATTCCATAGGACGGCAATGTCTACCATATACACGCAACTCTTGAAGGGGAGACGGGGTATCAGGACGCAGAGAGGAGAGGTCTGCTCATCAATGCAGTGTGCTCAGCCACTGGTGGGGCTTTGTCCTAACAACACATGCTGATCTGTAAAGTGCTGGACGCATGACCACTTCCCACCCTGCAATGCCGTCATCCAAAGATTCCCTCCTTTCTTGGTGCTCCCTCTGCAGTCTCCCGGGATACAGCTGATCTCCATGGTCCTCTCTACTCCAGGAAAATGAGCAGCTATAGCTGGGATTGGACTTGTCACCAATGTATGTTCTACAGGATTGCAGTCCACAACAATGGACATTTCTCCATAACAAATACTTTGCTCTTTCGTCTCCCAAGATGGGCAGCTGTGTATTTACTTGCAGCAAAATATTCAAACAAATTTGTAGTAGATACAGTAAATGCTACAACTGTGTTTCAGATAAAACGGTGATCCTGTCCCCCATGGGGTACCAGAAGGATACACAAGGGCTGCAAATGCAGACACCAATACTGCATCCTTCAAGAAGGGTTAAAGTACCAGAGTTGTCCATTTTTTGGGAAAAAAATACGTTTATTGGGGGCCCTTACTTCTCTTATCACAATCCATACATTCATCCAGTGTCAAGCACATTTGCTGCCATCATTTTCAAGGCATTCTTTCCACAAGCCACGGAAATCAGCTCATTTCTGCTCTCTCCCTCACAAGCCCTTGATAAGTTATACATTATTATTTCCTTATCTTACATCATCCTCCATCACTCCTAACCCACTTTACTGTTATTTGTCCCGCTGGGTGTGGGTTCTCGATCAATCCTTGTGATGAATTCCTAGTTTCTCCCCCTACCCTCACCTAATCCTCCTGGTATCTCTACTCTCCTTGTTGGCCCTGAGAGGTTTGTCTACACTCGATTCCCTGTGTTGTAAGCTCACTGTAGCACTGTGTATGCTTTGGTCTAATACGATTTGTAAGGAAGAATTGAGGTCGTGATAGTGGGGGGAAGTAAGCTACAAAGAACTAGAGGAAAGTTATGTGTTTCATTGGTGCTATACTGCACCCTGACTGGCTCATCTCTTCTCTGTGACCCATCTGTGAGAGGATGTTCAATTGTTTAATGATAGGAATTGGGTCTCCACTCCAGGGCCCTCACCATTCACATTGGGTATGATTTGTTCTGGGTCTTAGATGTCTGATACCTGACTCCATCACAACACCTCATGATCTCACAGGATGGTGTGCTTCTTCCATGTGAGCTTAGCGGCATCTCAGCTAGACGGCGCTTATTTATCTTCAAGCCTTGAAGACCCCACATATCTCTGGATAGCCGGGCTCCATCAGCTTTCTTCACCACATTTGCTTAAGCACCCATTTTGTCTTCAGTGAACGTGTGGGGAAGGTGAGCATCATAGAATGCCGTGTTGTTACAACAAAGTGTTCGTGTGTTGAGGGAGTACTTGAGTCGAGGCCCAATGTCCATCTGCAACCTTAATTCTTAACAAAGAGATAAGAGTACAAAGTCTATAGTATCACTTTTCATTGCCAGCGGGAGAAATGAACGCATACTTAATACAAAAAACTTTAGACTCGTGAGGAAACCAAGATAATATGAGCTCCATCAGCAAGGGTGATGGCCTTTTAATTTTTAAATGCATTTCCATTCCGCAGCCCAAGTATACTGGAACAATTGGAACCAATAAAACATTTTATTTACTGAGGTGGGGCAAAAAGTTCATCATTCTTACCCACTGACGCTAGATAGTGCAAACTTTGCAACATCACATCTCGGTAGATTTTCTTCTGAGAAGGATCAAGCAGAGCCCACTCTTCCTGGCTGAAGACCACAAGCACATCCTCAATGTCCACTGGGTCCTACAATGACCACACACTCAACATAAGCAAGGTATCACATATCCCAATATTTACAAGAATAAACAGTGAAGCTGATAGCTGAGGGAAACTGAGGATTCATAGAAACATTAACACAAACATTTGAAACGTAGTAAGCATCATGCAATGCTGTCTGGAATGCAAAAAAAAAAAAAAACATCAGCTGTGGAAAAGTTTGGCAGTTGCTAAAAAGAAAGTTTGACAAAATAACTATGATGACCCAGTAATCTCTAGGCAAAAAACACAAAAGAATTCAAAGCAAAATATCATGAACAACCACTGAGAAGAGCAATATGGTACTATCTCTAAACACTTAGAACAGAACCGCCATGGACCAGCTGTACCTCTATACTGGGAATTTACTCTAACAAGAACACATCAGCACTCCCATGTTCATCACAGCACTGTTTACAGCAGCAAGAAGCTGGAAACAGCCCAGATGGTCATCAACAGATGAATGGATGCAGCTATCTGTACAAATATGCAATGGAATACTATATATGATTGAAAAAGGATGAAAAAGTGGAACACTTCATACCACAGATAGACCCGGAAAACATTATTCTAAGTCAGTCAATCACAAAAGCATATATATTGATGGATTGTGATAAGAGTTGTATGAGGCCCCAATAAGATGATTGGGGAAAAAGGGCTATTTATTGTATTAGACCACTCCTGTAAGGATAAAATCTGAGGGCAACTATTTGCATACCAAAAGGAACAGAAGTTGCAGATTCCTCAGACTGAGAGGAACAAGATGGGAAGATAAAGCAATGGATCAGAAGGCTGACTGACACCTACTGCCTCTGGTAAAGGAAGCATGAACCCTGGCTAGCATCAGACTTATGGACTCCAGGTGGCATGGGCTGGGATGCTTTCGCAACATAAGATTATTTCTTGATATAAGGCTCTGCTGTATGCATACATGAGTGAGCACTGGTTGTTTCCCGAGGCAAGCCAGACCAATACAGCCTCCTGTGATCACACAGTACCTATGCACCCTGGGCAAGTGTGATTTACTCTCAGTGCCTAAGGCTAGTAGCCAGGACAATATCACCTGCCATGACTCATCACTTCAACAGGTTAAACAAGGAAAAAGCATATGAACACAGGCAGAGAGATTATTGAACAAAACACAACACCCGTTCAAAATAAAAATCTTTAGCAAAGTGGGCGCTGAGAGAAATAGCTTCTTAATGAAAAGGAACGTCTGACCGCACCCTACACCGATGTCACGACCATGAACAAGAAACCAGGATCTTTCTGGCTGACATGGGAAACAAGGCATGGTGTCCAAGCTCACCACTGGACCCATCTTACGAGAAGTCCGGGGTCATGAAAAAAAAAAAACCACCACCAAAAAGGAAAGTCAACTGACTTTCATGAAAAAATTATAGTCCGCATAGAACACTCCCAACAACCAATAAAACAGTGATGAAATCAACAATCCATCGAATCACAGTTACTGGATAAAACATTAATATACAGTTCAATTGCGCTCTTGTGCGTAGGTAAAAAGAAATTGCAATTTGAAACTCAAATTACATGGGTAACAAAATGAAATGCTCTAATCTAAAAAATCATCAAATCAACGTAAGAAAACGGGAGGCCTGATGAATACCTTGAAAGCCCCAAATAACAGAAAATCCAATAGTTAAGATGTCACTCGTTTTCTAACCTGATCTACACAATCAATGCAGTTCCAATCGAATACCAAACGAGTCAACACGCTTTGTAGAACTTTGCATGGGAAGAGACAAGGGAGGACAAGGAACACGATACTGAAGGAGTAAGTCTGAGGCCTGTTGCTGACCAGTGTCCCCTGAGAGCTGCAGCGGCAGTGAATGAGACAGCGGAGCATCTCAATAACATGCAAGAAAGAACCAAAAACCAAGTCATCTAGTCTGTCAGAAAGGACCAAAGAATGTCCCAGGCAGAAAAAATCGTCTTTCCAATACATGGTGCTTAGACAGCTTTACATCAACTAACAAAACAAAGAAAAGGAAACGCATACAGAGGTTTTACAGCTTTTGCAAACAGTAACTCTAGCCAAACGTCAGTGCACAGCAAGGAAACTCCCACAAGACAGCAGATGAGAACACTGAGGTGACCTGGAGTTCCAAACTCATGACCATCACAGGGACTTTGACGCACGGCAACCTCGTGTGACACACAACCGACTCTGGGGGTCTCCAAGGCTGTAGACCTTTACAGGAGCAGAAAAGGCCATCTTTGCTGCAGCCCCAGGGGAGCTATTATGTCAATAAAACACTACAAGCACAATCCATGAGGAAACGAGCAGCTAGAAATTGTTAAAATTAAAGACAAGTCTCCTGCACATTGTCTACAACAAAGCGGCTCTAGAACAACAACAACGCCTGTTCTGCAATAGGGCCTGTGAAGAGAACAAAAACACTAAGAGCAAAACCTGTCTAAAGCACCCAGGACAGCAGACCTGCAGTGGAGATGGAAAGAGGCTGGTGAGGCTAACGGCTGAGACTTCACATGCTGATGCTAAGCTTTGCAGTCAGTTTGGCTCCATGGGACTGTGCCCGAGGATAATGGCCTGGTGCTGGAACTCCTGTAAAGATTCCAGCCGAGAAAAAGCCCTCTGCACAGGTCAGCCTCTTCAGGATGCGGGAGGTGTCTTAGTAGAGGTCTGGGTTGAGCTGGGCTCCAAATTTGAGGTCAGTATTTGGAAAGCCCAGCCACTCCACGGGAGAAAGATCAGGCTTTCAGCACCCAAAAGGTTGTACAACCTCGGGGACCCAAAGGGGCCCTTTTACTCTATCCTACAGGGTCACTATGATTCAGACTGACTTGATGGCAGCAAATAACATGGGGTTTTCTTAGTTGGGACACAATGGACAGGCTATTTAAGCTTTCAGGCTTTTTAACCCCAAATATACGAAAAACTATCCAATCTCGCTGATCCGACTCAAACCTCAACTTGACAACGAGCAGAGAGATGTGAACGCAAAGGTGACCGGCAGGGACGTGAGAAACGATTCAGCATCACATTTAATTAAGAAGTTGCAAGTTACAACAATGAGATCCCGTTACTCGTGCAGTTGAGAAAGCTTCAGCTCCAAACCAATCACAACCTCAGGAGGAGCACCCACGGGACACTTCAAGTCACGGCTACTGGGACACGAGATGGTTTTCCTGTGCTGTCGGCCTCTTAAAGACCTGAACACATTCTTAGCTAACTCACTGCCATCGAGTCCATGCGACTATAGGACAGGGTAGAATTGCCGCTCTGGGTCCTGAGGTTGTACATCTTCCTCAGAGCAGCTGGTGGTTTCTAAAGCTGACTTTGGGATTAGCAGCCAAATGAGTAACCATAACACCAACAGGGCCCCAGGGATCACCCCCTTTGTGATTTACCACACTGAGCTGAAGACAGATGTACACACAGAAAACTGTAAACAAATGCCAGATTCACTCGAGAAGCCCCAAAAATGGAGGGGTCTCCAAGAAGCCCCTCACAAGATTAATGACTAAGGAAACTGTGTATCCACACACGGGAGTAATACTCTTAACAAAGAGAAACCAACAATCCAAATCCAGGTAAACATATTACAGAATCTTTATTCAATGCTAAGAAAAAGGAAGCCACAGGGGAAAAGGTCCAGGCCACAAGGTTCCAATGATCAGCTTTTGGAAAAGGAACAAGACGACGGAAGACAAGTAGTTTTCAGCATTTGGATAAGAAGGGATGGTATTGGGGTGAGGGGTGGAATAGGCATAGCGATTTGGGGGGAGCTGTGAAACTATTCTCAATGATGCGATGAGGAATCCATGAGGTTTGGCATTTGTCACATCCTAAGAAGTGTGCAACACGGAGAAGCTGCTTGGATTTACATGATAGCTGTATGCTGACCACAGCTGTGGTCCTTAACACAATTTCATGTCAACGTGAAGATCTATGAAAGTGCAGGGACAACCTGATGCCAGGGGCTTGGGTGGAGAGCAAATGTTTGGGGAATGATGAGGGCAACGGACGTACAAATGAGCTTTACACAGTTGATGTATGTATGGTGATAGGAGTTGTGAGTCCCTAACAAATGATTTTTTTTAAAAAAGAAAGTAAGTCAGGGGCAGGGTTCAGCCTGTGAATCAGATCACAGACTTTGGTAGTTAATTTGGTGTCATAATCTGGTACATAATCGGGCATCAATTTGGAACTTGAGAGGATTAAAAGTGAAGGCATTGAACTTGAGAGGATTAAAAGTGAAGGCGTGGAGCCTAGTCTGTCAATCGGTTGATAGAAAATGAAGCCTGTGTGGGCATGGACTTTCCCTGAGATTCTGGGAACACTGGGATTTCCTGCAAGGGGAAGGAAGACACTGTCACTATCTGCTCACTCACTTGAAGACTCTGTACAGAGAAGGCTCACTTCCTGTGAGACATCCCTTATGAGGAGCCACATGGACTTACCTTGATGCAGCCCTGGGTGCTGGAGAGGCCACCTGGAGGCCGCTGCCAACACTGAGAAGCTTACAATGCCACTGGATGCACAGGACTTCTCATCCATTGGCTTGTGATGGTCCTGCACTTGGTGTCATTGCATGAATCTGAAGAGGACTTTAGAGATTGGTATCGGACAAACGGACTTGATCTGCACTGGGTTGGGATGCTTTCTAATGTATAATATCCTTTATATGAAACTGTCTCTTATACACGAGTGTCTATGAATTTCTTTCTCAAATCTACCCAGATTTGCACACAGTCTGATGGAGTCTCTTGTGGGTGTGAACTTCCAAGAAGGAGGGTCCTAAAAACGTGCTCCACACTCTGCCTTTGCCTTCCAGCTCGCTGACCATGAAGCTTCCAAACGTCTGCGAGGACTACCGCCACGTACCCACTGTCCTCTGACCTCCTGCATTCTGCATCATGTGGCTGTGTGACTCTGAAGAAGGCCTTGGGACTGGTATAAGACTTACAGACTTGAGTTGGCCTGGGCTGCGATGTTTTCTTGGTATGTTATTACTTATTGCGATAAAGCCCTTTCTTACACATAAGTGAGTATCACTCTATTTGTTTCTCTAGTCAACCGAGACTAACACAATCACATATCAAAAACGATCAATTATACCACATTTATCAGGCTTATGCAAGACACGTTGAAACCTGAAAGGGGAGGAGGAAAGAGGAACAAGTAAGGGGTCATGGGAACTCTGCAGGATCCATTTCATTCTCTAATCAACTAATCTCAGACACCTCTTTGAAAGAAAATCATGAGTGGAAAACAAAAATGAATGACACACTATCAGAGAAGCTAAAATGTGTAAGACAGTCCTTATGTAATGGTGATATATTCTTGACAATTCAAAGGATTCCCCGACTCTACAGGTAGGGAGATGAGCAAAACAGGAATCAGCAATACATTAAATCCCTCACTCATGAAAGGTGGAGAAGAACAATGGAGACACCAGCAACACAGCGGGGTGCAGAGCGGTGGCCGGGCTGAGAGTGAACGCAGCAGCACTCATAGGGATCCTCAGACTGAACTTCACCAAACAGACGCAACAGAGATGAGACTTGAGGCTGCAAAGGGCTGATCCAGAGGATCTCTGAGGAGTGATTTCCCAGACAGAGGAAACAGGCAGAGAACAAACCTCAAGGTGGGAAGGCGTCTTGTGTATTTCAGGAAGAGCCAAACACTGGGCGTCACTGGAACAGACCAAGATGTGGGAGAGCAAGGGGAGAGGAACCTGACGGGTGATTTGTGGTCAGAGGAAAGATATTCTCAGGAACGGGTTGGTACTGAAGAGAGTCTGACTTCTTTCTCATCAGGGTGCAGAGCAAGGTCATCTTTCTGAATACAAGAGGAAACTGATCACACAGCTGTACAAGAATTGAGGTGCACAAAAGAGACAGGAGGAAACCTTGAGTTATGGACAAAACCAGGTTAGAAATGATGAGTTTAACCTGTGCCAGTGTCTAAGAAACGTTCAGAAACACAGATCCACCACAAACACTTGGGCCCACACACCACATTTCCACATAAAGGAAAGACTAGTAGCACTTAACAGCGCACACTGCAGAGTCGAGCATAGAAGATCAAAGCACACATGACTTAAACGGTTAAAACGTTGGCAGGAGATTCCCCCCCTTGGATGCGTGCTAGAAATAATCTGGTTTCCAACATTTTCTGTTTTTGGGGTTGGTATTTTTGTTTGCTCTTTGTTTGTACACAGGAGGTGGTGTTTGGTGACTGGGGTCACCCTCGTGAAGTTGTGTTATATGTTATTTCGTTTTTTGGTATATGAAGCTCGAAATGCATGAACTTAGATAGGAAATGGAAGGTTTGAGGGAGGAGGGGATACATTGTTGGTGACGAGATGAAGTGGAGATGTCAAGGAGCCCATGTAGAAAAGGAATCTTTGGAAACTGATTGCGGAGCAAACGTACAATTCTGCTCACATGATGGAACTATGGACCGACATAGGTATTAATTCCCAATAATACAATATTTTTTAAAGTAAAGAAATACACAAAACAGCCCAAAAGATTGGCACAGGTACCCCAGCACTCACCGTATCTTGGCTGCAGTTTTGAGGTGTAAGGGTGTGTGGTCTAGACAGTCAACAAAGCCCTTCAGGAGGAGGAATGGAGCGGGATAAAGAGCACAGGGCAGGCTGGAGTCCGATGAGGAATGTTCCGGCCACACACAGGTCAGAGCACTTGAAGTCCTGCCTTGACACTGGTGGATGTGCAAGATGAACACCCAGGTCCCCAGCTGCCTGGGTCTCCTGCACCAGAGGGAGAGCTGAAATGGAAGCAGCACAGGGAGGAGACAGAGGTGAGTAAGCACCAGGCAGCAACAAGAGTTTGGTTTCTCCCAGCACTGCTCCTCTCTGGGGACAAGTGCATTGAAGGCCGAACAATAACCAGAATTCATGGGTCCAGGAACCAAGGGGTGGAAGCTGGAGTGGCACCACTCACTATTACTCCTAGTGATCCCCTTGCAGCATTTTTGCTTCCTGTCCCAGCAACCCTGTGTTCCTCAGGCCTGGAGGTCCTGGTCCCGAAGAAAGGAACTCTCCCACCTGGAAACACAGCATGGATTCCACTGAACTGGCAGCTGAGAATGCCCCCTGGGCACTTTGGACTTCTCATGCCTTTGGATCAACAGGTCAGGAAGGGTGTCACCGTACTAAGTGGTGTGATTGATCCTGATTACCAAGGAGAAATTGGACTGGTACTACATAATGGAGGTAAAGAAGAATATGTCTGGAATCCAGGAGATCCCATAGGCTGACTCTTAGTGTTACCATGCCCTGTGATTAAAGTAAATGGTAAGTTGCAGCAACCCAATCCTGACAGGGCTTATAATGACCCAGACCCCTCAGGAATGGTCTGGGTCACCCCACCAGGCAAAAAATCACAGCCAGCTGAGGTGCTTGCTGAGGGCAAAGGTAACACAGAATGGGTAGCAGTAGAAGGTAGTTCTACCTATCAATTACGACCACGTGATCAATTGCAAAAGCAAGGCTTGTAATTGTCAATGTATTTTCTTTGTATGTGATTATTGCGCATATTTCCTTTGTTCAAGTATGTTATATCAAATATAATTTGACTGCGTTTTCATCTATATGTATGATAGATGATTGATGATAAGTATAAGTGTGATTTCATTAATATGTGGAAATTATATAAGTATGTATGGGTAAAGAATTGTGTATAGGTGCCAGGCTGGCAAGGGGTGGATTGCTATACTTGATTGTGCCAGCCTGGCCGATAAACACAAGTAGGATTAACTGAAGGGCAGAGGGATAAATGGCTTGCTTGTTCTGTGCCTCAGTTTAAAGGGGTGCACTACCTGTGGGGTGCCTAGCATGTGGACTGTGTAAATCCTACTTTCTTCATTTCCAATTCCCCAATCTAAACCTCATCCATCTCCCAGGACTTCCTACATGACTTTTTGACGTTATAAAATAATCATTAGAAATGCTGAGTTTTTCCAGTGGAGAGGTCTGAGGGGCTGGTCCCAATCCCAACTTCTAAGTGGACACCTGTCCCTTCCCCCACAAGAATTTATTTGAAGGATGGCACTGAATCTACAGCTCCGGGAGAGGGACATGTCTGATAGGAGCACCGGGGAGCTGGTGAAGGGGGAGGAGGAGGGAGGAGCACATTCTGGCCCACCAGGCCTAGAGGACGATGATCCCCAGAAGAGCAGCCAGTCCACAGAGAGCACCCCAGCACCAGGAGACACAGCAAACAAAGCGGTGCCACCTTCAGGTCGCGGACTGTACCCGAGACCACGCCCTTGACGACGGAAGTCACACCTGATTTTGAGTCCAGGCCGTGAACACCTGAGATAAGCGTCCAGTCAGTTAACGCTCCTAGTTGACTCCTTGTCTGGAAGCCGCCCACGATCCCTACCTCACACTGCACTTCCGTGCGTTACAGCAGGCGCCGTGCGGACCTGCTCCAACTGCTGCCCCTCCGACCGGCGGAGGCGGCCTTCCTGAGGGGGCTCCGCGTGACGGGCCGAGGGGGGAGGGGAGGCCACGTGACGGAGCGCGCGCCACTCTGAGGACCGAACACGACGTTAAAAGAGAAAGAAAAGCAAGGGCCCCGCGTGGGGACTGCGGGGCGCGCACGGGGACGGGGCGCAGGCCGTCAGCCCGGGGTCCGGACGCTGCACGTGTCTCCACACGCGGGGCGCCGGCAGAGACGCCGAGACCGCGCGGAGACGGGCGACCCCCGCCCGGCGGGCTGCGGACGGGCGCGCAGGGGGCGCTGGGGACCCGGGAGGACGCGGAGGGCGCCCTCGGGCCGCGGCAGGGGCTGCGGGACCCCGGACGGGGCGCTGGGACGCCGGGAAAACTCACCTCAGACGCGCGCGGAGAAGCGCGACCAAGCGCGGCGGCCTCGCAAGGAAGAGCACTTCCGCTTCCGGTCTCGCGGTGCCCCCGGCTTGAACTTCCGGCCGGGAACACGCCCCGTTTCATTCCTAACCGAGCTGTTCCTCGGTTCCCCTGGGTTTAGATGCAACCACGTGATCCAATTCAGACTCACACGGAGCCCAACTCCCTGCCCCCAAGGCGATGCCGACTGGACTTGACTCCGCGCGACCTTGAGGAGCAGGCAACCCTCCCTGGGAGATTTCGGAAACTTCATTCTGCACAGGAGCAGGAGCCCCGTCTACCTTCCCCTGTGGGGCTGCGACTCCAGCTGCTGACCCTGCAGAAGCCTGGATCTCTTCAATGCATGGAAGAGCTCTTATGCTAATTAGAGAAGTCAGAGACCCCTTTGTAAGGAATTCTGGGGCGCGAAACAGATCCAGAGATCCAATCGGCAAAGTTTAGAAAGCAGGCTTTTTTGAGAGGCTTGCGGGGGGGATTCAGCAACTCGGGATTGAGCTATTGAAACTGCGTCTTGAGGAATTTAGGCTGTGTTTTTATACCCCTGGTAGCAGGCACAGCTGGGAAGGATCAAAGCTGGGGAGGATCAGTGCACACCGAGATTCAGGAGTTCGTTAATTTTATCTATATTTCCAGGATGGGCAGAGAGGGGTGTGCTTCTCTTCATAAAACATTCTGGCTTTTGGATGAGCCTGCATGGTGTTTGGGGTGGAACAGGGGAGGGGAAGGTCAGTGAGAGGAAGGTCAATGAGAGGTGAATTCTAAGAGCCAAGCTGAAGGCACGGGATTTAAAATGGAGTCCCTTTTGCCAAGACCAGGCACCCTTGGGGAGCAGTTGCTGTCTGCAGAAGTGGAAATTTGAGAAAAATTAACACGTGTGTTAGAGAAATGATTTCTTTACTCCTCAAATAATAGTTCCCCCATCTTGAGAAATGTTGACGCCTCTGGTTTGCCTTATAGTTTATAGTCTGTCACCTTTTGCATCTCAGGTGTCATGACCTATGAGCAGGACAGACTGTGCTAACTCAGTTTGATCTCTCCAGGTTCTGATGACTCATCCCGAGGGAGATTGAGATGACTCATCTAGAGGGAGACTAGGTCTATCTATTAAGGTTTAAAGCAAATACGGAGGATAACTACAAATCTGGAGCTACACAAAGTTACAAAAAAAGACAGGAAATGTTCTAGGTTAAAAAGGCATCTAGCAGGATTCATGTATTTAATCATCTTTGCCAATATCATAATTAAAAATATCAATTACTCTTCACTATTTCTTATTCATTGTCTGGTTTTTGAAGCCATAGGAGGCAATTGAAAACATCATGGCTTCAGTGATGAAAGCATGAAGCACTTGGCCGCATGGGAAGAACGGGAAGAAGTTATGCTATGTAAACTAAGCCAAGCAAAAAAGGACAATTACAACATGACTCCACTGAGGCAAGCTTTCAAAATGGGGCATAGCAGAAAACTTATTATATACATACACTTCTGGGTTGAGGTACAGGTACTATGGCAGGGGCCAAACTCAATCAAGGGATACATATGAAAGTCAACTGAATCGGAAGGGGAAAGAAAGAGAAAGGGGGGAAAAGACATGGATAGGTGGGTAGCACTAACCCACCCAGGGAGAGGGTGTTGTTGTTTATATTTCCACAGGAGAGGAGGATAGAGAGCCTAGGGTTCAATGTAGTGCACCAAGACCTGAATACAACCTAAAGACATGTAGCTGGGAACCAACAGAGAGGTCCGTGAGTCTGGCCCCAATCCCAACGATGTGGACCCCTCTCCCTCCCAGAAGAATGCACTTCGGAGGACAGCACTGATGCTACAGCTTGTGGAGAGGGGCACGTCTGATCAGAGCATACAGGAGCAAAGGAAGAGGGGAGGAGCATCACAGGATCAACATAAAACCCCCTCCCAGGGGGACAAACAAGAGAAGTGGGTGAAGGGAGACAACAAAGTGATATGAAAATAATAATTTGTAATTTATCAATGGTTCATGTAGAGGGAGGGTGGGGGGAGGAGGGCAAAATAAGGAGCTGATAGCAAGAGCTCAAGTAGAAAGAAAATGCTTTGAAAATGATGGTGGCAACATATGTACACATGTGCTTGACACAATGGATGGATGTAGGGATTGTGGTAAGAGCCCCCAATAAAAGTATTTTTTACAAGAAAACATCATGGCTTCATTTAGGTGTATTTAATCCTCAACGTGATTCTCAATTTCTGTTTCCATTGATCTCTTGGTTTTTTGCTTTCCAGCAGGTGAAGGAACATCCAGGCCTTGTACAGCTCACTGCATCACCATTACTGTCTACAGTGACACCCTGCAAAGAGAACCAGGTACAGCGATCACATGTAACAAACCTCACTGCAATGGAGTCGATTGCTATAGGACAGTGTGGGACTGTCCCAGTGGGTCTCCAAGACTGTCACTCTTTACAAGAGTAGAACGCTTTTGTCTTTCTCTAGGGTCTTGAACTGCTGCCCTTGAGGTTAGCAGCCCAACATGTAACCACCACACCACCAAGAAGTTAAAGGAATATTTGACCACTATGGACCTTAAATGATCTTATGAATATCTGAGTGAGCCTCGGCAGAAAAGAAGATTCCCTACTGCTGTTGTACAGCGTCTGGGGAATAGGACTGCAACTTTGACATCTTCAGAAAGCTGGACGGTATGATCTTCACCGGTGCTTCATTCAAGTTGTCTTCCTTTTGCAAGGTTGCATCCGTGAACATTGCAGGTTAATGTGATTATGTTTTTTATACTTCCAGGTATGTCTGTTGACCTGTGTGAGTGTTTTCCTGTGGAGCCAAATGAGGTGCCCTGCCCTGACCCAAAGACTGTTTTGGGTGTTCCTCGGGGACTTTGTTGCTTTGCTCTTCCTGCTGCTCCACTGTACACCCGGATTGTTTTTCCCTGGTGTGGTTGGGTTGGGTTGGGCACAACTCCCACACCGTGTCTCCAGTGTTGTCCCTCATAGCGATTTGGATCATTGAGCGATAATGTGTCTCCTGGTGGGGCCAGTTCTATGGTCCTCTCTGTGCATAGGCCGCTCTGAGGAAGAATATTGTCCTCCAGGCTTGGTGGGCCAGGCTGTGTTCCACTCTCTCTCCTTCCCTCTTCATTTGCTGCTGATCAGAGGTGCCGCTCTCCCTGATCTACAGCTTCAGTGCTGTCCTCTGTAGTGCATTCTTCTGTGGTGGAGGGTGGGGGCACATAGCAGGGTATTAATGAGACGTCCTTCAGTCCTGATGCTACATTCTTGATGCTATATTCCAGCATTTTGAATGATTTCCTCAGCAAACAAATTCGGTAAGTATACAGAGAACGGATACAACTTGACAAACTCTTCCTGATATGAAACCGTGCAGTAACCAGTTGTTCATTTCAAATATTGCCTTTATTATTTTCTATGTACAGGTTCACATCAGTCAGATTTAGTGTTCTAGAATCCCATTCTTCATCATTTTAGCCATGATTTCTTATAAGCACTCGGTCTAATACCTTTGTTTCTTCTGTAGGACACAGGATAATTTCTTTCTGATATCTTCTATTGCAAATCAAGATCCTATAGACATCAGCAATAAGAGGTCTCATTCTGTGTTCTCCTGGATTCAGTTGTGTTTCCCCGATATACATGTAAACTGGGCAGGGCCATGAATCTTGGTGGTTTTAACAATTATTCCATGAGGTAATTTGGCAGTTATGTAATTTACATGTAAACTACACAGGGGCCATGCCTAAAATGAACTGGAACATTTTTAAAGCTATGTACTTAATTTTTAAAAAACAAAACCACCTTACCCTTCAAAGTATTCTCCATGACACATAATACATTTGTCAAATATGATTCCATTCTTGTAAACATTTGTCAAACTCATCTGTCCTGATGGCTGTCAGCACCTCACTCATTTTCTTCACCTTGTCTATGTGGTCAAAACACTGTCCTTTCAAGTCCCTCTTCATTTGTAGAAAGAAAATGAAGTTGCACACAGCGACGTCAGACTTCTAAGGTCTGTGGGGCAAGAGGCATGCTGGGTTTTGCCAAAAACTGGCACACCGAGATGGCTGCCAGAGCAGGTGCATTGTCGTGGTGGCAAAACCCATCCCCCATCTGCCACAAATCAGGTCTCTTTGTTGCACACTCTTATGCTATCTTTTTTCAGTTTGATTAACAGTCTGACCTGGTGGGACAAACTCCTCCAAATTCACTATGAGTCAACGTTTTCATCTGTTCCAGAACGAGGCTTGACACCAATCAACATTTCACCTTTTCTGAAATGGGAAAACCATTCATACACTCGCGTTTCTCACATAACACTGTCCTTGTAAGCTGTGTTCAACTTCACAACAGCATCTGCAGCACTTTTCCCAGTGGACAAAATTACATGGCCCCACGGTGTTCTCTTAAATCGTCCATCACAAAGGACAACGTTCTAGTGAAATTGCTTTGATGAAAAAAATTCACTGTGACCAGAGATCATTCCCAGGAAATGCCACTGCATACACTGACTCACGGCGTGTTACCCCATGCTCGCCTCTGTGGGACAAATGAGCACTGGAAAATCTACACTGTGCCCAGCACAATTCCAGTTTTCCCAGGGTACCTCCTCATATAAAGAACATGTAGATACACATATATATTTAGATATACATATATCACCATCATTTTAAAAGCATAAGGCAGCTATTTCAGGTGCATCCAACACGGTGCACCCAACACACAATATAGAGTTAAGTAAATGAAAGATTTAATGTCTCAGAAAACTTTCTATCCTGGGAGGGAGGGAGGAATCATCAAGAATTCCCTTTCTGACAGAAGGCCGGCCACACATCCCCACATTCCCATACCCTAAGGTACGGGGGATCCATGATGTTCACTTCTGTTGTGGGGTCGAGTTCCCATGGATTCCCTACTCCCATGCGCGCAAGGGCGCTCTCTCACACACACTGACTTCTCAGAGGGACATGGATTTTGGATGAAAGGAAGAGAGACACAGAGTAGCCCCAGCCACTGTAGCACCATCTTGTTGACTGCTGAATGACCTGACTGCTTCCATCCCATCTCAGAATGTCCTAAGAATGATTGGTTTTAGAATGTACTCTTGTGCTTTCGAGATCAGCACATTACAATGAATAATATTGTGACTTTTGAGGTGGTCACCAGGATATTACTATTTTCATTTTATTTACAGGATGTTATTATCAATGCTGTACCTTGGGTGGTAGTTACATAATCTGTTGTCAATTTGAGACTTAAGGGCGAAGGGGTGGAGTTTAGCCTGCCAATCACATTGCAGCTTGATGACCTCATTTGGAGGCACTAAGAAGATGAATACCTAACAACAGGTGGGACACAGGCTGACTCCCTTCAAGACATTCCTGACAGCAAGCCACATGAAGCTATGTATCCTTTCTGTATCCCACACAATGCATCACTTATAAACTTTTGGATGGGGCAACGGTCAGAATTATGTTATGGTGTCAAACTTCTGGGCTGACAGAAGGAAACCTTTCGGTTTGGGTCATGTTTCTGATTACCTTGAGTATAAATTAACTTCATTGAGCTTGTTAAATTAAGAGAAAATAAAATCTTATGCTTGACAGTCTGACTTAAGACAATATTTGTACACAGTCTAGGAAATCTAGTTAACAACCTTAGTCAAATGGACACACCAAGCACTAAACTAGACACTGAAGAAATTGAAGAATTTCCATCTGAGTTTGCTCAAATTTGCCATCAAGATATATTCATCATTATGGGCGATTGGAATAGGAAAATTGGGGAAAAGGTCAATGGCTCAGTAGTTGGACAAACAAGGCCTTGGTGATAGAAATGAAGCTGGAGAATGCATGAGGGAAATTTGCAAGACCAAGAAATGTCTCCAATGCAAATATGCTTTTGTCAACAACAAACACGACTATACATGCAGAATTCTCCATATGGAATACAGGAATCAAGCAGAGGATGGGAAGATGACAGGCAAGCTCAATGCCACCAGAACACGATCAGAGAAATCTCACCATCCATTGTTCCTCTGGAAGTTGAAAGAAATGAAAGCACGTCCACATGAACCAGAATGTGACCTTGAATAAATCCCATGGACATTTCAAGAACATCTCAGAAACATGAGAATTATTGAACACAAATGAAATAAAACTGAGCCAGCTTTGGGAGGAACTAAAGAACAGGAACCATGAAGAAAGCAGAAGATCACTAAGAACATCGGGGAGATGCTGCACAACAACTCTATATTAATAAAAATAAATAAAGTTGAATTAAAAAAAGACAAGAAAAGAACAGAATACAAAAGTGGATGTGACAAGAGACCCACACTTGTTCTTGAAAGTTGAGCAACTAAAGAAAACAGGGAGCAAATGAAGGGGGAGGAAGAGAGAGTGGAGCACATCCTGGCCCACCAGGCTTTGAGGAAGATACTCCTGCTCAGAGCAGTCAATGTGCACAGAGGACCATATGGCCGGTCCACTGTCAGACAGGACATCCCTCACGGACCTATAGCCCTAGAGGAGGCAAGACTGGAGACACAGTGGGCATTCCACTCGATCAGATCCACCACACCTAGGCCAAACACTACGAGGGCGCAACAGAACAGCCAGGGGAGCAGAGCAACCAAGTCCCCAGTGAATACCAAAAATAGACTTTGGGGCAGGATTTGGCGCCACAAAAGATTCAACTGGAAAACACTCCTAAAAGCCAAAAAACACTCCTTGAACTAACTACAGGTTTTTCTGTCTTCTGTTTGGTTTGGTTTTTTTGTCTTTGGCCTTTTGTTGTTTTTTTTATTTTGTTGCTTGGTTTTGCTCTCTCTTGTTTTTGTGCATGTTATTATCTCCACAGGGATGTCTAAAATAGGCTGGATGAACAATCTTGAGGAGGAAACAATGGGACTGACAGTTCCGGAAGGACATGGGAGAGGGAGAGGTGGGCAGCGGTGTTAACAAACCCAAGTGATCTAAACAAGTGATCTAAACCGGTGGTGAAGTGGGTGTAGGCGGCCTTGGAGGGTATGATCAAAGGTAATGTAAATTCTGGGTTGAGAGGAATTACTGCAACCCAAACAAAGGCTGAACATGATAGTGGAACAAGAGGAAAGTCAGAGGAAATAGAGAAAAGAGCTGGGAGGCAAAGGGCATTTACAGAAGTCTAAGTAAAGGTGTGTACATATGTAAATGTATTTTTATATGGGATAGGGTCCCTCAATGCAAGAATATTTGATTCTATTAAACTGACATTCCATGATGCTCATCTTCCAGACACAATTGCTGAAGACAAAGCGAGTGCATAAGCAAATGTTGGGAAGAAAGCTGATGATGCCCGGCTATCAAGAGATATAGCATCTGGGGTCTTAAAGGCTTGAATGAAAACAAGGGACCATCTAGCTCAGAAGCAAAAAAAGTCCACGTGGAACAAGTACACCAGCCTGTGTGCTCACAAGGTGTCGAAGGGATCAGTTATCCGGTATCATCAGAAAAATTATATCATCGTGAATGAGGGGAGGTGTAGAGTGTTGACCCAAAGCCCATATATAGGCAACTGGATATCCCCTTCCAGAAGGGACATGGGGAGGAGACAAGCAAGTCAGGGTGTGATGCAGCAACAATGAAACATACAACTTTCCTCTAGTTCCTAAAGACTTCCTCTTCTCCCCTTACTATCATAACCCCAATTCAACCTTACAAATCTAGCTAGACAAGAGGATGCACACTGGTCCAGAAAGAAACTGGAAACACAGGGGATCCAAGGCAGATGATCCCTTCAGGACCAGTGGTGAGAGTGGTGATACAGGGAGGTTGGAGGGAGGGTGGGGTAGAAACGGGGAACCGGTTACACAGTGCAATTTATTACAAAATAATAATGCATAAATTATCAAGGGTTCATGACGGAGGGGGAAGTGGAGAGGAAGGGGAAATGAGGAGCTGATGTCATGGACTTAAGTGGAGAGCAAATGTTTTGAGAATGATGATGGCAACAAATGTAAAAATGTTCTTCACACAATATATGTAAGTATGGATTGTGATAAGAGTTGTACGAACTCCCAATAAAATGATTTTTTAAGGAAAATGAAAGAAGGGATGAAGAGAGATGAACACAAAATTTCAAAAGGAGACTTGAGAAGACAGAATATTGTTCTGTAATGTGCAGAAACCTCCAGTTAGAAAAGGAAACATGTACCCAGTCTATCTCAAGATGTGCTTATACCTCAGTATATACAAGATATACTTAAGAAAGAACTGAACAAAAATTCAAGCGACAAGTTGCAATATTCAAAGATACTATGGGCAAAATACTGAACAAAGCAGGAAGCATCAGACAAAAGCATCGGATTCAGCAATAAAGGACTCACATTAATGAATCCTACTCAGCAGGGAATAGGGATAGGATCTTGATGCAAACCCTGCCCATCAGAGCGTGGGAGAGGCAGCTCAGACACAACTCAGAACAGGAATCCTTAAACATCAGGAACACCTATCACCCAGCCTCACAGCAAGGAAGGGTACCTCACCAAACAGCAAATGCCCAGGCTTGATTCTCCCTTTGGGAAATTTGACTAACCAAGAAAAGGCTCAAGAGCCCCCACCGCAGTTTGTTAATACCAAAATGCAGGAGCCTCTGCTTGAAACAGTAGTAAAATCTTTATCAGGGAAATTTAACCTAACTATTCAAGGCATTCAAATGGATACTAAGAATATTAATCAAACTTGTGAAGAAAACTTAAGAGCTGTAATTAAACTCAAATGATTAAAACTGGCACTTAGGGGTCATAATGTAAAAGAACTATATGGCATTCATTAAGACGATCTAACCTAATTCTAATGGTGTTCAGATAGTTACTGGATTTATTGATCCAGATTGTGACGGAGACATTAGGGCAATGATTAAATCTGATGTACCTTAGTTTATGAAGAGGAAGATTGCTGAAGGGTTAGTTGTACAAGCCTCCAATGAAGTGATTATTAAACTTTTTTACAAAGAAAGAAGATTGCATAAACCAATCATTTTTGGTTCCTTTCATCACTAGAGTTAAAATTTATACCTCTCAGGCAAAAGCATCTGAGAAGTCTGACCACCGTATGAATCGGTCTGAGATTCGGTGTTCTGTTCTGGGAAAGCAAAAGCACCCCTACATGGAATTAAAAACTGAAGGTGGAAATGTTTTTAAATTCTGGATATTGGGTCAGTCCCTTAGAGCACCAGAGAGGGGCTAGGACCTCCCCACTAACTTCCCTGAAATCCAGCATGAAGGGAGTAAGAGAAGTTACCCAAGAAAGAATATCGCAAAACGGTAAAATCCTACACTACAAAAGGCCTACAAGGCAGGACCACTTAATTAAGCCTGGAGTCACATCTGTAAACTTATAGGGAAAAGATCTGTTTTATGTTAGTTCCAAAATGGCTTAACAAGTGTTTTGAAAAAGCTTTCAGATTGTCCCGAGTATGTTAAAACTCGGCAGTTTCATCTGCTGTCGGTTTTTTGTAAGCTCCCTCTACAGCAGCGGTTCTCAGCCTTCCTAGTGCTGAGACCCTTTAATACAGTTCCTCGTAATGTGGTGACCCCCTATGTGGGTGTACCCACCTGTAGACACAAGAGGAGTGGGGATTCGATTCCTAAAGCCATCGGAAATAGGGACTTAGGCAACCCCTGTGAATGGGTCATTCAAACCTCAGGTTGAGAACCACTGTTCTACAGCTAATGAGCTATATTGAATCTCTGAGAGCAAGGAGCTGAAATTTCCATAATCGTGAAGTCTATTGGAGGGGGGGATGGGCTGATTCCAAGGATTCAAGTAAAACTAAAATGTTTCGAAATTGATGATGGCAGCATGTACAAATTGTTCAAAGCAAAGGAGATGAAAAGAAATTCTATGCATGACAAATTTCTTTGACTCTTTTTCACGAATTATATTTTCTCCTTCCTGAAAGCTTCTAAAAAAATTCAGGCAGATAAACACATTTCACGTCTATAGAAAAAAGCTGATCCTGAGATGTCCCAGGAAGGTGCAATTCGCATTTGGGATCCAGGTCCACTAATCACCTGAAGGAAGTGGTATCCCCTTATGTTGTTGCAGAAGAAAGCTGACAGACTCCCATTAGCAGGATGCAACTATGAGTACAGAAAGATCAACGACAAGGAAAAAATGATGAACCCACCCAATCTTAACACAGATTATTTTTCCAGGTTGTTAAAAGCCTAAAGGGAGGGGCTATTTATGGTTTGACAGGTAAAGGAGGCAAGTGGGTTTCTCCATTGCCAGCGAGGCACAGATGAAATGAAGCTGATGTGGTGACCTGAGAGTTGAGAAAACAGCCCAGAGACCTCTGTCCTATGGCTAAAGTCATCCACAACATCGAAAGGACCTGATTCCTGAGAATGGCAAATTCCTGCCTGCTGAGACATTTCCACAATCGCTCATGCTGCCTGAGATGCTCTAGGATGCTTTAATAACTAAGAGTCTTATGCAAAAGTGACTGGACTAGGACAAGACTGTTCATTTGCTACAGAAACCAAGATTATGGATTTGCAACATCAATAAATGCAAAAATGTGATTGGAATGGAGCTGATTTCTGCGTAACTCCTGTCACACATGACATTGCATGATTGGGATTTGATTAGGAAACATTCGCAAGGGTTTAAGGGAAACAATTTGTTTGATGTTAACCAGCTAACAAAGTGTATTTTCTATACATTCTGACAGACTGCAAGTATCCCGTAGCTCTGAGGTGATTAAACAATTGGCGGATGGTAGAAAGCAAGGGTCCTCAAACTACAGCCCACATAGGGTCTGCCGAGGACATTTATTGGGCTCACTGGTTGTTTTTGCCCATTTGTTTTTTACTTCAAAATAAGAAATGGGCATTGTGCATAGGAATTTGCTCACAGTATTTTTTTTTAAACTATAGTCCGGCCCTCGAAAGGTCCTTGGTATAGTCAACAGGCTCCCAGTTTAAAAAGTTTGAGGATCCCCTGCTCTGATGCCTTAAAATCTAAGAATTAGGGCCAAATGCACTGGATGGAAGAGTGATGACTCGGGAGGCTCAGGCTCCCAAGGGCACGTGGGGCAAGGCTGTCATTCCAGAAGTAGGAAATCCTACTCCCGACTTTGATGTAAGAAAGATGTCAACTTCTATCTTGTTTTTTAGTCACTGTAATTTGAATCTTTGGTTGTTCATTCTTTTCAGCCTCGGCTGTTCTCCTGAGCTATTCCGTGGACTGCTAAAAAGGACAAACAGATCTGTCTTGGAAGAAGTAAGGCTAGAGTGCTACTTAGAGGCAAGGATGGCAAGACTTCGTCCTACACACTTTGGATATGTTGTCAGAAGAGATCAGTCCCTGGAAAAGTACATCATGTCTGGGAAAGTGAAGGTGCGGGTGAAAAGGAGGCAGGCCCTCGGTGAGCTGGGTGGACAAGTGGCTATGACCAGGGACTCAGGCATAGGAGCCAATGAGGAGGGGGCAGGACTGTGCAGTTTTGTGCTGTTATGCACAGGTTAAAGCCGACTCGAAGGCACCTAACAATAATCTGAGCTGAGAAGAGCTTAGAAATGATTGCCACATGGTACTGAACACCAGTACACCATCTATCACGCAACGTAATCAGTTCATAACTGCCTTCTAAAGGATCTCTCTCCTTATCACCAATAGAGGGAAGGGATGCACGTGCATGGGTTCAAAGGATTTTACATAGACTTTATTCTAGTCTGACTGTACTGTTCATTGCAGAAATTTTGATACTTGCAAGTCTCATTCGGCTTCTATAGGACCTAAGAGATATAAAAAGGGGCCGTGTTGCTTCTTTCACCCTATTACATTTTTAAACATAATACAGAAAGGGGAAATGTGAGAAACTAACACTGAGGGAAGTACAAGTTCTATATTCCTTAATTTAGAGGGAATCTGGGAAGCTGGTATTCCTCATAAGAAAACCTCCACTTTGATAAATTAGAAATCCAAGTACATTATCCTACTTTGTTAACAATCGCACAGGTTTTCCCCTATAATCAGTAACGTCCTGGTTGATGATTATCTCCCTATCGAAGCAGACATCGTTTTGCTTTACTTGCTGTGACACCCAACCCTGTATATGTACCCCCAATGTGGGTATTAGTTTTCCCCACCTTTGACCTCAGGGACCTTAATGTTGATAACACCTGCTTTGGGCTGATGTAACTACTGAACATGCATGTCCTAAAGCTACCTAAAAAGACCCAAGAGAATAAAGGCTCTCTCCCACTTCTCCCAGTTCTACGTGCTCCATCCAGAGGTGGTTTGGAGAGGACGCTACCATAGAAGGTATCTGACTCCTTCATTCTCCACCCTCTTTCCTATCCTTTATGATTTTAGTATAATCTTTCTTCTATATTAACACCGAACAAGGCTGTGGCCCTTCGGTTGTTGGAGAGTGGTTTCCTCTGACCCCAACAACATACGTATATGGTGGAAGGGAGGCATAATGTCCCTCATCTAATGTGATAGGCGGTGCAACTACCCAGAATGCTTTTCTTCGTATGTCTTAAATCCCACAAGGAATCCTTGTTGACCTTGCAGTGAGTAGCCACCAGGACACCTGTAGGCGCTGTGTGCTGGGCTGTTCACTGGAAGGTCAGCAGTTTAAAGCTACCAAAAGAGGAAAACTAAAACAGACCAATTTGGATGATTTGGTGACATACACGTTGGTTTCAAAGAAACAAATAAATGATGACTTTCAGAAACGTATCAAATTACTTTAAAACTGAAGTGTTCACTCTACAGGCACAGAAATGTCTACAGTACTGTAAAAGCTTGTAAATGCGCTCATGTGACAACTGCATCACCTTTTTTGGAAGCGCCCTTTGGAATGAAATGCTCGCTTTTACACTTGCACCCCGATGTCTAACTCCACGAACCATCCTGCTGCCGAAGAAACAATGTGAGCCCTTAGGTTTCTGAGACTGAACATTTTACGGGAGTAGAAAGGCCAGTCTTCAGCACAGCACCTGCTGGTTACCACCTGCCATCTATTCTGACAGCAGCAGAGCACGTGATCATGACATCACCAGGGGCCCCTTTATTTTCCTGAGATGATTCAATAACTCTGCGTGCATTTCGGTAATCTTTCTTATGCACACAACACTGTCATTAGAAACAACCTGTATTCAGTTCATTCCCACATAGGGGGGAATCTGACTTACTGATAGGCTGAGAAGGATCTGTCAAGCTTCTCATAAATACCTGAACGCCAATCAGTACACCATCTGGAAAAACAACTGAAGAGACAGTTCCATTTGTAATTTGAAAATTCTGTTTGGAATATCCCACTAATTATGTAGTGCTTATCAACGAACACCAAAATAGGTAAGGTCAGATATGAAGAAAAGCAGACATCTGCAAATCTCAAAATGTCATGAAGAAAACACTATTCATAAGGGGAAAAATAGTAACACGGAAAGTCATTAGAAACAAAACCCTCTTCAATGAAACAAAAGATTATATAAAATTATAGTAAAATTTAATTATAGTAAAAACAAAATCAAGCAAATTAGTAAAGAATGAGAGTCCTGTTTTGGTGAAGGCTAACGTGACACATTCTTTTTAAGAGTTACAGAAACTAAGACATATCTAGCTTATAACTAACCCACTAAATACTCAAGATCATTTGTCCTTTTCAATATTATTTATCTTAAAGGCACAAAATAGTTGTATTAAGTTTTCTTGGCATCAATATTCCTTACTAAGAAACACTGTTCTTTGATAAAAAACCTTAGTGAGTTACATTTTGAAAGTGTAGGGGCAAGAACGAAACATCATAGTTTTGAAATCTTCACAGTATATTCCTAAAGCTGATGTATATCAGGCTTTATATTCCTAAGACCTCTCTCCTGTAAGTTCTGACACAGCTCGTGGTGTCAGAACTTAAGGTTCTTCCAAATTACTTAAGGCTTCTCTTTCCTGTGAATTTTCATGTGTGTTTTGAGGTTAGAGGATTGCCTGAAGACTTTGCCAGTGTTCACATTTCTAAGGCATTTCCCCACTGTGCAATCTCAGATGGTTATTTAGCCTTGAGGAAGAAATGAACACTTTCCCACACTGCTGACATTCATAAGGCTTCTCTCCACTATGGGTTCTTAGATGGACAGTGAGAGCTGAAGGATGAGCAAAGCCTTTCCCACATTGTTTGCACTCAAAAGGCTTTATTCCACTGTGAGTTCTTTTGTGCCCAGTTAAAGCAGTGGAATCTTTAAAAGCGTTCCCACATTCTTTACATTCATAAGGCCTTTCTCCACTGTGAGTTCTCTTATGTGTAGTTAGGTGAGTGGCCTCTCTAAAGGCCTTCCCACAAACACCGCATTTATATGGTTTCTCTCCACTGTGGGTTCTTATGTGTGATTTGAGCACACTTTGAGAAACAAAGGCCTTCCCACATTCTGTGCATTTATAAGGCTTCTCCCCACTGTGAGAACGTATGTGGCGACGGAGAGAGAAGGAACAATTAAAGGCTTTCCCACATTGCTTACATTCATAAGGTTTCTCTGCACTGTGAGTTCTTTTATGGTTAGTGAGTGTTGAAGATAGACTAAACCCTTTTCCGCACTGCTTACATTTATATGGTTTCTCTCCACTGTGAATTTTTCGATGAGAAGCAAGGTGTGATGAAACGCGGAAAGCTTTCCCACATTCTTTACATTCATAAGGCCTTTCTTCACTGTGGGATTTTAAATGTGCACTGAGGGATGAAGAATATTTGAAAGCTTTCCCACATTCTCTGCATTCATAAGGCCTTTCTTCACTGTGGAATTTCAAATGCACACGGAGGGATGAAGAATATTTGAAAGCTTTCCCACATTCTCTGCATTCATAAAGCCTTTCTTCACTGTGGGATTTTAAATGCAGACTGAGGGTTGAGGTACACTTGAAAGCTTTCCCACATTCTCTACATTGATAAAGCCCTTCTTCACTCTCAGACTTTAATTGTGCACAGAGGGCTGAGGAATGTCTGAAAGCTTCCCCACACTGCTTACATTCAAGAGGTTTCTCTGCACTATGAGTTCCTGAGTGTCTGGTGAGGGCTGCGGGAACCCTAAAGACTTTTCCACGTTCTTTACAACCATGCCGTTCCACACCAGTGAGTTCCGTCAAGGGAGTTTCATGGGCAGAGAGACAAGGGGCATCCTTCTCCCGATCCTGACATGTAAGAGGGTTCTTTCTTTTAGGAGCACTCACAGGAGTGCTTAAGTGACAAAGACACCTGCAGGATTCTTGACATTCCGTACACGGACAGGTGGTACATTGAGTGTGACACTGGATTTGCTGGCTATAATATGCCTGATCCAAGAAAGCTTTTCCAAAAGTAGAGCTTTGAAAACAATTGGGTTGGGGGGCGTTTCTTTGTGGCACATCACGACATGGAAGCTGGCCAAAGGGTTTCTCACAAGGATGGCCTCCATTCACTGCAGCATCACTCTTTACTTTATGGATCCTGTTAAAAACAGGCAGCATATAGTTAGAAATGCATGTCAGCCATTTCCGAAGACCAGACACTGTGTCTGTGGTATGAAATTTATGCCAACTCATATCATGTTTAATGGGTTAAATTATCTGCCAGAAATGTTACCACTTCAGTCACTGAATTGAGACTGAGAGAAATGTCTTGAAATACTCGTTATGTTAAATTTATGAAAAGGTTTCACTGTAAAAACTCCCTGAATACTTCATGTCTGGTCTTTTCCTTCAGGATTCTCAATCCCTAGGAAATCTTAGCAGATATTGTATTACTACCAGGAATAATAGAGATTGACACATATTCCAAGTGGAAAAACCTGTCATCATCTTTAGACAGGACAGCACTGAATTTTTCCTGCTTTGGTCAAAATCTGGTTGATATGCAACATGTCCACGATTCTCACTTAGGCTGGTAAACATTAGTAATTGCTGATGCTATAGAAGCTGATAAGCCATGGTACACAAGGGGACTTCTGAAAGTTCATTGAAATATTCCATAGCTTCTATTTCCAATTTTCTGTGAACTTTTTAAAGCCTAATCAGAAATTGATTTTCTTGACACCTGATGATTTTTCCCCTATGCACTGTCTATCCTTGCGTGAAAGATACTCACCTCAAATGCCTCCTCTGGTATTTCTGCTGGTCTTTACTGCCATGTGTCCCCCATATTTCTGCTAACAACGGGGACCAGGCACTACTGTTTCTGAATGTGGCCAGAATATGTTCACTGGATAACTTTTCTCCATGATTAAGTCTTCCAGACCCTGATCCAGTAATACAGGTTGAGATTCTCAATAAACAGCCAAAAAAACCCCAACAAAACATGTGCGACAAAAAAAAAAAAAAAAAACTCACAATAGCAAACTCATACACAATGATAGACATGGCAACATTTTTACAATTTCATTACGCGAAGAAGGTTGAAAATAATTCATGAGGACATACTTCCACAAAGATTGAGTGATAGGGGCATAAAGAGCAGCAATTCCATAGAAAGGCAATGTCCACCATATACATGGAACTCTTGAAGGGTAGATGGGATCTCAGGACGCAGGGATGAGGGGTCTGCTCATCAAAGCAGTGTGCTTAGCCATTGGTGGGGCTTTGTCCTCCCACCACATGCTGATCTGTAAATGGCTCTACTCAAGACCACTTCCCACCCTGCAATGCCGTCATCCAAAGATTCCCTCCTTTCCTGGTGCTCCCTCTGCAGTATCCCTGGATAAAGCTGATCTCCATGGTCCTCTCTACTCCAGGAAAATGAGCAGCTATAGCTGGGATTGGACTTGTCACCAATGTATGTTCTACAGGATTGCAGTCCACAACAATGGACATTTCTCCATAACAAATACTTTGCTCTTTCGTCTCCCAAGATGGGCAGCTATTCATTTACTTACAGCAAAATATATATGCAAACTTGTAGCAGATACAGTAAATGTTACAACAGCGTTTCAAATAAAAGGGTGATCCTGTCCCCCATGGGGTACCAGAAGGATACACAAATGCTGTGAGGGGATGTTCAATTATTTAATGATAGGAATTGAGTCTCCACTCCAGGGCCCTCACCATTCACATGGGGTATGATTTTGTTCTGGGTCTTAGATGTCTGATACCTAACTCCATTACAACACCTCATGATCTCACAGGATCATGTGCTTCTTCCATGTGAGCTTAGCGGCATCTCAGCTAGACAGCCGCTTATTTATCTTCAAGCCTTGAAGACCCCAGATAACTCTGGATAGCCGGGCACCATCAGCTTTCTTCACCACATTTGCCTAAGCACCCACTTTGTCTTCAGTGAACGTGTGGGGAAGGTAAGCATCATAGAATGCCGTGTTGTTTGAACAAAGTGTTCGTGTGTTGAGGGAGTACTTGAGTCGAGGCCCAATGTCCATCTGCAACCTTAATTCTTAACAAAGAGATAAGAGTACAAAGTCTATAGTATCACTTTTCATTGCCAGCGGGAGAAATGAACGCATACTTAATACAAAAAACTTCAGACTCGTGAGGAAACCAAGATAATATGAGCTCCATCAGCAAGGGTGATGGCTTTTTAATATTTAAATGCATTTCCATTCCGCAGCCCAAGTATACTGGAACAATTGGAACCAATAAAACATTTTATTTACTGAGGTGGGGCAAAAAGTTCATCATTCTTACCCACTGACGCTAGATGTTGCAAAGTTTGCACCATCACATCTCGGTAGATTTTCTTCTGAGAAGGATCAAGCAGAGCCCACTCTTCCTGGCTGAAGACCACAAGCACATCCTCAATGTCCACTGGGTCCTACAATGACCACACACTCAACATAAGCAAGGTATCACATATCCCAATATTTACAAGAATAAACAGTGAAGCTGATAGCTGATGGAAACAGAGGATTCACAGAAACATTAACACAAACATCCGAAATAAATGCTGGTGCTCAGATTAGTACTTTCAGAAGAACTACACACACATTCTAGAGTTTTTTGGGCCTAATAAAATTTTTAATATGTATATATATAAACAGTTGGGTCGCAAGGCACCCTGAAGATATTTGAATGCCTTTAACCTATTTATTACATGATAGGACCTGAAACATGAAAATTCACGACCTTGAAGAGATATAGAGTTTTGTATAACTACTCAAACCTAATGTGCAGAAAGAAGATGGAACAGGACATACAAGACCCAAGTCACAATGTTAAAAGGGACTCATCGACTCATTTAATATATCATGAAGGAAAGAAATACAGATGACCAGTATTCTTGCGTGAGGTCCTAAGAGCTGAGAAATTTAGAAAGTGAATTATGCATACCAAGTCAAAGAAGTCAAGAAATTCAGGAAAACATGGCCTTGGTTAAAACAAAAAACTTAAATCTAGTGAAATGTTGACACTACACAAAATCTAACAGAAAACAGTAGAAGAACCCACGGGGTGGATTGGGGAGGAAGTCCTGTGGGTTCAGATTATTGGAGAGTTGACTACAAGGTCGGCAGTTCAAAACTATCAGATACAACAGGGAAGAAAGATGAAGCTTCCCATTCCTAATAAATCAGCAGCCTTGGAATCCCACAATGTACCTTAGGTGTGTATCCTAGTTACATAATCTTATGTCAACTGAAGGGGAAAACAAACAAACAAACAAAAAAGACAGAAGGGGTGGAATCCAGCCTGTCAATCAGGTCACAGGCTAATGCCTCCTGTGGGCGTGGCCTTCTCATGAGGATTCTGGGACCTTCCACTCTTTCTCCCTGGAGGCAGCCTAACACTTTCATTGATCAGACTCAAACCTCAACTTGAAAACGAGCAGAAAAATGTGAACGCAAAGGTGACCGTCAGGGACGTGAGAAACGATTCAGCACCACATTTCATTAAGAAGTTGCAAGTTACAACAATGAGATCCCGTTACTCGTGAGGTTGAGAAAGCTTCAGCTCCAAACCAATTACAACCTCAGGAGGAGCACCCACGGGACACTTCCAAGTCACGGCTACTGGGGACACGAGATGGTTTTCCTTTGCTGTCGGCCTCTTAAAGACCTGAACACATTCTTAGCTAACTCAATGCCATTGAGTCCATACGAATATAGGACAGGGTATAATTCCCGCTCTGGGTCCTGAGGTTGTACATCTTCCTCAGAGCAGCTGGTGGTTTCTAAAGCTGACTTTGGGATTAGCAGCCAAATGAGTAACCATAAGACCAACAGGGCCCCAGGGATCACACTCTTTGTGATTTACCACACTGAGCTGAAGACAGACGCACACACAGAAACCTGCAAACAAATACCACAGATTCACTCCTGAAGGCCAGAAAATTGGAGGGGTCTCCAAGAAGCCCTTCACAAGATTAATGACTAAGGAAACTGTGTATCCACACACGGGAGTAATACTCTTAACAAAGAGAAACCAAGGTCAAAATCCAACTAAACATATTACAGAATCTTTATTCAATGCTAAGAAAAAGGAAGCCACAAAGGTCCAGGACATAAGGTTCCAATGATCAGCTTTTTGGAAAAGTAACAAGACGACGGAAGACAAGTGGTCAGCATTCAGAAAAGAAGGGATGGTATTGGGGTGAGGGGTGGAATAGGCATAGCGATTTGGGGGGGCTGTGAAACTATTCTCAATGATGTGATAAGGAATCCATGAGGTTTGGCATTTGTCACATCCTAAGAAGTGTGCAACACGGAGAAGCTGCTGGATTTACATGATAGCTGTATGCTGACCACAGCTGTGGTCCTTAACACAATTTCATGTCAACGTGAAGATCTATGGAAGTGCAGGGACAACCTGATGCCAGGGGCTTGGGTGGAGAGCAAATGTTTGGGGAATGATGAGGGCAACGGACGTACAAATGAGCTTTACACAGTTGATGTATGTATGGTGATAGGAGTTGTGAATCCTTAACAAAATGATTTAAAAAAAGAAAGTGCAGGGGCAGGGTTCAGCCTGTGAATCAGATCACAGACTTTGGTAGTTAACTTGGTGTCATAATCTGGTACATAATCGGGCATCAATTTGGAACTTGAGAGGATTAAAAGTGAAGGCGTGGAGCCTAGTTTGTCAATCGGTTGATAGAAAATGAAGCCTGTGTGGGCATGGACTTTCCCTGAGATTCTGGGAACACTGGGATTTCCTGCACAGAGAAGGAAGACACTGTCACTATCTGCTCACTCACTTGGAAACTCTCTACAGAGAAGGCTAACTTCCTGTGAGACATCCCTGACGAGAAGACACATGGACTTACCTTGATGCAGCCCTTGGTGCTGGAGAGGCCACCTGGAGGCCGCTGCCAACACTGAGAAGCCTACAATGCCACTGGATGCACAGGACTTCTCATCCATTGGCTTGTGATGGTCCTGTACTTGGTGTCATTCCACGAATCTGAAGAGGACTTTAGAGATTGGTATCGGACAAACGGACTTGATCTGCACTGGGCTGGGATGCTTTCTTAATGTACAATTATCCTTCATATAAAAATGTCTCTTATACACATGAGTGTCTATGAATTTCGTTCTCTAGTCTACCCAGACTCACACACAGTCTGATGGAGTCTCTTGTGGGTGTGAACTTCCAAGAAGGAGGGTCCTGAGAACCTCCACCCCAACTCTGCCTTTGCCTCCCAGCTCGCTGACCCTGACGCTTCCAGAGGCCTGCGAGGACTACCTCCCCGTACCCACTGTCCTCTGACCTCCTGCATTCTGCATCATGTGGCTGTGTGACTCTGAAGAAGGCCTTGGGACTGGTATGAGACTTACAGACTTGAGTTGGCCTGGGCTGCGATGTTTTCTTGGTATGTTATTACTTACTGCGATAAACCCCTTTCTTACACATAAGTGAGTATCACTCTATTTGTTTCTCTAGTCAACCGAGACTAACACAATCACATATCAAAAATGATCAATTATGCCACATTTATCAGGCTAATGCAAGACACGTTGAAACCTGAAACAGGAGGAGTACAGAGGAACAAGTAAGGGGTCATGGACTCTGCAGGATCCATTCCATTCTCTAATCAACTAATCTCAGACACCTCTTTAAAAGAAAATTATGAGTGGAAAACAAAAATGAATGACACACTATCAGAGAAGCTAAAATGTGTAGGATAGTCCTTATGTAATGGTGATATATTCTTGACAATTCAAAGGATTCCCTGACTCTACAGGTAGGGACATGAGCAAAACAGGAATCAGCAATACATTAAATCCCTCACTCATGGAAGGTGGAGAAGAACAATGGAGACACCAGCAACACATCGGGGTGCAGAGCGGTGGCCAGGCCAAGAGTGAACACAGCAGCACTCACTGGACTCTTCAGACTGGACTTCACCAAACATGCACCAGAGATGAGACTTGAGGCTGCAAAGGGCTGATCCAGAGGATCTCTGAGGAGTGATTTCCCAGACAGAGGAAACAGGCAGAGAACAAACCTCAAGGTGGGAAGGTGTCTTGTGTGTTTCAGGAAGAGCCATAGGTTGGGTGTCACTGGAACAGACCTAGATGTGGGAGAGCAAGGGGAGAGGAACCTGACCGGTGATTTGTTGTCAGAGGACAGATATTCTCAGGAACCTGTTGGAACTGAAGAGAGTCTACCTTCTTTCTCATCGGGGTGCAGAGCAAGGTAACCTTTCTGAACACAAGAGGAAACTGATCACACAGCTGTACAAGAATTGATGTGGACAAGAGACAGCAGGAAACCTTGAGTTATGAAAAAACCAGGTTAGAAATAATGACAGTCCCACACCCATTCATGTTGTATTTTGGACTCCTCCTTCTCCAGCCTCATCACCTGCTATTCCACCCTAGCCTCACTCTGGCCTCACTCTCCCCTCCCTCCCCAAGCAGGGCCTCTGTATTGGCTATTCCCTTGCTCAGTGTATCTTACCCTCCCTCACTTTCTTCAGGCGATTGCTTAAATTTCACCCTCTCAGTAGCGAGGCCTTCTTCAGGAACGACACTTGCTGCAAGCCCCCTGTTCTCTACTGTCCTTTCCCCCACTGCATTTACACTATCTGATACATTACCTCGTTGATTCACGGCCATTTTTGTTCTCACTGGGCTGCAAGCTCCAGGAGGGCATATTTCTAGAGAAAGAACCCTGGTGGGGAAATGGTTGCACATTGGAAGGCTAACCACAAGGTCAGTAGTTGAAAACCACCAGGTGCTCGTCGGGAGAAAGGGGAGGTTTTCTATTCTAGCAGAATGACGTTCTCAGAAACCCATAGGGTGTAAGCAGTTCTACCGTGTCTTATAGATTCGGAATGACTAAATAGCAGTGAGTATGTATGGACCAGTTCAGTTCACTGCTGCATATCCAGCACTTGAACTTGAGTGAGGACATCATATGTCCTCAGCCCTTATTGATTAAATGAAGGCATGTAGGAATGGCATGCGCTGCTGATAAGTGTACAGATTTGTAAAGGGCAGTGTAAAGTATGCTGGTAAAACAGAACAGGTTACAGCCCTAAGGATCATGGGCAGCCTGAAGGCTGGGAGGGCCTTTGAACTGAGCCCTTCTGTAAACCTCCCATCAAGCCTGCAGGCCAGTCCATTCGTATCCAAATTTAGTCCACAGCTGGGTGCCCTGGTGGAGGAAGGGATATGAAGGTGTCCCTGTGGGGGAGTGGTTTAGATCACCTTCAAGTATGTTCTCAGGGGCTCTAATGCCTTGGAGCAAGTAAACAAATTTAGGAGTTTGTTAAATATGGTTTTGAATGCATGGATGTGCTTTATACAATTGATGTATGTATATGTATGGATTGTGATAAGAGTTGTATGAGCCCCTAATAAATTGTTTAAAAAAAAAGAAATAATGACAGTTTAACCTGTGCCAGTGTCTAAGAACGTTCAGAAACACAGATCCACTGAACACAGCTGGCACACACGCATTTGCACATAGAGCAAAGATTAGTAGCACTAAACAGCGCACACTGCAGTCGAGCATAGAAGATCAAAGGACACATTTGACTTGAACGGTTAAAACGTTGGCAGCAGATTCCCCCCCTTGGATGCGTGCTAGAAATGATCTGGTTTCCAACATTTTTTGTTTTATGGTTGGTATTTTTTGTTTGCTTTTTCTTTGTACACATGCGGTGTTTGGTCACTGGGGTCACCCTCGTGAAGTTGTGTTATATGTTATTTCGTTTTTTGATATATGAAGCTTGAAATGCATGAACATATATAGCAAATGGAAGGTTTGAGGGAGGAGGGGATACATTGTTGGTGACGAGGTGAAATGGAGATGTCAAGGAGTTCATGTAGAAAAGGAATGTTTGGAAACTGATTGCGGAGCAAACGTACAATTCTGCTCACATGATGGAACTATGGATCGACAGATATTAATTCCCAATAATACAATATTTTTTAAAGTAAAGAAATACACAAAACAGCCCAAAAGATTGTCACAGGTACCCCAGCACTCACCATATCTTGGCTGCAGTTTTGAGGTGTCAAGGGTGTGTGGTCTATACAGTCAACAAAGCCCTTCAGGAGGAGGAATGGAGCGAGATACAGAGCACAGGGCAGGCTGGAGTCCGATGAGGAATGTTCCGGCCACACACAGGTCAGAGCACTTGAAGTCCTGCCTTGACACTGGTGGATGTGCAAGATGAACACCCAGGTCCCCAGCTGCCTGGGCTGCACTGGGTCTCCTGCACCAGAGGGAGAGCTGAAATGGAAGCAGCACAGGGAGGACACAGAGGTGAGTAAGCACCAGGCAGCAACAAGAGTTTGGTTTCTCCCTGGTGCCAGCACTGCTCCACTCTAGGGACAAGTGCATTGAAGGCAGAACAGGCTCCGCACCCACAGTAAATCCTGCTTTCTTCATTTCCAATTCCCCAATCTAAACCTCATCCATCTCCCAGGACTTCCTACATGACTTTTGACGTTATAAAATAATCATCAGAAATGCTGAGTTTTTCCAGTGGAGAGGTCTGAGGGGCTGGTCCCTATCCCAACTTCTAAGTGGACACCTGTCCCTTCCCCCACAAGAATTTATTTGAAGGATGGCACTGAATGTACAGTTCCGGGAGAGGGACATTATCTGTTAGGAGCACCTGGGAGCAGGTAAAGGGGGAGGAGGAGGCAGTGGAGCACATTCTGGCCCACCAGGCCTTGAGGACGATGATCCCCAGAAGAGCAGGTAGTCCACAGAGAGCACCACATGGCCGGACCTACAGTGAAACAGGATGATCCCTCAATAACCCATAGCCCTACAGAAGACAACACCGGAGACATAGTGGGAACTGCACCCGATCTGATCCCGCCACAATGAGGCAAAACACTAAGGGGGTACAAGGGAACAGAGCGGCGAGCTCCCCAGGAAATGCTGAAAGTGGACTTTGGCATCAAGGGTTAGTTCCCCAACAGACTGGATGGTAAAATACTCCTAAAGGCCAACAAACAGTCCTTGAACTAACTACAATATATTCTTTCCTGTTATGTTTTGTTCACTTTTTTATCATTGGGTTGTTGTTCTGTGGCTGCATATTGTTGATTGGTGTTGCTCTTTCTTTTGTGTATGTTACCTCCACAGGTGTGTCTACCTGAGATAGGCTGGATGAATAATCTGGAGGAGAAAACAACAGGCCCGACAGTTCCAGGGGGACATGGGAGAGGGGTAGGTTGGTGGAAAGGTAGTGGTGTTAACAAACCCAGGGACAAGGGAACAACAAATGATCCAAATTGGTGGTGAGGAGGGTGTAGCACGCCTGGTAGGGTGTGATCAAGGGTAATGTAACCAAGAAGAATTACTGAAACCCAAATGAAGACTGAGCATGATAGTGGGACAAGAGGAAAGTCAAGGGAAATAGCGGCCATCTAGCTGAGAAGCAACAAATACCCCACGGAAGAAGCACACCAGTCTGTGTGATCACGAGCCTGTGTGATGACGAAGGGATCAGTTATCAGGCATCAAATCAGAAAAATTTCATTATGCATCGCTGAAGACAAGCGATGCATAAGCAAATGTGGCAAAGAAAGCTGATTGTGCCTGGCTATCAATAGATATAGTGTCTGGGGTATTAAAGGGTTGAATGAAAATAGGCGGCCATCTAGCTCAGAAGCAACAAAGCCCATATGGAAGAAGCACATCAGCCTGTGTAATCATGAGGTGTGGAAAGAATCAGGTATCAGCAGAACGCAAAAGCCTATGGTAGTGAATGAGCGGGGGAGTGTGGATAGGAGACACAAAGCCCATTTGTAGGCCACTGGACACCCCTTACAGAAGGGCATAGGGAAGGAGACAAGCCAGTAAGGGTGTGATGTAGCAACGATGAAAAATACAACTTTCCTCTAGTTCCTAAATGCTCCCCGCTCTCTGACTATCATGATCCCAATTCTACCTTACAAATCTGGCTAGACCAGAGGATGTACCCAGGTACAGATAGGAACTGGAAACAGGGAATGGAGGGCAGATGACCCCTTCAGGACCACTGGGAGGGTGTAGGGAGGGTGGGTTGGAAAGCGGGAACCAATTACAAGCAGCTACAAGTGACCTCCTTCCTGGGGAACGGACAACAGATATGTGGGTGAAAGGAGACGTCAGACAGGGCAAAAGATGAGAAAATAATAATTTATAAATTATCAAGAGCTGATGAGGGAGGGGGGGGGGGAAGAATAAATGAGGACTTGATGGCGGGGCTTTTCTTTTTTAAACATTTAGCTAGGGACTCACACAACTTTGCATCAGGTCCTCTTTTTTTCCCCCCTTCTTCCCCATTCTCCCTCCCTCATGAGACCTTGATAATTTATAAATTATTATTTGGTCCTATGATGCCAGAGGCTTAAGTGGAGAGCAAATGTTTTGAGAATGATGAGGGCAATGAATGTACAAATGGGTTTTTTTTGTTGTTTTTTTTTAATCTTTTTATTGGGGCTCATAAGGCTCTTATCACAATCTGTACATACATCAAACAAATGTTTTTATACCATTGATGTATGTATGGATTGTGGTAAGAGTTGTCTGAGGCCGTAATAAAACGATTAAAAAATAAATTTAAAAAAAGAAAAAAGTTGTACACAGTGTGATGTTTGCCCTTCAAGGAAGGGGGTACACTCCTCACCATCCTCAGTCTACCTGACCCGCAGGATGAATTCTTCCCTGGGTGCCTGGTCTGGGTCAGGAGCAGTCCTCACAAGTCCGGCGCCAGGAGACACAGCAAACAAAGCGGGGTCACCTTCAGGTCGCGGCCTGTACCCGAGACCACGCCCTTGACGGAAGTCACACCTGATTTTGAGTCCAGGCCGTGAACACCTGAGATAAGCGTCCAGTCAGTTAACGTTCCTAGTTGACTCCTTGTCTGGAAGCCGCCCACGATCCCTACCTCACACTGCACTTCCGTGCGTTACAGCAGGCGCCGTGCGGACCTGCTCCAACTGCTGCCCCTCCGACCGGCGGAGGCGGCCTTCCTGAGGGGGCTCCGCGTGACGGGCCGAGGGGGGAGGGGAGGCCACGTGACGGAGCGCGCGCCACTCTGAGGACCGAACACGACGTTAAAAGAGAAAGAAAAGCAAGGGCCCCGCGTGGGGACTGCGGGGCGCGCACGGGGACGGGGCGCAGGCCGTCCGCCCGGGGTCCGGACGCTGCACGTGTCTCCACACGCGGGGCGCCGGCAGAGACGCCGAGACCGCGCGGAGACGGGCGACCCCCGCCCGGCGGGCTGCGGACGGGCGCGCAGGGGGCGCTGGGGACCCGGGAGGACGCGGAGGGCGCCCTCGGGCCGCGGCAGGGGCTGCGGGACCCCGGACGGGGCGCTGGGACCCCGGGAAAACTCACCTCAGACGCGCGCGGAGAAGCGCGACCAAGCGCGCGGCCTTTCAGGGAAGAGCACTTCCGCTTCCGGTCTCGCGGTGCCCTTGCTTGAGCTTCCGGGCGGGAACGCGGTGCGTTTGATTCGTGACCGTGCGGTTCATCGGTTCCGCTGGCGTTTAGTTCCAGCCGCGAGATCCAAGTGGGCCTCACGAGGAGCAGAACTCCCTACCAGGAAGGGGAGGCGGTCTGGGAGCGACCTTGCGGAGCAGGCGGCATCCTCCCTGGGAGATTTCGGAGACGGTAACTCAGGACAGATGCACGAGCCCTGGCTGCCTCCCGCGGTGGGGCTGCGACTCCAGCTGCTGACCCTGCAGAAGCAGCTTGTCCCCACAGGGCATCTCCTAGGTCGACCCCGGCCGTCCTCCATCCCGGGTCGAGACAAGCCTGGATTTCCTTCCACACGTGTGTGAGGTAGATTTTGCAACGCACAGAAAGCAAGCAAAAGCAGAAACCAGTGTCAGAGGTTTAAATTCACAGCTCCCTGGTGAGGTTCTGGGGTCCTCAGGATGAAGGTGAGTTTTATAACCCAGGTCTGGGGGTGGAGGGTAATGGGAGCTGTAGATTTTCCATTGCAACTTTGCTACCTGCAGATCCTGGGCTGAGCAGCAGTGTTCTAAGTTCTCTGTCACAGCCCTCCTGCTGCACCTGGGCCTGGAGGGCCACCCAAGTGGAGGGGAGCCCTGACCTCGGGCAGCATCCCTGAAGTGCTTTCACAGGTCTGGGTGTCTCTTCATTCACCTGCCCTGCCATTCCCGCTTCTGCCTGACAGCAAGGAAGAGCTCAGAGGCTGATTGGAGAAATCAGAGACACATTGGGGAGCAGTCGTTCGTTGCAGAAGTGGACATTTGAGAAAAATCAACATGTGTGTTAGAGAAATGATTTCTTCTCAAATGATAGTTCCCCCATCTTGAGAAATGTTGACGTCTCTACCTTTCCTTATAGTTTATAACCTGTCACTGTTAGGAGCCATCCCAGCCATGCTGTCTAGCAAAGCTACAGCCGGGGGAAGATGCTGGAAGGGAAGAGCTTCCCAGGGAGGGTTTCCAACATTCCTCAAACATTTTACTGTTGTTAAATCCATTCTTGAGAATGCTGTGCATTGTCATGGTTAGCGCACCTGGAGCGGATGTGAAGGCAGTTTTGAGAAGTACGAATGGAACCAGATCTAAAACTTGCTTCAATATGATGGGGCTTTCCTTAACTGAGGCATTGGGGAGGCTTAGACAGAGATATCTTTGGGAATTCTGAGAAGGTTATGTGGGAATTGAGTGAGGAAGAAACCCCAAAGTTGAGATCAAAGCAGAAAATGAAACCCACTGAAAAAACCTGGATTCCATTCAGATTACATCGTGGGAGACTCTTTTGGCCTCCCTGATATAGAGGACCTTATAGACTGCCTCCCCCAACTGACGCCCCTTTTCCTCGGACAGGGGCTGACATAGGAGAGAGAATGGTTAACATTAAAAAAAAAACACGTAAAAGAGGAAACATTAAGTCGTTGGCAAAGAATCAGACGGTTTGGCTCCCCGTGGTGCCTCAGGAGTATAAAAGACAAAAGAGACATAGGTAGACAATGGAAGTTACCCTGGCAAAGCTTATAAAGGAAAATATTTGAAAAGCATTTAACTCTGCTTGTAGGTATTAGGCTCTGAAGTAGCACATGAGTTAGTTTCACTGTTAGTCAACCAGGAAAGAAACATTGTGAGCAAAAATAGGGCAGTGAGTAGGATATGAGTCTAACAAAATTTTCTGAACGCCTCAATCAAGAATAGTATGTGACGTACAAGACCAAGAAAGAAAGAACCAGGAAGAGGACAGAAAGTGATAGAAAAAAGTACAGACCTTATAATGGTCTTTTATCAGGTTTTAGTGGAAACAATACGGGTGACTTTGGAGTTAATCATAAGGCGTTTTTATATAGTGGTCTGCAAAACTTTTTATGGTATCGATAAAGCTGTTTGGAAGAACTCAGCAGGAATTGCTTCCACCGGAACATCTCTCCTGTCTGTCTCATCTGTGTTCGCGATTCCACACCTCCTTCAGGTGTGCAGTTCAACCCTCCTGGAGCTGGACTCCAGCATGTCACCTTTTGCATCTCAGGTGTCATGACCTGTGAGGAAAATATATAGACTGTGCTGACTCGGTTCGATCTCTCCAGGTTCAGATGACTCATCTAGAGTGAAATTGGGTCTCTATTAAGGTTTAAAGCAAATGGATTTAATAAGGAGAATAACAGTTCAAATATGGTGCTACACAGAGTTACAAAAAGACAGGAAATGTTCTAGGTTAAAAAGGCATCTAGCAGGATTCATGTATTTAATCATCTTTGTCAATATCATAATTAAAAATATCAATTACTCTTTAGTATTCCTTATTCATTGTGTGGCTTTTGAAGACAGAGGAGGTGATTGAAAGCATCATGGCTCCATTTAGGTGTATTTAATCCTCAATGTAATGATCTATTTCTGTTTTCAATGATCTTTGCTCTACAGCCAGGTATAGGGGATATCTGGGCCTTAAGTAGCTCCCAAAATAATCAATCCTAAGATTACATTTCATCAAAGAGAAACACAGCTATCACGTTTTACAAAACACATCGCCATTGAGTCGATTCCTTCAGGACAATGTGGAACTGCCCCTGTGGGTTTCCGAGGCTGTAACTATTTACGGGAGTAGAAATCTCCGTCTTTCTCTCCAGATATTGAACAGCTGATCTTGAGGTTCGCAGCTGAACATGTCACCGCCAAGCCACCAGGGAGTTAATTGGATGTTTGACCAACATGGCCCTTGAGTGATATTATAAGTATCTGAATGGCCATTGGCAGAAAAAGTTCTCTACTCTTGTTGTACAGGGTCGGTGTAGCATGACTGCTAGTTCGACATCTTCAGAAGGCAGGACTCTGTGGTCTTCACCAGCGAGGGCTTCACATTGTCTTCCTCCAGCAAGCGAGCGTGCGTCCTTGCCTCTGGCAGGTTATTAATGAGTCTTCCTTCAGTACTGATGCTGTACTCTGGATGCTGCATCCCTGCATGTTGAATGCTTTTCTTGGTGTGTTAGTCTGGGGAGACTAGAGAAACAAATCCAGGGACACACATAGGTGCATAAGAAAGAGATTTATAGACAAGAGCAATTGAACATGGAGAAAACATCCCAGCCCAGTCCTGATCAAGTCTATAAGTCTGATCTTAGCCCATGTGTCTGATACCAATCTATAAATTCCTCTTCAGACTCACCAAACACATGCAATGACGCCGAATGCAGGAAGATCAGAGGCCAGTGGGTGGAAAGTCTTTGGATCCAGTGTCAATGGAAACATCAGCTCTGGCAGGGGTCTCTGCATCACAGTGGGTTCATGTGTCTTGTAAGCTGCTAACTCTCCCAGGGTGTGAACAGAGAGTCTCCCATTTCCAAAGAGGAAGTACCGGATTTCCTAGAATTCTCAGAAGGCTATGCCTACACAGTGGTCTCATTGTCTATCATCTGATTGACAAGCTAGACTCTGCCCCTACACTCTTCAGCCTCAAATTGACCAACGATTATATATCTACCACACTCAGCACACAGATTCCATAAGTCAGGAAAAGGTTGCAACATGACACAAGCCTTCCCTGATATTAAGCAACCGTTTGTTCTTTTCCAATAATTATGTTTTGTTCTAAGTTCAGGTTTACATAAACCAGATTTAGTATTTTGAAATTTCCATGTATTACAATTTTACCCGTAATTTATTATAATCAATACAGTTTAATACAAGAGGACACAGGGAAATTTCTTTCTGATAGCACATGCTTTCAGGAGAGATCCTATGTACTTTAGCAATGATAGGTCTCATTCAATGTCCTCCTGGATTCGAGTGTTTCTCCCTGTGGTTGTGATGTCATCTGTTGTCAACTTGAGACTATTAGTGAAGGGGTGGAGTTTAGCCTGTCAATCAGGTCGCAGCTGGATGACCTGATGTGGAGGCTCGAACAAGAAAAATAGCTCACCGGAGGTGGACACAGGATACAATCCCTGGAAGACATTGCAACTCACAAGCCACATGGAGTCACGCTAGAGCCCTGGAGCTGGAGGAGCCACGTGGAGACCCACGCCAGCACTGAGCTGCTTCCACCACCACGGGATCCACAAGGCTTCCCACCCACTGGCCTGTGATCCTCCTGCATTTGGTGTCCTTGCATGTGTTGTGTGAGTCTGAAGAGGAATTTCCAGACTGGGATCAGCCATATGAACTAATATCAGACTTATGGACTCGATCTGGATTGGGCTGGGATGTTTTGCTTCTCAAGCACTTTCTTATACACATAAGTGTCTGTAGATTTGTTTTTCTAGTCGACCCAGACCCACACACTCCCCAAAAGTACGTGTACACATGGCTGGGCCAAGAATCTTAGTGGTTAGACAATTACATCATGAAGTAATTTGGCAGTTACGTAATGTGATTGATAACATGTCGTGTAACTACAATGTAATATATCGCTATAAATGATGTGATACGCCAATCACTTGTAATGAAACTAGGATGGGCTGTCACACCCTCATTCAGGCCACAGCCCTGATTCCGTGTCATGGGAATTTTTCTGGAGCGTGGTCTGCATCACCTTTTATCTTAGAAAGACCTAAGAGGGGAGAGGCAAGCACAGGAAACAGACCTCAGAAGCACCCAAAATGAAAAGCTGGGTGCATAGCGTGCTCTTCGTACCCCAGATGCCTGCAGAAGGAACCTCCTAGACCCACGAGAAGCCCGGTTACAGGAGACCTAGGAATCTCCAAGGTGCATCAACCCCACTGATGTGGAGTGGAGACTGGGCCTTCTCCCAGAGCCCACTGTGATTTAAAAAAAAAAAAAAAACCTCCTCTGTCGCTGGACCCCTGAATTTGGACATGTGTGATTGTGAGCAAGACCATAGCCATTGAGGATGGAGTTACCCCTGTTTGTGTATAATATGGAAAGGCTTGAGACACATGGGAATTCCAGAAGACTTGATTGTGCTTGTGTGGAACTTGTATGGGGATCAGGAGCCAGCACGCAAATAGGTCAAGGGAAGGTGGAATGGTTTTCAAATCAGGGAAGCTACACTTCAGGGTTGTATCCTCTCCCCACGTGTATTCGATCTGTGTGCTGAGCAAATCATCAGAGAATCTGGCTCACGCGAAGAAGGATTTGGCCTCAGGACCGGAGGAAGGCTTTTTAACAACCTGTGGTTTGCAGGTGACACAACCTTGCTCACAGTGAGGAAATGAAGCACTTTCTAATGAAGGTCAAGGGTGGCAGCCAGCAGTATGGATGACAACTCGATGTCAAGAAGACCCAAATCCTCACAACTAGATCAATAGGTCACATCAGGATCATTGGAGAAAAGGATGAGGTTGTCGAGAATTTAGTCTTGCTTGATTCCACAATCAGGGCTGACGGAGGCAGCCGTCAAGAGATCGAGTGACATATGGCATTGGGTGAGCTTCTGTATAAGAGCTTTTTGAAGTGTTGAAAGCAAGGAGGTTACTTTGAGGACTAACATGTGTCTGACCCAAGTCGCAGTAATTTCAGTAGTATCATATGCAGGTGAAAGATGGGCACTGAAGGACGTAGACTGAAGGAGAATCCATGCATTGAATTGAGGTGCTGGCAAAGAATATGGAAATTACTACGGACTGCTGAAAGAACAAGCATTTCTGTCAGGGAAGAAGTACGGCCAGAATGCTCCTTAGAGGCAAGGACGGCAAGGCTTCATCTAACATGTTTTAGATATGTTGTCAGGGGAGATCCGTCCTTCATGGACAGTGTGCTTGGTAAAATTTAAATGCAGCGGAAAAGAGGACGTCCCTTAAGCTGAATTGACACCATGGTGTGTTAGTCTGAGTAGACTAGAGAAACATTCATAGACATGAACCTGCGTATAAAAAAAGAGGTTTATATGTAAGAGCAATTGAATATTGAGAAAACAACCCAGCCAAGTCCAGATCAAGTCCACAAGTCTGATATTACCCTATGTGCCAGATACAAAGTCCTCTTCAGACTCATGCAGCACCTGCAATGACGCCGAATGCAAGAGGATCACAGGCCGGCGGGTGGGAAGTCTTGTGGATCCAGTGGCCGTGGAAGCATCTCAGCGCTGGCGTGGCCTCCACGTGGCTCCTCCAGCTCCAGGGCTCTAGCGTAGCTCCAGGTGTCTTGCCACTGCAATGTCTCGCAGGGAGTGAGCAGAGAGAGAGTGGGTCTCCTGCTTCCAAGGAGGAAAATACAGGAATTCCCCAAATCCTCAGGGGAAGACCATGCCCACACAGAGGCCTCATTGGCTATACAATGATTGATTATCAGGTTAGGCTCCACCCCATTCATAATCCTCTCAAATGGAAAACAGAGTACATAACAACCACAAGTGGCTGCAACAATGAGCCCCAAAGTAAAATGGTTTACGACTGGGCAGTGTCTCCTGTTTACACATTGAGTTCCTACAAATTCTCACCGACTCCATGGCACCCAACAGGCCTCATTAATCTTGTTGTTGATTCGTTATTTGTTGAATCAATCGTCCCTTGGCCAATTTCTGTCAGCTTGTCTACGGCTTGAGATGTTAATTCCTGTTGCATCCTTGTAGGGGGTTCAAGTTGGCCCCCCCACCCCACCCTTCACAGTCACTGTGTACAATGTATCTGGAACCGTTGAAGGTTCAATGTCGATTTAACAGGTGGTAGGATTCTTCAGCATCTTCCACCTCGCACCTCATGGTATTTCGTGACCTGCGATGTACGGCCAGAATTACCGTTTGAATGCATACAATTGATGGTTATTTGTAGAGGAAAGCTGAATAATTATCAGGTGGAGAGTTAAAACTGGAATAATTTAAGAACTCACGAAATAGCTCAGTTATGGAGGAGTCAAGATGGCATCCAGGTACAATCACCCACCCGGCGCTCCTGCTGTGAGACGGAAAAATGAAGAGAAAGGCATGGGAAGCAAACCGTGGGAGGAAGCAATGGGACCAGGGCTCCAGAGGGACTTGGGGGAAGGAAGAGGCTGCGGGGGAGGGAGGGGTGAGCAAACTACTCCATTGACTGGGGTGGGGGAGGGAGGAGGAACTGGCAAATTGACAAATGAGTGAAGGGGTGGAGTCTAAGCTGTCAATCGGTCATTGTATAGCCAATGAGGCCTCAGTGTGGGCATGGCCTTCATCTGAGGATTCTGGGAACTCTTGTTCCCAAAACAAAGAGGACATAGCAGTCCTGGTGATGTTGGAGCAACAGCAATCTAGCTGAGAGGAAGTACTAAGAGGCAGAAGGATGAGGGTGATGATGGGTCAGGAGGAAGGTAAAAGGAAACAGAGGAAAGATCTAGGAAGCAACGCTATGGATAGAGGTATAAGCACAGGTGTGTACATATGCAAATACATTAATTCATCAAAATACACGTATTGGCCTAGGTACATATATTTATATGGCAATACATTGAGACACTGGACAGACTTTGGGCCTCTCTCTGCTCAAGCCCTCCCTCAATGCAAGAACACTTTGTTCTAAGAACCTGGCATTCTGTGATGCTCACCTTCCCCACGTGATTGCTGAAGACAAATGTGTGCATAAGCAAATGTGGTGAAGAAAGCTGATGGTGCCCGGCTATCAAAAGATAGTGTCTGGGGTCTTAAAGGCTTGAAGGTGAACAAGCGGCCATCTAGCTCAGAAGCAACAAGCCCACATGGAAGAAGCACACCAGCCTGTGCGGTCACGAGGTGCCAATAGGATCAGATAACAGGCATCAGAAGACCACAAACAAACAAACAAAATATGTGGTTGAGAATGAGGGAGGTTGGAACAGAGACCCCATCGGAGCAAACCCATATGTCGACAATGGGACATCCCCTCACAGGAGAGTCACAAGGAAGGGATGAGTCAACCAGGACACAATATAGCACTGATGAAACACACAATATTCCTCTGGTTCCTTGAAGCTTCCTCGCACCCCCCCCCCAAATATCAAGACCCCAGTCCTGCCTTTCACTGCAGGATAGACCGGAGCAGGTGCACAGGTACAGATAAGAGCTCAGGACACACAGAATCCAGGTCAGTAAACCTCTCAGGAACAGAGATGGGAGTAGTGAGACCAGGTGGGTAAGCAGATGCAGGGGAGGAAGGAGGAACCTACAGCAATGATCTACACACAACCACACCGCCGCCGCCGCGCCAGGGGAACAAACACCAGAAGCCGTGGGAAGAGGGACTCAGCAGTCATGTAAGACATGAATATAATGATAATTTATCAAGGGGTCACGAGGGGGAGGGGGGAGGGAAAAAAGAGGAGCTGATACCAAGGGCTCAAATAGAAAGTAAATGTTCAGAAAATAATGAGGGCAACGTATGTACAAATATGCTTGATACAATTGATGTATGGATTGTTGTAAGAGCCCCCGAATAAAATGATCTTTAAAAAAAGCTCAGTTAATAAAAACGGCTCAGTTATTATCTCTCTTTACTTGGGGTGATTATTAATCGGGGTACATCGCTCAAAGGTCAAGGGCCCAATATTAGTGGGCCTACTCTCTTAAACCGTGAGAGAATACTTGTGTTTGTTAACGTTCTCCATTTGTGGTGTTTTATTTAAACAGCAATAAAATAATAGATACAGACGCTCTTCTGAATCCAGTTTGAATTACTTGACGTTGTCTAGAGATCTGCTGCTGAAACGCTCTTACAAAATGCCCTCATCAAATTGTATCCGCACGTGATGTTCTTAGTCTGTTGGATCACATTTTGCGTGCGTAGGTGTGTGTGGAGGAGGGTGGACATCAGCACCAAGATGTCTCTCAGCGGGCAGGTATCTCTCTTACAAAGTTCTTGACCTAAACGGATAATCATCTTCAGAGATGATTCCAAGTTGAAACATTTCAATTGGCTCCCCACCATTGTGATACACGTGGCTTTTATTTTACATAAATCATTTTATTGGGCGACCGTACAGCTCTTATCACCGTCCATCCATCCATCCACGGTGTCAAGCACATTTGTACGTTTGTTGCCATCATCATTCTCAAAACATTTTCTTTCGACTTGAGCCCTTAGTATCAGCTTCTCATTTTCTCCCTCCCTCCCCTCCTCCTTCCCTCATGAACCCTTGGGAATTTATAAATTATTATTATTTTGTCATGTCTTAAACTGACCGATGTCTCCCTTCACCCACTTTTCAGTTGTCTGTCCCCCAGGGAGGAGGATATATGTAGATCCTTGTGGTCAGTTCCCCCTTTGTACTCTCCCTTCCCTCCCCTCTCCTGATATCGCTCCTCTCATTGTGGGTCCTGAGGGGGGTTATTGTTCCTGGATTCTTTTGGGGAAATCTTATAAAATTTTCTGACCCTGTCAACTCAAACTGAGTCGATGGATGGCAGTGAATTGGTGAGTTGATGGAGGTTCTCTCAACACCAGACACGTGTCACCTGCCGATCCTTAGAGCTAGGAAGTGAGGCCGGCCTCCTTTGAGCTATTTGGATTAAAACTAAAAGATCAGCGAAGGCGACCACAATATTTTTACTAAAAGGAAGAGGAAGGGGGGAAAGTGATGCCCAGCACAAGCTGATAATCTCACCGCCCAATGGAAAAGGCCCTGTCTTGTGTGTCCAACTTCACAGAAGAGAAAACTAAGCCTGGTCCCTGGTGCACTGACGTCACAAACGTTCCCATGACGGGCACGTAGCAAAGCTGCGCTTAGACTCTCAAGCTTGAGCTTGGAGACCCCGCAGGGCTGAGACTTCGTCACAGTCACAACCTCAGGTAGTTGTGTGTTATGTCATTGGAATCCCTTTCATGAAATCCTGGCCCCACTGGCCTTTATCACAGGGACAGTTAGCAGATGGCAGCTGCGTAAGATATCATGCACTCTGCATGTTTTGAGAATGATGAGAGCAATGCATGTACAGATGTGCTTGGCACAATGGATGCCTGTACGGATTGTGATAAGAGTTGAATGAACCCCTAATAAAATGATATAAAAAATAAAAACAAGCTGGCAAACCAGACACTAAAAAAACCCATTAAAATTGGTATTGGATTCAAGGTCCGTTCTTGAATAATTAGCATATTCAACCACCTGTCTAAAATGTAGTTGTCCCAACTAATCATGTAAACATGGAACGAAATTTCTTATCAATTTGAGAGCCCTTTAATCAAATCTCTTGTTCCCAGGAATCCATGCAAGAATTCGATCTCATCATATTTCTGTAATTCTTTAATTTAAAGCCTGTAGTTTAGTTAATAATGCTCAAGCTATCTAAATTTCTTACTGTTGACATGCAAGATGTCAACATGACAGAAATTTGATTAAAGAATATGGTATTTCCTTGTAATCGGGTAATACTGTATTCTTTTTTTGGTAAACATTTTATTAGGGGCTCATACAACTCTTATCACAATCCATACATATACATACATCAATTGTATAAAGCACATCCATACATTCCCTGCCCCAATCATTCTCAAAGCATTTGCTCTCCACTTAAGCCCTTTGCATCAGGTCCTCTTTTTTATTTCCCCTCCCTCCCCGCTCCCCCCTCCCTCATATTTCTGTAATTTTGTTGGTAAGAACCAACCTCCGCTCACCTCTACAAGCCTGTAGAACTCCACAAATACATAAGAGACCTGAGAAAAGCTGTCAATCATCTTGACATAGTGGCTTTTTTGTGCACCAAAAGACATAATCTTTCCAAATGCTCACTGAATATTCAGCCGCGGAGAGCATGTGCTGGGGGTTAATACGAACTTTAAAAGCATAATAAAAGGAGTAAGAAATATGCATGGATTGTGATAAGAGTTGTATGAGCCCCTAATAAAATGTTTTTAAAAAAGGAGTAAGAAAAACTATGGTATATTTATCTATTAGCATAAAACACAGCAAACAACAACAAAGTGACATCACTTTTATGAGCAAAAAAAACACACATAAAATCTCACAGGCATTTTGCTGGCGAGATGAAGTCACGCCGGATAGTTCATACAGGTAGGTGCTGAGTACATAAAGTCCACGGATAGCTGTGTTAAGCTGGGTGGTCGAGAGAAACAAAACCACGGACACTCATACATGTTGGAGAAAGAACATTATAGCAAAAAGTAACAGTAGCAAGGAACTCTTCCCGCCCGGTCCAACTCAATTGTCTGCGTGCAACGCTGGCTGGAGCGATCTCCATAGTCACCTAGCCGCAGGTGCATGGCCCTGGGGTTGGCGTGGGAAGCAGGCAGAGTACAAGTGGGAGGGGGCAGAACATGGCAGTGTGCACACACGTGGAGGCTGGCTGCAGGATCAAAGACCCTCTCAGGGTCCATACAGAGACCCAGCGAGGATGAAGGTGAAGGGCGCAGGAGAAGGACATGCTCCTGGTCTCTCTCCTTTAAAGAGGCATCCAAGGGCACTGACTGGATTGTTAGAAGTTGAACGATATGAAAAATAAAAACAAGCTGGCAAACGAGACACCAAAAACAACGATTAAAATTGGTATTGGATTCAAGGACACCCTGTCCTGTCATTCAAATTTAACTCGACACAACATCCAAGGACCACAAATGCCCCAAACCTACTTCTGTCAATAACAGCCAAACCTTGGGGATGCAAAAGCACAGGTGAGGATTTTTTTTTAATGGTCTGGGAAATTTCCCTGTTGATCTCAGAGGCAGTTCTATGAGGACACTATATGTCCAGATAGGCAGCACTGATGGTGTCCTGGGCTGTAATCTGCATGGTCAGCGGTTCAAAACCACCAGCAGCTCCGTGGAAGAAAGGCGGGGCTTTCTACTCTCCTAAATCAGTTACAGGTGCAGAATCCCCCCGGGGGCTCTGTGAGTCAGCACTGACTGATGGAGGTGAGAGAGTATTCATCCACAGGGAAATATTCATCATATTATGCACTTAGGATGGCTACACTTTTATTTTCCAAGGGACCCCACTTTTTATCCACTGCCTTTCAGAATCACTACTCTGTTCCTGCCTCTCACCTGGGAAAACTCTCTGCAGGGTGGTGGCATGACCCTGAGGAGCTTCACCGTGGATTTGAGCAGTGTGTGCTGCTCCCAGGGAGAGATTCCTGACATGCAACTGCTAACAGACCGGAAACGGAACACAGAAGAGAGACTTAAACCATCCCCAAGAGGGAATATTGATGCGGAGCGAAAGAATTTGCTTTCTAGGGAACATGAGAAAATGTTCTCAAACGGCCAAATATGCAGAGAAAGACTTACTCGGTTCCCCAAGGGCATTATTGATGCTTGAAATCCGCGTGTCCGGTCATACAGTCATTGAAGATAATTTAGACTTATTATTGTATAATTATTATCCGCTTATGCTTCTATAAAGGAAACGAGCAGAGTCAAGGGTCACCGAGCTCACCGGTCCCCAGTTCGTGCGTTAGTGTTTCCCACACGGCAGCCTTTCGGCGACGCACCCACCGCCCGACAAACCGGAAGTGTGCATCCTCAGTAGGCGACCGGGCTCGCGGCTCCCGCGTTCGGCGGACCTTCCGGGTGTCCGCAGCGGGCCCGGTTCCCGCGCTGCTGCCCCGGGTCCGAGGCGCTGTCCGCGCCCGCGCCCCGCGCCCCGCGCCCCCGGCCCTTCCGGATCGTCCGCGCGACCCCCGCCCGCGGCCGGAGCTCTGGACCTCGGTGACGTCACAGGTTACAGCGTCCCCGCCGGGACCCCGGGGGTGGGGACTCGTGCAGAGTCGGGGACGCCGGGCTGTGCGTGCGTGTGTGTGTGTGTGTGTGTGTGTGCGTGTGCACGCTGGTCTGTGTGTGTGCACGCTGGTGTGTGTGTGTGCACGCTGTGTGTGTGCACGCTGGTGTGCGTGTGTGCACGCTGGTCTGTGTGTGTGCACGCTGGTGTGTGTGCACGCGGGTCTGTGTGTGTGCACGCTGGTGTGTGTGTGTGCACGCTGGTGTGGGTGTGTGTGTGTGTGCACGCTGGTCTGTGTGTGTGCACGCTGGTGTGTGTGTGTGCACGCTGGTGCGTGTGTGTGTGTGCACGCTGGTCTGTGTGTGTGCACGCTGGTGTGTGTGTGTGCACGCTGTGTGTGTGTGCACGCTGGTGTGCGTGTGTGCACGCTGGTGTGTGTGTGTGCACGCTGGTGTGCGTGTGTGCACGCTGGTCTGTGTGTGTGCACCCTGGTGTGTGTGCACGCGGGTCTGTGTGTGTGCACGCTGGTGTGTGTGTGTGCACGCTGGTGTGCGTGCACGCTGGTGTGCGTGTGTGCACGCTGGTCTGTGTGTGTGCACGCTGGTGTGTGTGCACGCGGGTCTGTGTGTGTGCACGCTGGTGTGTGTGTGTGCACGCTGGTGTGTGTGCACGCTGGTTTGTGTGCACGCTGGTGTGTGTCTGCACGCTGGTGTGTGTGCACGCTGGGGTGTGTGTGTGCACGCTGGGGTGTGTGTGTGCACGCTGGTGTGTGTGCACGCTGGTGTGTGTGTGCACGCTGGTGTGTGTGTGCACGCTGGTCTCTGTGTGTGTGTGCACGCTGTGTGTATGCTGGTGTGTGTGCACGCTGGTGTGTGTGCACGCTGGGGTGTGTGCACGCTGGGGTGTGTGTGCACGCTGGGGTGTGTGTGTGCACGCTGGGGTGTGTGCACGCTGGTGTGTGTGCGCGTGCTGGCGTGTGCGTGTGTGCATGCTGGGGTGTGTGTTTACGCTGGGGTGTGTGTGTGCACGCTGGGGTGTGTGTGTGCACACTGGGGTGTGTGCATGCTGGTGTGTGTGCGCGTGCTGGCGTGTGCGTGTGTGCACGCTGTGTGTGTGCATGCTGGGGTGTGTGTGTGCACGCTGGGGTGTGTGTGTGCACGCTGGGGTGTGTGCACGCTGGTGTGTGTGCGCGTGCTGGCGTGTGCGTGTGTGCACGCTGTGTGTGTGCATGCTGGGGTGTGTGTGCATGCTGGTGTGTGTGCACGCTGGGGTGTGTGTGCACGCTGGTGTGTGCACGCTGGTGTGTGCACGCTGGGGTGTGTGTGTGCACGCTGGTATGTGTGTGCACGCTGGTGTGTGCACGCTGGGGTGTGTGTGTGTGCACGCTGGGGTGTGTGTGTGCACGCTGGGGTGTGTGTGCGTGCACGCTGCTGTGTGTGTGTGCGTGCACGCTGGTGTGTGCGTGCGTGTGCACGCTGATCGCTCCTGGCTGGTGGCTGCAGGACCCGCGCTTTGTTTTATTCCCAGACAGTGTGGGTGCGGGTGGAGGCCCCTTTACAAAGGGAACAACGGGCTGGCTGCCTGCAAAGAGCCCGCCCAGGCCCAGCGAGGCCCAGCGTGAGCGTGATTACCAAGCGCGTGGCGTCCGCGGCTGCAGGACTGTGCTGACAGATGGCGCGTGGGGTGCAGAGGGCCTTCCAGTTGGGAAAACATGAGTGCGTTGCTCCCCCAGGCAGCTGAGAAACGGGGAATTCATTCTTTGATGGGAGAGCGGAGTGGAGCGGAGAAAACGGTGGGTGAGTGGGGTCGTGGGCGCCACAGCAAGGGGGTAGGGAGGTGCAGTGGGATCAGGTCTTTTAACATCGTGCCGCCTGTGGGGCCCTTTTGGAGACAAAAGCGTGATGTGCAGGAAGCAATTCCAGCAATTGCTAATGGGTTGGTTTTGTTGCTAAAAACCCCCGTGGTTGATCCTGTTAGGAGCAGGTTAAGGAGACTGGGAGGTGGCCTAGGAGCAGGGGTTGCTGGTCGTTGAGGAAGAGAGTGAAGTGGCTTCATTTACATGTATTTGCATTCAGGGCCTTGGAGCACTTCTCAGACCCAGTTTGGAGATGAGGAGGGAGGGAGAGAGAGAAGCAGGTGTGGAAGAGGGAGACGCCTCTTTAGAGGAACTTGCTTTTCTGCTGCGTTTGCATCATGGGTGATTTGCTGGAAGGTGGGAAAACCAAGCATGTGGGCACCCTTTCCGGTGTCTGTACCGTGGTCAGCTGAGGGGCTGGATGAGCCAGCAGGTCGTGCAGCTAAGCCTTCGTGCTCCAAAAAAAGCTGACTCTGGTCAGCGAAGAATTTTTCGGCGATGAGACATAAGTGAATCTTCACCTCCATTCTCAGGGCTGGACCCAGCTCCTCCACTAACCCCCATGAAGGAGCTACCTTGTGAGATGCATCATGTCTGCGTCTGGCGACTTCACAATGCCTGAGGGTTATCTGCAGATAAAAGCAAGCAGGTTCGGTAGCCCACCCACCGTCAAATGCAGCAGACTCTGTCTTTGAGAGGTTGGAGACGAGGTGCAGAAGGAGGCAGGGCTCCATCAGGAATGGGAAGTAGAGGGAGGCTTTATTGAGGCGAGGGAAAACTCCCGGGCGAGTTCGGCAACCCAACGAGTTAGGTCAGGGAAGTCCCACCTTGCCGATGAGGCGGTGGGACAGAGCGAATGGAGAATTTTTATCGCTTGCAGCTGCAGGGCCTTGACCCTGGGAAGTCATCTTGTTGTTTACAAACCTGCTCTCTGGGGTGCTGGAGAAGGGGCTGTACAAACCCGGCTCTTTGGGGTGTTGGAGCAGGAGCTGCACAGTTCAATAGGTCGTCCATCCTCCGGAGAGACTGGGAACGGGGGCTTTGAGGTTTCATCTTCCCAAGGAGCTGGAAAGGCGGTGGAGGCTGCCCGGTCCTGACTCGGCCCAAACAGATTTGACATCTCTTGTTGATACTGATCAGAGATGACTCCCCCGGGGGAGGGCTCAGGGGGTTTAGAGATCAACTAGCACTAGGTCAAGATGCAGACTCACGTCATAGCTGGTTTATTGTGTTACCTGCTTATGATATTACCTACTAACTGTGTCATATGGTATCTGTATGATGTGCACGGCTTATGGGAGATCTGTAAGCCCCCCTCTAGGCTCCCTCTCAGTCCTGACACGGGACGAGGAGCCCCCGGTGCCTCGCTGCCTGTCTGTCTGTCTTTAATATTTTCCAGAATCCCAGAGTTGCTCCTGAGGGCCCGTTCGAGCGTTGGGGAACCCCTCGCCCCGACACTTCACAGCTTCGTATTCGGTGGTGTCACCGTTTCATTTGCGTTACCAGCGGTCGCTCGGGAAAGGGAAAGAAAGCGATATTCATTCCAAAATCAATGGGAACGTTACCGATCACATATTACCGGGTGCACAGTGCAAAGATTAAGCACACAGTAACGAGGATTTTAGCCGCACGGAAAAAGAACCACGCGGAGCTCATAGACGCATTATTCCTGATCGTTCCCTTGTGTTAGTCCCCAAGCAGTACAGCGTGATTCACGCGGAACACACACGTTTGATATTAGACCCCAGCTTTCTGCAAGACGTCAGGTTCCATTTTCGAGCCTCATCAGGCCTGGTGGCTTCTCCTGCGGTGGGAAAGGTAAATCCCTTCGCGTGGGATCTCGTAGCCGGAAAGAAGAGGCCATGAGCTGTGTGCGAACACAGGAGGTGCATTGACACTGCTCCCCCCTGTATTACACATTCTGTCAGGGTGCAGCAGCTCCGTGAGCCTGGGAAGAAGCCGGCTTAGGCGACTGCTTTCTTCCTCAGCCCCACCTCCTTCCTCTGTGTGCAGAGCTCTCCTGTGATGCAGGAGAACTAGCCCACTCCGGGCTGGGCACCACGGCCAACTGCACGTCCGTAAACTTCAAGGAAAGACTTCACAACGCTCCTGAGTGCTGTCTGGATCCCACAGGACGCACCTGCCTGCAGACTGCCCTGTGCTCTCCCCGTAGGTACTCTCATCCCTCATCCGGAAGCGGCTTCCTGGGCTTAGAGACTGCATTCCCGGCCGCCCCCAAGACACGGGACATGGTGAGTCTTACAGAGAACTCCGTTTTTCTTACGCTCGGTGGGCAGGTCTGCACCTATTCTCGCCCCAGGCCTCCTTCCCCAGCTTCCGCTAAATGACTAGTGTATGTAACCGTCTGAAACCGCCTTTTACGCAAAAGCCTACAGAAATAGAACATTTAAATAAACCTTTGTGTCCTACACGGAAGACAGATTTCACCTTTGCTTCGTATCCTGTAAACCGTCTCTAAAAGGTGCATGAATAGCAAGTCCATTCTGATTCACCCTGACCCTCTAGCCGGGCAGAGCTGCCCCTGTGGGATTCCAGGCTTTGACATCTTTGTTCCTGGAGGCAGCTTAATGCTTCCTCTGGCCAGGCGGCAGCAGGGTTTGAACTGCTGGCCTTTGCATTCGTAGCCCGGTGCGTGCACCAGGGCACTGCCAGCTTTCCCTAGGCCGGACCCAGAGGTTGGTTTCAGTCCTTGGCTTTTGCTCTGGGAATAATTCTCTGTAGCTCAGCGGTTCTCAACCTGTGGGTCTTGACCCCTTAGGGGGTCAAAGGACCCTTTCACAGGAGTCGCCCGATTCATAAAATTAGCAAAATGACAGCGATGAAGCAGCAACGAAGATAATGTTATGGGGTGGGGGTGGTCTCCAGCCTTGAGGAGGTGCATGAAGGGGCCGCGGCGTCAGGAAGGCGGAGAACTGTTGCTGTGGAATCTTGGCCGTGAGGGCTCAGCAGTTTGTCCTGTCACCTAATTTCCTGAGCTCAGAGCTGGCACGACTCACCTAGTGTGTGGCGTCTACCTACTAGTCCATTGTGATGGCAACACAGGAACTCACAGGGAAAACTCCAGAGGACAGGGCTTCCTGGGAGTGCTCACGAGCTGTAATGCTGCTAAGAACTGCCTCGGACTGTGCTGTACCAGGACGGCCTTACAAAGTTAGGTCCGCTAAACCGTGCCCACAGAGGAATGCCCACCCCCGCTGTGAGCTCTCACTTCAATGCCCTGCGCTCAAGCTCGTGAGTCAGCAAACCAGCTTCGGAATCAGCAACCCCGTCTCAGCTCCTCTACGGCTCCCCAAGTCCAGCTTCTGCAACTAAGTGCCCACAAGCATGGCACTCCCCAAGCCGCCCTCCTGCATGAAGGCCTCTCCTTGCTCTGCGCTTGGGAATCTCCACGCTCGGGATCCGGGCTCTGTTGCTGCTCCCCAGATGGTCGGCATCTAAGAGGGTCTCTGGCCAAGCATCCTGCGTCCAGAGGACACTTCTCAGGGGTCTGGCTCCCTTACTGCACAGCAGGATAACACTCCTGGGAATCCTGCTTGCAATTACTCTCAGGTGGATCCTGCCAGTGTCTCCCCTACCTTTTTCCCAGACCCAGGCAGGGAAAGGTCCTTGGGTGGAAGTTAGAGACTTGGGGCTGAAAGAGCCTCAAATACTCACTGCCCGTGCGTGTGCGTTCGCGTGTTTCCCGTGAGGTTCGGAGTGGCAACTTAAAAGACTCTGTACCAGCGGTTCTCCACCTTCCTAACGCCGCGGCCCTTTCACACAGTTCCTCAAGGGGAGGGGACCCCCAACCATCACATTGTTTTCGTTGCTACTTCATCTCTGTCATGTTGCTACTGTGGTGAATTGGTCGACCCCTGTGAAAGGGTCGTTCAAGTCCCTGAGGGGTCTCGACCCACAGGCTGAGAAACTGCTGTGCTGGAGCAAGCCAATAGGTAGAAGCCTTAATTTGTATGTCGTGGCCTTACTGCGGTGTTTATTTTCATATTTTATTTTTTGTTTTTTTATTTTATTAGGGGCTCCTACAACTCTTATCACAATCCATACATACATCAACTGTGTAAAGAACGTTTGTACAATCATTGCTCTCATCATTCTCAAGGCATTTGCTCTCCACTTAAGCCCCTTGCATCAGGTCCTCTTTTTTTCCCCCTCCCTCCCCTTTCCCCCCTCCCTCGTATGCCCTTGGTAATTTATACCTCGTTATTTTGTCATATCTTGCCCTATCCGGAGTCTCCCTTCCCCCCCCTTCTCTGCTGTCCCTCTCCCAGGGAAGAGGTCACATGTGGCTCCTTGTAATCAGTTCCCCCTTTCCAACCCACTCGCCCTCCACTCTCCCAGCATCGTCCCTCACACCCTTGGTCCTGAAAGTATCATCCACCCTGGATTCCCTGTACCTCCAACCCTCATATGTACCAGTGTACAGCCTCTGCCCTATCCAGTCCTGCAAGGTAGAATTCGGATCATGGTAGTTGGGGGGAGGAAGCATCCAGGATCCGGGGGAAAGCTGTGTTCTTCATCGATACTACCTCACACCCTAATTAACCCATCTCCTCTCCTAAACCCGTCTATGAGGGGATCTCCATTGGCCGACACTTGGGCCTTGGGTCTCCACTCTGCACTTCCCCCTTCATTCACTATGGTATATATTTTTTTGTTCTGATGATGCCTTATACCTGATCCCTTCAGCACTTCATGATCACACAGGCCGGTGTGCTTCTTCCATTTGGGATTTGTTGCTTCTGAGCTAGATGGCCACTTGTTTACCTTCAAGCTGAGCCCTTCATAATTTATAAATTGTTATTTTGTCATATCTTGCCCCGTCTGGCGTCTCCCTTCACCCCCTTCTCTGTTGTCCGTCCTCCAGAGGGGAGGTCACATGTAGATCCTTGTAATCGGTTCCCTCTTTCCAACCCACTCACCCTCCACTCTCCCAGCATCGCCACTCTCACCCTTGGTCCTGAAGGATCATCCGCCCTGGATTTCCTGTGTTCCCAGTTCCTATCTGTGCCAGTGTGCATCCTCTGGTCTAGCCAGATTTGTAAGGTAGAACTGGGATCATGATAGTGGGGGGCGGGGCAGACAGGGGGCAAGCATTTAGGAACTGGAGGAAAGTTGTATGTTTCATCGTTGCTACACTGCACCCTGACCGGCTTGTCTCCTCCCCGTGACCTTTCCATAATGGGATGTCCAGTTGCCTTCAGATGGTCTTTGGTCCCCACTCTTCACTCCCCCTCATTCACAATGACATGATTTTTTTTTGCATGATGCCTGATACCTGGTCCCTTCAACACCTCGTGATCGCACTGGCCGGTGTGCTTCTTCCATGTGGGCTCTGTTGCTTCTGAGCTAGATGGCCGCTTGTTCACCTTCAAGCCTTTAAGACCCCAGACGCTATCTCTTTTGATAGCCGGGCACCATCAGCTTTCTTCACCACATTTGCTTGTTCACCCACTTTGTCTTCTGTGATCTTGTTGGGAAGGTGAGCATCATGGAATGCCAGTTTAATAGAACCAAGTTTTTTTTTTGTTTTTTTAGAACCAAGTGTTCTTGCATTGAGGGAGTACTTGAGCTGAGGCCCAATGTCCATCTGCCACCTTAATACTAAACCTATAAATATGTGCACATAGAGCTATTTCCCCATCATCATCTATAAATATATTTGCATATGGACATGCCCTTATCTAGACCTCTATAAATGTCCTTTGCCTCCTGGCTCTTTCCTCTATTTCCTTCAACTTTCCTCCTGTCCCACTATCATGCTCAGCCTTCATTTGGGTTTCAGTAATTCCTCTCGGTGACCTTATTTTCATATTTTCTTCCGTGCATTTCCGATGCTACTTTTGTTTTTCTACTTTCCCAAACATGCCTGCTTACTCTGCTGCGGTCCACTTGTGTGCTGAGTATCAGCCGTCTGTCCTGCGCATGAGCCTCGTAGAGCCCACGGGCTCCTGTGGGAACTTGTTAAAATCAAGGGACTCTGGGGAATCTCCAAACACACACGAGCTCGTGGGTGTGGAAACCTTGGCACAGCCGTTTACAAAGCACAGCCGCTCAGGACAGGGGCCCTCTTCTTTGTGTGCTGCCTGGTGGAATGAATGGGAGCATCGGTGATGGTGTGAAAATATGTAATCTGGCCTCTCCGGTGAAAAGCACCTGTTCTGGCTCTTAAACTCAGAGTTTGCTGAGCCGCCAGGACGAATAAGAGACGACAGAGACAGCTGGCTTCACCGTGTCCCTGAGAGGTGACAGTTTCCTATGTGCAAACTGTGTGTTTTGGCACGCCACAGTGCACTTGACCACCCGTGGTCTCCCGACTCAAGAGGAAGCTAATAGCCTGCTCCTACTCACACGATAGATAAAGATCGAATTCGTCAAGGTCTGGGCTTTCTTAGATCCACACGCACCCCTCACGCGGAAGCAGCAGTCGAGGGATCCAACGGCACGTTGCCTTGGGAACGTCTGCTGCTGCACAAGACCTCTGTACAGCGTTGAAAAGCATGGACGTCACTTCCAAGACTGAGGTGCAGCCGACCCGTGCCATCGCCTCACGCGCATCCGTAAACTGGGCATTGAGTGAGGAAGTCCAGGGAATAACCGAGTCTTTTGAATTGTGATAAATTGGCAAAGAACGTTGGAAGCACCAGGGTCCGTCAGAGGCACAGACACATCTGTCTTGGGAGAAGTACAGCCACAATGATCCTTAGAATCCAGGAAGGCAAGGCTTCCTGTCCTGTCTTGGAGCATCTTCTCCGAAGAGACCAGTTTGTGAGGGAAGAGAGCATGCTTGGTAAGATAGGCAACAACGGGGAAAGAGGACGGAGCGGAATGAAATGGAGCAACACAGTGGCTGCAAACGTGCTCTCAGACGTCGGAGATGGTGACGGTGGCACAGGACCCGGCGGTGTCCGGTTCTGTTGGGTGCAGAGCACCTGTGGGTCAGAACCGACCAGGTGGAACCTCTCAGCAACAGCCTGCACAGCGTCCACTCTTCCTGGCCAGGACTCTCCACGGGCTCAGGTAGCCGTGTGTGCCTCCAGGTGTGAGGGAATGTGGGGAGAGGAGCCTGTAGAACAGTGGTTCTCAACCTGAGGGTCACGACCCCTTTGGGGGCCAAACGACCCTTTCATAGGGGCCGCCTAGGACCATCAGAAATCACCTACTTCCCCGAGACACTACTTCTGTGTCCGTCTCCAGGCAGGTCCACCCACATAGGAGACCGTTACCCAGGCGACACCATGCTTCAAGACAAAATCTCATTTATTTGTCATTAGAAATAAATATTTCACAGTCTATCATGAAATATTGATTTTACAATGAATATGAAATAAATATTTCTCGGTCTATCATGACATTGTTTTTGCAACGAATCACTGCTTTTAAGTATTTTCCGTTTGTAGCAATGAAAACACATCCTGCCTATCAGATATTTACATGGTGATTCATAACAGTAGGAAAATGACAGTGATGGAGTTGCAACGAAAGTAATTTTGATGGTTGAGCGGGTGGGTCACCACATGAGGAACTGTGTTCAAGGGTCTCGGCACAAGGAAGGTTGAGAACCACTGCTCTAAAGGGCTGGTGTGCCGATCTGCTTTGTAGGCTTCCTGGGCCAATTTAGCAGATAACCCTTTCTCCTTCAACTTCACAAATTAAAATATTTGTGGACAAAAATGTGTATGTTGCAAACCATTTGCCAAAGCAGTGAAACGTCCGTGTATAACGATGGTACTTCTGTTGTGTTACGTGGTCAGGGTAGGATAGATGTGCTACCTGTTTCAGTCAGTAAAGGTGTAAGGGTTTCCCGTTCTGGTTTCCGAAAGGTACTGTTCTTTGTAGTCTTATCGAGAGAGAGAGAGAGAGAGAGAGAGAGAGAGAGAGAGAGAGAGAGAGAGGGAGAGAGAGACAGAGAGAGAGAGAGAGAAAGGGGGAGAAAGGGGGAGAGGGCTGATTGCTGTACAGTTTGCTTGATGTTTCGAAATAGCGAGCGTTGAGGGGTTGATTAGGGTTTGCATGTTCCCGGTCACGATTGGCCTCCTCCTTCTTCTCTACGAAAGAGACAGAACCTTGACTCTGAAGGTTAGTTGACCTGTAACAATTGATGGTGTGAGTGGGACTGTGGAAAGCGTCATCAAGTGCTGAAAGAACAAACAACTCTGCTTCGGGGAAACCACAGCCCCCGAGGGGCAAGGATGGCAAGATTCCGTCTCGCGTGCTTTGGAGATGCCAGTCTTTGGGGGAAGACGTCGTGCTTGGTGAAGTAGAGGGCCAGCAGGAAGGCTCTTCTATTGAAATGAGTATTAAAAAAAAAGGGGGTGGGTGGGGATGCCCTTGACAAAGTGGGTGTCAATACAGTGTTTCATGCTGCTGTCTGCAGGATCCAAGAACCAGCTCTGTCCACCCACTGAGAGTCCTGAGATTGAAGTTGTTTGCAGCCCGATCGTGGAGAACATATATTTTAATGGTTGTTGGAAATCTGGGAGAGACAATAGAATGCACGAGGGAGTCAGTGGTGTTTGAAGAATGGGTATGGCTGAAGGCTCTGCCTTAGGGTAGACCTTGGTTGAATACTGAGCCTCGTGTACGTCGACCTCCAGCCTCATGAAGGCACATGCTACCTCGCTGATCCGACTCTGTGGGTTGTTTTAGGACTCAGTGGTTGTTGAAGATGTTTCCATCGTCTTCAGCCAGGAAGAGTGGGCTCTGCTGGACCCTGCAGAGAGGAAACTCTACAGAGATGTCATGATGGAGACTCTGGCAAACCTGGCGTCAGTAGGTACGAATGCCTGTCCTTTTAAAAGGTGTTTACTGAGCGAAAGGATTTCCCTCATCGACGTTGCACTACAATTTGTGTGAAAGAATTGAGAACACACTGTTAACGTGGTGTGGCCCCTTAGTCTTTCAGAGCTCATGGGTCCTGGCGTCTTCATGTTTTTTTCTGAACTTAAAGCTCCCGTAACGGTTTAATGTTTGCTAGAATATTCATTGGCTCCTCCAGTGATCGCTTGGGGGCCCAGAGAGGTTTGTTGGTTTGAGACTTTGAACAGAGCTGTACTATCTGACTGAAGGTTTTAAGTGCTTATCTTGCTGAAAGTAACTCACACCTGTCTGTCTGCAGAGACCCGGAAGAGGGCAGTATTGGTTCAGGGTCAAAATAATGTTCACTGTTCTACCCTGTCTTCCCTGCTGCCATCCATCGTGACCCACCTTTCAGTTCCACCCCTTGTTTTCCCAGACGAACCAGGGAAAAGTTGACTTTCCTGATTTGGGCAAGTTCCTCTCACACCTGTCGTCATGGGAATTCCCTTCCTGAGCACAGTGGAGATAGAACCTATCCAGGAAAACTGTGTCAAGAAGCACTAGGGAAGCAAGAATTCTTTGAAGACGGCATGGACGAAATGACTTTGGAATTAGCTAGGAAAGGCCTCTTGTGGGTTGAAGTTACAACCTCACAGATACCTGAGCTTATTGCTGTCCTGATTTGGGCAAGGCCTCTCTCACCCGTGGCCATGGGGCCTCCCTTCCTTTTTTATGTTATATGTACTTTATAGCTAGTGTTTTCATTGGTTCTCCTACCTCACCTGTGCGTGTTATGATCTCTCTCAGTCCTTAAAGTATTTCTGACTAGCTTTTCAGCCCTTCCCAAAGTGCTGACACTGGGAAGTTTCGTCAAGTCTTTCTCCGGTTCAATGACCGTCAGTTCCCTACTCATTGTGTTCCTCCTAGTTTCGTGTTGTATGCCTCACCTTGAATCACTGGGTCAAGCCTCCCAAAACCGTAAAGAAGGAGCCATGTCGTCCAGTGAACATGTCATGGGCCAGTCCGTGGAGACTAACACCTGGTCCCCCGTATTGGGAGAAACCTGGGAATCACGTGGTATTAAGGAGCAACGTAAAAGTGAGGGGATAGGTTTCAGGTGAGTGGCTAACAGGTGGGGTGGGGTGGGGAGCAGATTCCAAGGGCACAATAGAAAGTAATTTTGTCAACATATGTACAAATATGCCTGATACAATTGATGTATGGGTTGTTTTAAGCATTGTCAGAGCCCCCAATAAGATGATTTTTTAAACATTTTTAACCATAAATGTATTGGACTATAATTAAATGCAATATTTAAAATTTTTAATTATTCAATAAAATGATCTTTTAATTTTAAAAATAGTGCTAAGTTTCTGTGACGATAACACGCGCACACATATATCTATACATACTTGGACTTTGAAATGGTTGGTGTGGAACTAGGATTTGCTGAACTAAATAAGGTTTACGTATTGCATCCTCTGAAACGTGAGACTGGTCAGTGTACAATCTTGGAAATGTTACAATAGGGTTAATTAACAGTGTGCTGCATATGTTTAACAGAAACCAATATTCTAGTGCTAGTCTCACCTGTGTAAGAAAGAAACACTGAAGCTGTGTCCACACTTGAAGTTAGCAGTGGAATGCGCCACGTCCAGTATTTTCTTCTGATTATCCGTTTCCTGCGTGGATTCTGAAAGTTTCAAGTTTGCGATTAGGATTCTGGAAAGAATCGTATTCAAAATGATTCGGTCTTCTGCCATCTGTGAGCAGTTCGCCTCTGTTTCCTACCTGGGCGTAACTATGTCAGGGCAGAGACTTATTTACAACGTGTTACCTTCGCTGCCCTCATTTACGATGTCAAGAGCTGAACTATTACAAACTGGCCGAAATGCCTGCTGAATAGTAAGATCTCCACCAGTCTATTTATTAGAGGTTTCGAAAAGTTAAAAATTTCCCATTGTCTTTTAATTCTATTTTTCCATAATCTCTTTGAAGCTGCTTTGTATTTTTATAAGAATAAACATAGGTGTAAAATCAGGCTCTCTACTAGCATGGTGGCAACGTGTTGGGCTGCTAACCACAAGGACCACAGTTCAAAATCACTAGCCTCTCTAAGGGAAAAAGATGAGGCTTTGTACTCCCATAAAGATTTACAGTCTCAGAAATAAGATTTACAGACTCAGAAACTCACAGGGGGCAGTGCTAGCTATAAGTCATCACCAATTTAATGGCAGTGAGTTTGGTTTGGAAATGTTTCGTTATGAATTACGAGAATTTTGGCCTTACATGATTTTCATAATTAGGAGTAAAACAATTGAGTGGTGAAAACATGTTTCCCTTGAACACAGTGACCAGGTAACCTCAGAGAACAGCAAACGTGATGCCAGTATTTTTGCCAGATGGCTGATATTGTGAACCGTGAGACTGGTTAGGTTCAGAACTAACAGCATGTTGCGTATTTTTAACAGAAATCACGCAGTCGAGAACCTTTGCGTAAGTAATGAAGTCAACCTGTTTGGGAAAATACCTGGTCAAATTCCAGACTTCACTGTCCTGCAAAGAAATCCTGCAGAAGAAAGTACTTTTGAAAGTTGGGAATCAGCAGCAGAGTTCCTGGATGGCTCTACACACAAGCATCCAACCTTAGCTCACGCCGGATGCCGTCTCTGTCGGTGTGATGGATGTGGAGAAAGATGCAGTGGTCCCTGTAAAACTCTTAATACAGAGACATCCAGTCCATGTCAGGTATGTGGTAAGAACTGCATTTGGGATTCTGTGACAACATTCACTGGTGAGAAATGCTGTCGATGTATTGATGGAATGAAAGGTACCTATAGTTTCTCCTCCTTTTGGACGGAGCTCAGCGGTCGGAAGTGTGCATATAAAGATTATTGTAAAACCGGTAGCTCTTCATGCCTTATTTTACGGAAAATGTTTAGCAAGAGGGCTAAGCCTTGTAAATGTGGGGTATGTGGGAAAGCCCTTAGTGATTCCTCGGGCCTTACTAAGCACAGAAGAACTCACAGTGGAGAGAGGCCTTATGTATGTAGCCAGTGTGGGAAAGCCTTCAGTGATTCTTCTGCTCGTACTAAGCATATAAGAGCACACACTGGAGAGAGGCCTTACGAATGTAAGACGTGTGGGAAAGGCTTCAGTCGCTTGTCCCACCTCCCTACGCATATAAAGACGCACACTGGAGAGAGGCCTTAGATGTGTAAGGAATGTGGGAAAAGCTTCAGGCATTCCTCAAACCTAAGTGCCCATAGGAAAACTCACACCGGGGAGCGACCTTTTGAATGTGAGGAGTGTGGGAAAGCTTTCCGTCGTTTGTTAAACCTGACGACGCACAGGAGAATCCACAGCGGAGAGAAGCCTTACGAATGTAAGGAGTGTGGGAAAACCTTCAGGAGTTCCCTCTCCGGCCACATCCGAACTCACAGTGGAGAGAGGCCTGATAAATGCAAAGAGTGTGAGAAAGTGTTTAGACACGCTGCCACCCTGAGTGCGCACAGGAAGACTCACACCGGTGAGCGGCCTTATGGATGTGAGGTTTGTGGGAAAGTGTTTAGTCGTTTGCTACACCTGACCACTCACAGCAGAAGTCACACCGGAGAGAGGCCTCATGAATGTCGGGAATGTGGGAAGGCCTTCAGCAGTCCCTACTGTCTCTCTGGGCACATAAGACTCACAGTGGGGAGACACAGTGTGGAGAAGCCTTATGAATGTGGGAAAGCCTTTAGTCAGTCCAAAACCCTCAGCACACATAAAAGAATTCACAACAAAGGGAGGTATTATGCAGGGGAAAGTGGGAAAGCCTTTGGCGGGCCTAACTCAGATCTCTGTGCATTCAAGATCTCATGCTGTAGATGCTTTGTGAATGTACGGACCACGAGAAAGGCTAGGAATTTCCCCAGCTTCACTGTGCGTAGTAAAGATTGACAACGGGGAGATTAAGTCAAAAGTGAGATTTTACAACGCCATTACTGTGATAATTTTGAAGAAATGGGTTCTCCAATTTTTTTCTAAGCTCTGAGGATATTAACCACACGATTGGCAGTTCATTGAGACTGTCCTAGTCTAAATGTGCAGCCTCAAAGCCTCGAGCGTTTCTGCTCTGACCTACAAGGCCCCTCTGAGTTGGAAGGTATTGAACGTGTGTGTGCTGTACTATCAAAATTCAAATTATGAAAATTTCTGGTTAAAAAGAGTTTTTTCTGGGAGTTTGATATACCTTTGAGAGGAAAAGATGCTTACTTTTTGCCTTTTTGGCCAAATGACCGTCTCGTTGCGACCATGGGGTTGTCCACATGCGTGTGTGTTCGTTGCCTTCTCAGAGTTTGGCTGTAACAAAGAAGGTTGTAGGGAACCGTCTTGAACAAAGGTGGTTTCATACTTTCAGAGATTTTTACAGTAGAACCCCGGTGCTCAACTGCATCAGAACTTGAGGCAAAATGTCGAGGAAATTTTGCATCGGAGCGCAAACAAAACAGGAACACACGCGCGTGGTTTTTGCAAACAAAAGCAGTTTACGTTTCTGTCACTGGGCATTCGTTGGCGTATTAGTACGGGTTGTTTAAACCTTTTGCGGCTGTGTTCCAAGCGTTTTGCTATCATCTTCTTAGTTTTTTGTGACTTTTTGTACTGTTTTTAGATTAAAAACATGGGTCCTAAGAAAGCCGTTGCAGACACGCACAAAAGGAAAACGGTAAGAACCACAATTGAACTGAAGAAAGAGATTATTCAAAAGTACGAAAGAGGCATCCGTGTGACTGATTTAGCGTCCCGGTTTAACTTGCCGAGATCCACCATCAGTACGTTTTTAAAGCATAAGGAGGCAATAAAAAGTGCCAGCGTTGCTAAGGGAGTTACAAGTTTGACGAAACAGAGGCCCCCCTTAATCGATGAAGTGGAAAAACTGCTGTTGGTTTGGATCAATGAGAAACAACTCACTGGGGAGAGTATTTCCGAGGCTGCTATTTGTGCTAAAGCTAGAACCTTGCATGCTGATCTTCTGAAAATCAAGCCCGGGTCAAACACTGGTCCCGAACACGGGTTTTTGGCCAGTAGGGGCTGGTTTGATAGGTTTAAGAGAAGAAGTGGCATTCCTATTGTTGCACGGCGGAGAGAGGCAGGAAATGCTGACGGAAAAGCTGCGGAAAGGTACGTGAAGGAATTCCAGCATTTCATCGACAGAAATGGCTTTATGCCAAATCAAATCTTTAATTGCGATGAGACCGGGCTCTTTTGGAAGAGAATGCCAAAGAGGACCTGTGTTGCAAGGGAGGAAAGGAAATTACCAGGCCACAAACCGTTCAAAGACAGGCTCACTTTGTTACTGTGTGCAAATGCAAGTGGCGATTTGAAAATAAAGCCTCTGTTGGTCTACCACTCTGAAAATCCTCGGGTTTTTAAGAAGCATGACGTTGCGAAGAGCGAGTTACATGTGATGTGGAGGGCGAATGCCAGGGCTTGGGTCACCAGGCGTATTTTCAGGGAATGGGTTTGTGAAGTGTTTGCCCCCAGTGTAAAAAAGTACCTTGCAGAACACGATTGGCCCCTCCGGGCAGTTCTCGTGTTAGACTGTGCCCCTGCGCATCCCCCAGACATGGAATGTGGGTTAGCAGACGAATTTAGCTGGCTGAAAATAAAATTTTTGCCCCCCAGAACCACCTCACTCATACAGCCCATGGGCCAGCAGGTCATTTCTAATTTCAAAAAATTGTACACGAAGGCATTGCTCCAGAGGTGTTTCGAAGTGACCAGTGAAACTGGCCTAACCGTGGCTGATTTCTGGAAGGAGCATCTTCATATTTTGAGCTGTGTTCGGCTGATAAACAAAGCATGGGCAGATGTGTCCAAGAGGACTCTGAGAGCAGCGTGGAGAAACCTGTGGCCTGGCGGGGTTCTTCTTGGGGACTTTGAAGGTCACGGTGCCCCTAGTCTGCTACAAGATGACCCTGAAGCTGAGCCCCTTTCTCTGCCTGACCCAGATGTGGAGGACATTGTTTCTGTGGCCAAGTGCATGGGCTTGGAGGTCAGTGCTGATGACGTTGAGGAGCTGATTGAAGATCACAGCCCTGAACTCACAACGGAGGAACTCCAGGAGCTTCAGCAGCAGCAGGTGTTGGCTGAGGAGCCGTCTGGAGAGGAGGAGACCCAGAGGGAGTCAGAAATCAGAGAAATGTTGCTTCATTGGGAGAGAGTCCAAGAATTTTTTGAAAAGAATCACTATGATAAGGAGCTGGTTAACCGTGTCACTGACATTGTTGAGGATAATTTAGTAAACCCTTTCAGAAAACAGCTAAGGAGAAACCAACAGCAGACCACAGCGGACAGATTTTTGTTTTTCAGAGAAACCCAGCCACGTGCGAGGGAAAAAAGGCAAAGAAGGGGAAAAACTGCAAAGCAGCTGCCAGTTGATTTTATGGAGGCGGATTCCCCTTCCAAACAATGACTCTCCCATTCCTGTGTCCAGAGATCCAGATCGCCACCCATCTGAATGTGTGTGCCATCCTGCAGTTGTTAAAAACTTTGTTAATGTCGTGTTTCTCATTTAAATTACAGTATTTAATGCTGAACGTCTTTACTTTGAAATTTTATGTGTCACGTTTTGTATAAAAATAGGCGAGGCTGGGGTATAAAAAGGCAGAGTTGAGAACAGATGAATCCGTTTTCAGTTATTTCTTCTGGGAAAAACGGATTCGGAACGTGACCGCATCGCGTGTTAACGCTCCTTCTGCAACGGATGGGCGTCGAGGTGCGGGATTCTGCTGTCTATAACAGCAGTGCCGTCTAAAGGGAAAAGGGTTTAATGTTTGTGCTTTGACCAAAGGACATTCTCGTTGTGACCATGGGGTTGTCCACATCCGTGTTTGCGCGTTGCTTTTTCAGATTTTGTTTGTAACAAGGTTCTAGGAAAGAGTCTTGAATAAACGTGACTTTGGAATTTTGGAAATCTTTGTTGACATTATTGTTCATAAAATGAAATACACCCACCTTGCATGTGGTGGAAAACGGTTTTGTTTTATTTCAGTGTTAATGTATTTCCCGCTATCATTTTCCTAGTTGTAAGCATGTGGGGGTGGATTCTGACCTCTCAGTTTGAAAGGAGAATTAAACTCATCATTGACCGTGTCTGATTTCTATGATGTAGACCTTGTACCTGCCTCTCCTAGCGACTTTCTTTTACCAATTTTAATACCAACTGCCCTTTCCATAGCACTCCCTGCCTCCCTTTTGGGTTTTATAACTGATGGCATGTCTACAAACAACTCACAGGCAAAACTGAAGCTTACAGGGTTTGTTACAGAAGTTAACATGTTACGATGAAGCATCAGCAGTGCTCAGGAAACAGCTATTTGGTCAGAACTGTCTCCATGGGAACAGGAGATACACACTCCGTAAATGCCTTGGCTGCAGCTTCAACAAGCATTCCCCGGGTGTTCTTTTGCCCGTGTAAATGACACCCTGCTTCCACACATAGCTAGGGTCTTCCAGCCTGGGCTGAGGCATTGTGAATGCTCCTTCCGCCGTATGTGGGTTTGGGGAGTTTCGGGTGTGCTAGTTTCTCAGTGTTGATGGTCTTGGTAGCCCAGCTCACTACCAATCCATGAGAAGCCAGAAGGATCCCCTTCATCAGAAAGTTTCCTGTTAAGCTGGCCACGTGCAGAAAGAAGCAGACTACATCCCTATCTCTGAGCCCCCAGATACAAATAAAATACTATCTCTGGGATTAATTCTAGGTCAATTCTTTGATTTCATGACACCCCTTGGGGTTTAGACCACATACATCTTCTAGCCATGCCCGCTGTCTTGCCTTCTTCACGCACAGACTCTCAGCCTGGCACAAAGCAGCATTCCAGAGCTGCTTACGCACTGCTTGTAAATGCCCAGAGAGCACTCCACTGTGTGAGAAGTCTCAGCTTGAACACTCCCCACTCGAGCTATGGGGTTAGCAAACCTAGCTGCCCCAGTTAAGCTCCCGCTGACAGTGCGTTCTGCTAGGTAGCCTCAAGTCTCTAGGCCCTTGGCTTGCTCCATTCACGGGCAAGGACTTCAACTGCTCTTGTCTCATCCGATCCTTGGATTACGAAGGAGTTCTTTTCTTAAATCTGTGTTTAAATCAAATGGGTATGTTAGCCATACCGTTAGGCACATTTTATATTCTAAAATCAGTTATCAGATATTACATACTCCAATGTTACATAATCTAGTGTCCACTTGAGACTGTTAAATGTGAAGGGGTGGAGTTTAGCCTGTCAATCAAATCACAGCTTAATCTTATTTGGGGGCCACTAAGGAGATAAATAGTTCACTAGAGGCCATACACACACTGCTTCATCTTCCTGTTGGCAAGACACACGGAGCAACACTGACGGAGCTGGAGGAGCCACGTGGAGGCCACGCCAGTGCTGAGATGCTTCTACCACCACTGGATCCACAAGACTTTCCACCCACTGCCCTGTGGTCATCCTGCATTTGACATCATCGCATGTGGTGCATGAGTCTGAAGAGGAATTTACAGATTGTTATTGGACATATGGGCTAATATCGGACTTATGGACTTGATCTGAGCTGGGATGTTTTCTCAATATTCAGCTGTTCTTGTATAAAAAGCTCTTTTTTTACACACATACGAGTGTCTATGAATTTGTTTTTCTAGTCTACCCAGACTAACACAGTGGGTCATACCACCCCTTCCAAGGAGCTGTAAGAGCAGATACCGACACTTTATTTCAGATTATGGGCTACAGCTTAAAAGTTTTTAATTACAAAGGCGTGATCAGATTTTTTTTTTTACTGCTTTAGCTATTATTTTAAGCTTAATTTATTCCCGAGCCATGAGTTTTTGCTTCTTCAGTTTCTTCTGGGAGATCTTTTTCTTCTGTGCAACCTCCTCTTCTGCTTTGGGAATGATCTGTTCCTTCTCAGTCAGGATCATGTCAGTGTGGCAGGGGAGCTCCTGTGTGGGTTGATCCGACCTTGAGCTCTGTGAGTCCGGCAGCGCATCTTGGGGGCTTTGTTCACCTGGATGTGCTCAATGGCCAGAGAATCCACGTCTGAACCCTTCAGTTTAGCATGACTTTCTGCATTTTTAAGCATGTGAAGAAAAAATTCAGCACTCTCTTTGGGCCACCGACCCTGGTCCAATCCCACTGTTTGGCCTGGACACACCTACCAACACCACCATTGTACCGTCAGAAAGGCACACAATGCTTCTGCAGAGTGACGTCTTTCACATATTTGGTGGCTTTCCGGATGTGCATGCCTTTGATGGCTTGAGCAGTTTCACGGCGGTTCTTGAAGTGGACCCAGAGGGCCGAACCTCTTGATTTGCAGGATTTTGTAGGGTTTTCTGGGTCAAGTGATAGTGAACCATTTTGGCAGGTCATCTCAGGTCGCTACAGTTAGAGCAATCAGATTTTTTTTTTCCAAAACAGGGCAGGTGGCCAAATAAGTGTGGTTACCTGTGATGTAGAGTGTACTTTTTGAAACTTCATGAATATCTAGTAACCATTCCAGATATACTGAAACATCTTTAACGTATTGAGACTCAGTCATCTGTCTGTCTGGGGCATTTAACAACAGTACATATCCTCAATTGTGTACTGTACTGTAAGAAAATCCCGCATATTTTGTTGTATGTTTACAAAGGGAAATAGATAACAGTGATTTAAAAATGCATGTTCAGATAATGCAAGCTATGCAGTAAAAAGGTTTTTTGTGCCTCTCATGACCTCAGTGTCATCTCCAGAGGAATTCTTGTCATGGCGTTCTCATGTAACCTGCAGGATTCTACAAAACAACAACAAAACCTTCAGCTTTTTCTATGCAAATTAGCGATGGTTTGCATTGTACTTCCCTGATTTTTACTTACGTGTCAGGTGACTCTTCAAGCACAGCACGCAGGGATTAGCCCAGCTTCTTAACAGCTAATGGTTTGAGAGGCTGCGTCCAAAAGTATTGCTGCTAGTGGTCCGGTTCACACAGGCACCGATGATGTCTTCAAAAGAAAGCACACGCCTGTTTAGATATGTCTCTGACCTGTGCAAGGTGCAGGCTAGTTCTCAGTAATAGCTTGTCCTAGACCCCTCAGGGTGCCTTCAAAAGTAGGTTCAGCTAAAAATTTTTGTTGGGATCTGCTGGGCCAGCCACATCCAAGGAAGAATGGTCAGCTAAGGGTATGGAGGTTTATGTTTTTTTTTAATCATTTTATTGGGGTCTCGCTCATATAATTCTTATCACAATCCATCCATCCATGGTGTCAGTCACATTTGTACATTTGTTGCCATCCTCATTCTCAAAACATTTGCCTTCTACTTGAGCCCTTAATATCAGCTCCTCATTTTCCCCCTCTCTCCCCAATACCCCCTCCCTCACCAATACCCCCTCCCTCATGAACCCTTCCTAATTCATAATTATTATTTTGTCATATCTTACACTGTCTGACGTCTCCCTGCATCTACTTTTCTGTTGTCCTTCCCCCAGGGATGACGTTATATGTAGATCCCTTGTAATGAGTTCCCACTTTTTATCCAACCTTCCCTCCACCCTCCCAATATCTCCAGTCTCACCACTGGTCCTGAAGGGTTCATCCACCCTGGATTCCCTGTGTTTCCAGTTCTTATCTGTACCAGTCAGTGTACATCCTCTGGTCTAGCCAGACTTGTAAGGTAGAATTGGGATCATGATAGTGGGGGGAGGAAGCATTTAGGAACTAGAGGAAAGTTGTATGTTTTATCGTTGCTACACTGCACCCTGACTGGCTCGTCTCCTCCACAAGACCCTTCTATAAGAGGATGTCCAGTTGCCTAGAGATGGGCTTTGGGTCTCCACTCTGCATTCACCCTCATTTACAATGATATGGTTTATTCTGATGATGCCTGATACCTAATCCCTTTGACACCTCGTGATCACACAGGCTGGTGTGCTTCTTCCATGTGGGCTTTATTGCTTCTGAGCTAGATGGCCGCTTGTTTACCTTCAAGCCTTTAAGACCCCAGATGCTATATCTTTTGATAGCCGGGCACCATCAGCTTTCTTCACCACATTTGCTTATGCACCCGCTTTGTCTTCAGCGATTGTCTCAGGAAGGTGTGCATCTTGGAATGCCAGTTTAATAGAGCAAGGTGTTCTTGCATTGAGTAAGGACTTGAGTGGAGGCCCAATGTTGATCTGCTGCCTTAATGCTAAACACATAGATCTATTTCCCTACCCTCCTCTATAAACCTATCTAAGCATGTTTTGGACTCAAAGGTGAGTTTTTGTTGTATACGTTCACTGGCATAATTCATGTTTCCTGAAATTCAGTATTTATATTAAAGAGAGTTGGACTATCCATCATGCCAATCAATTTTAGAGCATTCATTCTTGAGACTTGTTTGGAGGTCCTAGCAGGGGAGCGCAGCTACTCGTATACCCTTGACCAAACGACGGCCTTCCTATTGGGGAAGGTCGTCCTCTTCAACCGAGCACGCAGCTTTGGGAGGGACGCACATGGAGAGGTGAGGGAGGACGGGGACACCCGCCCTAGCCAGCCAGATCAGCTGAATCAACCCTGGCAATCAATGGGGTGACAGATGTCACAGCTAGATTGCCCTCACATCCGAGCATTCATTCTTATATCTATTAGTAACTCTCCATTTTCTCCCAACTCCCTAGTCATAACCCTAAGAAAGTCATCATGTAGTTGCTGGCCATACAGATTTCTCTCTCCTGAGTTACATATAAAGAAAGTAAAGTTTTTTTTTAATGAAACAAAACCAGCAACTAAACAATAAAAGACATTAATGCAGAAGGTGGGAGAATGTAACAAAACAAGGAAAAGTTTACGGTGGGCTAAAAATATAGCAACTGATGAGACATTAAATTTTACCCTAACTCCATCTGTAAGAATCCACATCCTGATGCACACCCTCCGTGCGCAGGACAGTCTAATGGTAAAATGGTTTCATCCCTAAAATTCCATTTGAGGGCCATCAAGGTCCCTGTAATTCACACTGCAACCATTTATCAGAAGGAACGATTTTCTTATTTTTCACAAGGTCATTACCAAAGTATATCCAATTTTTAAGGCTGCATCCAAGATGAGAACCCTTGGGGGATTTGCTGCTAATTTCCCATGCGTAGGTTCAACCAAAATTCAAATAGATTCAAAATGAGACTCTGGTACCAGGCTGATGTACAAGTGTCAACCCTCGAAGAACGTAGGTCTGGTGTTCTAATCCTGGATGCTCCGTGCACAATTACCGCCTCTTTAACTACGAGGGTACAGCCAAAAGTATCACAGACGGGCTCAGAATCCCAGGCTCAGTCCCTCTAGGCCTGGACTATTAGTCTTCAATGCACAAGGGATGACCATCCTCCCAAAGACAGTACGCATTAGGAGAAAATTCCCATGGCTCTATTTCAGAAATCTGCATTGGTGCTGATGCGTGTGTCTCAGGCCTGCAATACTCCTCCAGGAAATCCTGGGTGCTGACTTGGAACCGTTGTAGAAGGGCCCTGAGCCAGCCCCTCCATTCCAGGGGGCAGACCGGGCTGGCTCACCAGAAACGTTACCAACCCAGGTCTTGCTGAGCATGGCTGAGAAACAAAGTCAGAGATGGGATGAAAGTGACAGGAGAAAGCTTTAATTTGGTTCATCAAGCAAGAAGCCAGCCCTGAGAGCCCCCAAGGCTAGCTCTTGCAAAAGAGGAGTTTATCGATTTAGATATGCATACCGGAAAGTAAACTGGGGGGTGTAAATATGTCACACGTTTCCCAGTAGCGGTCACAAGTATGGATTAGGGCGGGATATGGTCCTTGCCGGCCTATGACTTATTGGACCCTTTGCTTTCCAATGTCTTCTAAGTTTACCTAGGGATGTCTTTCTGGAAACTTCTAGTTCCGCGATCAAAGCACTTTTCTGCTCGGGTTCCTTGAAGACAGTGGCTGCCCTTTCTTTGCATGTCAGGTGGGCCAGGTCTGGTTAACACTGATACTTCCCTGCTGTGATGGGGTCTATTTTCCCAGCATGAAAACAGCTAAAAAGAGACAGTTTATCCATTGAGAATGTAGTTTAATTAGAGGCAAAATATGGGATATATATTCCAACACCCTGTGACAGCATCTCATACCCTAAAGGTAGGTTTTCGGGGATAGTCAGTCACCTCCCAGGATCTAGGACCAGGACTTGGGATTTCTAAGGATTTATCTTTATGGACGTCAACTTCCAGATGATTTCCCCAGCACAGCAGCTGGTGAAGCTCGACTCTCTCCATTTGACTTATCCCCACCAAGGGCTTTCACCGCTGCAAAACAAGGCCTCCTCTTTTTAAAAATAGATCATGTTATTGGGGCTTTTATAGCTCTTATCACAATCCATCCATTACGTCAAGCACAGTTGTGCATATGTTGCCATCATCATTTTCAAAACATTTCTCTCTACTTGAGCCTCTACAACCCACCTCCCCACCCCCATGAACCTTTGATAATTTATATTAAAAAAACCTTTTTTTGGTTCCTCTTATACATCAGAAAGATGTGGGGGGGGGATGAAATATAAAGGCAGTTTTATCTGATCGTTTTGAAGCGCTCTCATAAAAACACATAATAAAGTGGCTGCGTGTGCAAAATTCACAATTATTTTCAACTTTTTTTAAACTCAATGCTGGGTATCAAGTTAATTCAGATGCATAATGACCCTATATATATCAGTGGTTCTCAACCTTCCTAATGCCTCAACCCTTTCATACAGTTCGTGTGGTGGGGACCCCCAACCAGAAAATTATTTTTGTTGCTACTTCATCACTGTCATTTTGCTACTGTGATGAATCACGCAGTCACCGTGAAAGGGTCGTTCGACCCCCAAAGGGGTTGCGAGCATGTTATATAGGATTTCACGATCATAAATCTGCACGGGAGCCGACAGCTTGTGGGTGCGAATCACTACGTGGGTCCTTACACCTAGGTACAGGCTCACAAAAGGGAATGGATCTGGCACACAGGCGGCTTCCTTGTACACAGTTGATGTTCAATTCATGACTAATTAAGTAGTGTCCTGACTGAGATAAGACTTGTTCACTCCAGGGTGACAGAGGGAGGAAAAAACAGGAGCTGATACCAAGGGCTCAAGTAGAAAGAAATTGTTTTGGAAATGTTGGTGGCAACGTATGTGCAAGTGTGCGTAACTCCAATATTGGCATTGGTTATAAGATTTGTAAGAGCTGCCCAATAAAGTGATGCATAATAATAATAAAAAGATTTGTTTATTCTTGAGTCTCCTATAACCCAAGTTTTAAAATCACAATTCACGCTTCCCTTCTATGCCAATGTTAGTCTTTGTAAAAGTGTACACAGCAGAACATTTTCCTGTTAAATTTCACACGTCCACTTTGGTAACACTGATTGCATTATGTTAAGCCGCTCTCACCAGGAGCCGTGGATAATTTTCATCAGCAGAATAAAAACTCAATGCTTACGATGAATCTGAACCGTCTCTTACGCTAACCAACCCTCTCTGTATGCACAAAACAGATTTCTTTTAGTGGGATTGTTTGTGAATGGAAAGGGGTCTGATTTCTCCAGGTCATTCCTGAACCCTCTAAATTTTATCTCACATCGTCCACGGCCTTCATGTCCGCACTGAAGTCAGAATTGTCCTCAAAGAGGCCGACTCTCTGTAGTATGGTCACTTAGAAACTGGACTCAGGTTGGAGAGAATCCATTTGTTTTTAGACGTGGGAGGGAGGTGGCTCTGCTTCCAGAAGCCCACAGGCAGACAGGGAAGTATCCACAGGGGAGGGAGCTGTGTGTGTGCTTTTTGAATCCCTGAACAACTTTGAGTGCGGTGGGCGACTGAGGCTTTGAAGTGTGCTGGTCGGGTGTCTTTGTGATAAAAGGAAGCAGTCACCATGGGTCTAGCTCACTGGTTCTCAACCTTCCTAAGGCCGTGGCCCTTTAATACAGCTCCTCTTGTTGTGGTGAACCCCCAACCATAACATTATTTTTAAAATTGGGGCTCATACAACTGTTATCACAACAGAACATTATTTTCATTGCTACTTCAACACTGTCAGTTTGCAACTGTTATGAATCGTTATGTCAATAGCTGATAGGCAGGATGTATGTTCTTTGTTACAAATTGAACATCATTAAGGCCTAGTGATTCATCACAAAACAACAGGTCATTATATATTGTGATATGTTTGTGTTTTCCCACGGCGACCCCTGTGAAATGCTCAGTTGACTCCCCAAAGGGGCTGAGACCCACAGGTTGAGAATCTCTGGTGTAGCTGTTCTCTACTCAGGCAGCCTGTGGGGAGGGTGTTTCCAACCAGACCCGAGGATTATGTGGGAAACACCTGCTTACTTAAGGCATACCCAGTTTGGGGAGCATTAAATAAGAGTCCCTGCAAAGACAAATTCCGTGAAGAAGTAAAACTGACGGCCATGCAACTCCCCCAGGGCTTCCTAACGTGTCACGTCGCCAGTGATGTTCTGAAATCCACACACCTGGTCACCATGGAGATCCGACGCTTGCCAGGGTAGTTTGTGCAAGACGGAAGCCAAGCGTATTGGGAAGGATTCTTTCCATGCCAGGTATTCATTTTAATCACATCTTCTCCCTTAAATTAAACATATTGAACATGATCCACTTGGCAGGGGATGGAGTATTGTTGTAGGTAAGAGTGAGTTTTGAACGTGAATTTTTATTTATTTTTTAAAATACTGATCACTCACCTGTTCCTTTTTTTTTTACTCACGTTCTTTCTGTGAGGTTAGCGATGGCCAGTCTCTGTGTGTGTGTGTGTGTGTGTGTGTGTGTGTGTCTGTGTGTGTGTGTTTCAGTACGTTTTTGTGTCTATCAAATCCAGGGTAGGTAAATCTGTAGAGACAGTATCCACATTAATGGTGTCAGGTGAGGATAGGGAGCAATGGGGAGCTAAAAATCATGAGAACAAGAAAGAAGAAAATGTTCTACAATCAATTGTGCTGATGATTGCAAACCCAATTTTTTACAGTAATCAGTTTATTCCCTTTTTTTGCAATACCATTTTTGATATGACCAAACTATTGAATTATTGGATACGTGCATTCCGTACAAATGAAACTGTAAAAAATATGCTGTGGGGAAAAGAAATCATCCATGAGCTCACTCCCAGTGGCATTCCAAAATAAGAGTGACCAAAAAGCACACTGTTACTGCTGAGTGGATGGGGATTTGCAGAAATCCTGTCAGAGAGTCAAGGAGCCCAGACTAATCCTAGGCTGCAAACCTCCAAGGAAACAAAGCATCTCCTTTTCCGCCCACAGACTGGGGGTTAGAACAGATGACCTTTTGCTTAGCAACCAATTCCTTGACCATCTCCCACCTCACAGTGGACCAGGGTTCCTGCCTGTCTGGGTGGACGAGAGAAACAAATTCTTAGACACTCATGTGTGTGTAAGAAAGTACTTTACCTAAAACAGCAATTGAATATGGAGAAAACATCCCAGTCCAGATCAAGCCCTTAAGTCTGATCTTAGCCCATGTGTCCAATATCAATCTATAATTTCCTCTTCAGACTCACGGAATACATGCAATAACGCTGAATGCAGGACAATCACAGGCCAGTGGGTGGAAGGTCTTGTGGATCCAGTGGTGGTGAAAGCATCTCGGTGCTGGTGTGGTCTCTATGTGGCTCCTCCAGCTCCAGGGCTCTGGTTCCATCACGAGTCTCCATGTGACTTGTCAGCAGGAAGACAAGCAGAGTGTCTGCCTGTCTCTGCCTCCAGCGAGCTATTTATCTCCATGGTGCCTCCCAGTGACGTCATCAAGCTGCGACCTGATTGACAGGCTGGACTCCAACCCTTTGTAAATTGATACCAGATTATCTAAGTACCACAGATGCTTCTACCTATGAGTCTTTTTTTGTTTTATTTTATTCATTTATTTTTTAAAAATCATTTTATTGGGGCCTCTTACAGCTTTTAAAAAAACATTTTATTAGGGGCTCATACAACTCTTATCACAACCCATACATATACATACATCAATTGTATAAAGCACATCCATACATTCCCTGCCCTAATCATTTTCAAAGCATTTGCTCTCCACTTAAACCCTTTGCATCAGGTCCTCTTTTTTCCCCTCCTTCCCCGCTCCCCCCTCCCTCATGAGCCCTTGATAATTTATAGATTGTTATTTTGTCATATCTTGCCTACCTATGAGTCTTATTAAAGTTACTGTGAAAGCCCACATATTCTGAGACATGGTCCCAGTAAATCCAAGAACACTGGCATCCATTAAAAACAAGTCAAAGGAACCCTAAGCCCCAAACAAAAGAAAACCCAATGACACAGAGTGGATCCTGGCAGAGTAGAAGCGGGTTCCTGAGGGTTTTCCAGGCTGTGATGTTCATGGGCACGGCCTTTTCTACACGATCCTACTACGTGGACTTGAAACCCCAACCTTTAAGCTAATCGCAGAGCTTCAACCACTGTTGGCCAGTCACCTTGAAAAGTAAAGGGACCTGAACCAATCATACACGTCCCTGATTCAAAATGACTTGATTTGCGAAATCAATCTGCCTGGTTGTTCTCTGCCCAGTTCACATTCTCATAAGCTCATCAACATGCACAGCCACGTAGATGCGACTGGGTCCCCGGGGCGGAGGAAGTGTTTAAGCACAAAGCCACTAACCAAATAATTCAGACTAATGAGCTCCTGTAAAACACACAGCCACGGGGAGCCTCTGCACACAGGAACCCGTGCTGTCCCAAAGAATGCAGAGGAATCAAGCAAAATGGAAACTATTTCAAAACCAACTTGTCCCCTCGGTTACTGCAGAAAATTTTATTGACTCGCTAATAACATCTTTTAAAAACCTGTATCATAAGAACCCAGGATTTAAGAGGGTTGGAAAATGTATCAGGATGGGAGAGAATGGAGTTCTGGTTTGGAAGGGATGAACTGTGGTGTAAAATAAAACAAACCCGTGAGACTCGTTTTATTGTGACATTAGCTTTATTGCGAAAGTCTAGAACGGATCCAGCAATATCTTCAACGCATTAAGGACATGAGAGTCATATGACAACATACAGTGTACGGGCATCAAAAGCTCACGGAGAAAGAACTTTAAATAAACCTAATGAAATCCCTCACATACTGCTCTATCCGATAGAATATTATCCCTTTTAATATAATAGTTTAAGAAATTGTTTGTTGTACAGTGTAGGCTATATAATATGCTGAGATAGTTAAGGTTTATTGTGACCACCTGGCCGATAAACACATGTGGGATTAATTGAAGGCAGAGAGATAAATGGCTCGGTGAGCCTCACCTTGCTTTGTGATGGTCGGACCAGGGTGCAGCTGCCTTAGCCAGTTCCCTGCTTCAGCTGGCAAGGCTCACTTCCCGCAAGACATCCCTGAGGAGAAGCCACATGGACCTACCCCACTGCAGCCTTGGATGCTGGAGCAGCTGTGTGGAGACCCCTGCCAGCACTGAGATGCATACACACTCACTGATTCGGCTTTCTTCCTGCAGTCGGCATCATTGCATGTGCTTTGTGAGATGGAGGCGGACTTTGTGGATTGGTGTCAGACATACGGTCCAATGTTAGACTTATGGGCTTGGACAGCACTGGGCTGGGATGCTTTCTTAATGTGCAATTACCCTTTATATTAAAGTCAGTCTCATATACATATGAGTTTCTGTGAATTTGTTTCTCTAGTCTACTCAGACTAACACATATGCTATTGTATAATTAACATAATAACACATTATCACCCTTACTAATACGCTATATTATGTTTCAGATATAGGTCATATAGTTTATATTATGCTGTAAGTTATAGAAAATAGCATGCAACATATTGTATTACAATATAATGTTGCTATAATGTTTTGTACTTTATATCGCTAAGTTTTAAATGCATTAGATGCTAGATAACAAAATATAATATTTGTTCAGCATAACATCTAAGTCTACAGGTTGCGACATCACGCACATATACAATCCAAAGTACAAATCAAGCCCTGCAAAGCCTATTAAACACTGAGGGACTTAACAGGGGATTCAAAAAGTTTGTGGGAAAACAGTCTGTCATGACAAGTGGCCTCTATTTTGTGAGGCAGACACCACAGTGATAATAACGGCGAGTCGTAATTATGTGTAAGAAAAACAAAATATTAAGTATTTCGACAGTCTGAAATTACTGCCTTCTGAGCAACATTCCAAGTCTAAAAGGCGAAACTGCAATCTTTGAAATAAGAAAGTGCACTGAAATGTGAACATAAACTGGGGCGTGAATGACCAAGAGTCTAAGAACGAAGAGAACATCCCAAAATTGTGGTGATGATCGTACAGCTCCTCTTGATGTGACTGCGCTATTTAACTGTTGGATTTGTGAATGTCAACAATACTCAAAAAACATAAATAAACTACTCGGAAGCCTAATGCAAAATTTAGTTGCACGAAAAATAGCATCCATCAAACACTTAGGACATAGAAAACAGCATTGGCTAAAGGCTATAGCGTGAAGCTTTACATGGAATTGCCCCAGCCTTTTAAAAGAAAAGTTTCATTGGAATGTAACTCACACACCGTAAAACACGCTTACTAATTAGTACGATAAAATATTAAAAAATAATAATTAGTACAAATTATGTAACCCTCACCACAATCAATTTCAGATGATGTTCTTCCCTGTATTCGTTAGCTCCCAATGTACCCCCAACCTTCCCTGCCATTGGCCTAGGTAATTATCAGTGCATGCTCCATCGATCCTCCTCTCCTGGATTACATACAGGGAAACCACACGAAATATACGCACACGCAACAAAAAACGACAAGTCAAAAACCAAGAAGACCCTCAAACCCAAAGTAGAAAGTATCAACACAAATCTTAAATGGGTCAAGAGGGAGACGAGATGATAAGGTGCTACCTTTTACTACGACGACACCTGGCATCTGGTCGACAGTGCTGTCTTCGCCACATCCCCAGACGATGGATAGGGGGATTCACCAGAAGCTTAATCCACGTGGGGACCCTGGATTTGGGGGATCCCACTGCCGAGTTCAGCCTTATGCCTCCACACGAGGGCTGGCGTGCCTAGCTCTGTAGTCAGGAGAGTAGAGAGCAGGGCTTCCATAAACGTTCTACCAGGTCCTCAGTTTCCCACAGAAACCTAGAAACCAAAGCTGACTGCGGGAAAAATAACATCCATCGAAACCCTGAAACACATCGCACAGAATTTGCTACAGGCGATTTCACGAAGCTTTATTTGAAATGGTCACGGGCTTTTTAAGAACAGCTTTATCGGCGTAGACCTCACACACCGTACGATTAAGTGCTTAATCAAATCAAGAAGAGTTGTACCATCGCCTTCCCCAGAACCGATTTCAGAACACCTCCTCTCCGGCCTCGTTAGTAACGGCCAATTGCCCCACGACTTCCCCTTCCTTCCACGGCACTAGGGAATTATGCGTGCAATTCCTAAAGCTGTTCCTGATCCTGGCCTGGATGCACAGGAAAATCTCATACACACCCAAAAAACACAGCGGTGGCCATTCAAAACAGAAGTGCCTCCAACAAAAAGCTAAAAATATTAGCTGGAATCAAGTTAATTAAATGGGTCACAAGGGAGATCAAATGGCAAGGTGTTACCCATTCACCGAACTACATCTGCCATCATCAACTTGACAAGCGTCCTCTGTCTGGTCACATTGCACCTTCCTAGACCACGGTCAGAGGGGATTCGGCGGGGGCTTAATCCATGCGAGGACCTGGGCCTTCAGAATCTCCGCTGATCACAATTTATCTTGGAATGAGAAAGGGTCCAAGATTGTAGCGGCGTCGTTAAAATAAGAGTCATTTCTCCTGAAGATACTTATCCCTTGAATTCACACCCTTCCTACAAAAAAGTTATTAACGTACAACCATCTCTTCGCTGCGAGTTCCAGGACGTAAAATGGGGTGAAGAGTGACCAGAGGCTTTCGGCACCTCCTGCATTCCTGGCGTTCTTCTCGATAAGAGACGGGGTTTCTCCGCCTGGGAAGCTGTCCTTTCTTCCTGACCCTTGTAAGACACCCTGCTCCCGCCCCTCTGTTGTGGATACGTAGTTTTGTCGTAAGGTGTGAGGATATTTTACAAGCGTTCCCACGCGGCTTTCATTCAGAAGACAACTGCCCACGGTGAGTCGTTTCATGCCTACAGGGATGGAAGGAATCCTTACACGGTCTCCCGCGTTCTCGACACGCCTGACGTCTCGCTCCACTGTGGGTGTACCCATGTTAAGTGCGGGGCGCTGTGTCACAGAGGCTCGCCCACCTTCCTCACACCTAAAAGACCCCAGTCACCGTGAATCCCGTTACGCTGAGAGGGCTGAGGACCTGCCGGAAAACCTTTCTGCCGCACCTCACAAGTGGAAAACCTTCTACGCACTGCAAAGTGTGAGGTCTTCTGCGCACCGCAAGGTGTGAGGAAGACGTGAAAGCTTGCCCACACTGCCCACATTCACAGTCTCTCCACTGGGAATTCAACTACGTACGGAGCCCAGCTGAAGGCCCGGCAACATTCTTTAACATTTCATGATGCCTCTCTGTCTCTTCCACGTGGGTTTGGATGTGATGGGACAGGCAACCACGGAGAACCTGGAGTACTTATATTTCCTGGAGTATTTATAGTGCAGTGCTTATATTCCCAACGCCCCTCTCCACCGCGAGTGAATAGATGTGCAGGGAGGATACGATACATTCCCACGTAGCTTACATTCTCCGGGACCTTACTCCACAGTGTGTTCTGTGTACAGCAAGCTGGGAGGGATCCCCAAAGGCTCTCCCACCCGGTTTGCATGAACAGCTCCGCTCCCACTGTGAGCCCAGTTATGCTCCATGAGCTTCGTGAGCTGACGGAAGGCTTTCCCACACTGCTTACTTTCATAGGAATTCTCTCCAGTGTGCGTCCGCCTGTGTTTACTCAGGTTATCGGAACGACTGAAGGCTTTGCCACATTCCTTGCAAGGGTAGGGCCTCTCCCCAGTATGAATCCTCTGATGCTTGGTAAGGTTGGACGGCAGTCCGAACACTTTCCCACATTCCTTACAAGCGTAGGGCTTCTCCCCGCGGTGCAGTCGGATATGCATGAACAGGTACGAGGAGCTCGTGAAGCTCTTCCCACATTCCTTACATCCGTACGGCTTCTCCCCGCGGTGGACTCTCAGATGCAGCGCGAGGGCGGAGGAGCTGGTGAAGGCTTTGCCGCATTCCTTGCACGCGTAAGGCCTCTCCCCGCTGTGATTTCTTAGATGCTTCGTGAGATTGGAGGGGTGTCCGAAGGCTTTCCCGCACTCCTTACATCCGTAAGGCTTTTCTCCCCGGTGAAGTTTTCCATGGAGAGTAAGGTACGAGGAACTAGAGAAAGTTTTCCCGCATTCCGTGCATTCATAAGGCCTCTCTCCGTGGTGAATTCTCACGTGCCGGGTAAGGTAGGAGGCAGTGATGAACGTTTTCCCGCACTCCGTACACGCGTACGGCTTCTCCCCGGTGTGAGTCCGCGTGTGCTTGTGAAGGGTATCGGACACACTGAAGGTCTTCCCGCATTCCTTACACTCGTACGGTCTTTCTCCGCTGTGAATCCTTAGGTGTTTAATGAAGTTGGAGGAATGCCGAAAGGCTTTCCCACATTCCTGACACGGGTACGGCTTCTCTCCACTGTGAAGTCTTCCGTGGATGGTAAGGTACGAGGAACTCGTGAAAGCTTTGCCGCATTCCTTGCACGCGTAAGGCCCCATTCCCTGCTGAGTTTGCACAGGCTGGGAGAGGGAGGAGGAAGGTCTAAAGTCCTTCCCACATTCCTGGCCGACACAAGGCTTGTCCAAGCCGTCGGGTGTTTTACGTAAAACTAGGGGTGGCGGGTCACCGTTGGACTTGGTAAATCCTTGACCATCACAGTGGTCATCTCTCAGGTGTGTCCAACGGGCTGAGAAATTAAAGACAACGTCTCCTGATTTCCGGCATTCAGAGCGCCTCTCACCAGAGGCTGTCCTCCCGGGATTCTTAAGGGTTGTCAAGCAACCGAATTCCTTCCTCTCACGTAGCTCCTGGATATGGGATTCCTGTCTTTTAAGAGTCCTGACCGGGGCGGCTTCATTAAAGTGACAACTGCTGGCTTCTCCACACAGATCCCAGCCGCAGGTATTGCATCCTGGGCGAGATCCGACACGGTGATGGTACGATGAGGGATCCAGGAAGAGTGTTCCACACGCACCGCACTGAAACGGATTTCCTTCTGGAAGGCTGCTTTGTGTCTCAGTCAGATCTGGAGCCTGGAGGGAGGTTTTCCCGCAGCGTTCAATCGTTTCCCAGAGTTTTTCCATTCGAGGATTTCTGTGAAAAACAAGCGAAATGCTGTTGTAAATAAATCCACTTGTTTTTCAAGATTAGCGAACACAGCAGACTTACCTGCTCTTTGCCCTAACATGTCTCACGTTCCATTGGATTTATCCATTAACAGCGTTATTGTCGTTTTTTAATTTATCAAATAGAGGACTTCTTGATTATTGTGTCTGAGTAGTTTTTTAAATAGTTAGGAAATCAGTTATGAAAACGTTGTCCTGAGGAAATTCCGTAAACACCTTACAGCTGAGATGATGCACATACGGACACACACACACAGGAACACATATTAGTATGCGGCCAAGCTTGGACTGAGCTCACAGCAGTTCAGGAATTGCCAATGGAAAGAAGGCTAATGCAGGCAGATGGCTCCCGGAGGTTTCGGGATCCGTAAAGACTGGTGATTACAGGCAGCGTTTGGAAGTAGCGCACCTGGTGAGAGGTGCAGATGTTCGATGATTTCAGCGGACACTGACGGCTGCCTGAGCTGGAGTCAAAATCTGAAGGGAGACACATACGTAATGTTTCCACTTGCCCTCCTTCCGCGAACAATTCCTGAACTGTTATAAGCAGGTTTCCATGGGATGCGGAATGGACGCCCAGTAGGTTCCAGTGTTTTTATTTTAATGTCAAGACGCTTTAGGATGTTCTCTTGAAGGAACTGATACTTTTTTACAAATGACACTCACCTCCCGTGTCTGCCCTGGTTTCTACGCCGGGCATCACTGACATGGAATTCCGAGCTTTCCGCTGACAGGGAGGACCAGGTGTTTTCCGTGAAGAAATGCACGATTTGTTCACTCGATACTTGTACACCGTCCTTCACGTTTTCAGAGACTGACCCAAGAATCCAAGTTAGGGTTCGAAATTTGAAACAAAAAGTAAAGGAATTATTAGGGGCAAGGGCACAAAGCGAGCCGCATGTCACGGTTTCAACTACTTTCTGCCATGGATGACCAGTTATTTTCGATGCTGTATTTCCATCAGGGCCGAGATCAATGATGAGTTAAATAGCTGTCACTGGGAGAGGTGAACTGAAAGATCCGGAACGTGACAGGCAGGAGGCTTTGAAAGCGGGTCTCCCTGATCACAGGTGTGTCTTCCCCAATATCTAAGCAAGCTCAGGTATCTTTGGCTGTGTTTTCAAGACAAAGAAAGTACTCAAATGGATCGAATCAAATGCAAATCCTTCCACGGATGAAGGATCTTTCATATAAATCTTGCTCCGGGTGTTTCTCAACACAGTTGTCTTGGGAATACACTTCTGTTCCCTGTCCTAAGAGTGTTCTCTTGTTCCTCTGGGAATACAAATGGGAAAAACTGAAGTGATCCCCGGAGAAATAGGCACAGCAAAAGGCACGGCAGAGAATACACATGTCCCTCATGCCAAACCAGTATTTTCCATTTAGGAACCTCCTAGGTTGAATCAGGGTAAGAATTATTTCCAATGAAATGAGATTGTCCAACTTGGGATCAACACAGTAAATTCTCTACAAGATCCAAATCATCCTCTTAGAGAATCCTAGTGAGTGTGGAGCAAATGCCGCTACTGAACACAGTTAAAGAGACTCAGTTTCTCGTCACAAGACACCTGAGAGTTCACTGTATTAACACAGTTCTATGTTCCTCGTGAAATCAGGTTATTTCAGGTCCAAGTAAAAGAGACCAGGCCCGTTTTACCAAACACTGCGCACTCCAACCTTCTTCACAAATATTGAGGCACGGTTAATGAAGACTTTTTTTTTGTTCAGTAAAACCATTTAAACACATACACGCACACGCACGCACAAACACACACCAGGATGTCGATCTTACCCACAAACGTCAAGTTTCTCAGTGTCTCCATCATTACATCGCTGTAGAGTTTCTTCTGAGGAAGATCCAGCAACGCCCACTCCTCCTGGGTAAAAACCACGGCCACATCCGCAATCAACTGCGACTGAGAGTCCTGAAACATCCCACACATCCTGGGTCAGCGAGGCTCCAGGCACCCCAGGGTGCGCAGGAACAAATGCAGAGGCTCAGACCTTGGGGAGGTCAGAATTTAGAGGGACCTGACAGCATGCTCTGGGTTCTACTTAGGTCAAGGTCTACTGCAGGGCACCGACGTCAGTCTCCTGCATTCACTGCCCACACTGACTCCCTCATGGCTTCTATCTCCTCCTCAAGGCTTAACACACACACACACACACACACACACACACACACACACACACACACACACATAGATGGTCTCTGCACAGTTCGGCTGAGAGCCCCTGCTGTCGGGCTGCTCACAGAAAGAGATGCATGAGCAGCGGCTGCAGGTGCTCTGAGCATAGAGGGTACATTTAAATAAAATTGAAAGGGAATTCTTCCACAAAACTCGAAGCTACACTTTTAAAATATCAAGCATGGTAGGTACATAATCTGCTGTCAATTTGAGATTGAAGAGGGAAGGGGTGGAGTTTAGCCTGTCAATCAGGTTGGAGCTCGATGACCTCGTTTGGAAGCACTAAGGAGATAAACAGCTCACTGGAGGTGGGACACATGCTCACTTCTTGTGACACATTCCTGCTGATGAGCCACATGGAGCTACACTAGCACTCGGGAGCTGGAGGAGCCACGTGGAGGCCACGCCAGCGCTGAGGTGCTTCCACCACCACTGGATCCACAAGACTTTCCACCCACTGGCCTGTGACCCTCCTGCATTCAGCGTCATTGCATGAGCTGCATGAGTCTGAAGAGGACTTTATAGATTGGTGTTGGACATATGAGCTAATATCAGACTATGGACTTGATCTGGATCAGGCTGGGACGTTTTCTCAATATTCAATTGCTCTTGTACATAAACCTCTTTCTTATGCACATGAGAGTCTCCTGGATCTGTTTCTCTTGTGTGCCCGGATTAACACATCAGGTAAGCTCAGCACGTTAAGGGGAAAGCCAGCCAAGAATACAGGCAAATTCATACTTCAGAAAATCTCAAAGGAGGCACAATAATCACTTTAGAAATCACGAGCTTCTGGACCCTAAGCTGGTAAAAGGGACACAACACTCATCTGCAGCTCACAGGCCATGAGTGTGGTTTATACTGAGTTTCAAACTTGGAGAGAACTACTTGCTGGGAAAAAAATTTTTTTTCAATAAACATGCTAATTTTAAAGACACGATGAAAATGAACAGATGTTGAAAGTTACCATGAAAGATTCGCTTTTCTTATAATGAAACCACGCAATGCAAACATCTAAAACCATTGTTAAATGGTGTGATACCTTTTAAAAAATCACAGAAGTATAAAACTTGGGCTCTCTTTCTAAACACAGTACCCAGGAATAATATTTTAGTTTATGCAGGAGAATACTTGTAAATAGTTAAGAATGTTTAAGGGGTTACTAGCTCTAGTACGACTCACTAAGTGTTAAGAGAAATCTTTAAGGACCTTCTTCGTGAAGCTTTAGAGTCAATTTTTATATGACTTAAAACCAGGATTTCAACGCAATTTGAGACACTGATCTCCAGTCCATTAACATTCTCAGTGGCAAGACACCAACGTCTTTACAAGTCTTCTTGCAAAGGAAACTGTAAGCCCAAGAAGTTAAATACCGACATCTCTTAGTAGAATTTCTCTACCAAAATAATTCTATTTTTTACTTTATGCTCTTCTTCAACCCTCTAGAGGACAAAAATAAATAGTATCAATAACGACATGGATTAAATACTAGATCCAGACATAGATAAAAGGACCACGACTCAGAGGTGGGAATCTCTGCTTTCCACACACAGGAAGTCTAAAAGGCAAAGCAATCACCACGGGGAAAAAGAAGATATTGCCGGGAGATCCCACACACACTAAAGATCCACGTGAACTCACTGTCCATCACACCACACCTTTGTTAATACCAAGAGAAGCAGCCCCATGAAAGACCTCATCAGCCGGATGCTCAACTAAGCCTCCCGCCCCACTTCACTAGCTTGTCACACCATGGGAGAGATGGAAGTGCCGTTTCAAGCTACACAGAAAATGCTCCAGTGCCGGGGGAAAGTCAAGAAGACTGTAGGTAGTCTCAGGATGGCTGGTCTCAGTCTCCACAGACAGAGCTCCTGCACCTTCAGAGTCTGGAACAGACTCTGACACTCAGCACAGAGCACCCAGTCCTGAGTGGGGATGAAGCCACCACAGGCAGCCGGGTCTGAGTCCGAGAGAGGGGAACCCAGGCACCCGAATCTTAATGCCACGTGTTTACAAAGACGGTTCTAGAGACCAGGGAGCAGGAACTCGGGATCCCTCCCAGGGCTCAGGTCCTTGCCAACGACTGGCCGCTTCCCCTCTTTGAGAAAGCACGGCTCCTCCCCCGGTGCCCATCAGGCCAGCGTCCCCACTTATGCTGAGCATCCCTGTTGGTAAGAACTCACCATTCTATGGCTGCACATCCTGTGGGATGTAGTCTCCGAGCCCAAGAAGCCAGGTCAGGAAGAGGAACTGGAGCGGACACAGAGCATGGGAGCCGTTCGGAGGATGAATTACACCTGGTTCACACCCCTCTCTGAGATGGGAATCCTTCCTCGGATCACGGATGTGCAAGATGGTGGCGTGAGATCCCCAGCTGACTGGACCAGGCTGGTGTCGCAGCAAAGCCCTGGAGATCCTGAGGGACGGACAGGAAGCAGTGTTGAGAAAACACAGCATGGCCGTCTTTGATTCAGGCTCAGGCTGCAACCCAAGGCGACTGCAGGGGAGGCAGAGGAGGCTCCAGCAGCCAGCGTACAAGCTACAGCCTCCAGCGCTCATTCCATGAAGTTAGAAGCCTCCACTGAGCTTTAATGACCTTCCATGCCACTGATTCCGCAGCAATACATCCATGACTGCATGCTCTCTTTTTTTGCCACGCACATTCCTTCTCCCGCCATGCACTGTACACACATCGTAAGTTTTGTTGCTTTAAAAATCATTCTATTGGGGGCTCGTACAGCTCTTTTCACAATCCGTACATCCATCCATCGTGTCAAGCACATGTTTCCATCATCATTCCCAACACATTTTCTGTCTACTTGAGCCCTTGGTATCAGCTTCTCATTTTTTCTCCTCCCTCCCGCCTGAACCCTTGGTAATTTATAAATTATTATTTTTTCTTGTCTTACACTGACTGATGTCTCCCTTTAACCAATTTTCTGTTATCTGTCCCCCAGCATGGAGATTATATGTAGATCCTTGTGATTGGTCCCCCCTTTCGACCCCCACCTTCCCCATATCCTCCTGGTATTGCTACTCTCAATATTGGTCCTGAGGGGTTTATCTGTCCTGGATTCTCTGTGTTTCCAGCTCTTATCTCTACCCGTGTACATGCTCTGGTCTAGCTGGATTTGTAAGATAGAATTGGGATCATGATAGTGCGGGTGGGTGGGGGGGGGAAGCATTAAAGAACTAGAGGAAGGTTGTATGTTTCATCGTTGCTACACTGCACCCTGACTGGCTCGTCTCCTCCAGGAGACCCTTCTGTAAGGGGATGTCCAGTTGCCTACAGATGGGCATTGGGTCTCCAGTCTGCACTCCCCCTCATTCACAATGATGTGGTTTTTAGTTCGCTCCCTAGGTTTTTGAGAAATCTGGGAGGGACCCCTGAGCACGATGTGCGGCTAGAACAAACCTGAACACACATCACGCTTTCCCTAAGGGGGGAGGGGGATGGTGCTCTCAAACTGGGCTGCAAACCACAAGGCCAGCAGTTCGAAACCACCAGCCAGCTCTTCAGGAGAAAGACAAGGCTTTTTCCCTCCTGTTAAGAGTTAGCCTCGGTAAATACCCTCGTGTTTAATGCCTCGCCAGCTGAGCTTGGCCGGTGTAACTTGCTTGAGCTTGACTGAGACCCTGACCCCCACACCTCCCATCACAGCGACCAGTTTTGACATCAACAGTGGCCAGGTGTGCCAACCTTGGAAATTCCCCTCCAAGTCTTCCCACCTTGTGTGAGTGACCAAGTCAGTGATTGATCGGCTCCCCCTGCTTGTGGTTTTATACCTTACAAGCCAAGTCTGTGCGGTATTGGGGGCCGGGGAGACTTCATGTAGAGCTGACTCCCGGTCACTAACTCTCAGTAGTCACTGTAGCCGTGGTTGCTCGGAAACAGGGCACATCAAGAACTCACGGGGACGTTGTACCATCACATGGGCTCGCTAGAAGTAGGGGGCAACACACCAGGCAGTGAGTTTGGTTTTACGGTTTTCCCGAAAGCACAACTCATGCCTGAATTCCCATTTCTTTCCACCCTGCTCCCCTTGCCAGCTGACTCCTCGGCTTTCACTTCTCGGTCTGAGTGTGCGGATTCCCTCTCTCTCCTCACCTTGACCCCAGTGCCCATCTCTTCTTTGACGACTTTCTCAAAAAAATAAATTCAAGGATCAGGTCAAGTGTCATGAATTTTCACCTTTACTGTTTTCCTGAACAAAAAACCAAAAAACTACCAGGACCTTGCTTACTGTAGTGATTTTGAAAGCCTCACTCTTCCTGAGTCAAAACTCACATCTCAAGCCTTCCCAGGTAATCCAGACTTACATGCAAGCGGAAGCAGCATTCCCGGTTCTGGAGATCCTGCAAGGGGAGATTTACCAACGGATGCCGCTGGGGCCAGGTAGATCACACGCTTGCACGAGGGTCTTTATGCACAACCAAGCTATATGCAAACATCTTCAAACGCTTCCTTAACCTGTTCCTAACAGGCTCGTCAGGCCAGACACCGGCTTTATCGAGGTGGCTGACTTGTGGCTCTCTGAGAGCAGAAGAATCTGTTCCAACTGGAATCCCCACTTACAGCTGCCTCACCCCACGTGCTATCAGCCCGGCCGTGCACGCAGCTCACAAACACTTCATTCTCTCCATCTCCCCTTGAATCTCTGCCCGGGCGGCATTCCCACCGGTGCATGGCCACAGGCTACTTCACTGCATCCTGACCTGCAGGTTTGCAAAAGGCCACAAGCACCAGGCCCCTGCCCAGAGGAGCCGTTTTTTGTGGGACTGGGAGATGCAGGGAGCACAGTCCGTGGGTCACAGTGCCTGTCATTTGCAAGACCCCTTTCCAGGGCAGAAATGAGAGGTGCCCAGTGCGTGTCTTCTCCCTGCAAAGACATCAGTGGGCTACGTAGGGCAGGCCTCCCACAAACCACTCCCCCATTTGTTGTTTTCTCGGCTGCAAAGGTTCTCTGGGGTCCCGGGGGGCGTACACCCCCTTGCCCCTGGGGAGATACCCCATAAGCACCCCCCAAAGCTTATCAGACCTGCAAGCGGCCCAGGGCGCAGGAAGGGCCTAAATGTGCATTGAAATCACGGCAATCGGACGCGCCCCCACCTCAGCCAGGTGCACGGGCAGATGGCGCCCCTGCGAGCACCCCGATTCCTACGGAAAAGCCCTCCCCTCACCCACCCGCCCCGCTCCCACCCGCGGGCACCGACTGCGATTAAAAAGGAGGCGCGGGGTCAGCAGGCCGCACCCGGCGCCCCGCACCCCGCGGATCTGCACCCCGCCCGATGCACGCACTCGCACCACGGCGCACCCCGAAACCCAGTCTGCAGGGGGTCCCCGGCCCGCGCGCCGAGCAACGCCGCTGCCACCCGGCTCCTGGGCGCCCTCGGCGGCGGCGGGGGGGCTGGCAGGGTCGGGGGGCGCGTTCCGGGCCCCGCGCGGGGTTTGTGGGGCGCTGCCCCGCGCACTAGGAGCGCGTCGGAATCGCCGCTGCGACCGGGGCCTCCGCGGGGAAAGAAATGAGCGCGGACGAGAGCGACTTCCGCTTCCGGTTTCGCTGGCCACGCCCCCTTCGGTGCCTCACTTCCGGCTTCCGTGCGGCAAACGGAGCGCTGTAACTCTGGACCGTCTTGCTCAGAGGTGACCAAGTCGCTGCCATTGAGTGGTGCCCACTCCCCGCAGCGGGCTGCTGCCCTTGGTTCTTCCTCGGAGACGCTGCGCCTTTCAAACTGCAGGCCGTTTGGATCCCAGGTCAGAATTCACCTGCGCACCCCAGGGCGCCTCCAGCAAGGAGTCACCGGCTCCCAGGTCGCAGGCGCAGTTCCACCCCGGCCCCCGCAGAGCCACCGTGAGTTGCAATGCAGGACACAGCGGTGCATTCGGTTGCTATCTGCTTCTCGTTCAAATGGCGATGGAAGCCAAATGCAATCGTGCAGTCCTACGAAGAAGTGTGCAGCCGGCATCGCCAGCGGCGATTTCAGAAGGTTTTCTTTGCTGGACCCCCTTCCCATCGCCCCAAGGTCATGATCCATCCAATTGCTCTCTCGACATTGGCCGATCCCGGATTTCATACTCAGAAAATCATACAAAAGGAGCAGGAAGCGAACAAACCGTTTTTAAATGGACAATACAGAGGAAAACTTCAATTTAAAAAAAACCCCAACATATTGGAAACTGAAACAACCTTTAAGTGGTTAGAAAAGATGAAATCAGCTTAGGTGGAGAGCAAATGTTTTGAGAATGATGAGGGCAATGAATGTACAAGTGTGCTTGACACGATGGATGGATGGACGGATTGTGATAAGAGTTGTGTGAGCCTCGAATAAAACAATTTTTTAAAAAGTGAGATCAAATGATGCCATGCTGCATTTCCACCTGATCACATCTGCCAACATCACCTTTACATTGCTCTCCCTCGGGTAGCAAGGCGACTCATCCCTGGGGGGAGTCAGAGCAGACACATTGAAGATTTATTCCATATGACGACCCTGAACTTGGATCTGGGCCTTCCGCTGTCATCCACAGCCTTCTGCACAAAGAGCCATAAGAATGTAAACCCTTGACTCCGTTCCCTCCTTTGCATTTGGATTTTCTCATTTACGATCCTGGTGCCATCTGCTTGCAGCCTTTTTCCACGTGGGCTTAGTTGATGAGGGACTTAGATGGCCGCTTGCTGGAAGAAATCACATTTCTCTTCCGTTTCGACTTGCACATGCACCTGCTGACCCTGAGCTTCTTGTCTGTCCGCAGTAGCAGACGCCATGAATTGGACGCAATGCACCGCTTTTCACGTACAAAGCTGCTTGCTCTTGTGCGGTTGACAGAGGGACGTCTCAGGAATATGTGGTGGGTTTTACAGCAGTCTCCCCCCCAGGGACACTGGCACTTCGCACAAACACCGGATTTGCTGAAAGATCTACCTATAGATAGATGCCCTGCGGGTCATCTGTATCACAGGCTTGCAGGGACTTCCTCAAGCACAGCAAACTCTATGTCTAAAAATCCTCAAAACCTTCCGTACCTTGTTCCAGACAAGCTGCTATCTCCTGACACCGCGGATTCGTGGTTGTCACTTCCCGAACCCGTTTGAATCACAGGTTCATGACCAACCTTAGCCACTGGTCTCCATGGCCCACAACAGTCAGCATGCTTTTGTCACAGTTTTTTATCCGTTTGTCCATACGTGGAAATTTGGGTTGTTTCCAACTCCTTGCAATTGTGACCTGTGCCGCGATGGACATTGGAGCACAGATGTCTGGCCCTGGTTTGTTTCTTGCCTCTTCTGGGTATATGCCCAGTGGAGGGATTGCAGGGTTGTATGGTAGCTCCATTTCCATCTGTTTTATAAATCGCCAAATCGATTTCCATAGTGGCTGTACATACCTGCAGGTCCACCAGCCGTGGATGAGACGTCCTGTCTCACCACAGCCCCTCCAACAATTGTTGCTTTCTGAATTTTTGAATTGGGACATCTTTGAGGGTGTTGTGGGGGGTATCTCAGAGTTATTTTAATTTGCATTTATGTCATGGCTAATGATCGGGGACATTCTCTTTATTTTTCTTTTTAATCATTTTATTGGGGGCTCGTACAATTCTTATCACAAAACATACATCCATCCACTGTGTCAAGCACATTTGGACATATGTTGCCCTCATCATTCTCAAAACACTTTCTTTCTACTGAGCACTTTGTATCAGCTCCTCATTTTTCCTTTCGCTCTCTGTTCCCCCCTCCCTCATGAGCCCTTGATAATTTATAAATTATTGTCATTTTGTCATATCCTACATTGTCCGACGTCTCCCTTCGCCCACTTTTCTGTTGTCTGTCCCCTAGGGAGGAGGCCACATGTAGCTCCTTGTAATTGGTTTCCCATTCCCACCCCACCCTCCCAGTATCACCACTCTCACCACTGGTCCTGAAAGGATCATCCGTCTTTAATTACCTGTGTTTCCAGTTCCTGTCTGTACCAGTGTGCATCCTCTGGTCTAGCCAGATTTGCAAGGTAGAATTGGGATCATGATAGTGGGGGGGAAAGTATTTAGGAACTAGAGGAAAGTTGGACATTTCCTTGTTGCTACCCTGCACCTTGACTGGCTCATCTCCTCCCCATGACCCTTCTGTAAGGGGATGTCCAGTTGCTGACAGATGGGCTTTGGGTCCCCACTCCACACTCCCCCTCATTCACAATGATATGATTCTTTGTTCTTTGATGCCTGATCCCTTTGACACCTCATGATCACACAGGCTGGTGTGCTTCTTCCATGTGGGCTTTGTTGCTTCTGACCTAGATGGCCGCTTGTTTACCTTCAAGCTTTAAGACCCCAGATGTTGTAATTTTTGATAGCTGGGCGCCAACTGCTTTCTTTACCACATTTGCTTATGAACCCATTTGTCTTCAGTGATCGTGTCGGGAAGGTGAGCATCATGGAATGCCAGTTTAATAGAACAAAGTGTTCTTGCATTGAGTGAGTACTTGAGTGGAGGCCCAATATCCATCACCTACCTTAATTCTAAACCTATAAATATATGCACATAGATCCATTTCCCCACCATCATATAAAATACATTTACATGTGTACATGCCTATATTTACACCTCTGTAAATGCCCTTTGCCTCCCAGTTCTTTCCTCTATTTCCTTTGACTTTCCTCTAGTCAATCAGGACATTTTCTCATATGTACATTGGCCATTTGGTTATCAGAGTCTGTGAAACTTCTGTTCAGGTCCTTTGCCCACCTCCTCAGTAGGCAATTAGTTTCTTTCTTATTGTAGGTTAGCAGAGTACTGAAGATTTTAATGATAAGGCCTTTGTCTGATGTGTCATTGCTAAAGATGTTCTCCTAGTTGGTGGACTCTCTTATTACTTGCTTGGTAAATTGGTCGGCATGGTTTTCAATGACCTGCAGTTGCTTCCTCCAAGGGGGCAGAGGTGGGGCTATCACAGAAGCCATCACCCACATTTTGTTTTCTCAGCTTCAGTCATCTCGGACTTTCTTCGAGGTGGCTGACCCATGGCTCTTTGAGGGTTGAAGAATATCTTCCAACTGAAATCCCTACTTACAGCTACCTCACACCTCGTGCTATCAGCCCGGCCATGCACACCACTCACAAACGCTTCATTCTCAGAATCTTCGCTTGAATGTTTGTCCTGTTTTGAATGATCGTAGTTTCATCATTTTGGCGTCAACTTGAGAATATTAAGAATGAAGGGGTGGAGTCCAGCCTGTCAATCAGGTTGCAGCTTGATGACCTCATTTGGAAGCACTAAGGAGATACATCAGTCACTGGAGGCAGAACACACTCTCTCCCTGCAAGACATGCCTGTGGACAAGACGCATGGAGACAGGCTGATGAGCCCGAGCCCTGGAGCTGGAGGAGCCACGTGGAGGCCACGCCGGCGCTGAGATGCTTCCACGGCCACTGGATCCACAAGACTCTGCACCCGCCGGCCTGTGATCCTCCTGCATCCGTGTCATTGCATGAGCTGCCTGAGTCTGAAGAGGACTGTATAGACTGGTATCAAACAGATGGGCTAAAATCAGACTGATGGACTTGATCCGGACTGGGCTGCAATATTTTCTCAATGTACAATTGCTCTTTCTTTTTTAATTTTTATTATTTTTTATTTTGTCACATCACCGATTGAAGCTGAAACAATTGCTCTTTGATGTAAAGTTTTCTCTTACACACACGAGCGTCTCTGGATTTGTTTCTCTAGTCTACGCAGACTAACTCAGGCATTCTCACCAATCCGTTGCCATAGGCCTGGTCCAGGTCAAGGTCTTTCACTGCAGACAGACCTTTAGTTTTATAAAAGGCCACAGATCCCTGCCCAGCGGTGTCTTTTTGTGAACGGGAGCTGCAGTGAGCACAGTACTTGGCACACAGTTCTCATTTCCAAGTCCCTTTCTAGCCCAGAAACTTAAGCTAGCCGGCTACTGGGTGTCTTCGCCCCTTCAAAGAAATTAGAATAGTTGGTCAGGTCTGACTTGACCCACGGCCACAGGCTCCTCCCATGGGACTTACACAAACCACTCTCCCGAATTTTGTTTACTTAGCTGCAGAGTTTCCCTGGATCGTTCAAGCTGGCCCTGTCTCCTAGTGAAATACAACCTTCCTCACGCTGCGACGCTTTCATACAGTCCCTCTTGTTGTGGTGACCCCCCAACCATAACATTATTTTCGTTGCTACTTCTTCACTGTGGAGGTAGTTAATTGTTTGTGCCAACCTGGCCGATAAACACAGGTGGGGCTAATTGAAGGGCAGAGGGATAAACGGCTCACTGAGCCTCACCTTTCTAGTTCTTGGGTCTCTTGCTTTGTGATGGTCAGACCAGGGTGCAGCTGCCTTAGCCAGTTCCCTGCTTCAGCTGGCAAGGCTGACTTCCTGCAAGACATCCCCAAGGAGAAGCCACATGGACCTACCCTGATGCAGCCCTGGGTGCTGGAGCAGCCGTGTGGAGACCCCTGCCAGCGCTGAGATGCTTACACATTCACTGACTCAGCTTTCCTCCTGCAGTCGACGTCACTGTGTCTGTTTTGTGAGATGGAGGAGGACTTTGTGTGTTAATGTTGGACTTGTGGGCTTGGGCAGCGCTGGGTTGGGATGTTTTCTTGATGCACTTAACCTTTATATAAAACTCGCTCTTATACACGAGTTGCTGTGGATTTATTTCTCTAAAGTACTGAGACTGATACAACAGGGATCAGGAGACCTGCTCTGTATCTTTGGGAGAAGTGATTTTTGTTTTGACTGCAGTGCTCGCCTCGATAGGCTTTGGTGCTTTCTCCTTCCAAGATAAATTGTGATCACCAAATGTGCGGAGGGCTATAAGTGGTAGTGGAAACCCGAAATGTAGGGTCCCCACATAGATGAGGCCTCCAGTGGATCCCCTCTAGCCGCAGTCTAGGGATGAGCCTTGCCATCAAACAGAGAACATTGTCAGGTCGGTGAGGGCAGATGTTGCTCGCATAAGACACAGCACCGAATCACATGATCCACCTTTTGATTCATTCAGAAGCGGTCTCTAAATATTTTTACTTCTTTGTTTGAAGTGTTTCTCTGTTTTGAATCGTCATGGTTAGTTTTGTTTATTGTTGTTGTTGTGTTTGGTGCGATTTTTGTATGTGAAATCCCAGGATAGGAAAATCTATAAAGACTGCATGAATATGAATAATTACCTGGGCCCATGGCAGGGGACACCTAGGTTAGGGGGTACATTGGGAACTAATAATAAGGACAAGACGAAAATGTCCTGAGATAGGTTGTGCTGGTGCTTGCACAACTCTTCTTAATACTATTAAACGCTTAATTGCATTGTATCTGAGTCATGCTGTCAGGGAAGACCAGCCCCTAACACATCGTCACGGGTCTGGTAGGTGCAATTGCACAGCGATAATAGGTAAAGATGACAGTAAAATCGTAGAGAGCATGAGAGAGAGAGGAAAGATTGAAATAATGGAGTGAGACACATCTCATGGTAGCATGCTCACCTCAGCCCCGCTTGGTGGCCCATGTGGGGAGAGAGAGAAATTTATTGCTAACCAAGGCTTTTATATTCTCTGGGGATGTGCAAGCCACCTAGTTACAGGTGAAGACACATCACAGGAAAGGCTTGTGCTATAGGTAATGCAGTAATGGGAGGGGGACAACCTAGGGGTGCACACACTATAGCAAGAGGAGGGATTGGGGTTATACATGTGACAAGATGGGCGCATTCTAGATTCAAGGACGTGGCTTAATTTTGGATATAACTGAGCTGGTTTGACCGGTTCTCTGGCTCACTATAGAAACCATTACCAGTAGGGTGTAAATCCCACCTACAGGAACCAGACTAAGGGCCTTAAGCCTTTAGGGGGAAATAGTCCATTGTCATTAACATCAGGGAGTGGGGCCTACCTGTGGTGGGACCAGACAGTAGTCTGGCAGCTGACTGCCTTCAGGGAGGTAATTTGACAACCATTTACCATTAGCTGCAAGCAGTGTCTTAAATCTAATATATTTGTGGGGGAGACGACTTGGGAGAAATCTATTTCCCACATCCTGCCAATTAACTATTAAAGAATAAAATCTGACAATTCCATAAAAATTTTTTGAAGTAGCCTTTATAAACTGCTGTTTTTTATTTAAGATTTTAATGGATGCTTCTTCTCATGCAATCAACTTTTGTGTTAGGTTTCTTTGGGGAACTGTGATAGTTACATCATCTGTTGTTGCTTTGATTCTTAGGAGTGAAGGGGTGGAGTCTAGCCTGTCAATCAGGTTGCAGCTTGATGACCTCATTTGGAGGCGTCATGGAGACAAAGAGCTCACTGGAGGTGGGGCACAGGCTCACTCCCTGGGAGACATTGCAGCTGACAAACACATGGAGCTACACCAGTGCCCTGGCCTGGAAGAGCCACATGGAGACCCCTGTCCGTGCTCAGATGTTTACACCGCCACTGCATCCACAAGACTTCCCACCGACTGGCCTGTGATCTTCCTGCATCCGGCGTCATTGCATGTGTTTCTTGAGCCTGAACAAGACTTTTATAGATTGATATTGGACATATGATCTAATATCAGACTTAAGGGTTGATCTGGACCGGTCTGTGATGTTTCTTCAATATTCAATTGCTCTCGTCTATAAAGTTCTTTCTTATACACATATGAGTGTCTCTGGATGTGTTTCTCTCCTTAACCTGGACTCACACAGGAACTCAGGACCTGGAAGACAGTGTATGTGGTGCTGATCTGTCCAGTCATGCCAACTGTACTTGGCACACGACCACGAGTGATGGGGAGCTCCTCCACAGCCCCGAGATGGTGCACCCTGCCCAGATGCACATTCTCAGGGGCAATGTCTTCTCCACAATACCCGCCAGTGTATACCTGTCTCATACAGAGCAGGTTCCTCACCTATGTAATCAGGTGACGCTCATGTATCAGAAAGAGCTTTCTATCAAGAAAAATGGTGTATCAAGACAGCATCCCAGTTCAGTCCGATTACAATCCCCAAGTCTAAGGCGAGTCCATAAATCCCTGTACAGACTCATGCAGTCAAATGAAATGATTCAAAATGCAGGAAGTTCACCGGCCAGTGGGTGCAGAGTCTTGTGGACTCCATGGTGGTGGAAGCATCTTCAGGCTCTGGTAGGTGTCGCTGTGACTCAACAGCAGGAAGGTGACAGCTGAGAGAGGGGATGAGGTTCCCAGACCAGAAGGCCCCCTCAGGCAATGAGATGATTGACAGGCTTGATGCCAGCCTACACTTTTACATCCTCAAGACGACCAATTATGCCCCTACCATAAAGCTGGTTCTGCTTTTGATTGACGGCAGCTACATCTCTCACTAAAGTGTTCTGCTTGGTCACATTATGCGCTGTGCTAGGAAACTTCCAAGAGATAATATTCAGTAACAACAGGAAAAATACTGTGACATCCCGTGTCTTAGGGTAGATTCTCTAGATGAACAAATTAACAGAAGCTTATGTGTCTGCAGAAAGAAATGGATTTACAGTTGTAGAGTCTGATCAGTTTTCTGTTCCTTGAGTGAGGTGTAAAGTTGGAGACTTGCTTAGATTTATGCATGAAGCCAAAATCAACCAATCAGATGTCATGCTGCTAGGTTTCCATGTGCACGAAGTCATAATCAACCAATCAAATGACAGGCTGCAGGATGTGCATGTGGATGGACCCAGGGTCGGCAGGTAAGATTGCAGACAGCTGACTGATGTCCTAGAGTCTAAGGCTCCCAAACCAGAAGGCCCAGGCTCAAGGCCCTAAAAATGAGATCAGGTGATGTCCAGATGTAAGACCCAGGTTCGGAAAATTGCAGGAGAGATTCGCTAGAATGCCTGGATATGTTAGATATAGGTCACAAGCGTGAGGAGGCCACCTTTCATTTCCTCCTCGGGGAAGATCTCATCAGGAGAGTGATTCCATTAGGCAGGTGGTCATCATGGGGGGCGACTATAGAGTCCATGCAAACACCACTGAGATTCCTCGCCCTGCCAAGTTGACACACTCAACCATCACATCCCACTTATATTGAGGAAGGCAGGGATGGGGCTAAAAGCTGCATCTGACTTGAGGGGTTTTAACCACCCTTAGTTAAAGGAGGTTTTCTTCTCTGGTGAAAATTTTACAATCTTACAAACCCACAGGGACAGGTCTGTGCCCAACACGGTAGCAAGGAGTCGGAATCGATTCATAATCAGAGAGTTTTTTAGCAATGACGCCTAAGGAACTTGGTGCTAGACAAGTACGGATGGACTTTGAATCCCCTGCCGCAGTGAGTTTACCTTCTGGATTTTGGTATCCTTTGCGTAGGTTACGTTGCCCAACACGAGTTCCCATACATGTACAGTAAGGGCAGATTTGACAGGTACATAACCTCCTTGGGGTGGTGGGTAAGCGCTCCACCGTCCCTAGAGGCACTTGAAGGCAGATCCTGGAGATGTCCCACAAACGGCCACATGTAACCCCAATAAAATGATTTTTTTAAGTGCACATGTTCAGCTCTGACATAACCCATTATCAAGGTAATTGCATCTTGACTTAGTCCAACCCCCTCCTGGCAAGCCCCATGTTTTCTTCTGAATTTTCACGAATAAATATGAGCTCTTTCTCCTGAAAAGCAGCTCTTAAAATTCCTAAAATCAGCCCCCACCTCTGGGCCCTGGAGTGACTTTCTGCAGGGACCCAGGTGCCCTAATTCTTGTCTATCTCTCTTGTATCTCTTTGTATATTTCATTTCTCTTTGTATCGATGTTTTCCCTTGCAGATGGTACCCTCTCGAACCCGTTTGAGATTCGTTAGATAAGGGCTTGTCCCTACGTTAGCTTACAAGACTGGGTCAGCACAGCCTGTACCTTCCGCATCGAGAACAAGACCAGAGACGCAAGAGGTGACAAACCACTTAACAAAGGCCATCCAGAGAGTTCAACGTTCTGTAAGACGGGGAAAGACGTATACAAGGAGCAC